>NC_091070.1:146510000-148910000 GCF_032405125.1 Capricornis sumatraensis | reverse complement strand
TAGGCCAAACTTCAGCAAATACTGGTTGAATGAGTGAATGTATGAATATATGCATAAAATAAATCTCTTAAATGTAATGTAGACGGTACTGGATGATTTATAAAGCACTTCCATTTCTAAATCTAGGAAAGTGAGGCTCAGGCTGAGGTTCCTTCTGGCCTGCAGTAATAGCCTACATGTTTAACAGCTGGTAATAGACTAGCACTGAGTCATCAGAATTTTTGCCACTCATAAACAACTACCCTGGCCTTACTGATAGTACATACAGGCAAAATACCAACCCTGCTTCTATCCAGGACTTTCTGAATTTTAAAAGGATTCCCTTGAAGATTTAGAAGTCAAAGGTTATCATTTTGTAATAGTAATCTCAGCATTCTTGCATGCCAGCAGTAGGAAATAGTTGACAGTTCATCTCACCTCTAGAAAGTGTCTATTCTGCATACTTATAAAGTTAACCCTGAATTTTTATGTAAATCTCAGAGATCTAAACATACTAGGAATAGAATATGTGTTTATGTTTTCTCCTGGGTTAGCAGAATTTTCTCTGCTTTGGTTAAGTTGTTCAGAGAAACAAAGGAATTTTTAGTGTTGAGTTCTTAGGAATGTATTTGAGAAGGTTGACACTAAGAAGCAAGCCCTCAAGGAGCTTTCAGTAATGACACAATTAGCCTGCAAGGCCATCTCCGATCAGTGTCAGCATTTAATAGAGACACAATGCACACTACCTTAGCCTGCTGTGGGCATTGTTACATTACAGAAAAAAATATATGGAGAACGATTATGTAGAAAACAGAGACCTGATTGTCAGTTTACTGACAAAGTTGAAAATAATTCATTCATTTTCTTGATCATTCATTCAAGAATTTTTATTGAGTGTTTACTATTTACCAGCCACTTTTCAGGCATATGTGATACATGAAACTTCTTTTCCTGGAATGGGTTGCGTATTTCATTCATTTTTTTCATTCAGCATTGATTGAGTGCCAAATGTGTGCTGGATACTGTCCTAGGTTCTGGGTAAACAAAGTAAGTTGGTATGGACCTTGTCACTGGAGAACTTTCTCTCAAGGAGAAGGGAGACATGTTTTAGATATGTGGGCAAGGTGCAAGGGGAGGGCACGAAGGAAGAGGTGGTTTATTCTGCCTCGGAGCTCTGGTAAGATAAATACAGATTCCTGGAGAAGGGAGCATCTAGAATGAGCCTTGGCAAATGAGTAGGTGTTTGTTAGGGCAGGGGGTTGGGGGTGGGGGGCAGGCTTTGCAGGCAAAGGGATTCAGTAAGAGCAGAGGCAAAGTGTTATGAAAGCACATCGGAGAGTCAAGGAGTTATAAAAAAAACTTTGAAGTCAAGACAAGCATAGATAATTTAGGGTCTTCTATGTCATTTTAAGAATTTTGCTTTGTGTTCTGTAAACTGTGGAGAGTCTTTGAAGGATTTGAAGAAGAAGGGCTACATGATCTTTCTTGGCTTTTAAAGGTCACTGTCATTTTGGGAACATTTGGAGAATGAATTATAGGAAGTGAGATTAGAGACAGGGAGTTAGTTAGGGGGTATTTCTGATTTGATATAAAAAGTGATGCAGGCTGAACTCTGGCAATCAAAGAAGGAAGGAGAAAAAGGTATAGGTATAAAAAATGGTAAGGCCATGGAATTGACAAGGCTTAGGGGAGCTGGGAGACTGAGGGAGATAAGACAAAGGGAAGAGTGAGGAAGGAATTCTTGCTTTCTTGCTTGAGTAATGGAGTAAATGGTGGTATCGTCTCAGAGGTAAGAAACTCAGGATGAGAGCAGTTTCTTAACCTTGGAAACGAGTCTGGTTTTGGAATTGACTGTGTGGTCTGGCTAGAGACCCATCCATAACATCCACCAGTAGGAACTGGTAGGCTCACTGTGAGGAGGTTTGTAGCTGAGATGAGTTTGGGGATTACCAGCATGGGAGGGTGAACTGAGGAAGAGTCTGCACGAATACCTTCCCGGCAGGACTCCCCAACCCCTAAATCATAAATAGTTTCATCATCTGAAGTGTGTGTGTGTGTTTTTTTTTTCTTTTCAGTTAACGTATTTGCATCAAGATCCCAAAAATGTAGCTGAAGGAGAATGGTATAAAATGACTTAAGATGGTTCTAACCATTCAGTTCCACAGTTAAAAGCAGGGAGAGTCTGCCTTAACTGAAGTGATGATTTCCATGTGACTTGGAGGCACTGGATATGAGCTGACTGGGTCCAGGTGATCCTTCTCCACTTCCCCTCATTGCTGGTTGAGACTTAAAGTGGAAGTGTTAGAATTGGGTTTAATGCTTTTAAAATCTATTCTCCCTTGATAAGAGCTGAGCCTTAACATTTGCCTATTTTACATATAATATATATAATGTATATAAAATTACTTGTATATGTGGTAATAATAACAAAATTTCCACGATTTGCCTCCAAAATATATCTTTGGCCCCATAGCACTCGATCAATACCTCTATTACAGTTCTAATCAAATACTATTAACACTATTTTTTCCATGACACTCACTATTAGTCTGTCTCTAAGGACAGAGACATCATCATTTTCATCACTGTATCCAGCATCAAACAGTAAATATTCAGTTAAATTGCGTGTATGAATAATCATTTATGGAAGTAGCACCTGATTGGCCCTTTAAGTTTCAAAGCTCTTTAATCTAGGTTACTATTATTATTATTTGTAGTTGTAACTTCTCCTCTATGGGAAGCAAATGATTTTATTATCCCTATTTTCTGCATGAAGAATGCAAGCTGAAGAGGTAAAGTGGCTTGAACATGTTACACAGCCATGAAGAGATGGCACGTGAACCTGGGTTTTCTTATCCCAGTTCCTTCTCTTTTCTCTCTGCACTGCTGAGCGTTCCCAAGAAGAGACTTTGAAAGGGGAGGAGACTGAGAGCACTGGGCCCTCTAGAGAAGTGTGGAGTAAATGAGATTTTGTCTCAGAACATGGAAGCTGGGAATAGAGGTGAAAAACTACATCCACTGCCAATTTTGTCTAAAGTAGCGTTGAAAGCTAACATTTTATAAAGACACCACTGAGCTCAGATTTCCACGAAGGGCAGGTCAGCAGTAATCCTGGCATTATGTGCTCTCAGGTCTGTGACCACAACATAAATGCTGGTGAAAGAAATCTCATAGTCAGTTGGTGAACTCCAACTGAAAATGCAGGTGTGGTTGTAAAGAGCTAGGAATATGGTGATTGATTGTGAGTTACAAGGGCAGATGTTAAATATTCATCTCAGGAAAGGATCGTTGGGGTTTATAATAGTATTGACTGCACTCTAGTTTTATTTTCTTGGTTCAAAAAAAGAAAAAAAAAGCCTTCTGTTGCTACGGATTTCAAGTGTGATTTTTTTTTTTTTAATTGCATGTTTAGGGGAAATAGATTCATTGAGGCAGAATTCAGTATGTTTTCAATAATGGGCAGGTAAAGTGAATTCTTAGAAGTAAATGCTATGATGGTTAAAATTAATCTAATAGGAGATGTCCCCTCTACCATTTTGGGGTAAAGTGAAAGTGTTAGTCACTCAGTCATGTTCAACTCTTTGCGACCCCATGGACTGTAGCCCTCCATGCCCTGCTGCCTATGGAATTCTCCATGCAAGAATACTGGAGTTGGTTGCCATCACCTTCTCCAGGGCATCTTCCTGATGCAGGGGTCACACCTAGGTTTCCTGCATTGCAGGCAGATTCTTTACCATCTGAGCCACCAGGGAAGATTTTTTTTCTAGGGTAAGAGCTCTTTTACTTAGAATCTGTGGGGTGGTACATAAATGTCAGGTTGAAAAGAAAGAGAGGAGGAAAGAATGAAAGAAAGTAGTGGGAATAAGACTTCTACCCTCTTTTAAATATATAGAACTTTAGTTTTCCCGCCTTCTCCTTGTCCTCTCAGGTAACATTGATTGAATGTCTCTGGATTATTCCTGCTGGCCCTACAGTGAGCTGGCATACATTGTCTGTTAGAGTTGGAGCTTATACGGTGGTGAGCAAATGTCAATGCCTTCTTTTCATACAACACCTAAAGAAGTGGAATGTGTTGCTCTGCTTTCTGATATTTACACGTGCATGGGGGTTTCTGACAGGGTTTCTGTCATTTCTCAATGTGCATGCAGAGAAATTTATTTCAAAAAACCTTGCATTCAGTTGTTTAATCATGTCTTCTGCTACAGACGCTTTCTTTCAAAGATCTTTGAGAAAGGGAGTGCTACTATATATGGTCCTTATCCCCATAAAAGAAGTCACTTCCTCTCCCTGACTAGGGCTTCTAGGTGTACCCCTAAACTCAGTTCTTTCTTTCTTTTTTTTTCCCCTTTGTCATTCAGTCATTCATCAACAAGAAATAATAGCAAAAACAAAATCCAGATGTTTGAACACATGACCTTTCCACTGTCTTATCTTTTAGTCTGGTTGCATTCTATGATGCTGCTGCTGCTGCTGCTAAGTCGCTTCAGTCGTGTCCGACTCTGTGCGACCTCATAGACGGCAGCCCACCAGGCTCCCCCGTCCCTATGATGAGAGAATGGCAAATCCTTGAAGGCAGATGCCATACATATCCATAATTTACCTTCAAGGACAAGTATTTTTAAGACGTCTGTTAAATTTTATATAGGACACATTATGAAACTTTGATGAAATGACCCCAGACATACTTTATTCTCTCTTTTTGTTTTATTTTTCTTTTTAGTGGCTGGTGAAAATAGGAAAAGGTGGGGGTAGGCATTTAGATGGGGAAAGACATTTCTCTAAATGTCAATACTTATGAAACGCCATTTTAAACCTTTATAAATGATTATCTTCTTCTGTACTGATGAGGCAGTTTCACATTGCTGCTCAATTTATTTACTCAGGAGACCAATTTATTTCACTACCTCTGTGCTAACTGTTTGCATTGACATCTAGGTCTGCTTTGAGCAAGCAACTGTGACAAGTTGTTTATTGAACTGTAAACAGGTATTGTCTGAATCTAAACAATGGCTTTATCTAATTAGGAGACCCTGGGCATCATCTCAGCCCCATGTGGCTGTGCTACCCAGTCTAACATCTCCTACAGATTTCCCATGGTTTTTGAAACCTTCTTGCTCACATTAAAACTCTTCATCACAAAGTAAAGAATATCCTTATTTTGTCCTATAACTTTACATACTGGCATTTTATGCAAAAAAGGACTGACTGTAATAAACTGAGCAAAGGTGGCCCAATTTAGCATGTTTAAATAAGAAAACGAAAACATGAATGAGATATAAAAAGAAAAGAAGAATGAATAAAGATGAAATGAGTCTGTTGCTTAGGCTATAAAAATATCTTGTGTAAATCAGAAGACGGTTTCTTTCCAAAAGGGAACTCAATGAAATGATAGGCTAGTTTTCAGATATGAAATGTACAGGTATGATTATGGAAAGCATAACAGGAGAGCGGAGGGGTGAAAAGTTAATTTTCTGGACTCAGATTGAAAGAGAACATGTTCGAAAGCACTGGGGAGCCCTCGTCTTACCTGCTACTGCCTTGTGTCTAAAGGTGCTAATTGGGCAGAGCAATCAATGCCTTTTGTTTTCAGCTGTCAGCACTTTTCTGAAAGGCTTTTGCCCAATACCAGAAGAGAGGAACTCTTTAGGAAGCTTCATTTTTTGGTAGCTATCATTATTACAATTTTCTTCTGGAAGAAGAGAATTAATTACAGTTTTGAAAAAAACAGTCACTGCAGTGAGGTTTTCAAACATGAGGCCAAACATAGATATTTTTCTTAAAAAATTGGTAGGGGGATAACCCACAGGCATACATAAAAAAGAAAAACCTATATCAAAGCAAGCAGGGTGGGGAGGTGTGTGTTTTTTTTTGTCACTATACACCTCTCTGTTTATTTTATCCTAAAGGCAGATTTTCTCACTCTTTTTGTCTCTTCCCAGGCATTGAGAGTTGCTTTCTTGGTTGCCTCCTTAACGATTTGTATAATTGGTTTCACTTGCTGAGGCCCAATTGGTAGGTTCATTGTGAGTGCCTCATGAAATATGAATCTATTTAAAAATTAATCATAAATCAATATTAATTCAATAAAATATTTTAATCTGAGGTATGAATATTTTATACCGTCACACAGACATGCAGATTTCAAAAGCCATTTTCATGTTTCTGACAGGCTGTCCAGTTTTGCTGGGACGACATTCAAATATTCCTTCTTGCACTGCACCGTGCAGGCTGCGAGTGCTTGAGCTGCCCAGGTCAATGGTTCTGTTTATTCACACTGCTAAAGGAATGCAGATGAAATACACACTGCCCAGGAACGCAGAAAAGTTTACCTTGTTTAATCGAGTTTATAGTTTTCTCCAGTCTCTGCTTGGAATACACTTAAAGGGAGTCTCAGACAATCGTATAGGTTAATCCTTGTTCACACTGAGTTTGACTCATATCAGACCTGGCATGCCAAGGCACCTGAAGTCTGTCCCTGACAAGGGGCTGTAAAAAGATGGACTGCCACTGATCTGGGCGAAATGAGCCAGTTGCTCCCAGCTGATAAAACTGGAGATTTACTGGAGCAGACAGGCCGGAGCTTAAACAGGCTTCTCTCTCTATTGAAACCCTGTCTGTCACTTGAATCAGTCATCTCCCCTGTCAGGCATCATCAGCTAAAACAATGGAGTGGTGTCTGAGTTTAGCAGAAAAGAGGGTGATGTCAGATAACAGATAGGAATGTGTTATTCTGATCAGCAGGGTTCGGTCTCCTCTTGTGTTTTCTGGTCTGAATTTTGAGAGGATGGTTGCTACTCCAGGCGCAGGATAGAGCCGTAAGGACTGAAGAACCGAGGTAATGAGAGTGAACTAGGAGTGGGGAAATGGTTTCAGTCCTGATTCAAGACAAGAAGTGGTAGGTAATGGCTAAAACAATAATTTTCCTCCTGTTGGGGTTTCCACCTTCATTTGTCTTTGATGCGTCTATGCTACCTGATGCTACGCTATTTTGGTGGACAGAAATAGGCTCCCAAGGAAGAAAATATAAACTGAACATATTAAAAATTCATCTGCTATGGTTTCTTCTTAAGGGAACAGTGGTAAATGAGGCAATTGAATTACTGAATGTTTTCTGTGCAAGGCCCAAGCCCTAGAGAACAAGTCTATATAGGCTAGAATAGCCCCAAACTAGGAAGTGGATATTATGAACACAGTGGAGGATTTAAATAAGATGCCTAACAGAAAAGAACAGAGTCCTTTGCATCTCTGTGGGTCCCCAGAGCCACACGCAGAGCCTGGTGTGTAGGAGGCCCCCGGTAGACACTTTGCTGAAGGAATGAAGAATATATATATATTCATATGTATATTCATATATACATATATATACTCATTTTCGACAGTTATTTAATTTGCTTTTGCAGTATTCTCTGGACACAAAACAGAGCTCTAGAATGATATATATGCTTAATGTTTTCAGTAATTTATTATTGTATTTTCCTTTTAGAGGAGAAGGTTGCAGCTTTGTAAAAATGTATTGCTGCTGTATATTGAAGCTAAGGGAATGTCACCACATCAATCAGGTCCCATGACAGGGCTCTCTCTTCTGTGTGTGGGAGGCTCTGGCAGTAAATGTTCCCTCTGACGTGTCCCCTGGCACCGATATTACTCTCCTCTTCCATTTCCCCCTTATTTGATCAGTCGGTTTATTTCTTAGTGTACCTGAGTGGGTTCCCTGGTCCTCTTTCATAAACCTATTGAGTGGGAGGTATGGATCAGTGCACACGGAAGGAGTCTGCTGCTAAATCAAGAGATGGCCTGGATGGGTTGACCAGCAGTTTGGCTTCACTGAAGACCATGCCAGATTCAGCACCAAAGGTCCCACATCCTGGGAAACCCCTCAGTCCCCAGGCAAGGAGAGACATTTGGCCATTCTAGACTCGGCATTGTGATAGCAAGTCGCTGAGTTTATGCTGTGGGTTTCAGGTGGCTGCTGAACTTCTGGAAGTTACATAGGCTTGAATACTGAGAAAGACTGTGATATGTTTCATGATCTTGCCAATAATAATAACATATGAAAATAATAGTCATATGGAATAGAAATCACCCGCTTGGTGATTTTATTAATTCAGGCTCATTAACCACATTTAGTATCAGTGTACAGAAAGGATCTGGCATAGGAACCACAGCTTTTTAGCAGCATAGGGTTAGCTTTGGTCCTCCATGGAGGATCTGACAGCCCCCACTGGTAGACCATTGGTCACATTCAATCGCCTTGCTTCTGACCTCTCTACTGTAGTCAACAGAGATTACAGATAGGAACTGGAGTGGGCTCACTGCGAGTGGAGCTATTTATTGGTGTTTCCCCACTAGCTCAGAACTTTAGGGGCAAGGCTATGGTTTACTCAGCCATACATTCTCCCCCAGGCCTTGTGTCTTGGTGGGGTGGGGCACTCTTTTGGTTTTGTGGATACTGCTACTCATTTGGCAGTAGTGTTGGTATATAGGGGCTTCCCAGGTGGTGCTAGTGGTAAAGAACCTGCCTGCCAATGCAGGAGACCTAAGAGAGACTCGGGTTTGATCCCTGGGTTGGGAATATCCTCTGGAGGAGGGCATGGTAACTCACTCCAGTATTCTTGCCTGGAGAATGGGCAGAGGAGCCTAGTGGGCTACAGTCCCATAGGGTTGCACAGAGGCTGACACGACTAAAGCTACTTAACACGCATGCACTGGCATGTGAGCCTCACATTTGCAGTTCTTTTCTCTCACTTTCCCCTTTTCTCCATCTTCTCCAACCTACCAACACCATTGGAGTTTACTGTGGCTCCTTCCCATGGGAAGTGAGTGGGAGAAACCTCAATCATTTATGTAGGGATGACAAATCAGGTTTTCCTGATTCCTGTGTATATAGGTACGTGTGTGTGTGCGTGCATATTTATATACAGATGAGACGAAAGATACATGGTGGATTCGTTCATATTCATGTATCTTTTCATTTGGGCAGATTTTAATATCCAGGCACTTGTCTATTTCTTCCAAACTGGGAGAAAATAAAATATATCATTGTTCTGTTGCCTAACAGCAGCTATTCCAGCTGTTTGGAGAAAGGCCATATGTAAATGCCCCAAAGGTATGCCATTTTAAAGGATGATACTTTATTTAATAGTTAATGTTTGGATTTCCAATAATTTAATAGCTTTGTTGCAGAAAGCAGTATGGCATATTAGGGAAAACCACACTGAATACAAATGCTAGTGTTACTGTGATCTTAGGCAGGTCACTTAAATTTTCTGAGCTTTATTTTCCTCAACTTGAAAGTGGGATAACATTTGCCTTGTAGGGTTTTTTTTGACAGTTAGTTAGAAGTCTTGTACGAAGAACTTATCACTGGTACATCATGATGACTGTATAAATGGCAGCTATTTAAAAATAGGTAGAAAATTCAATTCAGCCTAAGAATGTGCTTTCATATATTAACTCGGTCTCACCAGAAATTGGGCTGTTTTGGGAGTCAGTGAGCTTCACATCATTCAGTTCAGTCACTCAGTCATGTCCGACTCTTTGCAACCCCATAGGCTGCAGCATACCAGGCCTCCCTGTCCATCACCAACCCCTGCAGCCCACTCAAACTCATGTCCATCGAGTCGGTGATGCCATCCAACCATCTCATCCTCTGTCATCCCCTTCTCCTCCCACCTTCAATCTTTCCCAGCATCAGAGTCTTTTCAAATTAGTCAGTTCTTCACATCAGGTGGCCAAAGTACTGGAGTTTCAGCTTCAAAATCAGTCCTTCCAATGAACATTCAGGACTGATCTCCTTTAGGATGGACTGACTGGATCTCCTGCAAGTCCAAGGGACTCTCAAGAGTCTTCTCCAATACCACAGTTCAAAAGCATCAGTTCTTTGGCACTCAGCTTTCTTTATAGTCCAACTCTTACATCTGTACATGACTACTGGGAAACCATAGCTTTGACTAGATGGACATTTGTTGGCAAAGTAATGTCTCTGCTTTTCAGTATGCAGTCGATGTTGGTCATAGCTTTCCTTCCAAGGAGCAAGTGTCTTTAATTTCATGGCTGCAGTCACCGTCTGCAGTGATTTTGAAGCCCCTCAAAATAAAGTCTGTCACTGTTTCCAATGTTTCCCCATCTATTTGGCATGATGTGATGGGACTGGATGCCATGATCTTAGTTTTCTGAAAGTTGAGTTTTAAGCCAACCTTTTCACTCTCCTCTTTCACTTTCATCAAGAGGCTCTTTGGTTCTTCTTTGCTTTTGCCATAAGGGTAGTGTCATCTGCATATCTGAGGTTATTGATATTTCTCCCAGCAGTCTTGATTCCATCTTGTGCTTCATCCAGCCCAGCAGTTCTCATGATGTACTCTGCATATAAGTTAAATAAACAGGTGACAATTTACAGCCTTGTCATACTCCTTTCTTGATTTGGAACCAGTCTGCTGTTCCATGTCCAGTTCTAACTGTTGCTTCCTGACCTGCATACAGATTTCTCAGGAGACATGTCAGGTGGTCTAGTATTCCCATCTCTTTCAGAATTTTCCACAGTTTATTGTGATCCACACAGTCAAAGGTTTTGGTGTAGTCAATAAAACAGAAGTGAATGTTTTTCTGGAACTCTTACTTTTTTGATGATCCAGCAGATGTTGGCAATGTGATCTCTGGTTCCTTTGCCTTTTCTAAATCCACCTTGAACATTTGAAGGTTCATGATTTATGTACTGTTTAAGCCTGGCTTGGATAATTTTGAGCATTACTTTGCTAGCTTGTGAGTTGAGTGCAATTCTACAGTAGTTTGAACATTCTTTGGCATTGCCTTTCTTTAGGATTGGAATGCAAACTGACCTATCCCAGTCCTGTGGCCACTGCTGAGTTTCCACATTTGCTGGCATATTGAGTGCAGCATTTTCATAGCATCATCTTTCAGGATCTGAAATAGCTCAACTGGAATTCCATCACCTCCACATCACTGGAGGCACTTAAAACAAGGCTGGATTGTTATCCTTCCGGGATATAATAAAGGGAATTTCTATACAATGTAGATGTCTATTTTTAATAAACCATATTGGTTTGGTAATTAAAAGAAACACTTCCTGATCATTTGCAAGGTAAATAGTAATATATGAAGTTTGTAGACTCAAGTGCAGACAAGAACTTGCTTCCAGAGTGGGTAAGCCAGGAGTAACCTTCCTTTTAGAATGATATTTTATATCTCTCTTGTCCAGGCTGTTCTAGAAAGAACTGAAGAACAGAGGACTAGGAAACCTGGGATGTCTTACTTCCACTTTATCCGCATGGCCCCCTGATTCCTTCATTTCTATCCTTAGGATTCCCTTTACTGCCAGAGGGCTAGTGAGGGACCTTCAGAGAGGAAGTCTCCAAGAAGGGTGTGGTCAATTAGTCTCATAGCCCAGAAAGGCCCTGGTGAAGTGAGTCTGGGAAGATTAAGAGAGAAAGTTTGAGAGTGAGTGAATAATTTCCAATGTTTCTGTGCATTGTGAATTCCTGTGCATTAACATGACAGTGTTTGAGGAAGCTTCTAAAAATACTCCTCTTGTAAGGGGTTCAAGATGACTCCATTTTTGGTGACCCTTGAGTGTTTGTATATGATGTGAGCAAGAAAGAGTGATGGCATTGCTGAAGTTCTTAAGAACGATGTTGTACTAATTTCAGTGTTCTGGGCCCCTTGGAATGTAAGCAATGGAGCTGTTGGTTTTATATTATCAGCAGTTTTCTTTGTGTTCTTAATACTAAGAAATGTAATTTTCCTTTAAATAATGATGCTTTAAAATTTGTTAAGGAACTTAAAACATCAGATTCTCTACAAAAAAAGATTACATGTTTTAAATTGGTGTATAGTTGACACACAGCATTATATTAGTGGATGTACAACATAGTGATTCAATATTTATATATATTGAGATTAAATTTTTAACTTAAAAGTTTGAGATATACAGCATTTTCTTTAAATCATATGGATTCTTAGATATTCAGAAAAGACTTTAGGGGAAAAACATTTTTTCACTACTAGGTTGACTCCAAGGTATTCAAAAATTGTTCAGGACCATTTGGACAATGTCTAATTACTCTCTACTTGAAACAGTGTTTTAGTGTCTCTGATGTAAGAAGTTACAGAGTCTTAAGTCTGGGCTTTCCAGTTTATCCTCAAACTCTTCTTCCCATTAATTCTGTGACTTCCACTTTAAGCTTTCAAGTTTTTAATGGAATTTTAAAAATGAACTAGAACTACATTTCTGTCACATTTTTAACTGAAAAAATGTACAGAAATGAAACTCCAAATAAACATTTCATGTTGGGAGGAGGTAGAAGATAAACATTATCCATGGTTTATAGTTACTGTACATCAAAGACTTAAGATGTTTAAGATATTAGATACTCTAAAATATTTATTGGTGGGACATTTTGGATATTTTGTGGATGTGTCAGTAGGTTCCCATCAGGGAGAAGTCATTCTCTCTAGGTGTTTCAACAGAGAAAATTTAATATTTAAAATTGCTTTCTCAGGTGATGGAGAGGTCCAAAAGTCCCATAGTGTGTGATACAGTATCCCAGATGGCAATAAGAACAGGAAGTCACCACTGTTCCTAGTGCTAGAATAACAAAGGAAGTTGGGGCTGTCAGAATCCAGAAGCTGGGCTGTCTGGTTGGTGACGTAACCACAGCATAAAAAAGAAAATTCTAAAAAGAATTTTATGAAAATTCATAAAAAAGAATTCTCTAAAAAAATAGCACCTAGCTTCTTTGGAGTCACAGAGAAGACTTAGTCCCTGACATTATCCCAAGGAGTCTAGGAAATATGGTTTGCTATGATTCAGAGCAGAGTGAGACAAGGATGGTGAATTTATTTAAGACTGTATAGGAACAAGTGACTGAGGTACTGGGAATCAGTGTAGATGTTGTTTGATGCACAAGATACACATTATTTTTGGCACCAGAGGTGAGGTAGCCACCCTTTCCTCGTCTTGCGTCTTGGATAGCATCTCCAGAATGGTGGCTGATTTGCACTGATTACTCCTTCCTCACTCCTTATTTTGTAAAGGTGCAACATAACCCCTCCATGGTGGGCATGAAATAATTAAATAGTTTAAGCCCAGGTGGCGGTAGCCAAGGTATGATGCTTAAAACTGTGAGACAGCAAGTGTTAAGCTCAGTTTATATAATGCTCTCTTTATTCCAGTGTTGTGGGAACTGAAGGATCTACTGATTGGCAAGCGTCTTCATTCCTCTAAGACATAGACCAGATGGACTCAACAGAGAGATGTGGCTCGATGAAAATGGCAAAATCCACGTGTAGTTAAAAAGGCGACAGTCATCCTGAAGAGAGAGAGGAGAGGAGTTCTCATGTTTTAGCACTTATGTGGGTCTCAACAATAGCAGATAGGAATAAGAAGTGCAAAAGCTATAGAGATACAGTTATTAAAGACTTGACACTTCAAATATAAACCTTGAGCAATTGCTAACAGGGGGGTTGAGAAGTCCTTTTCATGGAAATAAAAACAGAGATGAAAGAAAACAGCAATTCCAGTTTTCGATAGGATAGGATGCAAAAGAAGATCTGTGGATGATTTCTTAAAATGATGAAAGAAAAAGGATCCAGACAGTATCAGAACATCCATATTTCCCTTGCAGATTGATTAGTTCCCTAGTGGGAAGAGATAGCAAGGCAATGCCTGAACAATGCAGCATATTTTGTTTATATTTTTAAAGATGGTCTAACTGTTTAGTTTGTTCTTGTCTTTGACATCTATTACATGACCATTATGTGCCAGGATAAAAAGATACACTGTGCTGGATGTTGTCCATGACCCTGACAACTTAAAGAGTTTAGAAGAAAATATTAATTATTGACCAAAAAGCTCCAGAAAA
The DNA here is from genome assembly GCF_032405125.1 of Capricornis sumatraensis. Classification (NCBI taxonomy): domain Eukaryota; kingdom Metazoa; phylum Chordata; class Mammalia; order Artiodactyla; family Bovidae; genus Capricornis; species Capricornis sumatraensis. The sequence continues at coordinate 148,896,144 of NC_091070.1, read as the reverse complement.
ATTTGAATTGTCATTATAGAGGAAGTGAGGGTCCTGGGGCAGTACCTTAGAGGAGTACCTAACTTAGATGGGGTACAAAGGAGTACAGGGGAAAGATTAGGGGAAAAAAACAACTAAATGGAGCCTTAGAGGATGAGTAGGAGTTGTTCAGGAGAAGGGTAGTTGGGGAGAGCATTCCAGGCAAGAGAATAGCATGCATAGATTCCTGTGGACAAGAAAAGCATGATATTTTTTAAGGATCTGAAATAAATTCAAAATGGCTGGTGGGTAGATGGCTGTGTATTAAGTGACAAGATAAGAGGTGACACAGGTAGGCAGGATTCAGCTCCTTGTAAGTCATATTGAGAATTAAGGTTTAGCTCATTCACTCATTTATCCATTTATTCATCCCTTCAATATAGTTTTTAGCTAATCCTAGGGACCACATGGCAGGTTCTTGGCACAAAGCATAAAAAAGACATGTCTTCTACACATAAAGAACCTAATAGTCTATACAGAGAGAAAAAGGAAAAAAAACCAAAAACAGTTTCAATAAAGCATGAAAAGTCCTATGAAAAGACCTCTATGCTAACACTTGGTTGCCATGCAAACGTGCAATAGAGGCATTCACTTGGGTTTCATCTGTGGAGCTAGTGGTGGCTGAGGACATAAGAATGATGTTCCAGAAGAAATGGCATTCAGCATAAAATCTAAAGCATTATTGGGAATTAGGAGAAAAGATAGAGGAAGCAGTGTTCTAAGCATATGGAAGTGCATGTGCAAAGAGCTGAAAGCAAGAAAGAACATGCTCCATCTGAAGACATGCAAACACTTCTGTGTGGTGAAAGAATACAGGTATTCCTCATTTTACTGTGCTCTGCAAATACTATTTTGTTTTGTTTTTACAAAATGAATGTTTGTGGCATATTGATGGTTAGCATTTTTAGCAAAACAACATTTTTAAATGAAGATAGATACATTGTTCTTTTAGACGTAATGCTGTTGCTGCTGCTGCTGCTAAGCTGCTTCAGTCGTGTCCGACTCTGTGTGACCCCATAGACAGCAGCCCACCAGGCTCCCCCATCCCTGGGATTCTCCAGGCAAGAACACAGGAGTGGGTTGCCATTTCCTTCTCCAGTGCATGAAAGTGAAAAGTGAAAGTGAAGTCGTTCAGTCGTGTCCGACTCCTCGTGACCCGATGGACTGCAGCCCTGCACACTTAATAGACCATACTAAAGTGTAAACATAACTTTCATATGCATTGGGAAACCAAAAAATTCTTGTGACTCACTTAACTCTGTTATTTGCTTTGTTGACATGGTCTGGAACTGAAGCTGCAAAACCTTTGAAGTCTGCCTGTAAAAGGTTTGAAACCGTGTTAGGGAGTTTGGATACATCCTAAGAGCACTGAGAAGAAACACTTAAGATGGGTTATTCAGTACAATTACTAAACAGAAGTATAAAGAAATCAATGGATTTCCTATATATTAGCCATAATCATTTAAGATGTAATTTAAATATTGTAAATATTGTAATTTAAATAATGTAAATCATTTAAAATGTAATTGTGAACAAAAGGTATGAACAGTATTATTGCTAGTAATGGCAAATCCATGAAGTGCTGTGAGTGGCACCAAGTCCTCTGTCTGAGGCCCTCTGTGGAACCGACATCTCCTGGTTCAGTGTTCTTCAGGGCACTATACTGTTCCAGAAACTGCACTGTGCAATTCCTGTCTCTGCTGAAATGTTTTCTCCTGCGCTAGGCTTCTCAGTCCCCTTTCACTCCAATTACAGTACGGGGGCAAGCCTTCAGCTCTGTAGCTGCCTGGAGGCAGCCTGGGGCTATGCAGTCTGCATGGGGCTCCCCAGGCTAGGACCTTGCCACCTCAGTGAGTGGAGAAGGGCAGTGGCACCTGAGTCTGGGTTCTGTCCTGATGCCCTGTCCTTAATCTCACTGGTTTCATTTTCCACATATTCTTTTTCTAACCTGCCCTCATTCTTGCTTTTGAAAGTTCTCCCTCGTCAAAACTTATTTGCTTTCCAGTGCTTCTGGATTGTTTCTGTTCTGCACACACTGTTTTGGATAACATATTGACATTTTTAAAATGCCATTTTATGATTCTATGGCCATGTACAGAAGTTTCCCAGCATGCTGACCACAATGAACACATTGCTATTGGTAAAGGCAAGGGGCGTGGACGGCCCAGGTGTTAACTGGTTGAAGAGTCTCTCTCTAAACCTTAGTTAAATGACCTAAGCCTGCTACTTTGAAATTAGCATAAAGCCTTTGGAAAAGACATTTACCTGGCCATGTTTAATTTTCTAAGGCAACAGAATCAAGGGAAGAAAAAAAAACCCGGGGAGGATTTATTTGCTCAATACTCTCTGTGGTGATATTTTTATTTTGCATTAAACATACGTAATATATAAATCCAGTCCTTCCACTTTATCATAGTTAGGGTATATTTAAAATATCACATGCTATCAGCATAAGAGTGAAACTTGTTTACTGAATTTCTTCCTGAACTGAGTCCAGACACTCCTTAACTTAGAACAAATCACACATACGAAATGAAGATAAAATGCCAACATCCAGAGCGAGGCAAGTAAATATTGTCATGAGCACTGCTGGAATAGAGGAACGAACGTTGGTCTTAGAGTAAGAAAAACTGGGTTTTCAACTCAGCTTTTCTAATTAGTAGCAGTGGGACAGCAGATAAACCTGAGCCTTGATTTTCTCACACGAAATTAGGACAATGGAGCCTTCCTTACTCTCTCTTCTTTGTTCACTTATGAATTCATCACTCTTACTGAACATCTAATATGGGGTAGATATTTTGGTAGATAAACAGACACAGCCTCTGCTTTCATAGGTTATTATAAAAGTCAAATGAGACAATCACAGCAAGTGCTACCATTTATCAAATGCCTACTATGTACCACAGACGTCACATTATTTCCTCTGTTATACTGTGTGCCAGGGACTTGCATACATTACCTGTCATCATCCTCACTTAAACTTCAGGGTTTGTGAGGTAACTGAAGCTCAACCAAGAAATGGGTCTAGAGTCAGGTAACTTCTACACAGTCAAGGTGGATCTCACCACCTGGAACCAAGCTAGATCTCATTCAAATGACCCTGGTTTTCCAGTACAGCCTGTGAATATGAAAGTTCTTTACAAACATAAAGCACCAATTAAAAAGAAATATTATTTACTATTATTATTATCTATACCCACGTGTGATGCTGTAAAAACACATCAAAACCAAAACCCAAACGGGCAATGGGTTTAGTTGTGTTACTATGGGTATTCTCATGAAAAAGGCTTAGATTCCTGGTTTTACAGTTTGAGATTCCTATTCTCTTTTTCCCCAGTGGGTACGTATTGCTGCCATCCTTTTTTTTTTGTCTACAGATCATGGCTGGGCTCTTGGTAAGCACATTATTTAAAAGAAGAAAATTAGAGTGTTTCTGATGGCGAATCACTGTGTCAAGGAGGTTGTGTATCTCCTTGATGATGAAAATGCCAATTTCTCATAAAAAAGCAAAAACTCTCATTTCAAAAGGTTGAATATAATATTACTTAACTAATTTCAAATGGCTACTTTTAGGTCACTGAAAAATTCCAAGTATAAGTAAGGACAGTCTCTGAGGTCTGTAACATTTTCATTTGCTTCAAGAAAGGATAAATTTTAATTCATTTTAACCTGCCTTTTGATATTTGGCTCTTCTGACAGGAAGAATTTGTCTCCTGGAGGGTTTGTTTTAGTACTATAGCCTGCCTTTACCAGGAGAATGTATTCACATAGTCATGAAAGCTAAATAAGGTCACAAATTTTTTGACACAAAGTACATGTACTGTTTCAATAGCTTTATTGAAATTTTAGTTGAAATATAACATGCATAGAAAATTATAAACACTAGAAGTGTATTTTCACCAAATAGGCTGAGTCCCCCAAAGCCTTGCTCTTGCTGTTACTCAAGTATGCTATGCCCAAAGGTAACCATTATTCAGATTTCTGGTATAAGAAGTTAGTGTTTTGAACTTTATGTGAATGGCAATAGCATCCTATAATAGGTACCTTTTGGTGTCTGGCTTAATTCTTGCATACATTATGTTTGTGAGATTCATCCATTCTATTCATGCAGAAGTTCATCCATCTTTAAGGCTGTGTAATGATCCATTGCATGAGTATGCCACAATTTATTTCTTATTCATTCCACTTTTTGTAGGCATTTCAGTAGTTTCGAGTTTGTAGCTGTTAAAATGACTACTGCTTTGAATATTTGTGTATATGTCATTTGGTGCACATATGTATACACTTCTAATGGGTATAGACCTGGTGATGAAATTGCTGGGTGTCAAGAGTTTTAAAATTTTATGGTTGAGTAGATACTACTAGCTTTCCAAAGTGGTTATGAATCTGCAAACCAGCCCCCATGACCCTGTTGTCTGAAGTATAAGGCTCTGGCTTTAGTCTCCCAGGACTCCCCTGAGTCTTAAAGTCTGGCTCAAGGGTTATTGATTAGGAAATGTGAATATATAGAAGCAAAGAACGGCTCTTGGGCCAGGAAAATGATTACAATTTAAACTATAAACCAGATTCACCTAACTCCTGCTGCTGCTGCCGCTAAGTCGCTTCAGTCGTGTCCAACTCTGTGCGACTCCATAGATGGCAGCCCACCAGGCTCCCCCGTCCCTGGGATTCTCCAGGCAAAAACACTACAGTGAGTTGCCATTTCCTTCTCCAAAGCATGAAAGTGAAAAGTGAAAATGAAGTTGCTTAGTCGTGTCCAACTCTTAGCGACCCCATGAACTGCAGCCTACCAGGCTCTTCTATCCATGGGATTTTCCAGGCAAGAGTACTGGAGTGGGGTGCCAGTGCCTTCTCCCACCTAACTCCTAGTTCCCTGAAAAATAGCGATAAAGGTCCAATACACCTTCCTAGGTTGTTTTTACAGGAAACAGATCCCACTAGATGAAAACTGTCTGCAATTCACGCAGACTGAATGAAACCAGAAGATTCGTGATGCTCAAAACTTCAGTTTGATGCCAACTAATCTGAGAATTGTGCACAAGCTGCTCACAGCCCCTGCAGCCTCCCTCCCTCATACTACCTTTAAGAAAGTCCTTGGCCTGCCCTGAGATGGTTTTACAGACAGTGGTCCCCTATCTTTTCAGTCAGCTGGCTTTCCTTGCCTTAACACCTTGTCACTTGACTTATTGGCTTATCAGGCAGTGAGTAGCTGAAACTGAGTGCAGTAACAGTCGCACTAATTTAAAAGTCTCACCAGAAGTATATGAGAATTCTGATTGTTCTACAGTCTCACCAGACATTTTAATATTAACTATTCTGGAGGGGTATAATGATATATCCTTGTAACCTTAGTTTACATTTCCCTAACGACTACTGAGAAGGGGTGACGGAGGATGAGATGGTTGGATGGCATCACTGACTCAATGGACATGAGTTTGAAGAAACTAGAGGTAGTGATGGACAGAGAAACCTGGCATGTTGTAGTTCATGGGGTTGTAAAGAGTCAGACACAACATAGCAACTGAACAACAGACAGCAACAACAATGATTACTGAGGTTGTACATTTTTTTCATATTTTTATTGGCTATGTGTATACCTTCTCTTATGATATGTCTTTTAGTAGGTAGAAAAATGTCTCTCCTAAGATGTCCATGTCCTAATTCCTGGAAACTGTGAATATATTAGGTTACATGGCAAAGGGGAATTAAGGTTGCTAATCAGCTGACTTTAAAACAAGGAAATTATCTTGAATTGCTGAGGGAGACCCAGTGTAATCCCAAGAAGGAATTAGAAGAGAGAACCAGAGATGGCAGTGTGAGAAAGACTCATTCAGTGTTGCTGGCTTTGAAGATGGAAGAATGGAGCCACAGACCAAGGAATGCTCGCAGATATTAGAAGCTGGGGAAGGCAAGGGAACAGATTTTGTCCTAGAACCGCCAGAAGTATCTTGGTTTTAGCACAATAAGACCCATTTTCACTGCTAAACTATAGACAATACATCTGCATTGTTTTTATCCACTAACTTTGTCATAATTTGTTAACAAGTGTAGTAGGAAACTGATACATGTGACTTTCGGTCTTCTGCCCGTATATCTATTGGGTCTGTATTTTTGATTTGTAGAGGTTATTGATGAATGTTTTGTTGAGTTTGTTTAGGATTTTACATCTATTTTCTTAATAGAAGTTCACATAATTTTCCTATTTTGCAATATCACTGTTAGTTTTGGTAACAAGTTTTTGCTAACCAAATTGCAATCACTTTGGGATGTGGTTCTTTTTTCACTTTCTCATAAAGCAAATATAAGATTACCATTATTTGTTTCTTAGATGGTGGAATTTACCAATGAAACCATATGGGTCTGGAGTTTTCTTTCTAAGAATTTTTAATTAAATAATTTAATTTGCTTAGTAGACATAGGATGATTCAGATTTTCTATTTTTTTTTAACAAAATTCTGGCTTTGATAACCTGTATTTTTTCAAGGAACATTTTCAAATATATTTGCTTAAATTTGCTTATAATATTTTCTTTTTAAAATGGTTATATAAATGTTATAAAATTCCCTCTTTCCATTCTTGAATTTGGTATGTTTACATTCTCTCTCTCTTTTTTGTCTTGATGTGTCTTGCTTGAAATTTATTAATTTTAACTTTTTCTAGAGGACAAAATTTTGGCTTTGTTGATTTACTCTATGATGTGTGAATTTTCTAATTTCATTATTTTACTTGTTCTTGCCTTTAATATTTCCTTTCTTCTAATTTCTCTGCATTTAACTTGCTGGTTTTCGAAAAGCAATACTTAAGCACATAGTACTTTTAGTCTTTATTTATTCTCTAACATATATGGATTTTAACACTAAACATATCTGTCTTAGGACTGCTTCTGCTAAAAATCACAAATTTTGATATTTTTGTTTTGCTCAGTTAAAAAATATTTTCTCATTTCCTTTTTAACTTCTTCTTTCACCTAGGGGTCATTTAGAAGTACACTGCTTAATTTCCAAGTATTTGAGAATTTTCTAGTGATGCTTTTCTTATTTCTAGATTAATTCTGCTATAGTCAGGGTACATAGTCTCTTTGATTTCAGTCCTTTGAAATGTGTTGAGATATGCTTTCTAGCTAAACATATTGTCAGTTTTGGTGAATGTTCATTTTGCATTAAACAGATATTCATTTTTTAGTTGTTGTGAGCAGTGTTCTACGTGTCAAATAGATTTAGTTTGTTAATCATGTTGTTTAAATCTTCTGTGTCTCTATGGTATGTTAATATTTACCTGTACAATCAGATATTGAAAGTAGTGTGTCAAGATCAACCCTGCTAGTGGCTCTCTTTTCATTCTGTTAGTTTTTGAGGCTATGTTATTAAATCTGTACAACTATAGCATTACCTTATTTTCCTTGGGGACTGACCTTTTTTAATACACAAAATGTCCCTTTTTATTCTTAATAATCCTTCTTACTTTAAACCTACTTTGGCTGGTGTTAGTTTCACTATGTTAGTTTTCTTTGACCAACGTTTACATGGTATATGGGACACCCCTTGTTGCACTGTCTCACATTCTCTTGGACTTACGTGTGATTCCAGAGCTAATTTTGATTCCAGAAATAATTATACAGAAGTAAATTTTTTAATTATTTGTAATATAAAGATTTAGATCAATATGTCAACTGGCTTCATATACCAGAGAAGCATTATTAGAGTAATCAGTACCTGTATGTATCTTAGTGAAGTTACTGAACCTGAATGTTTAAAAAATAATAATAATAAATGGACATCAAGGCAAAACTCAAGCTTTGTATCAAGGGGGAAATATCAATGTGGTGGTATTAGATTTACCATAATACACTCAACGCTAGAAAATAGTATCTATTGCCTTCTTGGGAAATCTGTAAGCCAATAATTTTCACATAGGCAAGCTATCCCTCAAGCCTAATAATCAAACATGTCTGTGTTCAAGAATTTTAGGAATAGAATTTAGAAGACAAATAATCTAAATTTAACTGGATGGCATAATCCAGCCCACCTAGAGATAAATCAAAATAAAAAAAATTTAAAACGATGAAAATACAACAAAAATATGAGTATTGAGCATTTACTCCAACTACATATATAAATAAAATTTGAAATCTGCTTCAATTAACAGAATGTAAATGTTATAAACATTAACAGTGTACAAATAAAATAATCAGAAGAGGGAGGAAGTCTATCAATGTCATGCTTTGTTATAGCAGAGAATCAATAAGTAAATTCCACTTAAAATTAAAACAATTTAATAATATACAGTAACTCCAACCTTCCAGCATTTTTTTGTAATGCTTTTAATTAGCTTGAGTGAGATTTTTTAAGATTCTTATTCAGTTAATTCAAGTATAATCAGATTTCTCACTATGTATGAAGAAAGAGATGCCCGAAACAGTGGTCTCTAGTTGTTAACCATGCCTTTTGGAGGTGGTAGATTTCTGGTCATTTTTTTCCACTTTTTCATTGTTCTGTTTCTTATTGCTTGACTTTTCTTATAATGAACTTGCATCATTTTTTACAAAATCCATAAAGTCATTTTTCTAAAAAAAATAGAGATAGCAATAGAGCCATCTTTAGTTAGATGAATGTTTTTGTCACCTTGTTCTAAATTACTTTTTGGAAGAAACTTGATATTTTATCTTAAAAGACACTAGTGATTGAATTATTCTTTGTCATGGTGAGCTTAATGTGATCAATTTTTATTTGGGTATCACTAATGAAGAGTGAAATTCTTTTCCTCTGCAACTCCCAGCATTCTCTATCATTCAGTATAACCTTTCATATTCCAGCCTTCCCTGTTTTAAGTCAAGTCTGTCATCTCTTCTTCTTAGATCTATGAACAGACAGTGTCACCCAAAAGGACACTCTCTGAGGAGCAGGATGGCAGTGGGGTGCTACTGGTTTGAAAGCTCATCAGATTGACAGCCATTCTGCTGTATACTACAGTAGAGTCAAAGAATTAAAATGCAGAGTATTCCATTTTAGTATCGGAGATGGGGAGGACAGGTAAATTGGTTCACAATTATTGAGTGCCTCATGTATGCCAGGGAGGATCACAGCAACCGTACTTGGGGAAGGTAGATGGATTGCCTGTGGTCACGAGGATGACAAGGAATGCTTGTGTTCCACTGTGCCTTCCTCTCTGTTTCTATTATTGCTGTGGAAGTATTCCCATCTGCTTTTCAAAACCTTTTACAATTTTGTTTACTGCACTAAAAAAAAAAAAAAAAAAACTTCAAGTTTTACCTTTGATGCATAAAAAAATAGAGATAGCAATAGAGCCATCTTTAGTTAGATGAATGTTTGCTCCAAGTTGTTTACAGTTTAAGAATTTCCATAAAGACAATAGAAGCAGATGATTCCAGCCAGAATCAAAATTTAATGGTGAAATAAGATCAAACCCACAAAGAGTTAATTACTCTAGCTCTAATTAAGTGTAGTCTTCTTAAAAGGGAAAAAAAAAAAAGTCTGCTTTTATCCTGGCAAGAAGCCTGTAAAAAAGGGACGATCTGTCACAGACTCACAGAACACAGTAATTAAGGTCTGAAATGCTTCCCAATCAAAGAACAGGAAGAGTTCACTCAGAGTTAACTGTTTAAACAGCGTCCCTTGTGAAATGGCATTGCCACTGTATGTTTTTAGATTGAATTGATTTAATTTCTCACTGTTTGCTTCTAAGTAGGAATTAGAGCCTCCATTAGGAATTGCTAACGTGCCCATCCTGGACTCTCTTAGCCCAGGAAGGACAGGGGAAGAAGGAAGGGTGAATGTGGTGTGCACGTTATGGATGCTGCAGCCAGAGCCTTGTCACAGGGCTAATGTTTGCAGCAGGCAGGAATAATGAACAGCTAATGAACCCACATTGTGTTTACACGTCTCATTTTGAAACTAATCATTTATATGCTCTAAGTAAGATGTCGTGCTTTCACAAAAGCATTGAAATTCACAAGTCAGTGAAAATATGTATATTATTCCAAAAGTATGCTTTATTTAAAAAAAATGTTTTTGAACTGAATTTATTTGTGTGTTCTAGGTCTTCGTTGCTGTGTGAGCTTTTCTCCAGTTGCAGTGAGTGGGAGCCACTCTCTAGCTGTGGTGCACAGGCTTCTCGTTGTGGTGGCTTCTCCTGTTGTGGAGCACCGGGCTCTAAGGGTGCGTGGGCTTCCGTAGTCGCAGCGCACAGGTTTAGTTGCTCCTTAGCATGTGGGATCTTCCTGAATCAGGGACTGATCCCATGTCTCCTGTCTTGGCAGGCAGCTTCTTTACCACTGAGTCACTGGGGAAGCCCCTTTTGCATGTATAATTTCACAGCAGAGCCCCAGTCAGTCAGCACATTCATCTGGTGACACCTGTAACTCACATATGGTGGTTTAATTTAGTAACAGTTGATTTCCTTTCATAACAAAACAGTCACCTGAACTCTGCTTCATAGATTGGCCCATTGTTCTTCCTTGCCATCATTGAACCAGTATTTAGACTTCACCCAGGATGTTGGCTCCAATTATACAGGACAACAAATGAGCAAAACTGTAGGAACTGACATTTTACTCTTAGGAAGCCTGTGAGGACAGGCATTTTTCTCAGCTCACTGGGAATGTGTTTTTATATGCACATCACACAGTCATTTGTTGTTTATACTAGGGGACTGATTTGGTAAATCACATTTACTTTGTGTGGCTTGTTAACAGAAATGTGTTTCTCACTTTTTAAAAACGTTAACTCTTTCACTTAACCTGATAAAAATAATGGCTAATATTTGTTGAGATTTTCTGTTTTGTGAGGCAGTAGACTGTTTCATGCATTGTTCTTTTTAATATTTTCAACAACCCTGTGTAGAGAAAGTATTATCATTATCCCTGTTTTACATGTGGAAATCTGAGATTAGGTTAAATAATGTGCCTAAGTTCACATAGATCAGGATTTAACCAGTTGGGGTCCCCAGTGGCTCAGCAGGTAATTCAGGAGACATAGCAGACTCGGTTTTGATTCCTGGGTTGGGAATATCCCCTGGAGAAGAATTGACAACTCACTCCAGTATGCTTGCCTAAAAGATGCCATGGACAGAGGAGTCTGATGGGTCACAGTCTATGGGGTCACAGAGAGATGGACATGACTGAATGATTAAGCACAAGGTCACATAGAGCAGGATTTCACACCCAGATAGTTTAACCATGAAGTCTTGCTCATTGTACTGTATGTCCTCTTTAGAGAAATTAATGGCAGCTGCTCTTAGTCTGTGCACCAGAATTGAAAGAAGTAGGGAACCTTTTAATTGTCTAATGTTATGTGATAGTGGCAGATTAACTAGGAGCGTATGTCTCATGTCTATACTGGCAGAATTCTAGGTTATTTGAATCAGGGAAATGATGGAAGGATGCCTTGGATTTTCACACTCTTAGTCTTATCATTTCTGACTACAGGATGCTACGTAGAAGCCAAGCAAATGAAAAAAGTCTTCCATTTATGAAACTAGAGGGATATCCTCTTCCTCCTCCTTTTTCCTTCCATGTTCTGCTACTCTTTTAAAATCCCATTACCTAACTATGAATGTACCATGTTACTAACTTATGCAATCTGTTACCCATTCAAAAAGGCATCTCACATTGGAGAAATTGTGATATCTAATGAACCAAGACCATGAAACATTTTCTACTTCTAAGTATGATCCAAACTCTTTGGAGAAACTCTGACCTCTGGCACAATATTTTCACAGTCATAAGAGTTTAGTTTCCTATGAGCTCAGTGGTATTTAACAATAAATCCTGAACTACATGTTTAGCAAAAGCAGTGGGAAAATGGATGTCAAGTCCATTAATAATAGATGAAAAAAAATATCTGGGTTGGAATGTCAACCAGGCATAAGCTGTGCCTTGCACTGTAAAATCTATTCAAATGACCTCCTGATTAGGTCAGTTTGTCCTTCTGGCCTGAGATATTTTAAAAACAGAAACTGGCAGTTAGAGATATAATCCTTATGATGCTTTAGACTATGTGCAGTAGCTATTTTGTCTCAGGGGCTACTGTAAGCAACTCCCATGTAGCATTTTGCTCAGAGCTGTCAGCTGGACTGCATCACTTACAAAATTGATATAAAACTGAATGTTCTGCAAAGTAAATATATCCATTAGATGAGAAGTGTTTCAGGGTAATTTTAAATAGTCTGAGAATATGCACTTGTAACTGAAAGATTTCTTTAAGATTGATATGGGGAAAAGTAAAAGTCAGGAAAACGGTGTTTACTCCTATTCTAGATAAAAGGAAGCACTAAAAAAGAAATCTGAATTGCACCTAACAGAATTGATATGGTAGAGAATGTGATGTTGGCATTTGTGACTATATTAGAAATGGGGTGATATTAACTGCAAACCATCTGAAAGTTGAAAACACCCATTTATGAATTCCTGGTGTAAATGCACAGCCGCACAATCAAGCACATTTACAACCTGTGAATCACTAAAGACTTGGGAGGCAGCACCTTGTCCCTGGCAGATGCTCTCCACATTCCTTAGCTCTCCCGGCTTTGAAATGAAATCATCTTAAAAACGTGCTTTAGTGCTTCTGTAAAATGATGGTATTGTTGTGTTTGTTATACTTCTGTTAAAAATGAGGCCATTTATACAAGGATATAAACAGTGAGCTGAGAGAGAGAACTGGGAGATGTTGGAATGTTTGAGGATATTCTTTTCCTTCTTGGGCACTGGGAAATTCTGTAATTGTCATTCACATTAGCAGAATGTTGAATATTAGCTGAGCAATGCCAGGATACCCTCATGAGGAGAACCAAGACTACTTTGCCCATCATGTTAACCTCTTGAGTGCCACATTACTAGAGGATTTAACATGTATGCAGGGGTTAGAGGAAATCATTTAGTGGGAAATAGGATTCTACAAAACATGATTGGTAAATCCAAAATATGGGGATGGTATAATGTCTTGGGACAGCCTCTGCTGTCCAACATTACTGGTACCCAGGGGAACATCCTTTTCACTCCCTGCTTTGTATATTCCAGCGTGAAAATGAGACTGCCCACCCTCCCATCACTCCCATTCCTCTCATACTCTACCCTCTTCTACGTGTACTCTTGAAAGGAATCTTTGGGAGATAGAGAACTTGAAAAATTATGTCCATTCACAGCTATCCTATTCTGATCTGTGCGTCCAATGAATGTAGCTTCACTGTTTAAGACACTTAAAAAAAAAAACAGCTTTTTTTTTTTTAATTCTTAGATTTTATTCTATATATGTCCCAAAGTTTTAAGTTCAAACATGGATTTATGAATTCATTCTTGGGGACATGTGATTTGCTTGTACTTCCAAAGAAAAATTATTGGGCATCTCCAATACTGAACCAAGAGCTTTGCGTGTAGTACAGAATGAAAAGAAAAAAGTTTCTGTCCTCCAGGATTTTACCCCACAGGGCCACAGTTAGCACATTTGTTTGCAAAGCAGTATGCACAATTCTTGCTTCCTCTTCCCAAAAATTGGCAAAAAAAAGAAAAATGTAGACCACTCTACCCGCCACCCCAAGGATCATACATACAAGTATTTAAATATAAAATTTTGATTAGGAATCGGGAACAGAAAGTCCTCCTACAAACAATAGCTCATAATAAAATGAAATCTTATTCTGTTTATCTTAGGAGAAAATTCAAGTTTAAAGAACAACCAACCTGCTCATCTTCTGTATTCTTTCTATGTCTTTAATTCCCCACTGTTTAGTTCATACATACATTTACTTATTTATCAAATTTTCTTGAATTTTTCTATTCTTCCCCAAATCAAGAAGCTACTATCCAAGGGAGGAGAAAGATATATTTAAACAGAGAGTTTTAACACCTAATTAATTTCTTTTAAAAAATTATTGTGGTTGATTTACAATGTGGTGTTAGTTTCAGGTGTACAGCAAAGTGATTCAGATATATTTATACTCTTTTCCAGATTCTTTTTCATTATAGGTTATTGCAAGATGTTTAATATAGTCAATATATATTCTCTACACTCTACAGTAGGTCCTTGTTGCTTATTTTTTTAAAATTTTATTTTTAACTAGATGATAATTACTGTATAATATTGTGATGGTTTCTGCCATCCATCAACATGAATCAGCCATAGGTATACATATGTCTCCTCCCTCTTGAACCTCCCTCCCACCTCCCTACCCCTAATTGATTTCTACTGGAGAAGTATGAAGATAGTTCTGTAGGAACAAAGAAGAGGCAAAATCTAATATGATTTGGTGAGGAAGTGAGAGTAGTCTTTTTGGAGGCAATGATAAGATTTTTCCAGGGACAGAGTACCCAAGGCAGCAGAGTAACATATTCAAGACACAGAGACTTTAAGTGTGAGGAAATGTGGTTATTCTGAGGTTTCTTGAGAATCAGGCTACAGTGAGATAGAGGAGGGAGGTGGAGAAGTAGGTAAGAATGTGAAGTGGGGAGTCTTACATGGCAGATAAATGAAGCTGCGTGTTCTTTTGGGTAGAAGGTGTTATATATGGCAGGTCTTTGAACAGGAGCATTGGGACGACATTAGAATGAGATAAAAAGAGACGCTGTCTTAGTGACATGTGAGAAATCATGGATGACCTACGATTCCATGAGGGTAACCTGGAGAAGAGATTCCAGGAACCTGAACAGGACAATGGTAGAGAGGCTGCAGAAGAAGGAACGCACTGTGGAGGTTGTCAATAAATATATTAAACAGAAGATGGTGACAAATTAAATATGAGGTGAAGGAGAGTGAAAATACAAGAATAAATCTAGATTTATCATATTACCTAATCAGGGGTTGGTGGCACAAGGCAGTTAAAAGGAGCATGCATTAGGGGCAAGGTAAAGCGTTTGTTTTGGGATGTGTTGAATTCCAGGTGTCTGTTCAGGAGTTAACACATCTATCCAAACTAAACTCTAAATCGGGGGCCTCTCACTGATCCCCCCAATCTGGTGCCTGGCAACTCAGAATTCTCCTGCTTTCTGCATGCTTCTCTATTTCTTCAGCTCCAGGACCAGGTAGCAAGATCAGAGAGGAGGAGTAAGAGCATCAGGCGAGGGGAGGGAGAAAAAAAGGCTGACCATGGACTCTTTTGCTTTCCAATTACCCAAATCTCAGCTCAGAGAGGTGAAGAACAGCAACTCTAAGCTGAGTTAGGAGCATCAAACAGTAGACCATATGGGTATTTTGATTACAGATATTGCTGAGTTTTTCTACGTCAGTGACTTTGGGACTTTCTCTTAGCTAAGAGTAACAAGAGAATACCCAGAATAGTCATCCAGTGGCAGAGGAAAAACAGGTGATGCAGAGGAAATTTGAAGAGACATTAGGTGATCAAAATAAGGTGTGTTTTAATCACCATCAGATATCTACATGGAAGAATAAAAAGGACCTTAGACTGACGCTTGGGGACGCCGACATTTAAAGAGCTGGCAGAACTGCTGTTGGAAATAAATGAAGCAACACAAGGATAGTGCTTAGCACTGAGTCTGAACTCTAGGCAAGTATTTAATAAATGGGCTAACTCCAAGGTCCATACTTTCCACTCTCATCATACTACCTCTAGCCTTGACTCCTCTACCACCAGAACAAGTGGAAAACAACACACACCAAACCATTGTCACTCTGATGCTCTTCTCTTTTAAATCAAGATCATTCAATATGGAAAATGCTATTTTGAGTGTTACCTCTGCAAATTCAACTCTGCACAATGACGTCAACATCACATTGGATAAAAAAAGAAAAAAAAAAATAAAGAGCTGGCAGAGTACAATCCAGCCCCTGCTACTCTGCACCATGTCATGTCCTCCTCGTGCCCCGTCCACTGCAGCCACTCTCGTCTTCCCTCAGTTGTCCCTGCGTGCTAGGCAACCTCCCACCACAGGGCTGTCACGTGGGCTCTCATTTTTGCCTGGCAAGTTTTTCTGTTTGCATTCTTCAGAGCTCTGCTCAAAGATACGGATTCAGAGAAGGAGAAAATTTCCCTGACCTCCTTGATCACCACTCGATTAATTTCCACTTTTCTTGGAACTCTACTGGTACCTCTCCTTGACATCTTTTGACACTATTGTAGGTTTACAATTGTTTATGTGATTACTTCATTATATTCACACAAGCTTGCTGCTGCTGCTGCTGCTAAGTCGCTTCAGTCGTGTCCGACTCTGTGCGACCCCAGAGACAGCAGCCCACCAGGCTCCCCCGTCCCTGGGATTCTCCAGGCAAGAACACTGGAGTGAGTTGCCATTTCCTTCTCCAATGCATGAAAGTGAAAAGTGAAAGTGAAGTCACTGGGTCATGTTCAACTCTCAGTGACCCCATGGACTGCAGCCTACCAGGCTCCTCCGTCCATGAGATTTTCCAGGCAAGAGTACTGGAGTGGGGTGCCATTGCCTTCTCTGCACACAAGCTTAGACAGGGAAATATTACTCCCAAGGTCACATAACTAAGTATGTGGTAGAATCTGATGGTATTGATCACAAAACCATTGTGCTAATCATTCTTTTAGAAAATCACTAATTTAAAATTCATAAGAAAAATATGAATAAAGAACTGAGCAATAATAGAACCCATAATATAATAATGTTGAACATTTCAAAGGCAGGGTTGGTAAGAATTATGATGCAGATTCAAAATATTGCAAATAAAATTGGCATGTGATTAAAGATACTGCAAATCTTCAATAACAAATGGTAAACCTTCATAGGAAACTTGTGCCTTCTCCCTGATGTGGGCTGATGCTTAACTCCATTCAATGATCAAGGTCAGCTGGAGACCTTGATCAGCATCAGCCACCTGCTTATTTCTGCAGTGGCCCAATTTCTGGAGGAAGCCCAAGGAAACCTCCTTCATTGTTTCTACTCTCTTGTACCTATGTCTCGTGTATAGGCTTTTTTTTAGTTATGACTCATTCTTATGAAAAACCTGTCCTAAAAATAATGTTACATTTGGGTTTCAATTACGTACTGAATGAAGATATTTAAACATTCTACTCATTAAAAAAAATGAAAATATGGCCTTTTATGAGTTACTTCACCTGCTTAAAAACATGCTTGTAAAGGAATGCCTAAGCTGATTCAAAAAGTATAAGACTCGGTGAGGGATAGATTGGGAGTTTGAGATTGACTTGTCTATTTAAAGTAGATAACTAACAAGGACCTATGTGTATAGCATAGGGAACTCTGTGCAATACTCATAATAACCTAAGTGGGAAAAGAATTTGAAAAAGAATAGATACATGTGTATGTACAACTGATCACTTTGCTGTACACTTGAAACTAACATAGCACTCTTACTCTATGCTCCAGTATAAAATAAAAATTAAAAAAGAAGCATAAGACTTGTCATTTTATTTTTCACTAATAAGGATACATAATAAGAACAAGGACATACATTTAACTGAAAATAAATGCTGGTGAGATGAGATGTGATTGGAGAAACAGGAGCTCTAGTGTACAGTCAGGGATGGGGGCCACTGTGGGACAAAGACCTTCTTCTGGTTTGACCCAGTCTTCATTTGAGTTTTAATTTTGGAATTTTTCTCTGATAGAGACATCTTACAGAGCAATGAAAGTAAGGTTAAGTTGTTCCTTTTGAAGGAGGACTGATTACTGTGGTGAGAGAGGCCAGTCACAACCGCAAACAACACAGAATTTGTACTGTTGGTGAAAAAGAAATTTCTGCAGCATCCTGATTTTCTGATCTCTAGTATTTTCTGATCTCTAGTATTATATGCCTATTTTTTCTACTCTTACAGCCTTGCACATGCCATCTTCTTCTAAAGAGTGCCTTATTGATATTGTAATTTTTAAGCATAATGAAATCTTTTTCTTTCAGTCCCCAAACACACACTGCTTCTCTCTCTCACAACACACAACAAAATTAATAGTAATTTTGCATGCCATTTGCCCCATATATAGACCAGACCAGCAAAGAAAGACTCTATCTTAACCCTAGTGATACTTGTTATTTGATTTCTTAAATTTTTTTTTTAATTTGTAATCTTAGGTTTTGTTGACCTTGAAGAACCCTCTGAAAGAGCAGTCTGAGAACTGATTTCAGTGTGTAGACAGGCATATGGAGAATAAGAAATAATAGTATAGTCAGGGCAAATTTTGGATCTGTTTTATTTCAAAGGTCAGAAGTGCAAATTCCATTAAGGTTGTACTTTGATAAAATTTCTTTTAAACCAGTTTTTTTCATCTTTACTTTGAAAATCCATTAAATAAGTTTTGATCCAGGATATCTTCTATTTTGGGGAAAAAACTGAATTGTAAAAATAAGTATCATGACCACAACTAAAAATAATATCTTATTACAATGAATCTCCATTGATTTCAATATGAAACAGGATTCAGAGGTGACTGGACAAATTTGTGATTGAAAATACTCCTTTAAAGAAAATGAAGATCCTACTATCACTAACAGAATTTCTGTTGGAGTCTTAAAGTGATAGACTAGTTTGACTCTAGGCAAACTCTAAGAGGTGGATGTGAATTGGCTAAGAGAGCCTTGCAGGTTGAATAGTAGCTGTTTTAGCTCTTCAGTCCTTAGCATTCTGTCCCTGACACCTCCTCCTCTAAGTTCATGTCCTACTTTCATGCAAAATCCAACCCTGCATTTCAGCATCAAATGAGTCTAAAGTCCAGGGTCTCTTCAAAATCAGATATGGGTGAGACCTCTGGGATGAATCATCCTGAGGCAAAATTCCTCTGCAGTTTGAACCTGAGAAGTCAGGCAAATTATGTGTGAAATAGGCATAAAATCTCCCATTCCAAAAGGGAGAGGTTGTAAAGAAGAAAAGGATGAGGGATCCCTACCAAGTTCAAAATCTAGCAAGGCAAATTCCACTGGATCCTAAAGCTTGAGAATAACATTTTGCTTGGTATTTCCTCTTCCAGGTTGACTAGGGTTGCAACCGGGGTAGCGCCCATAGCTCTGTGGGGTGGCTCTGCCCTTTGGCTTGGTGGCACACCACTCTTGAGACACTGGATGAGGGAAATCCTAGTATCAGAAACGTGAGAGGTGGTTTTACCCTTTGAAACCCGGGAGAAACCAGCCCTGCTCCTTGGTGGGAGAATCAACCTGTAGATCAATTAGTGGCTCTTAGGGTTATTCCTCCCTTCCTCAAGGAGTACTGCTAATTTGAAGCTGAATAGCTTTATGGCCCCATGCTATAAAATCCATGGCTGTTGGGCAGTCTTCCTTCATTCTGTCCCATTCTCTCTCTCTCTCTCTCAGTTCCAAACCAGCAGTGTCTTATCTGGTATAATCCTGTCTTCTTTTTATTGAACCACATTGTTGCTACTCTTTTCTGAACATACTTTCTTATTTTGTAATATGGACAGGTTGAGATTTTTCTAAATCTCTAAGTTCTGGTTGCTTTTTGCTTAATAATTCCTTCTTCAATTCTTGTTTCTGTTCTCACCTTTTACTATAAGCAGTGAGGGGGCTCCAAGCTGCTCCTTCAGCACTTTGCTTAGAAATCTCAATTAAATATCCTGTTTTATTGCTTACAAGTTCTATCTTGCACAAAACATTAGAACTCAGTTCAACCAAGTTCTTTGCCACATTGCAACTAGGACCTCCTTTCCTCCAGTTAGGCATGTTCCTCATTTCCATTTGAGATCTCATCAAATTTGCCCTTAAATATCCATATTCTAGCACATACATCAAAACTGTTCGAGTCTCTACCATTACCCAGTCTCAAAGCTGTTTCTACATGTTTATGTGTTTGTTACAGCAGCATTCAACTTCTTGGCGTCTAAGTGTATCTTAGTTGACTCAACCCACTATGACAAAATAGCATAGACTTGCTGGCTAAACAAAAGACATTTGTTTTCCATTATTCTGGAGGCTGGAAAGCCAAGATCAAAGTGCCGATAGTTTGGTTCCCTGGTGAGAGCCCTGTTCCTGGCCTGCAGATGGATGGCTGTCTTCTCCCTATGTCCTCACATGGTAGAGGGCAAAGCCAAGTTCTCTGCTGTGTTTTCTTATGAGGGCACTAATCCCTCCAGAAAGGCCTCATCCTTATGACCTTGTCTAAATCTAATTACCTTTCAAAGGTCTACCTCCAAATACCATCACATTGAGGGTTAGGGTGTCACCATATGAATGTAGGGGAGGGGGGACATGATTCAGTCCATGGCCATAGAGAGAAGGAATAAAGAGAAGTATTTTCCTTTGACTGTAACTCTCCTGCCTCAGCTCTAGCTAACTCATATTATCTGTGAACTAGGAAGAAACTGAGTGAGTTCTGTCTTCACCCATCTCCATACTTGTCCCTCTAAATACAAGCTTTGCTGATTCTATCATACTATGATCTTTTAAGATATCATTTATTTATTTGGTCTTATTTGTGGCACACAGGACCTTTGATCTTTGTTGTGGCATGTAGGATCTTTTGTTGTGGCGTGTGGGATCTAGTCCCCCGACCAGGGATCAAACTCAGGCCCCTCGCACTGGGAGCACAGAGCCTTAGGAACTGGACCACCAGGGAAGTCCTCTCACACTGTGATCCTGAGCAAGGTTTTTAATGTTCCTGGGGCTCCATTTTCTGGTTTTCTTAGGGCTGGGAGAAATCAAACAAGTAGCGTGTGTGTGTGTGTGTGTGTGTGTGTGTGTGTGTGAGAGAGAGAGAGAGAGAGAGGGGTGGGGTGATGACTAGATCAGACAGGAAATTTCCCTGTTAGCATCTTAACTATGACCTCCTGGGGGCAGGGTTGTGCTTCTCAGTCTTTTGGTTGCTTGGATTTGTTGATGATTTAATGATGGGCCTACTGTTCGCCACCCCCCCTCCCCCCCCCCCCACCCCGGCCGGGTTACAGTTGAATCTAGCAGAAGGGATACACTTAGGAAAAGGGGATCCAAAGTCTCTGGCTCACATTCCTTAATCATAGACTTGCTGGGCCCCAGCTCCATGAATCCCTTTTCTGGTACAACCATCCCTGGGGAGTTCTCATAGGACCCAGTGACCACTGTTGTCAGGGAGCTTCCTCCTACCTCTGCTCCTGCTCGGGCACACTTCCAACTTCCTCTGGCCCCTTGCTGGCTGTCACAAGGGCCCCAGCCCTCTGGCCTTGGCTGTTAATCCTGAATGGCTTTGTGAAGGCACTGACTACCAGGAGTTTACTACTTTCTATTGCAATTATCACCTACTGAAGGGAGAAACAGCTCCCTTTCTCTTTAGTGTTTCTAGTTTCTTAAGCTAGAGTACAGAGAAACCATGTTCACTGAGTTCTAGTCACTGGCCCTAACAAAATATTACTTCAGTTTGTTTGGAAGTGGGCAAAATTTCCCTTCACTGAATTTGGGAGGCAGATAAAGAGATTTTGTGTAGCA
This sequence comes from Capricornis sumatraensis, assembly GCF_032405125.1. Classification (NCBI taxonomy): domain Eukaryota; kingdom Metazoa; phylum Chordata; class Mammalia; order Artiodactyla; family Bovidae; genus Capricornis; species Capricornis sumatraensis. The sequence continues at coordinate 148,874,776 of NC_091070.1, read as the reverse complement.
CTATGCACCAATCATTCTTCCCAACCAGTGTCCCTTACAGGGTCCTTGGTGGAGTGGAAAAACCCTGAGTCTCTCTTTCCTCAAGTTGATTTATGGGCCTATTCAGTTTCTCTTCTTCCCTCCCTCTTCCTTTTCTTCCTTTCTTCCTGCTCTTCCACCTCTCTTGTTTCCTTCTTCCATTCCCTCATTCTCTCCTGATGATTAATAGATATGTCGAGGCAAGACCTTGAAGAAACAGTTGCGAACCCACCACTTGGTTGGGGTCATGTGGGGAAAGGTTCAAAGCAATGTTGACAGACTCTTTCTTCCAAGGACTGCCTCTGTGAGGGCTGCCCCCTAATCTCCCTCCTGGGGGGCTGATAAGCATTTGGCTCTGTCCCTCCTTGCCTTGGGGGACTGGGAAGCTTGGAGGTAGTTTTCTTGCTCACCCAGACATGATACTTTTGAAACACGGACTTGAGGGCCGAGCCGTCACTAGGAGAGAGGGTTTGGGTAAAAACTATTTAATTGTTTTCTACTGAAAATATCCCAGAATGAGGCCTGTAATATAAGATGAGGCGCTAAGGACAAACTGTAAACTATTTAATTTACCTGTTTGTCTTTGTGGGTTTAAGTTAACCCTTATTATTGATTCTTCACATATTGTTTTCTAATTAAAAATATATACCTAATGAGTTTTTAGAATAATAAGGCATTCATAATACTCTAATGGAGGGCTTTCTTTTCATCTTTATTTACTTAGCAGCATAATCAGGACCAACTTAGAAAGGTTAGATGTGCTCAAAAGAAATTTATGAAGAGTGGCTATTAAGAGATGAAGCATATGTATGCAGACTGTGGTTAAATAACGGTAAGTAGGACGTGTTTATTAAAATGATGCAGGGATTTTATCCCTTCATTCTTGATGTCTCTTAGTACCTGACATTATACTGCTCTGGTTTCCATGGAAACAGCACACACTCTTCCTTTCAGCTGACCTAAAGTTCAAGCCCTGCTGTTGCAATAGAAATTCTCAGAAACACCTCCACTTTTATTAAAAACAAAAATACTAAATCTATGCAAAAAGTAAAAGCAAGAAAATCCATTGAATGTGTTGCAGAAAAGAAAAGCGAATGTGCAATATTTTCATTAAGAGGGAATCAAGAAACAATTTACTATGCTGGAGGTTGACAGCGTCTGTCATTTCCTTCCCCTAAATTACCTTAGAATTGATCCTCCTGAGCCTGCCTTAACATCTGCACCTTTCATTTCTAATTCAATATGTTATACTATTTTTAGTTTTCCAGAAGTATCTCTTTTTACTGATTTAAGAACTTGTTTCTCAGTGACTCACAAAAAAAATTGTTGATTTGGTCTGTAAATTTGTGGCTTTTACAAACAGAGATTAAATTAGGGTGAGATTACTGGAATAAGACATTTCACGTGAGGTTACAAGGCGGATCTTGTCCATGGCTTCCTTTTGTTTGGTTTAAGATACTTTGTGTTGCAAGTAACAAAAAATTTAACTTCCATTGATCTATATAAGAACATAGACTCATTGGTTTATATCACCAAAGGGTCCAGAGGCACAGTTTAATCTGGGCTCCAGGTCTGTTCCTCCAATGTTTTCTTGGTCCTGACCTCTATGTACTAACAGAGTCTGAAGGCCAGCAGCTTTGCTTAGTAAGATGCCTGAAGCAGCTACCCAGATTACATTAGATGCTATTCAAGAGCGAGAAAATTGGGACATCTTTCCAGGATTCCCTATCAAATAGCTTCTTCAGCTCCATTGTCCTGGTTGAGTCAAGGGCACATCTAGGGGTCAGTCACTGGGCAGGACATAGGGTAATGTTGGCATTTAGCCCAAGGTAGATACATGTTCCATTACTAGGTTCTGGTGGAGTCAATCTCTTTCAAAGCATATGGGCTGCATGGTAGAGATATGGACATCAACAAAAAAACTGGACGAAATTATCAAAAGAAGAATGAATGGATGGTAGGGGAACAGTCACTGTCTATTGTAATGGGTTAAAATTCAAGAACCACGAGTTTCAGACCACATTATCCACGGTGCCCATAATCTGTATATCTCTATTGTGTATGTGAATCTCTTTGTAATTCCAAATCATGTCTCACATTTGAAAGAGAGATGTTGGTTAGAGTGCAATCTTATATTTTTCCTAGTCATGATTCAGCTTTCTCATTTAATCCTATTTAATATCGCAGCCTACCCTTCTAATCACATTATCTTGCCTCATTCTATTTTTTCTTTTCTCCATAGTACTGAGCACTTTCACTATGTGATGAAATGAATGTCTATGCTTGCTGTTTATTATGTTCATTGATGTATCCCAGGCACTTAATGAATGACATGTAGATCCTTAGTGGAATGAAGTCAAGTGCTCAGTCATTCCGAATCTTTGCGACCCCATGGACTGTAGCCCACCAGCCTCCTCTGTCCATGGAGTTTTTCAGGCAAGAATACTGGAGTGGGTTTCCATTTCCTCCTCCATGGGTAGATGCCCAGTAAATATTTGTTAAATAAATGAATGGATTGAATAAATGAATAATTGAATCTAGTCAGAGACTTTTTGGTTGTTTTACTAAGGCATTTTGATTGTTGACAATTGGAAATATTGCCCTAAGACACCATTCCCCAGGGTTTTTTGTCCCTGCAGGTTGTGCTCTTGTAGACAGGTGACAATGGTCAAGCCTGACGTGACCGTTCTGAGAGAAATTTTTTTCTTGGTCTTTGGAATTTGCTTGTTTCCTTGTTTGGGAAAGAAAATGGTGGGCTAGAAGAAAGGCTGATTCAAGCAACCAAGGTCATTCTGGGCTTGGAGGAGTTAAGTATACTTTAGTGAAGCTCTCTCCTGGCCTCTTAAAATGCCGGTAGGGATCTAGAAACACCCACCTTCATGCCTCTCAGGACAATGTGAAATCTAATGTCAACTTGAAAGCAAAATATTTTCTTCAGTTCAGAGTAAAATCCACTTTTCTTTACAGTATCTATTGAGTCTGGACAGCCTGGCTCATGAACCACCCGAGCAGATTCTTCACAAAGCTAACCTTGAGACAAAGGCCAAATTGGGGATAGCACCCTGATAGCACTCTACTGTCAACTCTCAGTAGCCTGGGAGCCAACATCACAAAGGTCCATACAGGCAAAGCTATGATTTTTCCAGTAGTCATATATGATTGAGAGAGTTGGACCCTAAAGAAAAATTCAAAAACATTCAGAAAATAAAGATCATGGCATCCAGTCCCATCACTTTAGATGGGGAAAAGTGGAAACAGCGACAGATTTTATTTTCTTGTACTCCAAAATCACTGTGGGCAGTGACTGCAGCCACAAAATTAAAAGATGTTTGCTCCCTGGAAGGAAAGCTACGACAAACTGAGGCAGCATATTAAAAAACAGAGACATCACTTTGCCAACAAAGGTCTGTGTAGTCAGAGCTATGGTTTTTTCAGTAGTCATGTACAGATGTGAGAGTTGGACCATAAAGAAGGCTGAGCACAAAAGAATTGATGCTTTCAAACTTTGGTGCCGGAGAAGACTCTTGAGAATCCCTTGGACAGCAAGAAGAGCAAACCAGTCAATCCTAAAGGAAATAAACCCTGAATATTCATTGGAAGGACAATACTGAAGCTGAAGCTCCAATACTTTGGCAATCTGATGTGAAGATCTGACTCACTGGAAAAGACCCTGATGCTGGGAAAGATTCGGGGCTAAAGGAGAAGGGAACGACAGAGGATTAGATGGTTGGATGGCATAACTGACTCAGTGGACATGAATTTGAGCAAATTTCAGGAGACAGTGAAGGACAGGAAAGCCTGGCATGCTGCTGTTCATGAAGTTGCAAAGAGTTGGACATGACTTAGCAACTGAACAACAGTAACAACAGTGGCCTGGGAGGAGACATGACTAGACCTAACTGCTCTCCCAAGAGAGGCTGATATTCCCTTGCCACTTAGCTTGCTGCTGACTTGCTGCTCAGGGTGTTTTGATTGCCAAGGGCACATGATAACCTGTGGTTCAGTTGCCAGTTGGACTATCAGCTGACCCCAGGAGTGATACAGTGGGTTCCTCTTGAGTACTGTGGTGACTTTCTCCACCACTGGGGTGTCAGAGTAAAGGATTAGTGAGACCACGCTCTGGAGACCATATCCCCAGCTTCATCTCATCATTGTACACATAGGCACAGATGCCTATCCTGTGGGCTTTCTCACCCTACACCTGAAATTGACAGGACTTCCTGGGACGATAGCCACAAATACTCCCGTCATGTTGTGTGTAGCACTCCCAGTCAGAAATCAGCTTCACTGTGATGATTATATAAAAATTCTGCTTATATGGTCTTCTAGCCACAGTCCTTGACTGTAAGATTGAACAGTTCACCCTGTTAGAGTCAGTTATGTGGGAGAACCATCAGGGGTTGGCGCAATATTAAAATATTTAATAACCTTACAGCGTCAGCTTGGAACATTGCAAATGGAGGCTGGCCAATGAGCTGAATCTATCAGCCCTGCCCAGAGAATCACCTGTATGAGCTGTGACTTCAGCCTCTATTTCCCTTTCAACATCTATGGATTAAATGGTCACTTTCTAGAGTTTTCACATGTCATCTCACCGTCGGTTTCCCCAGATGAGAAGTTTTTTCTAAGGGAGGTAAGTGAGAGAGTTGCTTAAGGCCATAGATGATCCAAATGTAACCCAAATAAACCCTGGAACCCCGCCGATCTAAACTTTGTGTATTGTCCCATGCAGACAAACACAACCTGGAAATCCAAAATAATGGCATATATTTTGAATCTTTTTCTAGTCTTTCAAGGAAATGACAAAGTATACTCTTAATAAATGGCTAAAGTCAGCTTTTCTTCCCACTGCTTCCTTTCTTAGTGTATTTCACCCAGTCTGCAGCTGCCACTCCACATGCTTCTTTATTTTCCTCCCATCACACTCTCAAACTGTCTTCCAGAAACCCCACATACATGGGCTAAACGATCCTCTTTCTACTGCTGAAGGGAGTGTCATGAGTGAGGTCTTGTATAAACCACTGGCCTGGACAGGCTGTAGGAGGAAGGAGAGCAGTAGGAAACTGACCTCACCTTGACCTCACCAGCCTAGACCTGATTCCCTACAAAAGGAAAACACCTGGAGCCCACTGAGAACTATAGTGCTCCTGGTGCTCTGACAGCTCTCCTAGTGAAAAATCATTTTGGGAAATTTCAGTTGAATAAAATTCTGCACCTTATTGTACATATTAGCTGTAAGTACTAGGACTGAGACCAAAACCCAGGATTTCTTGGGTCTGTGAAAACTGAGGGTGTGTCTTATTTATACTCAGCACACAGTGTATCAGGCTTCCCTGGTGGCTCAGACGGTAAAAAATCTGCCTGCAATGCAGGAGACCCGGGTTCAGTCCCTGAGTCAAGAAGAGCCCCTGGGGAAGGGAATGGCAAACCACTCCAGTATTCTTGCCTGAAAAATTCTGTGGACACAGGATCCTGGCAGGCTTCAATCCATGGGGTTGCAGGGAGTCAGATCGACACGACGGAACAAGTAACACTGACTGACTGACACCGTATATGCACAGCTGGGTATTTATTAAATAAATGAATAAACCTGGGGTGAACTGAGGCCATTTAGGAAGAAAAAGACATGGGATTGGGAGGAAAAAGGCCTGGAATGGTTCCTTCTTTCTTTACTAGGATGATTTGAATTGGCCATCTCCCTTGAAGAAATTCATCAGTTGATGGTTCCATTGTTCTATTCACTCTCTGCAGACTCTTCATAATTGACTTTTATGTTCTGTTTTCTCTTCTTATCACTTTTCCCTCTCTTTTTACTGTATCCACATGAGTAATTTTCCATTATATTGTTATATCCAAAGACCTCTGACAGGGTGGCAGTAAAATGACACAGCTAAGTGATACAGATTTTAATGACTTAATGCTGTAATAATTTCTGCTAGAAACATAAGGAGAGACAGAGCTGTTATTTCAAGACATAAAAATGGAAAGTGGACCATGGAAAAACTGTTTCTGAAAATTTACTGTGGCAGGGAAGAGAGTAAGAGAGGTAAGGGCAAAGTTGTTAAAGGCAGGTCCGTAAAAGATGTGCTATTAGTAAAGGAAAAAAAAAAGTTATAGGAGAGAAAAATAACATTTCAGAAGTATGCAAGAAAGAAGAAAAAAGAGATGACAAAGTGAAAAAGATAGACTGGCTTCTTAAGAGGGAAAAAGAGCAAATAGGAGATTATAGAAAAAGAGGAAGGCTTGTCTTGTCTTATGAGCCAGGCTTGGTGACAAAGGGTAATAGCAAAAGGAATACTGAAGGTAATAATAGTCGATGAGCAAAGACAGTGCCGATAAGCAGTGTGTTTCCCAGGAGCATCCAGAGTAGGAAAATCACTGCAAAGCACAAAAGCAGAGAATGGAAGCAGTGAAGGGCCTGCAGTTATTTTTGAAATCTTACACAGTACTATTAGATTCCTAGGAATTTGAAGACGGAAAGGCACAAAATTTGCCTTTTTATATAGCATGATGAAAATGTAGGTTACAGAGAATTTGTAGATTTGGTAGGTTTCCTTGCTACCAAAGTAAACTTTTGGTAAAAGTAGTAAAATGGCTAAATGACAAATGCATTTTGCCCCCTGGCTCCTCTGTGGGCCTCTAAGGCTCTGGGTTAGATGTCACCTATTTCCATGCTCTCCTCCCATCCCAGTCTGACTCTCAAGCTAGTTCCAGACCCATCAGTGGCAGACATTTACTTTGTTCACAAATGTTTCCCATTCTCTCCCCTTCTGCATCCCAGGGAGGACTGCTCCTCCTCGTCCTGGTACAGATAGGCATGAACTTTTCTGGTTGGAAGCATTCAAAAGCGAAGGTGTGATTCTCCATGTTCTTTCTTCCTCTGTGTTTTAAAATATACTGTATTAACAGAAGAGTTGATGCCCCAAGAGAAGGGAACAATTGTCATTGAAAAGGCAGTTTCCCAGAAAAAAAGGCACATGGTGGCTGGTGGGGAGTGGGGAGAGGAAGTCACACAGGAAGCACCAGGGAGAGGAAAGAACTGTGGGTGAGACCTTCTTATGGTGGTTTCTGCAGGAAGGAGTGCACAAGGCTGGGAAGGCAGTCTTCAGGTTGGCTAGCTGGAATGATTTCAGCAGACTCTAAGGCTTAGAGGCAGCCCCTAGCTGTCTGGTACCTGGCCACAGCATGATTAGGGCAAATGGATAGTGGAACAGGGCACACAAGCCCAATAGAAGAGGTGGTTGGGGGTGTGGGCTCTGGGTTGGTTGTTTGGAAGTGTACCCTGATGAGAAAGACTCTTCCTGAGGAGTAGGGTAGGGGTGGGAGGCAACCAAAGAGGCAGAAAGCCAAAGAAAGGTAACAGGTATGTCATAAGGTTGTTCAAGCAAGGCATGTTCAGCATATGGATATAGGGAAAATGTTAAAGCATCAAGTTTACAGAAGCTAGAAGCATGGGTAATATACTAGCCTCCAGTGCTCATGGTTGCATGTGCTGATAAGCAGATGCATTCACGTATGTTCAGTCACTCAGTCCCGTGGGACTCTTGGTGACCCTATGGACTATAGCCCACTAGGCTTCTTCTGTCCATGGGCTTTTCCAGGCAAGAGTACTGGAGTAGGTTGCTTGTCTTCCTCCATGGGATCTTCCTGACCCAGGGATTGAACCCTCATCTCCTGTGTCTCCTGCATTACAGGCAGATTCTTTACCACTGAGCCACTGGAGAAGCCCGATAAAGAGATGGCAAACATTCAAAACACCTGGAGTTCTGCTGCAAGGGTCTCATACCTACCACATGATGCTGCATGAGGGAGAAACTGAGATTTGGGAGTTATTTTTACCAGAGCATAATCTAACTTACTGTCAGTAATGTGCTGCCCCCGCAATGGTTGTGGGACTTCAGTGAGGTAACAAAAGTAGAACACTTCCTGACACATGATATAGTCTCACCAGTGTTAGCTCGGAGAAGGCAATGGCACCCCACTCCAGTACTCTTGCCTGCAAAATCCCGTGGGCGGAGGAGCCTGGTAGGCTGCAGTCCATGGGGTCGCTGAGAGTTGGACACGACTCAGTGACTTCACTTTCACTTTTCACTTTCATGCATTGGAGAAGGAACTGGCAACCCACTCCAGTGTTTTTGCCTGGAGAATCCCAGAGACGTGGGCTGCCGTCTATGGGGTCGCACAGAGTCAGACACGACTGAAGTGACGTAGCAGTAGCAGCAGTGTTAGCTACTGTTATCATTATTTGCTAATATTATTCTTCTGCTTAGACTGTTCTCTTTTTCTCTGACATCTGATAAGTTTCATATCCATCTCAAATAAGAGCAGCTGACCTATATTGTGTAGCTATGTGCTCTACACTCATGATCATATTTATCCTCAGAACAAAAGAGTAAGGTAGTTATTAATATAACACTAACAGTAATAATACGGACAATTATTATTTACATTATTAACACATCCTTTGACTGTGTGGATCAGAATAAACTGTGGAAAATTCTGAAAGAGATGGGAATACCAGACCAACAGACTTGCCTCTTGAGAAATTTATATGCAGGTCAGGAAGCAACAGTTAGAACTGGACATGGAACAACAGACTGGTTCCAAATAGGAAAAGGAGTACATCAAAGCTGTATATTGTCACCCTGCTTATTTAACTTATATGCAGAGTAAGTACATCATGAGAAATGCTGGGCTGGAAGAAGCACAAGCTGGAATCAAGATTGCTGGGAGAAATATCAATAACCTCGGATATGCAGATGACACCACCCTTACGGCAGAAAGTGAAGAGGAACTAAAGAGCCTCTTGATGAAAGTGAAAGAGGAGAGTAAAAAAGTTGGCTTAAAGCCATTCAGAAAACGAAGATCATGGCATCTGGTCCCATCACTTCATGGGAAATAGATGGGGAAACAGTGGAAACAGTGTCAGACTTTATTGTTTTGGGCTCCAAAATCACTGCAGATGGTGACTGCAGCCATGAAATTAAAAGACGCTTACTTCTTGGAAGGAAAGTTATAAACAACCTAGATAGCATATTCTAAAGCAGAGACATTACTTTGCCAACAAAGGTCTGTCTAGTCGAGGCTATGGTTTTTCCAGTAGTCATGTATGGATGTGAGAGTTGGACTGTGAAGAAAGCTGAGTGCTGAAGAATTGATGCCTTTGAACTGTGGTGTTTAAGATTCTTGAGAGTCCCTTGGACTGCAAGGAGATCCAACCAGTCCATTCTAAAGGAGATCAGCCCTGGGATTTCTTTGGAAGGAATGATGCTAAAGCTGAAACTCCAATACTTTGGCCACCTCATGTGAAGAGTTGACTCATTGGAAAAGACTCTGATGCTGGGATGGATTGGGGGCAGGAGGAGAAGGGGACGACAGAGGATGAGATGGCTGGATGGCATCACTGACTCGATGGACATGAGTTAGAGTGAACTCCGGGAGTTGGTGATGGACAGGGAGGCCTGGCGTGTTGCGGTTCATGGGCTTGCAAAGAGTCAGAAACTGCTGAGCGACTGAACTGATTGACTGAATATATTGTAAATAAAATGTAACAAGATAATATACATCATTAATATATAGTAAGTATTGTAATTATTTTTTTTACTGTTAAAAGATGAAACTGAAGTTCAGAGAAGTTGTATAACTTGTCCAAGTTCATACAGATAGTAAGTGGCTCAGATGGGATTTGACTCTAAGAAGTTGGACTCCAGGGCTTAGATCTCAACACCATACTGTTCCATATATCACTTCCAGGGTACCTCACAGATTGGAGAGATTCAGAACAGTGAGGTATTTTGCTGAATTAAAAAAAAAAAATAAGAACCTTCTTGGCACTGGAAACAGCCTTCCATCAGCTTGACTGCTCAGTTTGCATTTAAAGATTCCCTCAGACAGCCTACTCTCCAGCTCCCAACCTTGGGAAAAAGCTAACATGGTCCAGACACTGGGACAGGATTGTGAAGTCACCCTCGGCCACTCACTGCCATGTTTCAGTGCGTGTGGCTTCGGCCTCTTTCGCATTCTGCATCCTCCCTCCTACCTGTTTCACTCACTCCCTTGCATGCTTCTGACTGGCTACCACCTTCTGCCGTTACTGCCTCCACCTTAGAGGTGGGAGAGCCAAACAAGCACTTGCTCCACCTCCCAGAAATCTGCCATGAGAAGCAGCTCTGAACCATGAGGCCCATATGGGATCTTCTGGGAAATACGTTTCACTTCCTGATGGAAGAGACAAGTGCAAGGGGAGACAGCTCTGGTATCACCATTTCCCCCTGTTTTCCCCTGAAAGCAGACGTGACACTTGAAGTCACAGCAGTCATCTTGCTACAGTGAGGCAATGAGCATAAGGATAAAAAGCCAGGGGTTGTCAGTGACAGAGTGAACCGCCTGAAAGAGCCCCAGTTCTGATGTTATCACAGAGTAGCTGCATGGGAAACAGCAGCCACCGGCCCCCTGAATTCTTGTTATGTAAGAAAAACAAGATCTCTTTGTTAAATCTATTGTTGGTCAGGTTTTCCCCTTATTGGCAGCTAAGTGTGTTCCTAAATTATATACCATATCATTATAAATCTTCACATATGTCATAATATACCATAATTGAGATTTATGCTAATTTACATATCTAGTTTTCAATTTTGGATAATTTAGATGACACCATTTTAACTACTTTAAATAATCCCATGTAGGACACTTTTGTGTATAAAGCCTTTTCCATATTTATGATTATTTTCTTTACTCAAGATAGATCTTTCCATAGTAACTTAAGGCTCTTGACACATATTAACAAAAGCTTTACAAAAATTTTGCACCAATTCTCAACATTTTGCCTTTTTTAAAACAATGTATGTATGGACTCTGTCTTTGTTTCACAAATAAAGACTGTGAACTTGATCTAAGCAAACAAAATTAAATTCTCTGGTCTAAATTTTGTTCATCTTCATCTTAGCAAAAACCTGCCTTGATGTATGTTTCAAATTGTTTGAAACATGTAAAAGAATAAAACCTTGTATAAAATATAGAATTCACATTATATATGAATTCTATGGATTCATATGAATATATATTCATATTATATATATTCTTATTATATATAGTGGTTATATATAGTGGTTATATATAGCAGTTGTATATGAATGGGTTTTTCTTAAATTTATCAAGCTGAATGTTCTGGTGAGGGGTTGCAGATGTGTTAATCTGAGTAAAAGACTATAGCTTCTTTATGGGAACAGAGTTTGGCATGCTGTTTGCAGCACACGTGTAGAGAAGTGGAAGGGGGCGGTTGGGGACATGACCTGGTGCATGTGCCTTCAAGGGTGCTTCCCACATATAATCTTACTTTAGTGCTTAAATAATCTCATTACAGATTCCATTCTGCAGATAAAGAAGCCATACCTGGCAAACTCAAATAGCTTACTTAATGTTGTGGGAATAGTTAGTGGCATTGCTAGGGTCCTAGCATAAGGCTGTCTGATTCCCAAATTTCCACACTTCCTACAAAAATGGGGAAGACAGTGCCCAGAAAGGTGACATGACTAACCCAGTGCAGAGATGGGTCTTGAACCCAGAACTCCATGCAATTTACATTCCGTGCTTTGATTTCTCAAGGGAAGCAGTTAAAACACAGTGAATGAGATTGAGCAAAGGTGGCTTTTACTGCCAAGTGACACTGATGCTGTTGGATTGTAGCAGTTAGATCACATGTCCTTTACCCAGTTTAGGGGATAGAGTTAGTCAGATGAAGCATCATCATTTATGATGATGAAGGATCTTCTCAAGGAAAAGATATGTGAAGGAGCCAGTACTGTGATGCTGAGGAAATTGAAAGTGTTGTTTCAAGTCCAACAGCTCAAGTCTGGCTGTGTTATCTGTATGACCCTGGACAAGTTATTTAAATCTGTGTCTCAGTTCTCCCAGGTTAAAAATTGGCATACATATTGACATAACCCATAGGAATTTTTTAAAATTTAATTTAAATTTATTTATTTTAATTGGAGGCTAATTACTTTACAATATTCTATTGGTTTTGCCATACATCAACATGAATCCGCCACGACTGTACACGTGTTCCCCATCCTGAACCCCCTTCCCCCCTCCCTCCTCGTACCATCCCTCTGGGTCGTCCCAGTGCACCAGCCCTGAGCACTCCGTATCATGCATCAAACCTGGACTGGTGATTCATTTCATATATGATATTATACATGTTTCAATGCCATTCTCCCAAATCATCCCACCGTCTCCCTCACCCACAGAGTCCAAAAGACTGTTCTATACATCTGTGTCTCTTTTGCTGTCTCGCATACAGGGTTATCGTTACCATCTTTCTAAATTCCACATATATGCATTAATATACTGTACTGGTGTTTTTCTTTCTGGCTTACTTCACTCTGTATAATAGGCTCCAGTTTCATCCATCTCATTAGAAATTATTCAAATATATGCTTTTTCATAGGAATTTAAAATGAATAAATGTGACAAAAATGCATCCTCTGGCAAATACATTTAATCAGACAAGTTTAGATTGCAATGATTTGGTAAGTGGATACATTAAATTCTTTATTTTCTTAGAGGACTTAAACTCTATGTTAAATTTGTCTGCCATTTGTCTCCTGGCCACTGCTTGGCTAAATGCCTCAAATCTAGGTTCTGCTCATCTGACTGAATAAAACTTAAAATCTCTGATTCCAAATGCTATGCTTAGAGAAGGGCGTTTCCTGAAGAAGCTTTAATGGAGGTCAGTATGATGGACTTCCAATTTGCCTGTCCTCCTCTCAGTGGGTTGGGGCCATGTGACTGCTTCTGCCAATTGAACTGTGGATGGAAGTGATGTGTGCTTCTGGTTCAGAGCAGTTTGGAGCCAGCTAGGTCCCTCTTCCATCTGCGTCTTCCCTTGTTGAAATGAGGCCACATGTTCTAGATGGTGAAGCTATAAGATCCATAGGGCCTGTTGAGTCCACAATGAACTTCATGTGAGTCAAACATAAATCTTCCTTGTGTTAAGTCATTGAGAATTTTCAGTTTATTAGTTACTAAATAAAGGTGAGGTGAGTGGTTCTCCAAGTGTGGTCCAGGAACTTGTAGGTTTTCCTAAGACCTTTTCAGCGATGCTGGTAGTTGAAAACAATTTTCATAATAAAGCTCAGTTGTTACGTGCCTTTTTCACTCTCATTCTCTCATGATCAAATGGCAGAGTTTTCCATATGCTATATGTTTTGTGATGGTGCCATTGATCTGCTATCTAATGGAATGAATATGTATTTTTCTGTTTAAAAGTATTTATTTCAATTTCTAAGGTGGTGAATTTTGATAGATGTAACCCTCCCAAACAAAAAGCTCTTTGGGAATCCTTAATAGTCTTTAAGTATATAAAGAGGTCCCTATAACCAAAGTGTTTGAGAACCACTGGATTAATCTGTGTTGCCTAATATAGAAAATACATGGGCAATGTGGAGTGGGATGTGCTGGTGACCTCAATCTCTTTTGTACTTAAATTTAATGTGAAAGCCTTCTTTATGAAGGAAGTACAGAATAAAAGGTGAGTGAATTTTAACTCAATAAAGTACTGATAAAATAATTTTTTTAAGGAACTAGAGATTGGGCATTGTTGGAATAGTCAGAGATGGGGGCAGAATTTAAAAGACTGGATCATAGAAAAATTAGTGATACATAGAAGAGGAAATTGTGTAGCAGGCACATTTTATTATTGAGTACATTAGTCAAATATTGGTTTACCCGTGACATTAGCAAGGATTTTGGTGAATAAATCTATGGAAGGATAGGCAAATAAGTTTAAGAGACTAGCTGTACTCTGTCTTTCCTAATTATTAAAAAATGAAACTAAAATTTGATGTCATATAAGCAATATTTATAAAGCTTTTATATATTACTAATTAACGTTCTTATAACCTGTAAATTTTTTCCATTAAAACATTCATTTTAGAGATGAAATTGACATTCACTATTAGAATGAGAACTTTAACTTTGGTATATTTTTACTCCAATGTCTTTACTTTATATATAATGCCAAGCTGGCTTGATGAAACTTTTAAGGCAGAAATAGAAACATAGATATGATTATCATGGGGTAGGGGAAGGAGTCATGACATTTTCCCTGACATTTTGTTTTTGCCTAGTTGCCCTGAAATACCATTTCTACCCAAGACACAGTGCAAATTTTTGGCAGGGCCTTATTTCTTCAGACTCAATCCAAACATCTTCAGTGGTTTCTAACTGTTTGAAACCATTGAAGATTCTTGGAGAAGGAAATGCAACCCACTCCAGTATTCTTGCCTAGATAATCCCATGGACAGAGGAGCCTGGTGGGCTATAGTCCATGGATCGCAGAGTCAGACCCAACTGAGCGACTGAGCACACAGTTAAGATTCTTCTCTGTACATTCAATTGTGAAATAGTTATTAAGTTCCTATTACCTAGGAGACACTGCCCAGGATGCTGGAGGTGAGGCAGTGAACAATATCCACAAATACCCCTGCCCTCCTGGAGCTTGCATCAAAGAGGGAAACTGAGACTAAACTGGAGAAATACTCAAATAGACATATGTTAGACCATGAAAAGTGCAAGGAGAAAAATAAATCAAAGAGGGAACTTGTGGGAGTTGGGGAGGGTGCAGTTCTCAAGAGGGTGGCCAGAGGCGCCCTCGGTGGGAAGGGGGCGTGTTGGGACAGGCATGAGAATGTGAGGCAACTTTGCGGATATCCAGAGGAAGAGCCACCAAGACAAAGCAAATGATGAGACAAAGGCTGTGCAGTGGGACCTGGGAAAGCAATAAAGAGACCACCTGAGTGAAGCTGAGTGAATGAAAGCTTGCCCAGCCATTGGAAGGATTCAGCCTTTCCTGTGTTACCACATTTTAAAAACAACTCATGAGTTGCAATTCCACATTCCTTTTATTAGTGTCTTTTGTGTATGTGTATGTTCCTTCTCCAGCCTATAAGCTTTTTGTAGGTAAGGGCTATCCACCTTGCCAAATACATTCCCCACTGATTAATCAAGATTGAATTTTACTGAACAATCACTGGGCAGGTATGGACAGAAGGAAGATGCAAAGAAGCATTAGACATTTTACACTAAAGAATTTTACTGAACAATCACTGGGCAGGTATGGACAGAAGGAAGATGCAAAGAAGCATTAGACATTTTACACTAAATAACTTCATTTTATCAGTATGTGTTGCTGTGGGAACAAAGAGATTACTTCTTTAATAAAAATATAAGTAGTGATTCATCTGTTTGGGGTACAGAATGGGCTTTGCTGCTGTACTGCCTTTTGATTTTAAATTTCTCCTTGAAATCGGCTAATTAAAAGAGAATCAAATTTTTTTAAAATCCCTCAGACATATAACTGTGAAGTCTAATATTTTTAATAAAAGAGGAGGTATAATTAATTTTTCCATAGATAAGTATTTCCTTAAAATAATTCTAGAATGCTATCATTTTTGCCAGAGTTGCCTTGGACATTGACTTTACCTGAGGTAGTAGCCCTGGGTTTTCCAGCTCCATTTAGTTATTATTCCCAGTCTACCATTAATGCCCCTGAAGGGTGAGGGTTGGGCTGGGCCCCTCGCGCCGTTTCCCAGTCTCTCCCTGAGTCTGGGTCCGGGGTTGTCCCCAGCGTGCACCCAGGCACAGCGGAACCCCAGAAGCTGACCATTAATGTGGATACAGCATGAGTGAATGTGCCTTGGAGTTGTTTGGTAGACTATCCTGAAGGCATATGAAAGGGTGACCTTTGTTTAAGTAAATAAATAACATAGAACTATTAATATTTAATCATTTTTATCAAGTCCTACCATTACCTGGTAAATAATGTAGCTTAAATGTTAGTTGTCTTATGAAAACCATGTGAAACAAACAACAGGAAGATTCTGACCAGATATATGTAGATCCAAAACAACTAAATAAAACCGCCAAATGTAAAACTTCAAAAACAGGCATTACACCAAAGTAAAATAAGTCAAGCAAAGAAAGACAAATATGGGATAATATCACTTGTATGTGGAATCAAAAAAAATACAACAAACTATCAGTTGGATCATAGAAAAAGCAAGAGAGTTCCAGAAAAACATCTACTTCAGCTTTATTGACTGCTCCAAGACCTTTGACTGTGTGGATCACAACAAACTGTGAAAAATTCTTAAAGAGGTGAGAATACCAGACCACCTGAGAAATCAGGCCTCCTGAAAAACCTGTATGCAGGTCAGGAAGCAACAGTTAGAACTGGACGTGGAACAACAGACTGGTTCCAAATTGGGAAAGAAGTACATCAAGGCTGTATATTGTCACCCTGCTTATTTAACTTATATGCAGAGTACATCATGAGAAACGCTGGGCTGGATGAAGTACAAGCCAAATCAAGATTGCTGGAAGAAATATCAATAACCTCAGATAAGCAGATGACACCATCCTTATGGCAGAAAGTGAAGATGAACTAAAAAGCTTCCTGATGAAAGTGAAAGAGGAGACTGAAAAAGCTGGCTTAAAACTCAACATTCAGAAAACTGAGATCATGGCATCTTATAAAACTAAGATTATGGTCCCATCACTTCATGGCAAACAGATGGGAAACAATGGAAACAGTGAGAGATTTTATTTTCTTGAGCTCCAAAATCACTGCAGATGGTGATTGCAGCTGTGAAATTAAAACATGCTTTGCTCCTTGGAAGAAAAGCTATGACCAACCTAGACAGCATATTAAAAACCAGAGATATCGCTTTGCTGACTAAAGTCTGTATAGTCAAAGCTATAGTTTTTCCAGTAGTCATGTATGGATGTGAGAGTTGGATCATAAAGAAAGCTGAGCACTGAAGAATTGATGCTTTTCAACTGTGGTGTTGGAGAAGACTTTTGAGAGTCCCTTGGACTGCACAAAGATCAAACCAGTAAATCCTAAAAGAAGTCAGTCCTGCATATTCATTGGAAGGACTGATACTGAAGCTGAAACTCCAATACTTCCACCACCTGATGAGAAGAACTGACTCATTGGAAAAGACCTTGATGCTGGGAAAGATTGAAGGCAGGAGGAGAAGGGGACAACAGAGGATGAGATGGTTGGATGGCATCACCAACTCGAATGACATGAGTTTGAGCAGGCTCCAGGAGCTGGTGATGGACAGGGAAGCCTGGCATGCTGCAGTCCATGAGGTCTCAAAGAGTCGGGCACAACAGTGTGATTGAACTGACTGACTGAGTGAGAATTTTAAAGAAGAAACAGACCCACAGAGAACAAACTAGTGGTTACCAGTGGGAGGGGAGAGGTGCAATAAAGGGGTTATTGATTAAGAGGTACAAACTATTAGGTATAAAATAAGCTACATGGATATAATGTACAGCACAGAGAGTATAACAAATATTTTATTAAAAAAAGCCTTATTCAGGAATGGATGTTTTTATTTTTGATCTTCATTATTGACTTGGCTTGATTTCCTTATTTCCACTCTAAGTTCTTTCTTGCCCTGAAGACTCAATGATTTTATGTCTTGTGGTTCAAAAGTCACAAGATATCTGGAATTAGGTAGTATGTATTTTTCTTTCTTTAGTGTGAGCCTATAAAACCTCAGCAGTTTGTATTTTAAGGCAATCAAAACTAAATGGAGTCTTGCATAATTGGTTCCCTCTTTCTAATGTTTCCATTAAAACAAAATATTATAGACAACCCCTGAAAATTTAGAAATGTACAGACCTTTTTCTTCCTGAATATGGATGGAATGAACAATCTTCATATATATATACATATATATGTATATAAACATATAAATATGTTTCTCAACATATTTTGGCCTTGTGCATATACTATAGAATGATAAGAAATTTGGGGAATAATTGGAGTAATTACTCTTAAAGATGAAGTGCCAATAGAAAAACTTTTGGATAACTGGAGCTTTCAGAACACCAAACTGATGACAGGTTGTTACTATTGTGTGAACTCCTTTCAAAATCTCTCTAAAAATAAAAAGGAATGGGAGATAAGACCAGTGAAGCCTAAGAACTTTTATTAAATTGCCCATCTTTTCATTTCTATATCTTAAGAATAGTCAACCCTTTTGCTGCTAGCACAAAATGACCCATATGATGTGTGCAATGGATTTTCTTATCCTTTTATTATAAGAAATATCTCTCCTTCCTTTTCACCTTCTGGCAGACTTTTGGCCCTGGATCTTCTAGAAAACTTGAAAAAAAAACAAAAAACAAAACCTGATAGAACAATGGAAGCTGATTCGGCAGATCTGGCCATGGGTTGGGTGACAAGCTCTGACACTGAGTTCAGGATTATTATTTTGATGGGAGATATTATTCTGAGAACCAAACATGGTACTTTAAAAGTAATAGAAACAGATAGTGTCTTTCTCCTAAAATGTTGGCACTTTGATTTGGCCAGGACAGCATTCATGGGAATGAGGCCTGAAAAATGCAGCTGACGGAGGTCAGCATAATAAGGCTTCAGGGTAGAAGTGAACCTTAAGAAGCTAGTTGAGGATGAAGGCAGAGGGTAGTCAGAGTGGGAGATTCTCCTAGACATAGGGAAGTGGCCCAAAAGAAGGCATAGCGTAGAGACCTGGAGACTAACAGAAGTTGCTTTTGTAAAATAAAAATGATGGAAGGGAAGGTCAGGTATAATAATGTATGAGAGAAAAGAAGGACAAGGTTGAAAGTGAGCAGGGATTTAAAGTCCGAGGAGAAGGCCAAACAGAATTAAATGAGTTGGGAAAATAACTAGCATATCCTAATGGAACTGGTACTGCTTGATGCACCATGTCTATATTTTCTAGATTTTCTGCTGTACAAAGAAGGAAGAATATAAATTAGGCTAACACATTTCTTCTTGGTTAGTTATTAAGCAAAATGATTGCTCAGGAGTCTTTATCTACAAGTGAGGTGACTGGTCAGGGGAACTCTAAGGTTATCTTCTAAGGTACAGATTTTGTATCACAAAGATTAAGAGGATTCTTGTGAAACGATTAACATGTGAAAATAAACCCAATTAATTTATGGGTTAAATATGTGGAATATATATGGGGTGTGCATATGTGTGTGCATGCTCAGTCGTGTCTGACTCTTTGTGACCTCTTTGAGCCTGCCTGGCTCCTCGATGCATGAAATTTTCCAGGCAAGAACACTGAAGAGGGTTGCCATTTCCTACTCCAGGGGATCTTCCTGACCCAGGGACCAAATCCATGTCTCCTGTGGCTCCTGCATTGGCAGGGAGACTCTTTGCCAGTAGCATCACCTGGGAAGCTCAGATATGATTTATAAACTCATGAAAGAAGAAATACTATTGGAATAGAGATGAAGAGTTCCTCATCTATATTTCGTAAAGTAATTGTTAGGTACTAGTAATCCTAGTACTGGGAAAGACCAAGAAGATGATAGAGGCAGAACAAGGGAAGAGAAAATTCTGTATGATTTAAAGTCTCACAGGTACATGTATGATCTGGCTCTTAGGGCAGAAATTGATAAAATTCAATAATTTGTCTGTAACAGAAATAATAAAGCGAATAGGACTTAATTGGCCTAATTTAAAAGGTTCAAATGGACACTGTAGAACACTTTGTAAAATGAGTAAATTTACCTTAATTTCATATATTAACTCGAAGAATTGAAAACTAGCTAAAATGTGACTTGCAAGGTCCTCAGAACACATTATTCCATTTGCTAATTATAATCAGTAGAGAGAATCCCTGTCTAAATGCAGGATGGGCCTGGAAAATATAATGCCCATGAAGCCAATAGGTGGCATTTTAACTGTATCACGTCTGTTTGAATACAAGAGACCACCTGCGTTTGCAGCATGTTGAAACAAATCCATATAATATTTGCAAAACCCTTGGCATTGGGTAGCTTTTTTCCTCCCCTTCCATTTTAGTAATGTTTCTAGAAAATTTTTCAGATTAAAGGGATAGAATGTAAAGCTAAAAATTTTAAATGAAAGCTTTACATTTACATTGATGAATATGAACATTTGGACACAGTCACGGTGATATATTGAGAGATGATAGTTCATTCAATACTTTAGAATATAATAGAAGATGTTTGTGGTCATACTGCCATAAAATAATTGAAATTTTCAACAATATTAACTTTTAGGTGAATAAACATTTGCTAGAAAAAATGAGGTAAATAATTCTCAGCCTCTCTTCCAAGTAGTTTTTTCAGTACTTGTTACTATGAAGGGGTTGCAAACTCACTGACGCTCATTGGAGCTGCCATTGAAGAGTCAGATACTTTCATTCTCCTCAGCATCCCCAAGATAGCACTCGCCACGTCCTGAGCTCACCAGTCCCTTATCTGTAGTCCTGAACACACGCTATGGACCTTCTTATTCTGTCCCTGAAATCCGAAGGTGGAAGCAAATTCACCCAACACTTCTTAAACCTAGTGATGGGACCTCCTTGGATGGTGTGAAAGAGGGAGTCCACTTTAATCCTGAAAGAATATCAGAGAAGAAAGCTAAATAAAAATGAGAAAGAATGAAAAGGGTGGTGATGAGTAGAGAAGTTCTAGTCCTGCTAATTCCCGCTTTATCCACATTACGTCTCTGTCCCTTCACTCAGCTTTCCTTCCCCTCATTGTACTTACTCCCACCTGATATCATATATCTATATATATATATATCTACATATATATAATATTCATTGTTGTCTCTGCCTCCATTAAGACATTGTCTTCTTCAGTGTCCTATGTGGAGAGCTTAAAGAGTGCCTGACACATAGCAGATGCTTAATAAATATTTTTGGCTAAATGAATGACTGAAGGAATTAGCTGACGTCAGATCTCAGAGTGGATAGTGGCTTCCATGCTTTAAAGGTTAGGGTCTTAAATATCTTGTCAAAAGACTTGAAACCTTGAGCATCTGTATTTGAAGATGATAGATCTTAACTAGACATTGTACAGTGTCTGTATACATGGAATCATTGTTGTAAACCAACTAATATAATGTTATATGTCAATTATATTTCAGTTTTTAAAAACTGTTAAAAGAATGAAAGACAAAAGAAAGAAAGTGAAGTCACTCAGTCGTGTCTGACTCTTTGCAACCCCATGGACTGTAGCCTGCCAGGCCCCTCTGTCGATGGGATTTTCCAGGCAAGAATACTGGAATGGGTTGCCATTTCCTCCTCCAGGGGACTTGGCCGACCCACGGATTGAATCCGGGTCTCCCACACTGCAGGCAGACTCTTTATCAACTGAACCACCAGGAAAGCCCAAAATAATGAAGTGAAATGTCACAACAAAAAAAAGATAAAGCATCCCTTTTCACTGCCTACCAAAGTATCTCAATACTATAAAATAATATATGCTCAAACATATTAATGTGTTTGAATAAATTTATTGAAGATGAAAAAATTAAAGGAGGAATAAAAGGGGGCATGAAGGATGTAAGAAAAAGTGGAAATAATTAATTGTTTGTGTGAAACTGAAGGAACTGTAGCTAGGGACTGCAGCTAGAGAAAGTGAATGAGAGGAGCAGACCTCCAGGTGGGTCTGGGCTGAGACTGTCCCAGCTAGTAAGTATCTGTTACTCCTCCAAATCAAACTTTGAAGTATGTGTTTCATATCTACTTGGAATCCAGGCTAGTGATGGAAGGACTGGGAAGAAGGTGTGACCTTGGTGGCAACTTTTAGATGTTCTCTGCTGTCCAGACTTGCATCCCCATAAAATATGGGCTCTGAGCACCCATCCACTTCTGAAGGCAGCTTAATGAGGCCACTTGGTCATCTCACCTCCCTATGTCTCCTCACCTCTCATTCCAAGTAACCTATTAAAATGTCTGCAACAACACACTGTCCTGCCATTTTGCTATCCCTCCAGTGATATTGTAGGGCTCACTACCAGTTGGGTTATCAAGCAGCTTTCTGGATTACATTCATCCTCACTTTTGAACTTAGCAATGCCTTTAAGAGTTGTGTGGAAAATGAGCTAGCTACAAATATTTGAGGATAGATTACAGGAGCATTAGTTTAAATAAAATATCACTATGAGTGGTTATGAACTATGTAATATAGAGTTGACAAAAAAGTAAGCTTTATGTATTTAGAATCTGACTCTGTAGCAGCCATTGGGATTAACACATAATGCATATTAATTGCCTCATTTTATCCTTATGACCACCTGAGGTAGGAACAGATATTCATGTTATGCACAGTGATGGTTTAGAGAAGGTTAAATAATTTTAAATTATTTTAATTATTTTTAAAATAATTTTCTCAACATTATAGTGCTGGTTAGTGAAGGAGTTAAGACTTAAACCAAGACCCATGCTCTTGCCATTGGCCAAGGCTGTCCCAGTAAGAGTTTATTCTCAGTGGTGGTGGTGGTTTTTCAGCTACTTAGTCATAACTGACTATGACCCCATGGCCTGCAGCATGCTAGGCTTCCCTGTCCTTCACCATTTCTTAGAACTTGCTCAAACTCATGTCCATTGAGTCAGTGATGTCATCCAACCATCTTGTCCTTTGTCATCCCCTTCTTCTCCTGTTTTTGATCTTTCCCAGCATCAGGGTCTTGTCAGTGAGTCGGCTCTTCACACCAGGTGGCCAAAGTATTGGCGCTTCAGCATCAGTCATTCCAATGAATATGCAGGTCAGCATCAGTCATTCCAATGAATATTCAGGGTTGGTTTCCTTTAGCATTGACTGGTTTGATCTCCTTGCAGTTTAAGGGACTCTCAAGAGACTTCTCCAACACAACAGTTCAAAAGCATCAATTCTTCAGTACTCAGCTTTTTTTATGGTCCAAATCTCACATCCATATATGACTATTGGAAAAACCATAGCTTTGACAATATGGACCTTTGTCAGCAAAGTAATGTCTCTGCTTTTTAATATGCTGTCTAGGTTGGTCATAGCTTTTCTTCCAAGGAGCAAGCATCTTTTAATTTTATGGCTTTTAATTTCATGGCTTTCACCATCTGCAGTGATTTTGGAGCTCAAGAAAATAAAATCTCTCACTGTTTTTTCCATTGTTTCCCCATCTATTTGCCATGAAGTGATGGGACCAGATGCCATGATCACAGTTTTCTGAATGTTGAGTTTTAAGCCAGCTTTTTCACTCTCCTCTTTCACCTTCATCAAGAGGCTCTTTCGTTCCTCTTCACTTTTTGCCATAAGAATGGTGTCATCCACATATCTGAGGTTTTCATATTTCTCCTGGAAATCTTGATTCCAGCTTGTGCTTCATCCAGCCTGGAATTTCACATGATGTACTCTGCATATAAATTAAATAGTCAGGGTGACAATATATAGCCTTGACATACTCCTTTCCCAATTTTGAACTATCTGTTCCACATCTAGTTCTAACTGTTGCTTCTTGACCTGCATACAGGTTTCTCGGGACCAGTTAAGGTAGTCTGGTATTCCCATCTCTTTAATTTAGAAAGATGACAACAATAACCCTGTATGCGAGACAGCAAAAGAGACACAGACGTTTTGAACAGTCGTTTGGACTCTGTGGGAGAGAGAGAGGGTGGGATGTTTTGAGAGAATGGCATTGAAACATGTATAATATCATATAAGAAAAGAATCGCCAGTCTAGGTTCGATGCAGGATACAGGATGCTTGGGGCTGGTGCACTGAGATGACCCAGAGAGATGGTATGGGGAGGGAGGTGGGAGAGGGGTTCAGGATTGGGAATACGTGTACACCCGTGGTGGATTCATGTTGATGGATGGCAAAACCCATACAGTATTATAAAGTAAAATAAAGTAAAATTTAAAAAAAAAAGAAAAGAATTTTCCAGTTTGTTGTGATACCCACAGTCAAAGGGTTTAGTGTAGTCAATGAAGTAAAAGTAGATATTTTTCCAGAATTCTTTTGCTTTTTCTATGATCCAGCGAATGTTGGCAATTCTCATTGGTAGAAAGGATTAATAAAAAGAAGTAAGGATATTGTTGAGGAATATAGGCTGATGCAAATAGTTACAGAAGTACAGTAAAGAAATGTATGACAGGGACATGTCTCTGCCTTGTTTCTGCCAGGAGTTTACACACCATACCCTAGACTCACGTTCTCAAACACTGACTGTTTGTCATATCTGAACATGGGATACAGTGGTGAAGAAAATAGAACTGTTGTCTTTATTCCTAGAACCTCAGCCCAGCTACCCTCTTGGGAAACAGAATCTTTAAATGCCCTTCAGCCTTAACCTCACCCCCTTCTTGGACCTATGAACACACCCCACACCGTTGTTGCTGCTGTTGTTTTTCAGCCACTATGTCATGTCCACCTCTTTGTGACCCCATGGACTGCAGCACGCCAGGCTTCCCTGTCCTTCACCACCTCCTGGAGTTTGCTCAGCCTTACACTCACTGAATTGATGATGCCATCCAACCATCTCATCCTTTGTCTCCCCCTTCTCCTCCTGCCTTCAGTCTTTCCCAGCATCAGGGTCTTTATACCCTTTATTCCTCTTTTATCCAAACTGCCTTCTTCCATCTTTTCTCCAACGTCCATCTGGCACCTGCCATTCACCAACATGGCTTACCTTGTGGAGGTGAGAGTAAGTTCATGAGTCTTAGGTGTTTCTGCCTTCGTGGGCCCTAACCTTCTTTAAAAATAAAGGTAAATGTATTTTATGACCACCTTGGCATTGAAATGAGTGTAGTAATATAACATATTAAACATTTTCTTTGACCTAAAATTTTGTATTTTTTCCCTTATGCTTTTAAAATAAATGAACATATTTCCATAGGCCCAAAAAAGAATCATGAGCTGTAGGTTCTATGCCCAGTATAACTAATGCTTATATTGATGGTGGGTCTAGTCACCATTTGGCAAAAAGCTGATGCTCACCTATTGCTTTCTAGTAAGTCAGGCATAACTGAGCAAGAAATACCTCCTTTGGTTTATTGAGATCTCTCTGTGAGGCACTTTTCTGGGAGCTTAAGACTTCTGCCCTTTTGCTTTGATGCTCTAGTCATCACTCAGTTGTCATCTGGTAATTGCCTAATTATATTATCTGATGATAAGTGAGGTTTTTAAGTGATAAACTTTTCCAAACAGCTGTGATGGGATTTGGATTTGGTTTCAATATTTTAATTTACAGTTGCATTTGTAAAATCATAATTAGCCTTAATTCATTTAATGACCTCCATCACAGGCTGTAGAATATGTAGAATGTTTTTAATTACACATGAATCAACATCACAGTTTTAGAAGGGTCCAGTGAAGTTGACATTCACGTAATTCCTACCATTGGTCCTTAGCAGAAGATTTAATAATTTTTCCACTAACAGTAAAAAGGTTTTTAATGAATACAAAATGTTTTTTTCTGAAAGGTTGAATTCACTTAGGAATTTAGAGATATATCTTTCTCTTTTAAATTTTTGGAATCTCCTTCCTGACCTTTTCTGTTCTGTGCCCAGGATAAATATACGTCTTTGGATAAAGTTAATGATGTTATAACTGATCCTGAACAAAAGGTTAACTTCTAATCAGGACCACAATTGAATTTAATCTGTCAAAAGTGGTTTTATGTGTGTTTGTGTTTTTCCTCTCCGTTTAGGTGTGTCTCTTAATTAATCTTGCCTTAGAACGAATTTGTGTTATTTTCACTTTTAGGTAGACCATAATGGTAGCATTCTGAAGAACGGTAAGTAGGGACTGGTCAAACTGAATTATTTTTGCCTACTTTGCTAGCAACAGTTTTGGAAAATCTGGATTGCACTATGAAAAGTCTGTGTGCCTAGTGTCATGTTATCCAGTTGGCCAATCCGCTTGGTTTTGGGAAAAGTCCTAGAAGCTTGGCAAGAAGAAGTTCTCAAGAGAGCATGAGTCCTGCCAATTTCCAACTGGCCAAGACTCGTTACAAGGACTGCCTTCCCTCCAAGCAACCTGGCGTTTCCACTCGGATTGCAACCTGCAACACAAAGATGCGCTTGGGAGGAAGACTAAGCAAACCTCTTCAGATTTCTGCTCCAGGTGCATCTTTCATTCTGGTCTATCTGGTGAATCTTTCATTTCCTATCTTGTTTGCTCCAATCTTCTTTTGATCACTGACCATTTCAAATATTAGGGAACAGTGGGCACATAACAGGTTGGTTTCAGAACCGAGAAAGAGCCAGGACAAATGAAAGATGAATGAACAGATCTATTTATATGTATGTATGTGTGTACACACACACTCACACACATACACACACAAGGCATTGAACCTGCCTGAATTGTTCAAATTGTTGTTAATGAAATTGTAGATTTTCTGTGTGAGGAAACCTTTGCTGGCCTTTGCTCCAAGGGCTCCCAGCCTGCATGCCTGTTTGAGGAATGGTGACAACTGTGCTCTTTGCCTGGCTACTTCCATTTGTGAAAACATGTGGGTGAATGGTAGGTCTCTCCACTGTGAATCTTCTTTTCAAGTCATAGCCAAGAGTAAAAGCTCCCAACAGAACTGAATAGCATTCAGGGCCTACATCAAATAAGCTTAATTTGCTTTTTATAAGAAAAAAAAAACCCTCAGAAAACTGAAAAAAGATAGTCACCCAATTAGAATTTCTAGACAATTATTTTGTTTCTAAAATAACCGTCATTTTAATATGTTATTTTGCTGTTGTTCAGTCATGTCTGGATCTTTGCAACCCTTTGGACTGCAGCATGCCAAGCTCCCCTGGCCTTCACATCTCCTGGAGTTTGCTCAAACTCATGTCCATTGAGTCCCATCCTACCATCTTATCTTCTGTCACCCCTTGTCATGCTGCCCTCAATCTTCCCAGCATCAGAGTCTTTCCCAGTGAGTTGGCTCTTCACATCAGGTGGCCAAAGTATTGGATCTTCAGCTTCAGCATCCATCCTTCCAATGAATATTCAAGGTTGATTTCCTTTAGGATTGACTGATTTGATCTCCTTGCTTCAATCATGTCTGACTCTTCACGACCCTATGGACTGTATCCCACCAGGCTCCTCTGTCCATGGGATTCTCTAGGCAAGAACACTGGAGAGGGTTGCCATGCCGTCCTCCAGGGGATCTTCCCAACCCAGGAATCAAACCTAAAGTCTCTTATGTCTCCTGCATTGACAGATAGGTTTTTTTTTTTTTTTTTTTTTTTATCATTAGCGCCAACTGGGAAGCCCCGATATGTTATTTTAACACAGCCATTTCTGATAGTCTAGATAAGCAAGACAGAGATATCCCATATATGAAGTGAAGTTTATTGGCTGGGTGTGGCTGGGAGAGTCTGGAAGGCTTGGAGCCCATACATATCCCTTTGGCAGATCTGGCCTCATTTTACCTATAAACACTGTCAACACTGTTATCTCTGAGAAAAGAGCCTTAAATCAGATTAGGTGAGATCATTCCTTCAATGGGTTAATGTATCCTTGTCCCAAGAGCTCTGGTTTCCCTTTTCACCGTGCTCCTCAGTCCCCATGTACTTTAAAGTGCATCTTGGCTCTTGTGTGTGCCTGCTGGCTCTTATCTGTCTGACCATCAGAGCAGGTTGGTGTGATCCCTGCCCTGCCTCATGCAGATGGCACAGAAAGGAGCTGGGGCTCTCAGGAGCGAGCCCAGCCCCATTCCCCTTATTCTTCTCCTCTTGGTGTTTGTTCCTATATTGTGAAGCCATGTTTGGAAACCTCCTCCCCACTTGCCTCTTCAGTTTCTGTAAATCTCTTGGCTACGAGAGGAACTCCAGCCTAGAAGGGCTTAAGCTGGTGACAATCTCTTGAAATCAGCAGAGATTGGTGTATGGCTCCACTAGGTCTTGTTGCTCTATTGCCGAATGTTCAGCTCTTTGTATGAAATGCCTTGGGCATCATAAATGATGACTGTATGAGTGAAAGAAGAATCTCGAGGGATGTATCCCCATCAACTTTCACTAGACCTTCTTAGATTGTCCCCCAAGTGTCCACTTCAGTGTTTTATCACTTTTTAAGCATACATCAATAGATATTTTTGCACTGTTCCTGGGTGTGACACATTATGTTACAAAAGTAACCTATAGTCTGATAATTGAGTGTCATGGGCAACAGCAGTCAAGCTGGAGGGGTGGCATCTCAGCACACCATTCTGAAGGGGTAGAAAGAGCATTGATAGAGACATCTGCGGGACATGGAGAGAGGTTGGGAAGTGCACCTGACCTTGACTGTGTGGTTAGGGAAGTCTGCCTAGAAAAGCTGTCACTCTAAATGGAAAAATTAGTTGGCATTAGTACAGCAAACCAAGGAAAGAAAGAGGTAGTAGAAGGAAGAGAAAGAGAAATGTTTTGAATGTATAGAGATCTAAAGCTTGAGAAACTGAGAGTAAATTCACAAGTTCTCCATTGCATTCAAATATCCATTTCCTTTCATTAAATTATCTTTGGAGATGAAGACTTCCCTCTAGCCCATAGGATGTGCAAGATATTTTCATTCACCTTTTGCACACTCCTGTAAAACCTTTACAGTACTTACAAATTCTTTTAAATGTGTGTCTTCCTAAATCCAAAACTCTAAGACCAAGCATTTCACTTCACTTTCATTTCACCCTAGGCCATAACTCTCTGGGTGTCCATCCTGACAGTGAGCAAAGGCCTCTCTGGATGCTCCATGGAAACTGATTGTCAGTTTCTGAATCTGTGAAATGGAGCAATTAACAACACAGGTTCAGGGACAGAGTAACTGTGAAATAAAGATGCTTCACCTCTGCACTCCTCTCACTCTCTCTGGGCTTCTTCCAAAATCTAGGCATACAATTGCCAGATTAAGCAAATGAGAAATACAGGGCACACAGTAATAAATTTGAATTTCAGATAATAAAAAAGCATAATTTTTTAGTATGTGTGTGTCCCAACTTTCGCATGGCACATATTTATAATAAAAGTGATTCATCATCTATCTGAAATTCAAACTTGACCAAGATTCCTATATTTTATCTGGCAATCCCATCCAGGATGTGGCCTAGAAAGAGTATGCTAGTAATGTATCCTTCTTCTCAAAGAGAGTCCAAATTGTATAAGCCATGCAAAACCAGGATTCTCTCCCATATGGTTCAGTTTGTTATCATGATTAGCTTAAAGCACTTAACACTACCATTAGTAAAACTACTTTGGTTATTGTTGTTATTTTGGTAGAAATAAGCCTTGCTCAAGAAAGGTCATGGCCTTTACTGACATATTTAGCTTGTGATGAACTAAGATCATCACTTCTTACTCTTTTTACTCTTGTTTACTTTTCCCTATGTTGAAAATTCCATTTGCACCAGGCTCTCTCTATTCACAGCGTCTGGATTCATGGACAGCCTGATCTTAACCATCTTGTTAGCCACTACTTCTCTTACCGTACTTGAAAAGAAGGCAGGTAACCTGAGGTCAGAAACAGGATTCTCTCACTTGTGCAGAATCTTATGAAAAGATGATTGAATCCCCTCACCAAAGTGGGGCTAGAAGGAAATTTTCTTTTGAGGCCAGTTGTCTGCTTTCCTTTAGAGCTCAGTGATTATTTTCGTGACTTTGGAGTCATCAGCAAGGTCTTTCTCTTTCCCCAGCCATCACTGGTTAGATTTGTATCAGCTCACCTCACCCATGGGCTTCCCTGGTGGCTTTAGTGGTAAAGACTGCTACTGCTGCTGCTAAGTCGCTTCAGTCGTGTCTGACTTATGCGACCCCATAGACGGCCGCCTACCAAGCTCCCCCATCCCTGGGATTGTCCAGGCAAGAACACTGGAGTGGGTTAGTGGTAAAGAATCTGCCTACAATTAAGGAGACCTGAGTTCGATCCCTGGGTCAGGAAGATCCCCTGGAGAAGGGAATGGCTAGCCACTCCAGTATTCTTGCCTGTAGAATTCTGTGGATGGAGGAGCCTGGTGGGCTACAGTCCATGGGGTCACAGAGTTGGACATGACTGAGTGACTAACACTTTCACTTCACTTTCACCTCACCCTAGGCCATAACTCTCTGGTTGTCCATTTTGACAGTGAGCAAAAGCCTCTCTGTATGCTCCATGGAAATTGATTGTCACACAGATACAGTAGAAGTCTATTTTGGCCACGCTTGTGCTTGCCTAGATCCACTCCCCTCCACCCAAGTTTTGGGTATTCTCCCACCCCTGACCAATCTAATGAGCACTTCCCAGGGCACTGCCAGCATCTCAGGGCTCCTAGGGCTCTGTGAGCACATGAGGAGGAATCGCTCCTGCCGCACAGCATCTGGAATATAAAAGGCCCTCACTGTGTTTAAAAAAAGTATATATTTTCTTATTAGTTTCTTAAGGTTGCTTTGGCAAGCAACTAGGGAGCAGGCTTGTAATATTTTTTACATACGATGTTTGAAACCACTAATGCAAAATCAATTATCCTACCATTTTCATCACCATTTGAGAAGTAAGGAATTATACTAATTGTTTAGAGAATACAGCCGACCCCCGTGGAAGTTGCTCTGCTTTATCACAGATAGTTCTCGCCCTGTGCTTAACCTTGAATGAATTTCCTTTTCCAGTCAGTGTCCCAGTGCCATCTAATTTGTTTAATTTTGTATCCATATGAGATACGTATATTCTGTGATAATCATTTCATGATGTATATGTCATTATAATGTACATCTTAAATTTATGCAGTCCTGTGTATCTATTATATTGGAATACAACCGGAAGAAAAAATAAAACTTGGTCTCATTCTTTTGGAAAAGTGGAAGAGAGCACTAAATGATTGCTAATCTATTGCAATCTAAGCACTAATCTTCAGTGCTTTTACTAATGATATTCATCATGGTAGCTAACGTATTTTCAGGGCTTTCTATGTGCCAGGCTCTGTGATATAGACTTTATTGCATAATCTCATTATATCCTCACCTTCTGGTGAAGCATCATTATTTTCCCATTATACAGATTCAACACTGAATGCTTAAGGAATGTCCTAAACTCACAGAGCCCGTTGATTTTGGAAAGGACAGGTTGGGATAGATTTGGTAGGCTTTGGCTTTCAGTGATTATTCAAGTTTGGACCAAGTTCAAGTGAACTCGAATCCTGGATCCACTGTTCACTTAGACTCTTTAAAATCAGCTTATGGATCACAATAAACTGTGGAAAATTCTGAAAGAGATGGGAATACCAGACCTCCTGACCTGCCTCTTGAGAAACCTGTATGCAGGTCAGGAAGCAACAGTTAGAACTGGACATGGAACAACAGACTGGCTCCAAATAGGAAAAGGAGTACGTCAAGGCTGAATATTGTCACCCTGCTTATTTAACTTGTATGCAGAGTACATCATGAGAAATGCTGGGCTGGAGGAAGCACAAGCTGGAATCAAGATTACTGGGAGAAATATCAATAATTTCAGATATTCAGATGACACAACCTTTATGGCAGAAAGTGAAGAACTAAAGAGCGTCTTGATGAAAGTGAAAGAGGAGAGTGAAAAAGTTGGCTTAAAGCTCAACATTCAGAAAACTAAGTGGCATCTGGTCCCATCACCTCATGGCAAATAGATGGGGAAAGAGTGGAAACAGTGTCAGACTTTATTTTTTTGGGGTCAAAAATCACTGAGGATGGTAATTGCAGCCATGAAATTAAAAGATGCTTAGTCCTTGGAAGGAAAGTTTTGACCAACCTAGACAGCATATTCAAAAGCAGAGACATTACTTTGTCAACAAAGGTCCATCTAGTCAAGGCTATGGTTTTTCCAGTAGTCATGTATGGATGGGAGAGTTGGACTGTGAAGAAAGCTGAGCACTGAAGAATTGATGCTTTTGAACTGTGGTGTTGGAGAAGACTCTTGAGAGTCCTTGGACTGCAAGGAGATCCAACCAGTCCATCCTAAAGGAGATCAGTCCTGGGTGTTCGTTTGAAGGACTGATGTTGAAGCTGAGACTCCAATACTTTGGCCACCTGATGTGAAGAGCTGACTCATTTGAAAAGTCTATGATGCTGGGAAAGATTGAGGGCAGGAGGAGAAGGGAATGACAGAGGATAAGATGGTTGGATGGCATCACCAACTCAATGGACATGGGCTTGGGTGGACTCCGGGAGTTGGTGATGGACAGTGAGGCCTGGCATGCTGTGGTTCATGGGGTCACAAAGAGTCGGAAACAACTGAGAGACTGAACTGAACTCTGTTCACATAAGGGATCTAATAAAGCACCTATAGTAAAGGGTTGTAAAGATTAAAAGGGCACTGATAATATTGATGAAAACTTATGAATGCTTACCAAATGCCAGGCCATGTTTTGGAGTCATTGGACATATCTGCTTATTTATTTCTGACCGCAAAAATGGGGAGCTGTTCATGCTATCCAATTTTAGAGATGGGGAAGATGAAGCCCACAGAATATAAGTAACTTTCTCAAGTTTATGTAAACAGTAAGTGATGGAGGTGGGATATGAGTCCAGCTGTTTGTATTTGGAATCATTTCACTACATTGCCTTCAATAATGGAACCAGAGCACTCAGCACAGTGCCCACCACATGGTAACCACTCACTAAATGGTCGTCTTTTAAGAACATGACTCTGTGCCATGTGCTATGCTGACACTTGTTTAAGTTATTTCAAAAAATTCTTATGACCACCTTAATAAAGTAACAATGAACCCACTTTTGCATATGTGGGCACTACGTTATCCATGAAATACGTGAACTTTATGTGAAATATATGAACTTTCCAGCATCACATTCACAGTGAGTAACCACATTGAGACACAGACTCTGCCTCTTAAATCCCCAAGCCTGTGGTTTTGGCCATAGTCAAATAGACAGACCACTGTTGCTATTCTGAGAAAAGACAATCCCAAATAGTAGCTTATTTTTATGTGAGTCTTTTACATTTTCTGTAGCTCTCAAATTACCCCCATGTAATCTTTTTAATGCTTATTTAGGTTTGGTTTTTGGAGCTGTGAAATTGATCATGATTTATGATAACTTCTGTTTTTTGTCTTCCCTCTGCTCCAACATATAATCTCCACATGCAGTGTTTCCCATCTCACTAGGAGAACAGGCACTGCAGGAACCATTTAGCATTCTAGGGCTTTGCTAAACTTCACTTTGGGGTGATGTATCAGGCAGTCAGTCACAGCAAGATGCTAAATGCCAGATGTTGCGTTGTTGGCTAGGATCATCCTTTGAACATCTGTCTCCAATCCTGAAAGGGGAAATGCCCTAATGCACAGAAAACGTGGCTATTTGTAAGAAGGTATCTGGCTGCTAATGAGTCACTAGGAGTGATCCAAGGGAGTAAAGTTACCACAAAGGAGACTGGCCACATTCAGTAAACTCAATGATATTTTCAGTGAGTGAAGATTCGAGGGGTATTGGCATAATTTAAGGAAGAACTTATTTGGTACCTTTTTTCAGTTCTATTGTCTAGCAGCTGGAAGCTTGGTGGTTTAAAACAACAGAAACTTACTGTTTCACACTTCTGGAAGCTAGAGAGCCAAATCAAGTGTCAACAAAGCCGTGTTCCTTCTGAGACTCTTGAGGGAACGCTTCCTTGCCTCTTCCTGGCTTCTGGAGGTGGCTACTGCCCTTAGTGTTCTTCGGCAAATGGCTGCCACACTCTAGTCTCTGCCTCTATGGGCACAGGCATTCTCCCTGCATTTCTTTTGCCTTCCCATGGCATTTCTTCTTATGAAGACACTAGTCATACTGGATTAGGACTCACTTTCATGACCTCATCTTAATTTGATGACCCTATTTTTCAAATAAGGTCGTGTTCATAGACACAGGGTGGGGTGGGGGGCTAGGATTTCAATGTGTCTTTTTGGAGGTCACAATTCAACCCATAACACCATGTAAAATCATCACAAGTTCCAGGAATTAGGACATAAATATATTTGAGGGGACCATTACTCAGTCTACCCTATATTCTAAGTGATAGTTCATAAGATCAAATATCCCAGAGCATAGCCGTGTTACCTGGATTCCCAGAGAAGGTCTGAGCTGAGTCTGGAATCCAGGTCTGTGAACCTTCTGGCTTTGCAGCTTCTATTTGAGGAGGCAAGTTCTTGGTTGAGTGTTACAAATAAAGAGTCCTTGGGTATAAATTCACAGAACTTGTGTTAGAATTGTTGACTGGGACAAAGATTTAGAAGTTTCACTGGCTATTTTAGGGAATGCAGTGGCCTGGTTTTACAGCCTTGAGGAAATCACCTTTTAAATTGGACCTTAGTTACATGAGCTTTGAAACAGGATTATCATAGAAACTTAAAATAAAATTGGTTGATGACTAATAAAAGCATCCTAACAAACCAAATGAGCAGGGCGAGTCTTGGAAAGAAGGAACAGTACTTGATGTTAAGAGCCTGCTGATGGACATAGGCATGGGTGTGGGATCAAACAGATATCAGGACAAAGTTATTGCTGGCCCGACCCCTTCCTCTGCGTGTCAAAACACTCAGAAGTTAGCTCCTTCCCTCCAATGATAGCTCTTAAAATCTAAAGCCCACGCTCTTTCTTTAGCACCAGTTATTAAAAAGAAAAAAATAGAACATTTCAGCTATTTTAGCCCTTTCTGCCTTTTCTCTACTTTTAATTTTCTCTTAAAACTCTTCAGACCCTGAGATGAAACCTTTTTCTTTAATTAATAAAGACTGCATGAAATGCTTCAGCAAATTCACACACTGCATTGTCAAACATAGAGTTTCACTTGGAAAGATGAAGAAAAGTGAGATTTGAATCTCCCCAAACTGCAATTAGGTCAAGTGGAACTATATTTGAGAGACAGAATCAGGAAAAACCTTCTTCACGGATTCTGTATCTCTAAATAGATTTGGGGCTTTGCTAAGGCTCCGGGTTAATCGTGATGAGAGGAGAAATGGTTGCCCTTGCTGTTGCTTCATACATGGGCAGCAGGAAGAGTTTGGAAACATGGATGAGAGATTTTCCCATTGCTATGGACTATATCTGTGATATAAGGGGCACACGTTTGTTGAAAGGTTTTTCTGTTCAAAGCAGGAGATCGATGCCCTGAACTCACAGACACCATCCCGCTCAGCTGTGGCTCCCATCTCCCCAAGTGACTTAGGGAATTAGTTGACCTCTCTCGCTCTTAGATTCCTGACCTGTAAGTAAGGGAGTGGACGAATCTTTAAGGGATCTGTCATTTTACAATGTTAAAATAGTGATCTCTTCAATACATTTGTTGTTATGCTGAGGATATCTGTGAAAACTTTCACCTCTTTGTGCTCAGTGGTTCACTACAGCTTTACACTGCCTCATGGGTCTTAATAAAAAATGTGTCTATTGTATGAGAAATGATGAAGGAAGCAGGTCTAGATCCTCTGAATGGTACCCTAGGTGGAAGCTACCTTCTAAATATTTCATGTTGATAGGGAGCATGACAGTGAGAATCTTCAGAATTTCCTGAAGTGTGCTCCCTAGAAGATGAATTCCAGAGGAGGAGCCAACACTTCTGATGGTGTTTTGCTGCAAAGAACACAAAACTCTATTACTTTGCTACTCGACATGTGATTCGTGAAGCAGCATTTGCATCACCTGGGAGGTGGGCAGCAGATCCAGCCCAGATCTGCCAAATCAAAATTTGCATTGCAACAAATCCCAGGGGATTCATTTACATATTAAAGCTTGAGAAGCACTTTCCTCTTGATTACACATCCATAAATAGAAAGTATTTAATTCAGTAAGAAGTCCAGGAGTAGGCAGTTGTGGCTCAGTTTGGTGCCTCAGTGTGCAGTTGGGCATGCAGGCATTAGCCATCTTTTTGCTCCACCTTCCTCAGCATGTAGAGTTAATGATAGAGTACAAGGTGGCATTCAGCCCTACTCAGGGCTCACCAAGAAGAAAGAAAGGCAAAGGCAAGCAGGAAAGGATAGGGGTGAAAGTGAAAGTCACGCAGTCATGTCCCACTCTTTGCAACCCTGTGGGCTATACAGTCCATGGAATTCTCCAGGCCAGAATACTGGAGTGGTAGCCTTTCCCTTCTCCAGGGGATCTTCTCAACCCAGGGATGGAGCTCAGGTCTCCCGCATTGCAGGCGGATTCTTTACCAGCTGAGCCACAAGGGAAGCCCAAGAATACTGGAGCGGGTAGCCTATCCTTTCTCCCGTGGAGCTTCCTGACCCGTGAATCGAACCAGGGTCTCCTGCATTACAGGTGGATTCTTTACCAACTGAGCTACCAGGGAAGCCCAAAGATAGGGGTGGGGCCTTGCTTATAGGTTCTGGAAGTGGCTGCCGCAAAGGTCTCCACCTCTTACTGGCCACAACTGTGATATACAGGCCAGATTAGAC
Source organism: Capricornis sumatraensis (assembly GCF_032405125.1). Lineage (NCBI taxonomy): Eukaryota > Metazoa > Chordata > Mammalia > Artiodactyla > Bovidae > Capricornis > Capricornis sumatraensis. Next base: position 148,838,604 of record NC_091070.1, on the reverse strand, counting down.
ACAAGGCAGGGCAAACACAAGAAGGGGTTTATTGTGCCAGCTTCTGTACTACAGAAGGCACAGGAGAAGTGGACTCTGAGTTACTCGTAGGTAACCGATCCACTGTGTTTGCTGTATTCATGTTCATATTCATGGAGGAAAAAATATAGCCAATTATGTTTATTTTTTTTAATTTTTATTTTTACTTTATTTTACTTTACAATACTGTATTGGTTTTGCCATACCTTGACATGAATCCACCATTATGTTTAGGAAATAAATCTAAATAGGTTTCTTTTGCACAGGACTTCTGAAAGCTTTTAATATACCAAGGTGCATTTTAAATCTTCCAGAGGGAAATACAATATATAATGTTTTCTACTCACATGGTTATAGAACTTCTTTTCTCAAAAATCAGTTTTCTGCCAGAGGGGGGAAAAATACAAAAATAACTGGAAAATGTAGATCGATATCATGTGATAATGTATTTTTGAGCAGGGGTCATCAAACTTTTCTGTGGAGGGTCAGATGGTAAATATTTTGGGTTCTGCAGCCATAATGTCCCTGACCAGCTACTCAGCCTACCATCAGGGTGCAATATGTCAGCGGACAGGCTTGTGTTGACCACATTGTGCCCACCGGCCATAACTTGCTGTCTCTATTTTAGAGTCCAGTTCAGTTTAGTTGCTCAGTCAAGTCCAACTCTTTGCAACCCCATGGACTGCAACATGCCAGGCCTCCCTGTCCATCGCCAACTCTTAGAGTTTACTCAAACTCATGTCCATTGAGTTGGTGATGCCATCCAACCATCTCATCCTTTGTTGTCCCCTTCTCCTCCTGCCTTCAATCTTTCCCAGCATCAGGGTCTTTTCAAATGGGTCAGCTCTTCACATCAGGTGGCCAAAGTATTGGAGTCTCAGCTTCAACATCAGTCCTTGCAATGAATATTCAGGGTTGATTTCCTTTAGGATTGACAGGTTTGCTCTTCTTGTAGTCCAAGGGACTCTCAAGAGTCTTCTCCAACACCACAGTTCAAAAGCATCAATTCTTCAGCTCTCAGCTTTATTTATCGTCCAACTCTCCCATCCATACATGACTACTGGAAAAACCATAGCTTAGACTAGATGGACCTTTGTTGGGAAAGTAATGTCTCTACTTTTTAATATGCTGTCTAGGTTGGTCATAGCTTTTCTTCCAAGGAGTAAGCGTCTTTTAATTTCATGGCTGCAGTCACAATCTGCAGTGATTTTGGAGCCCCCCAAAATTAAGTCAGCCACTGTTTCCCCATCTATTTGCCATGAAGTGATGGGATCAGATGCCATGATCTTAGTTTTCTGAACATTGAGTTTTAAGCCAGCTTTTTCACTTTCCTTTTTCACTTTCATCAAGAGGCTTTTTAGTTCTTTGCTTTCTGCCATAAGGGTGGTTTCATCTGCATATCTGAGGTTATTGATATTTCTTCTTGAAATACCTTGATTCCAGCTTGTGTTTCAATTAGAATTAGCCACACCAAAATCTTCCCTGGCAGCTCAGACGGTAAAGCGTCTGCCTACAATGTGGGAGACCTGAGTTCAATCCCTGAGTTGTGAAGGTCTCCTGGAGAAGGAAATGGCAATCCACTCCAGTATTCTTGCCTGGAAAGTCCCATGGACAGAGGAACCTGGTAGGCTACAGTCCATGGGGTTGCAAAATGTCGGACATGACTGAGTGACTTCAATCCACAGCAAAAACAAGATGAAAGAGACCCAACCACAACAAGATGTACTAATATTTTGATGGTGCCCTAAATTCTACAAAATATTTTAATATGAATTCATATTTATATTGTATTTTTATATTCAATGTAAATATATGTACACAGATATAAAATGTTCAGTTCAGTCGCTCAGTCATGTCTGACTTTTGCAACCCCATGAATTGCAGCACGCCAGGCCTCCCTGTGCATCACCAACTCCCAGAATTCACTCAGACTCACGTCCATCGAGTCAGTGATGCCATCCAGCCATCTCATCCTCTGTCATCCCCTTCTTCTCCTGCCCCCAATCCCTCCCAGCATCAGAGTCTTTTCCAATGAGTCAACTCTTCACATGAGGTGGCCAAAGTGCTGGAGTTTCAGCTTTAGCATCATTCCTTCCAAAGAAATCCCAGGGCTGATCTCCTTCAGAATGGACTGGTTGGATCTCCTTGCAGTCCAAGGGACTTTCAAGAGTCTTCTCCAACACCACAGTTCAAAAGCAGCAATTCTTCGGCACTCAGCCTTCTTCACAGTCCAACTCTCACATCCATACATGACCACAGGAAAAACCATAGCCTTGACTAGACGGACCTTAGTCTGCAAAGTAATGTCTCTACTTTTGAATATAAAATGTCACACACATGGAATCCCCTCTGATTTTTTTACCCATGATAATGACTATCACTTTTGTGTCGTTTCTTGAAAAAAAAAAAGTACTGTGCTCTAAGTTTCCCTAAGAAACGACTCTGGATATTATTCATCAGGACTCTGGATATCATATTTGATCATTTGTCCAAAATTATAAAGTTTTGATTATATATATATTTTCTTCCCAACATGCTCTGAGAATTTCTTAAATTTAACTGTCATATTCATTCTTTAAGGGAGGCCACAATCCAACCAATTATTCACAGGGGCTTGTGAAAGCATTGCAAGTATTTGAGATTTACTATGGCAGCAGAAGATGAAATGGTTAGATAGCATCACCAACTCAATAGACATGAACTTGAGCAAACTCTGGGAGATAGTAGAGGACAGGGAAGCCTGGTATAGTGCAACCCATGAGGTCACAAAGTCAGACACAACTTAGTGACTGATCAACAATTTAGGGGCTCTTAGCTTTCTAGACCTTAAATTCCTCAGTGCAAATCTCCTTCCAATCATATCAGATTTTTAGGCTCCGTGGTTCCGCTATTATGTACTACCATCATACGAGGTACATGGTTCTATTATAATGGCATCTGTGGTGTTTGGGGCTTCCCAGGTGACTCAGTGGTAAAGAATGCACCTGTATTGCAGGAGATGTGGGTTCAGTCCCTGGGTTGGGAAGATCCACTGGAGAAGGAAATGGCAACCTATTCCAATATTCTTGCCTGGGAAATCCCATGGACAGAGGAGTCTGACAGGCTACAGTCCATGGGGTCACAAAAGAGTAGGACACATCTTAGCTACTAAACAACAACAACAATTATGGTGTTTTAGTGTACTTGCTTCGGAGAAGGCAATGGCACCCCACTCCAGTACTCTTGCCTGGAAAATCCCATGGATGGAGGAGCCTGGTGGGCTGCAGTCCATGGGGTCGCTAAGAGTCAGACATGACTGAGCGACCTCACTTTCACTTTTCACTTTCATGCATTGGAGAAGGAAATGGCAACCCACTCCAGTGTTCTTGCCTGGAGAATCCCAGGGATGGGAGAGCCTGGTGGGCTGCCGTCTATGGGGTCGCACAGAGTCGGACACGACTGAAGTGACTTGGCAGCAGCAGCAGTGTACTTGCTTATTTAAACTCCTTATGTGTCTTTGCTTCAGAAATAACCTGCTTGAGGGCCAGGCTGGTGTATGTTCTGTTTGTCCCAGCGCCCTCAGTGCTGAGCAGACTGTGATGGATGAACACTGTTGAGTGAAGTGTCTGGTGTCAACTGTAGGGGTGGGATGTGAGGGAGCTGTGAGGGTGACTTCAGGGCTGCTGGGTTACCTTGGGGTTTCAAAGCATGTCTTCTGTACTCACTGACACGCCATCTCCACCCTGCAGGTGGCCATCTATTCTAACTCTGCTGGCATTTTCTGTCATGTCACAGCAATGAGAACTGATCCCAAGGCAACAACAATGATGTACCTGTGGATTGAGTTCAGGCCATTAAATTGCCATCATGCGACCTATCTAATGTCATTATAGCCCAGTTCCAGAAAAGCAGAGAAATAAGAAAAAAAAAATGACTCAATTACCAATGTACGTGTTGTCAGACTTTCAAAAGAGCCCGAAGGAAGAAGTGTCTGTAGTAGATGGAATGGTGTACACCCACACACACACACACACACACACACACACACACACAAACAGACACACAGAGCCATCCCTTCCAAGGATAAACTTCCAAGTTTGTAAACTATAGGAGGAGGACAATTACTAAACTAGAGCTTTATTTGGATGTGAGCCCAGTTCACTCACTCTAGAATACTCTTCAGCCAAATTTGTTTCCAGGGGCTTATGGAAGAAATTTTACAAATTCTAAATAGGAAGTTTTGAAAAGCTGAGATCCTTAAATCATACAATATGCACCGAGTGACATAGGTTGCCTTGTATGTTACTTTGGGATTGAAGAAAAGAACAAAACAGCATTCTGGACCACGAAAGTGAGTGAAAGCATATAGTCAATGGCAAATGACACTGACATCCCTGCATCCTGGATTTGCTGACTATCAGGTGACTGTCCAAGACATTGTTATGGTAGTTTTGGTTTGAAATCGTTCCCTGGAAAAGTTGCTTTAGGAACCCTTCAGACATTTTCTCACTTTAACTGATTTCATCAGTGTTAACCCTGCATGGGACACTGTGCTGCTCTCCTGCCTTGGAGTCATACACTTTCTTTTTCTTTGTTTTGTTGTTATATTTGGCTTCTTAGGGAAATACCTGAGCAGAATGTCCACCTCTCTTGGCTTCTTATAATTTTATTATCAGTCTTTCTTGTCACCTGCTCTTGCAAATAGGCCCGGGAACTTTGGGCATCCTTGTGCCTTAATAGTATTTTTAAAATGCCTCCCACCTCCTCTTTAATTAACTGTAATCAGGAAGGCTAGTTGGTGGACACATGGTGTCATCACTCTGTGAAATGCTGCCTGATGGCTATAAACATGGCCATATGCTCTCTGTGAAATATGACTACAATCACCAGCAACAGGAATAGCTGATGGGAGAAGACTCGGCTTCTCACTTCCTTCTGCTTTATTCTCCAAACCTGGGAGGCACTTTGCAGGTCAGCTGAATATTTTCTCTCAGCCACTGCTGCTTCTGCTAAATTTCCTTTTATTTTAGTTTCAGTTCTCTCCAAGACATATTTGAGCTAGAAATGGCAATTATTAATGGAATATATTTGGTACCTTCCTGTTTAACATCACAACACTTTAATTAGGCTGGCCTCTCTTTAAATCCTGCACTACACACATAACATGGGTTTCTCCAACTAAGTGGTTATCAAGAAAGAGGATAAAACCATCAAAATTTTCACAGTGAATGAACAAGAATTTCTCAGCAAAGTTCAATAGATTTGCCCTGAACCGGTGCGGCTTATAAAACCCTTGAGCCTAATTGCTTTCCTGCATTTTGGCAAGAAAAATAGCTGACTTGCAATGGAATAGAAAGAAGAGGTTTGGAAGAAAGTGTCTTTTAAGAAAAGCTTCCAATGAAAATTTCAATCAATATTTTTAATCCCAGGAGACTAGATAAAGTATGATATTATGTCCCTTGCACTGAGAGATTGTGACGAGGGTTGTTTTCCATGTAGGTAGGAGAGCAGCGTGCCTCTCATGCTACAGTGTGGACAGAGAGCTAGACTCCGGCATTTCAACAGTGCCTCGTACCTAAGGTGGCGGCCCTTGGATGCCACATTCTTACTGAACCAGGTGGACTCCTGCTTTCACAGCTATGCTTGGAGACACAAATGTCTGCCTTCCCCACTGTGAAAGTCAGTGAGAGGAGCTGAGTATGAAACAAGTAATATACTCCACGTCCCTCCACTAAGCATCATTTGACTACTTATTGAAATAACCAGACAAAATTGAGTGCAGAGGAGAAGCACTGATTGCTTTGAAGCCTTCACTTTCCCATTTAGAAGTGTCTTAAGTTACTAATTTTGATATCAAGTTTTCTACCTCTAGGAGTATATATGTATACATATGTATTATTGAAAGCTTATTTTATTGCTTCTTTTATGCTTTCAGGGCTTTGTTAAAACAGGGCTCTCACCCTTTACCCTTTTTCGCTTTTTTCCCCACCTTGTATGTACTGCACAGACTATTAAACTGTGTGCAGGTGATTGATCTCTTTAATAAAAGCAAGTTCTTTAGTAAGCAAAGAGTGATAAAGATAAACAAATGTACTGGTTTGTCCAGTGCTTTGGAGATTATGGTAACACGGGGGCATCAGGAAAGCCTATTAACAGATAAGTTAGATGAAACACATCCATTCTGATCTCAGTAAGCCGGGAAACCATTCGCTTTAAGTTAATTTTATCCATGTTTTCTCTTCATTTGTAATACTTTGTGGGTTTTAACAGAAAATATTTAATAGTGTGCAGTGCAGTCCGTAGATAAACGATCTTGGCAATTTCTCTACATAACTGCTTGTCAAGCCCTTTAGCAAGGTACACAACGCCCTGTAGTTTATCACTTCACTTTCTAGATTGTTTCAAAAGATCATTGAGAGGGCCGAGACTCCCTAGAGTACTGTGCTCTGATCCTGTCATATTTTTTAAAATGCTGGAAAGTGTAAGGTTACATGGTAAGATGGTTTTACATGGGCATTTCTGGAGCTCGTCACCATGGCGCACCCTTTCCATGGTAACCACTGTTTCCATGGCACGTACCGTAAGCTTCTCCGGAGCAGCTGAGGGGTTTATCAAGATGCTTACCCACCCACAAGTGTGCACACACACACTTGCCTTCTTTCTCTCTCTCAGGCACAGATTCATCCCACCATTTATGTGAATTTAGGCACATTTTCTGACAAATTCTGACATTTCTGACTAAATGGAGCAAAATTAATTTTAAAATAAAATCTGCTTTTCTTCCTATTATGTGATGAGACAAATAACCACTGATGCAGCCTTTTTGAATGATGCAGAAATGTAACAAAACCTGGTGGTGTTCTCAGTGACATGGATTAACAGGATACAATCTCAGAGGCAAAATTTGACAGGAAAACAGTCAGCCCTGGACCAGATTTTCTAAATGTATCTCCCTTTCTTAGACTCTGGGCTAAGTCTGTACTCAGCATCATGTTAGATGCTATAGCACATAAAAGAAATTTATTCCCACAGGAGCCTTGCATTTTCTGCAGGCTTGGGGGAATGAAGTTTAGACATATATAATAATTAGAAAACAATATAACATTGTACATAATCAAAATAAATTGTTATAATGCCAGAATTTTTAGGCTTAGAGGCAAATAATATAGCTGTTATTTATTTTAAAATATTTTTTTCTATCACTTTTATCCTTAGGACTGGAGAAACCAGAACACTTTAGGAAAATGTGCTGGTTTAGGTAGAGATAATGGTTCATGACTTTCTGAGGTGCTAATTAAAATCCCAAGATTTAACAACAGTTGTTGTTCTTTTGTTATTGATTTCAAAATTGATAGCTTATCCTTTTATAGTGTAGGTGGTTCCTTTGGAAATTAACTTCCAAATACTTTAAGTGTAGTGATGATAAGAGAATGGGGTCTCTGAAAACCATGGGTTATACCTAGTGTCCCAGTAGCTATTTTGGCATGAGACATAGAAATCAGCAGTTCAGGCATCCAAATCTTTCCCTCCTAAAGCGAAATCAAACGATCTCTTAAAATAAGCCCTATGTGAGCATGGTTCTTGGAAACTGATCTCGAAAGGAAAGTGTATGTAGACATAGCCAATTCATTACTTTTTTCAAGGAACATTTATTTTGTTCCCAAATGTGTCTAACACTTTCTGTAAAGAGCTTTTATTTTTTTCAGCAAGAAAAATAAGATAACTGTGTGAAACAACTAAGGGAACTCAAGCCTAGAGGTCCCAGGGAGATTCAGAGTAAAGATGATAGAAATTCTGAATTGAAATGAATCTATGATGACATTATAAGAGTGTTATGTACCTCAAAACAACATGGTTAACAATAATAAGGATTTGAGTCAGTGCAAAGGAAAGAAGAAGGTATGAGAGAGAACCTGCAAAAGATGAAGGCAGAAAAGAGTCTGGTATATTATGTTAAGTGAAAGAACCCAAACACAAAAGACCACACATTTTATGATTCTATTTATGTTAAATGTCCAGAGAAGTCAAGTGTGTGGAGACAGAGAATGGGGATGCAGATGGGAATGGGGTTAACTGTAAATTAGCATGAAGGATTTTCTTGGGGTGGTGAAAATTTTCTAAGACCACATTATGGTGATGGTTGCACAACTAGGGAAACTTACTGAAAAATGAATAATAAACTTAAAGTAGGTGAATTTTATGTTATGCATATTATGCTTTAAAATGTTTTAAAAAAAAAACAAAGAAATGAGTCTAGTATGAGTAAGGGATGGCAAGGAAATTGACATGGTTGTAGTACAATAACAGGGAAATAAATTGATCCAAGTCACACAGCTGATAAAATGTAGAACTTGTTAAGAGAGAGAACTGTCCGACTACAAGTAAGACTAGATAAGTGAAGTGATGCCAATTGGGATACAATACTGGATTAATTGGGAGAAGAGAATGGGTTTTACTTGAAAAGTTACTTGGAATATTTTTGACTTTTCAGCAGAAAGAAGCATGCTTACTGAGAGTGGTGTTTTAAGAAGCTTAATTTTAGAAGTGGCATTTTAAGAAGCAGGATCCATAGGTGAAACCCTGTGTTAAATGTTCTGGCATTGGGAGGATCTATGTGGTATTTTATCTTGAGGATTCGCCTGGGTCTCCATCTTGGGATTCACCTTGGCTGTTCTTGGGGGGACAGTTATGGGCTTTATATATATAGATGACAGCGCCCTACCAGTAAACAGTCACTCTTTTATTTTCCTTGATCTTATAAATATTTAATCACTATACTTAAGAGGAAGGAACCATATCTACTTAAAAATCTTTCTTCTACTTGACCTCCAGTCTATATTGACTGTGACTTATGTGGATACAAAGAGAACAACAGTCATTGAGTTTTATTATCAATTGCGGATTGATTCATTCAACAGAACCTCGTTTGAAACTTTCAATATGCAAACCATTACTAGGTACTATAAGAAATGCACATGAGAAGATTACATGTTCCAAGTCCTGAAGGATGTCACAGTCTGGAATCCTGCCTGTGAGATATCAGGCCTTGTAGAGTCCGCAGGTGAGTGTTTCTCCCTTCACCTGAGTCTGCTGTGTACATGGAACAATCCTAATAGTTCTTTTCTTAATCATTTTGAGAAGAAAAAAGTCAACAGGGCCTTTCCTTTCTTTGATATTTGAGATATTCTTGGGATGGTATTTCATTGCCCTTTGGTAGAATAGCTCATGAAAACCAAATAATACTTTGTGTAAACTACAGACTTCCCTGAAAGAGTGTGCTTGAAATTTTTGATTCAGCTAACTTTCTGTCAAGTTAAACAACCAATGTCAGGAAGGAATTTGAGAATTTGTAGAAAATTCTAACATATTCTTATACATTAAGATAGAGTTAAGGAAAATTCATTATGGTCAGGTTTGTAGGATCTTTGTTTTATGAAAGGTATCCCCAACCTTATTTTTTTCCAGTATTATTTAGATATAATTGATGTACAGCTTCGATTTGTGTAAATATTGTGAGATTCTCACCACAGTAAGTTTAGTTAACATCCATAACCTCATATGGTTGTAAATTTTTTTTCCTTGTGATGAGAATGTTTAGGATTTATTCTCCTAGCAAACTTCAAACAGACCATGCCGCATTGTTAATTAGTCATCATGTTGTACATTACATCCATATTTAACTTACTTATAACTGGAAGTGTGTATCTTTCGATCATCTTCACCCAGTTCCCCCATCCCTCACCCATGCCTCTGGAAACCACAAATCTGATCTCTTTTTCTACATTTGTTTTAGATTCCACATGTGAGATCATACAGTATTTGTCTTCTCCTGACTTATTTCACTTAGCATTGGGCTTCCCTTGTGGCTCAGCTGGTAAAGAATCCTCCTGCAATGCAGGAGTCCTGGTTCAATTCTGGGTTGGAAAGATCCCCTGGAGAAAGGAAAGGCTACCCATTCCAGTGTTCTGGCCTGGAGGATTCCGTGGAATGTATAGTCCATGGGGTCACTAAGAGTCGGATACAACTGAGTGACTTTCATTTCACTTAGCATTATGGCCTCCAGATCCACCCATATTGTCACAAATGACAAGATTGCCTTCTCTTTTATGACTGAATAGTACTCCAGAAGGAAATGGCAACCCACTCCAGTGTTCTTGCCTGGAGAGTCCCAGGGGCTGCTGTCTATGGGGTAGCACAGAGTCGGACACGACTGAAGCAACTTAGCAGCAGCAGTACTCCAGTGTGGTGAGTGTACACATTCTGTTGCTCACTCACTCAGTTTTGTCCAATTCTTTGTGCCCCATGGACTGTAGCACACCAGGCTTCCCCATCCTTCACTCTCTGAGTTTGCCCAAACTCATATCCATTGAGTTGGTGATGCCATCCAGCCATCTCATCCTCTGTTGTCCCTGTCTCCTCCTGCCTCAATCTTTCCCAGCATCAGGGTCTTTTCCAGTTAATATATATATATACATACATATATATGTATATACACACTCACTTGTAAATTTATATATATATATATAAATTTTTTTCTTTATACATTCATTTAGCATTTTCTTTATACACTCACCTGTAAATGACACTTCACTTGTTTCCTTCTCCTGACTGTTATAAACAATGTTATAATGAACGTGGGGGTACAGATATCTCTTTGACAGAGGGATTTCATTTCTTTCAATTATACTCAGCAGTGGAATTGTAGATCATATAGTAGTGCTATTTTTAAAATTTTGAGAACAAGCCTTACTATTTTCCATAGTGGCTACAGAAATTTACATTCCCACTAACAGTATACAAAGATTCTCTTTTCTGTACTTCCTTGTCAGCATTTGTCTCCTGTCTTTTTCACACTAGCTCTTCTCACAGATGTGAGGTTTCTCATTGTGGTTTTCATTTTTATTTCCTAATGCAAGGAGATCAAACCAATCAATCCTAACGGAAATAAGTCCTGAATATTCATTAGAAGGACTGATGCTGAAGCTGAAACTCCAATACTTGGCCACCTGCTGCAAAGAACTGACTCACTGGAAAAGACCCTGGTACTGGGAAAGATTGAAGGCAGGAGGAGAAGGGGACAACAGAGGATGAGATGGTTGGATGGTACCACTGACTTGATGGACATAAGTTTGAGCAACCTCTGGGTGTTGGTGATGGACAGAGAGGCCTGGCGTGCTGCAGTCCATGGAATTGCAGAGTTGGACATGACTGAGCAACTGAACTTCCTGAACTGAATAAATAATGACATTGAGCACCTTTTCAGATACCTATTAGCCATTTGATTATCTTCCTTGGGAAATGTTTATTCAGGCTCTTTCTCTATTTTTTAATTCCTCTTTTTTTTTTTTTTTGATATGAGCTGTATGAGTTCTTTGTGTATTTTGAATATCCAGTCTGATTTTTAAACAATTATTACTGATTTAAAGTAGTTGGTGCTCACCCCAATTTTGCATTTCTAGCTGCCTACATATATGGAGGCATGGTGGGAGGAGGCCCCTTTCAAAAGTTCTCTCAAATCAGCCTAAAGGGCTTATTAAAAGCATGGAGTTCAAGTGCACTAGGTACCATCCCTTATTTTTCAGTGGAGGAAGCTGAGACTTGAACAGACCAGAAACCATATTGAGGCCACCTATTTAAGCAGCTGCAGTACTGCTACTATCAGTACAGTACCAGAGACTTGAAGCCAGTTCCCTGAAATCATTATTATTGGAAATTCTTTTTTTTTTTTTTTTTAACAACTTTTGGATCCGTCATGGGTGTACATGAGTTCCCAATCCTGAACCCCCCTCCCACCACCCTCCCCATATCATCTCTCTGGGTCATCCCAGTGCACAGCCCCAAGCATCCTGTATCCTGTATCGAACCTAGACTGGCGATTCATTTCTCACATGATAGTATACATATTTCAATGCCATTCTCCCCTCTTGGATCATTTGTTTTAACTTCCTAGCAATTTACAGTCATTGAATTATGCCTTACGAAATACTAAGAGTAGAACCTATTTTTCCCATTCTCCTAACCTTCCCACCAGTCACTCAGTATATACAGATTATTTTAGAAATATATTTCTAAAAGTTTAGCTTATAAGTGTCACCAAATTTCCACCAATTCCTTTTAGTCCCTCTGAATGAGTCAGAATACTGTAAAAGTTTAGAAAGAAAAAGAAAGAAAGTGAAGTAACTCAGTCATGCCCGACTTTTTGCAACCGTATGGACAGTAGCCTGCACCAAACTCCTCTGTCCATGGGATTTTCTAGGCAAGAATACTGGAGTGGGTTGCCATTTCCTTCTCCAAGGAATCTTCCCAACTCAGGGATCGAACCCAGGTCTCCCGCATTGTAGACAGGGAGCTGTCTGAGCCACCAGGGAAGTCCTGGTGAAAGTTTAGAGCAGGGGTTAAAAAAAAAAAACAAATGGATTTTGGTCTTGTTCTACCATTTATTAGGACCAGAGCAACTTATTTCAATTTATTAGGACCAGAGCAACTTATTTCAATGTTGCTGATAGATTACATTCAGTTCAGTTCAGTCGCTCAGTCGTGTCCGACCCTTTGCGACCCCATGAATTGCAGCATGCCAAGCCTCCCTGTCCATCACCAACTCCCGGAGTTTACTCACAGTCACGTCCATCAAGTCGGTGATGCCATCCAGCCATCTCATCCTCTGTCGTCCCCTTTTCCTCCTGCCCCCAATCCCTCCCAGCATCGGAGTCTTTTCCAATGAGTCAACTCTTCACAGGAGGTGGCCAAAGTATTGGAGTTTCAGCTTTAGCATCATTCCTTCCAAAGAACACCTAGGACTGATCTCCTTTAGAATGGACTGGTTGGATCTCCTTGCAGTCCAAGGAACTCTCAAGTGTCTTCTCTGACACCACAGTTCAAAAGCATCAATTCTTCGATGCTCAGCTTTCCTCACAGTCCAACTCTCACATCCATACATGACCACTGGAGAAGCCATAGCCTTGACTAGATGGACCTTAGTCGGCAAAGTAATGTCTCTGCTTTTCAATGTGCTATGTAGGTTGGTCATAACTTTTCTTCCAAGGAGTAAGCGTCTTTTAATTTCATGGCTGCAATCACCATCTGCAGTGATTTTGGAGCCCCCCAAAATAAAGTCTGACACTGTTTCCACTGTTTCCCCATCTATTTCCCATGAAGTAATGGGACCAGATGCCATGATCTTCGTTTTCAGAATGTTGAGCTTTAAGCCAACTTTTTCACTCTCCTCTTTGTTCTACAAAGTTTCACTTTGCTTCAGCTCCTCCTTGGTTGGGGGGGAGGGGTCCCATATTTTTCTACTCCAGTGATGTCAGTTTTGGCTATGTCACTTACTCTGTTCAAGATATTAAGAGGAAGCTTTGATCAGAATGTTAATAGCACAGAGTACCGATGTTAAATGATTTGGTTTGGTCTCTCATGCTTCTGCTATTAGCCATGAGAAGAGCATGCTCTGAGTTCAATTTGCAGCTTGGAGTCAAACCATATTTGCAGCCTGGAGCCTGATCAACTAATCCTAATTTAGTTCACAGAGCCTTCCTAGACAACCCATAAACTAATTAGTGAGAAAAAGAAATCTTTGTTCTTGTAAGTCACTGAGATTTTGTATTGTTTGTTTTGCAGCATTGTCATAACAATAACTGACTAAAAACAATTTCTCTATGCCTCAAATGCCTGATCTATAATGTGGAGTAATATTTGTACTAAACTCATTTCCAGTGTTTGAGATTCATTTAAATGATATATGTAACATATTTAGAACATTGTCACCTTGTAGAAAATTATGTCATCCACTATCATATGTTATTATTTAGTGAACCATACTCTAAAGACTTGTTGGTGTGCTTATATCACCTCCATAAAACAGTAAAACTTGCCAGTGGAGGAGAAGTACAAGCAAACAATATGAGAACTGTTCTTGTGGTGACACTTCTCTTGGTTATTCTTCTCCCCCCTCTCCAGATTCATGCCATGATAATGGGCTGCAAGAGCTCCTTGACTGGTAGTGGGTCTCTTCATTCTGTAAAACTCTTTAGCTCTTCTGCCCATGCCTTTTCATCTCTAGAGTAAATTTGAATGTAGTGTTGGTGGCTGGAGCAGATATCTGACTGATATCCCCTAGACCAATGAACTCAACATGAAAGTACTGAATGCTTTCTACCTCAGACACTTGTATATCTCTATTTTTTGAAGTTTGTTTAGCAAGGTAGCCAGGAAGTGCCTCTGGGGCAACCCTCAAGCCGTGAGAATTGGAGTTGGCAGATCAGAACTCTAAATTTCTCACCCCTCTATGAGACATTTTGAGGAATATTCTACTAGATTCCAGCAGAGCTGAGTCCTGTGCCTGCCCAGTTGCTAAGTCATGTCTGACTCTGCAACCCCCATAGACTGTAGCTCACCAGGCCCGTCTGTCCATGGGATTTTCCTGGCAAGAACCCTGGAGTGGGTTAACATGCCCTCCTTCGGGGGATCTTCCCGATTCAGAGATGGAACATCTACTGGCAGATGGCCTCCTGCATTGGCAGGCAGATTCTCTACCACTGAGCCACCAGGGAAGCCGTTCCAATGGAACGGAGCCCCAGTTTCCTACACGATAACTTGTTCATTGACATATTATTTACTGGGTTTTCTCCCTTTTCTGTCTCAGTAGTCCTTCCCTAACTTGTACTTCCTTGAATCATATCCCCCTAAAATGCCTGAATTCAAGGCTCTTTCTCAAGACCTATGTTTGGGCCAACAAACTCAGTCAATTAACCTATCTTTACCCCTTTCACTTACGCTGTCTGCTTGTGGGCCAGGAGTACCATGGCAGACATCTACACTTGTGTTGATAAACTGGTAGCAAATTTTCAGTATTTTTTCCCTTGATTCTGCAGGTAACAAGGCCAGTGGTTTTATTTGGGCAGGGTTGTCGTCTGTGGAGGGGAGCTTCTTCACCCCGGGTTATGTACCCTTCTTGGAGGCAGCCCACAGCAAGTAACTGATTGCTTCAGGGGTTCAAAGCTTGCCCTCCCTTGCCTCAATTTGATACACCTCTGAAGGTGATTCCCAGATTCCTAGCTAACCACAGAGTTGGAATGGCTGAGGCCTCTGCATTGTAGTTCAACTCCTCTTTCTGTCCATTCCTGCTTCTCTTTCTTCCCCGCCCCCTTCAGCCATGATTCCCAAGAGTACTTCCCAATAAACCTAGTAGATGCAAGTCTCTGTTTGAATGTCTGTCCAGTTAGTTCTAGGAGTAGTCCTAGGAAGTAGACTTTAAAATGGGATTTTGGAGCTGGAGCATCTACTGGCAGATAGTAATGAGGACTCCATCACAGGTACTGGGTAGAGTCCTGGTTGCCCTTGGCTTGCTCCTGTGGTGCAGCTGTTGAATGTGTGGTGAGCTGTGATGGGATCCCAGTGGAAAGGAATGCCTTGCTGGTGCAGTTGGAGAGGTATGTAAGAGGTGGGGACTATGGAATCAGATAGCTGTTGCTTGGAATTGTTCATGAGTTAATCAATGGAAAAGAGACTCCAGGAATAGACCTGCACTTATAAGTAAATAGATTTTTTTTTTTAAAGTGCCAAAGCAACTAATATAAAAATTGTAAAAAAAAAAACCTAGTTCTGAAACATCTAGAAATTAATGTGGATAATCATATACTTTGGCCTTATTTCATACCCTACACAAAAATTAATCCAATATTAATCTTAGATTTTAATTTAAAGTTTGAAACTACAAAGCTTAACAATAGTTTGGGGTAAACAAAGATTTTATAAACAGGATAAAAAAGCAAGAAACTTTTTTATAATGATAAAATATACTTTGTAAAATGAAAAACTTTTGCTCATGAAAAGGGAACTGGTATGAAAATGATTAGATAAGCCACAGACTATAATAAAATATAATATATTTAATATGTGTGCTGTGCTTAGTCACTCAGTCATGTCCAACTCTCTACAGCCCCATGGACTGTAGCCCACAAGGCTCCTCTGTCCATGGGGATTCTCCAGGCAGGAATACTGGAGTGGGTTGCCAGGTACTCCTCAAGGGGATCTTCCCAACCCAGTAACTGAACCCAGGTCTCCCACATTGCAGGTGGATTCTTTATTGTCTGAGCCACCAGGGAAGCCCAAAAATACCAGAGTGGGTAGCCATCCCTTCTCCAGGGGATCTTCCTGACCCAGGAATCAAACTGGGGTCTCCTGCATTGCAGGCAGATTCTTTACTAGCTGAATTACCAGGGAGCCCCATTTAATATATATTATATGTTAAATATTTAATAAAATAAAATAAATATGCATATTAAAGACCTCAAATCCAGCTATATTAAACATTTCTTCCATTCAGTAATTTAAAAAAATTGGCAAAAGGTTTGAACAGTTCAGACTCTTCACAAGAAAATATGGTAAATTAGTATATTTAAAAAACTGGGAAATTAAAATACAGTCAGAATTAGACACCACTTTAGAGGTACTAGAATGGCTGAAATTAAAAAAACTTGTGAATAGCAATGTTGGTTAGAAGATAGAGCAACTGAAATTTGTAAACATTGCTGGAGGGAATGTAAAATGGTACAACTGCCTAGAATATAGTTTGGCAGTTTCTTATAAAGTTAAGCGTAACCTACCTTATGACCCAGAAATTGTAATCCTAGGTATGTACCCGAGAAAAATGAAGTCATATGTCTAAAGAGAATTTCAGAGCAGCTTTAGCTGTCCCCTCACAGGAAACAACCCAAATTTCCACCAGCAAGAGAATGAACAGAACAACTTAGTATAGTCATACCTTACTACTCAACAGTAAAAACATACATACACTACTGAGTGTAAAATAAATAGCTAATTGGAACCTGCTATAAAGCACAGGAAGCTCAGCTTGATACTCTTTGATGACCTAGATGAGTCGGATAGGTTGTGGGGAGGAGTAGAGAGGTCCAAGAAGGAGGGGATATATGTACATATATAGCCGATTCACTTCATTGTACAGCAGAAACGTAACACAACTTTTTAAAGCAATTACAGTCCAATAAAAATTTTAAAAATAAATTAAATTAAAATTTTAAGCCACTTAAAATCATCTATTTGTAAAAAAAAAAGAGACAATAGAAAGGAACTAAATACTGATATATGAAGCAACATGAATGAATCTCAAAAACATTTTGCTGAAGGAAAGAAATAGACACATAAGAAAACACTGTGTATGAAGAGCTACAACAGGCAAAACTAATCCAGAGTAAAACAAACCACAGTAATTTCTTCTGGGTATGGAGGTTGGCAGAGAAGGGGCACTTGAGAACTTCCTAGGGTGATGGAAATATGCTGTATATTGATAGGGATATGGTTATGTGGGTATACCTATGGCCACAGTTATGTGGATTATTCATTTGTCAAAACTCTTCAAACTTAAAATCTGAACTTTTCATTGTACGCAAATTATACTTGAATAAAAGAAAGGGTTAAAAAAGTAAAAGCAAGTACACCAAGGCATAAATGCCACCAAGGCATTTTGCCATAAATTTAGGCACAAGCTTTTCTGAGCTTGACTAGATTTCACATTCTTTTCCTTTAAATTATTTATTGAGCAAATGATCATTTTGGAGACTGCCTTTATCAAAATAAATTGCGGTTATATACTCTTAACTTAGAAATCCTTTCTGAGACAACAGAAGTAAGAAAATGTATATGCAAAGTTGTTTATTGAATAGTTTTGTATTATGTTTAAAGATAAAACACTAAATGAAGCCAAAATGTTCAAGAAATTGTGGTACATTTGTATGATGAATTATTTCATAGCTAAAGACATCAAATAATTGTTATACAATAAGGAAATGGAATAATAATATTAGTGAACAACATAGGATATAGAATTGTATAGATAGCATGATTTCTATTCACATAGAAAACACTGGACAAAGAAGCACCAGGTTGTTAGGAGTTTTTATTCTGGGATTGTGAATGACTTTTATTTTCTTTTTTTCAGACTTCAGTTTCTGCATTTTTATTTATTTCTTTTATAATCTGACATAAACCATAAGACTTACAAAGTTTTACAGTAAAATGAAAGTTAAACCTATTGAAGCCCTGAGCCTGGCTTTCTTTGCCCTTCTGCAGCCACTCAACTATGGGCAAATCATCCATAGAAGTACATGGGAAACCCCTGAAGCTTTCTCAGAAATCAACTGCTCAGTTCTTGCAGAAATAGGATATGAATTCGAGTTTTTTTTTAAACCTTCCTGATGAAGCCAGCTCTCCTTTCCCTCTGGTCTTCTTGCTTGTCTCTCCTCTCCATCCTGCTCCAATTCTGCTGGTCTCTGAACCATGAAGAGCAGTGATGCTCTTTAGGAGATTCTAGCAGACACTGATATCACTAACTTCCATGCCATTCTAAAAATACATTTAATTTGGCTCCATTTCCTAGTCTGCAAACTTGTTTTCATCAAAATTGAAATCAGTTCAATAAGAAGTCATGTACATCTCAGCCCCCTGTTTGGTATTTTGCTGAGATTAAGTGAGCTCAGGACTCTGTAAGAGATCGCCCTGCACCAGAAGGGTTTCTACAGGCTTGCAGTCATGGGACACAGTGATTACCATAGAAAAGCAATTTTTTAACAATAAATCAGCTCATTAAAACCAAGGCAATGAAAAGTTGCATATGAGGAGGAGAAAGGGAGTGAGGGAAGAAGAAGGACTATCAAAAATCTCTTCATGATGTTTTATTTTATCTATCCAAAAGCTAATCCAAAGGTTGCTACAGGACTGTGCTCATAAAACAGGTCTGCAAAGGGAGTCTCTACAGAAAAAGCTGCCTTGCCCGCTTCACTGGCAGTTGAGTTCACAGTAGAAATACATTCAATTCCACATAGTAATAGTGCTTTAATAACAGATGAAAATATGTTTTATGGTGTGTGTTGATAACTAAATGCTTATCCTATATATAGAAATTCAAATAATTGGAATTTCTCATAGCCAGCATCCAGTTGAGACCACTGGAGAATACCTTGATATAGAAGGTTAAAATCAATAGACTGTGTTTTGGTTATTTTTCCAAAGATGTCTGCTGTATGTTTAATATACTATATTTGTATTATGGGCTCTGGTTCCTGTAAATCTGAAGTCTCTCTTTCTTGAATGAATGAGGAGATAAGCAATTGAATTTGAAAGATACTTTATGCAACAGAAAAGCAATTTTGTTCCTGGTTATCAGAGGGCAAGAAGTGAACTAGCAATTGAATGCTAAATATTTTTAACCCTTGGAATTCTGGTTTACTCTCTGGGCTCAATCCATCTCAGCTGTAATGTTCCATATAATGGAGAAGCATTTTGTTAGAAGTTTAGTCGATTTGAAGTAATTAATTATCTTTTACTGTTAATGAATGTCAGTTTATACTACAAAATCTCCTATTTCCATTTTTATAGAAGGAAAGGAGGAAGATTCCCATTTCTTACTACGAAGACAGATGAATACTGTTTAGCTCTGACTAGGGCTCCTTTGTGATAAACTTGTGTTGGTTTTAGCCGTGGTTCACAATGGGTCTCTGAAATTCTTGGTGCTCCCAACCCAGCAAAGGAGGCTGACATTTTCTCACCACATTTTCTGGTAAAAACTTTATTGTCCACTCCACTGGTTCTTCTCAAATAACTTTTTAAAGAATTTGATGACTTAAAAATTATTTATTTCAAACTCTTTACTCACTAGTCTTTGAGAATAATAGTACAGATATAGCTAAAAGCACTATTTTTAGACACTATTTTAACTGAATATTTCTGAAAAATATACCTTGCCAAAAAGTGATTTTTTTTTCTTTTGCTTATCAGTTTATATTACACGTGAGGTAGCCAGCCTCCAAGATGGGCCCCCAGTGATCTTCCCTGCCTGGTAATGATGTTTTTGTATAGTCATTATCCACGTTGTATTAGTCAATAGTATGCAGCAGAAGTGAAGATGTATGTCTTCTGAAATACCTCACATGAGACATTGCCACTCTGCCCTGTTCTCTTGAATTGCTTGCCATGTTATAAGGACTCTCCAGTGTTCCCATGTTGGAAAGGCCCATATGGCAATATGAGGCATCTGCGACCAGCACTTATTTGCCAGCCTTGAGAGTGAGACATCTTAGAAGTGGATGCACCAACCCCAGTCAAAACTCTGATGATAGCTGCCCTGGCCAATGTCATGACTGCAACCTCCTAAAAGATCCTCAGTCAGACCACTCAGCCAAGCCATGCTCAGATTCTGGACCCACAGAAACTCTTAGAGATAACAAATACATACTGTTATTCTAAGCTCCTAATTGTTGGGTAGCAATTTGTAAGCAATAATACATAACCCTGGAAAAAGCCATCAAAGCACAATAACAGATTTCTCACTTAAATAGAATTTTACAAAAGCATGCTAGGATGAGAGTAACTTTGGGAACTGGACATTGTAGATTGTAGCAATACAATCTATTTTTTAAGATAACTTTCTGCAATTAAATTTTTTGTTACCAACAAGTGTGATCATTGCTGTTAGTACATTACTTCCTTAGGTAAAAATTCTCCATGGGTCTACTGACATGGATCTGCTACTCAGTTTATTTGCCTCAACATTTTAATAACCATCAGAGTGTGTTCCGTGATTCCAGAAGTCATTAGAGGCAACTAAGTCTTGAGCTGAGTGGTGAATTCCTAACACATAAGTTAAAGAAGGAGGAACTGCAAATGATAGACTCCCAAGAGCTGTGCCATAGCGAGGGTAGGATGTGGTATGCAGTGTCTGCTTCCCACGTTGGATTCTTCTCACACTGACAAAAGCTCTCCCTGCCGGAATCAAGTTGACCTGTCAAACTTAGAATAAATAGTAAACCTTGACGCGGTAATACAAATGTACACACACACACACACAAAGTAATGTCTATACCTCAATAACTCAACTGAGTACATGTCTATTGAGTCCTTGCTGTAAGCAGTCCACTTCGCTGGAATTTCATTTATAGAAAACACAAATTCTACTTCCTGACCCATTCTATTCCATGATCTTTAATACTATGACATGCAGTCCTGGATGGAAGTCCTTCAAATCTCTCCTGCCCAAAACACTTTGTCATTCAATTGACTCTTAGATCTCTGGATTCTTCCCACTTAGGTCTGAAGCCATTTGTTTGGAGATTTGAACTAAGCATTTAGCATTTGTACTGTCACATGACTACTTTTTGGTTTCCGGAGTTTCTTTCCCTTGTTTACTTAGTCCTATCTTCCTAGTACTTACTGTTGGCATGCTTTACTATCTACTCTGATTTCTAAATTATTGGTTGACCACCTTCCTCCTTATTCGCTTATTTCTGGTTTAATTCAGTGAAATACATTCTATTAATAAAACCAGGTCTCTACTTTTAAGAAACTTACAATTAAGTAGAACAGCACATGTGGCAGAGGAATGCATGAACTCTCCATTCTGCTCCCTGCTCCCTGGAGGCACTAATTGTCTGTGAATCACCTCTGTTTCCTAATATTCTGCCACCAGGGCTTACACTGTCGAAGGGGCTCTTGATTGTACCCTGTGCAAAGTAACTGTTCAGTTACTTTGATCTCATGAGAGTCATAGTTCAATTATGGAGGTAAGACCTGGTGGGAAGAATTCAAATAATAGCAGATTTCAAAACGACAATAAGAGGACAGATCTAATGAGACAGAGAACCTGATTGTTATTAAGTGACATTAATGGTCATTGATTTGTCATAGTACACAAAAGAAGGTGAGATTCCTCCAGGTGGTTCACCTGGGAGAAGGCTTTTCAGAAGTAGCATTATGAGCTTGATCTTAGAGGCCAAATAAGTTTTGGATGGGTCAATGGCAAGAGGAAATTTGAAATGCATAAACATGAGAATCACAGTGAACACTTAAAGATGAGGGCTTAAAGATAATAATGTGTTGGATCTGGTCAGAGGACCCTGAGCTAGGTGGAGAAAGGATTATGGGGAAGCTCACAAAGGGAGTTTGGGGCAGGTTGTGACCAGCAAATGAAATAATATATGGGAAAGAGCTTTGTAAACTTCAAACCAGCATAGAAATTTAACAAAAATATTTATTACAATAGCATAAACTGTGGTGGTTGCCAGTGAAATAATATTTGACTTAGGGCTTTGTTATTTCTTTCAAAGAGATGTTTGAAGATCATTGCTTTGAATAGCTCTTCTCCAAGTTCCGTTGCCTGTAGCTATCTTTCTCTCCTATTGACTTCTTTTCAGCCATCTTTAGTACAAATGGTGAAACTGCAGAAAAACTTCAAGGCTTTGCTCTTCACTTCCTTTAAAGGTTCTTCATCTCTTTAAGAGTTTAGACTTCTTTTTATAACTGTGGCAGCTGCAACTCCCAGAGGTCCCTCTAGCCTTGAGGTTTGTTTACCACTCAGCAGGGATTTGTTTACCACCTGGTAGGAGAAGAGTCAAGAAGATAAAAGCCAATCAGGGAAGTAGAAAGACAGAACCAGACAGAAAATACCAAGAAAATAAGATTAGAAACACCAGGCTCAAGTAGAGTTAACTTTAGCAATATGGTGACCCTGGCAAGCCCACTGAATGCACGTTAAATCATTTTATCCTGTGGGTTGTTAGAGATCTATTATGTCTTCTAAGATTACTTTGTGCCTACTGAACATGCTCCACCATTTTAAACTTTCATGTTTTAAAAAAGTCTCCAATCACTTCAAGTTCCCAAACAAATATGTTTCTGGTTCTCACGTTGTTAATTGGCTAGTCAGATTGTACTTGGGGTGAAGTCTGACTTGGGCTGATGAATAGTTAATAAAATACCATTCATTTTGAAATATGAAGAGAACAAATCTCTTCTTTAGCATAATTCTTCGATAGCTAAAGTTTATATTGAAAAGCTTGACATACCACGATGCCTTAAAGTAGCGTCTGAATCCACAAGTCAAATTATTTTAAGTCAACCATAAGTACATTTTATCATCTTTCTTTGAAAATTGGTGATCTGGTTATGGTGGAGGTATAGTTATTTTTCATTAATTATAACAGCCAGTAAACCAGAAATTATGATTATCAAAGAATCTGGAAATTCAAGGTTTTAGTGTAGGAGTATTTTATTTGTTAATGTTTAGTATTTATAATCTTAAAGATAAAAAAGAATGTTGAATTATTTTGCTCACGTTACCGTCTAATATGTAGGCTTTTATAATCTATTTTTATTCACTTACAGACTCTAAATATAACTTTGATCTTGCTAATTCACTTGAATATGGGGTAAGATAAATGATTTTTGAATATTTAAAAGATTCCATTTAAAATCACTGATTGAACTGGTTTACAGCTAGAAGCAACTATTTCTTAGATATTGGGGATTTATTGTATATGACATATTAAGGGATAAATAAGGACTAGAATTCAGAATGTCTTTAATCTGAGACCATCTTATATCATTAAAATATACTAATGTCATTCATTCAATACATTTGTTGAGCATCTACAAATGTTCTGATAACTTTGTTAGACAGGGTTTTTTTTCAAATGTCAACATCTAGAAATTCTGTGGAATAATAAACTCATTGTTACATTTTGAGCAGCAGGTTGATAATTATCTTTTTAGAAAAGTCGTGCATTGTTATTTGTATTGATGAAGACAGCACCTCTTTCTATTGGGAGTTCCCAATAAATATCATTCAGAATAATGTGTCAAGAGCAGTCTAGGGCAGTTCATGGGAAAGGCAAGTATGCCTGAAAATCAAGGATGAGGTGAACACTTAGTAACTGTTCCTGGGCTATTTTAAAACCTGACAGCCCACGGGCAAGAGCTGTGGATATTTCAGACTCCAGGTAGAACTGGCAGGATAGTAATTGCATCCTGTGGAGCTTGTGGGAGAAGGTTGGAAGGATTATTAGAGTTTATTAACCATCCTAAGGGCTTTCCTACATACCTTTCCTAGGAACTCTGAGGTTTGCCATTTACTCCTCACTGACCCCTTTAACCTTTAGCCTTTTCTTCCTTCCAATTAATTTTAAGCATTGCTACAAGAAATCATATTAGAAACCAAGTTTCTGCTTTGACTAATATATTGAAATGACTTCTCAGTACATTGTGCATTTGACCCTAGGCATCTGAGTTTTTTCCAACCAATTTTCATTACTTGCTAGGAATGTCTACTGCTGTCGATTGGAGAGGATGTGCTTTTCCTTTACATAACTACTTGCTCTTCTACATGGGGAGTCATTCATTTATTTTAGTCGGTGGCTACCTACTTTTTGTACCATGCTGGGTGCTGGCAGTTTCAAAAAATTATTTAGATTGCGGCAATCTCTCAAGGGAGCTGATAGCCTAGAGAGAACACCAGCACCTAAGTAATTACAGAACAAAAGAAGAAGTGCTGTCATACCATTGTGATAAACAAGGGCATGAGAGCATGGAGGAGTTACTCACTTCCTCTGGAGGATCCCAGTGAGGCTTCACAGGAAAGGCAGTGCTTGAACAGTTTTGTGAAAGATGAACATCTATTTTTCGTATGTAAAGAATGGAGAAATAAATAACAGCAACAACAAAATAAAAGCATGATTGGGGAAACAGCAACTAGTATATTTGGAGTGCTTGTGGTAAGAACTGAGACATGGAGAAGTAAATAATCAAATCACACTTAGGCATATTTTTAAATTGTAATTAATTCAGAGATTCTCTTCAAGATGGTAGAATGAGCTGATGTAGGGCAAGTTCTCCATCCAATATAAATAGATGAAAGGTTTTTAAAAGTACTTTTCTTGAGAACTTGTTTAGAGAGTCTATATGCCTTAGATAGAAGAGTGGTCCTCCTGTATCAGGTAAAGTTTTCCTCTTCCACTGAGCATTCACCTCAAGGAGGGATGTACGTGCAGTGGTGAGGGGGCAGGGGGACACCAGCTTAGCTGCAGATCAGCCAGATCCACCCTGGTGATCCCTGGGGTGACAGATGTCACCGTCAGACTGCCCTCGGATTCTGAAAGGACTTATCTGAGCACAATAACAAGAAAGGACATCTCCAGTGCCAGGAATTTTGTAAAGGGACCACAAAACGGCATGTGGAACTTGAAGCCCTATTCCCTATGCAGGTGCCTCATCCTAAAAACTGAATTTGAGATCTGCATCATTTGTCTGTCACAGAAACACAAACGGGATCACAGAATAAACTCAGGAGAAACTCCATGCCCTAATTTTAGAATGACTCACAGCAGTATCCCATAGATGTTGCTATGTAGTGCTGTTATTGTCATTATTTTCCATGCTGTCTGTATTTTCCGTTTTGATTTCCTCTTTAACCCACAATTTGTTTAGAAAAAGAGCTGACATGCTGTTGGGAGGGCTTTGCTGTGGGTGTGGTTGGTGTTTGCCTCTGGGTGCAGGGGCACCCCAGTTCCTCCTCATGGTTGTCATAACAAGAGCATTTGTTTCCAGCCACAAACTCTTTTCTGACAGCCTTTGGTATTGGCCGTCTCCTACTGGTATCTGTTCCTCAGCGGGTGCAGGTGTGAGCTGGACTGCTCCCACGTTGCGTGGCAGCCATAGGTGAGCCTCAGCCGGCCCTCCCTGGAACCTTTCAGACACCCACTCGGCTTTCTGGAAGACTCTCGGTATGCTCTCTCTTGCCTTTGTGGCTTTTGCTGTCAGTCTGTCCCACTCGGTTTATTTCTTATGTCTTCTACGCATTCCTCACTCTATATTTTTCTGGCAGCTTCTCTCTCTTCACCCTGTGTATCCTGTTTTCCAGTGCCTTTTGGGATTTATTTGCCTATTTATTCTGTGATGTCATTGATATTTTGCAGGGGAGGACAGGTGACCTTGTGTGTTTACTCAGCTATCCTGAAGAAGAAAACTGTGTACTCTGTCTGTCATCTAGTTCATATCCCTGGTTCTTTAAAACCCAAGGAAACTGTATTATTTATTAAGATTGCTCCATAACCACCGAAGAAAAGTAAAATTGCTTTAGCTGCTGAAAGGATAGGAAGCTGTTGTTTCCTATACTTACTTGGTATTTCAAGATAGCGCTAGTCCCACAGGAACAAACTCTGGAATATCACAGTGTCCCTTTGTCTAACAGATTCCATCTGCTAAAACACTATGTCTTCTCACACCTGCCGTCTTAGTGAGCTACTCAAGGATGGCGTGACTGATGGGTAATTTTGTCAGTTTAGCAAAGGGAGGGCTTTCACAGTAGCCTATGAGACAGCTTCGATTTATGTGGCTGTGTAACACCAGGTTTAAATATACCCCTTTCTGTCTAAGTCCAGAACGGAAAAAAAAAAAAAAAAGGTGATTCAAAGATGTTACTTAGAGAGATTTCAAAGTGGTTCCTGGAATCTGGGAGCCTGGTATATTTGATTCAAACCTAAAGAAAACCTCTACAGATTGAAGACCAGCCAACGTGACCATGGCAGCTGAGCCTGGGGTGCATCTGAGAAGGGACCACATTCCCCTGATGGCAGGTCAGGGGCTCCCCTTTCCCACAGACCACATAAGGGATCTGTAGTAGGAACATCTGCTTACAAATGAAGCCCTGGAGGGCTCTCTGCAGGGACTGAAGGAACCACAGCCAGCACAGGCTGCCATGTTCTGCTCAGCCGCCGGAGCTGAGGGGAAATCACTTGCCAGAGCCAAGGGAAAGAGGTTGCCCGTGTGGCATGTCCTACCAGAGTATGTGGGAGAGAAGTGTTAGCATACTAGCCTGGGTGGAGGAAGCCAGCACAGATCACATGAGTGTCAGGAAAGTGAAGTTTCCTGCCCCATATTCCTTTCCTTCCTCTAGCACCTCTTCAACCCTGGGGATGTCACTGGCCACCCACTCAGTTGGGGGAAAATAATCGAATTTCTAGGTAGGGGAATAGAAAAGACAATTATATGTCTTCCCTTCACTGTAGACTGCTAACCAGAAGCAGGCCTGAACTGGGGAAATGGGGAGAAATTGGAAATCTAAATGCAGTGTTGAGCTTGGAAATGACCAAGTACATTACATGGTACTTGGTAATTTAAATATTGATAGGAGATGTCCTGGAGATTAACATGTCCAGAGGCCATCTGAATAGCCAAGAGTGTTCAGGGAATTCATGAGACCAGGCTGAAATTTCCCCAGGGCAAAGAAGAAAAAAACCACAGGTTACTTCGTGAGTGCACCTCTCTTATTATCAGTGTCTTACTGAAAGTGACATTATTACAGGCACGACCCCCAACCTGCCTCAGGGCTCGTGCTAACACTGTGGACTGGACATGATCTCTCTATGGCAAAGAGTTCTTTTAAACAAAGTCTGGGGCATGGTAATCTTGAGTCTGAGAATCCTAGTCCCACCATGACGTGTTGTCACAGTTCTGAATTTTTGTTCTGTTAACTGGTGTCTTATCAACCCCATTTATTTAGGAATCTGAGCTTTTTTTTGTTGTTTTCATTTTTCTAACATTAAGCCCTAGATAGGAGGGAAGAATAGAAAAACCTCCAGATCAGTGATTTTTAAAGAGGACCAGCAGTATTAACATCCTCTGGGAATTTTTTATAATTGCAAATTCTCAAATTCTGGACCTGAAATTCAGCAATGTGTATTTTTAAAAGCTCACAAGGTGGTTCTGATCCAGACTACAACTTGAGTACCATAGATGCTCAACAGAACCTCACTTTACTAGGCTGTTTTACAACTTTATTATTTCTAAATGTTTTTTGCACCTTTTAAAACTGAGGGATATTGCCTGGAACAGTATAAATCATTTGGGAAAACTCTGTTGCATATGATTGCTCTCTCATTTTGGAAGACGTTGCTCAAAAAGCTTCAATACTTTGGCTACCTGACATGAAGAGCCAACTCATTAGAAAAAACCCTGATGCTGGGAAAGATTGAAGGCAGGAGGAGAAGGTGACAACAGAGGACAGGCTGGTTGGATGGCATGACCGACTCAATGGACATGAGTTTTAGCAAGCTGTGGGAGATGGTGAAGGACAGGGAAGCCTGGTGTGCTGCAGTCCATGGGGTGTCAAAGAGTTGGACTCGATTGAGTGACTAAACAGCAAATTTTAATACCACTTTAGTTCACTGAGTTCAGAATTTCTGAAACACGTTGCTTGAACAGAGGTGATTCTCTAACAGTTTGAATTCCAGATAAAGTGTCTCAGTGATTAAGCTGGAACCCTGGCAACAGAAATATCTAGGTTTGAATGATGTTATTTGCTTACTAATTTCATGATTTTTTTTTTTTTTTTTTTGGCAATACCACATGTCTTGCTGGATCTTAGTTCTCCAACCAGGGATTGAACCCAGGGCCACGGCAGTGAAAGCACTGAGTCCTAACTACTGAACTTCCAGGGAATTCCTAATTGTTTAAAATTTCTAGACCTCAGTTTCATAAATTTTGACACCAGAATGACAGTCGTCTTAAAGGACTGTGAAAGTGTTAGTTGCTCAGTCATGTCCTACTCTTTGCGACTCCATGGACTGTAGCCTCTTAGGCACCTCTGTTGATGGAATTCTCCAGGCAACAATACTGGAGTAAGTAGGCATTCCCTTCTCCAGAGGATCTTCCTGACCCAGGAATGAAACCCCGATCTCCTGCACAGCAGGCAGATTTTTTTTTTTTTTTTTTTTTTTTTACCATCTGAGCCACCAGGGAAGCCGCTGTTAGGATTGCAGAAAGGATTAAATATTATACTGCATATGTGATGTGAGCAAAACACTTAATTGAGTACTTGATGAACAAATATGCTTTACACTAGATGGTGGTGGTTATTATTATAACTGGGATGTCCTTCACTCAGTTTGGACTGCACCTCAGGTACCCTAGTCTGTCTCCAGGAAAGAGAGTCTACCACAGATCTGTGACAATCCAAAAGCCCAGTAATTTATTTCTCTTGAAGGCCACAACCATCCAAGACTTTCCCAGAACCCATGAGGAGCCTCATTCAGAAGTTGATACAATTTTTTCAGTATTTTTTTCTTTTTGGGGGGGATTGAGTAGAAGCCAGCCTAAATCCAGCGTCTGAAGCCGAGAACTTGGGCAACCTACTTGGCTTTCCTGGTGGCCATGAACACTGGAGGACCAGGGGGGTCTGGCTAAGGCATTTTGTGCTCTCTGAAAACTGGGAGGCCCATCAGCATAGCATTAACTGATTCCGTGGAGGGAGGGGCAGGATCTGGAGGATCTTTTCCAACCAAAAACGTGAGTTTTGGTAATTAATCATTTGAATATAAGAGTGTCTCTTATATTGAAAGCAATCAAACTCATCACCCAGTGAGAAGGGTGAAGTTCTAAAGACTTCATTTATCTCGGCTCCTTTGTACTCAGCAGTGTCTGTGCAAATTGCTTATGAAGTGAAAAGCATGAGGGAAAAGGCACAGAGAAGGCTTCCGAGGAAAGCTTTATTTTAACTCTAGGCATGATTCTCCATTTATTATCAGAGGGAACTATATCAAATATTCCTGTGCTGGAACCAATGATTAAAAGCACCTTTTCATTTGATTCTTAAAAAAAAAAAAAAGCATGTAAGCTATTACAAAAAAGAAATCAGCCAGTGCCTGGTCTTCCAGCTCTGAACCAATGAATGACACAGTACAAGACAGTGTGAATCTGGGTGCCCACTGGGGTTTTGTGTGGTACGGACACCCAGAACAGGTTCACCTGTGATGGGTTCACACCATGGTGATGAATTAGTTAACCGTCTACATAATCTTCATGTGCTGCAGCTAAGATTTCAGGTATTTTAAATCTAAATGAAGGCACTTTGCTTATCCTGTGTAAATGGAACTTACAAACAGAACTGCAATTTCATTTAATAGCTATAAACCATTACTCTAATGGTTTGACAAATACCTATGAGGATAGACTGCAATATTTCATCCAAGAAAGGACTGAATATTAAATAAATGTAACCTCCCAATGGGTTCTACTTTAACCCCCTACTAATTTTGGAGGGTGGATTTAAAAGCTGAAAGCATTTCAGAGTAAATGTTAGGGGTGGATGCAGCAGTTCTGTGGTGCAGATTAGCACTTTATCCCAGTAATCACAAATCCTTTTTCCATCTTCCATTATCACTTCAAACTCATCACTGTAAAGTGCAGAACTTAACTCAGAAGTTGGAAACACCATTGCCTCATGTCTAACATCCTGCTGGGGGATTTAAGCCATTAACTAATTTCTCTGCTCATGCTTATTATTTTTTTGGAAACAAAATTGAACAACAAACATCTAGAGATCTCTTCCAGGTTAATATCAGTGAAGTCAAAAGTGCACACCCGATAAAATGGGAAGATGAATCATCATTCTGTAGTCAGAGAATATATCAAAGGCAACATCTCTTGATTCAAAGAATAAAGGGTCATCAAGGGACTTTCAAATAAGAGGCCTCATCAGTTGGAAAATTTTGAATGGTGTCTAGAACCTGAAAAAAATGGTTTCTATAATTATCTCCTGTAATTAAAGATATTTTTGATATTGGCTGTTTATGGAGTGAGAGAAAATAGGACAAAACCCCAAGGACAGAAGTGTTCAAGGAGAAATTTGTTAAGGAAAGGGACAGTTTCCTTGTGGAGCTTAATAAAAATTTAGTTTCATTTGATTCATAAACTTTTTCCTCCTGAAGACATATCACTCATATGCACTACAAAAAGACATTTAATGATTAGACAAAAAAAAAAGGAGGGGGTTACATAAAATTGATCACATCTGTAATGACCAGAGAAAAATAACAGCAGCTACAAACCCTTTAATTATAACTGACTTAAAAAAAACAAAACAAAACCCTGAAACTGCTTGTAATGGCTGCTTTCATTCTGTAGTTTTGCTTTGTGTTTGACAAGAGGAAAGACGTGCTGAAAGCTTCCGAGAACCCTATAGCAATTACCAGAAAACCAATCAAAAGGCAATTTAGATTTTTCGAAAAGTGTGACTTATCAATTTACCCAATAGAGTTTTTCTTTTTTTCTTTGTACGCTAATTAGATGGTGGTTTAAAAACATTGCCTTTCACAGGGACACAGATTTTGACTAATAGCATAGACCAATAAACCAGACCATTGTCACATCTTTCACTGTTGGAAAGATCGTCCCTGTCACTACACCTATTCATTTCCTAAGCCTCTTCTCAGTTTCCAGATTTTCCTATATTCAGCTGCCGCACCTGCAGCATACCCAGAAACTGCTGGGAGGAGACCCTGTTTCTGACAACAAAGCAGGCGTGGGGCGCAGCACTGCGTTCTGATGAAAAAATAACATCCCTATGAATTTTCTAAATTGCATAATCTTTCTTCAAATGACAGGAAAAGGATACAAATACATATAATGAACTGATGTGAGGCATAAATTAGTCCCCTTTGTAGCATGATGGGGAGTAAAAAAAAAAAAAGAGTACGTGATGCATGAATCTCCATCTTCCTCTCACCTCTCCTACCCGTTCCCAGACACCACCTCCCCCAACCTAGTTCGGCAGCACATCTCATTTTTCTACAGATGGAACAGCCGCTACCCTCCAGAATCCGTGAGTATACGTATCCACCAGTGTTGAAACCGTTTTCCTCCCACAGAGAGCTTGAGATGCTTGTGAGCCCAGGCATACACTCGTGCACGCCCACACAAAGAGAAATGGGAAAAGAGTGTTGGAGATTGAGAGTAAGTGTTCCTTTCCATTTTTGGAATGGGCCAGCTATAGACAAGTTCCTTTATTTTTTTTTTATCATTGTGTTCATAGGTATAATTCCTAATGGCAATTTTTTTCAAGAGAGGTTTGTGTGATACCTGAAAGTTGAACTAGCCCTGCATTCAGGGGAAAGAAGCAAAAGCAGCCTTTGCTATAAAGCAGCTTGCTTTTCATTGGGAAGATGCTGAAGGCAGAAGTGTACAGTTGCCTGCCTTTCAATATTCCATTTGCAAGAACATCTTTTCATTGATCTCTGTCTATACATCCTGAAAGTGTGTGGTGTTAATTTGTTTTTTGAGATATAGATCACATAGTGTTGCCAACACTTACGCTTCCCATTAAGATTCTTTGTCGTGTGGTTTATTTCAACTTCTGCAGCAAACTCAACATCTACTATTAAAGACAGAACTCTATACAAATCCAAACAAACAAAACAAAGCTGAACTAAACCAGTTCCTCTGAAGGCTGAAATCCAAGTAACTCCAGTGGCAGTTTATTTCACAGTGGAAATGTGTTTTGTTCTGACATGTATGAGCGCTTTAGTTATCACTGAGAGTTAGCTTCCTAGACAAAATAACTTCATGGTGACAAATTCTTCTTTCATCTATAGAACTCAAAAGAAAAATAAAATTGTCACATTGATGTGATTTGCTGAATTTTAAACTGGGAGGAAATTTTTGAAATTAAAATTCTAATTTCTACATTTATTCGAATATAACAAGAATTTTAATAGATCAAGATTTTTCAAATTATTTTATTAATGCTACTGTTTTTGAGTACTACCAACGTGCTGCTGGCCCCTGCTTCAGGAAATTTATTAACACTGTTTCATTTTGCCTTCTCAATAGCCCATCCAATTATGCATTTCCCCCATTTCACAGATGCAGAAACTAAGGCTCAGAGAATTTTGATGGTTCACCTATAGTCAAGGTAGATTACAATCCCTGCCCATCGTTTCAGCATTTATTCAGAATGATTCTGAATGCTTTAGGTAAAAGAAGGTCATGATTTTAAATCTTATCAGAATGATAAAACAGGCATTACACTGAGGGTTTATATTACTATTTCCATGGCCTTGGAACTTCATATGCATAAAGTGTTATTTTCTGACATTATGTAGCTTGATTTATTTTTATGGTAAATCCATTGTAGAGTTTGATACATATTTAAACAAGAAAAAGGATATTAAATCTTAAAAGATCATTTATATAAGATTAGAAAAGCTATCCTAAATACACACATGTGGATAAGGAAAATGTTAACTAAACTGAAATTCATACCTGAGTCATATTCTCTTCCTGCTTTTCTCTGTCTGGAAAGTTTTTCAGTCACCATTCTTTCACTAACAGAAAAAGGCATCTGGCTCATTCTTTTCAATAGGTCCTGAAATACTGGTCTAACAGTGATGTTAGACTAAATGCAAAACAGGTAGTTTATTTAAAGATGTTCAAGGAAGACCCAAGGAAGAGCTGACTCACTGGAAAAGACCCTGATGCTGGGAAAGATTGAGGGCAAGAGGAGAAGGGAACAACAGAGGATAGATGGTGGGATGGCATCACCGACTCAATGGACATGAGTTCGAGCAAACTCTGTGAGATGGTGAAGGACAGGGAAGCCTGGCATACTGCAACCCATGGGGTCACAAAGAGTCGGACACAACTTAGTGACTGAACAACAACAAGGAAGATCTTGTTGTTTAACAGCTTTAGGTGTAGCTGATGGATATGGGCACATAGCAAAGACTTTTTTTTAATCTTATCATCTAGGCAAGTGTAACTGAGCGGGACGCTATGAGGCTTTTCCAAAACAGAACTCTCCCCTATATCCTCTACTTTAGCTCCTCTCTGAAGGACCTAGCTAATAGTATGTGATACCCATGTTCTGAAATGTTTTGTAGATGCTAAAAAAAAACCCTCACCAAATAAAAGAAATTAACTACCTGATGGCCATGAGCACATAGCCCCTAGACCTACTGGAGCCTGAGGATGGATAATGTGACACCACCCTGTTACTTCACCATCAACCAGAGAATTGCGCGTTAGCCAATCCCATACTCTGTGACTTTCTTCCTTCATAAATCCTTTAAAAAGGCTTTCCTGGAACCCATCGGGGAATTTGGGTGATTTGAGCACTGGTTGCCCTAAATTCGTTACTTAGTGTCCCGCAGTAGACGCTGCGCTTCCTTTCACCACAATCCTGTGTCAGTAGGTTGGCTTTATTGCCTAAGTTTGGTTCAGTGACACAAATACATCTCAAATCTTTATAGCAAGGCCCACAGAGAAAATGGTTCTCTTTCTGCCCCACTGCTTTAACTCTGGGTCTTGCCTGGCTGCCCTTAGGACTTATGGCATCTCAGCATATATACAACCCACATTCTGTGGCCCATGGAAGACTGGTTGAGAGGCTCTAATACTGTTTAAGAAGAAGGACTCATTTCCCAGAGAGAATTCTGGAGGTGCCTACATGGCAGCTTGACACTTTTCAGGGTCCAAATTCATAGGGATTTCACTCAAATTTATCCAGATTACTCCTATTGTTTCAATCCCCCACTTCTCTTTCCCCCTCCTGTTAGTGTCCTAATAAAAGCATTTGGTGATCCTCAGG
The DNA here is from genome assembly GCF_032405125.1 of Capricornis sumatraensis. Taxonomy (NCBI): domain Eukaryota; kingdom Metazoa; phylum Chordata; class Mammalia; order Artiodactyla; family Bovidae; genus Capricornis; species Capricornis sumatraensis. Next base: position 148,804,403 of record NC_091070.1, on the reverse strand, counting down.
TGGAGAAGTATATAGACTATAATCTGAGATGAGAAAGGGAAATCTAGCTGAGCTTCCTTTAAAATAACTACTACTTGACTCTCCGGACTCTTTCTCTATTTGTAACTGAACAATGAAATTCATTTTATCATTTCACTATTTTAACCATGTCATGGGCCTACATGAACAATTCTCGAGAAGAAAACAGCAGTAATAGAGGAAAATTCATTCCTGATTTTGATTTTTTTTATGTTTGGTAATTCATTTATATTTGCAATAAAGAATTCCAGACTAGAGGTAACAGAGTTGTGGCAGAAAAGTTAGCATAATGAAGCTGGAATTAAGTGATCAAAAATATTTTTTCTGTGAATGTTAAGGGTGTGCATTGACTGTAGAAAACCTATAGTAAGTTATAAAGACTAAAATTCTTTCTTGTTTCTATACCAGTTATTATTTTAGCTGTGAAGATACTGCATATAGATTGAGTATCAAGTAATAAAATGGTCTCTGGATTATTCTAGATACATTTTCTTGATTCTTGTTCTCATCTTTGCAGACTTATATTATTCTGTTCCTTTAATTGTTAATGTTTGTTTAGCTGGTTTCCACTAGAAATTATTCTATCTCCCTCTATAAGAAATATGAATATATGTGTGCGTGTGAAGTAGGGTCAGGTTGGGTATCAGGGAAGCAGTCTGCTTCCCTGTAACTGTGAAGCAGAGCTACCTGAGAATAAGGTAGAGTCCTCTGTCATAGATGTTCATTTCCCTTCTATCAACAGATAATCCTAACTCAAACTCAAACCCAAACATTGTGCTCGATGTTCAGAAAGGACCAAGAATTGAGATATACAGGTGCCAATCCAGATGCCACAAATGTTCAACATAAGGAAATAAGAGGAGACCATCCAGGACTTTTATTTGATGCTAAGGACAAAGGTAGAGTCATAATCTGATTCTATCCTTAACAGACTTTTATTTATACTAAAAATGAAAAGACTGAGCTGCATTATGAATGTGGCAGTTTTCTACTTTTGTGTAAATAAGAGCTATTCAAACCCTGGCTTTCATGATATGGTAGACAAGACATTAAAAAAAAAAATCTGAGATAGTTAAGCTAGATTACTCTGTATTTTATTTAAACACTATTATTAGTATTATATGCCAGGCTTCAGGGTAGATTTTGAAATTGTTAAGAACCAATCTTGTAGCAATTAGCCACACACAGCTATTTAAATTTAACTTGAAGAAAATAAATAAGTTAAATTTAAAACATCCTTAATCACACAAGCCACATTTCAAAGGTTAAGTTATTGGAACATGGACTGGTTCAAAATTGGGAAAGGAGTACGACAAAGCTGTATTTTGTCACTCTGCTTCTTTAACTTCTATGCAGAATACATCATGCAAAATGCTGGGCTGGATGAAGCACAAGCTGGAATCAAGACTGCCGGGAGAAATATCAATAATCTCAGATACGTACTCTAATGGCAGAAAATGAAGAGGTACTAAAGAGCCTCTTGATGAGAGTGAAAGAAGAAAGTGATAAAGTTGGCTTAAAAACTGAACATTCAAAAAACTAGATCATGGCATCTAGTTCCATCACTTCATGGCAAATAGAAGAGGAAAAAGTGGAAACAGTGACAGATTTTATTTTCTTGGACTCCAAAATCACTGCAGATGGTGACTGCAGCCATGAAATTAAAAGTCGTTTGCTCCTTGGAAGAAAAGGTATGACAACCTTAGACAAGCGTATTAAAAAGCAGAAGCATCACTTTGCTGACAAAGGTCCAGATAGTCAAAGCCATTGGTTTTCCAGTAGTCATGTAGTGGTAAAGAATCTGCCTGCCGATGCAGGAGACACAATAGACTTGGGTTCAGTCCCTGGGTTGGGAAGATCCCCTGGAGGAGGAAATGGCACCCCACTCCAGTATTCCTGCCTGGAAAATTCCATGGGCAGAATAGCCAGGTGGGTTACAATCCATGGGGTCACAAAGAGTCAGACATGACTGAGCACGCACACACACACACACACACACACACACACACACCATGATCAGGTCATATGCTACAAGCTGGGGACATACACAGACAGGCACAATTTCTGCTCCTGGAAGCTTGTGATTAATTCCCTTCCTTCTGCTAGTCTCAACCCTGTTCACACAGTTTACCTACAGGAAGACTTCACTGCCTTCCCTCTCCCAGCTTACAGTAGATAACCTTTCTGTGAATTTCCTTAGCATTTACTGTTCTTATTTTGACAATTGGCCCATTCAGTTGGCACACGTTTTGCAAAGTACTCATTACATGCCAGAGACTTTGCTATTTTCTATGGAGAATATAGCATGGCAAAATAAGGAATTTCCTCCTTTGAACTATTGCTTATGATATTTATAAAGCTGACAATAGTAACAAGTGGGCTCCATGTAAAAGGGGACCAGAGGACCTGTCACATTGGCTACCATTTTAGTTCTGCCAAGGGACACACGGTAGGCAGCAGAGCGCAGATCCGAACTGTGTCTACTGGACTCCAAAGTCTAACTTCCCCTTTGACACATTCAAGAGCAGTCAGGGACTACATCATCTCTCAGTATTCCTCTGAGTGCCTAGCATGGCCTGACTCTGAAAAATATTTGTTAAATAGAATAATTAATCTTGACTTCATAGCCTCTTGGTCCAAACATCAAATAAGCACTTTACCTGAGAGTGGAGGAGGGAATTGGTCTCCAGAAGGTGCAGTGGTGTCTGAGCTGCTATGTGGAGCTTTGTCAGGGCAGACACGTCTCATCTGCTTAATAAAGAGATGTGGTAAAAGACAGTCAGAAAACACTACATTCAGCTCCAACTGATCTTGCTGAGCTGGTGAGATCTTACTGTAACATGATCATAAATTTAGAGATTCTTCTGAGCTGAGACCTGCTTAAAAGGGTAGAGTCAAGAGGTGAAGCTCAAACAATCTGAGTTTTGAAAAGGCTTTTTTTTTTGGTTGCTTAGGATGTAAAATTTTGCAGAGATCATCTTACTCAATGAAACAGACACAGAGACAGCACCTACTGAATATGCACACATGTGCAAACACACACCTTTTGAGGTGCTATGAGGGGGTAAAAAAAAATAACAATTAAGTATACACCAGCATTATAAAGGTGACACCTATTGACAAAAAGGCTGCTAATCATCTAGAATATAATGGTAATTGAGCTCTAATGAAAATACAAAGATGCTATGAGAGTATTGTGGAGTAAGAAACTCATTCCAGCCGAGGAAGCTTGGATGGATAGGGTAGGTTTTAAGTGAGCAAGAAATATAACTAACTATTGATGGCAAGCTCAACATTAAAAAACTAAGATCATGGCATCTGGTCCCATCACTTCATGGCAAATGGAAGAGGAAAAAGTGGAAGCAGTGACAGATTTTATTTTCTTTGATTCTAAAATTACTATGGATAGTGACTGCAGTCATGAAATTAAAAGACACTTGTTCCTTGAAAGGAAAGCTATGACAAACCAGGAAAGTGTATTAAAAAACAGAGACCTCACTTTGCCAGCAAAGGTCTGTAAAGTCCAAACTATGGTTTTTCCACTAGTCATGTGCAGGTGTGACAGCGGAACCATAAAGAAGTCTGAGCACCACAGAACTGATGCTTTCAAATTGTGGTGTTAAGAGAAGACTCTTGAGAGTCCCCTGGACTGAAAGATCAAAACAATAAATCCTAAAGGAAATCAACCCTGAATATTATTGAAAGGACTGATACTGAAGTTGAAGCTCCAAAGTTTGGCCACCTGATACTAAAAGCCAACTCACTGGAAAAGACCCTGATGCTGGGAATGATGGAAGGCAAAACGAGAAGGGGCGACAGAGGATGAAAGGGTTGGATATTGTCACCGACTCAGTGGCCATGAGTTTGAGTTAGCTCCAGGGAATAGTAAAGGACTGAGAAGCCTGGTGTGCTGCAGTCCATGGAGCTGCAAAGAGTCAGACATGGCTTAGTGACTGAACAACAACAAATAAATTAAAATATGCTTGCCTAATCACATAAGCCACATTTCAAAGGTTAAACCATCACTATTTCTACTGGCTACCATATTGGACAGCACAGACATGGAACATTTCTACCACTGCAGTAGTTTCCATCCATTGGGCCAAAGATTTAATGATAAATAAGAAAACTATGCACCAACCAGTACCGCTGAAGAAGCTGAAGTTGAATGGTTCTATGAAGACCTACAAGACCGTTTAGAATTAACACACAAAAAAGTTGTCCTTTTCATTATAGGGGGCTGGAATGCAAAAGTAGGAAGTCAAGAAACACTTGGAGTAACAGGCAAATTTGGCCTTGGAATACGGAATGAAGCAGGGCAAAGACTAATAGAGTTTTGCCAAGAAAATGCACGGGCCATAGAAAACACCCTCTTCCAACAACACAAGAGAAGACTCTACACATGGACATCACCAGATGGTCAACACTGAAATCAGATTGATTATATTCTTTGCAGCCAAAGATGGAGAAGCTCTCTATACAGTCAAAAAAAACCAACACCAGGAGCTGACTGTTGCCCAGAGCATGAACTCCTTATACAAAAGGAGTTCTCCTTTATACAAAATTCAGACTTAAACTGAAGAAAGTAGGGAAAACCACTTGACCATTCAGGTATGACCTAAATCAAATCCCTTATGATTATACAGTGGAAATGAAAAATAGATTTAAGGGCCTAGATCTGATAGATAGAGTGCCTGATGAACTATGGACTGAGGTTCATGACATAGTACAGGAGACAGGGATCAAGACCATCCCTATGGGAAAAAAAACGCAAAAAAAGCAAAATGGCTGTCTAGGGAGGACTTACAAATAGCTGTGAAAAGAAGAGAGTCAAAAAGCAAGGAAGAAAAGGAAAGATATAAACATCTGAATGCAGAGTTTCAAAGAAGAGCAAGGAGAGATAAGAAAGCCTTCCTCAGTGATCAATGCAAAAAAAAAAAAAAATAGAGGAAAACAACAGAATGCAAAAGACTAGAGATCTCTTCAAGAAAATTAGAGATACCAAGGAAACATGCAAAGATGGGCTCGATAAAGGACAGAAATGGTCTGGACCTAACAGAAGAAGAAAATATCAAGAAGAGGTGGCAAGAATACACAGAAAAACTGTACAAAAAAGATCTTCAAAACCAAGATAATTACAATGGTGTGATCACTCACCTAGAGCCAGACATCCTAGAATGTGAAGTCAAGTGGGCCTTAGAAAGCATCACTACAAACAAAGCTAGTGGAGGTGATGGAATTCCCGTTGAGCTGTTTCAAATCCTGAAAGAGGATGCTGTGAAAGTGCTGCACTCAATATACCAGCAAATTGGGAAAACTCAGCAGTGGCCACAACACTGGAAAAGGACAGTTTTCATTCCAATCCCAAAGAAAGGCAATGCCAAAGAATAATCAAACTACTGCACAATTGCACTCATCTAGTAAAGTAATGCTCAAAATTCTCCAGGCCAGGCTTCAGCAATACGTGAACCATGAACTTGCAGATGTTCAAGCTGGTTTTAGAAAAGGCAGAGGAACCAGAGATCAAATTGCCAACATCCGCTGGATCGTGGAAAAAGCAAGAGAATTCCAGAAAAACATCTATTTCTGCTTTATTGACTATGCCAAAGCCTTTGACTGTGTGGATCACAATAAACTATGGAAAATTCTAAAAGAGATAGGAATACCAGACCACCTGACCTGCCTCTTGAGAAACCTGTATGCAGGTCAGGAAGCAACAGTTAGAACTGGACCTGGGACAACAGACAGGTTCCAAATAGGAAAAGAAGTACGTCAAGGCTGTATATTGTCACTCTGATTATTTAACTTATATGCAGAGTACATCATGAGAAATGCTGGGCTGGAGGAAGCACAAGCTGGAATCAAGATTGCCAGGAGAAATATCAATAACCTCAGATATGCACATGACACCACCCTTATGGCAGAAAGTGAAGAGGAGCTAAAAAGCCTCTTGATGAAAGTGAAAGAGGAGAGTGAAAAAGCTGGCTTAAAGCTCAACGTTCAGAAAACGAAGATCATGGCATCTGGTCCCATTACTTCATGGGAAATAGATGGGGAAACAGTGGAAACAGGGTCAGACTTTATTTTTTGGGGCTCCAAAATCACTGCATATGCTGATTGCAGCCATGAAATTAAAAGACGCTTACTCCTTGGAAGAAAAGTTACCACCAACCTAGCTAGCATATTGAAAAGCAGAGACATTACTTTGCCAACAAAGGTTCGTCTAGTGAGGCTATGGTTTTTCCTGTGGTCATATGTGGATGTGAGAGTTGGACTGTGAAGAAAGCTGAGCGCCGAAGAATTGATGCTTTTGAACTGTGAAAAGAAGAGAGAAGACTCTTGAGTCCCTTGGACTGCAAGGAGATCCAACCAGTCCATTCTGAAGGAGATCAGCCCTGGGATTTCTTTGGAAGGAATGATGCTAAAGCTGAAACTCCAGTACTTTGGCCACCTCATGTGAAGAGTTGACTCATTGGAAAAGACTCTGATGCTGGGAGGAATTGGGGTCAGGAGGAGAATGGAACGACTGAGGATGAGATGGCTGGATGGCATCACTGACTCAATGGACATGAGTCTGAGTGAACTCCGGGAGTTGATGATGGACAGGGAGGCCTGGCATGCTGGGATTCATGGGGTCACAAAGAGTCAGACACGACTGAGCGATTGAACTGAACTGAACTGAAGAAAATTATGATCCTTGCTGACAGTTATGGTGGTCAAAGTGTTAGTCACTCAGTTGTGTCTGACTCTTTGCAAATCTATGGACCGTAGCCCATGAGGCTCCTCTGTCCATGGGATTCTCCAAGCAAGAATATTGGAATGGGTTGCCATCCCTTTCTCCAGGTTATCTTCCTGACCTGAGAATCGAACTTGGATTTCCAGCATTGCAGGCAGATTCTTTACCACCTGAGCCACCAGGGAATTGGACTTCCCTGGTGGCTCAGAAAGTAAAGTGTCTGTCTATAATGTGAGAGACCTGGGTTGGGAAGATTCCCTGGAGAAGGAAATGGCAACCTACTCCAGTACTCTTGCCTTGAAAATCCCATCGATGGAGGAGCTTGGTGCAGGCTACTATCCATGGGGTCACAAAGAGTCAGGCATGACTGAGCGACTTCACTTATACCACTATGTAAGTATAGTGGTAGTTGAAGCCCATTTCTCCCCAAAGACATGAATACTGTGTTCTATGCTATAATAACAAGAAAATGCATGTATTTGAAGTAGCATAAAGTGGTGGAAGGGGAGAGTCTTTTTCAGGGACTGTTTGAGGTAAGACATGAAGGGGGAAAAGAAAATAATTATGCACAGAGTGATACCCCATGGTCCTATTAGGCCACAACTATGGAACAACTTGCTGTGTTTTCTGGTTATTGCCCTCTGCTTCTTCTCTCTACTGTTTTATCTTGGGGGGCTGGATCTAACTTCTAATAAGGATCTAGCTGTGACAAATCATCTGAAACTTGAATTCTGAGCTTGAAGCTCCAGGGCTAAGAAATATCATCACCTATTTGTTCATCTGAAAGCAAGGTTTATCCTCCTCTTTGACACACTCAGAGGCAGTCAGGGACTATATCATCACTCTGTGTCCTTCTGAGACTCCCAAACATATGGACACTTGAAAAATATTTGTCCGAGTAAGACAAAAATGCCCTGGGTGCCCTCCATCAGCTCAGATGCAACAGACAAGAATAGACACATCATGTTTCCTTGGAAATCATCCCAACCTTTCACATTCCCATTTTTTGGGCACTACCATTCTCTCAGTGTTGATGAGTTAAAGAATCATATTCTTGCTTGCCTTTCATCCTCCTCCTCCCTACCCCATCAGCCAATGAGCCTACTGATCCTTCCTTTCTATTCTCTGTGCCAACACTCAGTCCATTCCTCATCACCTCCTGCCACCCAATGCTCTAGTTTTCCAACTCCTTCCAGTTCTGTACATAATACTCCTGCACACAACCCCAAGATGGCTCTCCACTCCTTACATTCAACTTAATCATCAAGGCTCTTCAGGAACTGCTTCAATTTTCTCTTGCTGGCCATATCTCTCTACTACCTGCCCACCTGGTCACTGGACTGCCTCCTCATTTCATTTTTCCCTTAATACGCACTGTGGTCAATGCTGATTTATTGCTACTAACAATCTTCCTCTGGGCCGTGGTTCTCCACCCTGGGTCCCGGGGCCGCCGCCAGATTGGGCGGGGTGGAGGAGGAGGAAGAGGAGGGTGGCCCGCCACCCTCCTCCCACCAATGCCACCTCTTGCCTCTGGGCAGTGGAGCGGCGCGCTGCGACCCTCTAACTCAATGAAACCAAGCCATGCCTGTGGGGCAACCCAAGACGGGCGGGTCATGGTGGAGAGGTCTGACAGAATGTAGTCCACTGGAGAAGGGAATGGCAAGCCACTTCATTATTCTTGCCTTGAGAACCCCATGAACAGTATGAAAAGGCAAAATGATAGGATACCAAAACAGGAACTCCCCAGGTCATTAGGTGCCCAATATGCTACTGGAGATCAGAGAGAGAAATAACTCCAGAAAGAATGAAGGGATGGAGCCAAAGGAAAAACAATACCCAGCTGTGGATGTGACTGGTGATAGAAGCAATGTCCGATGCTGTAAAGAACAATATTGCATAGGAACCTGGAATGTCAGGTCCATGAATCAAGGCAAATTGGAAGTGGTCAAACAAGAGATGGCAAGGGTGAACGTCGACATTCTAGGAATCAGCGAACTAAAATGGACTGGAATGGGTGAATTTAACTCAGATGGCCATTACATCTACTACTGCAGGCAGGAATCCCTCAGAAGAAATGGAGTAGCCATCATGGTCAACAAAAGAGTCCAAAATGCAGTACTTGGATGCAATCTCAAAAATGACAGAATGATCTCTGTTCGTCTCCAAGGCAAACCATTCAATATCACAGTTATCCAAGTCTATACCCCAAACAGTAACGCTGAAGAAACTGAAGTTGAACGGTTTTATGAAGACCTACAAGATCTTTTAGAACTAACACCCAAAAAAGATGTCCTTTTCATTATAGGGGGCTGGAGTGCAAAAGTAGGAAGTCAAGAAACACCTGGAGCAACAGGTACATTTGGCCTTGGAATGTGGAATGAAGCAGGGCAAAGACTAATAGAGTTTTGCCAAGAAAATGCACTGGTCATAGCAAATACCCTCTTCCAACAACACAAGGGAAGACTCTACACATGGACATCATCAGATGGTCAACACCAAAAGCAGATTGATTATATTCTTTGCAGCCAAAGATGGAGAAGCTCTATACAGTCAACAAAAACAAGACCAGGAGCTGACTGTGGCTCAGATCATGAACTCCTTATTGCCAAATTCAGACTGAAATTGAAGAAAGTAGGGAAAACCGCTAGACCATTCAGGTGTGACCTAAATCAAATCCTTTATGATTATACAGTGGAAGTGAGAAATAGATTTAAGGGTCTAGATCTGATAGATAGAGTGCCTGATGAACTATGGACTGAGGTTTGTGACATTGTACATGAGACAGGGATCAAGACCATCCTCATGGAAAAGAAATGCAAAAAAGCAAAATGGCTGTCTGGGGAGGCCTTACAAATAGCTGTGAAAAGAAGAAAGGCAAAAAGCAAAGGAGAAAAGGAAAGATATAAACATCTGAATGCAGAGTTCCAAAGAATAGCAAGAAGACATAAGAAACCCTTCTTCAGCGATCAATGCAAAGAAATAGAGGAAAACAACAGAATGGGAAAGACTAGAGATCTCTTCAAGAAAATTAGAGATACCAAGGGAACATTTCATGCAAAGATGGGCCCAATAAAAGACAGAAATGGTATGGACCTAACAGAAGCAGACGATATTAAGAAGAGGTGGCAAGAATACACAGAAGAACTGTACAAAAAAGATCTTCATGACCCAGATAATCATGATGATGTGATCACTAATCTAGAGCCAGACATCTTGGAATGTGAAGTCAAGTGGGCCTTAGAAAGCATCACTATGAACAAAGCTAGTGGAGATGATGGAATTCCAGTTGAGCTGTTTCAAATCCTGAAAGATGATGCTGTGAAAGTGCTGCACTCAATATGCCAGCACGTTTGGAAAACTCAGCAGTGGCCACAGGACTGGAAAAGGTCAGTTTTCATTCCAATTCCAAAGAAAGGCAATGCAAAAGAATGCTCAAACTACCGCACAATTACACTCATCTCACATGCTAGTTAAGTAATGCTCAGAATTCTTCAAGTCAGGCTTCAGCAATATGTGAACCGTGAACTTTCTTACATTCAAGCTGGTTTTAGAAAAGGCAGAGGAACCAGAGATCAAATTGCCAACATCCACTGGATCATGGAAAAAGCAAGAGAATTCCAGAAAAACATCTATTTCTGCTTTATTGACTATGCCAAAGCCTTTGACTGTGTGGATCACAACAACCTGTGGAAAACTCTGAAAGAGATGGGAATATCAAACCACCTAACTTGCCTCTTGAGAAATCTATAGGCAGGTCAGGAAGCAACAGTTAGAACTGGACATGGAACAACAGATTGGTTCCAAATAGGAAAAGGAGTCCATCAAGGCTGTATATTGTCACCCTGCTTATTTAACTTATATGCAGAGTACATCATGAGAAACGCTGGACTGGACGAACACAAGCTGGAAGCAAGATTGCCGGGAGAAATATCAATAACCTCAGATATGCAGATGACACCATCCTTATGGCAGAAAGTGAAGAGGAACTAAAAAGCCTCTTGATGAAAGTGAAAGAAGAGAGTGAAAAAGTTGGCTTAAAGCTTAACATTCAGAAAACGAAGACCATGGCATCTGGTCCCATTACTTCATGGGAAATAGATGGGGAAACAGTCGAAACAGTGTCAGACTTTGTCTTTTTGGGCTCCAAAATCACTGCAGATGGTGACTGCAGCCATGAAATTAAAAGACGCTTACTCCTTGGAAGAAAAGTTATGACCAACCTAGATAGTATATTCAAAAGCATAGACATTACTTTGCCAACTAAGTTCTGTCTAGTCAAGGCTATGGTTTTTCCAGTAGTCATGTATGGATGTGAGAGTTGGACTGTGAAGAAGGCTGAGCGCCGAAGAATTGATGCTTTTGAACTGTGGTGTGGAGAAGACTCTTGAGGGGCCCTTGGACTGCAAGGAGATCCAACCAGTCCATTCTGAAGGAGATCAGCCCTGGGATTTCTTTGGAAGGAATGATGCTAGAGCTGAAACTCCAGTACTTTGGCCACCTCATGAGAAGAGTTGACTCATTGGAAAAGACTCTGATGCTGGGAGGGATTGGGGGCAGGAGGAGAAGTGGACGACAGAGGATGAGATGGCTGGATGGCCTCATGGACTCGATGGACGTGAGTCTGAGTGAACTCTGGGAGATGGTGATGGACAGGGAGGCCTGGCGTGCTGCGATTCATGGGGTGGCAAAGAGTCGGACACGAATGAGCGACTGAACTGAACTGAACTGAACAATCATCCTTACACATAGAAACCATTCATTCATTACTTGGCATTTATTAAATTCTTACTATGATCAGGCCATGGCCTTCCAGGTAAAGAAACCCCGGGAAATCATGGAGGCCCGAGGAATCTGGTATGCTACAATCCATGGGATTGCAAAGAGTCAGATACAAGTTAGTGACTGAACAGCGACATTGATGGCAAACATTACATGAAAAGGCATGTCAGGCAGGGAAAACCACCAGAGCAAAAGCCAGAACAATAAGGTTCATGAAAGAAACGATGTGCACTTGGGAAAGACACCTGCAAAGGTCAATAGAAAGTTCACCAGGGAAGGCCTTGCACCATAGAGCCAGGAAATGGGATCATATTCTCTTTATGGGAGGAGTATAGGGGCCATCTGAAGTTTGAGGACCAAAAACCAAAGTGATGTAACATGGGTTAACACTGATGAGCCGTCAAGGCAGTGTCCTTTGCCTTTAGGGGGTGGAAGAACTTTGAAACCTCCATGTCAGCAAGGTTACAGCACAAATGGCCAAATTTCTAGGATGATGGCAGGCTATTCAATGCACTCCTAGCTTACTTTATTATTACCGGTGTTAGGATTAAAATATGACATGCATTTTCCAAAGTAATTTATTAGATCCTCTCAACTTACACTCTTCCATTACTCTCTATATTTCCTTCTAGCACCACTAAAACTGTGAAAGATGGGCTTTATTGTATTTGTTCATATTTTAATTGCATTTTGGACTTTCTAAATGATTTACAACCACTAATACTTTGTGATGAATAAGTAGTCATTTGTAACCACTATTTATATTTAGCAAAGCATCACAAAATCAAGGGAGCAATTTTTGCATTGAAGCAAAATATTCCTATACACAGAAACCTCTTTAGGAAAGCAACAGGATGTCAAAATACAAATCATGCTTTATTTTAGGAAAATAAAAGGTGGAGGTGGCTTTATGTATGGATGCCTTTACTACTAACTAGCTGTTTGGTTAGTATATGTGTTTTTTAATTTGTAAAAATGACGAGAGTTGGTTTTAACTGCTGTCTGTGACCTCACCTATCTCTAAAATGGGTTCCTAGCACATATAAAAACACTCAAGGTTTGAAATTCAATACCACATATGTTCTTACTTCATGTAACTTTTTCAGTTAAGTCTTATATTAACAATATTTGAATGATGCTTACAAAATACAATAGCTCTAGCACAGCTTATTTCAAGATAGAGAAATACTCAGGGTTTATCTTCACAACATGAACTGGAATGAAATCTCTCACAATACAGTGAGCCTGTGGAGTTAGTCCAACCCCAGTTTGTGTCTCTAACCTGCCATTTAACTAGTTTTGCAATTTGGAACAAGACACTCAACTCCTTTAAATCACAATTTTTTCATCTACAAAATGGAGATAATAATCAGGCTATATAAAGACATTAAATTAATTGAAATAAAAATATGGCAAGTCTTAACACAGTGTTTTCATATGTAATAAGGACTGTAATATTACCTGCTATTCTAATAATTACCTGACAATGCTGGAAAAATGAATTAGGCATGGACCTAGCCCTTGAGAAAAACAGGTTGGAAAGGGAGATGAGGCATATGAACAATGCTGTTATACAGGAAAGAAAAGTGCCATTGTCATGAAAGCAGACCAGAAAGAAGATTGGAAATTCAGAAGGCACATCTGCATGTTTTCTGCTTCATATTTGTACCACAGAACTTTGGCCAGTGGTCTAACCGTCTTTCTGATGGCTTTGTATTGTCTCTTACTCCTTGTTCACAAAATACACATGAGAAGATTCTCCTTGGAGCATGCTTGAGGGTTAGGGTGCAGAAACAGCTCTTTCTATAGCTTCTCTGGTAGTTCCCCTTGGCTTTAGGAAGGTGATGGAGCCCGTGGGTGGGACTTAGAAGAGCTTAGATGATATCCCCCCTACTTCAGAGGGCACAAGGACTCCTTCATTGAAAGAGGGAGCTCTTTGAAATAAGACTTGGCACCTCTGAAAACCTTCCCTTCTATATAGAAAGCATCAGTTCAGTTCAGTCGCTTAGTTGTGTCCGACTCTGAGACCCCATGAACTGCAGCACGCCAGGCCTCCCTGTCCATCACCAACTCCCGGAGTTCACTCAGACTCACGCCCATCAAGTCAGTGGTGCCATCCAGCCATCTCATCCTGGGTTGAACTCTTCTCCTCCTGCCCCCAACCCCTCCCAGCATCAGAGTCTTTTCCAATGAGTCAACTCTTTACATGAGGCGGCCAAAGTACTGGAGTTTCAGCTGGGAGAAATATCAATAACCTCAGATATGCAGATGACACCACCCTTATGGCAGAAAGTGAAGAGGAATTAAAAAGCCTTTTGATGCAAGTCAAAGAGGAGAGTGAAAAAGTTGGCTTAAAGCTCAACATTCAGAAAACAAAGATCATGACATCTGGTCCCATCACTTCACAGGAAATAGATGGGGAAACAGTGGCTGACTTTATTTTTTCGGGCTCCAAAATCACTGCAGATGGTGACTGCAGCCATGAAATTAAAAGATGCTTACTCCTTGGAAGAAAAGTTATGACCAATCTTGATAGCATATTCAAAAGCAGAGACATTACTTTGCCAACAAAGGTCCATCTAGTCAAGGCTATAGTTTTTCCAGTGGTCATGTATGGATGTAAGAGTTGGATTGTGAAGAAAGCTGAGTGCCGAAGAATTGATGGTTTTGAACTGTGGTGTTGGAGAAGACTCTTGAGAGGCCCTTGGACTGCAAGGAGATCCCACCAGTCCATTCTGAAAGCATACCATTATTTTAATAGCAACATATGTGTGTGGCAGGGTGGAAGCTGGGAAAACCATTATGTTAGGTGTTTTTCGGGTGTACATCCCTCATCCAGCAGGTCTTCCTTAAGTCTTTGGTATATGATCTTCAGGGCTGTGAATGAGTTAAGACATTAAGACATAAGTGGTTTAAGACATGTTTCACACTGAACAGGAGCTCTGAATTTAGACAGAAATACACGATTACACTGTGGTGAGGTTAAGTGTTGACAGAGATGGATACAAAGTGATCTAGGCTACGGCTGGCCAAAAAGTTCCTTAAGTTTAAAAGTAAAAATAACAAACACATTTTCATCTTCAGCAAAACTTTATTGAGTGACATATTCATGGTTTTGTTCCACTCTGTTCTGTCATTTTTCAGCATGTGTGCGTGCTAAGTTGCTTCAGTCATGTCCAACTCTGAGATGCCACTGACTGTAGCCCACTAGATGCTCCTCTGTCCATGGGATTTTCCAGGTGAGAATACTAGAGTGGGTTAGCCATTCTTCAGACACATTTATAATTCCATCTTCACCATTAAAAAAAAAATCTTTTTGACCAAAGAACTGTTACAAGTGCCTTTTGCAGTCTTGCAGGGAATTGAAACATTTTCCATTAAGAGAATTTTGTAAAGATGGAAATAAATGGAAATTCAAAGGTGCAATGTCTGGTGAATGTGATAAATGAATCTCAACCTCCCAGCCAAGTTGTAACAGTTTTTGTCTGGTGTTCAAGGAAACAAATGATCTTGCATTATCCTGATGGAAGATGATGAGTTTTCTGTTGACTAATTCCAGATGCTTTTCATTGAGGGCTGATTTCAGTTGGTCTAAATGGCAGCAGTACTTGTTGGAATGAATCATTTGGTTTAGCTCATCATAGAGGATGCCCTTCCATAGACACAACATTACCTTCTTTGGATGAAGACTGGCCTTTGGTGTGGTTGGTGGTGGGAGGTTCATTTCACTTGCCCCATGATCTTTTCCATTCTACACAATTGTACAGTACTCAGTTTTCATTACCCAACAGGATTTGTTCTAAAAATGAATTTTTCATTATGTTTCAGTAGAGAATTGCATGCAGAAATACAGTCAAGATGGTTTTTTTTCACTTATGTGGAACTCAAACATCAAAGTGATGAACATGACCAAGCTGCTGCAAATGATTTTCAACACTTGATTTGGATATTTTGGGTATGTTGGCTATCTTCTGTGTGGTATAACATTGGTTGTTCTCAATTAATGTCTTGATTTGATTGCTATCAACTTCAACTGGTCTACCCGATTGTGGAGCATCATCCAGTGAGGAATCTCCAGCACAAAACTTCAAACTAATAAAGCATAAATGCTCAAAATGTTGCTTTTTTTTTTTTTCATTTTCACTATTAAAATGGCTACACAAAAATTCATCAATTTTGATAAGTTTTAAAAAAAATTCACAGTGATATGAAAGCTGTCACAATAGAGTGTAACAAAATTGTTTTGAATGAAATTAAGGACAGCTAAGTGCTAACAGAGCTATCTTACAGGGAACACTACGTGAACTTTTTGGCCAATCCTCTACCGTCAAGGATGTGTTGATTAGCGGCCTGGACCACAGGAGTAGGGGACTTTGGGGATCTTCAGAGAAGAAGTGATTAGTGAAGGATGAGTGGTCTGCTTGTCACACCTTCAGCCTTTCAGAGTGAACTCACACAAACAAGAACGAGGGCCACAGCTGTACTTTGGGAGGCATGTGTGACGGCCCCATGTCGAGAATCTGTCTGAATCAACCACCATTTCAATCATTCTGACCTGCAGATCTTTGCTCTTGTGTCCATGACCTGTTTCTGTTTGAACGCTCAAAGCTCATCTCAGACTTCTTTCCAGACACCACTGTGAACCATAGTTTCTTGCTTCAACTTCAGCTTTCCCCTTGTTATGCTCTGAGCCCGTATCTCCGAACTGACCGAGAGAGAGAGCAAGTCCACCACAGTAATGCAAAGGCAAGAAGGGAGTTTATTTCTAGCGCGCTAGGGCCCAAGTCTCATCCGGCACAGCAGAATCCGACAAGAGCCCCGAACAAAGGAGTATGGTGGCTTATATACAGGCAGTTCTTTGTCTCAGTTACAGGAGTAGCTGGCGTTACATGATTGGCCAGGCAGGATGAGCGCATGTCCTGTCTCTTTCTGGTAAACATGACTCAGGTCCTAGAGCCCGTTGTTCGGTCCCTAACACCCCTTAGCCTCCTTTATTCTCTAACTCCATTCACTATGTCTGCCGGCAGAAAACAAATGCTGTCTGTCTAATGCCAAAGTGATCCAGCATCACTCATCTCTCTTGTAATAGGATAAGAATAGAAAAAAGAAAATATTCCAGTTTGGAAGGAAGCAAGGAAAGAATTCCAAGCAATAGGGGAAGAGCTTCAAGAGCTTTACTTAACCTGTAATATCGGGATGATTATACCTAATTTATGGATTTCCCTGGTGGCTCAGATAGTAAAGAAACTGCCTGCAATGCAGGAGACCTAGGCTCAATCCCTGGGTTGGGAAGATCCCCTGGAGAAGGGAATGTCAACCCACTCCAGTATTCTTGCCTGGGGAATCTCATGGACAGAAGAGCCTGGTGGGTTACAGTCCATGGCGTTGCAAAGAATTGGACATGACTGAGGGAGTAACACTATACTTAATTTTTAAAATATGGTGAGATATAAATAAATGGGAGTGTACCTGTATGTCTAGGACATTGATGGCACATAGTAGATACTCAATACATGTTTCTTTTCTTCTTATGCCCATTTGATGGGCAGGTTCTGTCAGAGAAAGTCCACTGTGTCCAGTGGAAGCCAGAGAAGACTCCTTCCACAAATGCGTTCAGAACTGGCCTCCAGAATGTTACCTGGATAACTGGACCAATGGTAACTGAAAACTTTTTGATGATTTCATTAGTTTCTGATTTAACTACTACCTCCCACTTCTCCTGTCATGTACCTTGGCAAGGGTCAGTCCTGACACTTGTTCAGACAAGCTCAAGTTACATGGAGAACTGCTGCAATCTCTGGCTGATCAAATCTTTGGGACTAAGAATTCTTACTAAAAAATTGTGTGTTCAAGTAGGCCTGTGTGTGCATGCGTGCATGTATGAGTGCATGCCTGTGTGTTAGTAAAGTATCTGGGTAAGGGGAAGCCAAAAAAAAGAAAGGAAGATAAAGAATGATCGTCATCAGAATTTCTGTGTTGTTTAGGTCAGGGCTAAATAGAATATATGATGTTTGAATATTTATTGCTGTTGTTGTTCAGTCGCTAAGTTGTGTCTGATTCTTTTGCAACCCCATTGACTTCAACATGCCAAGCTTCACCATCTCCCAGAGTTTGCTAAAATTCATGTCCATTGAGTTTGTGATGTTATCTAGCCATCTCATCCTCTGCTGCCCTCTTCTTTTGCCTTCGGTCTTTCCCAGCATCAGGGTCTTTTCCAAAGAGTCAGTTCTACACATCAGGTAGCCAAAGTATTGGAGCTTCAGCTTCAATATCAGTCCTTCCAAAGAATATTCAGGGTTGATTTCCTTTAAGATTGACTGGTTTGATCTTGCAGTCCAGGGGAATGTCAAGGGTCGTCTCCTCCACAATTCAAAAGCATCAATTCTTTGCCACTCAGCCTTCTTTCTGGTCCAACTTGACTACTGGAAAAAACCATAGCTTAGACTATATGGACCTTTGTTGGCAAAAGGATGTCTTTGCTTTTTAATACGCTGTCTAGGTTTATCATAGCTATCCTTCCAGTATATTCAGTTCAGTTCAGTTCAGTTCAGTCGCTCAGTCATGTCTGACTCTTTGCGACCCCATGAATTGCAGCACGCCAGGCCTCCCTGTCCATCACAAACTCCCCGAGTTCACTCAGACTCGCCTCCATCGAGTCAGTGATGCCATCCAGCCATCTCATCCTCCGTCATCCCCTTCTCCTCCTGCCCCCAATCCCTCTCAGCATCAAAGTCCAGTATATTACTATTATTTAAATCTTTTTTTTTATATTTGTAGAATTTTTTGCTGAAATAATCTTGTTTAAACTAGAGGATATATAAGTTCTTACTCTAATATGCAGTTCATAGGCCCAGGAGAAGCACTGACCTCACATGGACTGTAGTGAGGTCAATTGCTGTCCACAAGAATAAATTCATTGGTATATTTCCCCAAGGCAGTCAGAAGGAGACATAATTCAAGGAATAAGCTCATGTTGTAATCAAGAGTGGAAGATAAGGTTAGTATCAAGGAGCAAGTACAAGGTGTCAGGTCTAGTGATGTGCACAAGACAATAAAGAGCAGACAAAAGGCAAGAAGCCAAGAGCTGGGGGCATCAGAGACAGTTAGGAAAGCAGACATCAGGTTATAATTTTGTTATTTCAAGCAAGTGTCAGGAAACTAGCAAGGCATATAGTTCTTAATTAACTACAGTTTCAGAATGTTTTCTCTGGCATTTTGGAAATGACACAAATACTTTGGTTGAATAGCAATGGCCTTGATTTATTTTGAACCAAAGAATAATGGAATTGTAGATCTCCAGGGTTTGAAGAAGGGGCATTCGAATTCAATTAATAGAACTATTGCTAATGTTCAATCTACATTTGTGCATCCAAACAATTGACTAATTTGTACAACAGGAAGACTCCCTCCCTCTTGAAATAAACAATGTTTCCTATTTCAGACTCTGGAGGGATGTGAGAATATTCCATGCCCTATTGCATCTAATTCCACCAACTTCATATTTCTCTCCCTTTATGCTAGATTTTCTTCCTGAGTTGTGAGAAGAAATCTTGTTATCTTGTATGAAAACTAAAGAATACATAAACTGTCAGGTAATTTCATTAAGTTTATCAAAATATTTCAAGTAGAGCTTTGGGGAGACATAGGGGAAATTTAGTGAAAATTCGAAGTTCGTTCACCCATGGCTGTGTAGGCAGAATGCCCATCAGACTCCTCTGCCCATGAGATTCTCCAGGCAAGAGTACTGGAGTGGGTAGCCATTCCCTTCTCCAGGAGATTTTCTCAGCCCAGGGATTGAACCCAGGTCTCCTGCATTGCAGGCAGATTCTTTATCTTTTGAATCACCTGGGAAGCCCTAATTAAGGATACTGAGGATTAGTCTTGTTAGTTAAGCATGATTCTGTATACATACAACAAATTCACAGGGAGGTGGAAACTTCATTTTTGATGGAACCGTCTTGGAAAATCCTGAATCGAACCCAAATATCATTTCTGTGTTAACGAATGCATACAATTTCCAAGTTGAGATGACTTCTTTGGATTATAGTTTCCATAGGCATTACTTACATTTGCCTTGATCTAAATTTGGAAGTGGCTAATTGTAACTGGATTGACTATGTCCATTTTGAATACTTTCATCTACAAATCTCTGTGATGAGCCAGGTACCTCTCCTAAATAATTCCCTATGCAGAGGGATGTATTAGAAACAGCTTGTCAAATTGACTAAGAGAGAAACTCAGTGTTGCCTGGTCCATCTCCCTACACAGACACATCTTGACACAGTGTATTTGAGTGCTAATAATGACATTAGAAGATGCTGGAAAGAGATCTAATTCAGCATGCAGAAGTGACTTTGCTGTCATCTCCTATTTTCTGCGCAATTGACAGCAGATACTTGGGGCTGAATTTTTATTTCAGGTCAAATTTCCAAGGCATGAGGCTGTCTGTTAGAAATAGATAAGACCAAAACCAATACGAAAGCACTTGTTGAAAGTGTCAGTGGTGCTGAGAATTTGAAAGGGATGCTTCAGTTTTCTGTTTAGGACATGACACAACAACATATGTTTTAGCAGCAAGAAAAACCAACCAGCAGCTCCCTGTCATTTTTCCATGGTTCCTACTGGGAAGATTTCAGAAGAGAAGTCTGATTTCTTTGGGGGATGTGATGATTTTTTTTTTTTTTTTAAAGCATAGTCTCTTTGGTCATTTTATTTCCCCCTAGCCAATATTTCCCAGAATATTTTATACAAATTCAACTAACACCAGCAATTTATTTTATTTTTTGAGAACAGGGTCCAATATGCCATACTTTAAGAATTATAAAATCAAACAACAGCTAGTGCTGCACCACTATGAAGATGGGCACTAATAAGAAAAATGTTGGACGTCAATAAGGTTGAAGGTTTATAAAATCATTCAGATGTGTCGGCTCACTGAATTGAATAGGAAAACCCAGGAGTGTTTTAAAAGTTGCTTTGTCCATGTTTTAGATTAGACTCTTAACTATTTTACATTCCCCTGGCTGGCAGACAAGCTCTGGCTTCCTTCTGGTTGTGCATGCTAAGTTAATATTCACCTAGTCAAGTTATAGTTAACAATATCATTTTATTGTTAAGAGACCTGGATGATCTTTTGTCATTTTAAGTTTAATTTGAACCACTTATCCAAAA
The DNA here is from genome assembly GCF_032405125.1 of Capricornis sumatraensis. Lineage (NCBI taxonomy): Eukaryota > Metazoa > Chordata > Mammalia > Artiodactyla > Bovidae > Capricornis > Capricornis sumatraensis. The sequence continues at coordinate 148,783,699 of NC_091070.1, read as the reverse complement.
GTGGGAAGTTTGTTTATGGAACAGAAGCTTCAACAACAAAGTTAAAATCTGAACACATTCACAAGCCTAAATTGACAAAATTCTCTCTTTCCTGAACGGAGTGCCTTGTACCCAAAGGCTCTGTGTATTTCTTCCACACACCCTGAATTTGAAGGCAAGTACATGTTCCTCTTTTCCATTTTTGTGCCTGCTTTATTTTTATTAGTATTACTATTTAAACATTTCCTGTGGCATTGAATTCAAATTTGTCATTTTATTTTTCTCCTCCAGAAAGAGTGATTTAAAACCCAACCAGGCACATAAAGGTAATTTGATGTGGTACCCTCAACCATTTGTCATCATCGATGGTTTGTTCTTTGAAATAGAAGCCTTGGGGAACCCTTAAATTCCAAACCTCATGGGAGACCTGCTTTGCAGTTTGTAACACAAGTGAACCCTCCTGGACTCATTAATCTCAGGAGACTCCTGTCTCATATTGTTCCCATTTTCCAGCAGCTTTGCCTCAGGGGCAAGCACTTTCCTTCTTTTTGCCTTTCTTCTGTGTAGCTGAATTTCTCTGCAGTACCCTCCATAAACAATGGCTTTTACTACACTATTGCCACAAGCTCTTTCTGTGCACAGATCTCTTTCAAGAGTCTGTGACATTGTCATTGCTTTGGTCTGTATTTAATCAGCTTGCATAAAACCATAAAGCTATGGGCCTTTTTACTTTTAAATAGCTGTCATTTTCCTACAACAACAACATTTCTAAATGTTGCCTTTTAAAAATTATCTCTTTTGGAAGCTATGTACTGAGAACTCTTCCATTGCTTAAACTTTTTCAGAAACTTCTCTATTTGAATTTCATCTGGAGTCAGTGTGCAATTTCTATGGCAATATTTCATTGGTATTTAAATTGTCAGCTCATAATTTATAGTCTTCTACAATCTAGCTTTGCCAATAATGTTATTAACCTTTTCTATTAATTATCTGATTATAAGAATTGACTGCAAGTGACCATTTCTGACAATGAATCTGTCATCAAAGGAAGAAGAACTATTCTTTCGTGGAGAGTTAAAAGAATGAATCCTGTTCCCAAACACCGTTCTGAAAAAAGAAATTCAAAATTATCTTAATCTCTGCGGTCATCACCAGGATAAGTGACTTGGCTCTCACAGTCCTCTGTAAGTCTAATTATGTAAATTAATTAGATAAGCTTTGTTTATTCATTTAATAATATAACTACACTTTGTTCACAATATAATAGCTTTACCTTGGTTGATCATTTTTATTTTTAACTTTTCAGCAAGTAACTTGGATCTGTTGGAGCATTGCAACTTACCTTGTTTTCTCAGTTTTACTGGATACATTTCCCCCATGAACTGGTTATTTCCTAAGTTGGCCCAGGTGAAAATGCACACACACATACATACACACACACATCTCAAAAACATTTCTTTCATCAAGTAATGCTTCAAAGTCTTTTAACCTAATTTCTATATATACATGTAGCTGATACTTGATATCTCCTGTTTCACATGGTTCTTTTACTATAGCTCCCACATCACTATATAGTGCGAGGCCGCCTCCATGTACGTATAGAAAGTGGTAATCTACTAGAGGACATCTATCACTGGAAGATTTCTTTTATTCTGGGAGATTGGTATAAGCATTTAAATGATGACTCTCTATCTTTTAAGTTATTCCATGTGCCCTTTTATAAGATGGTAACTTGAAGACAGGAAAAGATACTCTTTTGAATAAGAGCAAGAAGGAATAAACTTGGTTATGTGAAGCAATGGCTTACAAAGCATTCTGCAAATAGTTAATAGACTGTCTTAGCCATGGCATAAAGTATAACATGACCTCCTTCCATCTTTTTCTTCCAGACTCTGGTGAGGGAGGAGGAGAAGATTAATTATTTATTCTAGTATGAATTCCACCCTGCCAAGCCCTAAGAGACAAGCAGGAGCAAACAGTATATAGATGATTTGAAGGCATTGCCAAGTCATCTTCTGGTTAAAAGTATTTGAAAATTTCTGTATGTCTTAAACACTGCTGAGCCAGAGATTAAGTCAGGAGGGATTTCTGTGTCTGAGATTCAATACTTGTAAGCACAGAGGGATAAACCCAATGAGTAGAGAAGTATAGCCATGCAGAAAGAGGTCAAATACCCCTGAATGAATCCCTTCTGTACCACACATTGTCCCTGGCTACTAAGAAATTCCTTTATATTAAGTAGAGAATCTGATACTTTTACCCCAATATTAAAGCCACAAGAAAATCTGATTTAGTTCAAGAAACTCTATTGTCCCTGGGGACACTATGAAAGTGTAAACCTTTAACAACTGATGCCATTTGTGATTTTTAACCAGCTAGAGTAGTTTCTTTCAAAAGTTAATATTTATCTTGCCATAATATTTACCTTCACACAGTAAGTGCTGCTATTTCCCCATGACTGCAATGAAGAATTGTGGTAAGATAAACTCACCTCTATAAGACAAATGTCAGATATTTAATGAAAATCACTGGATGAGAATCCCTGGTTTACGTTGAACTTGCTGATCTTCTGGACTTTCAGTAAGATTTAGCTCACAGAATTTTCCCAATATGAGCCTCTATGTTCAAAATGAGGGATTGCAAGTAATTAATTCTGAGAGTGCAAAATCATCTGGCTTGGGGTTGCAGAAATGTGAATTCTCTTTACTGTTCAGACACTGATTAATTGGGAGATTCTCTTGCTCTTAGTTTAAAATAGTGGATTTTACTAGATAATCTCTAAGATCCTGCCCTTTTCTGAGAATCTATGATTCCATGCTAGTATATGACCAGTGTGTGATTATCCATCAAAAATTTCATACTCCCATATTTGGGGCATAAGACTTCGGACGTGATTTTGAAGATAAGAGAGATGTGAAGTATATCATCAGCCAGCAAGAAATCACATCATGTTTGAGAGAAGGGGATAGACATATGAAAAGCTAAGTAGGAGTCTACTCTTAGTTAAACTTAAGTATTTTTCTGGAAGAAACTGAAAAAATATGGATGCTTGATTGGTCCTGGAAAATTTGATTTATGATTACAAATAGTTAGGGCTGTTTTCATAAAGTGCTCTATCGAACCTCTCATGGTTCTCTTTGAGAATGTAGTGAGGAGTTGAAGTTCTGGAGTGGAGTGAAGAGCCACTCACCTCAGCTTTGAGGAGAACTCATCTACTTAAGAGTATTGGGCTTCCTTGTCAAATCTAATTTGAAGGTAAGAGTCTACTTCTCTAAAAAGTTTGAGAGCCTTTGCTTTAGTCAATCCATTTTCTCAGGGTAGTAAACATATCTCACCTCGCACTTAATCAAAATCATTCCTTCCTCTATTCCAAACCTTCCACAAAGCACACTCCTTGTAGAACTGCTATGAACTGAATTATGTTTCTCTCAAATTCATGTGTTGAAGCCCTAAACCCAATGCAACAGTTTGGAGATGGAGTTTTTAGGCGGTAATTAAGATTGCATGTGTGTTAAGTCGCTTCAGTTGTATCTGACTCTCTGCGATCCCTTGGACTGTAGCTCACCAGGCTGCCTTGTCCATGGGATTCTCCAGGCAAGAACGCTGGAGAGCGTTGCCATTCCCTTCTCCGGGGGAATCTGACCCAGGGTTCAAACCTGGGTCTCTTGCATTGCAGGGAGATCCTTTATCATCTGAGGGAAAGAATTAAGGTTAAATGAAGTCATAAGGATAAGACCTTGATCCAGTAGGATTAGTGTCCCTAAAAGAAGAGATAAAAGAGAGCTGTCTCTCCCTCCCCAAGAGCACACACTTAGAACAGCTGTGTGAGGGCATGGCAGAGTCTGCAAGCCAGGCAGAGATTTCTCACCGGAAATGGAATAAGCCAGGTCTTGGACTTCCAGGCTCCAGAACTGTGAGGAAATAAATTTCTGTTGTAGAAGGCACCCATTCTGTGCTATTTTGTTGTGGCAGCCTGAGCAGACTAAGAATACTAACCCGGCCCAAACAAGGAGCAGAGATTTCTCTTTAAATCACTTTCTTGAGAATAGGTCTTTACGTAGATCAATATGAAAACTGAAATAAAAACCAAATGCAGTATGTCACTAACTTTGAGCAACTGTTGCTGTGTGTGTGCGCATAGTATTTATAGTCTGTTGTGCTTAAGAATGAATTGCTAAATGGCAGCTCTAGGAATATGAGTTCTGTAAACGTGAACAGTCACACAAAAACTATGATGTATATGTGTTGTGCATATTGGCTCACCTATGAATTTAACCTCTGGAGAGAATTGTAACTCATCAGCACTTTGTGGGAATGCAAAAAAAAAAAAAAAAAATCAGAAATAACAAAATTGCTAAGAGGTAGGTGGCAAAATGTTATTATTATCATTTTATAGAAGAGCAAAAAATGTGCAGCTGAAAGGTCAAGTATCTTGTTCAAAGTGACACAGAATAGTAGAGTTGAGCCCTGGAATTATTAACTTCTGTTTTCTAATCTAGTGGACCTGAGGTTATAGAACCCAACTAGGAAGGTCAAAAATATCAGTTTTATGATATGAGGCAGTTATGCTACAGGGTCGCTCCTGTTCTTTTGTCCCCTCACCTGGGAGCCACTTGATGACTTTAGTCTCAGCAACTTCCCCCATCCTGGGGAGCTGAACCTGAAACAAGAGACCATATTAACAGCCAGTACCTCCCACTGACTATGAATTTCAGATCCCCTGCTCTCTAGGCCATTCAATAGCTGTAGCTAATCAGAATCTCTTTTTGTTAAATCTGTGTTTCCTTTGTTGGGGAATAGCCTGGTGATCTCTTGAGAGGGGATTCTGGTGGGGAACACCTGGGACAGCTGTTTAATGCTAAATATTAGAAGCAGTCAGCTTGGCCTCTGAAGGGCATGCTTGGTCCTCACACTCTGCCGTGAGCCCACAGCTTCTGGGATATTGTGTTAATGTCTATCTAGATCTCCATTCAAAGAAGAGATTTGATAAAATGCCTCTGAAAAGGACTTTGTAATAATCAATCAATAGTTCTTTTCTTTAGCCTCCTCAAAGTTTTGGCACCTTTGATCATGCCTTCACTTAAATTCTCTTTTCCTGGCTCAGGAATGACAATAGCCACACCCTTTCTTTATTGGCTTCTGTGTGATACCCACCAAATACAGAGGGGACTCTCCAATTCAGGGATTTATGAAAATTTCAAAATTATGCTGAGAGCAACAGAACTATATCCTAGATTCAGGACTCCTTGCCATGTTGCTATCTGGTTAATTCAGGCATAAATATATCCAACAAAAAGTGAAAGGTACGTAGTAGAGTTCTGGTTTCATCTCTTAGTTCCTTCTCATGGGAAATCTGGCGAGAAATTTTAGCCTTTGTGACTAAGGAAATAGGTGGTGTTGGTTCAGTTTGTGATTATTATTCTTACAGATTTTGATAATCTTTTCTTTGTGTACCTTTATATATTTTGCTGGAATTTTTTGCCTCTTAGTTTCACATTATTCTGAAACCTTATATTAGGATTCTTAAAAGTTAATCAGAGATCTGAATCTATTTTTTTCTGTTTTCAACATCAATTCTCTGACACCAACTTTGTGCCCTGCAATTCAATTCACTTCTAACATTAACTACCTGTCTGGCCTAGGTTAAGGGGTTCTGTATCACAAAATGGACCCTATTTTAGATGCCCTGTAAGCCCCAAGTGTCCCCAAGACACCCTCATTTTTGTTTAGTTGTTTACAAATTTGAGGGGTGCCCACAACTGTCTCTCAAGTTTGATAATTTGCTAGAATGACTAAGTTCAGAAAAGTACAATACTTAAAATTATATTTTTATTATAAAGGATGCAACTCAGAAATAGCCAAATGGAAGCCACACAGGGCAAGGTATGAAGGGGTGGGGCCCTTCTTAGGTCTGCCACACCCCTAGCACATCCTGTGTCCAACACAGGCACTACCCAACCTCAGTGTTAGAGAGTTTGTATTCAGGTTTTATTGCAGAGGCATGATTAATTAAATCATTGGTCATGGATGCCTAAACTCAATCTCTAATCCCCAACTATTCCCCAGAGGCTATCTAAGGGCCCCCACCCAGAGTCATCTATTAGCATAACAAAAGCATGCCTGCTGTTCAGCAAATTCCAAGTATTTTCCAAGCTCTTGTGGCAAGAATAGGTACAAAGATCAAATATTATTGTTTTTTTATCATTATACAGTAGTCCACTAGTTCAGTGATAAAGAATCTGCCTGCCAATGCAGAAGACACAGCTTCAATCTCTGGCCCCAGAAGATCCCCTGGAGAAGGAAATGTCAACCCACTCTGTGTCTTAGTGACTAAATATCAGAAGGTCACCCTTATCCATGGTTGCCCTTTCCATGGTTTAGGTCACAGGCTTCAATCATGGCCCAAAAATATGAAATTGAAAATTCCAGAAATAACCAATTGTGTTATTAGGAGCATGCTTTAAATTGTGTGTCATTAGGAGAAGCATAATAAAACCATGTGCCTTTCTACTTCATCCCACATGGCACCCCCAAGTGTCAACGTTATCTGCTCCTGACAACCAACCATCAACATTGTCATGGCTCAATGGTCCAAGATTACCCAAAGCAGATGATTCTCCGTTTGACGTACTGTCAGAAGGTCAGTAGTCGCCTAACTCTACATCACCATGATTATGTTATTCATTTACTTTGTCTCATCATGTAGACATTTTATCATCTCATATCACCACAAGTAGGGTGAATATAGTACAATAAGATGTTTTGAGAAAGAGAGAGATCATATTGAAAATTTTCATTGCAGTACAAGTGACTCTTGAACAACACGGCCATTAATTTGCACTTTATAGTTTGCTCTTCATATCCAGGGTTTCTCTGCAACCACAGAGTCAACCAACCCCAGGTATATAGTACTATAGAATTTATTATTGAAAAATATCCACACATAAGTGGACCTGCAAAGTTCAAATCCATGTTTTTAAGGGTTAACTGTGTCATGTTATAATTGTTCTGTTTTATTATCAATTGTTTTTAATCTGTTACTGTGCCTAAACTGTAAATTAAACTTTATTGGAAGTATGTATGTATGAGGAAAAAAAAAGTACATGTAGGATTTGTTGCTATGTGCAATTTCAGGCATCTCTTGGGGGTCTTGGAACATATCCCTCATGGATAAGGGGGGACTGCAAGGAGAGCCAACCACTCCATTTTAAAGGAGATCAGCCCTGGGTATTCTTTGGAAGAAATGATGCTAAAGCTGAAACTCCAGTACTTTGGCCACCTCATGCAAAGAGTTGACTCATTGGAAGACTCTGATGCTGGGAGAGATTGGGGGCAGGAGGAAAAGGGGACGACAGAGGATGAGATGATGGCATCACTGACTCAATGAACATGAGTTTGAGTGAACTCCAGGAGATGGTGATGGACAGGGAGGCCTGGCATGCTGCGATTCATGGGGGTCGCAAAGAGTCAGACACGGCTGAGCGACTGAACTGAACTGAACTGAACTGTACAATACTATCAATTGTCTTTTTTTCCCCTTTATTTCTAATTTATTGAATTATTTAGTGAGGGAAGCAGAATTCTAAAGTAGTCCTTAATATTCCTGGTTCCTGTGGTACATTCCCCTTCATGGCTCACTGCCTTGCTCTGGTTAAGAGGCTTGCATAACTCAGTGAAGCTGTGAGCCATGCCATGCAGGGTCACCCAAGACAGATAGGTCATAGTGAAGAGTTCTGACAAACTGTGATCCCCTGAAGAAGGGAATGGCAACCCACTCCAGTATTCTTGCCAGGAGAAGCATCTGAACAGTATGAAAAGAAAAAAACAAATGACACTGAAAGATGAACCTCCTAGGTCAGAATGTATCTAATATGCTATTGAGGAAGAGCAGAGGGCAATTGCTAATAGCTCCAGAAAGAATGAAGCAGCTGAGCAAAAGTAGAAGCGACACTCAGTGTGGTTGTGTCTGGTGGTGAAAGTAAAGTCCAGTGCTGTAAAGAACAATATTACGTGGGAACCTGGAATGATAGGTCCATGAATCAAGGTAAATTGGATGTCATCAAGCAGGAGATGGCAAGATTGATTATTGACATCTGAAGAATCAGTGAACTAGAATGGATGGGAAAGGGTGAATTTAATTCCATGACCATTATATCTACTACTGTAGGCAAGAATCCCTTAGAAGAAATAGAGTAGCCCTCAGAGTCAACAAAAGAGTTAGAAATGCAGTTCAGTTCAGGTCAGTCACTCAGTCCTGTCCAACTCTTTGCAACCCCATGAATTGCAGCACGCCAGGCCTCCCTGTCCATCACCAACTCCTGGAGTTCACTCAAACTCACGTCCATCGAGTCAGTGATGCCATCCAGCCATCTCATCCTTGGTCGTCCCCTTTTCCTCCTGCCCTCAATCCCTCCCAGCATCAGTGTCTGTTGGGAGCCAGCGTGAGGAACTCCGCCCATGGCAAAGGTCATGAGGAAGGAAGCTTGGCATACGCAAAGGCGTGATCAAGCCTCAGGAAACCCCCTGTTCCCGAGCATCTACCCCCAAAACCAGAGTACTTTACGGGGAGCTCTCCCCCATAACCATTTCTCTCAGAGAAGGAGTTAACTTGCAGCTCCAGTTAATAAAAATTCCTGGGCGTGACAAGAGTGTTTCAACTTACGAACTCTGAAGGTTCTCTGGCCTGCCTGATCAGGCTCGTCCAGCTGCATGTGATTGTTTACAGCCTCCCAACTGTGAGAGGCATGGGATGTTTTAAAACTTTCTAAATACAGACTCTTTTGAGAAGTTAGAAGATCATTAGTATAGTATAGTGGGTTGATTAGGAATTATATTGGTGAAGGGTTTTTTCATTTGTCATGCCAATAATTACTGCTAATTCCCTGCCCTGGTTGTGACAAGGATGTCTCAGGTCAAACCTCTCTGCTGACAGACTAGCTTGTGTGACAGCCTCTCAACCATAAACAGCACAGAGAGTTTGGAGTATTAGCGTAGGGCTTTTTTCATTGATGAGTCAATGATTGCCATCAGGCCTCCATATCCTTAGGCACCTGGGAATATATTAATCAATGTATTTGAAATATAGAAAAGGAAATATAGTCATTTTTGATGTTAGCAATACTAGACTTTTTGAGTTAATGAATTTTCTCTTTTGTTATAGATCACTGTACTTTGTTATAAATCACTATAAATCACTGTGTCCTTGCTATGCAAAAATGTAACTTTATCACTATCTTAAGACTAAATAGATCTTAAGGGAAACATTGGTGAAGGGTTTACATTTGTTGAGCCAATATTTGCTGCTAAATCTCCATATTCCTGCCCTTATAATGAATATAACTAGCATATAGGGAAATAAGTATTAACCTTTAAGATTAATCATGTTAAACCTTAGGTTAAGTAAATTCCTTTCTTGATTGTAACTCATTACACCCTCACCCTATAGGAATGCAACTTTATTTGGAGTGTGGCGCCTGATTTAAGAAAAAATCACCCCTGGAAAAATAAGTTTTCTGGTTAACTGACCGGTATCAGAAAGGGCCATAAAATGTCAGCAGACCTCATGGCCAGAAGATGATGAAACTCATAAGACCTTTGTATAATTTTATATGAAGCACCTGATTGTGACAAGGGTCAGGTCTGCTGACCCCCGCGTGACTCTGTATTCATCCCTATGTATAACAAAAAGGTATATAAACAAACCTGAAAAATAAAGAAATCGGATCAGTTTCTGGAAAGACTGATTCCCCCGTGTCGTTTCTTTCTCGCTCCCCGTTTTCCTGGCTGAATTCCCATCTGAAATGTGGGTACTCACAAAGCCTGCTAATTCTGCCTGGGCTTCTGAGATCGGACCAGGGAGGCCTCAGTGCCTCCTCTCCTTTGGGAGAATGGAAAGACGCCTGTGGCCTACATAGGTGGTGATTGGTATTCCATGTAAACCAGTTATTCAGCCTCTTTTCTCCACTAATTCTCCTACTACACTATCTGTTTCTAATCTCCCTCTATATCTGTAATTAAATAAGTTTTTTCCAGGACGCTGACTCCGTCCCCACCTTCAAATCACCCTGGATCCACCGGGGCTGGACCCCGGCAGTGTCTTTTCCAATGAGTCAACTCTTCATATGAGGTGGCCAAAGTGCTGGAGTTTCAGCTTCAACATCAGTCCTTTCAAAGAAAACCCAGGACTGATCTCCTTTAGGATGGACTGGTTGGATCTCCTTGCAGTCCAAGGGACTCTCAAGAGTCTTCTCCAACACCACAGTTCAAAAGCATTAATTCTTTGGCACTCAGCTTTCTTAACAGTCCAACTCTCACATCCATACATGACTACTGGAAAAAGCATAGCCTTGACTAGACGGACCTTTGTTGACAAAGTAACGTATCTGCTTTTCAGTATGCTGTCTAGGTTGGTCATAACTTTTCTTCCAAGGAGTAAGTGTCTTTTAATTTCATGGCTGCAATCACAATCTGCAGTGATTTTGGAGCCCCCCCAAAATAAAGTATAACACTGTTTCCACTATTTCCCCTTCCATTTGCCATGAAGGGATGGGACCAGATGCCATGATCTTCGTTTTCTGAATGTTGAGCTTTAAGCCAACTTTTCCACTCTCCTCTTTCACTTTCATCAAGAGGCTCTGTAGTTCTTCACTTTCTGCCATAAGGTTGATGTCATGTGCATATCTGAGGTTATTGATATTTATCCCGGGAATCTTGATTCCAGCTTGTGCTTCTTCCAGTCCAGTGTTTCTCATGATGTACTCTGCATATAAGTTAAATAAGCAGGGTGACAATATACAGCCTTGACATACTCCTTTTCCTATTTGGAACCAGTCTGTTGTTCCATGTCCAGTTCTAACTGTTGCTTCCTGACCTGCATACAGATTTCTCAAGAGACAGGTCAGGTGGTCTGGTATTCCCATCTCTTTCAGAATTTTCCACAGTTTATTGTAATCCACACAGTCAAAGGCTTTGGCATAGTCAATAATGCAGAAATAGATGTTTTTCTGTAACTCTTTTGCTTTTTCCATGATCCAGCAGGTGTTGGCAATTTGATCTCTGGTTCCTCACCTTTTCTAAAACCAGCTTGAACATCTGGAAGTTCACGGTTCACATATTGCTGAAGCCTGGCTTGGAGAATTTTGAGCATTACTTTACTAGCATGCGAGATGAGTGCAATTGTGTAGTAGTTTGAGCATTCTTTGGCATTGCCTTTCTTTGGGATTGGAATGAAAACTGACCTTTTCCAGTGCTGTGGCCATTGCTGAGTTTTCCAAATGTGCTGGCATATTGAGTGCAACACTTTCACAGCATCATCTTTCAGGATTTGAAACAGCTCAACTTGAATTCCATCACCTCCACTAGCTTTGTTTGTAGTGATGCTTTCTAAGGCTCATTTGACTTCACATTCCAAGATGTCTGGCTCTAGGTGAGTGATCACACCATCATGATTATCTTGGTGTTGAAGATCTTTTTTGTACAGTTCTTCTGTGTATTCTTGCCACCTCTTCTTAATATTTTCTGCTTCTGTTAGGTCCATACCATTTCTGTCCTTTTTCAAGTCCATCTTTGCATGAAATGTTCCCTTGGTATCTCTGCTTTTCTTGAAGAGATCTCTAGTCTTTCCCATTCTGTTGTTTTCCTCCATTTCTTTGCATTGATCACTGAGGATGGCTTTCTTATCTCTTCTTGCTATTCTTTGGAACTCTGCATTCAGATGCTTATATCTTTCCTTTTCTCCTTTGCTTTTTGCTTCTTTTTTTCACAGCTATTTGTAAAGCCTCCACAGACAGCCATTTTGCTTTTCTGTGTTTCTTTTCCATGGGGATGGTCTTAATTTCTGTCTCCTGTACAAGGTCACAAACCTCCATCCATAGTTCATCAGGCACTCTATCTATCAGATCTAGGCCCTTAAATCTATTTCTCACTTCCACTGTATAATCATAAAGGATTTGATTTAGGTCATACCTGAATGGTCTAGTGGGTTTCCCCACTTTCTTCAATTTAAGTGTGAATTTGGCAATAAGGAGTTCATGATTTGAGCCACAGTCACCTCCTGGTCTTGTTTTTGTTGACTGTATAGAGCTTCTCTATCTTTGGCTGCAAAGAATATAATCAATCTGATTTCGGTGTTGACCATCTAGTGATGTCCATGTGTAGAGTCTTCTCTTATGTTATTTGAGTGCAATCTCAAAAACAACCGAATGATCTTGGTTCATTTCCAAGGCAAATCATTCAACATCATGGTAATCCAAGTCTATACCCCAACCACTAATGGCAAAGAACCTGAAATTGACAGGTTCTATGAAGAACTATAACACCTTCTACAACTAACACCAAAAAAAATGTCCTTTTCATCATAGGGGGTTTGAATACAAAAATAAGAAGTCAAGAGACACCCAAAATAACAAGCAATTTTAGCCTTGAAGTACAAAATGATGCTAACAAAAATTAAAGTACATAAAAGCTAACAGAGTTTTGTCACGAGAACATGCTGGTCATAATAAGCACCCTTTTTCAACAACCTAAGAGATGAGTCTACACAGGAACATCACCAGATGGTCGACATCAAAATCAGGTTTTTGCAGCCAAAGTTGAAGAAGCTCTATACAGTCAGCAAAAACAAGACCAGGAACTGACTATGGTTCAGATCATGAGCTTCTTATTGCAAACTTCAGGCTTAAATTGAAGAAAGTAGGAAAAACCACTAGGCTATTCAGGTATGACTTAAATCAAATCTCTTATGATTATATAGTGGAGCTGATGAATAGATTCAAGGGATTATATCTGGTAGATAGAGTGCCTGAAGAACTATGAATGGAAGTTCATAACATTGTATAGGATACAGTGACCAAAACTACCCCAAAGAAAAAGAAATGTAAGAAGGCAAATTGATTGTCTGAGGAGGCTTTACAAATAGCTGAGAAGAAAAGTGAAAGGCAAGGGAGAAAGGGAAAGATATATCTGATTGAATGTAGAGTTCCAAAGAATAGCAAGGAGAGATAAGAAAGCCTTCTTAAGTGAACAATGCAGAGAAACAGAGGAAAACAATAGAATGGGAAAGACTAGACATCTCTTCAAGAAAATTGGATATCAAGGGAACATTTCATGCAAGGATGGACATTATAAAGACAGAAATGTTAAGGACCTAACAGAAGCAAAAGAGATTAAGAAGAGGTGGCAAGAATACACAAAAGAGCCATACAAAAAAGTCTTAATGACCTAGACAACTGCAATGGTGTAGTCACTCATCTAGAGCCAGACATCCTGGAATGTGAAGTCAAGTGGGCTTTAGGAAGCATTACTACAAACAAAGCAAGTGGAGGTAATGGAATTCCAGCTGAGCTATTCAAAATCCTAACAGATGATGCTGTTAAAGTGCTACATCCAATACATCAGCAAATTTGGAAAACAGCAGTGACCACAGGACTGGAAAAGGTCAGTTTTCATTCCAATTCCAAGGAAGATTAGTACCAAAGAATGTTCAAGTTCAGTTCAGTTGCTCAGTCGTGTCTGACTCTTTGTGACCCCATGAATTGCAGCACGCCAGGCCTCCCTGTCCATCACCAACTCCCGGAGTTCACTCAGACTCATGTCCATTGAGTCAGTGATGCCATCCAGCCATCTCATCCTCTGTCGTCCCCTTCTCCTCCTGCCCCCAATCCCTCCCAGCATCAGAGTCTTTTCCAGTGAGTCAACTCTTCGCATGAGGTGGCCAAAGTACTGAAGTTTCAGCTTTAGCATCATTCCTTCCAAAGAAATCCCAGGGCTGATCTCCTTCAGAATGGACTGGTTGGATCTCCTTGCAGTCCAAGGGACTCTCAAGAGTCTTCTCCAACACCACAGTTCAAAAGCATCAATTCTTTGGTGCTCAGCCTTCTTCACAGTCCGACTCTCACATCCATACATGACCACAGGAAAAACCATAGCCTTGACTAGACAGACCTTAGTCGGCAGAGTAAGGTCTATGCTTTTGAATATACTATCTAGGTTGGTCATAACTTTTCCTCCAAGGAGTAAGCGTCTTTTAATTTCATGGCTGCAATCGCCATCTGCAGCCCCCCAAAATAAAATCTGACAATGTTTCCACTGTTTCCCCATCTATTCCCCATGAAGTGATGGGACCAGATGCCATGATCTTCGTTTTCTGAATGTTGAGCTTTAGGCCAACTTTTCCACTCTCCACTTTCACTTTCATCAAGGGGCTTTTTAGTTCCTCTTCACTTTCTGCCATAAGGGTTGTGTCATCTGCATATCTGAGGTTATTGATATTTCTCCCAGCAATCTTGATTCCAGCTTGTGTTTCTTCCAGTCCAGCGTTTCTCATGATGTACTCTGCATATAAGTTAAATAAGCAGGGTGACAATATACAGCGTTGACATACTTCTTTTCCTATTTGGAACCAGTCTGTTGTTCCATGTCCAGTTCAAACTGTTGCTTCCTGACCTGCATACAGATTTCTCAAGGGACAGGTCAGGTGGTCTGGTATTCCCATCTCTTTCAGAATTTTCTACCATACAATTGCACTCGTTTCATTTGCTAGCAAAGTAATGCTCACAATCCTTCAAGCAAGGCTTCAACAGTATGTGAACTGAAAACATCCAGATGTGCAAGCTAGGTTTCAAAGAAGCAGAGGAACCAGAGATCAAATTGCCAGCATTCATTGGATCATGGAAAAAGCAAGGGAATTAAAAAAAAAAAAAAAATCTGCTTCATTGACTGTACTAATGCCTTTAACTGGGTGGATCACAACAAACTGGAAAATTCTTAAAGAAATGGGAGTACCAGATCACGTTTCCTGCCTCCTGAGAAACCTGTATGCAGTTTAAGAAGCAACAGTTAGAACCAGACATGAAACAGTTGACTGGTTCCAAATTGGAAAAGAAGTACAACGATATTGTTACCCTACTTATTCTACTTCTATTCAGAGCATGTCATGAGAAATGCCAGGATGGATAAATCACAACCTGGAATCAAGATTGTTGGGAGAAATACCAACAACCTCAGATAAGCAGATGATGCCACTGTAATGACAGAAAGTGAAGAACTAGAGAGCCTCTTGATGAGTGTGAAAGAGGAGAAGGAAAACCTGACCTGAAGCTCAGCATTAACCAACTAATATTCTGGCATCTAGTCCCATCACTTCATGGCAAATAGATGGGAAAAAGTGGAAGTAGTGATAGATTTTATTTTCTTTGGCTCCAAAATCACTACAGACGGTGACTGCAGCCATGTATCTTTTGCTGTAGCCCATTCAACTGCATGAATACAAGGGTGAGGTAAGAGGAGAGTTGACTTTAAACAGGAACATATCAAAGCAACAAGTGTTTGAAGCAGAAGTGTCCATGTGATTTACAATGGAGTGGTGGATGAGGGAGTTTAAAGTGGATAAGGAGGGAAGTGAAGGCATAAAGTGTTGAAATTTATTGAAAGGTTGTAGTTTCATCACCATCAGAGATACTGACAGGGCCAAAAATTTGTTAAGATGGGTGTGTAAAAGGAATGAACTGGAAAGATTGGAGATAGTAGAGTAAGGGGCATGAGACTGGGATTAGAGAAAGATTTTTATTATTGGTGATGATAGGGTTTAGAGTGCTACCATTAAGAGAAAGTAGTAAGTTAGGGGAAAATACAAGACTGATGGAAGAAAAATCCTAAATCATTGAGAGATCAACTTGTTACAGGATCATTTACATACTTACCAAAAAGAAAGTCAGTCTAAGTACCAGTATGAGTGTGAGCCAGGAATTAAAATGAGAAGAAATGACCAGGCTGTGAGTGGGGACAAGGATTGCCATAGAATGACAGCAATAATGAACAGCAGAGTGACTGAGACTCAAAGCTTTTTCTTTTCTTTTTCCTTTACGAGAAAAGGGAAGGGAGGATGGTCTGAGAGCTGTAAAGAAGATCATAGAGGTCATTTACCCATGCACAACCCAGTAGCACAAGAGCTGTATGAGAAAAGCATTGTCCCCATTTGAGAAAGCTTCAGTGACCCCCGGGGAAGAGCCAGGTTCTAGTTAGTACTCAGAGAATACGTTCTGATTACTAATTGGACTTCCCAGTGACCTTCCTTAGAGAATCGAAGTAGAGAGGCCAGCATACTCCATGTATTTTGAAGGCTATCATCCAAAAAAAAAGATATTTAACCTATTTTTTTTGTTAGTATCCATAATACTGCATACAAGAGAAAATTTGTCCTTGGGATGTTTTATTCTTACACGTTCTGACTGAAATGGGCCATGGAAATTCTGATTATTTAGCTAAGGTTTGGACTGAGCAAAAAATCTTTAACTACATAATTGCCTTTGATAGATCAAAAGCAGAAAAAGCAATCTGCATGCTGGGCTGTGACTTCATAGGCTTACATATTTGGAAGGTGTTAGGAGGGTAGAAAACTAAAGCTTATAGATTACTTACTATTATAAAGGTCAGAAATAGAAATTGTGCAGGAGGAATAGTCTTGTAAAACTTTCCTGAGCTATTGAAAGTGGTTTACAAACATACAACATTAAAGGAAAGACTTACCTTGTAAAATGTATTTGCTTATTTTTGTTAATTTCCATGTTAATAAAATGCTTTTTATTTTGTTAGCCAGTATTTAAAGTTTTAACTTTCTTCCAATTGATATGCCATGAGCAATAAATTATGCATAGTGCTGCTAAAAACAAGACAGTTTAAGGGGTAAAAAGCTAATAATTACCAAAGACCAGAATTACAGTCAACATTAAAACAGAAAATGTTAGCCCACAACTCTTCACCTGTCTCTGTTACTACCAGGATGGCAATTGGTATCTATAAGCTGCAGAACATACCCCAAATTGTTGGTGCTGACGTGCTAAGAACATTGAAAAAAGCGCAAACTAGAGTAAGCCTTCCTTTTCCCTCATGCTTTTCCGTGCCTTATAACTCAGGGTTCGGACTGCCCTTTGTATGATTTCTCTGCCTACTTCAACATATTTGTCTTTTATTGCTCCTCTAACAGGAATAGATCTAATTCCATTTTCCAAATGCTATTTAAGGTAATGCCCTAAAAACTTCTTATTTTCAACCATTATTTTGTTGAGAAGTTCTAAATGGGGAATATGAAAATAAAATAGGAGTAAGTTAAAAGGGAGAAATTGACTTTGGAGTACTGGATAGTCTAAACTTGACCCACTGGTTATTTTGCTTTCTACTGTTTTTGTGTGTTAGTGGCCTAGGTAGAAGGTAGCTAATAATGTCTTCAGTCCCATCTAGCATTCACTCATCTAAGACGGAGTCAGCTGGCTGTGGTCTACGTTTCCTCTTGTTTCAGAGAACTTTTACGGCTCCACCATGGTTAGGGTATAGCTGGATCTTTAGAGATGAGGTTGTTTGCCTTTCATTCCTTTGGTAAATGAGTATATACACTATTTTTGCTCATCTTACTCTGCCAAGTATGAATACATACAGGTATAAATGATATTTTTAGCACCAAGGATTTGAGAGAACTTATATCCATTTAGCTATTTCAGCTCCTAAATGGTGTCTGGGACAGTGCCTGGTTGCTAAGTGAACATGTCTTTGCAAACTCCCGAATCTAGCAATTTTTCCTCAGTGTAAGAATGGGAGCCACATACTCTATGGATCAGAGACAAGCTCCATGTCTGTCTTTTTTTTTTTTTTTTTTTTCATATAATTATTTTCATTCTATATTTAGCTCCCAATTTGCTGAACACCTATTACAGTACTTCCCTGGTGGCTCAGAGGTTAAAGTGTCTGCCTGGAATGAAGGAGACCAGGGTTCGATCCCTGGGTCGGGAAGATCCCCTGGAGAAGCAAATGGCAACCCACTCCAGTGCTCTTGCCTGGAGAATCCCACGGAGGGAGGAGCCTGGTAGGCTTCACTCCATGGGGTCGCAAAGAGTTGGACACGACTGAGCGACTTCACTTTCACTATCACTATTACAGACAGTATTTTGCACTTGTATTGAGAAGGAATAATTATTATTTTAGAAATTACTAGAATAGATAATCATGATGGTGTGATCACTTACCTAAAGTCAGACATCCTAGAATGTGAAGTCAAGTGGGCCTTAGAAAGCATCACTACAAACAAAGCTAGTGGAGGTGATGGAATTCAAGTTGAGCTATTTCAAATCCTGAAAAATGACGCTGTGAAAGTTCTGAACTCAATATGCCAGCAAATTTTGAAAACTCAGCAGTGGTCACAGAACAGGAATAGGTCAGGTTGCATTCCAATCCCAAAGAAAGGCAATGCCAAAGAATGCTCAAACTACTACACAATTGCACTCATCTCACATGCTAGTAAAGTAATGCTCAAAATTCTCCAAGCCAGGCTTCAGCAATATGTGAACCGTGAACTTCCAGATGTTCAAGCTGGTTTTAGAAAAGGTAGAAGAACCAGAGATCAAATTGCCAATATCTGCTGGATCATGGGAAAAGCAAAAGAGTTCCAGAAAAACATCTATTTCTGCTTTATTGACTATGCCAAAGCCTTTGACTGTGTGGATTACAATAAACTGTGGAAAATTCTGAAAGAGATGGGAATACAAGACCACCTGACCTGTCTCTTGAGAAACCTGTATGCAGGTCAGGAAGCAACAGTTAGAACTGGACATGGAACAACAGACTGGTTCCAAATAGGAAAAGGAGTACATCAAAGCTGTATATTGTCACCCTGCTTATTTAACTTATATGCAGAGTACATCATGAGAAACGCTGGGCTGGAAGAAGCACAAGCTGGAATCAAGATTGCCAGGAAAAATAGCAGTAACCTCAGATATGCAGATGATACCACCCTTATGGCAGAAAGTGAAGAGGAACTAAAGAGCCTCTTGATGAAAGTGAAAGAGGAGAGTGGAAAAGTTGGCTTAAAGCTCAACATTCAGAAAACGAAGATCATGGCATCGTGTCCCATCACTTCATGGGGAATAGATGGGGAAACAGTGGAAACATTGTCAGACTTTATTTTTCTGGGCTCTAAAATCACTGCAGATGGTGATTGCAGCCATGAAATTAAAAGACACTTACTCCTTGGAAGGAAAGTTATGACCAACCTAGACAGCATATTCAAAAGCAGAGACATTACTTTGTCAACAAAGGTCCGTCTAGTCAAGGCTATGGTTTTTCCTGTGGTCATGTATGGATGTGAAAGTTGGACTGTGAAGAAAGCTAAGCACAGAAGAATTGATGCTTTTGAAATGTGGTGTTGTTGGAGAAGACTCTTGAGAGTCCCTTGGACTGCAAGGAGATCCCAGCAGTCCATTCTAAAGGAGATCAGTCCTGGGTGTTCATTGGAAGGACTGATGTTGAAGTTGAAACTCCAATACTTTTGCCATCTGATGCAAAGAATTGACTCATTTGAAAAGACCCTGATGCTGGGAAGGATTGAGGGCAAGAGGAGAAGGGGATGACAGAGGATGAGATGATTGAATGGCATCACTGACTCAATGGACATGGGTTTGAGAGTGGATTCCAGCAGTTGGTGATGGACAGGGAGGCCTGGCGTGCTGTGGTTCATGGGGTCACAATGAGTTGGACACAACTGGGTGACTGAACGGAACTGAACTGATATCCATTTAGAAATATTTATAGGAAAATACTTTTTTGGCTGTAGGCCACAGAAGCCATATATGGGTCCCCATAAAGAGGATTACAAAATTCTCCCTCTGCCTACCTCCTCACTTTCTTTTTCTTGCATTGATGAGGGAATGAGGTAACATTACACCAAAAGAAATAATCTTTACCTTTATGTATTTCTGCCAAAGTTTCAAAAAATTAAAATGCTTGTCCTCACAGTTCCAGTGGAAACTGTGAGGTAGTAAAATATTTTTGAACCATTTTCATCTCCACTCAGCAAACAATTTGGGTATCTCTGTTACATTATCCTGACACTAGGTAAATTACAGTAACTAATATAAGAGTTATGGTGACACATTATAGGCTAATGAAAAATTTAGTTGTTTGGAGATTGAACAACAATGATAACCATAGACCAAAACTAGTTTTGAGGTTTGCTGCAAAGTCTCACTTCAGAAAGATACTAACATGGAAACTTTAAATATAAAATTCTGGACTACATTATCTCTGGAAGGATCTAGAATCCAACTTGGGAGACCTTTTGATGAAAAACCTCAAAAATAGAATGCTCAGAGAACAAGAGTATTCCAGCCAATTTAATTTGAAATGAGTCAGTTTGCACCACTATTTAAAACATACAATAGGTGACTTTCTTTCTTGATGGTTAATTGTGGACAAAGTCTCAAGGTCACCATTCTGAAGAATATTTTTCACTGGCAATACTATAGATATGTTATTTTTAATCCTCTTAAATAAGACTTACATCTTCTATCTCATGCAAGTGTCAAAGATTTTAGCACAGAACTTTATGGCCACAAAGTAAACGTAGACGTTGTTGAGAATTGCACTGCATATTGAGGCTTCCCTGGTGGCTCAAATGGTAAAGAATTTGCCTGCAATGAAGGAGACCCAAGTTTGATTCCTGGGTTGAGAAGATCCCCTGGAGAAGGAACCCCATCTCTAGCTTCCTCTCTTCCATCTTTTTTTAAAAAATTCATGGCAAAACCAATACAGTATTGTAAACCTCCAATTAAAATAAATAAATTTATATTAAAAAAACAAAATGCAATAACAAAATTATAAAAAAAATTCATTGTTATCAACTTATTTTACAATCATATACACCAGGCACATGAGCAACAGAAGTTGTATTTATAATTACTCCAGGTTTTAATCTACATTTGCATAATGATTTTCTTGTTTCTAAGAAGGGAGCCTCAGATGGAAACTTGAAGAAAGGAAGACTATATAATAACTTTATTCTTCATGACGCTTCCAGTATAGAGAAGTAGTTGTGGCTTGTAGATTTTAGTAAATCCTCTACTTCTTCGAAGTTTATTTCAGGGTAGAGCAATGGAATATGTAAACGAACTGAACACTATAATTAAGCCATTTTATTTTCCATTTATTTCCATTTGAAGATCTGAGTCACCATCTTGCAAATATTTTTGAACACGTTAAAATTTAACACATGTAAGAACTGATGTGGAAAATGGTAGAAACATCTGACTTCATAAAGAATAATTTTTAAATTGTCAAGTAATTTATTCAATGTCCCTTAGGTGTCTACTTCTCTTATAGGGAATGTGATAATTATACAAGAAATATAAATTATTGTCTTTACTCCAAAAATGCATCTTGTTGAGGTGTAATATGTATGTTGTTATGCTGAAGATGTCAAAATTAGTGGTATAAACAACTAGTTAGTTAGGGATTCTGAGACTCTGCATTTATAACCAACTCCCAGGTGAAATGATACTGGACCATGGACTGCATTCTGAGTTGGAAAGGTATAGATCAACATTGTCCAATAGAAGTATAATTTGAACTAGAAATGTAAGCCACATATGTGACTAACTTTCCTAGTGGTCATATGAAAAAAGTAAAAAGAAATAGCTGAAATTAATCTTATTATTATTTTGATTTAATCCAAGGTACTCTTTTGATTTAATCCCTGTGTTGGGAAGATCCCCTGGAGAAGGAAATGGCATCCGATGCCACTATCTTTGCTTGGAAAATTCCATGGACAGAGGAGCCTGGCAGGCAACAGTCCATGGAATCACAAAGAGTAGGACATGACTGAGTGACTAACACACCTAATGTATAAAAACAACCATCACTTTAACATGTAGTCAAAATTATTGAATATTAATATATATTATTGATTGATTTTACATTCATTTTTCACTTTGTCTTCAAAATCCAGTGTATGGTTTATGCTCACAGAACATCTCTGTTCAATGCAATCACATTTCAAGTGCCCCATAGCCATATGTGGCTGGACAGAGAAAATAGAGATAATATGTGCCATGGGACTGCAAATAGAAAAAAAAGGAAAATCAATGGACAGAGAGGAGGAAAAGGCAGGAAGTTTGACATTGAAGGCTAGATACAATTTGTAAAAAAGCTGGTGGAGTTTAGAGTAGGACAACTTCAAATAGAGAGTATTTGATGGATTTAGCTCATTCAGAAGTTTAATGATATCCAGACCTCAAAGTTTTGAAGAGAAGTGAATAGGATTTATGTTCTAGCCAAAATCCCAGTAAGACAAATAGATTCTCACCTTACGTCTGCCTTGAACTGTGAGCAAGACATTAAAAAACAGTAGTGTCCAATTTGTTGGACTTGAGAGAACTTGTATCCATTTGGCAAGAAGGTCCACCTAGCTGGGTGTCTAAATAAAACCAATCAATCCTCAAAAGATGTCACTGAGACCCTTCTCTGTGTTGCATGAGGCTCTTTAGGTGTCCACCACTTCTGTTAAATTTCCTTTCCATTTTCACTGTGTATGCTTTTAGAAAGAAATTTGTCAGAAAGAAGAGTTGATGTATCTTGGCCTTTGTGGCTATCAATGAAGGTGATATCATTTAAACTAAGGGTTCTTGTGAGAATGGAATATTATAAAGAATATAAAGCTTGGCTCATTACAGATAACCAGTGGGTGATTGCTTCTGTGACTATAATACTCATCAGTATCAATGATGATGTTACTATCTTTTAAACCCACCTCCATTAAATGGAAGCATTGCCTAGGTGTACAGTCTATATTGAAAATTACACTTGAGGGCTACAGCCTTGTCTACACCAGCAAAGCTTTCTCTCACTCTCTCACTCTCATTTACTAAGTTACTGAAACTATGGAACCTCATATTCTGGTTACTCTAAATCCATGAAGATTATCAACATAGTTAGTTCTCTCCCAGAAGTTGTTCCTGGGCTTCAAGACATGCAAGCTGACTCACTAGCAGACTTCCCAGCAGGGTTTACCACTCCAAGGGCAATTGCTTTGAGACTAATAAGTTTCTTTTTTTTCTTTCCTAATAAGATTTTAATGACAGTTTAGATTTATGGTCAAACAGTTTCTCACTTACTGTTGATCATTCCCAGGAATATGTTTTGTGAAGAAGAGCCATTGTTAAAAATCTTCATAAAATATTTTTGGCCCTCTTTTCTCAAAGAATAGAGTAAGTCACTTTACTTGGAAGTACAAACTTTCAAGTTGCAAACTTTCAAAGTTGTGCACCTACGTTAACATGTCCAATTATGTAAATATTAGTTTACCTGTCTGTTGTATTTTATCAAGTGCATGCATCAAGCCCAGGATGTCCAGAAACAAGCATAAAAGCAACAGTGATGTAGTTGGTACCGCTGAGAAGTCTCAGCTGTTTGTTGTACTGTACTTCTGTACTTTTCAAGGTACTGTACCATAAGATTAAAATGTTTATTTTTTGTGTTTGTTTTTTATATATTGTGTGAAAAGTATTATAAACCTATTATTGGCCAATTGTGTTAGTTGCTACCTAGGCTAACCTAGGCTAACTTTGATGGACGTACAAACAAATTGGACTTATGAATGCACTCTAGGAGCTGAACTTGTTCATCTTACTGTACCCATTTCCTTATACCTACAGAGATGTTAGTTTTGACGCAGCTTAAAGAATTTCTTTCTTTCTTTACACAAAACTGAAGGAGTTTCTTACTGGACTAGTGTTCTTACCATCTGTAGCTGGTGTGTCATATTTTCAGGCCTCAGAGCTAATGCTCTTAAGTCTCCAGCTGATGCTAAGAATGACTTACTTTTAGTATTGCTATGAGTCATAGGAAAAGGAGTACATCAAGGCTATATATTGTCACTCTGCTTATTTAACTTATATGCAGAGTACATCATGAGAAACGCTGGGCTTGAAGAAGCACAAGCTGGAATCAAGATTGCCGGGATGAATAACAATAATCTCAGATATGCAGATGACACCACCCTGATGGCAGAAAGTGAAGAAGAACTACAGAGCTCTTGATGAAAGTGAAAGAGGAGAGTGAAAAAGTTGGCTTAAAGCTCAACATTCAGAAAACGAAGATCATGGCATCTGGTCCCAGTACTTCATGGGAAATAAATGGGGAAACAGTGGAAACAGTGTCAGACTTTATTTTGGGGGGCTCCAAAATCACTGCAGATGGTGATTGCAGCCATGAAATTAAAAGACACTTACTCCTTGGAAGGAAAGTTATGACCAACCTAGATAGCATATTCAAAAGCAGAGACATTACTTTGTCAACAAAGTTCTATCTGGTCAAGGCTATGGTTTTTCCAGTGGTCATGTATGGATGTGAGAGTTGGACTGTGAAGAAAGCTGAGCACCGAAGAATTGATGCTTTTCAACTGTGGTGTTGTGAGAGTCCCTTGGACTACAAGGAAATCCAACCAGTCCATCCTAAAGGAGATCAGCCCTGGGTGTTCTGTGGTAGGACTGATGTTAAAGCTAAACTCCAGTACTTTGGCCACCTCATGCGAAGAGTTGACTCACTGGAAAAGACTCTGATGCTGGGGGGGATTGAGGGCAGGAGGAGAAGGGGATGACAGAGGATGAGATGGCTGGATGGCATCACTGACTCGATGGACGTAGGAGTGAACTCCGGGAGTTGGTGATGGACAGGGAGACCTGGCGTGCTGCAATTCATGGAGTCGCAAAGAGTCGGACATGACTGAGTGACTGAACTGAACTGATGAGTCACTGAAGAGAAATTCGAGTTACCTGTTAAATCAGAGGACTATTCAAAGGAAAATAAGAATTTTATACCTCATTGAAGAGCTGACTTACAAAAGCATCATTTCTGTTTAGTCCATTGAACTGCTTTAGGAAATGTCACTAGGGCACCAGAATTGGGCAATTCATGGCTCTCACGCAGGACAAAATTCGTTTCTTCAGCATTGTTTCTGTAGAATTTCAGGCAGCCAGCCAAATGTCAACTGCTATCATCATCTCTGTGGAATGTTTTAATTAACCCCTTCATTGGTAACAGACTAGCCCTTTCACCTAGCTGCCTGGGCAGTGTTTCTCTAATATGTGATGAAATTGTCCACTTTGTTTCCTGAGCTGTCAGAGGTGCTTGCTCTGCACCGAGAGGGCTGCCTCCATCCAAGTTCATGCGCAGACTATGATCTGTCACACTCTTTGTTTTTCTTAAAAAGCTTGACTACCTGCCTCCTCACTTCTTGCTGGCAAACATTTCCTTCTCTGATTACTTTCTGTGCTAATAGACTTCAAATGTTTATGAACTTCTAAATCACAATGATGGCAAAGAATTGAATAGGAAGGTCTTCTTATCTGGCAGTGAAGGTGTGTGGGGGGATGAGCTTGTTTTGCCTATTTACTTGCATTTCCCTTTTATATTTATATTTAGAACAACCAGAAACAAAATGTGTTGAGGGCAGGTTTGAAAGAAAAAGTGAAGAAGAACACCATTTCCCCCCTAGTTAGTTTGAAACTATTCATTGCTCAACTATGAACAACTCTGCTCACAGAGTTAGTTGTACTGTGGAGGATGTGAAAGGACTAATAAAAGGGAGTGACGGGACAGGTCAACAATTTTGAGTACTCAGTGTGCAGAGCTCTGCAAAAGATAGAGGTAAAGAACAAAAATATAAGAATATTGTTTATATCTGAAATGATAAACTCTATGTCACTATATATTAAGTGAATGGCATACAATTTTGGAGTTGTGGGTATCCAGAAGGAGGCTGTAACATTGAAGGGTAGAGTAGGACCCAAGCAGATACACCTAGAATAACCTTTCTAAAATGCCATTTTGAGGATACCAGCCTATCCCATCCCACTGAAAATCCCTTCAGGGAAGTGGTGATTTTTCCAGGTCCTCCTTCTGTCACCTTATCTCTTAGGCTTTCTGTCTAGAACTCAAGGCTCCAACCATATGAAAATGAATCTCAGTTTCTGGAATGCTCTACTGTTTTTATGCCTCAGAACTTTCTCTTATGCTTTCCTTCTACCTGGGGCACTTACAAAATTTCTCTTGCCTTGCTAATTCTTACTAATTCTCAGAGTGTTTCTGAGACATTCTGTTGGTCCCGTAGCTAACCCATAGGTTAGATGCTTCCCTTTCATCCTGTGTCTACTTTATGTAATTGCTGTTTCTTTTTCTCTCCTGCTAGACTCTATGCTTGGTGAGAGGTGAGAACCCCATTAGATGTTTCAAGTTTGTGCCCAAGACAGTGCTTGTGGTCTAGCAGAACAGAGCTTTGGAGGCTGTGAGATTCTCACAGCCAGAGAGGAGAGAGAAGGGCTGGAGCAGGGCTGAGGGTGATGCACGACTTTCCGACACCTTCCTTGGCCTTGTGATAATAGCCTTGAAGGCATCACCTCTTTTGTATCTTTTTGTTAGCTTCATGAAATCAGTATTTTCAATCCCCATTTTAAAGAAGGAGCTGAGTATCAGAACATATAACTAACAAAATAACATAGCTGATCAGTTATGGAGTTAGAATTTAAGTTCAAGTCTCTTGGGTCCTAAAGGTTTAGGAGAAGGTTTGTTTCTTTATTTAAAGAAATGAATAATATTGATAGTTATAATAGTAATCCAGGGAATTGAAGTTGGTGCATTGCTAAGCACTTTCTTTGATTATATATACACAAATATTGGGTTAGCCACAAAGTTCGTTCAAGTTTTTCCATAACAGCTTACAGAAAAACCAGAACAAACTTTGTGGCCAACCCAGTACTATGAAGAAGTACCTAAATTATACTTATCTCATATGCTTGTCTTAGGAAACTAAGATTCAGATAGTTTGATCAGCTCCAAGTCACCCATTTACCCAGAGGGGTGAGAGTATGTAGGGCATGAATCTTGGCAACCTGACCTGGGGGTGCAGGTGTTAAAGATGTGCCACTTGCTCAGGCTCTCAGGTCAGCCTCCTGGATTCCAGTCTTGCCAATTTACAATTCGTACAACTGTGGACAGGCATTTTACTTTATTTCTCTCATCCTCTGTGTTTTCATTTGTGATTCTGAGGACTAAATGTAAAATTCTTAGGATGCAGTCTGGCATAAAGACTCAATAAATGTTGGCTGCTAATATTCTTTTTATTGACAAGGTCTCGTTTCATCAGTCAAAGAACAAATACTTATTGCCTCTTTGATATAATCCATTTTTTTTCTTGGTGACTTTATTATTTTAAAATGTTTTAAGTTAAATTTAATGAAAAATTGTTCCAGGGAGTCATAACTTGCAACAACCATTACTCAATTTTGTGATGAATTGCATTTCCAGTGAAATTTCAGAACCTGTGTATTTTGACAATAGAAATAATGGGAGGGAAATATGTTTTTTCCCAATTAGGGAATATATTAGGTTTGCATGAAGGCTTGGAGAAAATTCTAGGTAACTGCTGTGGGGATAAGGAGCTGAGTTAAGGGCCTGTGTCTCATTTTTCTCACAATTGAATTTTTGCATATGTGTTAGTGAGACTATTCAACTAGCTTCATCATCTTGTCTGTCACAATTTGAGCATTGGCCTACCCTAATTCTTCATTTGACTTAATGAGATGCCTTTTGGATTTTTCTGCTTGGTTTTGAGGCTGTGCATACCACATCAATACAAACTAGGTAAGGGAGATAAGTCTCAGTTCAAAATTAGCCTTTATTGAGCAAAAAGACCTATAAGGGACTTTCACAGTTTCAAGTCTTGAGAGTCCCTTGGACTGCAAGGAGATCCAACCAGTCTATCCTGAAGGAAATCAGTCCTGAATATTCATTGGAAGGACTGATGCTGAAGCTGAAACTCCAATACTTTGGCCACCTGATGTGAAGAACTGACTCACTAGAAAAGACCCTGATGCTGAGAAAGATTGAAGGCGGGAGGAGAAGGGGATGAGAGAGGATGAGATGGTTGGATGGTATCACTGACTTGATGGACATGAGTTTGAGTAAGCTCCAGGAGTTGGTGATGGGAAGCCTGGCGTGCTGCAGTCCATGGAGTCGCAAAGAGTTGGACATGACTGAGTGACTGACCTGAACTAAACTGAACATTTTCAAGTGACTATTGCCTTTGTTTTAATATAGGATATTATAATATCCTATAACATAGGATATCATAATATTTAGTTATAGGATATCCTATAATAGGATATTACCATATTAATTGGTGAAACCTCTTGAATTTGGTATACTGGAAAGATTATAAGACTAAGACCTACCAGACCTTTAATCTTGTTTCTAATAAGCAGCAGTATAAATACTCTTACCCTTTGGTCCTCAGTTTTCTCAAATATAAAATGGGTGATGTTGACTAGATGAGGAATCCTCAAGCTAAACAGCCTGTGGGCCAGGTCCAGACCACAGCCTCTTCTGGACATATTGCAGGACAGCCCTTCCCACTTGTGTGTGTGTGTGTGTTTGTCATGGCTCCTTTTGCATGGTGACAGCAGAGTGCAGCAGTTACAACACGAAGCCTGACATTCTCATGATATGGTCCTTTACAGAACAAATTTACTGAGGCTGTCTTTGAGGATCTCTTCCCTGGTGGCTCAGATGGTAAAGATCTGCCTGCAATGCAGGAGAGCCAATTTCGATCCCTGGGTCAGGAAGATCCCCTGGGAAAAGGAATGGCTCCCCTCTCTAGTATTCTTGCCTGGGAAATCCCATGGACAGAGGAGCCTGGCAGGCTACAATCCAAAGAGTAGTACATGGCTGAGCAACTAACACAAGATTGTTTCTAGCTCTAAATTAGAAACACAACTCTACCATTTACCAGTTAGGTGACCTTGGGCAAGTCAGTTAACATCTCATTGCCTCAGTTTCTTTATCTATAAAAGAAGGACAATAAAAGAAACTACTCCACAGGCTTGTTGGTAAGACTGAATGAGACAATTCATTGACAGAACATAGTACAGTCCAAGAGCGTCTTAGAGAGGTACCAAATTTTAGCTATCATTATCATCATCATCATTTTTTAGTAATGGTGCTTATCATATTCTGTCTTACTAAAAATAATAATATACCTAAAGTTATAGAAAATCAACATAGTTTAATCTTTAAATAATTTTTGGGCTTGTATCTCATGGAAGATTTAGAACAAATGATCAAGAAATTCTGGAGTCAGCTGAGATAATATCACTCCTGCATGTTGGGCTCCTCTTCCACTGACAGTTGTGCAGCTTCCTCCAGTCTGTAAAGGATAGCTAGAGAGAGGATCTGCAGTTTTCTCTATTTTCTGTAGGAAGGAGACAGAGGCGTAATCTTGAGTCTTAGGCTAACACAGAACATAGTTAGGATGAAAATTTAAAAACACCATCCTATGGGTCTGAGCAGGGAAATGCTATATTCACAAAGCTTCTGGTACAGATATTAAATCTATAAGCCTCTCTGTATACAGATAGAGAGGATGCTACTCAAACAGTTCAGATGTCTCTGAGCTCATTCTTGGATGCAACAGATCTCATTGTCCTATAGAGTAAGATTCATTTTTCCCAAACACAAAGATGAGTGATTCTTTTTGGCTCTGTTTAAGCTTCTTTGCTCAAACACCGCCAAGGATCTCTGAGGGGTGGAATCTGTTCCTTGACTCAAGAAACCAGAAGTCTGGTATCTGCAATATCTTCTCTACGCACCCCAGGTCTGAAGAGAGGCAAAACCTGCTCTGGCAGTATTCCAGGGAAAAGCTCATCTGCTCCCAAAGAGGAAAGCTAGACCCTCCATTGATATCCTTCCATGGCAAAGCCAACTGCTGAATGCTAGTCCAGGTTCACCTCCAGAGCTCTGTTGAATCTGCCTCAATAGCCAGAGTCACCGTTTGCATTAGAATAGATGCTGAAAATCTTTTCCAAAAGAGCAAAATGATAATGAGTTCAGACACAAATGAAGTACGGTATCCAACACATGCTCTTATGTCAGTGTTACTCAGTTATTAGATTGTCAAAAGGTAAATTCTGTTGTGAATGACAATATTTACACTGAAGTTTCAAAAATTCATGGCTTTCGAAGTGTTTCAAGTCATAGGGAATAGAAGTGGAAATTTCCAGTAGCTTGTCTTTGCAAAGAGGAAGTGGAAATTGAAATAAAGAGGGCAGGCAATTGGGTCGCCTGTAGCAAGCAAGCTTATGTTCCTGATTTTCAGTGCCTTATTCAATTTTAATCAGACAAAACAAGTTCTTCAAATATGAGTCAATAGCATTATTTTCTTAATTAATTTTCTCCTATTTGATGTCATGTTGAACTATAGCTTTTTGTTTTTTTTTAGAAAAATTTTTATGTAGACAGCTCACCACAGTGGTGCAAAGAATGCTGGGAGCACAAACGTTGGGTCTCTAGGTATGTACATACCTATAATATATGTATGTAGAATTTGATCTCCTGCTGAATGAATGAGCACTGTGATATTTTATCTGATATATGGAAACTAGAGATGATTCTCATGTGAATGAAACAAGTGAGATCTAAGTATTGTTGTTATTGTTCAGTCACTAAGTCTTGTCCATCTCTTTGCAACCCCATGAACTGCAGCACACCAGGCTTCTCTGTTCTTTACCGTCTCCCAGGGTTTCTCGAACTCATCATGTCCATTGAGTTGGTGATTCTTGGTCTAATCTCTGATCAGCAATGGATACTCCCTTCAGTGCTTTTTGGCTTATTCCTTTTTATTGTGGCCAATCTTCATAATGCTAAGAGATAAGACTTTGGCACCCAACAGTAAAAACAAAGCAAAACAAATAGACAAAGAAGATACAGAAGGATGACACTGTTTAATATCCAGTAGGCTTGAGAATACTTTCCTTCTTTTTATTTCTGATGATAGTCATATCTCTGCTTGAAACTTTAATTTAGTCATTTACTCTTTTTTCAACAGAGTTTTAGGATGGCCTATTTTGTTCTAACATTGTCCTAATCATTGGGGATACAGGGCTTTGATAGATCCATTTCCCTATCCTCAAGATTTTATAGGTCAGGAATAAAAGACATAGAAACAGATGCTTGCTAAGTAAAGAAAGAAGATTCAAGGCTGAAATAAACTGTTTCTTCAAATATCTTTTCTAAAGATAGAGTGTAATATAATGTGATTTCAAGTACCCTTCCCTCTTTCCCCTGCCTTCAGCACTACATACATGATAGTTTTGTTATTTCTTTTCAATACCTGATTCTACCATAAAAGTGTTTTTTCTTTTTAATCACCGTAGCTTCTACCATAAGAGTTTTATTACTTTAGCTTATAGCTTTATGCTGCATATCTCAGTGTATGTGTATGTGAGAGAGACTGCTCATGTTATCTTACTTTTAGGTATGAGTGAATTCTAATTCCTTTTTCAGAGAAGACTTAAATTAGAAAACAGGAAAGAGAGCAATACTATATGTGATTTGGGAGGAAGAGGTGGAGAAGGAGAATATCAGACTCTCCTCTAGAACTTGGCCTGGGGATTTCTACATCCTGTATACTCTATCCTTTGCTTCTCTATTCCCAGGATTTTCCCATGAACAACTAAGGGCCCATAGGAAAGTTTTCTTCACATCTGTAAAGACTCATTCCTAGCATTTCCTAGCATAGGATTTGGATTCTGGAATGATTAGATTATTGCCTTAATCACATTAGCCACTGTGGCTTCTTTACCTCAAAGTTAGAGAGCCCTGAAACTTATTCCATAGATTTCCCAGGTTTCAACCCTGCTTCTTTCTAGTTTAATTGTCAAGAGCAAATGGTGACTCAAGTATCATTCCTACATTCTCCAGGAGACAAAGGAGTTTGCTGTAAATCATATTGCTTTACCATGCTATAAAGCTGGCTATGTGATGCTAGCCCATGGCTAGTCTAAACAGAGCTTTTTTTTTTTTTTTTTTTTTGATAGGTAAGAGATAGTTTATTAACCTAGGACACTTGTGAGGGATACAAGTATGCAAGCAAGGGCTCTCTTCCCTGAGAACTAAGTGAGAAAGCAGGTTTACTTAGGGAGATACACATGCTGTAGATAATGTGTGGGCTGTCTCAGAAGGTGAGAGGCCCTGGGAGATACACATTTCATAGACAGGATGAATCCGTCTCAAAAGGTACGAGTACCCCAAATAAGAGATTTAATTGGGGCCCATTGTCACGGTTTCTTTCCCTGGACTGTCTCCTTCCAGTCAGGGCTCACCAGGATGCTTCCTGCATACAACTGTATTCAGGAAACCAGCTTTAGAACTCTTTGGACATGGCTGCAGCACCATTTTTCCCCTCTTCTCCTTATGAGCATTTCTAGAAGGAAAGCAGAGATAGGTAGTTGTCTCAGCTATACCCAAGGTAACTGGGTAAGTAATTGTAGGACCATAGAAAATTTAGACTACTGGTAACCTTTTTGTTGCTGTTGTTTAGTCACTAACTAAGTTGTGTCAGACTCTGACGCCATGGATTGTACCCCGCCAGAGTCCTCTGTCCATTGGATTTCTCAGGCAAAAATACTGAAGCAGGTTGCCATGTCCTTCTCCAGGGGATCAAACCTGCATCTCCTGTATTGGCAGGCTGATTCTTTACCACTGAGCCACTAGGCAAGCAGTGGCAGTATACTGTAGTCCAAAGAAGTCACTTCTGACAGGTAATTTACTAAAATGTACAGTATTATTTTCGTATGTTTAATCAGAGTTACAGAAAAATTTGTGAGCTTTCAACTGGGTTGTGGGTGGTGAGAAGTTTTGCATCATAACACTAAAAAAAAACGAGTATCATTGAGAGCAGCCTCGCCCACAGTATGCCCATCACAGTGATGATTTCACCTCTCTGTGACCTCTGGAAACTGTTATTAGAAAGTGGCTAGTTTCACCAGTCACTTTTGTGTGTTATATCTGAGAAGAGATAAAGTGGAACAATCTTTTGCTTTTGTGGATTGCAACCATTAATATCTGGAGTAAATATTACCTTATGCCCTGAATGAATCACACTTTGCACATGGTACTTGTAGCTGCCTGTCTCTTGAACTTCTTCATAACAATGCTTAGCCCCAGGGCCTTAGGCCAAAAGGTCAGCAAAGAAAGGATAGAATTCATCTTGAAATACCTATGGCTTCTGATACAGATTTTTTTTTAATGTTTGAAAATTTCAGGTGTTAGTAGTTATGGTCTTGTTGAATCTACCTCAGAAAAGTACTTGACTTGGATGGATGATCGAAATAAGAAACATGGCAATTCAGTTCAAAAGCTAATGAAATAGAAGGATGAAAAATATACCCAAAAGCTGTAACAAGTAAAGCTAAAATAAATAATACATTAAAAAGTTGTTAGACTTCCATACATTTAAGCATCTCAACAACAAAAAAATCAGCAACTTTATCCTTTAATGGCATGTAATATTACAAGATTTCCTCTAAATAGATAGTTGCTAGCATTAATGGCAAGAACAAAATAACTGGTACAGAAGGAACTGGTATACATTTATTTTTTCTTAAGTGTTTAAGTCAAAGAGCTTGAAATAAAAAAAGAAGTACTAATACTTTTACAGTCTGCACATTTACATAACACAAATGGGAACAAATTAGATTCTCCTTCATATAGGTATCTAGGGAAAATTATTTGCAAATCAGTTTCCGAGGAACTTAGAGATATTGTTTTATGATTTGAGTCTTTCTGGAAGCAACACTTTCATCAACAATTTTGAGTAACTGAATATTGCTTCATAATGGAAATCAGTGTGAAAATCAACTTCTAAGAGCCCACCATGGGCATACAAGTCTTTGCAGAAAAGGGAGCTGGTTCCTCCCTCAAGCTTTGCTGAATTAGTGTGTTTTCTCCACCACATGCATTTTATATTTGGCTCTCTTTCCTTTATTATTATTAATCTTGCTTCTAGTTCTAGTGCCAATGACACTTTCAGCTGCCTCCATTTATGGCCTCAACTTCTTAGCAACATCCACCCACCCCCATTTTGTCTTGACACTCTCTTAGAGGTGACAAGTGCTGAAGTAAAAGTTGAGGTTAGGGTACTGACTGGAGATAACTGAGTTCAAGTCCCAGCTCTGGAACTTGCTACGTATGTGATTTTGAAGAATCTGTGCCAGTGCTTCCTTCCTTATAAAATGGAGATAAGAAATCTTCCCTAAGGCTTGTGACAACTGAATGATGTAACAAATGTATATAAAGTACTTGGCACTATGTCTACAAAGAAACAGAACTTGGTAAAGAATAGGGAGATTAGATGTGTTTATTGTTCTTGATATTCTCATAGACTACCTGAATTCCCAAAACTTCCTTTTCATATTCTTTTCCTTGTTCTACCCAAGTCTAGCTGATACGACCTTATCACAGAGCCTAGGATGTCCCAGCCTAACACAAGAAAATAGTTCGTAACCACCTTGGCATTTTTCTCTTGGTAAAAATTCATACAGAAGACAGCTCCAACCCCAAGTTGAAGAGATAAACGTCAAGTTGCTGAATCTTGTGGCAGTACCTCTTGTATCCCTTAGCATAAGGGACATTCCAAGGTTGCAACTGGCTCATCCGTATCAACATGTTTTACTGGTAACCTAAGCAATTTCTCAGAGAAGGCAATGGCACCCCACTCCAGTACTCTTGCCTGGAAAATCCCATGGATGGAGGAGCCTGGTAGGCTGCAGTCCATGGAGTCGCGAAGAGTCAGACACGACTGAGCGACTTCATTTTCACTTTTCACTATCATGCATTGGAGAAGGAAATGGCAACCCACTCCAGTGTTCTTGCCTGGAGAATCCTGGGGACGGCGGAGCGTGGTGGGTTGCCGTCTATGGGGTCGCACAGAGTCGCACACGCCAAGCGACTTAGCAGCAACAGCAGCAAGCAATTTCTACTCTCTAATCCTTACTCACCTTCTCCAATACCCACACACCCCTGCTAAGGATTAAGCACTGTGGGCCTTATCTTCAAATTTAGGATTTGAGAAGTTGACTATATTTTGAAAGACAGCCTGATTCTAATATTAGAGGGTGGGATCCTGGGGAAAAAGTTGAGAAAGATCTAGGCAATGGCACCCTACTCCAGTACTCTTGCCTGGAAAATCCCATGGATGGAGGAGCCTGGTAGGGTGCAGTCCATGGGGTCACTAAGAGTTGGACATGACTGAGCAACTTCACTTTCACTTTTCACTTTCATGCATTGGAGAAGGAAATGGCAACCCACTCCAGCGTTCTTGCCTGGAAAATCCCAGGGATGGGGGAGCCTGGTGGGCTGCTGTCTATGGGATCGGACAGAGTCGGACACGACTGAAGTGACTTAGCAGCAGCAGCAGCAAGCAAATTAAAAAATGTTATCCTTTCATTAATTTCTTTGTGAATCTCCTGATCTCACTTTCTTCTATCACCTTTCCTCATTAACTATAATCAGGTCATATACTGCCTATTTGTTTCTAAAGTTTCCAATTTTATTAGGGGAGGTGGTGGTCCATCATACAGATTCCTTTACCAGTGCTAATCACGTAAATCCAGATTAACTGATTAAAGTTCACATTCTTGGCAGAGGCTTTAACCACACTTCAGTTCAGTTCAGTTCAGTCGCTCAGTCGTGTCCAACTCTTTGCGACCCCATGAATCACAGCATGCCAGGCCTCCCTGTCCATCACCAACTCCCAGAGTTCACTCAGAGTCACTTCCATCTAGTCAATGATGCCATCCAGCCATCTCATCCTCTGTCATCCCCTTCTCCTCCTGCCCTCAATCCCTCCCAGCATCAGAGTCTTTTCCAATGAGTCAGCTCTTCGCATGAGGTGGCCAAAGTACTGGAGTTTCAGCTTTAGCATCATTCCTTCCAAAGAAATCCCAGGGCTGATCTCCTTCAGAATGGACTGGTTGGATCTCCTTGCAGTCCAAGGGACTCTCAAGAGTCTTCTCCAACACCACAGTTCAAACGCATCAATTCTTTGGCGCTCAGCTTTCTTCACAGTCCAACTCTCACATCCATACATGACTACTGGAAAAACCATAGCCTTGACTAGATGGACCTTTGTTGGCAAAGTAATGTCTCTACTTTTTAATATGCTATCTAGGTTGGTCATAACTACACTCAGATTAGATGTTAAGTCTGACATGGGGCTTAGCATAAGAGATTCCATTTGGGTTTGTTGTTTCTTTTTTTAAACAATACTTATGGTCATTTACAAAGTCTACACCAAGTAGATCTGTTAGAATCTTATGGGAGATATCGTTTTTCCCCAGCAGTGTCTCCCTGCCAACAAAATCTGGGAAGAAGGAACTGCTTCTGATTTTCCAATGAGCAGAGGTTTAAAAATCAGATAAGGGCTTCCCAAGTGACGTTAGTGGTAAATAACCTTCCTGCCAGTGCAGGCAGGTGTAAGAGACACCGTTTTGTTCCATGGATCAGGAAGATCCCCTGGAGTAGAGCATGGCAACCCACTCCAGCATTCTTGCCTGGAGAATCCCATGGCCAGAGGAGCCTGATGGGCTACAGTCCGAGGGGTCACAAAGAGTCCAACAGGACTTAGCTACTGAGAACAAGGCAGGCATAGGGCAGGGAGAGGTGGATTGCTCATGGTGATATTTCTAAATTGAGTGTTGATAGGGGATCCTCCCATCCTGGCTTGGACCCCAGCATACTGCAATAGGCTTATGGCATTGATAGGCTAGACTATATAGTGATGGAGCCTTGATCATGCACTAGCAAAGCCTCAAAATTAAAGGCCCTGGGCCACTTTGGGCCTTAGATTCACTCAGGACTGGTAATCTTGAGCATAGTTACACACTGTCTTTGAATCACAGGATCATTTACAGCAGGCAAAAAATACAGTGCTAAATCATGCTCTTGAATGCACCTGTAATTACCACAGGTGTTAACTATTTCACTTACTTAGACTATCAACATGATGAAAATAGATACATTTTCTTCCTAATGCTATTTTAATCATAGACAATAGCTTGAAATAAAATATCACAGCTAATATTTGACCTGAGTCTACTTTTAAACAGTCATACTGAACTCCTCTACATACGAACTCAATAGCCTTCCAGACTTAGCTTTCACTATTGAATTGAGAACAGTATGACTTTGCCATTGTATATATATATATATATTTCTGAATGATGTTATATATTGCTTTAACGTCTTATCTAAGAAACTGGAAATCTTTTGTAGCTTGCTCCTTTGCTTTTTTTGGCATTCTGACATTTTTGCAGATGAACAATTGCTCAATATGTAAAGACTAAATGGCTCTCTTTATTCAATAAAGTATTGTATTATTGAATGAATTACAAAGAGGCAGTATCCTTAGCACATTAACTTTGAATCTGCTGCTTAGAGCAAAATCCTGGCTTTCTTTCAGATGCTAATAACATACTGCTCCAGGCAAAGGTTACTTTCTAAAAGGATTTGGTAAAGCTTGGTTTACTTTCATTATTTGTTTTGCTTAATAATGCTTTCTTACAATATCAGAGTAACTTTTTTCCTTATTGTCCATTATGGTAATTTTGACTTGGTAGACATTTTTTTTCTGCTTTTGGTAAGTTAAAATATTATCAATTAAGAAATAATTCAGTGAAGAATACAATCATCTTCTGATGGCTCCTGTTAAGTGTTGGTGGATGTTTTATTTTTTATAAAAAGAATGAAATTGGTTGCCAATACATTAATTTTAGCATGAATATACATGATAGTAACTAGCAGTTTAATATAATAGAAATTATTGGATTGGGAACAGATAAAACTATTGTTTCTTATATGGATTGGAGTCTACTTATTACTGTGTGATCTTGAGTCACTTTAACCTCTTGTAATCTCAGTTTCTGTAAATGAAGATAACAATTCTACATTGTCCGCAGGCAATGGCACCCCACTCCAGTACTCTTGCCTGGAAAATCCATAGGCGGAGGAGCCTGGTAGGCTGCAGTCCATGGGGTCGCTGAGAGTCGGACATGACTGAGCTACTTCAATTTCACTCTTCACTTTCATGCATTGGAGAAGGAAATGGCAACCCACTCCAGTGTTCTTGCCTGGAGAATCCCAGGGACGGGGGAGCCTGGTGGGCTTCTGTCTATGGGGTCGCACAGAGTTGGACACGACTAAGCGACAGCAACAGCAGTAGAGCTGAGACATAAACTCAATGGAATAGAGGTGTGAAAGTACATTAGTAACTACACAGTACCATGTACATGCAAATTAATATAACTAAATATTTATAACGAAATTTGTTCTCAAATTGTCAGGAATAAAATTCAAAGAGATCTGAATCTGTTAGTTGTGAACCTTAATAATTTGGAATAATAATGCCGATAAGTGTTGCTATTTTTGTTCAGTTGCTCAGCTCAGTTGTGTCCGAGTCTTTAGATTGCCAGGCTCCTCTGTCCTCCAGTATTTTCTGGAGTTTGCTCAAATTCATGTCCATTGAGTCTATGATGCTAACTAACCATCTCATCCTTTGCTGTCTCTTTCCCCTTTCGCCTTCAATCTTTCCCAGCATCAGGGACTTTTCCAATAAATCGGCTCTTTGTGTCAGTGGCCAAAGTATTGGAGTTTTAGCACAGAGTCCTTCCAATCAATATTCAGGACTGATCTCCTTTAGGACTGACTGGTTTGGTCTCCTTGCTGTCCAAGGGACTCTCAAGAGTCTTCTTCTCCAGAACCACAGTTCAAAAGCATCAATTCTTGGGCACTCAGCCTTCTTTATTGTCCAATTCTCACTACTGGAAAAACCATAGCTTTGACTGTATGGACCTTTGTCGGCAAAGTGATGTCTCTGCTTTTTAATATGCTGTCTAGTTTTGTCATAGCTTTGCTTACAAGAAGCAAGCGTTTTTTAATTTCATGGTTGCAGTCATGGTCTTCAGTGATTTTGGAGTCCAAGAAAAGAAAATCTACCACTGCTTCCATTTTTCCCCCATCTATTTACCTATTTATCTTTTTTTTTTTTGGTCACATAGCCATGTGGGGTCTTTGTTGCTAGACCAAGGACAGAACCTGATAAATAGATAACTAGTCCATAATGGTTTTATAGAGAGGTGGCTGTTTATGATCTCTGGCATGTGGTAATAAATAAATGGTTTGTTCCTTATGGGGAAGAATGAGAAATGGCAGAGTGGCTGTAGCCTCCTCATTTTCTCCTTGTTGTGGCAGTGATGATAACTTCCCATACAATGTGCCCAATCAAATGTGATCCAGCCATGAAGCTTCAAATACATAAAAGGACATGCAAGTCCCCTCCCCTGAGTTTCCCCTTCCTTTTAGTCTTTGATTTTCTCATATTCTTAATCTCTCAGAAGACTGTGAAAAAAATGCAAGGGGAAACAGGTGAATTTCTAAAATTGCATTAAATTTGCCTTCTGCTTTCCAGCAGTTTTGTGTCTTGGTTCTCTGTTGATGTTGTCCAAAAATAATAGAATTTTAGAACTAGAGGTGACCTAAAGGTTTCGATCAGACATGTTTTACAGGTGTAAAAACCAAGTGTTAAAGAAGATAAGTGACCTGGCCTAGGATACATTGGTAACAACCTTGGTATTGGCTTCTGGGATTCCTGATTCTCAGGTCTGACTCATTCTACCATACTGTGCTGCTCTCTGATTAGCTGTTTCATACATGTTTGTTACTGTGAAGTCACAAGCCACTGCATTATTATCATGCTCCATGGTACCGGTTACTGTCATTCCCAAAGACGTTATCAAACCTAGACCTATGTTCCTTTGTCATGTCATCATGTCCGTCCTTTTGACCAGGATTATTATTGGATTCCAGGTTTCTACTGGAAGTAAAATTATGTGTTGTGCCTCATAGCTGGCCAACCCAGCACTGCTTCTGTCCTAAATATTAAAAAGAATATGATTGGACAAGATTACATTTTATCAAATGTGTGATTTTTTTCTGTATAGCTATTTTGCTAGCAGTGTTTTTATAATGCATATTTAGAATAATTTTTTGTTCTTGCTAATAAATACATACTTGCATAAACAATAGAGGAAAACTATAAATTGCATCAGTTTAGTTCAGTTGCTCAATCGTGTCCGCCTCTTTGCGACCCCATGAATTGCAGCACACCAGGCCTCCCTGTTCATCACCAACTCCCGGGGTTCACTCAGACTCATGTCCATTGAGTCAGTGATGCCTTCTAGCCATCTCATCCTCTGTCATCCCCTTCTCCTCCTGCCCTCAATCCCTCCCAGCATCAGAATCTTTTTCAATGAGTCAACTCTTCGCATGAGGTGGCCAAAGTACTGGAGTTTCAGCTTTAGCATCAGTCCTTCCAAAGATCACCCAGAACTGATCTCCTTTAGAATGGACTGGTTGGATCTCCTTGCAGTCCAAGGGACTCTCAACAGTCTTCTCCAACACTGCAGTTCAAAAGAAGCAATTCTTTGGCGCTCAGCTTTCTTCACAGTCCAACTCTCACATCCATACATGACTACTGGAAAAACCATAGCCTTGACTAGACGGACCTTTGTTGACAAAGTAATATCTCTGCTTTTGAATATGCTATCTAGGTTGGTCATAATTTTCCTTTCAAGGAGTAAGTGTCTTTTAATTTCATGGCTGCAATCAACTTCTGCAGTGATTTTGGGGCCCCAAAAATAAAGTCTGACACTGTCACTACTGTTTCCCCATCTATTTGCCCTGAAGGGATGGGATCAGATGCCATGATCTTCATTTTCTTAATGTTGAGCTTTAAGCCAACTTTTTCACTTTCCTCTTTCACTTTCATCAAGAGGCTTTTTAGTTCCTCTTCACTTTCTACCATAAGAGTGGTGTCATCTGCATATCTGAGGTTATTGATATTTCTCCCGGCAATCTTGATTCCAGCTTGTGCTTTTTCTAGCCCAGCATTTCTCATGATGTACTCTGCGTATAAGTTAAATAAGCAGGGTGGCAGTATACAGCCTTGATGTACTCCTTTTCCTATTTGGAACCAGTCTGTTGTTCCATGTCCAGTTCTTATTGTTGCTTCCTGAACTGCATACAGGTTTTTCAAGAGGCAGGTCAGGTGGTCTGGTATTCCCATCTCTGTCAGAATGTTCCACAGTTTATTGTGATCCACATAGTAAAGACTTCGCCATAGTCGATATAGTGAATCCCATAAGTTACAATATAAAAATTAATCATATTTTTAAAATATTGGTATTTGATTGGGTTTTCAATCCTTTTATTTCCATAATTCAGTTCAATAAATTCTTACTTATTATTGAATTTATTACTAAGTTCTGAGAGCTATTACGAAAAGCAATGGTGAACTATGAACAAAATTATCTTTGCCCCAGCATATATATTAGTTCTATAAGGTTGTCCACACGCAACTTCTATCTGTCATGTAGGAATTCCTCCTTTTCCCATGACAGTTTAAAACTACTTATCCTCATCCTCAGTATTCTTTACCAGCTTGAATATAAAGGCTGCAGCAAGGTTTAGGAAAGTTTTTACAAAAGTCACAGGCTTTGCATCGTGTGTTGAAACAATGGAGGGATGCACAGGTAGTAGAAATATCAGCACTACGTGGCTCAGAAAAGTGAAATAGCATTGAATTCAAGGAATGTCATTGGTAGAGTAGAAATACCAGCAGAGATGTCTCTAGCCA
The DNA here is from genome assembly GCF_032405125.1 of Capricornis sumatraensis. Lineage (NCBI taxonomy): Eukaryota > Metazoa > Chordata > Mammalia > Artiodactyla > Bovidae > Capricornis > Capricornis sumatraensis. Next base: position 148,742,382 of record NC_091070.1, on the reverse strand, counting down.
ATTGGATAGATACATCTGAAGGACATGAGAGAGATCTAGACTAAAGATGAAGACTTAGCTGTTAAGATATCATTAAAATCATGGGAGTAAATACAATCACCAAAGAAAACTGAAAAGAAAAGACATCAAAGTTCAGAAGCCTGAAAACCACTGACATACAGTGTGAAAAGAGGAAGGAAACCAGCCAAAGACTCTTTAAAGAATGGTTGTGGGAGGAACACCAAGCCTGGCGTGTCTCTGGTTAGGATTGGGATATATGACCATAATTGTATGATGTGGCGAATCTGAAATGTTGTTATCCTAGGAACGTAGGGAGCAGCCTGGGGCAAAGACCTCACCAAGGCAAGAGGGAAACTCAGCTATCACAGTTAGTTCTAGAGATGATGGCATGCACCAGTGCATATTAAATCGCTTCAGTCACGTCAGGCTCTTTGCGACTGTATGGATTGTAGCACACCAGGCTCCTCTGTCCATGGGATTCTCCAGGCAAGAATACTGGAGTGGGTTGCCATGCCCTCTTCCAGGGGATCTTCCCAGCCTAGGGATTGAACCCACATCTCTTACATTTCCTGCATTGGCAAGCAGGTGAGTTACCACTAGCACCATCTGGAAAGCCCAGAGATGATGACAGGATGTATTAAACATAGTATGTGAAGAGTGCAATATTCCCCATGCTAATTTTGAAAAGGTGTTTAATCTGTGAAATTAATAAAGACACAAAAGTATTCTGATATCAGTTTATATTTAGGAGCTAGTAACCTAGCTCTTAAATCCTTGGCAGTTTCATCCACATGTGGCAAAAACCCTTGCAGAAAACCAGCAATGCAGAAACAAACTGTATCTTTGGGGAACTTAGGAAAAATTAAGCAGGACTCCAACACCTCAGCCAGTAAACAGGGACTCAACTGTGGAGAAGAAAATGAGAAATATCACACAGGATAACTGATCAGCTTTGAGACCTGTGCCTGGTTCTGAAAGCCAGTTTTAACAACCAGGCCTTTGTGGGAAAAAGAAGGTTAAAATTTTGTTTTCTGGATATTCAGTGCAACACCATGAACATTCATTTTAATGTAGATTCTACCCGTAAGCTTTTAAAAACCTAACTTAATTCAATCCAGTTAATTACCAAATTGATAACATGGAACTTTACTACTGTCAAAATTGCAGAAGTATGATGTTTATACTCCTTTAGCTCAAAAATTATTTACTTTAGAATATGTGTTAAATTAATGAGCTAGGGGGCTTAAATAAGATTATTGTATCCATGAAAGTAAAAAGTATTGTATATTATCTTCTTAAGGTGTAATTTTATTAATTATCCTCAGATATACCAGGTTTATACTCAGCATGAAAAAAACTTCAGTTCTACTGAAAACATAAAATTATCTTTAAAAAAGAAAATTCGGTCTATTGAATGTATTCAGATAGGATAGATATATTTATTTAAGGCAAGCCATTTTGTTTTAAAATTTTGAAGGTTAGAGGCAGATAGATTAGGTCAGAAAGGAAATAAGCTTTTTCAAAAACCAAATAAACAAGAATTTATTTTTTGAACAGGAAATCCTCAAGGTACAAAGAAGACATTTTGAAACCAACCTGTTTACATCAGAAGTGTTGAACAAGCTTGTTGTAGAAGATAAGAGAAAAATTGTTTATTTTATCTTGACTGTATACCACCAGCAAATACAAATATGATCAATCCTGTTAGATAGACTAAGAATCATGTGATTGTGTATTTAAATTCCAAAATAAACCAAGTTTCCCAATCCCCACAAGATAGTCAATTTTTTGACTTCTAAAATAAGTGAAACAAAGACTTTGTGAGTAGATACACTAATAATTATGACAACGTAAATAATTTTTAAAAATCTAGAATATTAACACATGCTTTTGTTTGTAAAGATTTTTTTTAAATTTTATAGAATTGCAAGTACACCTCTAAATATAATTTGAGGTAAAATTTAAGTCTGTGAAACAAAGATACTTTCCTTAGCTGTTATCCATTTCTCTGCCTTCAGTTTTATTGTACTCATGTCTGCTATGTACTCATGGAAAAAAAAAAAACCCTTTGAGCCACATTTTACTTTATATGCCAGCTTCAAAATAAAGGAAAAAAGTTATTGGCATCTGACTTGACAAGGAAGAGGCATATTGTTTTACTGTAGCAAAGCTCACTTGTGTCTTGATGGCTTGAGTACCAATGGTGATTCCATTAGAAAGTATCATATTTTCTTAGTAAGTTTTAAACTCCATAGTCATACTTTACTTCATCTTTATTAAGAATTAATAACCTAACAGTCACACAAATGACATCCTCAAATCTTGAAAAAAGACATTTATTTTGCTGTGATATGAGAACTAAAATATCAATCTATCCATTTATGATACTACATATATTAAGAAAAATACAATAACATCTTCATTCACTCATGCATTTATTTACTAAATGTGTACAATGAGCCACTTTTTCAGGGCGCTAAAGATACAGCAATGTATAAAACAGGGAAAAAAACCCTGAAATAATGGAGTTTACATTTCAGAGGGTGGAGATAAATAATAAATGAAACAAGTAAATTGAAAAATATATTAGAAGATGCAAAATGCTTGGAAAGAACTAAAATAAGAGTGAAAGAGCGTGTACTTTGGGTTTGAGAAAGCCTGGGTCTGACTCCAGTTTTAGACAGAGACTTCAGGAAAGGCCTGGCTGAGAATATTTTTTTAAAAGACTATTTTGTTTATTTATTGGCTATGTTGGGTCTTAGTTGCCGCACATGGGAAATTTGTTGAGGCATGTGGGATCTAGTTTCCTGACCAACAATCAAACCCGAAGCCCCTGCATTGGAAGCATAGAGTCTTAGCCACTGGACCACCAGAGAAGTCCCTGACTGAGAAGGTTTGATTAAGAAGGAGATAAGGGAGCAACCTTACATGGTGCAACTGACTGGTTCAAAACCGGGAAAGGAGAAAGACAAGGCTGTTTATTGTCACCTGGTTTATTTAACTTACACGAAGAGTCAGTATCAGTACCAGTTCAGTAGCTCAGTCGTGTCCGACTCTTTGCGACCCCATGAATCACAGCACACCAGGCCTCCCTGTCCATCACCAACTCCCAGAGTTCACCCAGATTCATGTCCATCAAGTCAGTGATGCCATCCAGCCATCTCATCCTCTGTCGTCCCCTTCTCCTCCTGCCCCCAATCCCTCCCAGCATCAAAGTCTTTTCCAATGAGTCAACTCTTTGCATGAGGTGGCCAAAGTACTGGAGTTTCAGCTTTAGCATCATTCCTTCCAAAGAAATCCCAGGGCTGATCTCCTTCAGAATGGACTGGTTGGATCTCCTTGCAGTCCAAGGGACTCTCAAGAGTCTTCTCCAACACCACAGTTCAAAAGCATCAATTCTTCAGCACTCAGCCATCTTCACAGTCCAACTCTCACATCCAGACATGAACCACAGGAAAAACCATAGCATTGACTAGACGGACCTTAGTCGAGTACATCATGCAAAATTCCCTTGGTGGATGAATAACATGCTGAAGTCAAGATTGCCAGGAGAAATATCAGCAACTGCAGAATTGCAGATTATACCACTCTAAAGGCAGACAATGAAGAGGAACTAAAGAGCCTCTTGATGAGGGTGAAAGAGGAGAGTGAAAAAGCTGGCTTGAAACTCAACATTCAGAAAACTAAGATCATGGCATCCTGTCCCATTACTTCATGGCAAATAAAAGGGGAAAAAGTGGAAGCAGTGACAGATTTTCTTTTCTTGGGCTCCCAAACCACTGCATATGGTGACTGCAGCCATGAAATTAAAAGATGCTTGCTCCTTGAAAGGAAAGCTATGACAAACCTAGACAACATGTTAAAAAGCAGAGACATCACTTTGCCAGCAAAGGTCCATATAGTCAAATCTAAGATTTTTCCAGTAGTCATGTACAGAAGTGAGAGCCGGACCATGAAGACATGCCAAAGAACTGACGCTTTTGAATTGTGGTGCTGGAGAAGATTCTTGAGAGTCCATTGGACCACAAGGAGATCAAACCAGTAGTCAATCTTAAAGGAAATCAATCTTGAATATTCATTGGAAGGACTGATGCTGAAACTGATGCTCCAGTATTTTGGCCACCTGATGAGAAGAGTCAACTCATGGGAAAAGACCACGATGCTAGGAAAAATAGAAGGCAGGAGTAGAAGGGGATGACAGAGAATGAGATGATTGGATGGCATCACTGATTCAATGGACTTGAGTTTGAGCAAACTCTGGGATACAGTGAAGGACAGGGAAGCCTGGTGTGCTGCAGTCCATGGGGTCACAAAGTGTTGGACACAACTAAGCAACTGAACAACAGCAATGTTTTTCTATAAATCCTTGGACATATTTATAATAATTATTTAATGCCGTTATTAATTCCATATGATGTCACTTCTGAATCTGAATTTTTTGACTGATTTTTTTCCCACTTGTTATTGGACATTTTTCTATTTCTTTATGTATCTAATTTTGTTTTCAGTCAGATGCTATACATTGTGAATGTCAGATTGTTTTGAATCTGGATTTTTTCTTCCTTTAAAGAATGTGAAATTTATTTTTATAGTCTGTTTCTTATAAGTCAGCTTCATCTTTGGCATCTTATTATTTGCTTATTTAGGATAAGATTGCAGTAACTTTTGTAAAGTTCTGGTTTAGCCAGCACATTAAAGTGTGACTACTGTGAGATCTCTCCTGAGAGTCCTGGTAGTTTAGTAAAGTTTTCTCTTCTATGACTGATCTAAATTCAAATGTCTCCCAGCCTTTGTGAGTTTAAAGAATTGTTCAGCTTCTCTTTGTTGGGCCTCATGGATCTTTACCTTACAGACATACAGCTTTGAGCTAAGTAACAAACTCAAGTGAAGTCTGTGTATGTTTATGAAGTGATTTCTCCTGTAGCTTCCTCCCCTCCATTATTTTTCTCTGCAATTCTGACTGCTTCAAGCTTCTCAAACTGACAAATTTCAACTCAGCGATCCTATCGCACTGTGCCTAGGTCCTTTATTCTTGCACTGTGGTCCTGAAAGCACCTCTTGGCAGAGAACTAAGACAATCTTAGCATTTACCTCATTTGTTTCTCTTCTTTCTGGGATCACAGACCTTCTCTGCCTGTTGTCTGAAGTCTGATAATAGTTACTTTGCATATTTTGTTTACTTTTATAGTTGTTTATAGTGAGAAAGCAAGTCCAGTAGCAGTTAACCTGTATGAACAGAAGTGGAAATTTCAATTGTCTCTTTTTTAAAATAATGACTAGCATTAGTTTAAATTTTACCATTGAAGTAGATCTTATCACTAGTATATCATATCCTTTCTAATATTTCTATTCAGATTTTAATCCATTTTTAAATTAATAAACTTTATTTTCAGAGCCATCTTAGTTATATAGAAATCTTGAGCAGAAAGTACAAAGGTATCATATATCCTCTCCTCTTTTCTTCTTTATCAAAGATCGGTTGACTGCATTTGTGTGGGTCTGTTTTCAAGCTATCCATTCTGCTCCATTTATCTGTTCCATTTATCTATTCTTTTTGCAATACCACTATATATACAAGGTGAAAGAGAGAGACATAGAAGGGAAGGGGGGGTACATATCAGGTAGTTCCTGGCCTCCAAATTTGTTCTTCTCATTTTATATTGTGTTGGCTATTCTGTTTTTTTTTTTTCCTTTTCATATAAACCTTAGAAACAGCTAATTCACAAAATAACTTGCTGAGATTTTGATTGAGATTATGTTGAATCTCTGAATCAAATTGGGAAGAACTGATATTCTAACACTATTGAGTCTTCCTATCAATGAGCATGGAATATCTCTCCATTTATTTAGATTATATTTGATTTACTTCATCAGAGTTTTATAGTTTTCCTTATACAGATCTTGTACATATTTTTAGATTTATATATAAATACTTTAGTTTTATCATAATGTATAAGATGTATTTTTAATTTCAAATTCCAATTTTTCTTCACAGACATACAGGAAAGTAATTGTTTTTTGTAAATAAATGATTTTTAGCATGTTAAAATATACATAACCTAAAGTTTACTATCTGAACCGTTTTTAAGTGTACAGTTGAGTAGTATTACTTACATTCATTCACATTATTGTGCAGCCTTGTAACTTTTTCATCTTATAAAATTGAAACTCTATACCTAAACAATAACTCCCTATTCTCTCATCTTGCTCACCTCTGGCAACAACCATTCTATCTCTACAATTTTGACTACTTTAAGTACCTCATATAAGGAAAAGCAATTAACTTTTGTATATTAATCTTTAATCTTGCAATGCTCTAATCATTTATTAGTTCAAGAATTTTTGTTGTTGTTGTTGTTGCTTCTTTGGGATTTTCTACAAAGACAATCATATTTGTGAACAAAGACAGCTTTATTTCTTCCTTTCCAATCTGTATACCTTTTATTTCCTTTTCTTATTATATTAATTAGAAGTCAGATGTGGAGATGAGGCACAACCTTGCCTTTTTCCTGATATTAGGAGTAGAATATTTAGTTTCTTATCACTAACTGTGATGCTAGCCTTAGATTCTTTGTAGATGTTCTTAATCAAGTTGAAGAAATTCCTATAAACTCCTAGTTTGTTAGAAGTTTTTATCAAGAATGGATGCTGGTTTTGTCAAATGCTTTTTCTGCATTTGTATATTGATTACATGATTTTTCTTCTTTAGGGTGTGGATGTGATAGATCACACTGATTGCTTTCATTAATCCTTCTTTACACAGGAAGCCTTGATTTCCTCACCTACTTTGGAAATTAATCCATACTCTGTAATCAGTCATCTCTCACACTTAAATTTTAAATTGCTTTTCATTTAGTGAGTATATTTTCTATTATTTTGTGGTTCTATATGGTGGGGCTTCCCTGGTGGCTCAGAGGTTAAAGTGTCTGCCTGCAATGTGGGAGACCTGGATTCGATCCCTGGGTCGGGAAGATCCCCTGGAGAACGAAATGGCAACCCACTCCAGTACTCTTGCCTGGAGAATCCCATGGACGGAGGAGCCTGGTAGGCTACAGTCCATGGGGTCACAAAGAGTCGGACACGACTGAGCAACAAACTACTACTACTATGGTATGCACCATATTTTAAACAGTCTCTTATTGTTGGACTTTACCGCTTTTAAAAAAATTTTTATTTGTTGTTAACAATACTGAACTGAACATCCTTACATATTTGCCATAGTCTGTTAATTTTCCAGAAATACGTTTATAATTTTTACATAAAAGCTAGAAATAATTTTAAGTTTTGAGTCATACTGGCAAAAATTTTCTTCTAGAAATGATGCATAAATTTGGATCTCATGACCTGACTTCTTTTATAAGGGATGACTTGAACATTCCAATTATTGTGGCTAACCAACCTTCATTGTCTCCTAAGCATATGTCTAGTAACAAACATTTTAAGTTATCTACTATGTAGAGAACATTGTGGCAAATTTGAATAAAATTTAATCCTTGTCTTCCAATGGTTTACATTTTGTTGGAGATTATGTATATAGTTGTTGCTGTTCAGTTGCTAAGTCATGTCTGACTCTTTGTGACTCCATGGACTGCAACACACCAGACTTCTCTGTCCTTCATTATCTCCTGGAGTTTGATCAAATTCATGTCCATTGAACTGGTGATGCTATCTAACCATCTCACCCTCTTGCTCCCTCTTCTCCTTTTGCCTTCAATCTTTCCCAGTATCAGGGTCCTTTCCAATACACAAACATATAATCTCAAAGTGTACCTACCACCCAAGATCCCAATAATTCTCTTTGAATGTAGAACTATTATATTAATCATAATATGACCATTTACTAAAGATATAGAAGTTTCTGACTAGGAGGATTCAGGAAGGCTGATCCTAGTGACCTGTGTGAGATTGGTCCAGGGCAGTGAAACTCACTTCCAATAGATAAGCAATGCGGCTTTTACATATCAATAATGGAAGAAAAGACAAAAACATGCCTGTTTTATAAAATCAGACTTGTTGACATTTGAGTTCTGGGCACTCTGAGTTCTAGGAAACAATGACAAATCTATAATCAGAGTCATTTTAGGTAATCCAAGAAACTTAAGCCACAAAATTTGTCAAATTATGTATTAATATAAAGATACCAAAGTGAAAACATTTCTTTCCTAAATAACTCTGCTTATATAGCTTGTTATCAGCTTCTAATGATAACCAGCTTTACCTGTAAACTGAAAATTGTACTGCAGAACCTTACAACCCAGTGAGTTAAATGTATTTCATTTATAACTGCTCGGTGAGCAAAGAAAAAGACCCAGGGGCATTTAGGAGTCAGAAAACCTGCCTTTCTCCTGGATGTCGTAATTGTAACTCCAGTACAAAGAATAAATGATAAATGAGACAGTGATAGATGAGTATGGTATGAATTATATTTAGAAACCCAAATATAAACACATCATATTATTTTGTCCACGCCCCCTCCCCCACCAGCCCAGAGAACGGAGCCTATTCTTATAAAGCAAATTGAAGAAGAAAAATTTGAGACACTCACAAATGAATAAAAATGCATGTGGAATTCAAATATGCAAATGATAACGATTCCTTTTGTACACACTGTCGATGGAAGAACAGAGTACATGATCATAGCCGGAATTCACGCTGGGATCTTATACAATGTAATATTAGCAGCCACCTTCAGATCAGGCTCACCCCAGCTGTTCACTTTACAGAGCCTGCCTCCTCCTTTTCCTTTCCCTTCCCCTCCAGTAACCCTCCCTACTAGCTTTCCTCATTATAAAAAAAAAAAAAAAAAGCAGAAACTAAGCCAAAACCTTTTGTGTAAGTAAAAAAAAAAAAAAAAAACACCCCAGAAAACTATAAAGCAAAAGGCAAACAATAAGCAGTTATTTTTTTAAAAAGATTTTGCTTTAATAATTAGAAATTCTTTCCCTCCAAACCAGTACCACTTCAAAACACTTATTCTGCATTTCAAAGGCTGTCATTGTCTTCTGTGTATGCTGGAGCAGTTGATATGACCCTACTGTTTAAGCAGATGAATAACAGGATAAAAACTTTTTTATTGTTTAATCTTCACTCTCTTGTGCTTGATTTTTGCCTTTTCTTGGATAAATGTATATCTAATTATACTGTCATATGAGCTCCATGTTGTGCATAATTTACAAAAAAGTATTTGGTATAGAAAAATCCTTCCACTTCCTAAAATGTAATTCATTTGTGACTATAAGCATATTTTTTTTTCATGTTGTAGTGAGTGAATTATACCCTCCAAAAAGATACATCCAGCTCCTAATTCCTGGACTTGGTAATATTACCTTATATGGCAAAGGATGTGATCCAGTTAAGGATCTTGTGTGTGTGTGTGCTCAGTCATGTCTGACTCTTTGCAGCCTCATGGACTGTAGCCCACCAGGCTCCTCTGTCCATGGAACTTTCTGGGCAAGAATACTGGAATGGGCTGCAATTTCCTATTCAGGGTATCTTCCCAATCTAGGGAGCGAGTCTGCGTCTCTTGAGTCTCCTGCATTGGCAGGAGAATTCATTACCACTATCGCCACCTGGGAAGCCCCTTAAGGATCTTGTGTTAGTCGCTTACTCGCGTCCGACTGCACGCCGTGAACTATAGCCCACCAAGTTCCTCTGTCCATGGAATTCTCCAAGCAAGGATACTGGAGTGGGTTGCCATTTCCTTCTCCAGGGGATCCTCCCAACCCAGGTATTGAAGCCAGATCTCCTGCATTGCGGGCAGATTCTTTACCGTCTGAGACATCAGGGAAGCCTGAAGAACCTTGAGAAGAGCCTAATCTTGGTTTCTGCAGGTGGGCTCTAAATGTAGTCACGTGTATCTTTACAAGAGAGAGGCAGACGAGTTTTGAACAGAAGGAGGCATTGTGACCATGGAGGCAAAGATCAGAGTGATATGGCTGCAATCCCAGGAACCCTTGCAGCCACCAAAATCTGGAAAAGGTAAGGAAGAGATTCTCTCCTAGAGCCTTCAGAGGGAATGCAAACTTACTGATACATCAATTTTAGATTTCTGGCCTCCCAAGCTGTGAGAGAGAAAATTTCTGGTGTTTAAGAAAAAAAAGAAAACACTCAATTTGTGATATTTTGTTAACACAGCCACAGGAAACTAAATACCTCTGGATTTCTGAAAATCAACGTTATTAGTTTGCTAAAGTTTTGTGCCTTAGATTGGATTCTCTAGAAAAGAGATCGTAAGAAGAAGATTAAAGTATGAAGGCCCATGTAGGACAAACAAGCAGGGTAAAGAAAAAACAACATATAACATGGAAGAATGTAAAGCAGTGTTGTACGATCTGTTACCTTACCAGCTACTGCTTATGATTAACTGCTGAGAGATATAATATGTTGCTTGGCAAGTGTATCAGCTCAACATTTAGACTTCTCTGGAAAGCTGCGAGGAGGGACCTAGTAGTACTTCATCAAAAAGGTGAAAAGGAGGAAATTTTATTTGCCCAAATCCATCCCATCTTCTCTTTCCAGTGGTCAAAGTTCATTGACATCAACTCATTGTTGACCTGAGTGATGCAACCCCTCAGTGATGGCTCAGGAAAGCAGATCCTACACTAGGTGGTATGCTATTTCATGCATGTACACAAGCATAGGGGCATATTGACATAGATAGACTTTGCAAGGGAGCATGAAGGCTATTCAGGCTGGGGTTTCAATTTGGAGAGATGATGGATGGCTGTGGATGGCTGGTGGTTGTGGTGGCCTTGAACCTAGAGACAGAGAACAACATCTGAGAAACACATGAGGCTTGCGTCTGATATTCTCTCTGACAGCTGGGACAAACTGCTGAGACTCATGATTAGTATGGAAAGTAATAGACAAGTAATTTGGATGTATTCAACTTTGAACGGGGGTCTGAGAAAGGTATGGGCTTCCCTGATAGCTCAGGGGTAAAAAAATAAAATAAAATCCACCTGCCAATGAAGATGAAGATTCGATTAAGAAGATCCCTGGAGGAGGAAATAGGAAATGGCAACCTGCTCCAGCATTCTTGCCTGGAAAATCCCATGGACAGAGGAGCTTGGTGGGTTACCATCCACGGCATCACAAAGAGTCAGACATGACTTAGTGGCTAAACAACAATAAACAATAACAACTGAGAAATGTATATACTTCAAGATGCTTTCCAGCATGACAGGGCATTGAATGAAAATAAAGCCATTAATTCATAGAGGTCATCAGTCAACATGAATTGTTTTTCTGTTTACTTTTTCTGAGTGTTACCATATTATTGTCATTGTATGATGCTGGTGTGCTAATGAATTTTTAACACCTAACTCTTTCCCAAAATGTATGAATATCTATCTATACCTAAACTTATAGTAAAAGTTACTGATATAAAAAGGATGCATAGCACATGATTTACAAGTAATAATTACATGTACTCTTTAGAATAAATTCCATACAGCCAATTGATTCTCATAGAAAGATTTATTTGAGTTTTGCCCACTCTTGTTAAAGTAGCCAAATTAAGGTTGCAGTGGATGGATGAGTGTATGGTTGACTTCAAATATTAGCTAATATTTTCATTCATGTCAATGAGTAAGACAAAAATGAAAACATATGTTAGGACTTTGCCAATTTACCAATGACATGAGTGACTTCTTCACTGAGTGGGCTAATAGCTTCCAAATACTGGAGGAATATTTTCTCAATGTCTAGTGCAATTCCTAGCATAATGGCTATAGGCATGGCATCAGTTCAGTTCAGTCGTTCAGGAGTGTCTGACTTTTTGTGACCCCATGGACTGCGGCACGCCAGGATTCCCTGTCCATCTCCAACTCCTGGAGCTTGCTCAAATTCATCTCCATTGAATCAGTGACGCCACCCAAACATCGCATCCACTGTTGTCCCCTTCTCCTTCTGCCTTCAATATTTTCCAGCATCAGGGTCTCTTCCAGTGACTGATTTCTTTGCATCAGGTGGCCAAAATACTGGAGTTTCAGTTTCAGCATCAGTCCTTCCAATGAATATTCAGGAATGATTTCCTTTAGGATGGACTCTTTGGATCTTCTTGCAGTCCAAGGAACTCTCAAAGGTCTTCTCCAACACCACAGTCCAAAAGCATCAGTTCTTCAGTGCTCAGCTTTCTTTAGAGTCCAATTCTTATATCCATACATGACTACTGGAAAAACCAAAGCTTTGACTAGATGGACATTTGTTGACAAAGTAATGTCTCTATTTTTAATATGCTGTTTAAGTTGGCCATAACTTTTCCTCCAAGGAGCAAGTGTCTTTTAATTTCATGGCTGCATCACCATCTGCAGTGATTTTGGAGCCCCCAAAAATAAAGTCTCTCACTGTTTCCACTTTTTCACCATCTATTGCTATGAAGTGATGGGACCAGATGTCATGATCTTAGTTTTGTGAATGTTGAGTTTTAAGCCAACTTTTTCACTCTAATCTTTCACTTTCATCAATAGGCTCTTAGTTCTTTGCTTCCTGCCATAAGGTGGTGTCATCTGCATATCTGAGGTTATTGATATTTCTCCTGGCAATCTTGACTCCAGTTTGTGCTTCATCCAACCCAGTATGTCATACAATGTACTCTGCATATAAGTTAAATAAACAGGGTGACAATATACAGCCTTGATGTATTCCTTTCCTGATTTGGAACCAGTCTGTAGTTCTTTGTCCAGTTCTAACTATTGCTCCTTGACCGGCATACAAATTTCTCAGGAGGCAGGTAAGGTGGTTTGGTATTCCCATCTCTTGAATAATTTTCCACACTTTGTTGTGATACACATCAGTTCAGTTCAGTTCAGTCGCTCAGTTGTGTCTGACTTTTGAGACCCCATGAATTGCAGCACGCCAGGCCTCCCTGTCCATCACCAACTCCCAGAGTTCACTCAGACTCACATCCATCGAGTCAGTGATGCCATCCAGCCATCTCATTCTTCGTCGCCCCATTCTCCTCCTGCCCCCAATCCCTCCCAGCATCAGAGTCTTTTCCAATGAGTCAACTCTTCGCATGAGGTGGCCAAGGTACTGGAGTTTCAGCTTTAGCATCATTCCTTCCAAAGAAATCCCAGGGCTGATCTCCTTCAGAATGGACTGGTTGGATCTCCTTGTAGTCCAAGGGACTCTCAAGAGTCTTCTCCAACACCACAGTTCAAAAGCATCAATTCTTTGGCTCTCACAGTCCAATTCTCACATCCATACATGACCACAGGAAAAACCATAGCCTTGACTAGACGGACCTTAGTCTGCAAAGTAATGTCTCTGCTTTTGAATATACTATCTAAGTTGGTCATAACTTTCCTTCCAAGGAGTAAGCGTCTTTTAATTTCATGGCTGCAGTCAGCATCTGCAGTGATTTTGGAGCCCAAAAAATAAAATCTGACACTGTTTCCACTGTTTCCCCATCTATTTCCCATGAAGTGATGGGACACGATGCCATGATCTTCGTTTTCTGAATGTTGAGCTTTAGGCCAACTTTTTCACTCTCCACTTTCGCTTTCATCAAGAGGCTTTTTAGTTCCTCTTCACTTTCTGTCAAAAGGGTGGTGTCATCTGAATATCTGAGGTTATCGATATTTCTCTCAGCAATCTTGATTCCATCTTGTGTTTCTTCCAGTCCAGCGTTTCTCATGATGCACTCTGCATATAAGTTCAATGAGCAGGGTGACAATATACAGCCTTGACATACTCCTTTTCCTATTTGGAACCAGTCTGTTGTTCCACGTCCAGTTCTAATTGCTGCTTCTTGACCTGCATACAGATTTCTCAAGAGGCAGGTCAGGTGGTCTGGTATTTCCATCTATTTTAGAATTTCCACAGTTTATTGTGATCCACACATTCAAAGGCTTTGGCATTCTCAATAAAGCAGAAATAGATGTTTTTCTGGAACTCTCTTGCTTTTTCCATGATCCAGCGGATGTTGGCAATTTGATCTCTGGTTCCTCTGCCTTTTTTAAAACCAGCTTGAACATCAGGAAGTTCACGGTTCATGTATTGCTGAAGCCTTGCTTGGAGAATTTTGAGCATTACTTTACTAGCGTGTGAGATGAGTGCAATTGTGTGGTAGTTTGAGCATTCTTTGGCATTGCCTTTCTTTGGGATTGGAATGAAAACTGACCTTTTCCATTCCTGTGGCCATTGCTGAGTTTTCCAAATTTGCTGGCATATTGAGTGCAGCACTTTCACAGCATCATCTTTCAGGATTTGAAATAGCTCAACGGGAATTCCATCACCTCCACTAGCTTTGTTCGTAGTGATGCTTTCCAAGGCCCACTTGACTTCACATTCCAGGATGTCTGGCTCTAGGTGAGTGATCACACCATCATGATTATCTGGGTCGTGAAGATCTTTTTTGTACAGTTCTTCTGTGTATTCTTGCCACCCCTTCTTAATATCTTCTGCTTCTGTTATGTCCATACCATTTCTGTCCTTTATCGAGCCCATCTTTGCATGAAATGTTCCCTTGGTATCTCTAATTTTCTTCGAGATATCTAGTCTTTCCCATTCTGTTGTTTTCCTCTATTTCTTTGCACTGATCACTGAGAAAGGCTTTTTTTTATCTCTTCTTGCTATTCTCTGAAACTCTGCATTCAGGTGCTTATATGTTTCCTTTTCTCCTTTGCTTTTTGCCTCTCTTCTTTTCACAGCTATTTGTAAGGCCTCCCCAGACAGCCATTTTGCTTTTTTGCATTTCTTTTCCATGGGGATGGTCTTGATCCCTGTCTCCTGTACAATGTCATGAACCTTTTTCCATAGTTCATCAGGCACTCTATCTATCAGATCTAGGCCCTTAAATCTATTTCTCACTTCCACTGTATAATCATAAGGGATTTGATTTAGGTCATACCTGAATGGTCTGGCGGTTTTCCCTACTTTCTTCAATTTGAGTCTGAATTTGGTAATAAGGAGTTCATGATCTGAGCCACAGTCAGCTCTTGGTCTCGTTTTTGCTGACTGTATAGAGCTTCTCCATCTTTGGCTGCAAAGAATATAATCAATCTGATTTTGGTGTTGACCATCTGGTGATGTCCATGTGTAGAGTGTTCTCTTGTGTTGTTGGAAGAGGGTGTTTGCTATGACCAGTGCATTTTCTTGGCAAAACTCTATTAGTCTTTGCCCTGCTTCATTCCGCATTCCAAGGCCAAATGTGCCTGTTACTCCAGGTGTTTCTTGACTTCCTACTTCTGCATTCCAGTCCCCTATAATGAAAAGGACAATTTTTTTGGGTGTTAGTTCTAAAAGGTCTTATAGGTCTTCATAAAACCATTCAACTTCAGCTTCTTCAGCATTACTAGCTGGGGCATAGACTTGGATTACTGTGATATTGAATGGTTTGCCTTGGAGATGAACAGAGATCATTCTGTCGTTTTTGAGATTGCATCCAAGTACTTCATTTCGGTCTCTTTTGTTGACCATGATGGCTACTCCATTTCTTCTGAGGGATTCCTGCCCACAGTGTAATGGTCATCTGAGTTAAATTCACCCATTCCAGTCCATTTTAGTTTGCTGATTCCTAAAATGTCGACATTCACTCTTGCCATCTCTTGTTTGACCACTTCCAATTTGCCTTGATTCATGGATCTGAATCATTCCAGGTTCCTATGCAATATTGTTCTTTACAGCATCGGACCTTGCTTCTTCTATCACCAGTCACATTCACAGCTGAGTATTGTTTTTGCTTTGGCTTCATCCCTTCATTCTTTCTGGAGTTATTTCTCCACTGATCTCCAGTAGCATGTTGGGTACCTACTGACCTGGGGAGCTCCTCTTTCAGTATCCTATCATTTTGCCTTTTCATACTGTTCATGGGGTTCTCAAGGCAAGAATACTGAAGTGGTTTGCCATTCCCTTCTCCAGTGGACCACATTCTGTCAGACCTCTCCACCATGACCCACCTGTCTTGGGTTGCCCCACGGGCATGGCTTGGTTTCATTGAGTTAGACAAGGCTGTGGTCCTAGTGTGATTAGATTGACTAGTTTTCTGTGAGTATGGTTTCAGTGTGTCTGCCCTCTGATGTCCTCTTGCAACACCTACCATCTTACTTGGGTTTCTCTTACCTTGGGCGTGGGGTATCTCTTCACGGCTGCTCCAGCAAAGCACAGCAGCTGCACCTTACCTTGGAAGAGGGGTATCTCCTTACCACCACCCTTCCTGACCTTCAACTTGGGATAGCTACTCTAGGCCCTCCTGCACCTGCGGAGCCGCCGCTCGTCGGGTTGTTCCTCCCGGGCCCGCCCCTGGCCTCGGACATAGTCAAAAGCTATTGTCAAAGGCTAATGTTAGCTAATTGCCAACATTTGCTGGATCATCAAAATAGCAAGAGAGTTCCAGCAACACATCTATTTATGCTTTATTGACTATATGTTTTTCAGGAACTCTCTTGCTTTTTTGATGATCCAACAAATGTTGACAATTTGATTTCTGGTTTCTCTGCCTTTTCTAAATCTAGCTTGAATATCAGGAAGTTCATGATCCACATATTGTTGACACCTGGCTTGGAAAATTTTGAGTATTACTCTGCTAGTGTATGAGATGAGTGCAGTTGTGTGGTAGTTTGAATATTCTTTTGCATTGCCTTTCTTTGGGATTGGAATGAAAACTGATCTTTTCCAGTCCTGTGGCCACTGCTGAGTGTTCCCAAGTTGCTGGCACATTGAGTGCAGCACTTTTACAGCATCATCTTTTAGGATTTGAAATAGCTCAGCTGGAATTCCATCACTTCCACTAGCTTTGTTCGTAGCAATGCTTCCTTAGGCCCACTTGACTTTGCAATCCAGGATGTTTGGATCTAGGTGAGTTATCACACCATTATAGTTATCTGGATCATGAAGATCTTTTTTGTATAGTTCTATGTATTTTTGTCACCTCTTCTTAATATTTTCTGCTTGTGTTAGGTCCATACCATTTTTGTCCTTTATTGTGCCCATCTTTGCATGGAATATTCCCTTGGTATCACTAATTTTCTTGAAGAGATCTCTAGTCTTTCCCATTCTGTTGTTTTCCTCCATTTCTTTGCACTGATCACTGAGGAAGGCTTTCTTATCTCTCCTTGCTATTCTTTGGAACTCTGCATTCAGATGGGTATATCTTGCCTTTTCTCTTTGCCTTTAGCTTCTCTTCTTTTCATAGCTATTTGTAAGGCCTCCTCAGAAAACCATTTTTCATCTTTTTCTCAGGGATGGTCTTGATTCCTGCCTCCTGTACAATGTCATGAACCTCTGCCCATAGTTCTTCAGGCACTCTGTCTATCAGATCTAATCCCTTGCATCTATTTGTCACTTCTACTGTATAATCATAAGGGGTTTGATTCAGGTGGTCTAGTGTTTCTCCCTACTTTCTTCAGTTTAAGTTTGAATCTGAGCAACAGTCCACTCCTGGTCTTGTTTTTGCTGACTGTATAGAGCTTTTCTATCTTTGGCTACAAAGAATATAATCCATCTGATTTAGGTATTGACCATCTGGTGATATCTATGTGTAGAGTCTTCTCTTGTGTTGCTGGAAGAGGGTGTTTGCTGTGACCAGTGTGTTCTCTTGGCAAAACTCTGTTAGTCTTTGTCCTGCTTCATTCTGTACTCCAAGGCTAAATTTGCCTGTTACTCCAGGTATCTCTTGACTTCCTATATTTGCATTCCAGTCCCCTATAATGAAAAGGACATCTTTTTTGGGTGTTAGTTCTAGAAGGGCTTATAGGTCTTCACAGAACCATTTGAAATCAGCTTCTTCAGCCTTACTGGCAGGGGCATAGATTTGAATTACTGTGATGTTGAATGGTTTGTCTTGGAAATGAACAGAGATCATTCTGTCTTTTTTGAGATTTCATCCAAGTGCTGTATTTTGGGCTCTTTTGCTAACTATGATGGCTACTCCATTTCTTCTAAGGGATTCTTGCCCACAGTAGTAGATATAATGGTCATCTGTGTTAAATTCACCCATTCCAGCCCATTTCAGTTCATTGATTCCTAAAATGTTGATGTTCACTCTTGCCATCTCCTGTTTGACCACTTTCAATTTACCTTGATTCATGAGCCTAACATCCCAGGTAACCATCGGACCTTACTTCCATCACCAGTCACATCCACAAATGTGTGTTATTTTTGCTTTGGCTCCATCTCTTCATTCTCTCTGGAGTTATTTCTCCACTCTTGTCCAGTAGCATATTGGTCATCTACTAACCTGCAGAGTTCATTTTTCAGTATCATTTTTTCATCAGGAGAGACTGACTGGGGAGAAACTGGGTCCTGTTCTGACGAGTGGGGCCATGCTCAGTAAATCTTTAATCCAATTTTCTGTTGATGGGCGGGGCTGTGTTCCCTCTTCATTGGTTGACCTGAGGCCAAACTGTGGTGGAGGTAAGGAAGATAATGGAGACCTCCTTCAAAAGGTCCTGTGCATGCACTGCCACACTCAGTGCCCCTGATCCTGCAGCAGGCCACCAGCAACCCATGCCTCCACTGGAGACTCCTGGACACTCGTGGGCAAGTGTGGGTCAGTCTCTTGTGAGGTTAGTGCTTTGTTCTCCTGAGTCCTGGTGTGCACAAGGTTTGGCTGGTGCCCTCCAAGAGTCTGTTTCCCCAGTCTTGGGTCAGTTCTGGTGGCTCTATGGTGGGATTAATGGGGACCTTCTCCAAGAGGGCTTATGCCATACCCACGTCTGCTGCACTCAGGGCCCCTGCCTCTGTGGCAGGCCACTGCTGGCCCGTACCTCTGCAGGAGACACTCAGACACCCAAAGGCAGGTCTAGTTCAGTCTCTGTGGGTTCTCCTGGTGTGGACAAGGTTTTGTTTGAGTCCTCCAAGCATTTTTGGTGAGTATGGGGTTTGATTCTAAACACAATTTTGCCCCTCTTACCATCTTGTTGGGGTTTCTCCTTTACCCTTGGACATGAGGTTTCTTTTTTTTTGTGGGATCCAACATTCTCCTGTAGATGTTTGTTCAGCAGTGGATTGTAATTTTGGAGTTATCATAGGAGAAGATGAGTGCACATCCTTCTGTTCCACCATCTAGTATATGATAGACATGGCATACATCTAAGTTTAATCTTCATTAATAACATTTTTTCCACCATTTTCTTAAGATTAGATATTCAACCCAACAATAAATCAGGTTATGATTTGTAATGTTTACCAATTTTAGTGCTGTAAGTACTCCCATTATGGATGATTTCAAGCTACCAGTGTGATGTCATTGAATGCAGATTTGGCAGCACATTATATTATATATATGCCATAGAGATTCAATAGGCCCAAATAAACTCAAGGGCATAATAGTAAGATGTAGTAAAACAATTAGAAAGTGATGAATTTTAAGTATTTATAAAACTATTCAAATATAGTTTATTTTATAATATCTGTCATACATGCAGTTAGGGCTTCCCAAGTGGCACTAGTGGTAAAGGATGCACCTACCAAGAGATGTAGGATTACAGGTTTGATCCCTGGGTCAGGAAGATTACTTCAGGAAAACTGAAAATGTCTAATGTCTTTCCTGGGCTGGTAAAGGATATCGCAACCCACTACCACATTCTTGCCTGGAAATTTCTGTGGACAGAGGAGCCTGGCAGGCTACAGTCCATAGCTTCACGAAGAGTCAGACATGACTGAGCAGACACACACACACATTACTACATAAGTTTATAAAGCTTAGTTTTTAATGTTTTCTCTGCTTATCAATCAGCTTGCAAAATCTGCCCCCCACCCCCAAATTTACAGTTGGATCTTGCTAATTGTTATGAGTGGGTTCTAGTAGACTACTGGGGATCCCACTGAATTAAAGGAAAACTGCTAATGGCACCTCCCTGGGTGGTTGTGAGAATCAGATAAGATATTTTAAGTGAAAATATTTTGGTACATGTAAAGGTGCTAAATAACTGCAATATATTCTTACTGAGAATAATGATCAAAAGGTCCAATACATGTGTGTTAAGAGGCAAATATTTGGTTTTGGCATTTCAGGGGAAAAATATAGATCAAATTGATAAAAGTTTTTTGAATGAATTCTACTTACTCCATATACACAGGGAAAATCTGATACCTGGAATTTCCTTTATCTATTGAAAAACACAATATTAGACATTTTCATCTTTCCTGAAGTAAAGTTTTTATTCACTAAATTTATCGAGTGTTCATTTATTATAGAAGTGACAAAAAAGGATGGGAAGATCAAATCATAGTTTTCGGTTTTGGAGGCGCAAATATGAATCACCTAGTTGTACCATACTTTTGCTTAAGTTTTAGTATCTATTTATTATTATTTTGGTTAAAACTTATCATAGTTGCTCATATTTCTACATCTCTCTGACATATTAAAATACTCCATTTACTTAAGTTGTTTTGTTTGAACACTAAGTATTTCATTTAGGAATCACAATAACTTTTGGGGAATAGACAGAAATTGTTAATCTCCTTTACAATTGAGGAAACCAAGGCTCAAAGGGTCTAAGTGATTTTCTCCAAAGTCAGACCAGAACTTAAGAAGAGCACTGGTAACCAGTCTTCTTATCCTGTTATTCTAATAGCTGGAATTCAGTGTTATAGTAAGGTAGGGTGTGTAGAATTGAAGACAGTTTTTAATGGTAATATGAAATTTTTCTTATTAAGTCTAATTGAATCATTTTTCTGATTAGGAAACCATACCATATAGCCATGATATAGAATTTTATTAGTGTAGAAGATATTACTAACATAAACAAAAACAAATAAACTTTTTTACCCTAATATACATAAGTAATCAATTGATAGCTTTTTAATGTTTTCTTTCACACACATATATGCATGTAAGTTATGTAATCAACAACATTGTAAAAGTTATTTATCTACCACCTTATATAATCAATATAAAACATAAGTATTTTCTAATGTCAGCATCCATGCATGCTAAGTCACTTCAGTTGTGTCTGACTCTTTGTGACCCCATGGACTGTAGCCCACCAGGCTCCTCTCTCCATGGGGATTCTCGAGGCAAGAATACTGGGGTGGGTTGCCATTTCCTACTCCAGGGGATTTTCCTGCCCCAGGGATTGAACCCATGTCTCGTGTCTCCTGCATTAAAAGGCAGGCTCTTTACTACTAGTGCCACCTGGGAAGCCCTAATGTCAGCATATATGCTTGAAAACCAGTTAATGTACTTGCATATTATTTTATTGTGTCAGTTCAGTTCAGTTACTCAGTCATTTCCCACTTTTTGCAATCCCATGAACCGCAGCACGCCAGGCCTCCCTGTCCATCACCAACTCCCGGAGTTCACCCAAACCCATGTCCATTGAGTCGGTGATGCCATCCAACCATCTCATCCTCTGTCATCCCCTTCTCCTCCTGCCCTCAATCATTCCCAGCATCAGGGTCTTTTCCAATGGGTCAGCTCTTCACATGAGGTGGCCAAAGTACTGGAGTTTCAGCTTTAGCATCAGTCCTTCCAATGAACACCCAGGACTGATCTCCTTTAGGATGGACTGCTTGGATCTCCTTGCAGTCCAAGGGACTCTCAAGAGTCTTCTCCAACACCACAGTTCAAAAGCATCAGTTCTTCGGTGCTGAGCTTTCTTTATAGTCCAACTCTCACATCCATACATGACCACAGGAAAAACCATAGCCTTGACTAGATGGACCTTTGCTGACAAAGTAATGTCTCTGCTTTTGAATATGCTGTCTAGGTTGGTCATAACTTTCCTTCCAAGGAGTAAGCATCTTTTAATTTCATGGCTGCAATCACCATCTGCAGTGATTTTGGAGCCCAGAAAAATAAAGTCACCCACTGTTTCCACTGTTTCCCCATCTATTTCCCATGAAGTGATGGGACCAGATGCCATGATCTTTGTTTTCTGAATGTTGGGCTTTACACCAACTTTTTCACTCTCCTCTTTCACTTTCATCAAGAGGCTCTTTCACTGTGTAGCTGTAACAAATTAATTTAGCTGAATATAAGATTATTTCTGTTTCATTATTATAAGTAATACTATTATGAAAATCTGTATTAAAATTTTGTAGAGTTTTCTGATTATTGTCTTATACTATTGAAGGGAAAGAGATTTTAAGTCCATAAAGTTATAATTGCTAAAGGTTCTTGGTACATGTTTCTAATTTTGTTTCTCAGTATTCAAATCAATACTCAGCAGTGCTGTGTAGAAATGTGTATATCCTTGCATTCTTTCCAACACTGAGTACTCATTTTTCAATCCTGCTTTTTAAAAGTTGAAAGATTCACTTTGGATTTGATTTTCTTTAATTACTAATAAGCTTGATTTTTATGATTATTTTTTATAGGTATTTTCCAGTTATTGTTTCATTACTTTTGTTCATTTTGTTTCTTTTGAGGGTCTGTTGAGATGTATCACTTTTTTCCCCCAACTCTGAGACCTATAGAAAAATTTTGAGCAAGGAGGAGATGTATAATCAGATCTGTTTTCTTTTTCTACTGAACAGTGTAAAACATTTTGAACAAAACATATGGGTATAGATTTAAGCAGATTTACATAGTACTAATCTCACATGTACTGCATTTCTCCCTTTTTAAATTAAATTAAATTAAAAATTTTCAAGCTGCCAAGTGGCACAGACTGGCAATATACATACTCCTTAAGTTACACAACAGTCAAGAATCTAAAGTCACGATTTATGTGTGTGTGCCCAATTAGAAAAGAGGCTAGTGCCAAGATAATCACAAATTTGCCATAAACTAAAGTTTATTATGGTTCCCTGAGAAGATATACTGGAAGAACTTCTTCAATACTTTCCAGTTGTCCTTAAAAAAGAAAAAAAAGATTATGAGAAACACATTCAGATAAATGAAAGGTGATATTTATTGACTGTTGACCAGGCATGAAAGCACTTCTAAATATTTTATGTGTATTAAGTAATTTAATCTTAACAACAACCTATGGGTTAGCCTATATCTTCAACTCCATTTTTTTAGATCAGGAAACTGAGGCACAAATTCAAGGGACTTCCCCAAGATTTTTCATTAAGTGTGTAGCAGTACTGAGATGTGATGCTGAGCACTCAGTCCTTGGAGTTTTTGTATGTAACCTTCTCTGTTGGAAGTGGAAAAAACTTTTCAATTCCATGTCACTACATTTACCTGCACTATTCTAAATATCGTATACTCAGTTTATGAAGATATATTGTGACATTCAATTTAGAGAAAAAAAATAAGGTATAGCTTCTGCCTTTTAAAAGTACAGAAATAAGTGATGGTAACTTGCCCATGAAGAGTGATAAACCTTGTGAAAAAGGCAAAGAATTCTATGGAAGCACACGGAAAGTATATTTAGCTCTGTCTCTTGGAGTTGTTATTTGAACTTGGACTTCCAAAGTGAGTAAAAGTTAACCAGGTGAAAGAAGAGGGAGGAGCCATCTGAGTTGATAGAACAGCTCCAACAAAGGTACCGAGGCATAAAATAGCTCCAGTTATTCCCTTTAGCATTTGGTGACATTATGAGATGTTTGGTATGACTGGGATACAAAGCACAAGGTGTATAGGGCTAGTAAATGAGCCTATAAAGGTAGGTAACTAACATTTCATCAGCACCTCTTATGAATTAGCTTTGTGCTGAAAGCTAGAAATACATCACTGAACAAATAAGTTTTTTTTGTACAAGACAGCAATGTATTAGTCATATGATGAATGAGAAATGAGCAAAATATAGATTGTTAAAGATACTTGGCAGAAGCATATAAAGAAATTAGGTGCTGGAGAAAGAACAATGGGCATGTGTTTTAAGTGGGGTGTGGTCAGGGAAGGACATTCTCAGAATTGGTCATATGAAGATTAGCAGGAAAATCTTCCAAATGGAAAAACAGCAAGTACAAAAGCCCTGAGGTCAGAAGGAAGCAAATGTATTCCAGAGGCTTAATGAAAACCAAAAAGGCTACAACATAGTGAGCAAGAAGGAAAGTGGCAGACTATAAGTTTGAGATGTTGGCAAAGTCAGATCTTAAAGCACTTGTAGTTCATGATATGGCAATTGTATTTTTCCTGCGGGCAACAGAAAGTCAATAATGGGCTTTTAAATCAGAGTGAAGCATCTTTTCATTTCTCACTCAGGCAGTTTTGGAGAGAATGGTTTAAGAAAGGGATGGGAAGAAGATGGGAGACCCTTAAGGAGGATCTGGGCTTTCCAGGTGGCTCAGTGGTAAGGCCAGCCAATGCAGAAGATGTGGGTTTGATCCCTGAGTCAGAGATTCCCTGGAGGAGAAAATGACAACCTGCTCCAGTATTCTTGCCTGGAAAATCTCGTGACAGAGGAGACTGGCGGGCTACTATGTCAGATACAACTGAGGGACTAAGCACTCAGGCATGCAAGGAGGCTCTGGCTAGTGGTCTAGTGGAGAGATGACGAGGGATTAGATACCATGGTAAGCACGTTGGGCTCTCTCCTCCAGAAAATAGAGGAGGCGCTCAGAAAAGTATGTTAGCCAGAGAGCTGTGTGGTGAAATCTGGGACTTAAATGTATCATTTTATTAAAGTTACAGAAAATAGAGAAGCCAGATCACTTGTCAGGAATTTTTTTTCAATATTTTGTGTGTAAACGTAAATTTACATTTGATTGTAAATACGTATATTCTTTTCCTAAGTGTAAATTCCTTCTTGGAAATACAGATAACTCTCAAAAGACATTATAAACTGTTATATTCTTTGGCTTCTTTGTCTTTTTCGTGAAGGTTCAGGGCTCCACACAATACTTCGAAATAGGACTTTTGATCATCTTTACATTCAACAACTAGATTTCTCCTTCAGATAGGAGCTACTGTGGTCTCCGTAGGAGGAAGACAGTGAAGGATGTTTTATATTTGTTTTCTTCCCTGATTAGTGGACAATTGTCAATGATCCTCCTGGGCAGGGTTCATGAAGCCCTTGACAATCTGGTCACCATTATCTTTCACTCGGCAATTTGATTCCTACAACTGCCCTGCAATTCATGGAGCCCTGACTTAGATCCCTGTTTATAGGACTCCACATGTTAAATTTGTCAGAGCAATCCATGCAGATAGCACAAATGCAGTAGAATCTTCCATTATAAAGTATTCTTTCCCAGGAGTTCCAAGCATCTGTTTTCCTGCTTCTCTTTGTGGTGCAGATTGTAATTCTATAAGCACTCACAAGAAATAATGTTGTATTCAATACATTGTACATGGCAGTCAAAGAGCATTTTGCAAGGTTAAACAATTCACATTACCCTTACATTTGTTACATGTAGGTTTACATGTAGTATGCATGAAGCATGATGCTATTTTTTTGCATTGACAAATAGATGGATGTGGATACTAAAAATGTGGATAGTTTCATTTCTGTGAAAATATTTAATAAGAATTATTATTAAAATGGAAAAGTATTTTAATACTTAAAATGATTAATCTAAATTAAGTCAATTTTAATTGATTTTAATTTGTATTCATTTTTGATTGAATATTCTTTAAATCAAGTAAAAATTTCAATTTTATTTAACTATTTTGATTAAAAATTTGATATTTCAGATGCACAACAAAGTGACTCAGCCTTACGTATACATGTATCTTGTAACTTTAAAATATTTAGACTTATGAGTTGGGCACCTCCCTCTGTACTCTTGCTTTGGGTCCTGCAAGTGTCAGAGGAGGACCGAATGATTCCCACATACGTCCCTGCTCAGTGGAGACATCACAGCTGCCTGCACACCCTGTTGTCCTCTGCTTGGCTCAGCCCTTCAAGCTTTGGCCCTAATGTTAATATTAATATTCTGTTTCCTCTGTCTAGGCTTAGTCACTTCCTCCTCAGGGTTCCTCTATACCTTTCCTTTTTTTTTACTATAATTGTTCATCTACATGGGTCTGTCTCCTCTGTTGTAAGATCTTTGAGGCCAGGGATTCCTCATTTCTCTCAGTAATGTTTGTCATAAAGCCGGGTCCTAGCCCACACCCTCTGTAACTGTTTGAGGAGGAAATGAACACTCATCCCCATATGCATCTTCAGAGAAGTGCTTGTTTTCACACACTATGTTTTCTCACATGTGACAGGACATATGGGCACACACCCAATTTCACATGCTCTCTCTCACATATACAGATAATTTGGAACCTGCTTGCAGGATCATGATTTTAAACATCTCTATCACACAAATATGTGATCTTATATCTTCTGTAAGTTAAATGTAAACTTTTCTCTTCCTACTTTTTGAGTGACAAATATGAAGTTGGCATATCATATTTTTTGTTTTTTTAAAAAATTAACTTTTGTCTTCTTTTTATTTCTTATTTTTCTTTATAAGATATTTATTTATTTACTGCTCAGGGACTTAGCAGTACTCAGTACTTGTAATACTCAGAATCATTAGCTGTGGCATGTGGGATCTAGTTGCCTGACCAGGGACTGAACACAGGCCCCCTGCATTGGAAGCACAGAGTCTTAGCTATTGGACCACCAGGGAAATTCCTTTATCATGCATTCTTAAGGTTGAAAGCACTTGTCTCCTTTTTTTGGTATTTTTGTTGCTATTATTTTGATGATGATTTTAATAGCCTAAACAACCTCCCCACACTTTTTTTTTTTTTTTTTTTTGGCTTGTGACTCAATTTGTTAATCCTATAAAATAAAAATGTCAAAAGAAGCAGTTGGCCATTTTGGTTAAATTTCATTGAAAGACGTTTATCAAGAAAGAATCTTCAAGTGTAAATATTCCAGAATATCAATGAATGCTAAGACCAAATCTATCTTGCTTCCCAGTGCTAAACAAGTCTTTGACCAAGCTTACTCTCCTGTTTTTCATGCCAAACAATACTGGGGTCAGACAAAAATAGTTTAACTTATTGCTCCAGGATATACCTGATCCTGGAAGATAAGGCTTAAACGAACTGAAAGAGATTACTTATCAAGGCTAACAGCTTGCCCATCAGGACCTGTTTTAAAACTCCTACCTCATGTGCCCACCATTCCAACTCTATTCATAAAATTTTCAAATTCCCAACTAATATGCCTCCTTGCAAAACTCTACTTTAAATCATCCTTAAAGTCTTACAAATGTGCTTTTCTTACACCAACCTTCTCTGCTCAGACATTATTAAGACTCTATCAATAGCAAGGAGAGATAAGAAAGCCTTCTTAAATGAACAATGCAAAGAAATAGAGGAAAACAATAGAATGGGAAAGACCAGAGATCTCTTCAAGAAAAATGGAGGTATCAAAGGAACACTTCCTGCAAGGATGGGCACAATAAAGGACAGAAACTGTAAGGACCTAACAGAAGCAGAAGAGGTTAGGAAGAGGTGGCAAGAATATACAAAAGAACAATGCCAAAAAAATCTTAATAACCCAGATAACCACAATGGTGTGGTCACTCACCTAGAGCCAGACATCCTGGAGTGTGAAGTCAAGTGAGCCTTAGAAAGCATTACTACAAACAAAGCTAATGGAGATGACAGACTTCTAGCAGAGATATTTAAAATCCTTGATGATGCTGGTAAAGTGCCACCCTCAATATGCCAGCAAATTTGGAAACTCAGTAGTTACAACAGGACTGGAAAAGGTCAGTTTTCATTCCAATCCTAAAGAAGGGCAGTGACAAAAAATGTTCAAACTACCATACAATTGTGCACATTTCATATGCCAGTAAGGTTATGCTCAAAATCCTTCAAGCTAGGTTTCAGCAGTAGGTGAAGTGAGAACTTCCAAATGTACAGGATGGATTTAGAAAAGGCAAAGGAACCGGAGATCACATTGCCAACATTTGCTGGATCATAGAAAACACGGGAATTAAAAAAAACCTACTTCTGCTTCATTGATTACAGTAAAGCGTTTCACTGTGTGGATTACAACAAACTGGAAAATTGTTAAAGAGATGGGAATACCATACCACCTTACCTGCCTCCTGAAAAACCTGTATGCAGGTCAAGAAGCAACAGTTGGAACTGGAACAACTGACTGGTTCAAAACTGGGAGAAGAATACAACAAGGCTAAATACCGTATATGCAGAGTACATCATGAGAAATGCCAGGCCAGATGAATCACAGGCTGGAATCAAGATTGCTAGGAAAAATATCAGTAACCTCGGATGTGCAGATGATACCACCCTTAATGGTGGAAAGTGAAAAGAGAGGATCTAAAGAGCTCCTTGATGATAATGAAAAAGGAGAGTGAAAAAGCTGGCTTAAATCTCACTATTAACAAACTAAGGTTATGGCATCTGGTCCCATCACTTCATGGCAAATAGAAAGGAAAAAAGTAGAAACAGTAACAGATTTTTTTCTTGGCTCCAAAATCACTGCAGACAGTGACTGCAGCCATGGAATTAAAAGACTCTTGCTCCCTGGAAGAAAAAGCTAAAACAAACCTAGACAGCATATTAAAAAGCAGAGACATCACTTTGCTGACAAAGGTTCATATAGCCATAGCTATGATTTTCCCAGTATTCATGTATAGGTGTGAGAGTTGGACCATAAAGAAGGCTGAGCATCAAAAAACTGATGCTTTTGAACTGTTGCAGGAGACTCTTGAGAGTCCCTTGGACTGCAGGGAGATCAAACCAGTCAATTCTAAAGGAGACCAACCCTGAAGGACTGGAAGGACTGGTGCTGAATCTCCAATACTTTGGCCACCTGTTGCAAACAACTGACTCATTGTAAAAGACCCTGATGCTGGGAAAGATTGAAAGCAAAAGGTGAAGGAGGTGGCACAGGATAAGATGGTTGGATAGCATCACCGACTCAATGGACACTCATTTGATCAAACTCTGGGAGATGGTGAACGACAGTGGGGCCTGGCGTGCTGCAATCCATGGGGTCAAAAAGAGTGGGACACAACTAAAGGACAGGACAACAAAGCAAAGCAAGGAGGTGGTCTTCACTACATTACATCCAGTAGATTTAGTTTTGCTTTATCAACAGGTTTTTCCATCTGAGCCATCAGGGAAGCAGATGATCAGAGGAGGAAATTGACTCTAGGTCTGATATAACCATCTCTTGAGGAATTCAGAAGGTATTCTCATACTGATCTCCTTATGGGACAAACTTCATCTTATGTCACCTGCTTAAGTTAATGAGTTCTCTTCTCAGCCTGTCCTGTTTTATCCATGAGTGTATGGTTCAAGGCAAGCGCTCTAGTCCAAATCTTCCATCTGCATTCAGTTCAGTTCAGTTCAGTCGCTCAGTTGTGTCCGACTCTTTGTGACCCCATGAACTGCAGGACGCCAGGCCTCCCTGTCCATCACCAACTCCCGGAGTTCACACAAACTCATGTCCATTGAGTCGGTGATGCCATCCAGCCATCTCATCCTCTGTCATCCCCTTCTCCTCCTGTCCCCAATCCCTCCCAGCATCAGTTCAGTTCAGTTCAGTCGCTCAGTTGTGTCTGACTCTGCTAGAGAAAGGACTCATCATACCTGATACCAGTACTTGTAATTCTTCTAACCTCCCAAACAATAAACCCAACAGGAAAGAATATAGATTCAATCAGGGCTTCATGACAGTAAACAAAATAAACCTTCCCTCTTTTTTCCCTTGTGGTGTAAAAACCATTTATTCTATCTTACTATTACATGAAGCTACAGTTTTTTTGTTTCTTTGTTTGCTTGTTTGTTTGTTTTTTACATTTGTAGATCTGGGTCCTGCTTTCTTTATCGTCTTTAGCTCAAGATAGTTAATACTTGCTTGCCTCTTCCTGGAGAGTTAAAGATACGCCTGGACGTCTCCATTTTTGGTGAAGATAGGGCAGCTCCATTCCTCTCAGGTCCTTCTTACAACTGAAAAACAATGGACATTACAGAACAAACGTAGGGAGACCCTGAAATGTGGAAGGGAGACAGTGGATTGCGTAGGGACATCTGGGTTTGAGAAATGACATGGAGGCTGTCACCTGGGTTTCCTATCCCTCACATGGAAAGCTCCAAAAGCTTCCAACTGAGGACCATCCCCGGGCACAGACCAGACAACTCCAAGAAAAGCCCTCTGCCCTGAGCCAAAGACCATGAAAAAGGTAGCCTAATCAAAAACCTTTTTGGCTATTTGTGTCCTAAACCAGACAAACACCAACAAGAAAAAATCACCTTCTTCCACCACAGTTTTACTAGGAATGAGCAGAGAGCTGATCTTTCATGCCACCTTCCCACCAGGTGTGATATTCAGATTCCTCTGTGAGGGTATAAGCAGACCAAGGGGAAGCAAATCTGTCCCTTTTCCAGTGGAAGTAAGTCATGGATTTTCAATTACCCTGCCAGGACAGTATCAAAGGGACTGAGCAGGGAGCTGATCTTCCATCCCCTGTCTGGCAGAAGTAGGCAGTGCTCTGATTCCCAGAAGAGGTGGGGGGCTCCAGTGGTGAGCTGAGACATAATGAGAAGGTGCAAGGCAAGGCTCGTTACCACTGTGCTTCATCATCCACCCCCAGGGTCAGCGGGGTCCAGTGAGAAGCTGAGCCTCCACCCTGTCCTGGTATCTACAAGACTAAACAAAGTGGTGAATACTGGGGCAAGTCTGGTCAGTCAGCCTTCTACTTTCACCCCACTTCAGGTGTCACTGGGGTATTGGGGACCCCTAAAGCTCCATATCCATCTGGAGGCAATGAGACTGAACAGAGTGTGAAGTTCCCTATGCTATCCCCAGCAGGTCCCAGTGGGGAGCTGAACCTCCACCCCCATTCTGCACCAAGGAGACTGAAAGAGGCAGTACTCATGGAGTGGAGTAGTCAGGCTCCCCCTCCGCTCCCCAGTGCACAGCTGAGCATCCACAGCCACCCTGATCAAGGAAGAATGTGGTGATGGAAGTGGGGCTTGTTAACATAAATGCATGTAGTTTGCACCAGTAACTTTTGGAGTGGCTTATTATACAATAGTGAAAAACTGAAGTAGAATTTGAACACTGCCCAAAGTCCCATGAAGCACCAGAAAGAAAAGAAAAAAAAAAAAAAAAAGAATTTCAGACCCAGAAGAAGAGTGCTCCTACAATGAATCCTAAAATACGTGGCACTGACTTTATGAATTGGGTTAGGCAAAAGGCTGGCAGTACTTAAGGAGGTTTCCAGTGAGGGCATGAAGGCATGAAGATATTGGCAAGGCACTTCTCCTGTAGTAACATAGAAAGTAAGAAGTCCACCTACTGTACTCCATGGAGTAGGTAAGGAGACAGTCATACAGTGTTGAAAGCACTGTGTGGCTTTTTGAAGTTGCTTATCACAAAAATATGACAGGAGAGAGATGATGATTCAGCTATTATTTCCAAGTGGGATTTAGAGAGGCTCCAACTCCAATACTTTGGCCACCTGATGCGAAGAGCTGGCTTATTTGAAAAGACCCTGATGGTGGGAAAGATGTAGGGCAGGAGGAGAAGGGGACGACAGAGGATGAGATGGTTGGATGGCATCACCAACTCAATGCACATGGTTTTGGGTGGGCTCTGGGAGTTGGTGATGGACAGGGAGGCCTGGCATGCTGTGGTTCATGAGGTCGCAAAGAGTTGGACACAACTGAGCAACTGAATTGAACTGAGGTATTCTTTAGAGCCAGCAGAAGGTTCTCAAAATAAGATATAGCCTATGGAAACCCTTGTGGCTCAGCTGGTAAGGAATCTGCCGGTAATGTGGGAGACCTAGGTTTGATCCCTGGGTTGGGAAGATCCCCTGGGGAAGGGAAAAGCTACCCACTCCAGTATTCTGGCCTGGAGAGTTCCATGGACTGTATAGTCCATGGGGTTGCAAAGAGTCAGACACGACTGAGCAACTTTCACTTTCACGGAAAAGATTGATTTCAGCGTGTTGTCAGGAAGAGATAAAGCCAAGAATGTGGCTAGCAAAACCCCTTGTTAGACCTCAGAAATCTTTAAGTCAGCAAATCGAAGGCCCTTTCCACAAGACAACATGTCTTTTAAGGATCTTAAGCATAAGCCTTGCACACCATCTGCGTTAAACTATGGGACTGCTAAGTGTCTCAAGGGCATGTTGTATAGGAGTTTCAAAGAAGGCGCGAGGAGAGAAAATCTTTTCTGAAAAGATTTGTGGGTATTCTTTTATCAAATGGTGTGGTACACTGATAGGTAAGAAACCTGCAAGAGTCTTTTTTTTTTTTTTTGGTATTTATTTATTTATTTGGCTGCATTGGGCACTAGTTGCAGCCTGCAGAGGCTTTAGTTGTGGCATGTGGAATCTAATTCCCTGGCCAGGGATGGAACCCAGGCACACAGCATTGGGAGTCCTAGCTACCGGACCACCAGGGAACTCCCACGCACAGGGTTTAGTGGGTGGGCCTCAGGGTGCTGGCAGAGGCTTACATGGGCCACCCTGACCACGTATCCCTCTAAGGTCCCCATCATCCACACTGTCCCCCATGCCCTGTTACTGAAGGTCAGGGGCTCAGTGGACTTGCCTAAACTAGTGCTCCTCAACAAGAAGCAGGATCTTTGCTTTCATTGTTAAAAAACACAACCGAAAACCAATAAACACTTACTTAGCTCTCTCTCTACTTGTATGTAGGTGACTGACTTTCATTTAGCTTGATTTATCCAATTTATTCATATTAATTAATGGGATAATGAGTCACCAGCAGTCTTTAGGTTTTGCAGAAACATTATCCTCATTTCCTAATTTATTTCCAGGGAAATGATGTATGTAAACATTTTCTTCAACTGTTAGAAATTGAAAATATCCATATTTCAGTACACATAAATGGTTATGTTTTCATTTCAACTACCTTCTCAAAGGACACAGAAATTCTTTGTGGATTTTTTGTGAAATTCTTTGAGGCCTTTTGTCTATTTCCAGTGCCCTTTCTCACCATCTTTAGCGCTACTTTGATGTGCTTTTCCTGAGAAGCAAATCTGATTCCCCGACTCCCATGTCCATACTTAAAAGCCATCGCAGCTTCCCTTTACCTTCAAGACAGGATCCAAAGTGTCCTCCTTGCTCTAGACCCTGCCTAGTTTCAGCCACCGCTCAGAACCCAATCCCAAACTTCTGGATTCTTTCTGACCTGCATTTGCATTAGCCAAGACCCTGTCTTGCCTATCACACATACTGCTACATTGTTTGGATGATTTTTTACCATGTGTTCTCCTGGCACAGTTTTCTCTCTCGATGCAGCTTCTCAGAAGCGGTTCCTGATAACTCTTTTTCCACATTTCCTGGTATTCAAAGGGTCCTCCCTGTGGTCCTCTCTCAGGGTTGCCACGCTCCTTGGCTGTGTGTGCTGCTGTATGCTTAGTGGTTCAGTCATGTTCGGCTCTTTGAGACCCCGTAGACTGTAACCTGCCACGCTCCTCTGTCCATTGGATTCTCTGGGCAAGAATACTGGAGTGGGTGCCATTTCCTCCTCCAGGGCGATCTACCAGATCCAGGGATCAAACCCATGTCTCTTGAGTCTCCTGCATTGCAGGCGGGTTCTTTACCCACTGAGTCATGGGGGAAGCCTGCTTATTGGCTTAACTGTTCCCTCTCTCCTGCTTCACAGGAGGCTCTTTGAGAACCAAGACTTCCTTTCATTTGTGAATGCTTAGCTCTCTGACCAGTGCCAGGCATATAGGGGACTCTGTTTCTTTGCTGAGTGAACAGAATGAATGTATGAAGGGTTCTAGAGAAGTGTGGAGAATTTCACAGTGATGTCTTTTGGTAGAGGGGTGGAGTTGCCATCATTCTACTTTTAGGGAAACCCCCATGTCATCAAGCTTCAGATATTTCAAAGTCAGGGATTTTAGGAAAAAATACCTCAGTAGAGCCCTAAAGGCTGCAAGTGGTAATAGGACTGCAAAAGAAAGATTGCCTTTCTGGGTGATCATCACGGACTCCTTGGTAAAGGGGTGTAAAATGACTGTCCTTTAATTCTTTTTCAGTGAATGTTCATCAATTTAACAAATATATTTTGGGCAGTAACTATGTGCCTGGCACTGGGGATTCAATAATGAACAAAATATACATAACAAAAGCTATTCTCATCAAACTGAAATGGATCATGGTAGAAAAATATTAAACAAATTCATAAATGACTACTGAATTTGCATCACTCGTGACAAAGGCTATGAAGGATGATGGGGAATACTTTGAGAGGCTGCAGATTTTAAATTTTGCAGAAACATTAGTGATATACCTTCATTCCAAAAGAACACTTTATGTAATTTCACTTGATCTGTAGAGGTGGTAAAAACTTTCCCAAGAAAACCCTAAGAGTTTAGGGATTACCGGGAGTGGGGTGGTGTGGGGTGGTGTATTGTTGAAAAAATAAATCAGAAACAGCTTTCACAGAAAATCGGCAAGAGAGATAAGGCTGGAAAGAATGGCAATACCAGTGAAGTATGGGGAGTAAGGAGCAGAGCAACATGGGACAATTTGGGAAGGGACCTTAGGTGGATGACATCCTTTGCAATTGCTTGAGTAACAAATCCTGGTCTTTGTGCTTTTGGTGCCTTTGCAACAGCCTTGCAAATTCAATCCCCAGAGGAAATAGAAAGTCTCTGAAGATTGTAGGCAGGTGAGTTCCAAGTTCACATTTAGGCTCATATCAAAGCATCATTCTGGCTATTGTGTGGAGAAGAGTTTGCAGTGGACCAGCAGTGCATTTGGGCAACTCACATGGGAGAAAATGTATCTAGGCAGAATCTGTGAACATTGCTGTGATTGCTTGTCCATGGCAGGACACTTTGTCCAGGCTTCCTCAGGGATTTCTATCTGGTTCTTGTGCTAGAGGCAATTCAATAGCTGAGTAACGAGTACCAGGACCCTTAGAGGGGAAGTGGATACATCTTATAGTTGAGTTTTCTGTTACCCAAGACTTCATCCTTCATCTAACAGCCCCAGCATTGTTCACCACAGAGGGTCATAGGAAGAAGAGCCACATCACTGAGCTAACTCACTCACAACAAACAGCCATTTAGAGATTCTAGAATTTATGATATCTACCAACAATAAGGGCTTCCCTTGTGGCTCAGCTGGTAAGGAATCCACCTGCAATGTGGGAGACCTGTGTTCAATCTCTGGGTTGGGATGATCCCCTGGAGAAGGGAAAAGCTACCCACTCCAGGATGCTGGCCTGGAGAGTTGCATGGATTGCATAGTCCATGGGGTCACAAAGAGTCTATATGCAGAGTACATCATGAGAAACGCTGGGCTGGAAGAAGCACACGCTGGAATCAAGATTGCCAGGAGAAATATCAATAACATCAGATATGCAGATGACACGACCCTTATGGCCGAAAGTGAAGAGGAACTAAAAAGTCTCTTGATGAAAGTGAAAGTGGAGAGTGAAAAAGTTGGCTTAAAGCTCAATATTCAGAAAAACGAAGATCATGGCATCTGGTCCCATCACTTCATGGGAAATAGATGGGGAAACAGTGTCAGACTTTATTTTGGGGGGCTCCAAAATCACTGCAGATGGTGACTGCAGCTATGAAATTAAAAGATGCTTACTCCTTGGAAGAAAAGTTATGAGAGCATATTGAACCAACATAGAGAGCATATTGAAAAGCAGAGACATTACTTTGCCAAAGATCCGTCTAGTCAAGGCTATGGTTTTTCCAGTGGTCATGTATGGATGTGAGAATTGGACTGTGAAGAAAGCTGAGTGCCAAAGAATTGATGCTTTTGAACTGTGGTGTTGGAGAAGACTCTTGAGAGTCCCTTGGCCTGCAAGGAGATCCAACCAGTCCATTCTAAAGGAGATCAGTTCTGGGTGTTCTTTGGAAGGACTGATGCTAAAGCTGAAATTTCAATACTTTGGCCACCTGTTGCAAAGAGCTGACTCATTGGAAAAGACTCTGATGCTGGGAGGGATTGGGTGCTGGAGGAGAAGGAGATGACAGAGGATGAGATGGCTGGATGGCATCACTGACTCGATGGACATGAGTTTGAGTGAACTCCGGGAGTTGGTGATGGACAGGGAGGCCTGGTGTGTTGCAATTCATGGGGTCGCAGAGTTGGACACGACTGAGCGACTGAAATGAACTGAATTGAACTGAACCAATAATGTGCTAATAATGAAGTCAAATTCTTCCTTGGAAAATTAGACATAATTAAATACCCTTCCTTAACATTTAAGTGCTTATCTTGTTTTACTGCAACCTTGGGAATTGCCTGGAAAGGATATCATTGAATGATCCCTGTTACATGCAACTTCTCAAAGAAAAAGATAATATGCTTTTAATCTCCTGCATGGCAAGATTCATCTTTGTGTACCCCATCACCTAGAAATGGTTGACACTTATAAGCCCTAATAAAATAGAAAGCCTTATAGCCTAGTTAAAAGCTTGGCTTTACTGGCAAAGGAAAATTGAAGTCATGAATCCACTACTTCTCAACAGTTTTTTGGACAAGTTAATTGACCTTTCCAAGTCTCAAACTCTTTATCAGCAAAATAATGATTAAATGTTAAATCTCTAGCCTTGGCCCAGCAATAGTAAGTTATTTTATTAATATTTATTGAATTAATGGATGAATTCATGATAAACTGTTTATGAAACTGATGGAGAAGAGCAACATGCTAAATTTATGGGCTTATATTTGATTGTTTTCTTGATGTCTGCAGTTGTAGACACAATTTGATGTGTTTTAAGTGTTAATTCACATAATAATAGGTCTCTTTGTGGTAATAAGGGCGTGTGTGTGTTCAGTCACTCAGCAGTGTTCAACTCTTTGTGGTCCCATGGACTGTAGCCCACCAGGCTCCTCTGTTCATGAAATTTTCCAGGCAAGAATAGTGAAGTGGGTTGCCATTTGGAGGAAAACCCAAATATGTAAGTTCAGTTCAGTTCAGTTCAGTCGCTCAGTCATATTCAACTCTGCAACCCTATGAATCGCAACACGCCAGGCCTCCCTGTCCATCACCAACTCCCGGAGTTCACTCAAACTTACGTCCATCGAGTCCGTGATGCCATCCAGCCATCTCATCCTCTGTCGTCCCATTCTCCTCCAGCACCCAATCACTCCCAGCATCAGAGTCTTTTCCAATGAGTCAACTCTTCGCATAAGGTGGCCAAAGTACTGGAGTTTCAGCTTTAGCATCATTCCTTCCAAAGAAATCCCAGGGCTGATCTCCTTCAGAATGGACCGGTTGGATCTCCTTGCAGTCCAAGGGACACTCAAGAGTCTTCTCCAACACCACAGTTCAAAAGCATCAATCTTCGGTCCTCAGCTTTCTTCACAGTCCAATTCTCACATCCATACATGACCACTGGAAAAACCGTAGCCTTGACTAGACGGACATTAGTCTGCAAAGTAATGTCTCTGTTTTTGAATATGCTATCTAGGTTGGTCATAACTTTCCTTCCAAGGAGTAAGTGTCTTTTAATTTCATGGCTGCAGTCACCATCTGCAGTGATTTTGGAGCCCAAAAAATAAAGTCTGACACTGTTTCCACTGTTTCCCCATCTATTTCCCATGAAGTGATGGGACCAGATGCTATGCCTTTCAAAATTTAGCTGGGGAGCCAAATTTCTACTGCTAAGATCCAGGTATGAGATACTGGTGTTGCTAATGCTTTAGGATAATGGGGTGATCTGATTGAAACAGTGAGACACTTTATGTTATTGTGCTCCAAAATCACTGCAGATGGTGACTGCAGCCATGAAGTTAAAAGACGCTTGCTCCTTGTAAGAAAAGCTATGACCAACCTAGACAGCAGATTAAAAAGCAGAGACATTACTTTGCCAACAAAGGTCTATCTTTTCAAAGCTATGGTTTTTCCAGTAGTCATGTATGGATGTGAGAGTTGGACTATAAAGAAGGCTGAGCACCGAAGAATTGATGCTTTTGAACTGCGGTGTTGGAGAAGACTCTTGAGAGTACCTCAAATTGCAAGGAGATCCAACCAGTCCATCCTAAAGGAAATCAGTCTTGAATAATCACTGGAAGGACTGATGTTGAAGCTAAAACTCCAGTACTTTGGCCATCTGATGTGAAGAATCAACTCATTGGAAAAGACCCTGATGCTGGGAAAGATTGAAGGCAGGAGGAGAAGGGGACGACAGAGGATGAAATGGTTGGATAGTGTCACTGACTCGATGGACATAAGTTTGAGTAGGCTCCAGGAATTGGTGATGGATGGGTAAGCCTAGCGTGCTGCAATCCATGGGGTCACAAAGAGTTGGACATGACTCTGCGACTGAACTGAACTGAACTGAATAGTGTTCCAATCAGGCAGGAAAGGGATTTTAGCTGCATAGTGTGGGGGGTTGGGGAAGGTACTTATGCATGTCTGCCTGAAATGCTTTGAGGAAGTATTTGAAGATCAAATACAAAAATTGTACATATTTTCTACAGTGGTATAGATACACAAGTGAAACAGTGAAACAATTTAACTTGAAGTGCCTGAAGAGAAAATATGTCACTAAAATCTGAGATTATTACAGAATTCTTACATCTGAATAAATCCTAAAGATGGAGTTTGATTAGAGCAACTGTGTACATTGCGCTATCAATGTTTTATATCTGCTTTTCCATAGGTTTCTAAAACCATACATTTACAAATTTTACAACCTAAAGTAAATAATATTAAATAAACATAACTCCATAATCTTAACATAAAACCCTGGTCAATATTAACATATGGTATATCTATTTAAAAATTTTTCTTTTTATCTATCCTTTTTATTTATTGTAGTCATTATCATAAAAGTTTTATCTTCTATCTTTTAACTCATTTTTTATTATAAAATTTTTCTCACATTATTTCATAGTTTTCACAAGCATCATTTTTTTTATTATAAAATCTTATTCCCACTAAAAATGCACATTGTGAAAGAATAGTTTTAGAAAGTTAAATCTTGTACAAACTTAAATTATAAGGTCAGCATACAAGTCAAAAATTACTTTTAGATAAAGACTTCTCTGGGGGTCCAGTGGCTAACACTTCACACTCCAGATGCAGGGATTCAGGTTCAATCCTTGGTCAAGGAACTAGATCTCACATGCCACAAAGTTTGCATGCCAAAAAAGACGATCCTGTGTGCCACAACTAAGACTCGGCACAGCCAAATAAGTAAATAAAAGTAAATATTTAAAAAATTACTTTTAGATGAATTCATCTTGGGACTTAATATTTCTCTATAGAGTGAGCGTCTGAAACACCAGCTCTCCTTTCTGTGTGTATGTGTGTGCACCATCATGTCTAACTCTTTGTGACCCCATGGGCTCTAGCTTGTCAGGCTTCTCTGTCCATGGGATTTCCAAGGCAAGAAGACTGGAATGGGTTGTCATTTCCTCCTCCAGGGGATCTTCCCAACCCAGGGATCGAACCCACATATCCTGTGTCTCCTGCTCTGCAGGCAGATTCTTTACCTGCTGAGCCATCAGTACAGAGTGAGCATCTGAAACGCCAACTCCTCCTTAGTGAATGTTTTTCTGTAACACTCAAGTAATCTTTCAGTTTCTTCCCCAAGGATGCTGAAAAGTCACACCACTTAGTTACCTGATTACAGAAATATTTCAAATTAAAGTCACAGAGAAAATCTTAAAAACAGGCATATGTTTTTGACACAAGTTTCCATCAAGCAATTGGCTATTTCAGGCATGATTGCAACTACTGCCTAGAGCAAAGGATCATTGAAAGTGATGACTGGTAGAATTGTCAATATTATTTAAATCAATCTCTCTCTTTCTCTCTCCTCACTGACCCATACCCACAAAATTGATTTTACTTGAGTTACACTGAGTGCTATGCAACTCCCTCACTGAAAATACTACCTATCTTTCTACCCTTTCTCTCTATCCAAATCCCAGAAGCAACCATCTTTGAGTATTTTTTAGTGTATAGGCCTGTCATTTAAAGCTCTGACAGTCATTTCATAGATATTCAAGGGTCTAACAAATAATTGAATAACCTGATATGCTCTTTATATAGTATTTTTGCACAAGAAATGAATGGCTTCCGAAGATTAGCAATAATGACTGTAACAGTAATGCACAGTTCCTAAGGACTTACTGTCAGGTTCTGGATTAATCACTTTAATGCATTGTCTTTCATAATCTTCATAATCATGTACAGAGATAGGTATTATCATGAGAGGTTGGTACCTTGCTTGACATCATGGAGATGAATCTATATGAATCCCAGGTCTGTATGACTTTGAAGAGCTATGTACTAACCACTGTCATTAATGTCACTGTACCCTTAATATGCTGATACCTTTATTTCTTTTCCAATTATTTTTATTTTATTTGTTTCAATTGAGATAAAATTGACATATGACACTATCAGTTTTAGGAGTATAATGTAATGATCTAATAAATATGGTGAAATGATTACACAAGAAGCTTAGTTAACATCCATTATCAAACATAGTTAAAAATTGCTTTTCTTGTGATAAGAGATTTAAGATCAACTTTCAGCAACTTTTAAATATGCAGTACAGTATTACTTTGGGATTCTCTGGTGGCTCAGATGATAAAGTCTGCCTACAATGCGGGAGACCCACGTTCAATCCCTGGGTCAGGAAGATTCCCTGGAGAAGGAAATGGCAACCTGCTCCAGTATTCTTGCCTGGAAAATCCCATGGACGGAGGAGCCTGGCTGGCTACAGTCCATGGGGTTGCAAAGAGTCGGACATGACTGAGTGACTTCACTTTCACTTTTCACAGTATTACCTTAGTAACCTTGCTGTAATTACATCCCCAAGACTTACTTTTCTTATAACTGGAAGTTCAAAACTGTTGCCCTCCTCAACCCCCACCTCTGGAAACCAGCAAGTTACTCTTCGTATCTATGAGTTCGGGTTTTTTTTTTTTTTAGATTCTACATGTAACTAAGATCATTGTCTTTCTCTGACTTATTTCATACCCTCAAGGTCCATCCAATAGATACATGTATTTCTTGATTCTTGTATTTTCTATTGACTCTCCACTATCACATCTGACAGATTTAGCTTGTTTATTCTTCTAGGGTGAGCAACTTTCCCAAGTTTATCTGGGACTTTCTCTGTAACTCAGAAAATCCACTGGTCTAGGGCAAACTGCCTCTTGGAACATCTGCTTCACATTCTAAGTCATTTCAATTCTTTTGTTGTTGTTCAGTTGTTAATCATGTCCTAATCTTCGCAACCCCATGGATTACAACCTGTCAGACTCCTCTGTCTTACACTGTCTCCCAGAGTTTGCTTAAATTCATGTTCATTGAATCGATGAGGCTATATAACGATCTTGTTCTCTGCCACCCCCTTCTTGTTTTGCCGTCAATATTTCCAGCATCAGGGTCTTTCCCAATGAGCTGGCTCTTCGAATTAAGTGGCCAAAATGTTGGAGATTCAGTATCAGTCCTTCCAATGAATATTTAGGGTTGATTTCCTTTAAGATTGACTGGTTTAATCTCCTTGAAGTTGAAGGGACTCTCAAGAGTCTTCTCCAGCACCACAATTCAAAAGCATCAATTCTTTGGTGCTCAACCTTCTTTATGGTCCAACTCGCACATCTGTATGTGAATACTGGAAAAAACTATGACTGTAAGGACCTTTGTCAGCAAAGTGGTGTCTCTGCTTTTTAATATGCTGTCTAGGTTTGAAATAACATTTTCTTCCATGGAGCAGTTCAGTTCGGTTCAGTTGCTCAGTTGTGTCTGACTATTTGTGACCCCATGAATTGCAGCACACCAGGCCTCCCTGTCCATCACCAACTCCAGGAGTTCTCTCAAACTCATGTCCATCGAGTCGGTGATGCCATCCAGCTATGTCATCCTCTACTGTCCCCTTCTCCTCCTGCCCCCAATCCCTCCCAGCATCAGGGTCTTTTCTAATGAGTCAACTCTTTACATCAGATGGCCAAAGTATTAGAGTTTCAGCTTTAGCATCAGTCCTTCCAAAGAACACCCAGGACTGATCTCCTTCAGAATGGACTTGGATCTCCTTGCAGTCCAAGGGACTCTCGAGTCTTCTCCAACACCACAGTTCAAAATCATCAATTCTTCGGTGCTCAGCTTTCTTCACAGTCCAACTCTCACATCCACACATGACCACTGGAAAAACCATAGCTTTGACTAGACGGACCTTTGTTGACAAAGTAATGTCTCTGCTTTTCAATATGCTATCTAGGTTGGTCATAACTTTCCTTCCATGGAACAAGCCTCCTTTAATTTCATGGCTGCAGCCACTGTCCACAGTGATTTTGGAGACTAGCTGTGTGTCCTGTACTTTCTGTTCTCATAGCTCAATATTCAGCCTTCTGTTCTTTGTTGAGCAGTTGATTCTAAAAGTGGGAAAATTTTAACTAGCATTTGGTACCTTATGACTAAGTAAATACAAGAAGCCCACTGTACCACCAGGTCCCATCAACCTCTGATCTGACCAACTCTGAATCAATTGATGATCCAGGGTTGGTTGAAACCCAGGGTGTGGAACCAGCCAGTAAGGAGATCCAAGGTACCACACCATAGCATATAAGGGGCTTGAGTATCCATGACTTTTGGTATTTTTGATTCTTGAACATTACTTTGCTAGTGTGTAAGATGAGTGCAATTGTGTGGTAGTTTGAACATTCTTTGGCATTGCCTTTCTTTGGGATTGGAATGAAAATTGACCTTTTCCAGTCCTGTGGCCACTGCTGTGTTTTCCAAATGCTGGCACATTGAGTGCAGCACTTTAACAGCATCATCTTTTAGGATCTGACATAGCTCAGCTGGAATTCTATCACCTCCACTAGCTTTGTTCCTAGTGATGCTTCTTAAGGCCC
This sequence comes from Capricornis sumatraensis, assembly GCF_032405125.1. Classification (NCBI taxonomy): domain Eukaryota; kingdom Metazoa; phylum Chordata; class Mammalia; order Artiodactyla; family Bovidae; genus Capricornis; species Capricornis sumatraensis. The sequence continues at coordinate 148,699,785 of NC_091070.1, read as the reverse complement.
ACTTGACTTTACATTCCAGATGTCTGGCTCTAGGTGAGTGATCATGCCATCATGGTTATCTGGGTCATGAGCATCTCTTTTGTATAGTTCTTCTGTGCATCCTTGCCACCTTTTGTTAATATCATCTGCTTATGTTAGGTCCATACCATTTATTGTGTGCATCTTTGCATGAAATGTTCCCTTGGTATCTCTAATTTTTTGAACATATCTCTAGACTTTCCCATTTTATTATTTCCCTCTATTTCTTTGCACTGATCATTGAGTAAGGCTTTCTTATCTCTCCTTTCTCTTTTTGTAACTCTGCACTGAGATGGGTATATCTTTCCTTTTCTCCTTTGCCTTTCACTTCTCTTCTTTTCTCAGCTATTTGTAAGGCCTCCTCAGACAACCATTTTGCCTTTTTGCATTTCTTTTTCTTGGGGAATGTCTTGATCATTGCCTCCTGTACACTGTCATGTCTCCAGGTGCTGACTCACACCCGCCTCTAGACATCTAGACTACTACCCAAGAGGAAAGCCTGCATTTCTCTGCTGTTCTAGGCTTCCTGGCCCTTGGACTTCTAAGTCTTGCTATAAATCATTTTATTAGGAAAAAAATATATTTTCTAACAAAATCATCTTGTGAACTAATTGGGCAAATAGTGATCATTTGCAAATGACACAATAGTGTTCATGAGCTCAGGTGGTCCAATTTGAATCACTGCTACATCACTTATTAACTGTGACCTTGGGCAAGTATGTTGAGGCCTCTAGATCATGTTTTCTCTGTAGGTGGAGACCATAATAATTATTAACTCCAAAATGTTATTGTAAGAATTCTTTAAAATAATATATGTATTTAGCATTACTGCTGGCACACAGAATTGTTCAATGTAGTGAACCATTATTATTGCTATGGTTATTATCACTATTAGTTACTGTTATTGTTATTTTTATCGTTTGATGTATCAGACTTCTCCTAATCTCAGGACAGCTACTGACATTGTTCCTGCCCTAGCCTCTTAGAGAAATTTCATGGATTTAGTATTAGCAGATGCCAATCTCCAATTCAAGTACAGAATTGGAGAACAGCCACAGTTCAAGTACACAGTCTCCTGACTGTGAGAAAGGCCGGTATTCTCTCAGAGCGTCTACCTCACACATATCTTTGGAGAGGGACTATCACTTGCCTGGCTCTTCAAAGACCAATGCCTGTGGCAGCCTCATGCCCACCAGGGCAGTGTTCAGGGAATAGGAAGAAAGAGAATCAAAAAAGAAGACTGTGTTCTCTCAAAGTCTCCGACACCTTTTCTTTAATACCTTTCAGTTTATGAGATTTGACAAGGAAATACAGGCATTGCTTCGGGCCATTCCAATCTCACGATGTAAGTATTCTCTTAAAATTGCCACATCTAGCAGTGCCTTTATATCCATGTCATTACTCAAGAAAAATTGTGAAGATACAGGCATGAGAGTGGGAGCGATCTTAATAAAACATTCACACACACATACAGAAATAACCCCCTACCTCTCAATTTGAAAGACATATCTTTCTGCTTACTTTATATCACTCATCAAAAAATGTCATAAGAAGCTGAAGGTTAGTATCCTTCCAAATGCTTTGAACAAGCATGGCACCTAAAGGGAAGGAAAATAGAGCACCTCGCCAGTTGTAGTGTTATAGTCATGAAATATATATTGAAGTATGAGTGTATGATAAACCCACAAGGGTATGTAGATGAAAGAATAGAAGATGAAGGCATAGCTTTGATTTAGAATAGCATCTGAAGCCAAGAATGGGAATGGTCTTCTGGAACTAGATCTCACTAAAAGAAAGCTTTACTGAACATTTTATGCTAGTTGAAAGGAAAAAAAAAATCATGTGTGTGAAAGCATGAGGGTCTGTGTGTGTATATATGTATATATACTCTTCAAGCTCTTTAAGTAAAATGATACTTAAAAATACAGAAAACATAAACATCTTGAAAGATCAAATAAAAATTACATTAAATGAAAATAATATCAAAGTGGAAAGGTGAAAAGTTAAGAGAAACAAAGCTATTTAAAAAAGAATCATTATATTTGGGATCTTATCAGCAATGATGAATTAATACCTTCACAGTTCTAGAGGAAAATGTTGTTAAGTTTAGATTTCACTCTTATTCATACTGTCAGTTAAGGAGGGAGGGGGGTGGTGAGAAAAAACTTTTAAAGCTATCCAAGGAATAAGAGATTCTTCTCCCAGTGTACGTGTTCTAAAATATTACCTCAAGACAGCCTCTAGCAAGATGAAAAAAAAAAAAAAAGATGAAATGTAGAGGCAAAAGTAAAATGAATAAATAAGCAAATAGTGAACAGATCCAGAAGAACTTCAAAACACAATTCCAGGAGAGCGGCACAGCATACCCAGAACACGATCAGCACAACAGGACTGGAAGGTAACCATGATTATGGTTACATAATGGATTCCATTCAGCAGGCTGTCTGTTTAAAAAGTGGCAAGATCTTAAGGATAGTTTGAGAAAGGACAGTTGTATCCTTTGGCAACAAAGAAGAAGAAAGACAATCAGAAATGCAAGAGAAAAAAATTTGAGCAGTAAAATTATTTTCCAATATGAAAAATGTAGAAATATAGCATGAATTGAAAAAAATCAGTGCTGCAGAGAAAATCAGCTTCACTTGACTTTGATGCTTTAAGAAACAAATTTGTTGATGAACACACTCCCAGTGAGTGACACAGACCTAACAACAGTGACACTTCATTAGCTAGGGGTCCAATCAATCAATTACTTGAATAAAAAGGAATATTATAATCATCCCTCAGTATTCCCAGAGATATTCACTCTTGGACCTTAGGAAATACCAAAAGTCATGGATACTCAAGCCCCTTATATGCTACAGTGTGGTACCTTGGATCTCCTTACTGGCTGGTTCCACACCCTGGGTTTTAACCAACCCTGGATCATCAATGGATCCAGAGTTGGTCAGATCAGAGGTTGATGGGACCTGGTGGTACAGTGGGCTTCTTGTATTTACTTGATCATAAGGTACCAAATGCTAGTTAAAATTTTCCCACTTTTAGAATCAACTGCTCAACAAAGAACAGAAGGCTGAATATTGAGCTATGAGAACAGAAAGTACAGGACACACAGCTAGTCTCCAAAATCACTGTGGACAGTGGCTGCAGCCATGAAATTAAAGGAGGCTTGCTCCATGGAAGGAAAGTTATGACCAACCTAGATAGCATATTCAAAAGCAGAGACATTATTTTGCCAGCAAATGTCTGTCTAGTCAAAGCTATGGTTTTTCCAGTAGTCATGTATGGATGTGAGAGATAGACCATAAAGAAAGCTGAGCACTGAAGAATCGATGCTTTTGAACTGTGGTGTTGGAGAAGACTCTTGAAAGCCTTTGGACTGCAAGGAGATCCAACCTGTCAGTCCTAAAGGAAATCAGTCCTGAATATTCATTGGAAGGGCTGATGCTGAAGCTGATGCTGGGAGGGATTGAGGGCAGGAGGAGAAGGGGATGACAGAGGATGAGATAGTTGGATGGCATCACCAACATGATGGACATGAGTTTGAGCAGACTCCAGGAGTTGTTGATGGACAAGGAAGCCTGGCATGCTGCAGTCCATGGGTTCGCAAACAGTTGGACATGACTGAGCAACTGAACTGAACTGAACTCAGAAGTCCAAGCCATCAGATTTCGATCACTTTCCTCTAAAAGCTCCCCCACCCCACCCCACCCTCAATTCTCCTCAGAGCTATTTTGATATAAAATGTAGCAACCACTGTTATTCCTCCAACCTTTGAGTATCTTAACAGGCAAGTGGTTCTAGGCATTTTTACTTTTGAAACTCTCTCTGTTCCTAATCATATTAAATGTATTTTGATCAAATGTACTCACATCCCAGGCTTAATTTAATTTCTCTATATAAAATAAGATGAGTTGAGGAGCAGTTGAACAACGAGATGAGTGAGTAGTTGACATGCTACATTTCTTAGATCTTTAATTAGATTAATTTTCATTTTGCTCAGGGATTTTTTTAAGCTAAAATTTCTAAGCAATACATCTTTTTCAGAATAGAATACTTTCAGATATTCATAGGATCAGGGCTATAGAAGAGATACAGCAGGCACTTTGGTAGAGGATGGGGTTGAGTGCTGTGGGTGACAACCTGCTATAGTTGCAAGAGCACTAGCTCTCCTAGCTGGAGCTGTAGGGAAATCAGTTTAACATCTCTAGGCCTCAGTTCCTCTGCTTAAAATGAAAGGCAGACACTAATACTATTAGAATGATAGTTATATTTATAACTTAAAACTATTTTTCTGTTTGAAACAGTTTTTATGGTGTACCAGATGCTACTTAAAGGTTGGGATGAAGGAGCTCTCAATGACGAGTGGCTTTGAACCACCAAGAGCCTGCTCTCTTAGATGTTATATTCAGGAGAGGAGGCATTAGTCATCACTGCAGGCTCACTCGGGTAGTAACGAGCCCCAAGAAGAAAAGTCAAGTCAGTGAAAGTGATAGAGTGGAAGAAGCCTTTTTCTCAGATAGATGGTCAAGGGAGTTCTCTTGAAGGAGGTGACATTTGAGCAAAGACATTTAGTGAAACTCTGTGTGCCTAACATTTCCTAGAGGACCAGGAAAGATATAAATATTGGAAATAGTAGGAGGGGCATCACGGCAGCATGACCCAGACATGACACAGATGTTTCTAGAACTTCACGCCATTTTCCTGATGCCCCAGGCTGGTTCTGTTCTGAGTGTTTAGCAACTAAAATAGTACAGAATTCCATTTGGTGTCCATAGTCTTTTCAAAAAATGTGTTAGAAAATTACAGAATTGCAATCCTGTGCAGAAGAGTTTTATTTTTTTTTAAAGTTTACCTGATGCAAATTTAAGTGTGTGAATTTACAGTAAATGCTAATCTAAGTTTACAAGAAATTATTATGGAAGACATAAAGTAATGCATGATAAGACTGAAAAAGACATGAAGTGATGATTTAATTTACCTCTGCTATACAGTGGTGCAGCAGATAAAATGTCATCAATCCTATTTACATATGATGCCCCAGGTGGTGTGGATAATAGGTGAAAGACAATGAGTCATTATCCTGGTCTCACCCCAGTACAGAGTGTTCAACCTTGCACCATAGCTGCTTTTCAAAACATATGCATTAGTCTTATATACAGCCTTTAAAAAAAACCTGAGTATCATTATGAATGTGGGTCACTTACTCTCATAGAGGTAATTCCCTAAGGATATCCAAACAATGTTTCAGCTAATAAATGCTTATGTGAGAATTCCAGCCAATGAATAGAGATGGCAGAGATATGGAAAGAAAAAGCTGAGGTCCTCAGGGAGCAAAGTAGAGAAGGAAAGTATACAATGACAAAAATCACACATAAATAAATATCCAGAGTATGTTTCTCTTCTCATTCCCCCTAATGGAATTTCCAGCATTGAACACTGAAATTTCTCACTTCCAGCTCCTGAATTTTGTCATGATCTTCAGTGTGGGAAGAAAGAGAGAATCTAGAAGATTTACACTGGAGAAAGAATGACCAGTGGCTCTTAACACTGGTTGGACATTAGAATTACTCAGGGAATTTTGAAAAATACCAATTCCTGGGCAACATCCATGTCCTATTGCTTCAGGATTTCTGGGATAGGTCCCCAGCATCAGTATTTTTAAAGCACTTACACGTATTTCCAATTTGCACCTATGTTTGAGACTAGACAAACAAAGGGAAAACAAAAATGTGAAAAGCGGAAGGGTTGGACTCATGGAATGAAAACTTTTTAGCTTAGGCTCAAGGAACTCTGAAGATAGAAGGAATGCAACGGTAAAGAGAAAAAGCTTATGAAACCATCTTTTATCCATAGGCATGATCTTGGGAATAGCAGAGCTGGAGAGAAAGGACTTTTAAGATATTTTGCTCTGTAGTAATAACATATTCCCTTTTGTAAGTCCAAGTCCTCTAGTGGTTTTTCAATAACCAAAGTAAAAAATCAGAATTCTTTTCAAGGTTTTTTTTTTTTTTTTCACCTGAAAGAGTGCTTTTCTTTTGTTTGTACCATGCAGAGGACCCATGGAACCCCACTTATATAGGAGTTACAGAAGTTTGACAGGGTGAATAAAAATGAATTTCCTGATTATGAGAAGGTATTCATGATAATCATAGATACATAATTACTGAACAGTGAGCATATGCCAATGTTCTTCTATTAGATGTATTAAATTATGTAATCGTTCCAGTCACATGAGGTGAGCACTATTATTATATCGGTTCTCTCTTCAAATAAGAAAATGAAGCATAGGAAGATTAAAGAAACATCTCCAGGTCATATATGAATATTTAGAAAACGTGCATGTGTCTATGTGTGTGTGCTCAGAGTTATGTCTGACTCTTTGAAGCCCCATGGACTGTGGCCCACTAGGCTCCTCTGTCCATGGAATTTTCCAGGCAAGGATATTGGAATGGGTTGTCATTTTCTGATCCAGTGGATCTTCCCAACTCGGGAATTGAACACACGTCTCTTATATCTCCTTCACTGGCAGGCAGATATTTTTTACCACTGCATCATCTGGGAAGCCATATTTAGAAAGTGATAGAGAAACCTGTATGCAGGTCAGGAAGCAACAGTTAGAACTGGACATGGAGCAACAGACTGGTTCCAAGTAGGAAAAGGAGTATCTCAAGGCTGTATATTGTCACCCTGATTATTTAACTTATATGCAGAGTGCGTCATGAGAAACGCTGGGCTGGATGAAACATAAGCTGGAATCAAGATTGCCAGGAGAAATATCAATAACCTCAGATATGCAGATGACACCACTCTTATGGCAGAAAGTGAAGAGAAACTCTTGATGAAAGTGAAAGAGGAGAGTGAAAAAGTTGGCTTAAAGCTCAACATTCAGAAAATGAAGATCATGGCATCTGGTCCCATCACTTCATAGCAAATAGATGGGGAAACAATGTCAGACTTTATTTTTTTGGCCTCCAAAATCACTGCAGGTGGTGATTGCAGCCGTGAAATTAAAAGATGCTTACTCCTTGGAAGAAAAGTTATGACCAACCTAGATAGCATATTCAAAAGCAGAGACATTACTTTGCCAACAAAGGTCTGTCTAGTCAAGGCTATGGTTTTTCCAGTGGTCATGTGTGGATGTGAGAGTTGGATTGTGAAGAAAGCTGAGCGCCGAAGAATTGATGCTTTTGAACTGTGGTGTTGGAGAAGACTCTTGAGAGTCCCTTGGACTGCAAGGAGATCCAACCAGTCCATTCTGAAGGAGATCAGCCCTGGGATTTCTTTGGAAGGACTGATGCTAAAGCTGAAACTCCAGTACTTTGGCCACCTCATTCAAAGAGTTGACTCATTGGAAAAGACTCTGAGGCTGGGAGAGGTTGGGGGCAGGAAGAGAAGGGGACGACCGAGGATGAGATGGCTGGATGGTATCACTGACTCGATGGTCGTGAGTTTGAGTGAACTCTGGGAGTTGGTGGTAGACAGGGAGGCCTGGTGTGCTGCGATTCATGGGGTCGGAAAGAGTTGGACACAACTGAGCGACTAAACTGAACTGAACTGAACTGAGAGCCTAAATTTAAGTCCAGACAGTTTTATCCACAGGATCTGATTTTTAAACATTAAGCTATCCTGCCATGAAGAAAGAGAACAGTAATAACTCAGGAAAAGAGTACTATTGAAGAATAGATAGGAGACATTTAAGAAAAAGAATTTCAAAGGACTGCAAGGGAATGGACTTTAAGAGTGAGAGGATCAAGGGTTAGGAGGCTGCGAATGTCAGTAGAGGAGAGAAGAGCAATACAATGGAAGACTTCTGACAATGGCTGAGACTCAGTGCTTTATATATCAGGAGAGACTTCTGAACCAAACAGAGAAACTGAAAGTTGTTTTTTCCTCTGTCATGAGTCATTGATTCCATCCACTCTAGTTATTGAAAACAGTAACCTTCATTCCAAGGAGTTTAAGTATTTAAAGTATAGAAGAAAGCATAAAATAATAAAGAAATTAAATAAAAGAGAAATAATGGAGAATGATGCTCAGTCGGTTTTACTACAATGGACATCACTACAGAGACATTGTTGAAAACACTAAAAAGATGTGTCGTGAATGTGTGTGTTACTCTTCCATCTATCATTCAGGGGAGATAGGAGTGTGGAAATTTATCTGCTGTACTCAGAAATTTAATTGATATTAGAAAGAACAAAGCTATTTAATTATCAGTAATACTCGGTTTATTTTTTTTAAGATAAAAAAATGAGCTTTATGACAACTTTGAAATTAATTTTAGTATAAAGAAAAGTGTGTGTTATGGTGAGTTCCTTTTCAAATTGACTTAGGATTCATCTTGTTTGCTTCCAAGTGGCATAAGTGGAAAACAATTCTCCTGCCAAGGCAGGAGACTCAAAAGATGGAAGTTCAATCCCTGGGTTGGGAATATACCCTGGAGTAGGAAGTAGCAACCCACTCCAGTATTCTTGCCTCAAATATTCCATGGACAGAGGAGCCTGGCAGGCTATAGTCCATGGGGCAACAAAGAATCTCACACACACACATCATCTTGTTTACATTGTCTCTAAACAAAATGAATGAGACAAATGGATTCATGCCTCCACCCCTTGGAGGTGATGTACTGAAGGCCCACGCTCCCTCCTGGACTGCCTCCCGAACCTCTTCCCATACCAAGCTTCCTACACTCCCCTTTGCTGGTGGAACTCTGCAGTGCCCTCTGGAAATATGTCAACCACAACTTGCCTGCCACTGACGCCCCCCAGCCCCCGACCTCCCAGCCCCCTTTACAAACTGGGAACACAGTCTACCTGTCTGATAATCCCCAGGGTGACCTAACCCCAACATGGCAGGGACCATTCGAAATTATCCTCCTTACCCTGACTGCAGCCAAACTTGAGAAGGTCGCCTCCTGGATACACCTCTCTCGCCTAAAACAGGTCACCTCCGATCCTGTGATGCCCTCCTTAACTGACCCCTATCAGGTCTCCCTCACAGCACCTACCTCCTTAAAAATCACCCGGTGACAACCTCTGTCTACCACCCAAGATGACACTGAATGACCTGGACTCTCTTCAACAGACCCAACTACTACAAACTACTATAAGACCTCTGGACCAATGCCCTGACGGGAACCTCCTTCGAAGACCTGACCATGCTGGTGTCTCAACTGTGGCTTCAGGGAACCTTCTAAAACCTGACTCCAGACAAAACTGATTTCTTTGTTTTCATTCCCTATGTCATTCTTCATCCTAATGAACACTGTTCCTCCTCAGATTCAAGCAACCACCAACTTGGGGCCTTCCGCCCCCCGCCCTGACTGGCCTCTCCGTGTCTCTCTAACTATAACTGCACTGTTAATCTTAGTCCTTGCTACAAGCCTAGTAACTATCTCCCCTCAGGACTGGCCATCTATCCTTTGTCTTTTCGCCAGTATTGCCTACGTTGTTAGCAATGTCCTACTCCTAGGGTGCTATTTCCTCCACACTGTCTAACTGACAGACCCATGACTCCCCAGTTTCTTATCCTTGCAGCACTCTCCAGCCTTCTGGCTAGTTCCTGCCCCTGCTCAGACATTTATTCCTATGTTCATTCCTCATGTTATAATAAGGCTCCAAGACCTTGCACCATGAACCTCGGGGCAGAGTGGGGAGTACAAATCCCTATTCACTGTTAAAGTACAAAAGAGAGAGAGTTTCGTGAGCACCTGCCATACGCCAGATGGAAGAAACATATGTTTCTATCCCATTACCCACTGGGGGTACTCAGATGGGGGCAGGGTACTAGGTCAAAATCGTGAAAAGAAACAAGAGCAAGTTATAAAGAACATAATTTCCTGGTTACAGGCGACTCCTGAGCCTCATAAACACCTCGTCCTCCTTTTCCAATTATGGCCTTTCCTAAAGCCTCCCTCTGCAACCAATACCTTACCCGCTTTCTCAACTTTTCTTTCCAATTCTTCCAGTAAACACAACACACACCCAGTGTTGGATATATATGTCATAGTCTCCGTCACCACACAGAGCAATTCCTTAACCTTCAACCTGGCTGTTATAGGACAATTATACCTCCCCTTCCCAACAAAAAACTGCACAAGTCATTGGGCCAGTCTCTGACAATGTACTCTCAACCTCTTCAAAGCTAACTTGTATCAACTACTCTAGTCCCAGCTACACAGGTCTTACAAATTCCGCTCCCTCCTTCTGCTCCACTTGGGTTCTCTGGCTGCTGCTGCTGCTAAGTCGCTTCAGTCATGTCCGACTCTGTGCGACCCCATAGATGGCAGCCCACCAGGCTCCGCCGTCCCTGGGATTCTCCAGGCAAGAACACTGGAGTGGGTTGCCATTGCCTTCTCCAATGCATGAAAACAAAAGTGAAAGTGAGGTCGCTCAGTCATGTCCGACTCTTCGCGACCCCATGGACTGTAGCCTACCAGGCTTTTCTGTCCATGGGATTTTCCAGGCAAGAGTACTGAAGTGGGATGCCATCGCCTTCTCCTGGGTTCTCTGGAACAGCACAAATAATTGCTTCTTCTAAGTCACTTCAGTCATGTTTGACTCTGTGCGACCCCATAGATGGCAGCCCACTAGGCTCCTCTGTCCCTGGGATTCTCCAGGCAAGAATACTGGAGTGGGTTGCCATTTCCTTCTCCAATGCATGAAAGTGAAAAGTGAAAGTGAAGTTGCTCAGTCGTGCCCGACTCTTAGCGACCCTATGGACTGCAGCCTACCAGGCTCCTCCATCTATGGGATTTTCCAGGCAAGAGTACTGGAGTGAGGTGCCATTGCCTGCACCAACCAAAAATCTTCATTCTCTGTGGGACTTATACATATTCACGTCTCCCCCTTGATCCCCCTGGGCCTTGCATCTTGGTCTTCCTGACCCCAGGTCTAACATTCCTCAAAGAAGAAGAGGTAGAACAAACAGTCTACCCGCAAGGGGAACTTCCCACAGAAGAAGATGAGCTGTCATAGCCCCCTCCTGATTGGGACTGGCATGACAGCAGCCCTAAGTGGGGACATCTCGACCTCTGCCCATTTTTGCTACAAGCTGTCCCAAGGACTTAATGAGGATATGGAGCAGGTAGTGGAGTCCTTCGTTTCTCTCTGAAGACAAATTAACTCATTAGCTTCTGTGGCCCTACAAAATAGGGGAGCCCTGGACCTTCTCACCACAGAAAAGGGAGGGCCCTGCCTTTTCCTAGGAGAGGACTGCGGCTATTTTGTTAGTGAAACGGACATAGTCCAGCGCAGAGTCAAAGAACCTAGAGACAGAATTGAACGCCACAGAAAAGAGTTACAAAACCTTTACACTCCCCCAAACCTGTTCCAACAGGCCCTCCCTTGGTTGTTCCCTTTCTTGGGACCACTGGTATTTATCATTTTATTCCTCTTATTTGGACCCTGTCTCTTCAATCTCTTTCAAAGGTTTCTCCAAGAACGGATTCGGGCCATCTCCTGAGACCAAGTCAAGACTGTTCTTTTGCTTGAGACCCTGATGGCTAGAATAGAACATCAACACTACAGGCCTTAGACTTCCTTACTCCCAGACCACAAACCCGTGACCCTCATTTATCAGCGTGAAGAAGCCCTGAACATTAACGACGTCCACCTCTCTTTCTCTTTTTATATATATTCCTTAGGGTCTGGGATGAAGGAAAGTTACATGGCTCAAAACTAGCCTGGAGTGAAAACTCCCCTCCAGGTTCTCCCCACCATTCTGTGCAAAACAAAGAACTCTCTTACCCAAAGGAAGAAAAAAGGACAGTAAAGTTGATTACACACAGCTCCCAGCCGGTCCAGCCTCTGGCCAATCTCCAGAATTCCTTGCTCCAACCATTTAAGAGATAACTACTCCGAACAACCTTGGAGAAGAACAGGCCCCCTTACTGCTGCTGCTGCTAAGTCGCTTCAGTCCGACTCTGTGCAACAGTAGCTTTCCGCATATATGCCTATATATACTTACTCTTTTCTTGGGTTAGTGCAGCAGCTCACTAATCTGACTGCTGCCCCTTCTCGCCTCAGTAAAGATGATCTGTGCCTGAGAAGTGCCAGTCTTGTTCTTTTTCCAAACCTCACCTTCTCTAATTTCCTTACCCTACAATCTGTGTATCTGAAGTTATTGATATTTCTCCTAGCAATCTTGATTCCAGCTTGTGCTTCATCCAGCCTGGCATTTCGCATGATGTAAGTTAAATAAGCAGGGTGACAATATACAGCCTTGACATACTCCTTCCTGGTATGGAACCAGTCTGTTGTTCCATGTCCAGTTCTAACTGTTGCTTCTTGACCTGCATACAGATTTCTCAGGAGGCAGGTCAGGTGGTCTGGTATTTCCATCTCTTTAAGAAATTTCCACAGTTTGTGGTGATTCACACAGTCAAAGGCTTTGGCATAGTCAATAAAGTGGAAGTAGATGTTTTTCTGGAACTCTCTTGCTTTTTTGATGATCCAGCAGATGTTGGCAATTTGATCTCTGGTTCCTCAGCCTTTTCTAAATCCAGCTTGAACATCTGGAAGTTCACAGTTCACGTATTGCTGAAGCCTGGCTTGGAGAATTTTGAGCACTACTTTGCTAGTGTATGAGATGAGTGCAATTGTGTGGTAGTTTGAGCATTCTTTGGCATTGACTTTCTTTGAGATTGGAATGAAAACTGGACTTTTCCCATCCTGCGGCCACTGCTGAGTTTTCCAGATTTGCTGGCATATTGAGTGCAGCACTTTCACAGCATCATTGGAGAGTTACAAAAGTAGCATCAAAGGTCACTGATCACAAATCATCATAGCAAATACAAAAGTAAGGAAACAGGTTAAATGTTGAAGCCCTGTACAGAATTGAAAATTGAATTTGAAAGAATTATCAAAATTAGCTGAGATACAGAGATGAAGGGTGCAAATACTGTTGGAAAAAATGGCACCGACAGACTTGTTCTATGCAGGGTTGCCACAAACCTTCAATTTGTAAAACATGAGATATCTGCAAAACGCAGTAAAGCAAAGCACAATTAAAGGAGGTATGCCTGTCGTTCTCCTTCTGGTCTGAAATGCTCTTACCTCATGGTTGGTTTATCAGTATCTTTTGCCTGTATTGTATACAACTGAAAATATCATAAGCCACATAAAAGCAATACACAAGTCAATATGTGATCAAATGGTTTTTTATTTAAAGGAGGCAGATTTTGATTTTCTAATTTTATCCCAGGTGCTTCAGAGATTCTTCACATAATTTAATTTTCATTGTTTTAATACATATTCTTTTAAAAAATGCAACAAACTAACTTGTTGACCAGGTTAACCAACTAGTCTTCTGTCCTTGGCTAAAGTGCCTCAAAGCATTTTTGTGCGTGCATTCTAACTTTCATTGAGTCACTGTTAAGATGGTTACACTTCTGCTTATCTGTGGCTCCTCACATTACACTGTCCATTAGAGGGCGCCAGACAGTCCCTGCTCCTCCCTGCTTTTGGAAATGCTCCCCGATGCTCAGGTGCTTGACCTCCCTGCTGGTGCCTCTCCAGATGTGTGCGGCTTGGGAAGCGGAGAGGGGAATAAAAGTGAGCACTGACCATCATAACACAACTACCCTATGGAGTGTGTCCGCGCTTGTGCTCAGTTTTGAGGGCTTTCTGTGTGATTTTTATGTTACTAAACATGAAACATGAGAGTCCATAGAGAATCTCTGTGACTGGGCTTTAGAGTCAGTCACAGCTAGAATTGAACCCCAGTTTCTGGCAAATAAGTTTTGTGACGTCGGGGAATCTTATTTAACCTCTTCTACATAATACGGATAATAGCAGTGTTTTCATATTTTAAGAGACAGAGATGTAGAAAATAAACTTATAGTTACTAGGGGGGTTCTGGGGGATTGACATGTACACATTACTATTTATTAAATGGATGACTAATAAGGACCTACTGTATAGCACAGGGAACTCTACTCAGTACTTTGTAATGGTCTATATGGGAAAGGAATCTAAAAATGAGTGGATATCTGTATGTATATATGCATATATATGGGTGTATTTATATACGTATATCGCTGATTCACTTTGCTGCACACCTGAAACTAACACCGTGCTGTAAATCAACTGTTTTCTAACAAAAATTAAAAGGAAAAAGAAGCAAAGTACATAGCATAGGGCTTGGCACACAGGGGCTGTTTGAGAAGCTAGACCATGACCTAGAAATTTAAATGGAGAAGCAGAAAGTTAGGTACCATACCCCATGACCCAACACTCAAGTCAGAAACAGCCTTCGCCTCTAATGGTTAAGGAAGATATGAGATCAAGACTATTTTCTTCTGTGAGGAGGAGCAGTCAGGGGGAGCCACTTCTATGATCAGCATTCATCAGGATTTTATGGGTGTACAGGGTCCAATCTGAAGCCCTTTGTTTGAAGCAAGATGTAGAAAACTTGGAGAAAGCTCAAAAGAGAGTGACTAAAAATGATTAGTTTAGGAAATGGGTCCTTGGAGGAAACGCTAAAGAAGTTTGGATTATTTCACACTAAGAAAAGTATTGTGGGAGGTGGGGAGATGTAGAGAGAAATGTGAACACGGTGGGTTTTACTTAAATTTTAGTTTAAATCATTAGCCACAAAAATTGCACTTTAAGATGTGGTTATTACAAAAAGCCCACTTCTATAAGCTATGTTGTTTGTAATACAGGTAGATATTTAGATGCTGGTTTGTTTTTATTTCCCTCAGAAGTTATTTGCTATACATTTTAAAGCAGTAGTTTATTTTTTTTCACATTATTGCTGCAGTTGGAGAAGAAAATGAGGGTACTTTTTTTTTGAGGAATTATTAAGATCAATTGAAGCAGAAACTTTTTAATTCTTTGGGAGGAAAGGCAAGTTAACTCTTAATTCAAAGATGACTTTCCCCTGATGTACTAAGACAACAACCATCTCCTGAAATAAGGCATGCGAAACGTTTTATTTAACCAAAAATAGCAAGCTTTATATACAAGATGTGCATTTGTTTTTGTCAGCAAATGACATCTTTAATTACTTTTTAGCAAAGTAAGTGAGCATATTTGTTATTTTAGCCACACCTGTGAATTGTGCTTTTTAAAAAACAAAGTAGACATCATTTACTCAAGTCAGTGGAGAAAAAATTGAAATATTGAGCTTCATGGTCTAGTCTCCTTCTCCTTTTCCTTTTTATTCCTGTCCTGGGAAAACAAGAGCCTCTTAGTTTTTTTCCGTTCCTAAATGTTTTCTCAATTTAGAATAAATTAGTTCAATGGAAGTAAACATTCTTCCTACACCTGTGAAAAAGCTACTGTTGCTAAAAATTAGATCATTGCTTTAAAGATCTAGGGTGAATTCAGGTGTTTAAATACTTTTCTCTAATCTACTGTATAAATTTCTTTCTAGTCTGATCAACAAATGCTGGTTTTGAGTGGTTCAACCTCTGTTTTTAGCTACTTCTCCTTGGCTTGGAGGGGTCTGGGCAGCTCTGCTTGGGAGGGAGCCTAGCAGGAAATCAGCAAGAAAAGAGCTAAAGGCCATGTCAGGTGCCGTAAGACCTATTTACATATTTTTCTTAAAAGATACATGAATAAATTAGATTTTGTAATCCTAGTTCTGTGTTGCTGTTGTTCAGTCGCTCAGTCGTGTCCAACTCTTTGTGACACCGTATACAGCAACACACCAGGGTTCCCTGTCCTTCACCATCTCCTGGAGTTTGCTGAAACTCATGTCCATTGAGTTGGTGATGCCATCTAACCATCTCATCCTCTGTCACCCCCTTCTCCTCCTTCCCTCAATCCTTCCCAGCATCAAGGTCTTTTCCAATAAGTTGTATAAATCTGTGATAATAATCTAAATTTTGACTGACCTTAAATAAAAACTGATTTGACATAGGTTTTATTTTATTTATTTACATCTTAAAAAACATTTTATTAGTAAAGTAAATTAATATATTTTTGAAGAACAATAGGAATCCAAAAAATTTCAAATCATTAAGTGATTTTTAAAAAATCAGTGATTTTTAAAAATTTTTAATTTATCCTGAGTTTTAATAATGTGAAAGGATGAAATTCATAATAAATATGATAACGTTTTGGTTTACCAGTCCCTAGTGAAGATAATAAAAATGAGCAATTATACTCAAAAGCTTAATTAGTTCTTAGCTAGAGTCACCCTATCACCCAGTTTAGTGTGTTAGAAGGAGAGAGTGCTCCACCTGAGGAAGTGCTCCACCTAAGTGCTCTCTTTGAGCAGGTGACCCAGCGAAGGAAAGGAATTCTCACTAGGCTTTTCAGCAAGTTAGAGGGAGGGCAGGGATGAGAACACAGAGAGGTAGGGATTCACCGGGGATTGCTTCCTGCTACTCAACACCATCACTCCAAGAGAAACAGGGTTGTTTTTTTTTCTTTTTTTTGTAAACTCAAGATTCAAAAAACTAAGATCATAGCATCCAATCCCATCACCTCATGGCAAAAAGAAGGGGGAAAAGCAGAAGCAGTGACAGATTTTTTCCTTGGGCTCCAAAATCACTTTGAATGGTGATTGCAGCCATGAAATTAAAAGGCACTTGCTTCTTGGAAGGAAAGCTATGACAAACCTAGAGAGCATATTAAAAAGCAGAGACATCACTTTCCTGACAAAGGTCTGTATAGTCAAAGCTATGATTTTTTCAGTAGTCCTGTAGAGATGTGGAAGTTGGACCATAAAGAAGGTTGAGTGCCAAAGAACTGATGTTTTCTAACTGTAGTGCTGGAGAAGACTCTTGAGAGTCCCTTGGACTGCAAGGAGATCAAACCAATCCATCCTAAAGGAAACAAAACCTGAATATTCATTGGAAGGCCTGATGCTGAAACTCCAATACTTTGGCCACCTTATGCGATGAGCTGACTCATTGGCAAAGACCCTGATGCTGGAAAAGGTTGAAGGCAAAAGGAGAAGGGGGTGGCAGAGGATGTGATGGTTAGATAGCATAACTGACTCATTAGACGTGAGCAAATGAGCAGGAGACAGGAGAAGACAGAGGAGCCTGGCGTGCTGCAGTCAATGTCACAAAGAGTGGGACATGACTTAGCAGTTGAACAACAGTGAGGATGGGGACAGAAATGAGAACTCAGAAGTGGTGGGAATTCACTGGTGGTTGTTTCTGGCTATCCAACGCCATCACTCCAAGAGAGATGGTTTTTCTCCAAGAGAGAAAAAATATTTAATCTTTTTCTCACTAGATTTGAAAGAAAATGAGGGATGCTCTGTCTTACATGCTATCCTTAGAAAGAATTTTTGTGCTTGACCAAGGTCAGTGATACAAGCTTCTTGGTAATAACTTTTAAAAAGCTTAGGTGGTAGTTTCTCTAAGGGGCCCAGAATTGTACTCAACTGGGACCTGAAGCTCCTGGAATTTTCCTCCCATTTCTGTGCTAGAAAACTGAAGCTGTTCTTTAAAGAACAAGCTTTAACTCGTTAATGCTGCAAGGAATACCCAGTCCATGGAGTTCCAGAACCAGCTGCCACTATAAGAGAGGGTTTTAGTGATTGAATGAGGGGTAAAAAAATGAATGATTTCTGGTATCCACCCATACTGTTTTGAATTCCCAGAAACGTGAATTAAAATATCCCCTTGAAGGAAATAATTAAAGAAGGATTATGATCTGAAACCTCCAAAATCATACAGGTGGCACATTTGCAAATTGGTATATTGGGCTGACTTTGTTAAATTCTACTAAATAAATGAGAACCAGATTTCCAATGAGGTGAGATTGTGTAGTGCATTAGTCAGGATTCTCCAGAGAAACAGAAGGTATTTATACATACATATATATGGACTGCAACCCACCAGGCTCCTCTGTCCATGGGATTCTCCAGGCAAGAGTGCCAGAGTGGGTTGCCAGCGCCTTCTCCATGTATGTAGATATGAAGAGAATAATTATGAGGACCTGGCTCACACAGTTATGGAGGCTGAGAAGTCCCACAATCTGCGGTCTGAATGTTGGAGAGCCAGGAAAGCTGGTGCTATAATTTAGTTCAAGTTCAGAGGCCTGAGAACTAGGAAAGGCAATGGTTTGAATCCCAGTACACAGACAGAAGAACACAGATGTCCCAGCTCAAAAAGTAAACGTGCAAATTCCTTCTTCCTCTGTCTGTGTATTTTATTCAGACCCTCTACAGACTGGAGGACACAGCCCACAGAGGAGAGGGCTGTCGCTTTCCTGAGTTCATTGATTCAGATGGAAGTACTCTGGCAAACACTCCCAGAAATTAGAGAAATAATGTCTAATCCGGGCACCATTCTGCCTAAAATTAACCATCTCCTGCAGCAAGAAAACCGATGTCAAGGATGGAGTCTTCTTGGGGAGAAAAAAAGATTTCTGTCTTAAAGTTTTCATGTTAGTGATAAAAATGTAAAGAATCTTCAAATCAGTTAAGTGAACTTGAGTAAGTGCGACGAACATTAATTATATGTTTTGCCATGTTAAATATTATTTTATTTTAAAATTAGAATGTTTATGGTTTAGGCTAACATTATTAGTCTTTTTTAATTTCACAGTCAGGCTTTCCCCTCCTCTAGTTTCTTTCCTCACATATACTATCCAATTAATAAGCCTGTATTTTTGAATATTTGGTCTTCCCAGGTCACCCAGTGATAAAGAATCTGCCTGCCAATGCAGGAGATGCAAGGGACTGGAGTTCTCGATCCCTGAGTTGGGAAGATCCCCTGGAGTAGGAAGTGGCAACCCACTCCAGTGTATTTGCCTGGAAAATTCCATGGATGGAGGAGCCTCGTGGGCTACTGTCCGTCCATGGGGTTTTAAAGAGTCGAATACCACTGAGCACACTGCACGCTGAATATTTATATCCCCCATACTAAGAAATTTATCATTTGAGTATTTGATTTAAGCCCATAAAAAGAGCATTAAAAGTTCACCAGTACTGCCATCTATTTCTGAGGTATATATTAGTATGTATATTGCAGGGTGCATTTTACCAGTAGTATATACAAGATTCCTCTCATCTTTCATTGAGTTACTATATCCACATAAAATGAAAAAGACCCTAAACTGTGTAGTTTTAGAAACTTAATCCTTTCTCTCAAGTTAACAAAGATTGCTTTATAAGATGGAATCAAACTATCGTAAGAGACTGCTCATATTTTTATTTTAAAACCTTTATATTTTTACTACAGTTTCAATTATTTAAGAAAAAAATACTCTCCTTCGAAATCTTTGTTTTCTTGTTCAAAATGAAAGACATTTTTTCATCATTGATTCTATTGTTTCAAGCCTGAAGCCATTTAAATTAATTTTTATATACTGTACTCAGTTTAGTAAAATATTTAGGGCTTTCATAATAGTGTAAATCATTAGACTGTAATTACACTAACTTGGTACAGAGACTAATAGTTCTGTTGGAATACAACAGTGATGCATGATGGCCTTATTAATATAATAGTCCTGAAACACTAAGAATATTAAAAAAAATTAATCATAGTTACAGTCTGTATTTAGTTACAGGTTATAAAGAAAACTACTTATAATTTTACTACTGTTCTTACAGCCTCTTGGAGAGGCCCTAAACAATTTCAATAAAGGTTTAGAAAGTTTTGAGCATGGTTTCAGTACTCCTTGATGATCTGTGTGTAATTTAGTGAATGTTAAAATAAGAGCCAGGCTACTTTTATTCCTTAAGCTTGATCTATTTGTTCAAATCCTTCCCTTCATGGTTACTAAATGCCCCCCAAAAAGGCAGAGAGGTGTCAGAGGAAGCTGGATTCTATATCCTGCCTTGTTCACTTTTCCCACTAGATTGAAAGCTTGATGAATTCAGGGTACTTTGTATATCTTCTTCATCTTGAGCCTGTGTTACATGGATGGGGCTTAATAAACAAACGCTGTATGAATGAATGAAAAAATGAATGCCCAGAATACAATACACTAATCAGGCCATATCTGATTACTATATGTTCAGTGTCTTCAGCTCTTTTTTGCTTTCTACCTCTTACGCTCTGCAGATCAGCCACCTTAACATTCCCTTCTCTTAACATTTTTCTTTCCAGCCAGAGAGTGAACATGGCAAAACTCCAAGATTTATATTTTGGATAATGAGGGAAGTATGTGCACTCATTTTAATTTATAAGAACTCTTTACTGGAATGTCTAGCATTCTTGAAGCCAATAATAAAGTAGACTTTAATGATTAGTTTTAAGTTTGAGTACTCTTTGCAGAGAGCCAGGCTCCACTCGGCAGATCATCTACGATCTTGCTAAACCATCTGCCTGTTGCACAATTTTTGGAGCCCCTAGCACCATCATATCAACACAGATGACCCACTTGCTTCTGTAAAAGTCTCCTTATCCAAGCACCATATCCTGCCTCCTGTAGGAGAACAAAATTTGCCACTCCAAATATCTCTTTGGCATGAGGACTCTTTTGAGCTAAAACAATCAAAGCCCTGAAAACCAAACAAAATACTTGGATTTTCCCCTTAACTGTCTAAAAAATGTACATGAAGGACCTGTTCAGGAAGGGAGCCACTGCCATAGGTAACTATAGCATGAACCAGGTGGGAGGGACCTAGCAAAGTCTGTTAGTGTTCCTCTGTGTCCCTTTGTCTCTGCACTGCCCAGCAAACACTTGTTTACCAAACATTCGCTTTTCATCTCTATGTCAGTTGCCTTTCTCCCCTTTGAAGTCTCAAGTCACTGCCCTCAACATCCTCTTTTGTCTCTAGCTGAAAATAATATTTAAGGTGACGGTTTTTTGGCCTTTGACAAGTTACTCACTTTTTCTACGTCTCTTCCATGCATGTGGTGTGCTGTTCTTAGTTACTCAGTCATGTCCAGCTCTTTGCAGCCCCATGGACAATGGCCCGCTAGGCTCTTCTGTCAGTGGGGATTCTCCAGGCAAGAATAACAGAGTGGGTTGCCATGCCCTCTTCCAGGGGATCTTCCCAACCCCAGGGATTGAACCCAGGTCTCCCACATTGCAGGGGAATTTTTTACCATCTGAGCCACCAGGGAAGGCCAAGAACACTGGAATGGGTAGCCTATCCCTTCTCCAGAGGATCTTCCCGACCCAGGAACCGAACCAGGGTCTCCTGCATTGCAGGTAGATTCTTTACCAGCTGAGCTGCCAAGGAAGCCCCTCTTCCATGCATATATGCTATTAAACTGTAGTTGATTTTTCTCCTACTAATCAATGTAATTCTTAGACCAGACAGAAGGACTGAGGAAGGTAGAGGAAAATTTATTCCTCCCAGACACTCTATTTTTCACTAATCTCACTATGCTTTGGCAATATTAACGCACAAAATTAGGGAGCCTCTATTTTTCTAGAGGGGCTTTACTGGTGGCTCAGTGGTAAAGAATCTTTCTGCCAATGCAGGAGACATGGGTTCTATCCCTGGGTCAGGAAGATTCCTCTGGAAAAGGAAATGGCAGCCCACTCCAGTATTCTATCCTGGGAAATCTCATGGAGAGAGGAGCCTGACAGGCTACAGTCCATGGAGCTGCAGAGTCAGATGCGACTTAGAAATGAAAACACCAGCAACAGTTCTTCTAGGGATGAGAACCGATGCTTCTTTCCTCCTTTCTGCATTAGTGTATACAGTAAATAGTGTTGTTGGTTTTTTTTTCTTTTTTCTGATTTTAGCTTTTAGAAGTCAACAAAAAATCTTGAGAAAAGTTTCAATAATCTGGGTTCCACCAGTGGCTGTGCTGAGCATCTATCGTTCTGAGTTAGTTCAGTTCAGCTCAGTTCAGTCGCTCAGTCGTGTCCGATTCTTTGCGACCCCATGAATCACAGCACGCCAGGCCTCCCTGTCCATCACCAACTCCCGGAGTTCACTCAGAGTCGCGTCCATCGAGTCAGTGATGCCATCCAGCCGCTTCTCTAAAATACATGTGTAAAATTTATCTACTAACTGTTAGTAGTAACTAATAAATATAAATATTAAATGGCATAAAATATAACCAGCCCCATGATTACCTCAGGGACACCTGATATAAAGGCTTGACTGGATAATTTTTGGAAAAGAACATACCAGTGAGTATAGAAATGTATGTTTAATTATTTAAACACAGCCTATTGAGCCCCTGCTGTGTATAAGGGGCTAATTTGCTAAGAACAAGATAAATAATGATGGATCTGATAGTGATCTCACCATTAAGAGAAGGAAGGAGGCATATTTATTAATGTATAAAATGTGTACACTGTGAGAAATAAAGCCCGATAGGTGACAGCAGTTACATTTAGGTAGAATATAGACATTTATGATTAAAAAGAAATTTAAAATTCAGCACGTCCACTCTACCCTTAACCTCCCCATCATGTGGCTCTCTGTCCTAGACTTAAAAATCACAGGAGATAGGAAATACACTACACCCACCAAGGCAGCCTGTTTCAATTTTATGAATCAGAGCTTAAAGCTGTCTTCCTACAATTTCATCTCTCCATTGTCCAATTTTAGGAAGAATCCTATCCAGCCATTTTTGCTGTCCTTGATACCTGATTGGATTTCTCATCCTTCACCACCCTTGATCATGTGTGATCAGCCTGACCTGCTAAAGCAAGGATCCTGCTAGGTTGCTTTAGCCAGAATGCCTCCTCAACCCTGACACTTTCTCTTAGCATTTCTCCATCCACCAACCCTCCCAACACCCACACCATAGCTATAAACTGTTACTTTTTTCTTGTGCTCAGAGTTGAATGATCACTTCAGGATAAGTGATAGGTAGTCCCTTTATCTATTACAACAGTCCCCTGTTGAGTGATTCTTCAGTATTGTCTTTAATGAGTCACGAATTATTTTTAATCTAACAGCTAAAAAAGAGGAAAATTTTTATTCCTGTGTTTCTTTTTATATATTCTTCAGATTGTCCCATCTTTCATAGCACAAATCATGGATAAATAAGCCTCATTTTGCTAATGGCATAGTTTAAAATCTAAGGACTAATCTTTACATGATTTGTCTTAGAAAGTTCCAAAATGTGTTTAAAATACAAAAGCTTCTCTTTGAAGCTATGATTAACTACATACTATACCTTTGGATGAGGCTAGGTTTCTGATCAATATTTAATAATGATTTCATGGTAAATGGGTGGGTATGCTCATTAGAACAGTGAGAAAAGGATGCATTTTAATGGAGAATTAGCAAATGTAGCTCCAGGCAGGGGATATTTACTTTAGAGATTTGTTGTAATTTAAAATAAGGTGTTTCAAATATAGCATTCCATGCATTTCTTTTAAATGACAAATTGTGTCCTAGATCTAAGAATGTTAGCATTATTATGATGGATGTGATCTGAGATGAGGTCTGAACAGCTTAAATAAATTAACATTGTGAAAACATGGCTCAAAACAATTTGGAATGGCTTCAGCTTTTAATTCATTCTGACACAAGATGTATTTTCTAGGCTCTTAAATTCGGTAACATAAGTTAAAAGTCTAGAATTTTAAATAAAGCTTTTTGTAAGTCCTCTACTTTTTTCCCCTTCCCAAGGGATAGCAGTTGGTCCAAGATCTCTTTCCCTTTGGCTAAAAGTTTAAATTCAACCTTAAGAAAATCTTCTTAGGTCTAACGAACATTTCTAGGGTTCAAAAAAATTAATAACAATAAACAAATAAAGATTCAATAGCAACTATTGTAATCCTGAGGCAAACTGAAAGAGGAAACATGACAGTCATTTACTACATAAAACAACAGCAGGTATAGAAGATGCAACAGCGGACCTGAAAAAGAAAACTGACATTTCATCACAAAGAGAATGAAAGGGGAGACAGCAGGCTTATCATGACCATTGAGATCTATTTATTAATATTTGCAGGTAAGTATGTGGTTAAAATGCAGATCTTTGAAGGTAAAAGAAATCTATTCCCCATATAGAGCTAATCAGTCTTGAGGGATAGCCAGAGATAAAATAGATCTTCACCCCATGATGGAGACTATTTTAGGGGAGTCAGGCTAATTACTGAACTTTGAGTAGGCTTTCTTCTTTCCACTGGACTTTCTCATGGGGTAGTCCAAACAAACCACAGCTGTAGCTGAGGTGGTATTTGTTACCAAGGTAATTGTCCCAGAATCATACCCTGCCCTTTCCTCAAGTGGAAACCAACTGCTCTTATCTAAATTTCCAGAGAAAGCTGCAAAGAGAAAAACAAGAACTAGTCAGAACCAACTAGCCGAAAGATGGCAGAAAATTTTGACTTCTGGTAGACCTTGAATCTCATTATATGCTCACTGTAATGTATTAACGTGGGTTTCCCAGGTGACGCTAGTGGTAAAGAATCCACCTGCCAGTGCAGCAGATGCAACAGACCCGGGTTCAATTCCTGGGTTGGGAAGAGCCCCAGAGAAGGGAATGGCAACCCACTGAAGTATTTTTGCCTGGAGAATCCCATGGACAGTGGAGCCTGGTGGGCCCACAGTCCATGGGTTCCAAAAAAGAGTCAGATAGGACTGAGCACGTGCCAACAGAACGCATTAGCATGCTAAATGACACACCCATCATCTACATGACTGTTGACAGTTTCCATGACAACAAAAGGAAAAGTCCATACAAGGACTTAAAAGGATTTTTGTATGAAACACACACCAAGCCACACCCCTGTTCTTGGATGTGAATATTCCTCCCACTCTTTCCAATTCCCTCCCTTTTACCTTGACCCTCTTATGAATGGTATGTCCTCCAGAACTAAGTTGTGAAGTTAATTTGTGAACTATGTTCCCTGATCTCCATTCTTTGGTCTTTGAATACAGCTTATGCTGTACCAGTCTCAACATCAGTTTTGTTATTGGCTGTATGTTATTGTGGGTGGGGAGATAGAGGGAAGAAGAACATCTTTGCCTGATTACAAGGGGTTTTGACTGGACTAGAAGCCTGGCATGGGTTTATTCAGTATATTGAGTGGGTCAAAAAGTTTGTTTGGGTTTTTCTATATCATCTTACAGAATAATTTCTTAGTAAGATTTGAGCTGGAGGACCTAAATAAATAATCACGTGTGTTGCGTGCTAAGTCACTTTAGTCATGTCCAACTCTCTGTGACCCCTTGACTGTAGCCCACCAGCCTCCTCTGTCCATAGGATTCTCCAGGCAGGAATACTGCAGTGGGTTGCCATGCCCTCCTCCAGAGGATCTTCCCGACATAGGGATTGAACCCGCGGGTCTTCTGTCTCTTGCACTGATCGGCAGGTTCTTTGTCACTAGTGCCACCTGGGGGTGTGTTGAAAGGTGTGTAAGTAGCACCTGTGGATGTAAGTGTATGAGAATAATTCCACTGAAAGTTGAGATTCTGTGCTCTTATTCATTTTGTTCCAGCATCCTTCTATATCTCATTTGTAGAAATAATCTTCAACTCTTTGACAGATTTTCCTATAAGTATTTGGAGAGAATTGAGAGAACTGAAATAGTAACATAGCTGACTATCCTCCAAGCCAGTAACTCAGTTTCTCCCCGCCAAAATTAGTGATATTCCAAGAAAGAACAACAAAAAACTATGCTGTCAATAAATTTTTCTAACACTTGTATACACATTTATACCAAATTGTTCTTCTTCTTATTCATTCAAAATTTACCTTTAAGGAATGGTGTTTCCTACACACCATTGAGATGAGACCTGATGTGAAAATGCAGTCTCCATTCCATCTTCTACTTAGTGTGAATTCCACACTGGTGTTTTATGTTTATTTGATTATTGCTGATCCATGTCACATTTTCTCATATTTTTGAAATGTATTTGTGATATTAAATATTTATAAAGAAGATAATTTTAAAACAAAATCTTTCAGTTTTTAATGCTGAGTCAAATAAGTAGTATGTTTACTACTTGTATTGTTACAGCTTTTGGATTCTGAAGAAAAGAGGAAATAAGCTATTAAAGATGAAGCGATGAATGGTGTTTAGAGCATTATAATGTTACAGGCTATGGCATATATGCAGTTTGCATTCTTATTGAAATCCAGTCCTCCTAAAACCCAGTTCCCATGCCAAGCTTATGATTAACTATCCAAAACTTTGTTCCATTTCTTGTCCTGCCCCTGTTCCCTTCAGGATTGAAGAATATCAAAGAAAAGAGGTGATTGAAATTGAACAAGGCCCTATGAGATCCTCCCAGTACAGAAGCTCCTCCATGTCACCTATTTCTTGTTTGTGGAGAAAAAGCTTTAGTCTCCTAGAGTTTCTCTGAGTTGCAAAGAGCAGATTCAAGCAGTTACTAATTAGGGAAATGAAGGAAGGCAGAGACAAAGGAAGAGCAGTTAAACAAGAAAAGTAATGAGAATAGTTCAGTGATAGAGTCCTGGTTCCTCCTCAAGAGATGTACATAACAAATTGACACATACCTTTGAGTTGTTTTTCAGGAACTAAGACCACCAACCAGGTGGAGGATGATGACTACCTGCTGACCATGAGGAGCACGTAAAACCCAGACTGGATGGAACTAGAAGGTTGGTGATTAAGATTCCTGAAACATCAGCCCGGTACCCCACCACCAAACAATCAGAAGAAAGTCATGCACCCTGCTATCTTCACTCTAAATGCTGCCTTTAAAAACCTTTCCCTGAAAGCCATCTGGGAGTTCAGATCTTTTGAGCATAAACTGCCCATTTTCTTTGCTTAGAGCCTTGCAAATAAAGGCCATACACAACTTCATCACAACCCAATGCCAGGAAACTAGCTTTACTATAAAGCAGGTGAGCAGACCGAAGTTCATTTTGGCAACATTATCATTGTAGAATAACTGATAAATTAGTTTTCCTACAAATGCCTTTTAACCGTTTTGCAGAGAAGACAAAATACAAGAATGTACTCGGTGCTATAGCTGATAAGAGGATCTGGTTCAGTCACATTGTCCCTCACTTTAAGAAAGAATTTGCAAAAGAGAAAGTAGGAGGGAGAGGGGAAGTAAGAGTGGGAGTGCTTCTAGGAGAAGGCAGCAAAGTAGGAGTTGGAAAATACGAGGGAAAGGGGTAGTAGCCAAGTAAGGAGGGAATCCCAGGCCAAGTGCTGTGGAGGGTTCCTTCTTTCTTATCCGGTGATGGCTTCTCTGAAGTGTAAGTTATGCATCAGAGTGATCCCCTTGCAGTACCTAGAAGCGGGAATTTCATCTGCCCTCTCAGGTCAGTTGCTGGCTCTTACCTTTTCATGGTCATAAGCTCCTAGTACTCCTGCTCCCTGAGTCTGTGAACAGAGCTACTTCAGTTGCATGAGAAGTCCTCTCAAAGAAGGAAAGAACAGAGGGAAGGCAAAAGGGAGGCTCCTGAAAATGGTGGAAAAGTTCAGAGATCTGGAAGCATCACTGACAGAGCTTTCTTCATCCTGAAATAAGCACCTAGTGGTAAGGCTAATCAAAATGGGAGTGTCAGGTAGGTACTCTCCCTATGAAAAAAATATTCATATAAATGTTCAGACTCACTAGGTAATGGCTTCCTAGGAAAGTTAGCTTAAATTTTATGCCATGAATCACTGTCAATTTATAATAATTGCATTTTATATCATGGTTTTAATATGAATTTCACATTCCTATTTCTTTTCTTATATGCTGTTAATCATAATAACCATAACTTCTATACTTCAGTGGGATTAACATTCCCTTATGAACTAGAACTATTAAATCATTAATAGTCTCTCTATGATTTTTCTACTCGACTTGTTATGACACTTTAATAATTTCATCAGAGTTTAGGTATTGTAAAATGTTATAATTTATACTGCTGGGCTCCAAACACAATGCATTAATAAAGCAAAACCCTCCAGTTAAAATATTAAATAAGTTAATACTACATGGAAAACAACCACATGAATTACTCTCAATATTACTTATTTAGTTTTAATTTTAATTTTCCTTTGACTTGATTATACAGAAATTGCAAAAATATCATGGATGCTGTTTGCAAAATTACTCATGAATATTATATTTTATGAGGACACATTTTTTGTGGCTCTGACCAGTACTTACTTGCCTCAAATATTAGATAAATTGAAAATGTTACAAGCCATGTGTCTTTCAGTGTTGACTCTGTCACTTGCAACAGTTTACACATGGGAACAAAAAATGTTGACCTATACAGCCATACAAGTTTCAAAATAGCCAGATTATAAATCTACTACTTACTGAAGGCCATAGGCAACAAGCACTTTTCTTTTTTCCTCAGATTTCTGTTCTTCTCCATCTCTACTTGCAGACTGAATAAGCCTGTATCTCTCTTTCATAGAACTTTGTTAAGTGAGAAGTAATCGTTGTACACCACTATTTGGAGTTTTCCCTACATTTCTTCCTATTGCTACACCTTTCAGGAAATTGCTTTCTAAACACGGGCTGAAGTGTAAACACTTGTTTAAAGAACAAAACACTTATTGCCTTTCCAGATTCTGATATTTGAAATTCTGATTTTGATATTTGAATCTTCTGATCATCTTGTATTTTAGGGTTTGTTATGGAAGCTACTTCAGTACAGGTATCAAATTCTATGACAGTTAGAATGTAGGTTTTGCAGAAAATAGAGACCCGAATCACAGTGGTATGGACAATATGTAAGTATATTTGTTTCTCTTTCTCTGATAACAATCTGGAGGTAGAAATTCCAGAGCTAAAGTGACAGCTTTGTTCCACTGACATGTACGAGGATCCAAGGTTCTCCCATCTTGTTGCCCTCTCGACCATATGGTGCAAAACTATTTGACACCAACTATCCTTTCAAATAACAGTGTGATAGAAAGGAGGAAATAAAGATAGCGTTTCTCTTTAAAGAAAAAGTTATAGGTTTTATTTGCATTCACACCCACTTGTCACTCCTTTATTAAATAGCCACACCTGAAGCTGAAAAGAAGCTGGGAGATGTGTTCTTTATTCTGGGAAGCCA
The DNA here is from genome assembly GCF_032405125.1 of Capricornis sumatraensis. Classification (NCBI taxonomy): domain Eukaryota; kingdom Metazoa; phylum Chordata; class Mammalia; order Artiodactyla; family Bovidae; genus Capricornis; species Capricornis sumatraensis. The sequence continues at coordinate 148,670,945 of NC_091070.1, read as the reverse complement.
TACACCACGCTAAATATCCTGTTACCGTGGAAGAACTGAGGTATTGATCTTTAAGGACCTTTGTCAGGCCCTGCACACTGCAGCACACTGAATAATAATGTATAGTTCAATTAAACAGGAGTACCTAATAATTATCAACTGTGCAATGAATCATGGCCTCTAAACATACAACGGAAAGTTTAAAGGAACTAGAATGATAGATGGAAGAATAAATATCTTCATAATGGAGACAAATACACTCTCAAAACGGGAGCTGTTTTATTAGCAGCTTCATTAAGGATTAATTTACATACAACCAATGGCACAGGTTTAAAGTTTAGAATTTGATAAGTTTTGATGCATACATATTCCGTGAAGGCATCATCATGATCAAGATAATAAACATATCTTTCACTGCCAATGTTTTCCTCATGTTCCTGCCCGCCACTTCTCTTGTCCGTTACCTACTCACCCTAGTCCAAACAACAGCTGATCTGCTTGATGTCACTATAAATTAGCTTTACTTCATAGAATTTTAAGTAATAAAATATACAGTATCTATGACTATGAAACTGAAAAACTGTTTTCCAAAGTAGTTTTATATCATTTTAAAACAACAAGTGCTTAATGGCCATCGTATACCTTCCCTATTGATGTGTCTGTTCAAATGCTTTAACAATTTTTTTTAGATTGTTTTCTTTCTTCTTGAGTTTTGCAAAAATCTTATCTATTCCAGATAAAAGTTCTTTATTAGATATGTGATTTGTAAATACTTTCTCCAAGATTGTGTCTTTTATTTTCATTCTTTTAACAGAGTCTTTTGAAGAGTGCATTTAAAATTTGGTGAAATTCAGTTTATCAAAGTTCTCTTTTATATACTTGTTTTTTGAGTATATTTAAGAAATATTTGCCTAATCCAATATCACGAATATTGTCTAGACATTTTTTCTGGAAGGATTATGGTTTTAGTTTTTTCATCTTGGTCTAAAATTAATTTTGAGGTTTGTGTTTTTAAATATGCTGTGTGGTATGGATTAGGAGGATGTGGCAGTCTACTCTAGTATTCTTGCCTGGAAAATCCCTTGGACAGAGGAGCCTGGCAGGTTGCAGTCCATGGGGTCGCACAGAGTCGGACACGACTGGAGCAACTAAGCAGCGAAGCAGAGGTGTGGACCCAACTTCTTTTCCTGTGGCGGATATTGTTCTCCTCTCCCTGCCCTCCCCTTTTCTTCTCCTTCTTCTTCTTTTTCCATATGTATATTTAATATTCGTAGGACCAGCTTTTGAGACGATGTTTTTCCCACTGATTTTCCTTTGACTGTGTTCAGAAATCAATTGGCTTGATTGTGACTCTTTTTCTGGACTCGGCTTCGTCTCTTTGGTCTATTTGTTTATCTTGACTCCAATGCTACTCTGCCTTTGTTACTGTAGCTTTATAAGCAAGTAAGCTACAGTAAATAACATTTTTGTGTAAGTGTTTCAAGACTTTAACAAAGTCCTTTTTTTTTCAGCTTACTTAGGGTTTCATTCGGAGAAGGCAATGGCACCCCACTCCAGTACTCTTGCCTGGAAAATCCCATGGGCGGGCGGAGGAGCCTGGCAGTCCATGGGGTTGCGAAGAATCGGACAGGGCTGAGCAACTTCACTTTCACTTTTCACTTTCATGCGTTGGAGAAGGAAATGGCAACCCACTCCAGTGTTCTTGCCTGGAGAATCCCAGGGACGGGGGAGCCTGGTAGGCTGCCGTCTATGGGGTCACACAGAGTGGGACACGACTGAAGCGACTTAGCAGCAGCAGGGTTTCATTGCCCCTTTTAAAGAAGTCTTTTTAGGTGAAACAGAAATAGCTAAGTTTGGATTTTCCTTTTGCTAGCATAGACATATAGTGGTATAAGTTCCCCTCTTGGTACTTCTTTAACTGTATCTTACAAATTTTAATATGTTGTTTTCTCATTTTCATTGTTAAAATACAATCCATTTAAAATTAGTTTATGGTATGTGTACTGTAAGGGTTAATGCTCATGTGTTTTTTTTTTTTCCATAAAGTTAAAAAGTAAATTTAAAAATTCTAGAAATAGTTTTGGATACAATAGAATGATAGTGAAAAGAAAGCAAGGTAACAATTAATACAGGTAACAATTAATCAGGATGGATGATTATGCTGAGGTAAGACTTCCTTAAAAAAAAAAAAGTAAGTTAAAAACATAGAGCATGACACCATTGATATAAAGTACTAAAATTTGCAGAAAAATAGTATATATTCTTGAACAATGAACATTTATATTAAAAGGAAAATAAATTGATAAACACAAATTCAGGAAGGTAGTTTTATCTAGTGGAGAGAGGGGAAGGAGAAGAAGAAGGAAACTCAGAAGGCATGAACCATTTAGTAATAATTGTTTCTTAAACTTGGTGATTCTTGCTTTATATGAACAAAGAGGGCCTGGAAGATGACTCCTAAAAGCACTTCCTCCTCCTGCCACTGCCCATTCGAGGCTGCGCTGGACTGCTCCCCAGCACCACTGCTGGGAATCTTTGACTTTCAATGACCTTATGAAGAGGAGCTCTTATCTCCTAAACATCCAGTGATCTAACCCCTGTTTATTTCAATCTTGCTGTTCTGGGTCTCTCAGTCTCCCTGAGAGATCTCCCACTGATCTCCCTGCCTTCAGCTTGTCCAGTCTCCAGAATTGTCTCCATATTTTCATCAGTGTTAGTGATTGTGCTATTTTTCTTTTTAAAATGTGAGCCTGCTTCTTTCTGTATAACACAGTGCATGCTGTGCCGTGCTTAGTCGCTCAATCGTGTCTAACTCTTTGCGACCCCATGAACAGTAGCCCACCAGCCTCTTCTGTCCATGGACATTCTCCAGGCAAGAATACTAGAGTGAGTTGCCTTGCCCTCCTTCAGGGGATCAGAGTTCCCAAACCAGTTCTCACGCATTGAGGCGGATTCTTTACCATCTGAGCCACCAGGGAAGCCCAAGAATACTGGAGTGGGTAGCCTATCCCTTCTCCAGGGGATCTTCCCGACCCAGGAATTGAAGTGGTGTCTCCTGCACTGCAGGAGGATTCTTTACCAGCTGAGCTACCAGGGAAGCTCAATATAGTGCATACTTTTCATTATAACATACAGTGTGGCATTCACAAATTATACAGAATTTAACCTTTCCAATTTTATTTCTTGCTCCTCAATGCCATGCACACTCCACTTAGTCACTTCAAATTTCTTACTCATATACTTTCATGAATCCATATGCTTGTATATACTGAGATGTACTTTTTTTCACATCTAATGAAGTCAACTTTGAGTTTTTAATTTTTTTACATATATAATTTTTTCATATTCTTTGTTTTTAAGTGTTATCAGCTTTTATTTATTTATTTAAAAATTTTATTGGGGTATATAGTTGATTTACAATATTGCATTAGTTTCAAGTGTACAACAAAGTGAATCCGTTATAAATATACTTATACCCACTCTTTTTTAGGTTCTTTCCCCATATAGGTCATTACAGAGTACTGAGTAGAGTTCCCTGAGCTATACAGTAGGTCCTTATTAGTTATTTATAGTGTGTATGTGCCAATCCCAGTCTTCCAATTTATCTCTCCCTTTCCACTCCCCAGTAACCATAAGCTTATTTTCTACATCTGTAATTTTCTGTTTTGTAGATGAGTTCATTTGGAGCCTTTTTTTCACTTAGTGCTGCCCTATATAACACATATTCATTATAGTGCTCTTTATCTCAAAAATATATTATATGTTCACACATCTATGTTGTCTATCTATCCATCTATCTAATGTATTAATATAGCGTGATGGATCAGCCAGTTCAGTAGACTGATGATCAGTCAGGACTCTTAGCAAGTGAGCAGTAAGGAGCCTTTCAGAGGTTGCTTCAGTTTTCATGGTGCTGTACTTCATTTTTAATTTCACTTTTACTCTTCCTTGGCCTCTCTTGGTAAACAACTTTGACCCTTCATAGCTGACAAATGAATACAAGTGATGTTACTGGGGGTGCTTCAAAATTGCCAAGAAACTACACCATGAAGTACATTCAGGGTAATAGTCAATGAATTAGAAAGTACAGATCCATAGTTAGATTAGAAGAAGTACTTTGATCTTATTTATGTCTTAAAGATCCTTACGGCTTGGTAAGATTGATCTGCTATTGTAGGAACTGCATGTGAATGAAATTATGTCTTGCAACTTGTCATGCTTGAGGGAATTTAAAGAGAATTCCACAGCTGGTTTAGTGTATGATGCTTGGTATGCAGTTCCATGGGGATGATGCCACAAAGACAGCTCTTATTATTTAATCATTCATTAGTTTGTGCATTTTCAGAAACGTACACCCTGCACTAAACAGAGGTAAGCCCATATCATCTTATCAGTTCTTCAATGTCCTGTTAAAACTGCCCTTTCTTCTCTGCAACTTCCATTCCCAGCTAGCCTGGGCAACACCAGTGATTTATCTTTTGTGTTACCATAGCTTCTATACATACCTTTAGTATAGCACTTACCGTATTGAAGTGTGTATTTGAGTCTCCCTAAATATATTTTGAATCCCCTGGGGGTAGGGATCATGGCTTATTCATCTTTGTGTCTGCAACTCCTAGCACAAAACTTGACACATAGCAGATGCTTGATAAATATTTGTTGAAACAAAATAAAATATTTACTAGAGTTCTTCATTGAAACTCATAAAATTTGCACTTCCTTCCTCCCCAGATATTTAACCATCTATGTGAAGGGAAAACTTGATTCAGAATAATGAATAGACAACATTACACTATATAGGGCTGGCCCTGAAATAAAAGGTTTTCTAGCTTCTACTTTTCTCACTCCTCTCAATGGCTCTAGTCCAAATCACCTATGACCTACATTCTAAATATAGTAACAAGGATTTTTCAGCCCTGGTCTTGCCTTTCTGCTCTGCCATACTGACAGTTAAGTGTTTGTTCTTGTACTCTGACTTTGGAAATTCTTTCATGGATTTCCATGATATTGCTCTGTTGCTTTTTCCCCTAACTCTGTGATTGTTCCTTATCTTCTTAGCAACTGTCTTCTTCTTTCTTTGGCACTCTTATTTTCTCATTCTACATGTGGTTTTTTGGGGGAAATCATTCCTGCTCAGGTTTTAATTATTATCTATATATTGATCACTCTTCAATCTCTTTATTGAACTCAGAATTATATAATGCCATCCTCCTACATGTTCAAAGAGAACCTCAATATAATCTCCTCCCCTAGAAACAGGATAGCTTCCTATGGTACTTGTTATATCACAATTTTAGTTCTGCCAATCGTCCCAGCTAGAAATCTGGGAGGTGATGATGAATCCTTGTGTCTCCCAGATATGATCATTATTACTTGTTGAAAAAGCCTCTCCTTTCTACACTCACATTCATCACCTTTATGCACCATAATAGCTTCTATTTGACCCTCCTCCCTCCCATATTCCACAGTCTTGCCAGCCCAGTCCCTCCAAGATGTGAGTCGATGATGTCATTCTCATTCTTGAAATCTGTTAACAGGTTGGTACTCTTCATAATGATAAGGAAATCTAAATTCCTTAGCACAACGTAAAGGCTCTTCATAATCCAGACCATTTCCTGTTCAGCCTTATGTCTTGGCCTCCGCAAATTTCAGCTCTAAGTTCCTTCCAAGCTGAAACACTGGTGGCTCCTTAACATCCTGTCTCTTCAGATGTTTGTCCACCTGGAGCATCCTTATCCCATTTATGTTTCATATGGCTTAAGCACCCTTCAAAAGGTGGTAATCAATCATTCACATTGATTCAACACATTTATTATGTATTTGAGATGCCGTCTGGGCTCTGGACATAATTGCTGAACAGATTTAGCCCTTTTTCTCATGAACCTTATATTTTAACAGAGGAGAGAGTAATTAAACAGATAATTATACTAATAAATCTATAATTATAAGCTTAGGCAAAGGTCCTAAGGAAAAATAAAGAGTGTACTGAAAAGTGTAGATTTGTCAAGCTCCCTAACTAGGCTGTGAGTTGCCTTAAGGGCATGAACTTCTTCATTATTCCTCTTTATATTTTTAGTGCTCAAAAGGGATTTGAGCTCCAGAAGGTGATGAGTGGATATTTCTAGATGAATACAAGTTTTATTTCATTAGTTCAAGAAATGGTATAGGTGAAAAGCTTGTTGTTTATAATTCAGTGGAGCAAATTCTCATTTTTTAATTTTTTTAACTTTTAGAAAAAAAATTAAATTTTGTTTATTTTTGACTACTGAGTCTTCATAGCAGTGTGCAGGCTTCTCATTGCGGAGGCGCCTCTTGTTGCAAAGCTTGGGCTCTAAAGCAGAGACTCAATAGTTTTGGTGCACAGGTTTAGTTGCTCAATGGCATGTGAAATCTTCCTGGACCAGGGACTGAACCTGCATCCCCTGCATCAGCAGGTGGATTCTTAACCACTGGACCACAAGGGAAGTTCAAGTCTCATTAGTGAAGTGAAGTCACTCAGTCGTGTCCGACTCTTTGTGACCCCATGGACTGTAGCCTACCAGGCTCCTCCTGCCATGGGATTCTCCAGGCAAGAGTACTGGAGTGGGTTGCCATTTCCTTCTCCAGGGATTCCTACCCAGGGATCAAACTCAGGTTTCCAGCATTCCAGGCAAATGCTTTAACCTCTGAGCCACCAGGGAAGTCTCATTATTTAGAAGTAAATCAATTAATCTCTAAGATTTTTTCTAACTTTGTTATTTGTAATATTTACTTAATTCATGAGTCTCAACCACCAAATAGGTGATACTTTACATGGTATAAAACATTAGAACAAAAAAAGAGGAAAATTTCACTTTTCTGGGCAGATATTTAAGTGCAAAACTAGACAACATTTCATAAGCCAGCCCTTTAGTGCTTCCCTCACTATGGAATCAGAGGCCTCCTTTCTGAAACTGACAAGAACTGGAAACCCTTTGTTACAGCAAGTGATGCCTGATCCTATTCCAAGGTTTTTCTGTCTTGATGCTCATCATACCCACCCCTCTTTTCTTTGAATGGAGCTCAACACAAAGCATTGATGATGTACCATGTTCTGGCTTGGAAATGACTATTGCCTGGTGGAGGAAAAATTACTTTTTCAGTGGTTTTTGTTTTTACTTGTTATGGCTCTGATTTTTCCTGCTTTGACATGACGGCTAAAATGTGCACAGCATTTCCATGCCACCGGCAAACATATTTTCAGCATGCCTGTTTTCATGCAGAAAGTGAAGGAAGCATAAGCTTGGCACGACAGTGAGTATAGGGTGTGTACATGGAAACCATCTGTCCCACATAAACTCTGCTCTGACATGCAGGAGGAAAGGAATTTGGGAAATCAGAAGATGGATTTTTTTTTTAAGGTGTAGACTCCCAAGTAGCTTGGACAATGGATTTAGGGGCACCACCCTTGCTATTTATTGAGACTTCTTCCCAACCCCCATTTCAACTCACATTTCAGTTGACATAATCAAACCAATATTTACTTATTAGGTCAATACTTCATTAAAAAAAATCTGTATCATTATTTTTATGTTGGGATTAGAAGAAGGAGGGATGCAGTCAGCTGGCAACATTTCAATTGAAAAATGTGTCTGTTAGTCGTGCCATTAAGGAGAGATGCTGCTGCTTTCCTGACACTTCTTGAGCTGGATGAGCTGGAAAAGGAGAAAACTGAGACTTTGGGGCTTGCCAGGCTGCAGAGCCATCTTCGTTAGTTTTTGATTAGAGACTGGAATTCTGGGGGCTGCTGCCAGATGTCACTAGAAATGACCGATTTATTTCACTGACCTCATCCTTTGAGTGGAGAAGGCAATGGCAACCCACTCCAGTACTCTTGCCTGGAAAATCCCATAGATGGAGGAGCCTGGTGGGTTGCAGTCCATGGGGTCGCTGAGAGTCGGACACGACTGAGCGACTTCACTTTCACTATTCACTTTCATGCACTGGAGAAGGAAATGGCAACCCACTGCAGTATTCTTGCCTGGAGAATCCCAGGGACAGAGGAGCCTGGTGGGCTGCTGTCTATGGCCTAATATTAGTCGTCTTGATTTAATGTATTTGATTCAAATGAAAATACTTATTCTCCTGGGCTAATTCTTGATCCAGATGAAAAATAAAACTGATGCGCAATGAAAGAGAGAAAAAGAGAGAGAGAAAATTGCACCCCCATGAGGCTCTTGTATAATGTAAATGGAAGCATGATTAAAACCTTTTTTCCCTTTGTTTTCCACAGAAAGAAAACAGTGGAATGAAAATCAAACTGACCCCATCAGACTCCCTGGTCACAGAAATGATAATCTGATGGTAACCAGGCTGCATCGCTTTCCCTGGGGGTCAGTGTTTAGGAGACTGAGAGCTGGATGATTTGAAGGACCCTAGACTAAAGCAAGCACAGATTTGGGTTGTCCTCTTTGGGGGCTCAGATCCACTGCTCTGGACTGGACATTGCAGAACAGACAATAACATTATTAACACCTCAAAGACAGGACACTATTCTGTGGCTTCACTTGAAGGCTTTCTTTTTCTGTAGGAATGAGATTTTTGTTACATTCCCAAGCCCAGGCCACAGCTCTTTTATTGAGGAAAAATATGAGTTAAATACAATGAGGCAAATTGATAAGTCAGAGTCTGTCCCCAAAAACACATCATCTGGAAAATTATCCTGAACTATTATCCAAAGCTGTTTCTACAATCTGAACATAGGTAGAGAACTTACTAAGTTAAACATCAGGGGTGAAGAACGGGTTCTATCAATTGGATTTAATCAACAAGCTTTTTTTTTTTTTTTAAGCTGAGAAGAGAGCTGATATCAACAACAACATAAAAAGAGGGAAAAGTAACTCTTAGTTCTCTGAAAAATGTATGTTTTGGAGTACCTATTATGTGTTTTTCATTCAGAATAAAAAGATGAACAGATTAAAGTTTTTGTCTACAAGTCTCTTATGGTCTTTTGAGAAAAAGACTAATAAGCCGACCTGTGAAACTACTCGAATCAATGCATTCTCAAAAGGCTAAAGATGCAGAGAGGAGAGTGCACCGTAGTCTTCTTGTGTGCAGGGAGTTTTCTAGAATCTTCTCAGAAGCGTGGTGTGGCAGGATAGAGGGTAAGAGGCAGGTTTTCTCAGAGGTCAGTAAATGCCCAAACAGAAGAGATGGAGTGGATTTCAGAGAAAAGCAAAGAGTTTGGTCTGCTGGAATTCTGGAGGCTAATGATGGAGAGAAAGATGAAACTGAATAAAGATACTGAGCGACCGCATCATAACAAGCCTCTCCTGGCTATTCAAAGCTCAATTCTTCCTTTCAAAAGGAACATAACAAAGATACATATACATGTGGAGACACTGGTCTGCCTACTAAGTACTTCTTGAGCCCGTGGCTTTTTCCTACTTCATTCAAAGAGCTTAGATTGATACAAGAAGGCAGAAAGAAAAGGAGAGCTATACCCAGATTCCCCTTCCCTTCTCTTCTGTATGGTCCCCCCTGAGAACTAATCCTGGAAGGGCCTTATGCTCTGATTTTTACACAGCACTTCAATATCCATCAGCTGTGACTGGGAAGAGGGAGGGATGGCATCTTAGGAGCAAATACCCTTAAGAATGTGAATCCACAGAAGGAACAGCTCAGAAGGACCATCGTTTAGATTTGGTGAAGAAGAGTAACACAGAAGTGGCAGCTTTCCAGGTGGTGCTAGTGGTAAAGTACCTGCCTGCCAGTGCAGAAGGTGTAAGACGTGGGTTTGATTCATGGCTCGGGAAGATCCCTTGGAGAAGGAAATGGCAACCCACTCCAGTATTGTTGCCTGGAGAATCCCATGGACGGAGGAGCCAGTCTATAAGGGTCAGAAAGAGTCAGACACGACTGAACGGACTTAGCATGCTCCACAGCTTTCCACAGGCTGTGCAAAAAGGCCTGGGAGAGTCTCTTAGTATTCATACCACCATCTCCTTCCCCTGCCTCGGTGTTTCATCATTCGGGGATTGCAGATAAAATAAGTTTTTTGTTTCATTTTCCCAGTTGTTCCCTAACTGCCACTGGGGAGGCAGATCGAGCCAGAAGGAGGGCTTCTTCTTCTGCCTCCTTCCTCTCCACCATCAGGCCCTGCTATTCTCTTTAAAGGAAAAACAAAAAAAAAGACTTCTTTGACGAGGTCCTTGTCTTGTATCTCTCTGGCACAGGACAAGTAAACCCTCTATTTTTCTAGCAGATTAATGGAAAGGAAGCCTTGTGTTCAGCAGGTGTCCGTGATTGGAGGCTGGTTCCCGAATGTGCTTATGCACATTTTCCCTGTGCTGGTGGGGCTGCCTGCTGGCCTATATTCTGCTTTTATCACTAGTTTCCTTTTGCTTTTAGCTCCTTCATTTGGCCTTATCTGTCTATTTTAGCTGTTATCTACTCCCCTTGGATCTCTAGTATAGATTGCAAATTATATTTGTGATGAAGAGAGTTTTCATTTTGATGGTTTTGATTTTATTTCACAGCAGAACTAAAGCAAAATAGGTTTTACTCTCTCCCCACCATCCCCGAGATTTTGGATTATTGATTCAAACTAATTTCAGAAGTAACCTATTTGGTATGATCCAGCCACATCACACATTCTAGCTTATCAGGATTCAAGTCTCATTACTAAATGCAATAAAAATGTTCAAATATATCCAAACAGAGTTAGGTTTTGAATTTAGATGAAAACCTTATGGTATCAGTCAAATATACATGATATATGTAACTTAAATTCTGAGCTGTTTCAGTTTCTTTAAGAAAAAAAAAATAAAGGATCAAGTTGGTTTTTACTGGCCTATTCTTGAAGTGAGGTTTATAAGCCCTGTAATTGCATTACTCATGTTTATATCATGAAATGGAAGGACATAGTTTTCTGAACAAAGGCATTGCATCCATGATCTAGAATTATTTAGTAGGTTTCAATAAGCACAGAATATTTCCAGGGTTTCACATGGTTTCACATCATTTCTCTTTATATGTGAGGTGGGGTTAATCATGTGTTAATATTCAATGAAAATTCACTGGTGGAAAGAAATCTTTACCAATTAATGACTAAGCTAACGATTTCCTAATCTCTACTGTGAATACAAGGAAGCTATGGTAAAAGTGCACAGTTAGGCTTACGGGAGAACCTGTAATACTCTGAAGACAAGTTAATTGTATCTTACATATGCCTACATTTCACTAACCGTTTGATATTGATGTTTTGAGCTTTTGATATATGGATAACCTTTTCAAAAGCATTTCATCTTTAATTACTTTAGAAAATTTTCTTTTGTTCATTCACCAAAGGTATAGATCCTAATCTTAAAGCATCTTTTGTTTCTTTGAATACAGAAAAAACTTAGAATTTAATCAATGTAATTCAAGGATTAATGCCTTTATTTTTAGGTTTTAATAAAGGTTTTGGAGGATTTGATAGTGATATTACTATATAATGATGATTTTGGTAACTGAGAATAACTACACTAATAAGCTTAACATGGGGACTCTAGGTCATAGTATATCTTGACTTTTCCTTTTGGCTTATGTAAGTACAACAGAGAGAGACTTACAAATACTGCAAGGAACAGAGGATTGACTTAAGGACGAGGCTATTTTCCAGATATAACTGAGAGCCAGGAAAATAGGGTGCTGCTTGCACTGGTTCAGAAGCTCAATGATGGCAGAATCAGTCTCTCTATACATTTCTTGGTTTTTTCTTCATATGTCAACTCAAGTCGCAAAAATGCCCACTGTACTTCTGTCCATCACAATGGTATTTATATTTTATGCAGGAAGGGAGTGGCTGAAGGGTCATACCATCTGAGTATTTTTATTTTTAAAATGTATCTTAACCTCCCTGCATCCAGATATTTCTACTTTTACATCTTTATTGGCCATACCTAGGTCTCAAGTATCCACTGAAATTAACTTGGAAGGAGTTGTGTGGGTAGGCATCAGAATACGGTACCAACAGTGTCTCTCAAAGAATGCTCTGAGCACAAGCACAGTGGTATGATTTACTGATTTATTTTTAATAATGTATTAAACAAAAGTTATATGATAGAAAAGACAGTAAGAGTCATCTAGCTGGTTTTCCTATGTTTTTCCCCTTTAATGTACAATTTTTTTCTATAATGTCACAGTTTCCTGTGATGGGTTCTTTGGTATCTGGGTTGAGCTTAATTAAATATTCAATAAATGAAGAATAGAAACCAACATAAGTTGTGCCACATGGTACAATGTGACATGGTGTGACTATTAAGTCAGCAACTGCTGTATGCCAAAGAATGCTGCACAACAAACAATAAACACTCAGTGGATTAAGATGATAATCGCTATTCTCCAGTATCTATGGGCAGCTGATTGGCCTGGACTACCCTGGGACCTCTGCTGTGCTCCAACTCTTATCCTTCTGGGGGAGCTAACAGGCAATCCCAGGCATGTTCGTCCAGGATAAATGCTGTATGTGACAGAGCAAGCCTGCAGTGAAAGCTTGCTTCAAGCCTTTGCTCCTGCTATGCCTTCCAACACGCTGCTGCTGTTTAGTGGCTTCAGTCATATCTGACTCTCTGAGACCCTCTGAACAGCAGCCTGCCAGGCTCCTCTGTCCATAGGATTCTTCAGGTAAGAGAACTTGAGTGGGTTGCCATGTTCTCCTCCAGGGGATCTTCCCGACCCAGGGATCGAACCAGGGTCTCCTGCATTGTAGGCAGAGTCTTTACTGCTGAGCTGCCAGGAAAGCCCCACCTCCCAACATAACACTGACCAAAGTAAGCCCCACAACCAAGTACAGTACTAAGAAGGCTGGAAAATAAATCTGACCAAGGGTGAACATTTTTGAAAATTAACCTAGTCTGCCACAATCTTTATACCAGCTTTGGACATGACGACTGAAAAATAATGATTACTCTAGTGAATCTAAAATTACATAGCACTATCTTCACCACATGCTTGAAAACAATGATATAGAGATGGGCACATATTTTAACCTTGTACTCTTAATACATATATCTTTTAAATAATATATATTGATAATAATATATATAATTATATATCTTTATTATGCATATATATATATTAAATACTGTGGGAGAAAAAGAAAACTTGCTCTTGTACGTCAAGAAAAATTAACAGTGGAAACCTGCCAAACTGATATACACTGACTTCAGTGAGTCCCTTTTAAGGGAAATGCCTCTAGAAACGCTACTTTTGAAAGTAAAAGTGAAAGTGTTAGTCACTCAGTCATGTCCGACTCTTTGTGACCCCATGGACGCTTCTCCAGGCTCCTCTGTCCATGGGATTTTCCAGGCAAGCATACTGGAGTGGGTTACCATTTCCTTCTCAGAGGATCTTTCTGACCCAGGGGTGAAACTAGGATCTCCTTCATTACAGGCAGATTCTTTACCATCTGAGTCACCAGAGAAGCTAGAAATGCTACTTTTAAGGCAGATGCACACTTACAAATCTTTATGGAGGAAAAATGTGCTGGGAAAATATAAATGTGCAAATGTCAGGAGGAGTCCCTGCTTTTCCCAAGGTAGGGCACATGTCTAGGGAGGGGATGGCCCCCAAACCTTGTGCTTGCTCTGCTGACAAGACCTATGATACCCTGTGGTCCTTTCATTAGGAGCTTTGTCCTTGTGCACTACAATTCTTGCTCTCCTGTGTCATCAGCCTCATGCACAGCCTGTGCCCATCACTGCAGCTACAGTGACCACTGAGCACCTGGTCTACAGCCTCCTCATTGTCCCCTCCCACAGAGCAGAGCTTGGTAGCACATTTCAGGCCATACAAATAGAGGGATAACAGTAAGAATAAAAATATAGGTAGCATTTATCCAACACTTCTGGCACCTTACTACATGGAATAAATGGTATTGTTTGACACTTATAACAGACAAAGGAATAGCCGCTTTGAACATTCAAGCAACTTGCCTAAGACCCTATGTGTGTGTGTGCTTAGTCACTCAGTCATCATCAGCTCTTTTTGACTCTATGCACTGTAGCCCACCAGGGTCTCTGTCCATGGGATTTCCCAGGCAAGACTACTCAAGTGGGTTGCCATTCCCTTCTCCAAGGGATTTTCCTGACCCAAGGGTTGAACACAGGTCTCCTGCATTGCAGGCAGATTCTTTACCATCTGACCCACCAGGGAAGCCTTCCTAAGACCCTACAGCAGGTTTTATCTACTTAAAAACTAAAGAGAGTCTATAGTTTTTAAGTTCAATATATAAATAAAAGATAATTAATGTGCTTGACTGTGTATTGAATAGAACTGAGGATTAGCACTGAGGATGAGGGACATGTTCTTTATTACAAATAGATTAACCACCTTTTGTACATAATTGCACCTACAAAACACAAATACAAGGGGAAAATATCATTGACCTTTGTGGTGCTTTGAGAGAAAGAGAAATGCCAGTGGAGAGGTCCAAACTGTGATCCTGAAAGAAGATGAACAATTTTAGAAAGGAAATGTAGCCCAGAAACACTTTGAAAAGGCTGCAATGCAAATTCACAGCACAGGTTCCTATACTCCTTTGAGGAAGAGGTAGACTCTGAAAGATGATAGGATTGACCTGTAGAATTATGATAGAAAGAGTTCATCACATTAAACTACTTCTGTAAGTAGAAGAGAGACAGAACTCCGTGTTCTAAAGGATGGATGTGCACAGTGAACTGAGTGAATATCATCCATAAAGTCAAGAGGAGCTGAGCTGGTTGAATGGATAGGGCACATATTAAATTGATAGTGATTAATTAGTTTTATGTCACGTTGGTGCTTTTAGACTTGTTCATGGTGTGGTTTTCAATTATTTTAGTATTATTGGAAGAGCCAAGATTAGACCATAGTTATTAGAATTAGATGAGTTACCTTATTTGCAGAGGAGGATAACCTTTGCTATTTTCCTTACACGTGACAAGTGCCATTTGCGAAGAAAAGAAAATGAGGCAGTGTGAATATCTACAAAGGCTTAGAGTAGGCTAGATATTGTTTTTAAATAGAATCAGATACACCATATGCCCAAGATTCAAAAAGATATTTGGATAGATTGTTTGAATTCTTATTGTCACTTAACTGTCAGTTTTCAGTCAATCACAGTAACATGCAAAAACACAAGAGGGAACTGGACTCCTCAACTTCTGAGAAACACTTAGAAAATGAAAATATTCTGAAATCCTCACATTTAATTCAGAAAATATTTTTCCTGGGATGTCATACAAGAGAACATGCTTGCTGATCTATCTATGTACCTATCTAGAGACTGTTAATGAAACTCTGAATTAAGTATGATTTTTTGCAAACCACAGAAATCAAAGGGAGCACAAAGCTGGTTGCTGAATTTGTTACAAAGTTTTATTCTATTGCATTGTTAGACAAGAAAGGGGTTCAGAAAGCTCAACAGTCCTTTAGATGTTATTAGCAGATGTGGCAACATAATAACATAGTCTCTATAGGCAGAAGGTCCAAGTGATTCTGTGTGCCTGCGCATGTGTGTGCATGTATGTGTGTGTGAAAGAGAGAGAGATGAGAGATATCTGCAAAGTGACTACAATAAAAATTCTTCTATCATATTAAACTCCTGGTGAGGGACAGTTCAACTTTCTACTAAGAATTCTAACCCCTTCTGGACACTAGTTCTTCTAATTGACCTATTCTGTATTGTATATTCAAACTCTTTCCCCTTTAGAGTATAAATAAAGAACAATATCTCTTATTTTAGAGAAAACTAAAGACCTGTCATTGACCTCATGACTTGTATCTCCCTTCTTTTTAGAGCCACTTTTCCGGAAAGAATATTCTCTGCTTCCATGTTTTCATCCAGTGAAAACAGTACATGTTCCAGTTAATGTCATTGTTGATATTTAAATCTGTGGCTCAGACGGTAAAGTGTCTGCCTGCAATATGGGAGACCCGGGTTCGATCCCTGGGTCGGGAAGAGCCTCTGGAGAAGGAAATGGTAACCCACTCCAGTTCCCTTGCCTGGAGAATCCCATGGATGGAGGAGCCTGGTATGCTACATTCCATGCGCTCACAAAGAGTCGGACACGACTGAGCGACTTCACTTTCCTTTTAGCGTCATATATAATTTACTTACTGTGTTTATTGTCTGCTTTCCTTTTGTTTCAATGTAAGCTCCAAGAGAGAAGCTGTCTTTATTTGTTTTGTTCACTGATGTATCCCCAGATTTTAGAATGGTAGCTGGCACTTATGGTACTCAAACCAAATCTACTGAATAAGTTAATGAGAAGGGGGGTGTGCCTGTTTAAACTGTTGATGCTGCTATTATATCCCTTTTCCATCTGATGCCTTCTGAGTGGCAAATGTCTAACAATTAGTTCTTTCTCTCCTGAAGTGCTTTTGAAGGTTTTTTATAGATCTCAGTGTCAGAAGACTCTGAAATACTGAGAAAGGCAAGAAACACCAGTCTTTGAGTCAGACTTTGGAAGAAAGCTATATACAAATAGACCCATTATACCTCTTGTTACTGTGGTAAGTCATTGAAATTTTGGAATTTTTCTTGCAGCCCTTAGGCCAACTTAGACATGCAAATTGTTACCTCAAAGTGAAATATTAATGTAAAAAAAAAAAGCCTTAAGATTCATGCATTAGCTTAGCATTAGGCAGCAAAAACAGAGTTGGAAAAAGTTGGAAAGATGGCAACTCATGCCTTGCAATGGCAAAACATTTCATAATACTATCACCTATCATAAATAAGAAGATGGACTATGTATTCTATGAGCCTGTATCTCTAGATTAGGATCTCTCAGAAGAAGTACAATTGACATTTTAAATTTATTTATTTATTTCTGGCTGTGCTCTTGAGAAAACTATATTCAGGTAAGGAAGCAACAGTTAGAACTGGACATGGAACAATAGACTGGTTCCAAATAGGAAAAGGAATATCTCAAGGCTGTATATTGTCACCCTGCTTATTTAACTTATATGCAGAGTACATCATGAGAAAGGCTGGGCTGGAAGAAGCACAAGCTGGAATCAAGATTGCCAGGAGAAATATCAATAACCTCAGATATGCAGATGACACCACCCTTATGGCAGAAAGTGAAGACGAACTAAAGAGCCTCTTGATGAATGTGAAAGAAGAGAGTGAAAAAGTTGGCTTAAAGCTCAACATTCAGAAAATGAAGATCATGGCATGTGGTCCCATCACTTCATGGGAAATAGATGGGGAAACCATGGAAACAGTGTCACTTTTTTGGGGGGCTCCAAAATCACTGCAGATGGTGATTGTAGCCATGAAATTAAAAGACACTTACTCCTTGGAAGAAAACTTATGACCAACCTAGAGAGCATATTCAAAAGCAGAGACATTACTTTGCCAACAAAGATCTGTCTAGTCAAGGTTATGGTTTTTTCAGTGGTCGTGTATGGATGTGAGAGTCGGACTGTGAAGAAAGCTGAGCACCGAAGAAGTGATGCGTTTGAACTGTGGTGCTGGAGAAGACTCTTGAGAGTCCCTTGGACTGCAAGGAGATCCAACCAGTCCATTCTGAAGGAGATCAGCCCTGGGATTTCTTTGGAAGGAATGATGCTGAAGCTGAAGCTCCAGTACTTTGGCCACCTCATGCAAAGAGTTGACTCATTGGAAAAGACTCTGATGCTGGGAGGGATTGGGGGCAGGAGGAGAAGGGGATGACAGAGGATGAGATGGCTGGATGGCATCACCGACTCAATGGACGTGAGTCTGAGTGAACTCCGGGAGTTGGTGATGGACAGGGAGGCCTGGCGTGCTGCAATTCATGGGGTCACAAAGAGCTGGACACGACTGAGAGACTGAACTGACCTGTGCTGGGTCTATTGCTGCTTGGGTTTTTCTCTAGTTGTGGCAAGTGGGGGATACCCTCTAGTTATGGTATAAAGGCTGCTCATTGTGATACCTTCTCTTCTCTCTGGAGCTCTTGCTCTAGAGCACGGGCTGTAGAGCAAAGGGGCTTCAGTAGTTTGGCACGTGGGCACAGTGGTTGTAGCTCCCGAGCTCTAGAGCACAGGCTCAGTAGTTGTGGAGCGTGAGCTTCGTTGCTCCGCAGCATATGGGATCTTCCCAGATCAGAGATGGAAACTGTGTCTCATGCATTATTGGCAAGTGAGTTCTTTATCACTGAGACACCAAAGAAGCACAATTGATATTTTAGACCAGATAATTCTTTCTTGTGGGAGGTTGTCTGTGAATTGTGGTATGTTTAGCACCATCTCTGCTAAATGCCTTTGTACTTTCCTAGTGACACCAATATAAGATGTTTTGAAACACTGTAACAATGCCTGCCCCCTGGGGGGATAAATTGTCATCAGTTGAGAACTACTGCTTTAGAAAAAGTGATGGAAAATAATAAGATTGTTTATATTGGCCACTATTGCCTGCCTTTAACTAAGCATTAAAGTAGATCAAACTCAAGGAAGAATTGACTGATTTAGAAGCAGAAATAAGAGGGAATAGAGAAAGGATATATTTGGCGGTTTCCAAAACTAGGAAAAGGTGAATCATTCCTAGACTTCAGACAGTAAGAGATAAGTTTGAAACACACTTTGAGCATGAAAGTCTCAGTAAAACTTCTCAGAGAACAAAGAGATTCAGTCTACAAAAGAGATCAGATAGAGTGTGATCTTTCCACCTCTAGTTTCAGATAGCCTAAAGGTATTCATCATTATACTAAGAGAGGGGCAGGGAGCTAGAAGAAAATAAATCAGTTTGATTTTCAGAATTATGTTTAAGCACAAATTTTGCTTATGCTTACTGGCACTTGAAGTTGATTAAAAGTGAATAGATCGGACATCTACTAAGTTTTTTGGGGGGTTCTGGCTTTATGAAGATTATATTTTAGTGGAAGAAAGTGGATAATTAGTTATCAAATAGTAACTAAATAATAAATTATTATTAAAATAATAAGCCAATATTACATACCATTTTACATCCTTTTGTTTGGCAAATATGAAAATGTCTCATAAAACCATTAGAGATGATGAAAGCTGGAAGAATATCTTAAACATAACTGATAGGAGTGTAAATGACAAGAAAATTTGTTTTTTTGTGTTGTAAAGTTGTACATAGCCTAAGACCCTTGCTAGCAAGTCTGTTTCTAGGTACATACTGGAGAAAAACTCTTCCATATTTGTACCAGGCGATACATACAGAAATATGTCTAGCAATATTGTTAACATTAGTAAAAAATCGGAACCTATGATAGACTGGAAAGAAAGGAAAACTGATATATTTACACTATAAAATATTACATAGTATAGGAAACAAACATCTAAAGATACCTATAACAATATAAGAAGTATATTATTATAAGTATACTTATAGTATAAGAAGTGGGCCGCAGAAGTTTACATTCAGCATAAAGACCTTTTTAAAAGTTAAAAACAGTTTTAATTTTAAAAAATTCATTGTTTAAGTCTATATATGCGTGCATGTATATGTATGTTTAGACAAGAAAAACAGAATTTAGGATAGTGGTTAACTGCCTCTGATTGAGACAAGAGGATGGATAGAGAAAGAGCATATTTGTAGAACTTAATTTTAATGTTTTAAATCTAGGAGTTAGATGTTAGATTTAGAGATGTTCATTATATCATGGGAAGGACTGATGCTGAAGCTGAAGCTCCAATATTTTGGCCACCTGAGGCAAAGAGCTGACTCATTGGAAAAGGCCCTGACGCTGGGAAAGATTGACAGCAGGAGGAGAAGGGGAAGACAAAGAATAAGATGGTTAGCTAGCATCGTTGACTCAACAGACATGAGTTTGAGCAAACTCCAGAAGACAGGAAAGGACAGGGAAGCCTGCCTTGCTGCAGTCCTTGGGGCTGTAAAGTTGGATATGACTTCGCAATTGAACAACATCATATCTTGAATGAATAAATGAATGAATAGAAACCTACTCAGAGTTGATTCAATTGAATTATCAAAAACCTGCAAGTCAAACTAAAACAGACTGCTGGCTCCCAAGCTCTTTCCAGCAGAAAGCAGGTTGTGCCCAGAGAAGGCATACTCCCCACCACTCATTTCAGATATAACCAAGAAGAATCCCAGGCAAGGAAGAATGATGATAGTGATGGACACAGAAGAAGTTAGAGCCAGGAACAATGGAGGATCACAGACAAGAATGTCCAGATGGTGGAATCATTAATTGAAGATGGATTTCTTACTGCATTTTCATATAAAAAATTCCATTTCACATAAAAACATACTGATATTAGACACATACACACATACATGTACACATGTAAACACTGGCACATACATACTGACTTGTGTCCTTCTATAGCTATGAATTTTAAATTTAGCAACTATCAAAGATAATATCAATTATTCTTTTTTTCCCCTTTTTTTAAAAAAAAATAACACTTTATGTATTTGGTTGTGCTGGGCCTTAATGGTGGCATGTGTGATCTGTAGGCACAGCACATAAACTGTTAGTAAGGCATGCAGGATCCAATTCCCTGACCAGAGATGGAACCCAGGCCCCCTGCATTGGGAGTGTGGGATCGTAGCCACTGGACCACCAGGAAATGCCAGTAACCATGATTCTTAAGAGTATGGGCACATAGCCCTACACAGATGGTTTCAGTGGTCATGGATTACACCTTTAAGTTCAGTCATGATGCCAATTGTTAGTCTGTGACCTGTTTGTTCTGTTTAAAGCAGTTTTATTGTCAATTTAATTCTGATGAAAAGAAAACTAAGATGAAAATAGTTTTGAAAAAGTTTTGAAAATAGAAACAAGACAAATCATTACCACCAATGCTTACAGTTTTTGTGAAGTGTAATTTTACAGGCATGTTTGCTGCTGCTGCTAAGTCGCTTCAGTCGTGTCCGACTCTGTGCGACCTCATAGACGGCAGCCCACCAGGCTCCCCTGTCTCTGGGATTCTCCAGGCAAGAACACTGGAGCAGGTTGCCATTTCCTTCTCCAATACATGAAGGTGAAAAGAGAAAGTGAAGTCACTCAGTCGTGTCTGACTCTTAGCCATCCCATGGACTGCAGCCTACCAGGCTCCTCCATCCATGGGATTTTCCAGGCAAGAGTACTGAAGTGGGGTGCCATTGCCTTCTCCATGTTTAAATGGTGGTAATTTGTATAATGCTGCTTTATTTCAGTGTGTGTTCATAAAATCCAATGGATACATGCACACTGAATAAAATGAAATCATATAAATATATAGAAGTTAAGATACATCTCTTCCCAACTTCTCTTAAAGCCTAATGTTTCTTATTTAAGTCAATGTCAAATATCCTGTATTACTCTCGTTATTTCTTCAGGTTCATAAAAACATAGTAAGACAATTGAAGAAATGAGTCGGAGAGAGCATGCATGAGAAAGATTTCTGGTGTTTCGTTTTCTGCTTTGTTACTCTTGTCTGTTTGTGTTTTGACAGAGTGGTGGCTGGGCTGATCGTTTTAGACTTGTTCCTGCGCTGCTCACACATTCTTCAGTTTTATGCTCAGTGGCCTGGGAGGCTGATCTGTGCTGATTATGCTGATTGCTTTTCTAGGGTTTGGCTTGTGAGAGGCATTGGAAGACTATCAGAAGAAGAGAGAAAGGTTACGCCCCTCTGTTCCCCTTCTTCCAGCCTGTAGTCCATTGCTGCCAGGCTGGGTAAGGTTGTTTCCCTGGTTTCTACCTTTTACAAGGAGAGTTGGCAGTGGCTTACTATTATTGTTGCTGGCCCAGGTGCCTTAGCATCTTTTGCCGGCTCCCTTACCCCTGCGGCACCTGGTCCCTCACTCCATGCTCATCAGTCAGGTCTCACCAGTATGCTCTTTCTTATGTGGTCCCTGGCTAATACGTGTAAACACTATATCCTGGGCCACCTTTTTTCCCACTTAACCTATCAGGGACATCTTTTCTAAGTACCTATTTAAATGTTTAATTCATTCTTTACAATAGCTTTATTTTGTTAATATTTGTCTTCTATGTGTTATTCTGGTCATTCTTTCAAACATTTCTAAATTGTCTGGTTTTGGAAATGTCAGTTTTAAATAGCATATCTTAATCTGACACTCTTTAATTTTTCATTGGAGCACTTAGTCAATTTACATTTCATTTTTGAAATCGACTTCATTGAGGTATGGTGGTGGTGGTGACGGTGGTGGTGATTTAAATCACTAAGTCGTGTCCGACTCTTGTGACCCCATGGACGATATCCTGCCAGGCTCCTCTGTCCATGGGATTTTCCAGGCAAGAATACTGGAGTGGGTTGCCATTTCCTTCTCCATCATTGAGGTATAATTGATAATAAATAAAGTGGACATATTTTAAGTATCTAGTTCAACAAGAGCACACACCCATTTTATCACCACCGCAGTCAGGATAAATCATTTCCACCATCTCCAAAGATTCCTTTGTGCCCCTGCTTGGTCAGTCTTCACCCTGCTCCCAACCCAAACCCAGGAAACCACTGACCCATCAGCTTTCTCTCACTGTATATTAGATTCGCCTTTCCTTGTATTTAGTATAAGTGAGATCACATACAGTATTCTCTTTTACGTCTGGTTTGTTTTTGTTTGGCATAATGCTTTTGAGATTCATTCATATTTGAAGATGTTTTAGCAGTTCATTACTATTATGGTAAGATTCTATTTTATAGATAGACTTTGATTTATTTTTCTTTTCACCTACTGATGAAAAGCTAGGTTGTGTTCGGTTTGGGCTAACAGGAATAAACCTCTGTCTGACAGGAAGATCCAGCTACTAACAGCAGGTGAGGATTCCTGCCACGTGAGGACAGCAGAGATGTAACCCTGCCAGCCGCCAGAAGTAGGAGTCCACAAACCTGACCGGATGCATAACTTTTTTAGCATCACCCAGGAGGATTTTCATCCCAGACACTAGCTGGGATATGGTTTACTCACAGAAATGAGAAGAGAGGCAATATGATCAGCAACTGTAGTGTGCAGTGGTCACCCATGGCCATTGGGTCCTTCCTGACAGCTGAATACAGTCAAAGACCAGTTTCCTTTCTCATGGGATAGATACGCTGTGTGGTTGGCAAGAAGCCATATGAGGTACATGCCTGAATAGCACAAGGAAGTTCACTGCACACTCCAAGTAAGGTAAAGCTTTCTCCTAACAGTGGCTTCCCTGGTGTCTCAGAGGGTAAAGCATCTGCCTGCAGTGTGGGAAGACCCGGGTTCAATCCCTGCATCGGGAAGATCCCCTAGAGAAGGAAATGGCAACCCACTCCAGTACTCTTGCCTGGAAAATTCCATGGACAGAGGAGCCTGGTAGGATATAGTCCATGGGGTCTCGAAGAGTCGGACACGACTGAGCGACTTCACTTTCTTCTAATAAGGAAGAAGAATCCAGGGCAGAGCAGCACCTGGCAGGCCCAGGTCACTGATTCGGGCAATCGACAAGAAAGGCAACGGGTGGGGAATGGCTGCCTCCCCAGTACTGCCTCTGAACATTCTTGTGCAAGTCTTTGTGTGGACATATGCTTTATCCTCAGAATATACCTTGGAGAGCTGCTGCCTCATATGCTAAGAGTATGTTCAACACCATCTGAACCTGCCAAATTGTTTTCCAAAGTATAGGTGTCATACTATTAACATTTCTACCAAAAGTGTCTGAGGAGTCTAGTTCCACTTCCTTATTGTCAGTGTTTTAAATTTTAGTCATTCTTCTGTGTGTGTGTAAGTGTACCTAATTACAGTTTTAATTTGCTTTTGTATGAGCGTATCCTAAGTTGTTTCAGTTGCATGAAACTATGCAACCCTATGGACTGTAGCCTGCCAGGATCCTCTGTCCATGGGGATTCTCCAGGTGAGAATACTGGAGTGGGTTGCCATGCCCTACTCCGGGGGATCTTCCTGACCCAGGGATCAAACCCATGTCTCTTATATCTCCTGCATTGGCAGATGGGTTCTTTACTGTGAGCACCAACTGGGAAGCCCAGTTTGCTTTTGCCTAAGATTAATAATGTTAGTCATCCTTTGGTGACTTTTCATATATTCTTTTCATATATCTTATTTTGTATAGCATCTGTTCAAATCTCCTGTTCATTTTAGGTGGATTTTTTAAATTATTAAATTATAAGAAGCATAGCATACTTAGAGCCAAGATCATTGTCATACATATGTTTAGCAGATATATTTTTCTTGCCTAATTTTTGCCTTTTCATTTCCTTAAGGGGACTTTTAAAGAACAGCACTTTCAAATTTGATGATTCCATTAAATTTTTTTTTCTTTTAGAGTTCATACTTTTAAAATATCCAATTAAAATGTATTTCTTCCCTATGATTGCATATTGTTTCTTCTACATTTTCTTTTAGAAGCACTATAATTTATCTTTTCATTTAATTCAGTGCTCTGAGAGTGACGGTCGCTCAGCCACGTTCGACTCTGCGACCCCATAGACTACAGTCCATGGAATTCTCCAGGCCAGAATACTGGAGCAGATAGCCTTTCCCTTCTCCAGGTGATCTTCCTAACCTAGGGATTGAATCCAGATCACTTGCATTGCAGGCGTATTCTTTACCAGCTGAGCCACAAGGGAAACCCAAGAATACTGAAGTATGTAGCCTATCCCTTCTCCAGTGGATCTTCCTGACCCAGGAATTGAACTAGGGTCTCCAGTATTGCAGGCAGATTCTTTACCACCTGAGCTATCAATGCTCTACTTTGAGTTTATTATGTGAATAGGATGAGGTAAAATTTATTTTTGTGTGTGTGTGGATATATGCTTGATCCAGCACCATATGTTAAAAAGACTTTCATTTCCTCATGGAATTACTTTAGCGTCTTTGTCAAAAAATCGTCTCCATATTGAGCCCTAAAATGCCTGCAGACCTGGCCAACATCTAGCTAACAGTCTTCTAAGAGGCCATGGTAAGCCAGAAACACTCAGCTAAGCTTCTTTTGAATTCCTGACCCAGAAAAATTATGAAATAGTGTTTTTTCCACACTTTAAATTTGGGGAAATTTGTTATGCAGTGATAGACACCTAATATACTAACCTAAGAAAATAAATGGATAAGTGTTTCCTCATTTTCTGTTTTCTAAAAGAGTTTTCATAGGATTAAATAACTGCTAGAATTCACTGGTGAAGTCATTGGGCCTAGAATGTTCTTAATATAAAGGTTTTTAACAGCAAATTCAATTCATTTAATATATATAGCATTACCCAGGCTTTCTATTTTTTTTCATGAATCAGACTTGGTAATTTGTGTCATGTAAAAAATTGGTGTACTTTAAATTTCCTGATACATTGACAAAAATTTATTCATAATATTTCTTTATTACTCATTTAATATATGTAGCTTCTATATTGATGATATTATTTATAAGAAGAGAAATCAGAGAGTTGGCTAAACATTCCTCTTTCCACCATGTGAGGACATAGTGAAAGGAGGCTGTCTCCAAGCTTGGAAGAATGTTCCTACCAGGAAACAAACATGTTCATGCTGGAACCCTGACCTCAGACTTCCCAGTCCCTACAGCTGTGAAAAATAATCTCTCATTCTTTAAAGGAACTAGTTTATGATATTCTTATGGCAGCCCAAGCTAACTACACAGATTTCAGAATAATTGTGAAAGCCAATTCATTTTAATAGATCTCTTTATCTCTCTTTCTCTGTGTGTCTCTATCTTCCTCTCTCTATATATACATATATGTACATACCTTATGTATTTTTAGTTCTATTTCTCTGGAGAACTCCAATTTATACAGATTTTGGTACTGAGAAGTAGGGTACTGTAGTAACAAATATCTAAACATGTAAAAGTGGCTTTGGAACTGGGTAATGGGTAGAGGCTGGAAGAGTTTTGCAGTGTGTGTTATGGATGTTAATAGTGATTCTGGTGTGAATTCTGAAAGAAACAAGGAGAGTTGGAGAAAAACCTCCACCTTATTAGAGAATACATAACCTACTGTGAACAGAATGTCGATAGGAATATGGAATTTAGAAGTCATTTTAGTGAAGTCTTAGACTGGTGGCCTGCAGTCCATAGGGTTGCAAAGAGTTGGACACGACTTGAAGCAAATTAGCATGCAGATTTTCACTTTAGGCTTTAGAGTTGATGCTAGAATGAATTGACTTTGGGGCCTGTTGGGAAATGAGGAACACATTATTGGAAACTGGAAGAAAGGCAATTCTTGTTATAAAGTGACAGAGAATTGGAAAATTTTCAGCTTGTCCATGTTGCAAGAAGTGATAAAGCATGCTTGAAAAAGGACAAGAAGCTTCTGGATGGACTATCACTTGATAAAGAGATTACATACAAGGTTTTATGAATATAGACATTTCCAGTTTGAACTGAAGAGAATGCAGGATTCATCCTGATGAAATAAAGAAAATCTTATTGGAATTCTTAGATCCTGTAGGACCAGGCCATGAAGTTATGCCACTGTGAACACGTGCTATTTTTCAAGAAGAAGCTAAAATGACCTTAGGGTAACTCAGAGATCTCAGAGCCACTGTCTTCCTTTCTCAGTCTCTTCAAACTTTGTTTTGTGGCCTTTTAGTGAGCTTTGTAATTTTTTGCTGAAAGGTGGAAATGATACATTGAATAAAAGGAACTGTGCTGAATAGGGCTTAGTAATATAATGCTGTCAAGTGAAGAGAAATATTCTATAGTCTTATCACTACGTTTCGATCTTTTAGTGAGTTTATGACCTTGGGCTGTGAATTTCACAAGTGGTTCTATGGTTTCTTTCTCTTTCCCCTTAGGTGGTACAGGATGGATGGAGAGTGTTGGAGTTGGGGCATTTCCCTTTCTCCAGGTTAGGCAGACTCTGATAAAGCCCCAGTAAGTTTGGTTTTGGTATAATACAGCCTCTTCAGATTAGATCTTGTGAAGTAGAATAGAATCTCTGTCATTCTAATGTATAAAATTTACATTAGTATCCACTCTTTGTATTGTACATTCTGTGGATTTGGACAAATGTGTACCAACATGTATTGTGCACCATTACAGTATTATATAGAAGAGTCTCACTGCCTTAAAGTCCCCTGTGCTCCATTATTTATTTCTCTCTCCCTCTCCTCAAGCCCCTGGCAACCATAGGTATTTTTATTGTCTCTGCAATTTTTCTTTCTCCAGGTTGTCTTATAGTTGGATTCATCCAGGATTATGGCACTACAGATTGGCACATTTCACTTAGCAATATGTATTTAGGATTTCTCCATGTCTTATTATGGCTTGATATCTCATTTCTTTTTCTCACTGAATATTATTTCCCATGTATGGATGTACCAAGTGTGTTTATCAGCCCACCTATTGAAGGATATCTTGGTGCTTCCAAGTTTTGACAGCTATAGAGAAAGCTACTATAAACATTTATGTGCAGGTTTCTGTGTGAGCATAAGTTTCTTAATTCATGTGGGTAAATACCAAGGAGAATGATTGCTAGATTGCATGGCAAGAGTATATTTAATTTGGTAAGACACTGCCAAACTGTCTTCCAAAGTGGCTGTATCCTTTTGCATGCCCACCAGCAATAAATTAGAGCTTCTGTTGCTCCACATCCTTGACAGGACTTGGTGTTGTTGTTGCTTTGGATTTTATCAGTCTAAAAGGTGGGTAGTGATAGATCACTGTCATTTTAATTTGTAATCCTTTAATGACATATGATGGTGAGCATATTTTTCTATGCTTATTTGCTCTTTGTGTATCTTCTTTGTTGGGTGTCTGTTTAGACCACTGCCTACTTTTTAATTATTCTTATTGGTGAGTTTAAAATAGTTCTTTGTTTATTTCAGTTACTAGTCTTTACCAAATTATCAGATACATGTTTTTTCAAATATTTTCTCTCAGACTGTGGTTTGTACTATTTTCTTAATATAATGTATTTTTGATACATATTTCTAACTCTCCAAGAAAGAAAAAGTCTGGAAAAAAATACTAAAATGAAGGAGAAATGGAACATAATTTCATGGAGTTAGCTCTGTAGCTGATTCTGCTGCTGCTACTGCTGAAATTAGTTCAGTTTTGTCCAACTCTTTGCAGCCCCATGGGCTGTAGTCCAGCAGACTCCCCTGTCCGTGGAGTTTTCCAGGCAAGATACTAGAGCCAGTTGCCTTTTCCTTCTCCAGGGGATCTTCCTGACCCAGTGATCTGAATCTCCAGCATTGGCATGAGCATTCTTTATCACTAGCATCTCCTGGGAATGTCAACTAATCAGAGAGAATCTGCAAACCAATGGTTCTTACCGAAGCAACTGGTTCACCCTCAAGAACACTTTCTTCTGTTTCTCAGCAGTGTACAAAGCCAGGTGAAAAGTGGTGATACATGTTTAGAGAAAAGTTGTTTGGAGTCAAAGTACTATAACTGCTCTCTTATCTAGCCAGTTCCCCTCAGACAGCTAAATAACCACACAAGTAATACAAATCAGAAATATTTGACCATTAGAATGTCCTGGTTCACCATGCAAAAGAAATGGATTCCATCTACACTTGATTGAAGCAAATAATAGACCAGGAATATCTGTGGTCACTCAGAAGTAAAGAAGGAAAGAACAAAAATGTATGCAAAATTCTGAAAAAAATTGGTGCTGAAAAATAATACAGCATAGAAAATTTAGGGGACAAGTACATTTTAGGAAATGACATAGAAAATAGAAGACATTTCAAGGAACTCCTTTCTACTCTTAATATGCATTCTCTGAAACAAGAGAAAAAGAGGAGATATACTATGTGAACAAAATATAATAGAAAGGGAGCTGCTAAAATTAAGGGGGAAAAAAAATACCAGCAAAGAGGGGAGTGATCACAAAGATGTAAATAGTCTTATTATGTGTCAGGTAAACTTTATACATTCTATCTGATATTATTCTTATAAAAACCCTAAGAATTAGCTACTATTATCTCAATTTTACTAGTTGAACAAGCTTACTAAGTAAGTGACTTGCCAAAGGTCACATAAGTGGTAAATCTTAAAGCTGGGATATGAATCCAGGCAGCATTGCTCCAGAATCCATATGTTACCTAATATATCAGTAAGGTTAGGCTAAGTTATGCTATACTAGCAAATAGCCCTAAAAAGTATCAGTGGTTCCAAGCACAATCTCTCTCTCTCTCACACTACTTGTGCAGAGCAGATCAGCAGGGAGACCCAAGTCATCAGAGTCATTCAAGGACTTGGGCTAAGAGAGGCTCCATGTGGATTCATACTTCCATGATCACCAATACAAGGGTTAACAATCATGTGGAGTCCTATAGCAGCAACAAAATGACTTTGCCAACACGTGATACATGCCAGATTTTTTGGCCAAATATTCAGGAGTAGGGTGGAGAAATGCAATCTTACCATATTCATGGAAGTAAGAGAAAAGTCAGAATGTTTGTAAATAAACCTAATGACTACCATGATAGCTTTGCTATAGTGCCACTCCATATGTTATCCTGCCTTTGTATTAGGTCACTACAGAATGTAGAGAAGACCACCACTTACTTTGTGGTTTGGTGGCTAAGTCTCTGCACTCCTAATGCAAGGGTCCCAGGTTCAATCCCTGGTCAGGGAGCTAAAGCCCACATGCCACAGCTAAACCCTGCATGCCACAACTAAAAAAAATGATTAGGCACAGCCAAATCAATAAATTTTTTTAAAAGGTGATGTGGGAAAAGGATTTGAGTAAACATAAAAAATAAAGACTGTGAGATAAAATATTGACAAAATCTAGAAGATATAAATGTAGAAAAATAGACATCTAAAATGCAGATAACTTGTTTATATAGGTTTCTAAAGGAAAGAACAAACTATTGAAGAAAGCTTTTTTGTTGAACTAAAAGAACACTGGAATCTTCAGATCTTAAGAACTCCATATTCCAATAAATTCCATGGAGTTATGTGTTTAATTTCTTAATAGTCAAGGAAAAATAAATAATATACAAGTATCAATATATAAGAAGGAATCAACATAATCTGGAAATCCTCAGCAGTTTTAGAAGACATGGAGCTATGAAATTATCTATAGAGCTCTGAGGAGAGACAGAGTCAAGACAACTATTCCCCACCAGAGTCCAGACAAATATAAAGGTAACATGGAGGCACTGAAGGCCTGGTAGGCCTTCCTGGTGATTTAACCTTCCCCCTTCCCCAACTTTGTGTCCTCTGCTTCTTGTTTATAGGAAAAGTTTTGGTCTCCATGTCCTCTTCTGAGTTTCAAAGAGCAGGCTCAAGAAGTTCATAATTAGAGAAATGGAGGAAGAGAAAGGAAAGGCAGTCAAGCAAGAAAAGTAATAGTAACTTACACCATAGACTCAATGTGCGTGTCCTCAATAGACGCATCTGAAGATACGGGAATAGAAGTCAAGGAACAGACCAAAATATGGTGAGGAAATAGGTAACGTGAATATGCTCATTTCCTCATAATTATTCACGATAGTAACTATTGTCCTGCTAAGGAGTACAAAGTAGATGTATAATCTAAAATTATACATGACATTCCATTAAAAGCAAACTCAAAATATTTTTGATTGATTTAACAAAGAAAATGTATCCAAATCCAAAAGATTAAGAACAAACAAAAGAGCAAGAAAAAGGACTTCGCTAGTAGTCCAGTGGTTAAGAATCTGCCTGCCAATGCAGGGGACACAGGTTCGATCCCTGGTTTGGGAGCATACCACATGCCATGGGGCAACTAAGCCCATGTTCCACAACTACTGAAGCCCACACCTAGAGCCCGTGTCTGCAACATAGTCACCACGGTGAGAACCCTCACACTGCAATGGAGAGTTGCGCCACCTCACCCATGCACAGCAATGACCCAGTGCAGCCAAAAGTCAACAAATAAACAAAATTTTAAAAGCAGCAAGAAAACCTAGAAAACCAAGCCAAACAATCGTGGAAGAGAACATATAAGAGAACAAAAGGCCTAATGTATTTTCTATAAGGCTAATAAATAGAAATCATACAAAATAATGTACTAAAACTGAATGACTTTTGGGTCAAAATAAATAAGTAGAAAAAAGTATATATGTATGTATCATAAATTATAAATAATAGTCATCTTAAATAAAGGGAGAGAAAAACTAATTATAGGCTTTCCTGGTTCCTCATTCTAGGCTCATATCTTACTGAGAACATTTTAATCTCTCAGGCATTTTTTTGGTCAAGTTGGTGGCTCAGATGGTAAAGCGTCTGCCTGCAATGCGGGAGACCTGGGTTCGATCCCTGGGTTGGGAAGATCTCCTGGAGAAGGAAACGGCAACCCACTCCAGTACTCTTGCCTGGAAAATCCCACGGATGGAGGAGCCCGGTAGGCTACAGTCCATGGGGTTGCAGAGTCGGACATGACTGAGCGACTTCACTTTCACTTTCACCTCTTACACTGAAGTTAGCAATGTGTGCTTATTATAATTGTACCATTCCAGGTAAAGACTATGACTTTTGCTAAGTCTATAGCCATACATTTTTGCAAAGCAATGGGCTTTGATGCCCCAGGGTTTCATTTGTTTGCTTTTCTTTAAAATTTAGAGAGTTTAGGATGATAATGCATTCTTCTCTCACTTACAGACCAAAGCTCATGATGGAGTGATGTTGAGGTTCACTGTCAAAGAAAGGGGCTCAGCTTGCCTTTAATGTAAGTAGAGCTCTTTTTTTGGAAAGGTATTAGTTCTCTTAATACATCGACTAAGAGAGCGTGAAGAAGCCAAGTTTCATTTCTAGAGCAGAATGTAGTGGATTTAAGTTTCAAAGGGGAAATCTTAAACCCAGATGAGAAGAGGAGAGGCAGCAGGGAAGATGAGTGGACCCAAGTGCTTAGATATGACAGCAGTCAGGGATAAATCGTTCAGTGCTCTGAAAAAATTTTCCTTATGATTTTTCTATATATAAATGTTCAAACCACGGTCTGCAGTGTCTGATAGAAAACCGACTGGACTTTAAGTTAGAAGACTGAATTCTAAGAGTGGATTTGTGATGAACTGCATGATATAGAGGAAGTCAATTAGCTTGAATGTGCCTCTAAAACGGAGATACTGACTGTTGCCCCATCTCTGCCCCACTGGTTAAATGAGAGCCTCAGACGCAAGATGCTGGTTCTTTTGAAGAAGGCAGTGTAGATGGTATAACATTTACAAACTGGGCTTCTCAATAGAATAATCTTTTGAATATACCAAATAAACTCAGAGGTTTCTTCCACATGAAATGTGACAATCATTTAGACCTTTGATTTGAGGAGTAAAGCAATGTCTGCCAAGAAATGTCCATAAAATAATGTAGTACATTGGACTGTCAGGAAAACTGTAAGAAAAAACATTACCACACCAATCCTGGCCTTTTGTAAGTCCAGCAAACAGGCTATCATGTTGAAAGTGTTGCTGAGCAGAAATATTATATTAAAACAGTATCTAGACTGAATATTATCCTCTCAAAAATTGTATTTTCTCTCTTTGGATCTTTAGATTTCACTTTATTTTGCCTATTTACTGATCTCCTTTCATCTGGATTATCTCTTTTCTAAATTATAACTGATCCAGAAAGTGTCAAGTTAAGTTTACTGGAATTAGAAAAGGAGATAGGAGAATTTTGCAACAGCTTTGCAAATGCACATTTATTCCATGTAATGAGAAGGTTTATCATATCAAATCTTTAATAGACCAATTTATTTAACTTTAATGTTGCAAAATGTAAGTAAAGCCGCAGAAGTTAGTTTAGTCTGTATGCCTCCACCCCTACTCCCCCGATTTCCACACCCCCAAACCCTAGTCAGATATAAATTCCAGTCCAAGAGCAATCTCTTCCTCTAAACCTTTCCAGATTACTCTCTGACCAAGCTAATCCTTAACCCCCATGAGACTGGTCTCTCATATAGCACTTGACACCTTCTAACTTGTATTTCATTTATATCTTCCCTTCCTTGCCCAGCTTTCAGAAAGCATGGCATTTTATCAATTTTCCACTTTAATCCCTTAAATTCAGTGTTTGGAGTGTACTAGGTGAGTAGGTATTCACTAAGTGATTTTTAATAAATAATTTAATCCATCTAATTTGATTTAACTGATGCCTGTTGGACTTCCCAGGCGATTTAGTTGGTAAAGAATCTGCAGTCAATGCAGGAGATGCAAGAGACGTGGGTTTCATCCCTGGGTCGGAAGATGCCCTGAAGTAGGAAATGGTAACCCACTTCAGTATTCTTGCCTGGAAAATTCCATGGACAGAGGAGCCTGGTGGACTACAGTCCATAGGGTCACAGAGTCGAACATAACTGAGCATGCACACTCATTTACTACAAAATAGCTGCACATGGTTAATGCATATAATTTGCTCGGTTTGGATATCTGCATATCTGTGTGATTCTATCACCATTATCAAGATAATAAAAATATCCGAACCTTTGAAAATTTCCTTGTTTCTGTCCCTTTATGTGTATGTATATGTGAGAACACTTAACATGAGATCTACCCTCTTAACACATTTTTAAATGCGTGATACCATGTTGTTAACTATAGGCACTGTATTGCACATTGAGGTCTCTAGAACTCATTCATCTTGTATGACAGAAACTTTATACCCATTGAACAGCAGCTCTTTATTTCTCCCTGTCCCCAGGCCCTGGAAACCACCATCCTATTCAATTTGAGTCTGACTATTTTATATACCTCATAAAAAGAAATCATACAGTATTTGTCCTTTTGAGACTAGCTTAGTTTTCTTAGCGTAATGTCCTCCAGGTTCACCCATGTTGCCATGAACAGTAGGATTTCTTCTTTTAAGATTGGCTAATATTCATTCATATGTATATACTATTCTTTTTTTTTATCCCATCACCTGTGGATGGACATTAAATTTGTTTCTGTATCTTGGTTACTGTGATAATTCTGCAATGAAAAGAGGAATGCAGATATTTCTTCAAGATCCTGATTTGTTCTTTACAAATTTATCCATTTTTAATTGGAGGATAATTGTTTTACAATATTGTATTGGATTCTGCTATACATCAACATGAATCATCCATGGGCATACATATGTTCCCTCCCTCCAGAACCTCCCTCCCTCCTTCCACCCCATCGCACCCCTCTAGGTTGTCACAGAGCACCAGCTTTGAGTTCGCTGCGTCTTGCAGCAAATTCCCACTGCTTGTCTGTTTTACATATGGCAGTGTACATGTTTCAATGCTACTCTTTCACTTTGTCCCACCCTCTCCTTCCCTACTGTGTCCGCATTTCTGTTCTCCAGGTCTGAGTCTCTATGCCCTGTGAATAGCTTTATCAGCACCATCGTTCTAGATTATATGTGTTAATACGTGATTTTTTTCTCTCTTTCTGACTTACTGCATTCTGTATAAAAGGCTCTAGGTTCATCCACCTTATCAAATGTGTTCTTTTTATAGCTGAGTAATAGTCCATTGTATATATGTACTGCAACTTCTATATCCATTTATCTTTTGGTGGACATCTATGTTGCTTCCATGTTCTAGCTATTATAAACAGTGCTGCAGTACATATTGGGGTATATGTGTCTTTTTGATTATGGTTTCCTCAGATTCTGATTTCAATTCTTATGGGTATATAGCCAGGAGTAGAATAGCTCAACATGTAATTTTTCCCATACTATGCTCC
This sequence comes from Capricornis sumatraensis, assembly GCF_032405125.1. Classification (NCBI taxonomy): domain Eukaryota; kingdom Metazoa; phylum Chordata; class Mammalia; order Artiodactyla; family Bovidae; genus Capricornis; species Capricornis sumatraensis. The sequence continues at coordinate 148,636,444 of NC_091070.1, read as the reverse complement.
GTAGCAACATACCATTTTACATTCTTGCCAACAGGGTTCAAGGATATCAGTTTCTCCATATCTTCATCGATGCTTGTACTTCTTTTGCTTTTCAATAATAACAATTCTAACAGATGTGAGATGATAAGTCATTGTGGTTTGAATTTGTATTTCTCTGATGATTAGTGATGTTGAGCACATTTTCACATACCTGGTGACCATTTGCATCTCTGTTTTGAAATGTAGCTATTCAGGTACTTTGCCTATTTTGAAATCTATTGATTTATTTAATTATTTATGTGTCTTATTTACTTGCTGTTGGTTTGTAGGAGTTTTTTCTTAATATTTTTTGGATATTAACCTCTTATCAGATAAAGATTTGTAAATATTTCCTCCTGGTTCATAGGTTGTCTTCTCACTTCTTTGTTTCCTTTGCTTTGCCTATACTTTTTTCTAAAAAATGTTTCTGTGACATTTTCTCTTTTCAAAATCTGCAATATGTGATGCTTATTTATACTGTAGCAATTTATCTTGTTTTTAATTTTTTAAGTTCTTTCATTTTTTTTTATTTTTTTGACTTTATTTTTTATTTTTTTTAATTTTAAAATCTTTAATTCTTACATGTGTTCCCAAACATGAACCCCCCTCCCACCTCCCTCCCCATAACATCTCTGTGGGTCATCCCCATGCACCAGCCCCAAGCATGCTGTATCCTGCATCAGACATAGACTGGCGATTCAATTCTTACATGATAGTATACATGAAATTATTTTAATTTATAATTCTCTATCATTTTCAATAATAAAATAGTATCTTTCAGTCCTTCTGTGCTGTCCACTAATATTTGCTGTCATCATTTACATATTTAATTTACATTTTTGACCCATTAACTTTTTAGTTAAAATGCATATAATCTGACATTTCATATTTCTATTTTTATTGTTATTAATTTTATATTTTCCCAATTTACTTTTGAAGTTTTATTTACTTTTAATGTTTTATTCTTTGAAAAACATTAAAAATATTTTATACTTAAATTTTACACTTAAATGGCTACATGATGAGCCACCATTATCACAGTAATTCTTATTTTGTTTTTGATTTATTTATTTTGATTAATTTCTTTATTGGCTGGAACCTGTATTCAACAAGTTTTATTTTCTGGACAGAGGGTAGTAGTTTCTGATCTTTTCCATATCTAGGAATATATTTATACATGAGGACAATTTGACCTATTTTATATTAATTTATAACTGTTACTCCCAGGTGGCACTAGTTGTAAAGAACCTTTCTGCCAATGCAGGAGATGTAAGAGATGGAGGTTGGATCCCTTGGTCAGGAAGATCCCCTGGAAGAGGAAATAGCAACTCATTCCAGTATTCTTGCCTGAAAAATCTCATGGACACAGAATTGTGGAAGGCCACAGTCCATAGGGTCACAAAGAGTCAGACATGACTGAAGTGGCTTACCAAGCATGCCTTTTTAAATGTAAAGTTTTCTAGATATTTCCCTTTCTGTTCAGGCCACCAATATAAAGACTCCAGAGTACACAGGATTTCTCTAAGTGGTTACTGAAATAGTATCTTTGTGGAGTGTATTTTAGAAATATTGATCTAATTAATGGCTCCAACTCTAGTAAAAATTACATTTGCATGAATCATCAGCAGTTGTACATGCAAACTGATCTGATTTGAGTAACAACATGGTTGATTCAATCAAATGGACATAAGTAGTAGTTTTGGACTGACTTCAGTTGTTCCATCACCAATTCTTTGGGATCACCAAATGAACTTCAGAAAGCATTTTCTAATATTTATTCTGTTTTTGAGGGAGCTGGCAGTTGACTACAACTATGATATCTTAGAGAAACAAGAAAGCGTAGATTAAACATTTCTTGTGGATTAGTGTATGTATATGCCCATACATATATACATATGTATATGTGTGTAGCAACTGTAAACCTTTTTCAACAAGTTTTTAGAAATATCTGTTTTCAAGTCAAGAAGCATTAGCAGCCACTACCAAGGGTGTGGTGTCTATGTGAAATCTCTGTTCCAGACATATCACTGTGTGTGAATATGACTAGAAATGTTCACAGTATATTAAAATAAAAAAGAAAATGGAAGATGGTAGCATCTTAATAAAGCATATTATAGTGAATCATCATGTTTTTCAACTCTTAATTAATTTTCCTCTTTTTTCTGTGTTGAGAATGCACATTGCTCCACAAGTTACAAACCTCAGAGCGTTTTCTTTGCTTTTTTCCCTCATATTCTTGGTGAGCCACGACCACGGAATCAATCCTTATAAAACAGTCAACCAGTTTGGTAGTAAACACTTAGCTTCAAATTTGTAGATTTAATTATTTGGTTATTTGTCTTCCTTTCAGAAGGTATAAACAGATGCTGGCTTCTTATTGTATAGGACATATATTTATTATGTAAAAAGTATTTCTAAATGTTGTCACTCAAGTGTATGTTCCTCGATTCTTTGTCTTGTCACAACAAAGATTTGGAATGATGGACATTAAAGCCCCCTCGGCGTGTCACAGCTCTCAGGTCTTGGATAGACCATGTTATAGCTCTCAGGTCTTGAATGGACCATGTTATAGCTCTTAGACAAATCAGTGTTACAGCTCTATTTTATTTAGAAGATGGCAGGAAAATCCATCTTTGTGGCGTGAGGGCTCATCGATCCAAAGACACGAGGAGAAGAGCCCCAGCGTGCGGGAGAGAGAGCGAGAGCTAGCTTTGGCTCCTCTATTTATATGTTTATCTCTCCCTGGGCTTGTCTTATGTAAATTGGGCCAGCTAGGAGTGTTGTTTGTTTTACCTGAGGTCCTCACTCCTGTCCTCGGACCTTCTTTTGTTCAATTTTTGCGGGCTTTTCCCTACCTTGTCATGTAGCCACCGCCATTTTGGATTCCTTTTCCTTGTTCTACCTACCTAACAATGTAAAGAAATGAAATACATAATCCTAGGACAAAATATGTAGCTCAGCTGATAAAGAATCTGCCTGCAATGCAAGAGACCTGGGTTCAATCCCTGGGTTGGGAATATTCCCCTGGAGAAGGAATCGAGCCTGGAGAATTCCATCAACCGAGGAACCTGACAGGCCACAGTCCACGGGGTCACAAAGAGTTGGACATGACTGAGAGACTTTCACAGAGGACAAAATACCTTATATTCTTTCTTCTTTGCAATTCCCTTCACTTTTTCATTTGAATTTTATTTTTCTATGAATTTAATGATTTCCTCTCCCCACACCCAATATTCTTTCTTCTCTTTCTTATTCTCATTCTTTCTATTCTCCAGCCAGGTTCCCCTCCCTCTGGCATTTCTTGCAATCGTTTACTAAGTATGAAGTAAGTTCTCTCTCCTGCTGCAGCTGCTACTCCATCCCCTGCTGCACTAAATTGACACTTGGGCAAGCAATGGCTCTCGTCAGTCGCTTCGAAGCTGCTACTTCCAGAAGTGTCGATTTAGTGCAGCGGGGGATGAGCTGCCAGCTGCAGAAGTAGGGCACAGAAAAACTCAACAGAAATCTCCGTCTCCCCTCACTCTATGTGATATTTAGTAGGAGGAAGGGGAGGAAAAGACCACAAGAACCAGGGATTTAAAAATGTGAAATAATAAGAAAGCACCAGGACAAACACTGGGATTGAAAAACAAGCAGTTTAATGTAACTTGTAGCAGATTTATGGATGAGCTAGAAGAAGACAAAGTGGAGATGGAGGTTAGCTTCTATTTACTTGGTTTAAAAACTAGCTGAAAATATTGAAAAATCTGAATATCTTATCCTTTTTGGATGACGTGTATTTGTTGGTCATGGTGATTTCCTTAAACAACCCCCCAATTACATAAATATCCTACTGATTTGGGTGAGAAATCAACAATCTACAATAGGAAACATGTGTAAGCTCTTAACTTTCCTTGGCAAGTCTTGCATTTCCTTTCCTGTTGACATAAATACCTACTCTGCTTAATTAAAAGTCCTCTGTGTACATTAACACTCCAGGCATCCCAGTTAACTGTAAACTCCATAGGTAACACTTCCACAGCTCCAATAAAAGTGTAGCTATATGTAAGTGTACATATTCTAAAGAGAGAGAGGGAGGTTTATTTTTTTGGAATATTCCCACCTCTGTTCCCCTCTATTAATTCAGATAATTTTCTCTATTTTTGTGAATATAAGATCTGTTCTACCATGACCAGAGATAGAATATAAAGGATGAACTCCAGAATGCTACGTGCAAGGTATTTTTATTGCATACATTGAGGTTTTTTTTTTTTTTTTAAGTAAAAAGTGACACTGTAGAAGCAAAAAATGCAAGTGTTACTTATGCTGGATTTTGACCATTGTATTCATTATGCGCTCTTTGAGGTCAATTGCTATGGTAATTTGCTTTTCATATGAAATGTAAAATGGAAGTGTCTTTTGTGTCAGGGAGTTCTGATATAGCTCCTTTAGAAGAACCTAGTATCTAGGTCAGTTGGCTTTCTTAAACTTGAAATATATGAGATCTTTGATAGTGTAGTATCATGACTGCAGGACATAGATTAGAGGAGAAAGGGGCTTTTACTGAGACAACTGGAAAAGAAAACCTTAATATATTGACTTCGTCTTATCTCCGAATACTAGGAAAGACCCAGGATATGATTTTGCCAATGTGTTCCTTTCCCTCCTGTATGATTCCTTTCATTGCAGCCACGCGTTCCGGGCAACAGACTCACTCAGAAGGACAGTGCAGATAGTGGAGTGGAGTTATTACACCGGCGGGTCCAAGGCAGAGTCTCCTCTTAACCAAGGGCCCCGATCAGCATTTGTGAAAATCTTTTATAGCCCATGTCTGAACCCACCACTCCAAATTCCTTGAGACTTATATAAACCAAGGAAAATACAATCCCAATAACCCCATGATTCACGTGCTCTGTGCTCATGTGCTCAAACAGTCAAACAATTAGCCAATAATCAATAAACCCGAGGTTACACTCCTATAGATACAAAAAATTTTATGGCCTGTCTGGAGGAAGGGCTGACTAGTGTATATTTCCTCTTAGGCGATGAGTAACCTAGATACGATCTTCAAGGTTCCCCTGTCTGGAGGGGGTCTTATCCTTCTGTTGTTGTTTTCATAGGCACTAAACACAGAGTTCAGAGTCCACTGGAAAGGTGGCTGAGCATGATCAGCATGAACAGGCCTAAGGTGGAGTCCAGGCCCTATGAATTCCTTCTTCACTTTGTTTATTAAATATACTTTAAAATATATCTTAGATACATATTAAGTGTTTATTTAAATCTATTTAAATAGACACTATTACTAGGGCCTAACAGAATATAAAAGAAAGTGGTGATATGTCCATCAACTGAGGAAGGTATAATTATCTGATCAATGAAGGGATAGTGTTAATTAGGAAATGCTTCTTGGAACAGGTGGACTCTGGAGAATGCTTTAGATTTAAAACAGAAAAAGTTAGATTCCAGAGAAAAAGAAAATATGGGCCATAGAAATTCAAAATCAAGTGTGAGGAGATTGACAAACTATCTAACTTCCCAGAAATGGAGAGACAAGAAAGATGAAGATGACAGCTGCTGTGGGAATAAGAGAGGACTTTGATAAAGTCCTTAAAATTAGGTTGCATAGTTGGAAGAGGGAAAATTAAAATTTTACTTCCTTCTCCTGCCTCTGTAACTCAGCTTGCCCCTTGCAAAGTCTAGATCATGTAGGTCTCAGAAAATGGGGACTCACAATACTAGGAACTAGAGCTTATCTCACTCACCCTTGTCCTGCTCTTTGCAATTGCCCTAGGCCCTGCAAACCCACAAACCCACTTAATCATGCCTGTCCATGTATAAAAACTCTGCAACCCCTTTGTTCGGGGCTCAGAGCTTGGAGTGTTAACTCCTCTGGGCCCGCCGGTGTAATAAACCTGAGTTCTCCAGCTCTGCAAGTGTGGTGTTTGGTTTCTTGAGTACTGATTTCTGCAACATTTCTGGAGGCTCCAGCGAGATTCCAACCATGCCAGCCCTTTGAGCCACCAGACTGGTGGCTTGGCCAGGTCAGAGCAGAGGAGCCCCAAGGTGAATGAGGAGGTGCACCACTTGACAGCATTCTGGGTTCTCTTTCGGACCAGCGTTCCCACTTTCTGGACAGCTGAGCCCTGACTCATTAAAGGGACAGACCAACTCACCAGGAATGGCCCTGGATAGGGTAAGGCCCAGTGCTGGTCTGCAGTCAGGAAATCCTACCCCAACTGGATCCCTCACTACAAGGTCGGTCCAGGTTGGGGGTTTATACCGACCTGCCAATGCTAAGAGATGTCTTAAATCTCTCTCGGGAGAGTGGCCAGGCATAAGAAAAATGAATGTGAATGAGTGTGTGGCCTGATTCGCTTGTGCTTCAGGCTCGACTGTGTGGCCTCATGGCCTTCATGGCTATGGAGTCCGAGTGGGCCCTAGCTTGCGGTTCCATGGTGACCTCATACAGCTCACGGCAGTGTCTGCCTCTGGGGGACCCAGTCCCTCCCTGCGAGACAGATCCAGATCAGGGGTTTATACTGATCCACCAATGCTAGGAGGCACCTAAGTTTCCCCCAGGGATGTGGTCAAACAGGCATCTGAAAGTCTTCTCTTTTGAGGGGGCGCCCACCCTTGTTTGTCTTTGTGCCACTGACTCAGGGCAGGATACACAGGGAGGGAAAAATTATTGGTTACCGGTTATTCTTCTGTTGACTGACTCCTTGAGCTGACATCTAAGAGATTAGGTTTTTCTCAAAACCCTGCCAGGTAGATTACGTTTGTCAACATGGGGGGAATTTCCTCTAAGCCAACAGCTTTAGATTGCATTATAGAGAACTTTAAGAAGGGCTTTGTAGGAGACTTCAGAGTCAAGATGACCCCCAGGAAGCTTCACAATTTATGTGAACTCGATTGGTCATTATTTGAATTTGGATGGCCACCAGAGGATGCCCACTGCCCAAGCAGTACACCAGATAGACACTGGACTTCAGGACATCCAGATCAGTTTCTATTCATAGACTCCTGGCTTCTAATAGCACAGACCCTGCCCCCATGGGCAAGATTTTGTGGGAACAAACAGGACCAGAGTAGAGTATTTGTGGCACAACCACTCAGATAAAAGAAAGGAGGGAAAAAACATATTCCAGGGAGACGCAGTGGAAGACCCACTACTGCCCCTGAAATATGTTCCCCTGACCCCACAAGCCCCGGCACAGCCAGCGCTGGACCCATTGCCAGACAGTCCACCTCCCTCCATGTCCCTACACCACCTCATGAGCAAGACTCCAGCCTCAAGCCAGTAGGGAATAGCTCCGCTCGGCCAAAAAAAATCTAACCAGCTGGCTGTGGCCCGTCAGATGCCACTGTGAGAAATTCAAGGTCCTCAGCAAGTGAACAAGGATGGCAACACCATAACCCAGTGTACTCTGATAAATCACAGGCTATGGCTGACCTCCCAGAGTTCATTTTCTACACCCATCAGCCGACGACTGGGATGACTGTCGCCAGCTCCTTATGTCTCTCTTCACCATTGAGGAAAGATGATGCATCTCGACAGAAACCCGAATATGGTTCTGAAGACAAGCCCCTGCAGAGGTCTTAGATATAGAGGGATGGGCATGAGAAGCAGTGCCAGAGATGGGACCTAGCTGGGATTTCAATATCAGAGAAGGACAAGAAATTCTGGATTTCTACCATGATGCCCTTCTCCATGGACTTCGAGTGGGAGCCAAAAAACCCACCAATATGTCCAAAATTACAATAATAATAATAATAAAACCCAGTTGAGACCCCCAACAATTTCTATGAAAGATTGTGTGAAGCATTCTGGACATGCATCCCGTTTGACCCGGAGACAGCCGAGAATCAACAGATGATTAATGTTGCCTTTGTGGCTCAATCCTGTGCAGACATCCAATGAAAGCTCCAAAAGCTGAAAGGCTTCCCTGGGATGAATACCACACAGCTCCTGGAGGTAGCAAATAAAGTCTCTGTGAACTGAGACTGTGAAGCCCAGTGAGAAGCAGATTAAAAAATGAAACAGAAAGCAGCCCTGCTAGCAGCAGCATTGAGGAGCTCAGATCCAGTGAAACAGGAGGTTCCCTCATGGAAAGTGAAACTAAGAAGAGACCATCACTATGCTAGGACCAGTGTGCCCATTGAAAAGAGAGCGAACACTGGAGGAAGGAGTGCCCCATCGCAGAGGGACATCGAAAGGGTCAAAGAAATTCAGTCAACCCAACAAAGAAAGGTACCAGCCTAAGCTGGCTGTCCAAAACCTTATCGGCCTGGCTGGAACAAAATCAGACTAGGGAAGACCGGGCTCCCTGATCCTGGGCCTCCGGGAGCCCACGGTCACGGTGAAAGTAGAGGGCCAGTCAATGACTTTTATGGTGGATGCTGGAGCTGAACACTCCATGGTGACCACACCTGTGGCTCCCCTCACAGGCCGAACAGCAACTACTGTTGGGGCCATAGGTGACATGGCGGCCCGCTCATTTTGCAAGGTCCGTTTGTGTCGGCTAGGGGGCCATCTGGTGACGCATGAATTTCTGTACTTACCGTAACGTCCCATTCCCCTGCTAGGTAGAGACTTACTGACAAAACTGGGGCACAAATCACCTTTGTCCCCAGGAAGCCTGCGAGCCTCACCTTGGGGAGCCAATTGGCTCTGATGATGGCCGTGACAGTGCCCAGGGAAGATGAATGACATCTCTAGTCCTCAAGGAGGGAACAAATAAATCCCCCCAGACTGGTAAAAGAATTCCCTGATGTCTGGGCAGAGAAGGGGCGCCCAGGTTTGGCCAAAAACCATGCCCCCTTTGTAGTGGACCTGAGGCCAGGAGCCACTCGTGTTAGACAAAAACAATATCCAGTACTACGGGAGGCACGCCTGGGAATTGGGACCACATCCAGCACCTGCAAGATGCCGAGATCATAATTGAATGTCAGTCTCCCTGGAATACTCCACTCTCCAATCAAAAAGTCTGGAGGGAATGATGACTGCCCTGTCCAGGACCTCCACGCCATCAACAGTGCAGTGATCACCATCCATTCAGTGGCCTCAAATTTGTACACTCTCCTGAGTCTCTTACCTGCTCAGGCAAGTTGGTTCACCTGCCTTTATCTCAAGGACACATTCTTCTGCCTCCAGCTGTTACCAGCCAGCCATCCCTTGTTTGCCTTTGAATGGGAAGACCCATACACCAGGAAAAAGACACAGCTGATTTGGACTCGACTGTCACAAGGCTTCAAAAACTCACCTACCCTGTCTAGTGAAGCCCTGGATGCAGACCTTGCTGCCTTTTCCAGAGAAACTTTAAACTGCACCCTCCTCCAGTACGTGGATGACCTGTTACTAGCCAGTACCACCCAAGGGGACTGCTGGAGAGGCACCAAAGCCCTGTTGTCTCTACTCTCCAACACAGGGTAAGAGGTGTCATGGAAAAAGGCTCAGATCTGCAGACAGGAGGTCAAATACCTGGTTCTGTCAACTTAAAAGAGCATCAGGTGTTTGGAAATGAGAGGAAGCAAGCCATCTGTTCAATACCTCCGCCAAACACCAAGAAAGAAGTCCGTGAGTTCCTCAGGGCTGCTGGATGTTGCCAGATCTGGATACCAGGTTTCTCTGAAATTGCCAAGTCTTTGTTTAAAGACACAGCAGGGTCTAATAAGGACCCCCTAGAATGGGGACCTGAACAGGAAAAGGCCTTTGAGGAGATAAAGAGACTTTTGACCAGCGCTCCAGCATTAGGGCTGCCAGATGTGATATGGGACTTTAACCTCTTCGTACATGAGAAAAATCACACTGCATTGGGGGTCCTCAAACACAAAAAAGTGACTGAGCTGAACTGAATGTCTGGTTACATACCTGTACACATGACTGGATTCAGTGGCACAGGATGGCTGCCATGCCTCCGGGCATTAGCTGCCACTGTGGTTTTGATCAGAGAAGCAGATAAGCTTACTCTAGGACAAAATATAAACGCACAGGTTCCCCATGCTGTTACTGTCCTGATGAACAGTTTAAGTGGCTGACCAACTCCAGGATGACTCACTATCAAGGACTGCTTTGCAAAAACCAATGGGTCCAACTAGAGACTATGTGGATGCTGAACATTTTTACCTACAGAAGCAGGAATGCCTGATCATAACTATGAGGAGGTCATAGATGAAATTTACTTGAGCAGGCTGGAGCTGATGGACATTCCCCTCCAGAACCCAGAACTGGAACTGTTCACTGATGAGAGCAGTTTCATCCAAGATGGGCAGTGCAAAGCAGGCTCTGCCATAGCAACAACTGATGAGATGGTGAAGGCTGAGGCTTTGCCACAAGGGTGGTCAGCACAACAGGCTGAGCTATGGGCACTCGCCCAGGACCTAAGGCATGCCGAAGGAAAACGAGTCAACGTCTATACTGATTCGTTATGCCATTGCTACTTTACATGTACATGGAGCCATTTATAAAGAAAAGAGACTATTGACAGTGGGGTGGGGGGAGATTAAAAACAAAAGAAATCCTTCAGCTGTTGCAAGCAGTCTGGAAGCCTTCCCAAGTGGCAGTCATCCATTGTAAAGGCCATCAGTGAGGAACTGACCCAATCAGCAAAGGAAATCGGTTGGCTGACCAGGCAAGCAAGGAGGCGGCAACCCAACCAAGCCCCACAGCGGGCCCTGAGTCAATCTTTAAGGTCCTCTTGGCACCAGAATTGCCTCCATCCCTGAGATACACCAAGGAAGAAGATCAATGGGCTCTAAATGAGGGAGGAATAAAAGAAAAGGAGGGCTGGAGGAAGCTCCCAGACCAAAGACTCTTTATTCCCAGCAATATAGCAATCCAGCTGGTAAAACAACATCATGAGACAACTCATTTAGGAAAAACTGGTCTGGAGAATTTACTGAGCCACTACTATCTCATTCCTAAGCTCTCAACCCTGTGTGCCCAGATCAGGGCTAGATGTGTGACTTGTGTGCAAAACAATGCCAGCCAAGGACCAAGACCCAACCCAGGAGTGCAGACAGCTGGGACACTGCTCTTTGAAGATCTTGTAATGGGCTTTACTGAAGTCAAGCCCTATAGGGGCTATAGTTTCAAGCTATAGGGGCTATAAGTATTTACTTGTGGTAATCTGCACCTACTTGGGATGGGCTGAAGCCTACCCCCCACACACTGAACAGGCACAAGAAGTGGCCAAGGCCTTACTAAGAGACATACTCCTGAGATATGGGCTGCCTCTCTCTTTAGGGTCTGACAATGGGCCAGCTTTTGTGTCTGAGATAATCCAAACTTTATCCAGGACACTGGATCAAGCTTCACACTGCTTACAGGCCACAGAGCTCAGGAAAAGTTGAACGCGTGAATTGGGGCCTCAAGACTACATTAGCTAAACTCTGCCAGGAGACCCAGTTATCTTGGGTCAACATATTACCCCTAGCCTTACTCTGAGCCTGATGCACCCTGAGGTCCTCAGGCTATTCTCCCTTTGATACCTTATATGGGAGAGTGCCCCCAGTGATAGGGAAACTCAAGGGAAGCCCCCCCCCCCCCCCAACTAACTACTAGGTGTCCTGACACCTCCAGGCCCTGGGAAAAATCTTCCACTGTATCTCCTGAGAAAGCTTAGAAAGGACACTTATTCCTTTGGACAACTGGGTTCATCTCTATCAGCCAGGAGATGAGGTATGGGTTAAATATGAGAAAAAAGAACTGCTTTAGCCAGTTTGGACAGGCCCTCCATGGTTGTCCTGGAAAGCCCTATTGCTGTTAAAGTTACAGGCAACATCCCTTGGATCTACCATGCCAGAATCAAGAAGGCAGTGACCTCCTATAATGAGGATACCTGGAAAAGAATTTGGGACCCCAAAACCCCCTCAAGTTCTGGTTCCAAAAACAATGGCCTTCACCCATGAAAGACGCTGAGCCCTGCTCTAGTCACTCTGGAAGCTGACTAGTCCATGCATGGCAGAAGCCTGAGTATTCTTCAGTCTTGCTCCAGCCACACTCCGGCAGCTGGCTGGTCAATGCACAGTGGAAGCTTGAGGATCTGGCTATCAAAATATCAATGGGTTTTCACTGTCAACCCTGAACTCTATCTCTGATTGGTATTATTACTGTGCTCTTTGCTACAGGACTAGCTTCAGTCACAACCCAGGACTGAGATTTGGGTCAGAAGCTATGGTTAGCAGTCTGTTATCTCACTGTAGTAGGAAGCCTCATTTTTACTAGGTGTCCCTTATGATTAACTCTCCCTATTAACTAAATTGCTTCACAGTATAACTGACCCCCTTCATGGTAGGCTCAGTTGCTATAGCCGTGACAACCCAAAGATGGGAGAAAACCTTTTGCTAGTGTTCAGTTATCTGTTATGTGCAGGCTGCTTTGCAGCCTTTTGGTGTCCCTTGCTCTAACAGGTGGTGCTGTTGCTTATCCATCATGCGCCTGTCAACATTACAGTCAACCCTTAGGAAATCGCTTACTTTACCATCAGCTAGAACAATGTATAGATACCAATCCTACAGGCTGATCACCTACTGCCTTCATGACCATGAGATGCATATCCAGGGGCCTGGGTGCCAGATATGTTTTCTAGTCATGCCCCCCACTGCCCCTACCTTTCCCCCACCAGAGGATCCAAAGCCCGGGTGGTATCCTGACACTATAGCATTGCCATCATGCCCCTGTACATCTGTTTACATGCCATGCAGATGTTATAACCCAGAACAGGTGTCTGTCTGTCAAGTAAATGGAGAAACCTACTGGAAAGGGACAATAATGCAGACAAAATTATGGACCAACTTTGCCCTAAAAAATCAGACTCTGCCTGTTGGCAGCATGACCCAGGTTATAGAGCTAACTCCTTCTTGGACCCTCATCTGTATCAGGTTCTCAACACAACTCATCACCTTTCTAATGACACCAACCCCCAGCTGGCCAGGAATTGCTGGTTTTGCTTATTCTTAGGAGCTCCACGGTACTTAGCTACATCAGTGCCATTAAATAATGCAATAGCCATGGGAACTCCTATAGACCCACCCTTACAAGGGCCAGTCTTAAGGGCAATTGAGTTAACTCAAAAGGCTCCAGAATGCTTTACAAATGATGGAAGAACTGAGCCTGTAGGCAATTTAGCCAGGGACCAATGTAATCAAACTTTAAAAGGTGAGTGGCCCACTTATCCTCCCACAAGCACAATATGGTGCCACCACCAATCAAGGCCTTTTCTTTGTTTGTGGGACAGATGCTTACTTATGTCTACCAGTCAGTTGGATGGGTAGCTCTCCTCACTCCCCGGATGAATATTGTCCCTAACAACCAGACTCTCGCTGTACCTCTGGCAAGACATGCACCGTCAAAAAGAGTCATGCGATTTATACTCCTACTAGTTGGTCTGGGAATCATGGCTGAAATAGGTATGGCAACAGGAGGAATTGCTTCATCAACCACTTTTTACCATACACTATCCAAAGACTTCACAGATGACATTGAGAAAGTCGCCAATTCTTTAGTGGCCTTACAAGACCAACTAGACGGCCTGGCTGAGGTGATTTTACAGAATAGGAGAGGGCTAGACTTGCTGATAGCTGCAAAGGGAGGACTCTGCCTCTTAAGTGAAGAACGTTGCTTTTATGCAAATCAATCAGGAATAGTCAGAGACATGGCCCAACAGCTAAGGGAACGAATCATAAAAAGGAGAGAGGAACTAGCAAATTCCTAGGGTAACTAGGACAATATCTGGAGCTGGGCATCGTGGCTTCTCCTTTTAACTGGTCCTCTCATCATGATTTTTGTGGCGCTCTTATTTGCCCTTGTATTCTCAATGCAATTATCAAGTTCATAACCTCTCGGATTGAATCCATAAAGTTACAAGTGATAATAGCTCAATATAGCCCCCTAAATGATGGGGACAAAACATGGCCCACTGGAAAAGGGAATCGCAAACCTCTTCAGTATTCTTACCTTGAAAACCCTAAGAACAGTATGAAAAGGTAAAAAGATAGGACACTCCCCAGGTTGGTGGGTGCCCAATATGCTACTGGAGATCAGTGGAGAAATAACTCCAGAAAGAATGAAGGGATGGAGCCAAAGCAAAAACAACACCCAGTTGTGGATGTGACTGGTGATGGAAGTAAAGTCTGATACTGTAAAGAGCAATATTACATAGGAACCTGGGATATTAGGTCCATGAATCAAGGCAAATTGGAAGTGGTCAAACAGGAGATGGCAAGAGTGAACATCAACATTTTAGGAATCAGTGAAGTAAATTGGATGGGAATGGGTGAATTTAACTCAGATGACCATTATATCTACCACTGTGGGCAAGAATCCCTTAGAAGAAATGGAGTAGCACTCATAGTCAGCAAAAGAGTCTGAAATGCAGTACTTGGATGTAATCTCAAAAATGACCGAATGATCTCTGTTCATTTCCAGGACAAACCATTCAATATCGCAGTAGTCCAAGTCTATGCCCAGGCCAGTAATACTGAAGAAGCTGAAGTTGAACAGTTCTATGAAGACAAACAAGACCTTTTAGAACTAACGCCCAATAGAAGATGTCCTTTTCATTATAGGGGACTGGAATGCAAATGTAGGAAGTCAAGTAATACCAGGAGCAACAGGCAAATTTGGTGTTGGAGTACAGAATGAAGCAGGTCAAAGGCTAACAGAGTTTTGCCAAGAGACTGCACTGGTCGTAGCAAACACCCTCTTCAAACAACACAAGAGAAGTCTCTACATATGGACATCACTAGATGGTCAATAGCAAAATCAGATGGGTTATATTCTTTGCAGTCAAAGATGGAGAGGCTCTAAACAGCCACTAAGAACAAGACTGGGAGCTGACTGTGGCTCAGATCATGAACTCCTTATTGCCAAATTCAGACTTAAATTGATGAAAATAGGGAAAACCACTAGACTATTCAGGTATGACCTAAATCAAATCCCTTACAATTATACAATGGAAGTGAGTAATAGATTCAAGGGATTAGATCTGATAGAGTGACTGAAGAACTATGGACAGAGGTTCATGACATTGTACTGGAGGCAGGGATCAAGATAATCCCCCAAGAAAATGAAATGCAAAAAGGAAAAATGGTTGCCTGAGGAGGCCTTACAAATAGCTATGAAAAGAAGAGAAGCAAAAGCCAAAGGAGAAAAAGAAAAGATATACCCATTTGAATGCAGAGTTCCAGAGAATATCAAGGAGAGATAAGAAAGCCTTCCTCAGTGATCAATGCAAAGAAATACAGGAAAACAATAGAATGGGAAAGACTAGAAACCTCAAGAAAATTGAAGATGTCAAGGAAACATTTCATGCAAAGATGTACACAATAAAAGACAGAAATGGTATGGACCTAACAGAAGCAGAAGAGATTAAGAGGTGGCAAGAGTACACAGAAACACTATAAAAAAATAAATCTTCATGACCCATATAATCACGATGGTATGATCACTCACCTAGAATCTGGCATCCTGGAATGCGAGGTCAACTAGGCCTTAGGAAGCATCACTATGAACAAAGCTTTTAGAGGTGATGGAATTCCAGCTGAGTTATTTCAAATCCTAAAAGATGATGCTATGAAAGTGCTGCACTCAATATGCCAGCAATTTTGGAAAACTCAGCAGTAGACACAGGATTGGAAAAGGTCAGTTTTCATTCCAATCCCAAAGAAAGCAATGTCAAAGAAAGCTCAAACTACCACACAATTGCCCTCATCTCACATGCTAGTAAAGTAATGCTTAAAATTCTCCAAGCCAGGCTTCAACAAAACATGAACCATGAACTTCCTGATGTTCAAGCTGGATTTAGAAAAGACAGAGGAATCAGAGATCAAGTTGTCAACATTCTTTGGATTATCGAAAAAGCAAGAGAGTTCCAGAGAAACATCTGCTTTGTTGACTGTGCCATAGCCTTTGAATCTGTGGATCACAACAAACTTGTGGAAAATTCTGAAAGAGATGTGAATACCAGACCACCTGACCTGCCTCTTGAGAAATGTGTATGCAGGTCAGGAAGCAACAGTTAGAACTGGACATGGAACAACAGACTGGTTCCAAATCAGGAAAGGAATACAAGGCTGTATATTGTCACCCTACTTATTTAACTTATGTGCAGGGTACATCATAGGAAATGCTGGGCTGGATGAAGCACAAGCTGAAATCAATATTTCCAGGAGAAATATCAGTAACCTCAGATATGCAGATGACACCATCCTTATAGAAGAAAGTGAAGAAGAACTAAAAAGTCTCTTGATGAAAGTGAAAGAGGAGAGTGAAAAAGTTGGCTTAAAACTCAAGATTCAGAAAACTAAGATTATAGTATCTGGTCCCATCACTTCATGGCAAATAGATGGGGAAACAATGGAAACAGTGACAGACTTCATTTCTTTGGTTCCAAAATCACTGCAGATGTTGATTGCAGCCATGAAATTAAAAGACGTTTGCTCCTTAGAAGAAAAGCTATGACCAACATAAACAGCATATTTAAAAGCAGAGACATTACTTTGCCAACAAAGATCCATCTAGTGAAAGCTATGGCTTTTGCATTAGTCATTTATGGATGTGAGAGTTGGACTATAAAGAAAGCTGAGCTCTGAAGAACTGATACTTTTGAACTGTGGTGTTGGAGAAGACTCTTGAGAGTCCCTTGGACTGCAAGGAGATTCAACCAGTCCATCCTAAAGGAAATCAGTTGAATATTCATTGAAAGGACTAATGCTGAAGCTGAAACTCCAACACTTTGGCCACCAGATGCAAAGAACTGACTCATTTGAAAAGACCCTGATGCTGGGAAAGATTGAAAGTGGGAGGAGAAGGGGATGGCAGAGGATGAGATGGTATGGTTGGATGGCATCACTGACTCAGTGGACATGAGTTTGAGCAGGCTCCGGGAGTTGGTGATGAATAGGGAGGTCTGACATGCTGCAATCCATGGGGTCGCAAAAAGTTGGACACAACTAAATGACTGAACTAAACTGAACTGAAACAATGGGGAGCTCTGAATGTCCTAACAAAACATGAGATGATGCTTTCTACAATGAGAGATAGAAGCATCAAGAGTGGGCAATGGGAGGAAAAGTTCAAATTTTACCTCCTTCTTCTGCCTCTGTAACTCAACTAGTTCCTTGCAAAGTCTAGGTCTCAGAATGTGGGGACTCAAAATACCAGACACTGGAGCTTATTTCACTCACCCTTATCCTGCTCTTTGCAATCACGCTAGCCCCTGAAAACCGCAAACCTGCTTAATCATGCCTGTCCATGTATAAAATCTCTGTAACCCCTTTGTTACGGGCTTAGAGTTTGGAGGGTTAACTCCTCTGGGCCCACTGGAGTAATAAACCTGAGTTCTCCAACTCTCCGAGCATGGTGCTTGGTTTCTCGAGAACTGGTTTCTGCAACAAGTTGACATTTTTAGGCAAAGATAAACTCTATAGAGGGATATGGATAAAACCAAAGGAAATCATCATCCAAGAGCACAGTCTTCATTTTTCAGTAATTTGGGGTTTCTATGGGATTCCATCGGTTCCATTCTTGGCCTTGTTTTCTCCTTCCTCTACATTAAGAACATTTAACTCGGTTCCATGGGTAGGCTCCTGGAGATTTATCAGCCTCTTAACTACTCTTGAATTGTGTATGAGTTATCTCATGGGAGAAAGTAAATGGTCTGCTTCAGGTTAAATAGAATTTAGTCATAACACTTGACATTCATTAAGTGCTTCTGAGACAGGAGGTAGATGGGCCCCCCTCCAGGGTAAAGAAATTGGAGATTCATTCCCTGTGGACTGAAACTCCAAGCCCAGAATAGCAGGAAAATTAAGAGGGGGAGGCTGGGCCCTGCCCAGACTATATATTTCTCATTCCTGAATCCAGAAGACCTCTCTGGCCATATATGTGCAGAATGGCTCCTTGGATTTCAAAGGGGGAGGAATGTCAAAGGATGCTCTACCCATATGCCTCTTCGGTAGAATTCATCTTGGCTAAGAGATGCCTGTGCAAACATGGAAATATATGAAAAATATATATATACCTGAAATATACCAAATATGGACTGTGAACCAACCAATACAAATGATTGGCCAAAGGAAAACTGGGAGAAATGCCCCATATAAGTGATTTTAAACCATATGAGGGCACGTCTCAGGGACTGTCCCTCTGAGTCTGCCTGTGTGTCTATCCACACGTACTGTACTCTTTTTCCTCTTAATAAATACTTTGCTTGCTTCTCTACTTTCTGTCTTTGTGGAAATTCCTTTCTGCAAAGCTAAATGGTCAGGGCCTTTGTTCACTGACCAGTGGTCTGGTGGCTAGGATCTGGTGTTTCCGCTGCTGTAACCAGCCTCATCTCTGGCTGGGAAGCCAAGCCCTGCTCCAAGCCACTGCAGGTGGAGGCCACTGGAGATTGTATCTATATGAAAGGAAAAGTTCTAAGTGATCGGCATGTATGAACTTACTAAATCTCAAGAGATGCATATTAGGCACCATTGTTTTATCATTTATAGATAAGACAACTGAGGCAAAAATAGGCTCTTTATGCCTGAAGTCAGAAGCTAATAGTAGGTAGCTGCATGTTCAGTTGTGTCCAACTCTTGTCACCTCATGGAGTGTAGCCCCACAAGCTTTCTCTGTCCATGGATTTCCCAGCAAGAATACTGGAGTTGGTTGCCATTTCCTTCTCCAGGGGATCTTCCTGACCCAGGGATTGAACTCATGTCTCCTGCATTGGCAGGAGGATTCTTTACCTCTGAGCCACCTGGAAAGCCCAAATAATAGGTCAAGTTGAGCACAAACACTGTGATTCAAGAGGTACACTGAGTCATGTCATATTAGTTCGGTTTGATAAGATTGTAATTGCTTTATATTTCTCCTTGGGTCTCTCAGTCATGTCTGACTTGTCACTACACCATGGATGGAGCTCTCCAGGCTCCTCTGTCTCTGTGATTTCCCAGCAAGCATACTGGAGTGGGGTGCCATTTCCTTCTTCAGGGGATCTTCCTGACCCAGGGATCAAATCCTGGTCTCTTGTATTGCAGGCAGATTCTTTACCAACTGAGCTACCAGAGAAGCCCAAAATCAGGGTACTAGGAGTCATTTCTCTAAACAGCCTACCTAGAAAATCTCATTAGATTTTGGAGTTAGAGTTGCAGCTATGTCTGATAATTCTCACATTCGTGGCATCAATGTTACTTTACTAATGTTAGAACATTAGTTTCAACATTAGTTCCACATTAGTTCCAATTGTGGAAGGCTCCACCTGGTCATCGCACAGGTACATTAAACTCAGCATGATCAACTTGTCTGTTCTCTTATCTTCTTCATAAATGGCCACTTTTTCTGTCTTCCTGAGAGGCTAAAATCATGGCAAAAACACATGGACCAATAGTCTCATTAAAAATTCCATGCAAACGGTTACTGAATCCTATTGAAGCTATCTGTTTAATAATTCCTTCACTCCATCTTTATCTTCACTGTGTCAATTAAAATATTTAGATATTTCATTTCTCCTACTTTCCCCTCTCCTTCTTTCCTTCCTTCTTCCTTTCCCTCTTGCCTTCTTTCCCTCCTTCCTCTTTACCTGTCTCCCTTTCTCCTTGTATTCCCTTTTGTCCTTTCACCTTTTGAAACTTGAAAAATACAAAACAACCCAAAGAAAAAATAACAGTAACCTATAACTTTACCTCAGAAGTAACCACTGTTAATATTTAGATATATTTGCTCCCATTAAAAAAAATTTTTTTTGTACATAGTCTCAGATGTCTATACAAAAAGGAAACACCTCAACCTCAATGCAAAGAAATAGGAAAACAATAGATGGCAACGACTGGAAATATCTTCAAGAAAATTGGACATATCAGAGAAGTATTTCTTGAAAAGATTGACATGATAAAGGAGGGAAAGGGTAAGGAGCGAACAGAAGCAGAAGACACTAAGAAGGGGTGGCA
The DNA here is from genome assembly GCF_032405125.1 of Capricornis sumatraensis. Classification (NCBI taxonomy): domain Eukaryota; kingdom Metazoa; phylum Chordata; class Mammalia; order Artiodactyla; family Bovidae; genus Capricornis; species Capricornis sumatraensis. The sequence goes on along the minus strand of NC_091070.1, from coordinate 148,616,512 downwards.
AGAATACACAGAAGAACTATACAAAAAAGTCTTAAGGATCCAGATAACCACAATCATGTGATCGCTGACCTAGAGGCAGGCATCCTGGAATGTGAAATCAAGCGGGCCTTAGGAGGCAAAACTACAAGCAAACCTAGTGGAGGTGATGAAATCCCAGCTGAGCTTCCTAAAATCCTAAAAGATGATGCTGTTAAAATGCTGAACTCAATATGTTAGCAAATGTGGAAAACTCAGCAGTGGCACCAGGGTTGGAAAAGGTCAGATTCCATTCTAATCCCAAAGAAGGGCAATGCCAAAGAATGTCCAAAATACTGAACAATCGCACTCATTTCTCATGCTAGCGAGGTTATTCTCAAAATCTCTCAAGCTAGTCTTCAGCAGAATGTGAACTGAGAACTTCCAGCTGTACAAGCTGGGTTTAGAAAAGGCAGAGGAACTGGAGATCAAATTGCCAACATTTCGTGGATCTTATAGAAAGAAAAGGAATTCCAGAAAAACTTCTGTTTCATTGACTACACTAAAACCCTTGACTGTGTGGATCACAAAAAACTGAATACCAGACCACCTTACCTGTCTCCTAAGAATCCTGTATACTGGTCAAGAAGCAACAGTTAAAACCGGACATAGAAAGACAGACTGGCTAAAAAGGGAAAGGAGTACAAGTCATTATATTGTCCTCTGTTTATTTAACTTATATGTGGAGTAGATCATGCGAAATGCTGGGCTGGATGAAGCTGGAATCAAGATTGCCAGAAGAAACAACCTCAGATATCCATGATACAACTTAAATTGCAGAAAGTGAAGAGAAACTAAAGAGTCTCTTGATAAGGGTGAAAGGAGAGTGAAATAGCTGGCTTAAAACTCAGCATTCAAAAAACTAAGGTCATGGCATCCAGTCCCATCACTTCAGAGCAAATAGAATGGGGAAAAGTGGAAGCAGTGACAGATTTTATTTTCTTCAGTTCCAAAATCACCACAGACAGTGAGTGCAGCCATGAAATTAAAAGACGCTTGCTCCTTGGAGGAAAAACTATGACAGACCTAGAGAACATATTAAAAAACAGACATCACTTTGCTGACAAAAGTCTGTATAGTCAGAACTATGGTTTTCCAGTAGTCATATACATATGTGAGAGTTGGACCTTAAAGAAGGCTGATCACCAAAGAATTGATGCTTTTGAATTGTGGTGCTGGAGAAGACTGAGAGTCCCTTGGACTGCAAGGAGATCAAACCAGTTAATACTAAAGAAAACCAACCCTGAATATTCATTGGGAGGACTGATGCTGAAACTCAAGCTCCAATTGCTTGGCCAGCTCATGTGAAGAGCTGACACTTTGGAAAAGACTCTGATGCTAGGAAAGATTGAAGGCAAAAGGAGAAGAGGGTTGCCAGAAGATGAGAGGGTTAGAGAGTATCACTGACTCAGTGGACGTGAATTTGAGCAAACTCTGGAAGACAGTGAAGGACAGGGAAGCCTGGCATGCTGCAGTCCATGGGGGTCACAAAGAGTGGGACACAATTTAGCAGCTGAGCAACAATAGCCTCAGATATCCTTGTTCATGTCATGGTCTCCTGCCATTGGCAGAGTTCTGGCTGTCACCAGGTTTTCTCCAAACTTTGTCTGCTTTTAAAATTTCTCTTCTAAATCTCTTCTTGGTAACACATTCATTGTTTAACAGAATACTTTCAAAATTTTTCCAGTGCATGGATAGTTGTTTATTTTTGTTGTTGCTGTTTTGTATAATCTCTATGGGTATTAACTGGTATATTTGCAAAGGAAATTGTAAGTCACTAGATGAAGAAAATAGTTATTTAAAATTATAAAGTAAATGTGAAATTTGAAGAAGAGAGAATTTTAAAAAACATTATCTCAGAATGGGGTAATTGCAATGACAGTTATGGGGAAGATGTAAGAAGTAGTCAGAAGGAAGAGAAGAATGAGGGGCATGTTAAATCAAGTCTTAAGCATTCTATCATGTATACTATCATGTAAGAATTGAATCGCCAATCTATGTCTGACGCAGGATACAGCATGCTTGGGGCTGGTGCATGGGGATGACCCACAGAGATGTTATGGGGAGGGAGGTGGGAGGGGGTTTCATGTTTGGGAACACATGTAAGAATTAAAGATTTTGAAATTAAAAAAATTAAAAAAAAAATAAAATAAAATAAAAAAAAAAAAAAACGTGTTTAATAGCAAAAACAAAACAAAAAAAAAAAAAAAAAAAGAGTGAACCCTAATGTAAAAAAAAAAAAAAAAAACTCTTCACAAAATAGTGGCTAGTAGATAAAATACTTGAGAAATTATACATACATTGGAGAAAATATGAAAAAAACTTATAGATATTGCAGGTGAGAGATTGAGATGTATTTACTAGATATGAATATGAATGTATTGCAATAGATATTTAGTAAATATTAGAAATTACATATGCAAACATAATGTTTTATCCCCTCTGTGTTGAATTTTAATTTTAATTGATCTTTTCAAAAGCTTGATTCTTCTACTCACCTGAGTTCTTCAGTACCTGGAATAGTACCAAAATATTCTCATTGGCACCTAAACTAATGCTCAAATATTATCCAGTAAAGACAGAAAGAGAAAATAGGGGAGGGAGTGAAGAAGAAAGGAGGGAATTGGGATCATACTTTTTAAAGAATTATACTGTGGGTTTACACAGGCATTTGAATGTTGCTGTGTTGTTCAGAACATTTGGGGGACTTTCTTTGGAAATTGCCTTAAGAACTTAAGGGATTCTAAAAATTCTTAGTGACAGTACAATTTTATCTTTTGAGTCTGGATTTACTTTTGTAAAACTCAGAATTTAACTGTAGTGAAGTGTTTAGAAAAAGTAGGATCCCTTTTTTCAGTAATAAGATGGAATTAGAATATTTGGGCTTCCCTGATGGCTCAGCTGGTAAAGAATCCGCCTGCAATGCAGGAGACCTGAGTTCAATCCCTGAATTGGGACAATCCCCTGGAGAAGGGAATGGCTAACCACTCCAGTATTCTGGCCTAGAGAATTCCATATACTGTATAATCTATGGGTTCTCAAAGAGTTGGGAATGACTAAGTGACTTTCGTTAGAATATTAGGTGTGGCTAAAAGATAAGAATGCTGATTTTCCTCTCTGGTTTATAAGTTGTTTCCTGAAGGCAAAACTAAAAGTAGAGTCACGAGCAAGTTATTTATTTATCTAATTTAGCACATGACATAAAATCGGAGTAATGCATAGATTCTCAGGGTCATTATTTCAGAGATAAACATTTATTTATAGACATGAATTCTGGCATGTTTTAAGTTCTTCTTATGCACACAGAAAATGTAAAAGAATTGAATGTGATATTCTTCACCTAGATTCTATCATTAGCATTTATTTTGTATGCTTGTCACATATCTATTCATGTAATAGTCCATGTGTCTATAAATCCACTTTATTTTTTGACATATTTCACAGTAACTTTCAGGCATCAGTACAGGTCCTCCAAAATACTTCAACATGCATGTGATTAATTTCAACATTTTCAGTTTTTTCTTCTGGTGTAAAATTTACATAAAATGAAATCACAAATAGTGTATTTCATATAGCATAAAGTCACTCTTTTGACAAAATGTATACATTTGTGAAAGCCAAATCACTCCAAAGAATATATCGACAACCCCCAAAAGTTTTCTAATGTCAGCTGCAAAACTGCACACTCAGCCCTAGCCCCTGCACCCTGAAGCACTTCTGAGTTTTTCCTACCATAGGTTACTTCAGGCTTCGGGCTTGCAGGAAGAATCCACCTGCAACGCAGGAGACATGGAGACACAGATTCGATCCTAGGTCAGAAAGATACCTTAATGAAGGGGATGGCAACCTGCTCCAGTATGCATGCTTGGAGAATTCCATGGACAGAGGAGCCTGGTAGGCTACGGTCCAAGAGATCTCAAAGAGATGGACACCACTGAGTGACTAAACATAGGTTACCTTTACTTGTTTTAGAATTTCATGTAAATGAAATAATAAACTTTTTATTTTTTGTGTAAGTTTTCTTTCACTTGCCATATTTTTGACACTCATGCTATAAGTTGTGTGAATAGTAATTTTTTTCTAACAAATTGTTCAGTATCTTTCTATTCTATAATTATGTAACAATTTATCTATTCGGTTTATAAACACCCATCTTATTTTAAGTTCTGCCCATTATGAATATAGCTGCTACATGAAGTTTTGTATCTCTTGACTAACTACCTAGAAGTGAAATTTCTGGGTTATTGTAGAGGTATGTTGAGTTTTGTAACAACTTATCAGAGCTTTTTGTGTGTGTGTTAATACAATTTTCTTAATTGTATCATTTTATATTACCACTAAAACGTATGAATTCTAGTTACCTCTGCCACCTTATTTTTGTTGTCCACTCTATCACATTATTTTTGATGTCAGGGTTTTCAATTTTTGTTTTGATTTGGTCTACAGTAATTTTTTCATTATAGTTTTATTTGTTTTTCCCTGACGAAAAATGCTATTGAGCACACTTTCATCTGCTTCTAATTATTTCATATATAGTCAGTTCTTGTTACAAGTGGTCATTGTGTTCTATAAGGTCACTCCAAACACTAAATTAGTGAATACTGAGCCATTGCTCCTAGAAGAAATAAAGTATTAGATTCCTGCAAGCCTCTGGTCACATTTTCACCTGCTAATCAATAAACTCTATTTTTATGTTTCTGTTAAAAGACACTTAATTTAATAAATATTGCTAGGTAATTAACATTGAATCATGCCAACAGTTCTATAACTCATGTCCAAATGAAGTTTATCTAAAACATCTATTTTTTTCCATAAGGCACCATGATCAATATTACATGAATATACACACATCATGTGTAATTGAAAATTATCTGCATTTCCAGTTGTAGGCTACAGTGTTATATAAATATCAAATAAATGAGGGTGGTAGATAAGCATTTTTCAGATCATTTATGGCTTTATTAAATTTTTGTTTAGTTGCACAATTAATTGCCAAGAGAAAATGTTAAATCTTCAATTATATTGGCATTTTCTACTTTTCTCTTTAAAGCTGTCAATTTTTGATTCATTTATTTTGATTTATGATTGTACATCCTCTCAATAAATTCATACTTTATCATTTTGAAGTAATCATTATGTCTGTGTTGGGGCCCAGAGCAGGCTACCCTAAAATATGCCTCAATGGTGTATTGATTATTTTGAATCAAAGTCACTTGAATAGCAGCCAATACAAGGACACCTTGACCCTCCTTTGTCTCCCTGAATGCAGGAAATAAATCTCCCGCATGAAGAGTAGCCTCACTGCCCCATGAGACTATTGAGAGGAATCATCGCTGGAGACAGGCTTCATGGCTTCAGTTTAGCTCAGTTCAGTTCAGTTCAGTCGCTCAGTCGTGTCCGACTCTTTGCGACCCCATGAATCGCAGCACGCCAGGCCTCCCTGTCCATCACCAACTCCCGGACTTCACTCAGACTCACGTCCATCGAGTCCGTGATGCCAGCCGGCCATCTCATCCTCTGTCATCCCCTTCTCCTCCTGCCCCCAATCCCTCCCAGCATCAGAGTCTTTTCCAATGAGTCAACTCTTCGCATGAGGTGGCCAAAGTACTGGAGTTTCAGCTTTAGCATCATTCCTTCCAAAGAACACCCAGGGCTGATCTCCTTTAAACAAACCTTGTTACTTCTTTACTAGTTTACTACCCAAGGTCAAAGTTTCCCTAAATTGTTTACTAATTAAGCACCTAAGCTCAAGTCCCTTTGCCCTTTCAACATCTCACATATTTGTTGTCTTTTATATAAAAAGATACAAAAGTTCCCTTCTTTGGGTCCTTCTCCGAGCATCATTTTCATGGTTTCTAGTATGCACAAAATTAAATTTTTGATCTTTAACAAGATCTTTCTCTTGTTAATCTGTTTCATGTAATTCTTAGGCCAGTCAGAATAATTTAGGAGAGTAGAGGAAAAATTTTCCTCTCCAACATATACTATTCTTCATTTTTAAGTCTTATTTCTTCTGATATTTATATAGCCATTTCAGCTATTTTACGGTTACTAATTGCATGGCATATCTTTTTCTGACCTTTTTCTTTTCAACTATCTGTGTCTTTATATTCTAAATGCATTTCCTTTCAACAGTATGTAGTTGGGTTTTATATTTTCATTCATTCTGACAATCTGTATCTTAATTGAAATATATATTCCATTAACATTATTGTAATTTATACTGTAAACAAATTTATGTTTATTATTTATAGTAATGTTTTATATTTATAGTATTATTAGTATCTATTTGTATATTGTGTTTCCTCAGCACTCATAAAATCTATTTTAGTGGGACATGTGCTTTATGGGACATAAGCATTATATGCTTAATGCTTTACAGTTTCTTTACTATTCAAATCAGATGTCACTGTCTCCAAGATTTCCTTTGCTACTCCCATCACTTTGCTCTGCTCCCATGTGACATTATGAGTATATCTCATAGTATTCATCTGTCCATGCTCAGGCCCTAAATCATGTCTGACTCTTTGCGACCCCATGGACTGTGGCCCACCAGGCTCCTCTATTCATGGAATTCTCCAGGCAAGCATACTGGAGTGGGTTGCCATTTCCTTCTCCAGCGGATCTTCTTAACCCAGGGATTGAGCCCGCATCTTCTGCATTCCAGGCTGAATTCTTTACCACTGCACCACCTAGGAAGATCATCTTATCGTATACTCCTTCACTTACAAATGAGTATATACGTTAATTTACTGCAGGGTGTTACATTGATGAAGTTATGCATCATTTCTTCCACTAGTCTGAGAAGTCCTTGAGGAAGAATGCTATGTCTCTATTGCCAGGGTGCTGCCAGGGGTAATGAATGCATGTTGGACTGTGCTTTGCAGTTTAAATGACATCCAGTATCTTTCCCACCAGAACTCTGATGCAGGGTGCATGTTATCATCTTTATTTATAGATGAGGATAATGAGACTTTAGCCATTTAGGGATCTGATCAAGGTCATACAGCAAAGCTAAATCTCCCTGTTTTGTGCTCAGAGCTCAAAATAAGTCGTTCTCATTTAACTCTAACTCATACAAAACATTTTTCTTGCTTCCTAAGGAGCTTCGTCATTAAAAATTAAATATTAATATAACTAGAGCTGAACACTAACACATATGTGTGTTAATTGATCTAAATATAGACTGTTTGCTTTAAGTAAAAATAAATGTATGCATGTGTGCTTTTCAAACATTTGATTATTCTTCCTGTATCTTGTTGGATGAAGGACAAGCTTTGAGATTAAATAAATGTGTTAAAGCAGTGCTATAGATTGCATATATATCATCTATTTTTTTCTTGGGGCTTTGTTTATTTCTGCCTCTAAATATTCAGAATCCAGTTTTTCACTTCCACTAATACTGGAGAGAATCGAGTCCACCCAGGAATACTCTGTCCATCTGTTCCTAACATATGTTATTAAATGGGAGGCAACTAGAAGGTAGGTGAGCACTTACCAGATGCAAACTAAATTCTCCAGAGCTTTATCTATACATTTTCTAGGGTTCATTGCCAGCTTTTTACTGTAGGGAATTTTAGGCTTGGGATATTTGTGTGTTGAAAAGTTGCATCAAAATTTACAACCCTCTCACTATCCTCAGTTTGTAATCTTTGGATACAGTTTCCTAAATCCCTGGAGTTTTATAAACCACATGGAATTTTCTTTTTGTATTCAGTCTTTCTAGCTCTATTTGTTTTCTGACAAACAAATAAGCCACTTTACCTGTGAACAGGACAATGGGGTCCTGATGAGTATCCTTGCATGTATTTTTGGAGCCCACAGGAATTAGTTTGACTATTTACAGATTATAACAGTTGGTAGTTGAGTGTTTTATTTTCATTCCCAGTTGGTACAATATGTTCACAGCTGATGCAATGGCTGGCCCACTTGATTTCACATATGGTCCACTACTGGGGGCCCTCTAAGGCTTTCTGATGTAGTTAGTCTTCTTGAAAGCTATCATGTCTTTAGCTTCGCTTTTGTCTGCTGGTCAAATGAAGGGGAAAAAAACCTCTGAACTCTGGCAGCTGCAGAGGGTATCAGCAACTCAGTTGTTAAAGATTCAAAGAACTAGGTCAAAATGTCCCAGGAAAAAGATTTTCGTTAACCACTGCAAACAAAACGCTTTTCTACATAGCATGAGCAGAGAACACACACACACAGACAGTGTTCTCTTTTGTTTTACTTTCACTTTGAAGCTCTGCCTAAGCTGTTCTTGAGTGTTTTCAGCACACAGTGTTTCAGAGTGTTTCCAGCCAGAGAGACCACACTGTCCCGGGCATCCATTTACATTGAAAAGTATTGTACCACAAGTCCTTTAGATAATAGTTCCTTTTCTACAACTTCATTTTCTTGTGCTAAAAGTCACTAAGGAAGATAGCATTAAAAGTGAGCTGGAGTCTCTTTGCCAAGACTGATTTCACAAAGACTATTAGACAAGAAGAACAGAATTGCAAAATTAATAACATTGAAAACCCAAACGCAAGCACCCTCCAGCAGTCATTATAACGCGATACATAATCAGTGTTTATCCTGACTCTAAACTATAACTGATAAAGCCACAATCTCATAAAAAGATTATTTTCAAGACTATTGCATTACCCTCTGAGAGCTAAAATACTCATTTATTCATAGTAGCAGATTGTAATAGCTCTAATTCCCCGAGAAGTGGGCATTGTATGATAATTGAGTGGGCTGGGATGTTAATTGTCTTCCACTTCACCTCTAGATGTTTAACTGCTTATCTCTTCAACCAGCAAACAGTAATGCTCACTTATTTGTGTGTTACTGTTCAGATAATTTTGTGAGCTAATTTATTTGTAATAAAGAGAAAAAAGTATCTGTGCAGACAAAATATTTAAATTGTGGCACGTTTACATATTAAAACCAGTTGAAGACAATGTTGTATTCTTATGGAGCTTTCCAACAGAGTTGCTTTTGCAGTACTTAGGGAGTAATTGGAAGTGCAGGAATATGACCAACAAACAGAACAACGTTAATAGGCATCACTAAATCAATACTACTTGGTGAGTTTACCACGCTATTTCCTATTAAGAGCAACTTGTCTCAAACCACACGGCAAAGGTAGCCGCTTGCTGTTCACGGAGTCATGCTGGTGTTCCACGCTGTTTCTGTCAGCTATTGCGAGGTGGATGACTGAGCCTACAGCCCACTTTGTATTCTACTTGATCTCGCTGCATTGCTGCTGTTTTCATAAGTCAAAGTCTAATCCAATCCTTATATTTTGTTAATTGTGGACAAAAAAAAAAAAAAAAAAAATTGTTGCCTGCCATCCCAGTAAATAGAAAATCTTGCCTGCCCTGAAACCATCAGCCACTAAAGTCTTAGGAGAATTCAGTATGGAGGAAAAAAAAAAAAAGGATACCTACCATAGATGATTAAGATGCACGCATGCATGTGCTCAGGCGTTTCTGTCGTGTCCAACTCTGCGACCCCATGGACGGTAGACCACCAGGCTCCCCTGTCCATGGGGTTCTCCAGGCAAGTATACTAGAGTGGGTATCCATTTCCTTCTCCAGAGCACCTTCCCAATCCAGGGATCGAACCTGTGTTTGTTGCACCTCCTGAATTGGCAGGTGGATACTTTACCACTGTGCCACCTACGTATCTAAGGAATAATTTCCATGAGCCCAGACTCTTGCATCTTCTCATACATAGAAAAGTACAAAAATCATTACCTTGAGGTGTCTATTTTTTGTGATGAGCAATAATCTTTTGATGTTTGACTTTTTTTTTCCTCTAGCAAAAACGCATATATATCCTAACTCCTTTCTTACTTCTTTGGAGCAGTTCCTCAGAGTTAACTGAGAGTGGTCGCCCAGCCTGCAGTCCTCAATAAAGCCTTTGAATAAAACATAACTTGCAACTTTTAAGTCTGCATTTTCCTCAGTCAACAGTTCTGATGATCAACAAAAGGGAACCAGAACAGACTTCTCTCCTTTGCCCGAACTCTGTGAAGTTTTAGAGCCTTCATACCAGCAGAGGCCCCTTGTGCCCACTTGCCTCCTAGGGAAGTCCAGCTGAATTTAAATAAGTCTCTTCCGAGTCTTTAATCTCCCATTATTGGTGGATGGTCTAAGTTTTGTTCGGTATGTTAAACTCTTTGCTGGAGTTTAACAAGTCCATTTTTTCTTGAACTTAGTTTCTAAAAGAGGTGCCTGGGTTGTCCTCAGTTAAAAGACAGTGGGAAGATTTTATTATGTAGGTAGAGAATTTATATTTATAAGTACTCACTTGTTTTTCCTGGAGAAATATCAATAACCTCAGATACACAGATGACACCACCCTTACGGCAGAAAGTGAAGAAGAACTAAAGAGCCTCTAGATGAAAGTGAAAGAGGAAAGTGAAAAAGTTGGCTTAAAGCTTGACATTCAGAAAACGAAGATCATGGCATCTGGTCCCATCACCTCATGACAAATAGATGGGGAAAGAGTAGAAACGGTGGCTGACCTTAGTTTTGGGGGCTCCAAAATCACTGCAGATGGTGATTGTAGCCATGAAATTAAAAGACACTTACTCCTTGAAAGGAAAGACAGCATATTGAAAAACAGAGACATTACTTTGCCAACAAAGCTCCATCTAGTCAAGCCTATGGTTTTTCCAGTGGTCATGTATGGATGTGAGAGTGGGACTATAAAGGAAGCTGAGCACCGAAGAATTGATGCTTTTGAACTGTGGTGTTAGAGAAGACTCTTGAGAGTCCCTTGAACTGCAAGGAGATCCAAGCAGTCCATCCTAAAGGAGATCAGTCCTGGGTGTTCATTGAAAGGATTGATGTTGAACCTGAAACTCCAATAGTTTGGCCACCTGATGCGAAGAGCTTACTCATTTGAAAAGACACTGATGCTGGGAAAGATTGAGGGCAGGAGGAGAAGGGGATGACAGAGCATGAGATGGTTGGATGGCATCACCAACTCGATGGACATGGGTTTGGGTGGACTCCGGGAGTTGGTGATGGATAGGGAGGCCTGGCATGCTGCGGTTCACAAGGAGTCGGACATGACTGAGTGACTGAACTGAACTGAACTCACTTATTTGGGAATTAAAGGAAATTTTGCTGTAAAATGGCCAAACTGGGATTCTTTTGACATTTCAAAATTATTTTTTTGCATGTGCAGGTTAATAAAGCCAGTCTGATAAAACATTTGTACGGAAGTCTGACTTTAAAGGAACAAATGCCTTTCTAAAGGCAGCTTGAATTTCTCTCCCTGTGTCTTTGAAATGTGAATGTTCTACCTGAACTTATTGATTGGCTTTTTCCCGGTGTTTTGAAAGCTTGGTCTGTGCCATCAGGAAGGTACATATATGGTGTGCATTTGACAGCCAGTTAAATAGCCTGGAATTCTAAGCAGGCTTTTTCTGATCTTGCCAACTCCCAGAGAATTTTTTGTAAGGGGTCTCAATCCATAAGAATCTTTTGTCATCTTAACTTTTGTTGCATCTGTCTGTCCAATGAAGGACATTCCTTTCTTAGACTATTTTTAGGAGTACATTTTCTAAATCTTTTGAAGGCTACGTTCTTTGCACTCTGGTGGAGACCTGTTGCATCCTGTCATTTTTGGTCTCTATGAAACTACCACTCAACAATGGTGATGGATCCTTTAAACTGGAGAAACGTCTAAACTTGTGAAATTTTAGAGTTCTCTCATTATATGTTTGTTCTCCTAAAAATAGTCTAAGAAAGAAAAGTCCTTCGTTGGACAGACAGATGCAACATAGTTTAAGATAGCTTAACAATCCATGGGGTTGCAAAGAGTCAGACGTGATTGATGACTTATTATTATTATCTTACTGGTACCTATATTAGAAAAAAGTTAGAGGGTGGATAAAAAATATATGTCTAACCTAAGAACTCCCTTTCTTAAAAACAAACACAGAGTTTCCAAATGCTTATTTGTGGTCTCAGGTTTCCTTCAGTGAGTCTCACAGATGGCAATGAAATACTAGATTAATTAACAGGGAAGTAAGATGAAGCTGTGGAGAAGGCAATGGCACCCCAATCCAGTACTCTTGCCTGGAAAATCCCATGGACAGAGGATCCTGGTAGGCTGCAGTCCATGGGGTCTGCAAAGAGTCAGACACGACTGAGCGACTTCACTTTCACTTTTCACTGTCATGCATTGGAGAAGGAAATGGCAACCCACTCCAATGTTCTTGCCTGGAGAATCCCAGGGATGGTGGAGTCTGGCGAGCTCTTGTCTATGGGGTCGCACAGAGTCGAACATTACTGAAGCGACTTAGCAGCAGCAGCAGCAGCAAGATGAAGCTGAGGGAAAGTCCAGAGACTTCTTCCCAAGAAGGTGGAAATTTTAAAGGGACTCATGCCAAAAGGATAGAAAGCTTAGATGGTTATTAACAAATGGGAAAAATAAAATGAATATTAATGGATTAAAACAAGGATTTTGACACAAGATATCTAAGATCAGATGGGCCAAAGAGACCCTCTCTTGATCCCCAACTTAAAGTGCCCCAAACACATCTATCCTATTTGTCTCAGTATACATACATATATCAGTTCAGTTCAGTTCAGTCGCTCAGTCATCTCCGACTCTTTGCGACCCCATAAATCGCAGCACACCAGGCCTCCCTGTCCATCACCAACTCCTGGAGTTCACTCAGACTCAACGTCCATCGAGTCAGTGATGCCATCCAGCCATCTCATCCTCTGTCATCCCCTTCTCCTCCTGCCCCCAATCTCTCCCAGCATCAGAGTCTTTTCCAATGAGTCAACTCTTCGCATGAGGTGGCCAAAGTACTGGAGTTTCAGTTTTAGCATCATTCCTTGCAGTCCAAGGGACTCTGAAGAGTCTTCTCCAACACCACAGTTCAAAAGCATCAGTTCTTCGGCGCTCAGCCTCCTTCACAGTCTAACTCTCACATCCATACATGACCACAGGAAAAACCATAGCCTTGACTAGATGGACCTTAGTTGGCAAAGTAATGTCTCTGCTTTTCAATATGCTATCTAGGTTGGTCATAACTTTTCTTCCAAGGATTAAGCATCTTTTAATTTCATGGCTGCAGTCACCATCTGCAGTGATTTTGGAGCCCAGAAAGATAAAGTCTGACACTGTTTCCACTGTTTCCCCATCTATTTCCCATGAAGTGATGGGACCAGATGCCATGATCTTCATTTTCTGAATGTTGAGCTTTAAGCCAACTTTTTCACTCTCCACTTTCACTTTCATCAAGAGGCTTTTTAGTTCCTCTTCACTTTCTGCCATAAGGGTGGTGTCATCTGCATATCTGAGGTTACTGATATTTCTCCTGGCAATCTTGATTCCAGCTTGTGTTTCTTCTAGTCCAGCGTTTCTCATGATGTACTCTGCATATAAGTTAAATAAGCAGGATGACAATATACAGACTTGACGTATTCCTTTTCCTATTTGGAACCAGTCTGTTGTTCCATGTCTAGTTCTAACTGTTGCTTCCTGACCTGCATACAGATTTCTCAAGAGGCAGGTCAGGTGGTCTGGTATTCCCATCTCTCAGAATTTTACACATTTTATTGTGATCCACACAGTCAAAGGATTTGGCATAGTCAATAAAGCAGAAACAGATGTTTTTCTGGAACTCTCTTGCTTTTTCCATGATCCAACAAATGTTGGCAATTTGATCTCTGGTTCCTCTGCTTTTGTGTATATATATATATATATATATATATATATATATATATACACACAAATATAAAAACAAAACCAAAAAAAATAGTTTTTAGCTTTATTTAATCTTCATTTCCATCGGTATTTTGGGGGTTCACAAGTAGCAAACTATTGCAGAAAAGAGGACTTGATATTAAAGATTTATATGAGTCCAAAAAATATATATATATATACACACACATATATTTTCATATGAAATACATGAATTTTATACATTTTATTAATTTTATATATAAAATACATGTGTATATAAATGTATAATTTTCACTTATGTATATACATTGTATAAATGTATATATATATATATAATCTCTATATAAATATATATTTACATATATTTGTATAAAAGATTGGAAGAAAATTACACTGAGATACTTGATCAAATAATTGCTTGGGGCAACAGTTAAGTCAATTAATCAAGTTTAAAAGGTCTGAGTCCCTGGGCTCAAACTGTCACTGGGATACCATAGCCTTTATAAAAAATAGATACAATGGCTGGGGGATAGAAAGGAAAGTTTCTGGGACTCCTTGTAAGACCGAGGCTTGTTGATGGGGTCCTAACTGAGACTAAAGTTAAAAGTATCAGAGTTTGTAGAACTGAGATGAAAGTTTATAAAAATTGATATATTTAATGGGCTTTATATAAGGTGGTCAGATTTGTCCAATTTTATTGTGGGATAGATATTATATCTCACTGGGGAATGTTTCCCCTTCCTGGCGTTATAAGATAGGGCATATAAATCTGCCCCTCAGGCAATACTACTTAAACATATGAAGAATAGGCTTTCCTGAGCCCACTCAATATAAAGTAAAAACTTGGGCCTAATTTCAGAGGCTAATAAAAAGTGAATTAAAAATATATTTAATAAAAGCAATGTTTTAATATAATTTAGTCAGCAGACTAGTTCTTTGAAGAAATAAATGCGACAATCTTTTTCTTGCAAATTTCTACAAATCAGAAATATAAATGCAGCCCACAATGACCCGAGTCTGAGCCTAATTAGCTCAATCAAGTAGAAACTGAAACCAAAAAAAATAAAAGTGTGGGGGAAAGTGTGTGTGTGTGTATGTGTGTATGTGTGCTTAGTTGCTCAATTATGGGGAGAGGTTTTTTGAAACTCAAACTGCTATAAAGGCTCCCTCACCCAGAAGCTAATTTAGTCTCCTTAAGAATTTATCAAGGATGAATACAAATCTTAAAAGTCTTTTCTATAAATAATAAAATGCTTTAGTCATTTGAACAAATAAATATTGCTGTTCTGTTATTTATGAGCTATAAACTTATAGTGTAATACTTGATTCATGATTAAGTTTTGAAATGAAGCCATAAGCTCTCAAGTTATGTTTGTTTTTATGTCTATGTATACATTATACATATAACATGACTCTTTTTTGAATAATATTTTCAAAATTAAATTTATGAAAGCTCTAATTGACTTGAAAATAAGTGCTGGGAAATATTCACTCTTAAATGAATATTTCATATAAAGTTATATTAGGCTTGTTGGCTTCATTGTTTCAGACTTGTCTTTGAAGTCATCAGTATTGAATACGGTACTTTTACTGTGCCTAAGTTCACTGAAACTCAGTTGTTGTTCAGCTGCTTAGTTGTGTCGGACTATTTGTAACCCAAAGGACTGCAACCCGCCAGGCTTCCCTGTCCTTCACTATCTGCTGGAGTTTGCTCAAATTCATGTCCATTGAGTCAGTGATGCTATCTAACCTTCTCATCCTCTGCCACCCTCTTCCTCTTCTGCTTTCAATCTTTCCCAGCAACAGGGTCTTTTCCAACGAGTAGACTCTTCACATCAGGTGGCCAAAGTATTGGAGCTTCAGTTTTAGCACTAGTCGTTCCAATGAATATTCAGGGTTGCTTTCTTTAGGATTGACTGGTTTGATCTCCTTGTGGTCCAAAGGACTCTCAAGCGTCTTCTCCAGCACCACAATTCAAAAGCATCAATTCTTCAGTGCTCGGCCTTTGTTATGGTCCAACTCTCATATCTGTACATGACTACTGGAAAAACCATAGTTGTTACTATATGGACCTTTGTCAGCAAAGTAATGTCTCTGCTTTTCAATATGTTGTCTAGGTTAGTCATTGTTTCCCTTCCAAGGAGGAAGGAGCAAGTGTCTTTTAATTTCATGCCTGCAGTCACTGTCCACAGTGATCTTGGCGCCCAAGAAAATAAAATCTAGCAGCTTCCACTTTCCCCCCTTCTATTTGCCTCAAAGTGATGGGACTGGATGCCATGTTCTTAGTTCACTGGAAGTCAGTAAGTTCATGTTATTTCTGTTGCAGAGCTTGTCAGCAAGTAAAATTAGCTTCCATGATATTTTCATAAGTTATAAAATAGAGTTTATGAGATAAGAGTTTTCAGGTGAATTCTTTGGGAATAATTGTGTTTTGTGTATATCTATCTAAAATGGATTTTCCAGACTGCTTTGTAGCTTGAAGCTTTAGAACTTTGCTAAATTAAGTTAAATCATGGAAATTCACTAAATATTTAGATCATTTCAAATAAAACAAAATACTTGAACACTGATTGCTAAACAGGTCTAAGTTTATCTACTTTTGTCTTCTTATGAGAGAAAAACTTAAAAAGTTTGAGTTTATTAGCTAAACATTTTATACCACACTGAAGAAAGAAAGTATGCTATGAGAAAATGTGTGATTCTAGAGGCTATGAAATATGTCCATAGTTTGCCAATCAGAAAATGTTTGTGTGACAAACTGTTCAAAATTACTTGCTTCCTGAATTTGCACTAGAGATAAAGGTTTTTAAGGGTTAAAATTGAAGTACGTGTAATTAAAGCTTACTGCAACATTTCAGTGTGCAAGGCATTAGGATGTGTGTTTTCAGGTTGAAATAAAAGAGCATAAAGAATGGAGATGCATTTTGTTAGGGATAAAGAAAGTGATTTTGTTCTTGAGAGAGAGAAATAAAGAAAAATAATGGGCCAAAATCTAAAAGTAAAAAGAAAGCTATAGAAGATTTGAGAAAAAAGAACCCTGAGAAAAGAGTTTTATATATCATCAAGACTGGCTAAGATTAAAATAAAATTTAATTGAGTATACAAAATTCACAGAGAAGGCAATGGCACCCCACTCCAGTACTCTTTCCTGGAAAATCCCATGGATGGAGGAGCTTGGTAGGCTGCAGTCCATGGGGTTGCTACTAGTCGGACACGACTGAGCGACTTCACTTTCACTTTTCACTTGCATGCATTGGAGAAGGATATGGGAACCCATTCCAGTGTTCTTGCCTAAAGAATCCCAGGGACGGGGGAGCCTGGTGGGCTGCCATCCATGGGGTCGCACAGAGTCAGGCACAACTGAAGCGACTTAGCAGCAGCAGCAGCATACAAAATTTAACATTAAAAGGGAGCTGTTATAAAACTAGAATCTGGTTTTCTCTCCTGTGATAAGAAAATAAAATTTTCTTAGAGTAAGAACTGCTTTTAATAACAGATTGTAAAATTTCTTTTCCTCTTTTTAAAATTTATTTGCCTCCTTAATATGTTGCAACTTTTTGTATTTGTCATTAAAAAATTTATTGTCATTTTGGTTAAATGAAGAAGTATTGTTTCACATGGCCTGTGATCCTATTTGACCAAGTTATAAAGTTTTTAAATCTTTTTTATATCTTTGATAAACTTTCCCAAGTCAAATTTTAAATGAAGTATTTTGACCTCTAGATAACTTCGGGATACTTTAAGCAGCCCCTGAACCATCCCACAGAGTGGTATTAAACTAATTAGTTTTATTTGGTGTGTTAGATTATATGATAAGTATTGTCAAACAAATGGTGGTAGAACCTTCTTGGGTTCTATTGTATGGATAAAAGTTATTAACACAGATATTCCAAAATTTACATGAAATTCCAAAAAATCCAGTATGTCCTGGTAGAATGTTATTAGTCACAATTCTAGTTACTATCTTAAAAATGCATGTTGTAGAAATAACCAAGTTTTTTGTCAATTACTTTGTAATCAGATCTTACATCATTTTAAATCTTTCATCATTTATAGACAGTCATTATTTTATTCAGTCATTATTTATATTTAGTCATATATTTTGAAAATATGTTTCTGATGAATTTTAGGTCATACCACTGAATGGGGTAATAAATTTTAAAACTCTAATGGAAAAATTGATCATTTCATCCAGATCAACAGGAATTAATTACATGGATGAACTGATAAATATGACATAAATTTAGACTTTTTTTCTGAACTATTACTAGATTTTAATTTTCTTCCAGAAAAACTTTCCTCTTTTGCTATGACCTATAACAATTTGATAAAGTATAACTTTGTAAATGAAAATAAAACATTTTTCTTCTTTCTCTCTACTTGATCCCTCCAGAATTTGACTTCTCCAGCTGGCTCCCCTTTGACTTGCTGTCTTATTGTGGTCAGATTAAAACTAGTTATGCTTATCATTATTCTAATTTCTTCTTTCTTTGCTGTTTTCAAAGTGTATATGTCTTATGTCTCTCTCTACTATAGCCTTATTAATGTTACTAGCTACATTACTTATATCCTGTCTATTTTTATAAGATTTTTGTCTCTTGCATTACCCAATGTATAACCGGGTCTCTGACAAAATTAATTATAGCTAAGCATCTTGAGGCAATTGATCAAATATATATATAGATAATTGTCTATAAAATAATTCTAGTAATACAACTCTAGATATAGGAAGAAGTAACAAGTGAAAACATTTCCTGATTGTTTTAGACTAGTAAGACAGGTGAGCCAGAGAATTTCAGGTTATAAACAGAGCCTGATCCAAAAAATTGCACATTGAGTGGCCTATCAACAAAATTCTCATCTGACCTAGGAATGAGAATTCCTAGTGGAGTGGGATAGATAGTCATGAAATGCCACTCAAACTTTGGTCAAATTTATGATGAAGAGAGGGTGTTGAGAACAAAAAATGTTGCCTGCCATTTCAATAAAGAAGGCAATTCATGTGAAGACGGAAAAGCATATGTTTTATAAACAAATGTTTTCTGGGCCATGCAGAGACAATGGGACAGAGGATGGACTCTGATCTTTAGGCTCTGCCATGCCTAGCCCAGATGTTTCTGGTGATAGCTCTCTCCCAGTAACAGGTTCTCTATCTAAGCTCTTTTAAGAATTTGGGGAGAAGGTCAAAGTGTTTCCCTGAGTTTTGGGGGTCTTCAGTTCAAAATAATCTGCATGCCAAAAAGACATTTTGGGATAGCAAATTTTTCATTACACATTACCTTCGCACTTTCTGGAGGAACTTTGCCTACACACAGAGACAAATTTCCTCCTTCTTTTTCTGGATATAGTATATTTTTGACTCATTAACATTGAACTCATGGCCAAGAGTCCTGTAGCTCATGCCTGAATAAAGTCTATCTAGCACATGTGTGTTCTCTGAAAAGGCACATTACAACTATCTTCCACCTGGGGACACCAGGCAACACTTCATCAATATTACACTTGGATGCCATCTTAAACATCAAATTACTACTAACAAAAATCACAAAATGTTAAAAACATGGCACTGAGTATACAGGGAAAATGACACTTCTTTAAGAAGACTGAAAGAAGAAGGCAGAGTACTGCTTAGCAAGACTTTAGCTAGCAATGTGTGTCAATGACTTAAATTTTTTGCAACTCTGTGCATGTTCATGAATGACCATGAGCAAGAAGAAAGAAATTATTTGGACTTTACAAGTAAATTTTAAGGAATAAGTGAATTCACAAAAATAGGTGAATAATTCAGCCTTTGAATAATTCAGGTCTACTTAATGAGTTCTCAAATGTAGTGCATTGTTTTGAAGAAGAGGAATAATTAAAGAAAAGTCTGAAGTTCCTAGAAAAACCAGCTACTGTTATAAATTAGAGCAACAGATTTTAGATAAAAAAGCAAAAAATGTTCTCTTAAAGAGTGTTTCTTAAATTTTAGTGAGTGAAAACTAACAAGGTATCTTAGTGCAACACATATTCTGCTTCAATAGGTTTCCAAAGGCTTGAATTCTGAATTTCTCAAAAACTTTCAAACAATGCCAAGGTTGCTAGACTGCGAGCACGCTGCATAGCAAGGCTTGAAGGCCATTTACTAACTTCTATCTTAGACAAGACACTTAATCTTTGTGTCTCATCTGCTACATCTATAAAATGAATATGTTAATAATATATTTCCACTGGTTCATTTTAAGAGTAAATAAAACAATATGTATAAAGCGCTTAAAACTGTGTACATAGTAAACCTCCAATAAGGGTTACTAATGATAATGGTGATGCAAATGTATATTCCCATTTCTCACATTCTAAAAAACAACTATACACTATACCACTAAACTAATCATTTAATTTTGCTTTCTCTTCTTTTGATATCTAAAGAGAGTAATTTAATTCCATTCTCTCAGTTTCTGATTCTGTTCTTTATTTCTTAGCTTCTGTCATTACCGCTCTTGAAAATGTGCTCCCATGAGCATTGTCATCAATGACCCTTTCAGATCAGTGTGTTGGAGTCTGTTTACTTTTTATGTTATCAAACATCTTTGTAAAACAACTGCCCCTGTTGATCTCTTGTTCCTTCTTAAAACTATCTTCTTGATGTGGTAGATTAGATTATTACTCCTAATTATTCCTTCCTCCCTTGAATTGAAAGCATATATTTATATCATGTGACTTTGCAGAACCTCCTTCTAGAATGGGCAAAATATACTTCCCATCCATTGATATTGGGCTGGATCAACTTGCTTTCACTAATGGAATATCAGTGGAGTGAGAATGTGCCATTTCTAAGTCAAGGTCTAAGGGGAAACAAATATTTCTAATCACTCCCTTGAGGCCTCTGCTGTTAGAAAGTATTGTAGAGGCAGCTGCTGAAACTTCATCCTTGGCCCCAGAATTAAGACACTTGGATTAACCAACAAGAAGTCTGGGGTCCAGCCTAGAGCTTGCAGTGCCTCAGTGCACTGAGGTACAGTCAACTTGAAGACCCATCAGCATAAAAGTAAATTTTGTTTTAAGATTTTGCTATTGCTGTACAGGAAAATAACATCAGCAACAAAAACTGATAACTACACTTCTGTTGGCTTGCCCTTTCTTAATCCTTAGATTTTCTTCCCAGTCTCTCTTTTTGATGTGCTTCCCTCTAAAAATACTAAAAATATTTCTGACCCTTAACATTTATTGTTAGGCCAAGTCTTTTCCGTCTTTAAATTATCCTGGACAATCTCAGTCACTGTTATGTTCGAAATCTCCACCTACAGTGTGAGAAGTCAAGGTTTTTAATCTCTTGCCTACCATTGCCTATCTTCAGGGACTTCAGACTCCTGCCTGGTATTTTTAGATGGATATCTCCTCCTCAATATCTTATGGAGATCACAAATTAAAGTCTTCCACAGCCACACATGTGTTTTTCACCACTTCCTTAGCACTCTTCCTTTTTAAGAATGAACCTCAGAAATGAAAACTAAGCTCTGTTCTGCCTTGAGGACTCTTTGTCATCACTATTCCTTTTTGTGAGAGAACACTCCTCCTCCCTTAAGCAACTCATTCTTATCCATCAGGCTTCAGTCCAGACACTTTCTAAAAGAGTCCTTGACTGACCCCACAGTGTAGAGGACCCACTATTCCATTAGCTTCTTTAAAAATTACATCTCTATCATTTGTCTAATTATCCATTTCAGAAATTTGAGAGCCATC
This sequence comes from Capricornis sumatraensis, assembly GCF_032405125.1. Classification (NCBI taxonomy): domain Eukaryota; kingdom Metazoa; phylum Chordata; class Mammalia; order Artiodactyla; family Bovidae; genus Capricornis; species Capricornis sumatraensis. The sequence goes on along the minus strand of NC_091070.1, from coordinate 148,595,077 downwards.
TTTGACTTTTTCTCATTGCTGCCCTACCAGTCAATCATCAAGCCTACCTAACCTAATATACTCATTATCTTTGCCTCTCTCCTCTTTCTCCTCATCTCTACTATTACTGCTAGGTTCTAGCCTTGCTTGTCTTTTACCCAAGCTGTAGCCTCCACCTCTTGATTGATCATCCTGTGTTTTATTTTTTTTTCCCTTCATTAATCTGATTTTACTTGTTAAAATAATGTTGCATAACAAATAACCTCTAAATCTCACTGATTTGAGTAGCAGATATGTATTTCATGCTTATTAATCTGTAGGTCTGCTGCAGTTCAGCAGGGCTTGGGTTGATTTCAGGCTTTGGATCAGTTCCAAAGCTGAGTTCAGAAATCTGGAACTCAGATTTAAGGAAGAATGGCTGACTGGTACCTGTTCTCAAAACAGAGGAGAAAATCTAAAAAGTGCTAGAGAAAACTTGCAAAACTTCATAGTCTCAGATGGAAATTGAAACACTGTAATTCCTGGCAATGATCCATTGGTCAAACCCAAGCCCAATGTCAATGGGTTGGGAAAATTACCCTATGGACTCCAGTAGGAGGCATTGCAATTCACACAGCAAAAGGTATGAGTATATAATCCTATTAAGGGGAATGAAGGAAGAGTTAATAATAATAGTCCGATCAATCATAGTATCTTTTCTGTATATGATTCCCCAGGAGACCTTGGCAAAAAGCAAAACTTCATGTTACTCCTTTTCCTAAAACCCTTTAATTATCTCATACTGGAAAATACAATCCAAACCATTTCTACGTACTGTGCAGGACTTCTTTCCTCTTCACATTTTATGCTCCAGCGACAGCAAACTGCTTGTAGTTCTCGGCTGTTCACACCAAACTGTTTCATGCCTCTCTGCCTTTGCTCATGACATTTCTGCATGGAAATGCTTTTCTCACCCTTCATTCTTTTTTCTGCTGGTTAATTCGTTCTCATTCTTCAAGACTCAGCTCATGCATGACTTGCTGGATAAGTCTTTCCTGACCCCACACCCACTTCATTATATCCATAACACCTTGCATAGGTTCTATCATAGCATTTATCAAGTTGAATAAAATTATCCATTTGTGTATGTCTTCTCTGAGGTAATAATTTTTCCAAGGGTGAGAAGCAATTTTTTAAAAAATAGAGAATAATGTTTGTTTCTAACATCTAGAACCAATAAAGGACATGTAATTGGCACTCTATATGCTTTGTAGAATGTTGTTGTTGTTGTTTAGTTACTAAGTCCTGTCTGACTCTTGTGACCCCATGGACTGTAGCCTGCCAGGCTCCTCTGTCCGTGAAATTTTCATGGCAAGAATACTGGCATGGGTTGTCATTTCCTTCTCCAGGGGATATTCCTGACCCTGGGATTGAACCCATGTCACTTGCACAACAGGTGAATTCTTTACTGCTGAGCCACCAGGGAAGCCCTGCTTTGTAGAGTCAGTTCAGTTCAGTTCAGTTGCTCAGTCTTGTCTGACTCTTTGTGATCCCATGGACTGCAGCATGCCAGGCTTCCCTGTCTATCACCAACTCCCGAAGCCTGTTCAAACTCATATCCATTGAGTCGGTGATGTCATCCAACCATCTCATCCTCTGTCATCCCCTTCTCCTCTCACCTTCAATCTTTCCCAGCATCAGAGTCTTTTCAAATGAGTCAGTTCTTCACATCAGGTGGCCAAAGTATTGGAGTTTCAGGTTCAACATCAGTCCTTCCAGTGAATACTCAGGACTGCTCTCCTTTAGGATGGAGTGATTGGATTTCCTTGCTGTCCAAGGGACTCTCAAGAGTCTTCTCCAACACCACACTTCAAAAGCATCAGTTCTTCAGGGCTCAGCTTTCTTTATAGTCCAACTCTCACATCCATACATGACTACTGGAAAAACCATAGCTTTGATTAGATGGACATTTGTTGGCAAAGTAATGTCTCTGCTTTTTAATATGCTGTCGAGGTTGGTCATAACTTTTCTTCCAAGGAGTAAACGTCTTTTAATTTCATGGCTGCAGTCACCATATGCAGTGATTTTGGAGCCCCCCAAAATAAAGTCTGTCACTGTTTCCATTGTTTCCCCATCTATTTACCATGTAGTGATGGGACCAGATGTCATTATCATAGTTTTGTAAATGTTGAATTTTAAGCCAATTTTTTCACTCTCCACTTTCACTTTCATCAAGAGGCTCTTTAGCTTTGTAGAATAGGGCTACTGTAAGTCCTCTTTTGTTGCATCAAAGTTATTATCCTAAGCTTTTCAAAAAAATTACACTTCATGTTGAACAAATCTGTGTTCACCTAGATTGTACACTTTAATTGCAAAGAATTAAACTATGCTTTTCTTAGGTTTCAACCTCTCAAACATCCTCATCAATACAAGACCTGCCAATCAATATGTCTTAGGTCCTAGAATATTATATTTACCTCAGTGAATTACAGAAAGTAACTTTTTGCTTGGTTTTCTTTTGGCTGAACTTTGAGCATTAACAGTCAAGAAAGTTGTGAAAGATGGGGTGACTTACCCCTTCATGAAGGGGTCAATTAAAAAAGACAAATGAGGCTTTTGGGTTGGAAAGAGGAAAATGAGGAAATATGAAAGAGAAGGAAAACCCCTCTGTTTCCAGGAACCTGATTATGTTACAATAGATGAAGGATGAAAGGACCTTGCCTTTTGTTTTGTTTTGCATTCTTTCTTTCGGGGATGAGGCATGGCAGGCAGAATGTAAACTAAAGACTGATAGCAGCTGCCATGGCATCTCAATGACTTCAAGTAATCACTGGAAAGGCAGCATGGAGGGAAAGTCTAATCATTTTATGGGTGGGAGTCATGAGTGAGAATGAAGAACACTTCCTTAACTGACACTATTACATGCAGTCAGTCAGTTCAGTCGCTCAGTCATGTCTGACTCTGCAACCCCATGGACTGCAGCACACCAGGCCTTCCTGTCCATCACCAACTCAAGGAGTTTACTCAAACTCGTGTCCATTGAGTCAGTGATACCATCCAACCACCTCATCCTCTGTCCATCCCCCTTTTCTCCCATCTTCAATCTTTCCCAGCATCAGGGTCTTTTCCAATGAGTCAGTTCTTCGCATGAGGTGGCCAAAGTATTGGAGTTTCAGCTTCAGCATCAGTCCTTCCAATGAATATTCAGGACTGATTTCCTTTAGGATGGACTGGTTGGATCTCCTTGCAGTCCAAGGGACTCTCGAGAGTCTTCTCCAACACCACAGTTCAAAAGCATCAGTTCTTCAGTGCTCAGTTTTCTTTATAGTCCAACTCTCACATCCATACACAACTACTGGAAAAACCATAGCTTTGACTAGACGGACTTTTATTACGTTACCCACTTTCGTAAGGCAACAGGTAAGCAAGACTTACGTTGTCGCTTTCTTTTTTTTTTTATATTTTTCTTTGTTAATTTCTTTGGTTCATAACTTATCCAGTAGCAGTAAAGAGAATAATTGTTACGTTTTTGTTTTATTTGGTTTAAGTGGCAGAACCCAAAACGGACATTTCCTGATGAAGGCTATTGTATTAGCCAATGTATTCTTATTTCTGGTGACATTCTCTTATTAAGGCTGGGGGAAAATAGCTACTTGCACCTGTAGAGTTTTTTTGTGTTGTTTTCATTTTGTGTTATGAAGTGTAATTGATTTTTTAACTTCTTGAGCTATTATTGTTAACTTAAGATATTAATACTGGTTCTCTAATATTGTGACTGTTATTATAGATATATTATTCTTTTAAGTTTTTCCTACCTATGTCCTTGAAAAGTGAAACTGAAAGTTTCTCAGTCGTGTCCGACTCTTTGCAACCCCATGGACTGTCCATGGAATTCTCTAGGCCAGAATATTGGAGTGGGTAGCTTTTCTCTTCTCCAGGGGATCTTCCCAACCCAGGGATTAACCCAGGTCTCCTGCATTGCAGGTGGATTCTTTACCAGCTGAGCCACAAGGGAAGCCCAAGAATACTGAAGTGAGTGCTCAGTCAAGTCAGTTGTATCCAACTCTCTGCGACCCCATGGACCACGGCCTGCCAGGCTCCTTTGCCCATGGGATTCTCCAGGCAAAAATACTGGAGTGGGTTACCATTTCCTTCTCCAGAGATAAAGTGTGAAGTGAGCGAAGTGAAGTTGCTCAGTCATGTCCAGCTCTTTGTGACCCCATGGATTCTAGCCTACCAGGCTCCTCTGTCCTTGGGATTTTCCAGGCAAGAGTACTGGAGTGGGTTGCCATTTCCTTCTCTGCTGGAGTGGGTAGCCTATCCCTTCTCCAGGGGATCTTCCCTACCCAGGAATCAAACTGGGTTCTCCTGCATTGCAGGTGGATTCTTTACCAACTGAGCTATCAGGGAAGCCCAATCAACCTATGTCCGTACTGTTTATTTATAACATATGCTCTCTAAAACTTCTTTTTTTATTTCCATATTTGTCCCACTGGTTTGCAGGGAGTTTTAATTCTAATGGAAGCTGGTGTTCAGGTCCCATCAGGTTTTTACTACGACTTTTCTTATAGTTTCCTAAATCTAGCCCTACCCTAATCTATCATGCTCATTCTCTCTTCCAATTTCTGAGACACTTTCTTAAGATTCTTCCGTCTTACCTAGTGGCATTCTAAGCCAATTCCCACCGAGTTACCAGAAACACTTTGCTCCCATATTTGCCTCCTTTCTCTTATCAATATTTCTCCTCACCTTGTTACATTCTCACAAATATCCTTCTTGTCACCACCGCTCAACTTTGGATCTTACTTCTTGCCACCTCTTACTTCTTGTGGAGCATTTCCTCAATCTGGAAAGAACCTTTGTTCTTACCCAAGTGTCTCCTCAATTCTCCTTCCTCTTGACCCCGAGACTATATTATTTTCATAAGCAGTATCTCTAAGATTCATTCTTTTTAGACTTTCCATCTGGCAAAGAGGCTAATTAAACTCTCTGTGACAATGCAACAAAACATTGAGGCATAAAAGTTATAATGGTTATTACTTATTAGGGCTTTACCGTGAGTTAGGTGCTGATCTCAGAGCATTATTTCATTTAATCCCCATAACAGTTCTGGACAGTGAGTATTGAATTATCCCCATTTGTCTGACGATAAAACTGAGTCATTATGAAGTTAAGTGACTCAGTCAATGACATCTAATAAAGGGTGGAGCCAAAATAACAATTTTACTTTTAAAAAGTTAGTTTTAGTAATATGGGGAATGGCTATTCACTAAAATCAAATTTCTAAGACATCATTTGAACTACCCAGAGGATTTATGTGGGAGATAGGAAGGGGAACATAGCCCTCAGTTTAGAGATGAGTGAAAAAATATGCCAGCTTCTAGGGCAGACTTAAGCCAGCTACACAAGCAAATGGAATAGAACTTTAAAAACTGTGGAGAAGAGCCAGATCGCAATGTGACGTCCAAATACTGCCAAGATACCTGTCGCGGTTCATATACACTGCTATAATATAAACAATATAGGCTGAGAGCCCCAGAAACCACATTGACTCCTCACAATTCCATAGCACATGAAGTCCAAATTCAAGGTGCCGGCAGATTCAGTCTGGTGAATGCTCATTTTTTAGTTCAGAGACAACTGTCTTTTATTATAATCTAACACTGAAGAAAATTTGAGGAATCTCTCTGGGGTTTCTTTTATAATGGGACTAACCCAATCATGAAGGCTCTGCCCTCATCACCAAGTACTCTCCCAAATTCCTACGCCAAATACCATCATTTTGTGGATAAGAATTCACCTAATGAATCTGGGAGGGACCCATTCAGTTTATAGCAATGCTTCTGGGATCAGGGTTCATTTTATGGTAAAACCTAAGCATTGAAAAGATTATTATACATATTTCCTTATGTGGTTAGTGTTTTGAAATAATAGTTCTGAATTAAGTCTAAGGAATTTAACAAGTTTCTCCTTTTTTTCACAATGATTATTGGTTTCTTTTAGGATATATCTGATTCTTATTTTAAAAAAGTCTATTGTTTGGTGCCCCTGCATTGGATAATACCCTAAATGTATGCTTATTCAGACTATTAAGTAATATACTACTTTACCAGAAGTATGAAAAATATCAATGAGTAGCCACATTGCTATTACTAATAAGTCATTGAGCTCAAAATCAAGGTAGTTTCCTGGAAGTGTGAGCCACAGATCTTTAGCCAAAATAGAAGGGAAAAAGTGGAAACAGTGACAGATTTTATTTTCTTGGGCTCCAAAATCACAGTGGACAGTGACTGCAGGGATGAAATTAAAAGATGCTTGCTTCTTGGGAAAAAAGCTGTGACAAGCTTACCTTATTAAAAAGCAGAGACATCACTTTGCCAACAAAGGTCCATTTAGTCAAAGCTATGGTTTTTCCCTTGTAGCTTGGTCGGTAAAGAATCTGCCTGCAATGCAGGAGATCCAGGTTAAATTGCTGGGTCAGGAAGATCCCCTGGAGGAGGATATAGCAACCCACTCCAGTATTCTTGCCTGGAGAATCCCGTGGATAGAGGAGCCTGGCAGGTTAGAGTCCATAGGATCTTAAGAGTCAGACACGACTTAACAACTAAACCTCCACCACTGTGTTTTTTCCTGTAGTTATGTATGGATGTGGGAGTTGAACCATAAAAAACGCTGAACACTGAAGAAATGATGCTTTTAAACTGTGGTGTTGAAGAACACTCTTGAGAGTCACTTGGACTGCAAGGAGGTCAAACCTAAAGGAGATCAACCCTGAATATTCATCGGAGGGACTAATGCTGAAGCTGAAGCTCCAATACTTGGGCTACCTGATGAGAAAAGCTGACTCATTAGAAAAGACTATGATACTGGGAAAGATTTGAGGGCAGGAGGAGATGGGAGCAACAGAGGATGAGATGGTTTGATGGCATCATCGATTCAATGAACATGAACTTGGGCAGGCTCCGGGAGATAATGAAAGACAGGGAAGACTGGCAGTTCCAGAAAGAAGGTAATGCTTCTCTCTTGGACCTAATTTTGGTCTACTGACTTTCCCAGAGCAAGGAGTTCCTCAAAACAGTAGTAGTCCCTTATCTCCTTTAAAGTACCAGCCTCAGGTTTCATAAAGCCAGTTCAGGAAAGAGTGTGGTCCAAGATACAAGCCAAGGAGCACACTCAAAAGACATTCTTTCAAATAGATTCACAACAGCTTTCAGATACTGCCTAGCCATGCAAGGGTTTAGGGTAATACAAGTGGTTTGTGATTCCCTTCTCCAGTGGACCACATTCTATCAGACCTCTCTACCATGACCCACCCATCTTTGGTGATCCCACATGGCATGGCTTACTTTCATTGAGTTAGACAAGCCTGTGGTCTGTGTGATTAGATTGACTAGTTTTCTGTGATTATGATTTCAGTTTGTCTGCCTTCTAATGCCCTCTCGCAACACCTACCATCTTACTTGGGTTTCTCTTACCTTGGACGTGGGGTATCTCTTCAAGGCTGCTCCAGCAAAGTGCAGCCGCTGCCACCGCCCCTGACCTCAGACATGGGATAACTCCTCCCAGCCACTTCCCTGACCTCGGATATGGGGTAGCTCCTCTCGGCCGCTCCTGCTTGCTAAAAGTATTTCCTCCATGTCCAAGGAGCAGTGACTGCATGGGCACAGGAGGGCCGAGAGGAGCTACTCTACGTTCAAGGTCAGGAGGGGAGGTGGTGAGGAAATACCCCTTGTTCAAGGTAAGAGAAAACCCAAGTAAGATGGTAGGTGTTGTAAGAGGGCATCAGAGGGCAGACATACTGAAACCATAATCACAGAAAACTAGTCAGTCTAATCACATGGACCACAGCCTTGTCTAACTCAATGAAACCAAGTCATGCTGTGTGGGACCACCCAAGACGGGCAGGTCATGGTGGAGAGTCTGACAGAACATGGTCCATTGGAGAAGGGGATCGCAAACCACTTCACTATTCTTCCCTTGAGAACCCCATGAACAGTATGAAAAGGCAAAATGATAGGATACTGAAAGAAGAACTTCCCAGGTCAGTAGGTGCCCAGTATACAACTGGAGATCAGTGGAGAAATAACTCCAGAAAGAATGAAGAGATGGAGCCAAAGCAAAAACAACACTAAGTTGTGGATGTGACTGGTGATAGAAGCAAGGTCTGATTCTGTAAAGATCAATATTGCATAGGAACCTGGACTGTCAGGTCCATGAATCAAGGCAAATTGGAAGTGGTCAAACAAGAGATGGCAAGGGTGAATGTCAACATTCTAGGAATCAGTGAACTAAAATGGACTGGAAAGGGTAAATTTTACTCAGATGACCATTATATCTACTACTGGGGGCACGAGTCCCTCAGAAGAAATGGAGTAGCCATCATGGTCAACAAAAGAGTCCAAAACGCAGTAGTTGGATGCAATCTCAAAAATGACAGAATGATCTCTGTTTGTTTCCAAGGCAAACCATTCAATATCAGAGTAATCCAAGTCTATGCCCCAACCAGTAATGCTGAAGAAGCTGAAGTTGAATGGTTCTATGAAGACCTACAAGACCTTTTAGAACTAACCCCCCAAAAAAGATGTCCTTTTCATTATAGGGGACTGGAATGTAAAAGTAGGAAGTCAAGAAACACCTGGAGTAACAGGCAAATTTGGCCTTGAAATGTGGAATGAAGCAGGTCAAAGGCTAATAGAGTTTTGCCAAGAGGACACACTGGTCATAGCAAACACCCTCTTCCAACAACACAAGAGAAGACTCTACACATGGACATCACCAGATGGTCAACACGGAAATCAGGTTGATTATATTCTTTGCAGCCAAAGATGGAGAAGCTCTATACAGTCAGCAAAAACAAGACCAGGAGCTGTCTGTGGCTCAGATCATGAACTCCTTATTGTCAAACTCAGACTTAAATTGAAAAAAGTAGGGGAAACTACTAGACCATTCATGTATGACCTAAATCAAATACCTTATGATTGTACAGTGAAAGGGATAAAGAGATTTAAGGGACTAGATCTGATAGATAGAGTGTCCTTGAACTATGGACTGAGGTTCATGACATTGTACAGGAGACAGGGATCAAAAACATCCCCATGGAAAAGAAATGCAAAAAAGCAAAATGGCTGTCTGGGGAGGCCTTACAATAGTTGTGAAAAGAAGAAAAGCAAAAAGCCAAGGAGAAAAGGAAAGATATAAGCACCTGAATGCAGAGTTCCAAAGAATAGCAGAGAGAGATAAGGAAGCGTTTCTCAGCAATCAATGCAAAGAAATAGAAGAAAACAACAGAATGGGAAAGACTAGAGATCTCTTCAAGAAAATTAAAGATACCAAGGAAACATTTCATGCAAAGATGGGCTCGATAAAGGAAAGAAATGGTATGGACCTAACAGAAGCACAAGATATTAAGAAGAGGTGTCAAAAATACACAGAAGAACTGTACAAAAAAGATCTTCATGACCAAGATAATCACGATGATGTGATCACTCACCTAGAGTCAGACATCCTGGAATGTGAAGTCAAGTGGGCCTTAGAAAGCATCACTATGAACAAAGCTAGTGGAGGTGATGGAATTCCAGTTGAGCTATTTCAAATCCTGAAAGATGATGCTGTGAAAGTGCTGCACTCAATATGCCAGCACATTTGGAAAACTCAGCAATGGCCACAGGACTGGAAAAGGTCAGTTTTCATTCCAATCCCAAAGAAAGGCAATGCCAAAGAATAATCAAACTACCGCACAATTGCACTCATCTCACATGCAAGTAAAGTAATGCTCAAAATTCTCCAAGCCAGGCTTCAGCAATACGTGAACCGTGAACTTCCTGATATTCAAGCTGGTTTTAGAAAAGGCAGAGGAACCAGAGATCAAATTGCCAACATCTGCTGGATCATGGAAAAAGCAAGAGAGTTCCAGAAAAACATCTATTTCTGCTTTTTTGACAATGCCAAAGCCTTTGATTGTGTGGATCACAATAAACTGTAGGAAATTCTGAGAGAGATGAGAATACCAGACCACCTGACCTGCCTCTTGAGAAATCTGTATGCAGGTCAGGAAGCAACAGTTAGAACTGGACATGGAACAACAGACTGGTTCCAAATAGGAAAAGGAGTATGTCAAGGTTGTATACTGTCACCCTGCTTATTTAACTTATAAGCAGAGTACATCATGAGAAACACTGGGCTGGAAGAAGCACAAGCTGGAATCAAGATTGTGGGGAGAAATATCCATAACCTCAGATATGCAGATGACACCATCCTTATGGCAGAAAGTGAAGAGGAACTAAAAAGCCTCTTGATGAAAGTGAAAGTGGAGAGTGAAAAAGTTGGCTTAAAGCTCAACATTCAGAAAATGAAGATCATGGCATCTGGTCCCATCACTTCATGGGAAATAGGTGGGGAAACAGTGTCTGACTTTGTTTTTGGGGGCTCCAAAATCATTACAGATGGTGATTGCTGCCATGAAATTAAAAGACGCTTACTCCTTGGAAGGAAAGTTATGACCAACCAGGGCAGCATATTCAAAAGCAGAGACATTACTTTGCCAACAAAGTCTGTCTAGTCAAGGCTATGGTTTTTCAGTGGTCATGTATGGATGTGAGAGTTGGACTGTGAAGAAAGCTGAGCACCAAAGGATTGATGCTTTTGAACTGTGATGTTGGAGAAAACTCTTGAGAGTCCCTTGGACTGCCAGGAGATCCAACCAGTCCATCCTAAAGGAGATCAGTCCTGGGTGTTCTTTCGAAGGAGTGATGCTAAAACTGAAACTCTGATACTTTGGCCACCTCATGGGAAGTGTTGACTTATTGGAAAAGACTCTGATGCTGGGAGGGATTGGGGGCAGGAGGAGAAGGGGATGACAGAGGATGAGATGGCTGGATGGCATCACCAACTCGATGGACATAAGTTTGTGTGAACTCCAGGAGTTGGTGATGAACAGGGAGACCTGGCTTGCTGCAATTCATGGGGTTGCAAAGAGTCGGACATGACTGAGCGACTGAACTGAACTGAAGTATTAACTAACTGCTAGTATCTTGACCTTGATCTTGACCCTGACCCACATCAATTTCCTATGGTTCAGAGGTGAAACAAGCCCAACAGGACAGCTTGAATTCCTTTGAGTTGGAATTCGCATAATTTGGTTTTTGTGCTGTGTGTGTGCATATAACTTTCTTAAAGGGAAAGAATCTCAAACCCCAAAGCATTTTAAGCCATTGTTTATTTTTCAGCCATTTGTTCTAAAATATTGGATTAAAAACCTGCTCTTCTTATTTTAATTTAGTTGGTGACATAGATTTCAAGAGTTCTGTCTCTTATTTCTTATTCAGAATCTGTCCTGAAGGCTCAAAAGAGAAACAAATTCAAGACTTCTGCATGGAGCATTTTATCAGCTAAGTTTTTATAAGAAGGAACTGTTTGTTTGTTTGTTTCCCCCTGCAGTTTAGTATACCTAACTGTGTTTTCAGGGTGAATGGTTGTAAATTTGAGTAAATGATATCCCAAAATTGTCTGCCTTCACTCTTTATAGTGCTTCAAAGAATCAGGTGAAGGAGTCTCCATTAAGAAGTAGAATCAAATTTAGGATAACATACTGTTTTTTTCAGAAAAATCTAAACCTGCGTTTAATTTTATTAACAAGAGGCCTGAGAGAACCTTGATATGAAGCTCTTACATATTATGAAGGAATTGCAATTTACACTAAATATGCTGATCATAAAAACCCAAGCTTCAATGATTTCTTCAAATCTTAGGTGCAATCAAATATTGTAAATGATGTTCATAAGGTGGAACTCATTTAATGCTCTCAATTGAGCCTGTTCTTCATAGCCTGTAAGGTAGAATATCTTTCACGTGCAGTAAAATATCATTCGTTGATTGCTTTCATTCACTTAATAGGAACTCCACTCAATTCAACTAATATTATTTGTTCTAATATGTGATAAGTTAAAAATATATTGCTATAGGGATTAAAAGATTTGTAAAAAAAGAACTTCATTATCAAAGAGCTTATATATAGTAGCAGTTTTAGGCAAGCACATAAATTCTCCTTTTAAAGGTTGACTGGTATAATATTTTTTAACACAAATAAGTCCTTTCAGGTTCAGAGTAATATGAGATCATCTTTGAATAGAGGCCCAAGAAGATTTCTTGGAGAATTGTCAGTTTAAGCCAGGTAAGATTTAACCAAGTGGAGACAGGGGAATAAAATAATTTTGTTCTATGTTAAAAGCCACTTTCATATATCTTTTCTTCATATGCAAGTATGCAACTATATGTTTACATTATATATTCTCTTCTTTTTTTATAACTTAACAACATATCTCAGAATTATTTCAAAATATGTACATAGATATCCAGTTTATAAAAATTACATATAATGTGTACCATAATTCATTGCTTATCTTATTAAATTTATTTTCAATTAAAGCCATTTTAATATTGTGTTAAAATTTAGTTTCACAATTTATTTAACCAGTACACAAAGAATGGACTTAGATTACTTCTGTTCTTTTGCTAGTTAAAAAAATTATTTTACCAGTTCCTCATTTGGAGAATTTAGGCTATTTCAAGTCATTGTTAATATATGATTAGAGCCACAGATATGTTTGCTCACACATAGGAAACTTTGTGTAGATTAATTTGTACATAGAAGAATTACAATGTCATGAGATAGGTGTATTTTAATTTTGATAGATATCATCAAATTGTACCATATAATGATCAGTTTTTATTCCCACAATATGCATGAAATTATTGGTTATCCTAAACAATCTCTACGAAGGATCTACAAAGGATCACCGAATTTTGATTTTTATCTATTTGATATGTGAATGGTGGTATTACAGTGTAGTTATAATATACACTTTTTATTACAAGGGAGACTAGACATCTTTTTTGTACTTAAAAGTTGGTGACTGTGATTCCAGCGATGGCAGCAATGCTTATTGCAGATACCTTTTCCATGGACAGCAACTAGAAATACTGCTTTCCCTCATTTCTCTTTCTTCACCTTTTCTCTTCTATTATCTCTATACAGCAAAAGGGAAAAATGGGAAATTATGAAAAAAGTAAATCGAAAATATAGAACTGAAAAACAAAATAACTGAAAATAAGATCTCATAGAAGGATTCAACAGAAGATTAGATAAATAACAGTGTAGAAAAAGTAGTTAAGGAGATATGGCCAAAATATTTGAAAATCGATGAAAGATACCGTTATAGATTGAAAAATTGATATAAACTTTCAAGCCATAAGTCACAAAGAAAATCATATGAAGGAACAATAAAGAAAACTGCTGAAAAGCAAAGACAAAGGAAATATAATGAGCAGCCAGAGAAAATGATCCATTGTCTTTATTAAACCAATAATGCAATTGACATCTGATTTCTTAAGAAAAGTTCAGAGGCAAGAAGACATCGGAATGATATTAAAAGTAGTTAATAAAAATAATTAACAGTCTAGAATTCAATACTCTAAAATATCCTTCATAAGCAGAGAAAAGTTAAGGACATTTCAGATAACTGAAACAGAATATTTTCCACAAGCAAAAATATACTAAGGAATCATTAAAAGGAGCTATTCTAACAGAAGGAAAATAATCTCAGATAAAGCAGGAGGAAATAAAGGCCATTTGGAGGAAGAAATATGTTGGTAAATCTAGATGAGTATTAATTATAGAAAAACAACAATAATAATGATAGTATGCAAGATTTTAAGATATATATGATTAAGAATTTTAGTAACATCAAAAAAGAGAGAAAGAGTAAATGAATATAATTAAATCGTTTTAAGTTTACTTTATTCTTTTGAAAACGGGAAAATTTTTCCATTTATATTAATCTTTAACTAGTCAAAGATGTGTGTTTTCGTTTCTAGGGTAACTACTAGAAGAGAAGTTTAAAATGTGTAATCAACGCGTGCTGTGCTTAGTTGCTCTGTCGTGTTTGAATCTCTGTGATCCCATGGACTGTAGCCCGCCAGGCTCCTCTGTCCATGGGGATTCTCCAGGCAAGAGTACTGGAGTGGGTTGCCATGCCCTCTTCCAGGGGTTCTTCCCAACCCAGGGAATGAACACAGGTCTCTTGCATTATAAGTAGATTCTTTACCATTTCAACCACCAGGTTTCTGACAATTAAAAATGGAAGATCAAAAAAATATTTTTTTTTCAAAAAGAAATCAGAAGAGAAGGAAAAAAAAGTGGGGCAAATAGAAAAATAAACAGTAAGTGGTATATTTAAACCAAAATGTATCTCTAATTTTATTGAATGTGTATAACCAAATAGTATAATTAAAAATAAAGCTTGAAAAACAATATTTAAAACTACTAACATGATAAGCTAAAGAATTATATCTTAATTATAAAATTGTTTAAAAAGTTGAAGTAAAAGCACAGAAACAATGTCCCATTCAAATATGAAGAAAATAAAGTTTGTGTACTTGTACCAATATCAGACAATGGCTAGTTTAAGGCAAGAAACACATTAAACAAGAATGAGGAATATGTCATGACAATAATAAGAGAAAATTCACAAGAAAAGCTCAATAATTCTTAATTTATATAAACCAAATTATAACTTTAATATCTATGTGATTAAATATTGAGAAAACTTTAAAGAGAAATAGACAAATCAAAAATGATAAAGTTTTAACTTGCCTCAGTTGGTAAGTTGGTAATGAGTTGAACAGGCTAACTGAAATCATTACTAAAGCTGTAGAACATTTAAACAGCATGACTAAAAAATGACCTAAATAAGCTTTTATAAAATGCTTCACACAATATCTGCAGAATCTACACATCTTTTAGTGCACATTAACAACTTACCAAAGCTGTTTGTATGCTGAACTTTAAAACATTTCTCAATAAAATTGAAGTACTGAGATCATTCTGAAAATTTCAGTGTATTTAAGCTAGAAAAAAATAAAAGAATAAATTACATAAAATTAGAAAATCCCCAAATATGTGAATAAAATATCTGTTTTCTGATATTTTATAGAAATACTTCTCTCTCTCTCTCTCTCTCTCTCTCTCTCTATATATATATATATATATATATATATATATATATATATATGCTAAAAAAGATTAAAAATAGATTAAATTTATTCCAGGAATGCACTGTTGGTTTATCATTATAAAAATAAATCCATTTTAATCCATTATATTAACCAACTGGAGAACCAAATCATATGATCTTGACACTTAGTTCTACTAAATATTTACTAGCTATCCTACTTAAGGCAACAAGGCAAGAAAAGGAAATAAAAGTTAAAGGGATTGAAAATATCACTGCAGATGACATGAATTGTATATTTAAAAATCAAAAGGAATTACACATTTACTATAATTAGTTTTAATTAGAATTAATGTGTGGATTCAACAACATGTCTAGAAATAATACAAAATTATTGCTATTTCTATATACAAGCAAAACAGCATGATTCTATGAATATTTCAATTGAAACCATTTTTAGTTGTAATGCAAGCTCAAACACTTGGTATACATGTAATAAAAGCTAAACCAGAGCTCTACACTCAAAATTTTGAAAACTCAATGAGAAAATTAAAGATAATCTAAATAAATGTGGGATGTATTTTCTGCATCCACTGGAAAATGAAACATTTTAAAGATAGCACTTCTCTACAAACTGATCTATACTTTCATTGCAATTCTGCCAATTCAATACAATATCAGTCAAAGTTTTAACAACTTTTCTTTTTAGTGGAAATTAACAAACTAATTCTAAATTTTGTGTAACAATGTAAATAGTTAAGAAAAACCAAGACAGTATTGAAGAAAAAGAATAATATTGGAGGCTTTCCTACCAGATATCAAGACAGCAAAAAGCTACATAATAAGCTAGAGGGATGTTGATCCAAGGATAGATAGATGTACTAAAAAGTACAAAGGCAGATCTCTACTTCACATGCTACTCAAAAATTACATGAAAGTAAATTGTAGATTAAAATGTAAAAGATAAAATGACAAAACTATAATAAAGAGAATATTTTCATGAATTTGGTATGGGTGATCATTTCTTAGATAAGACTAAAAGTCAGTATATCCATACTCTATGACCCATAAATTTTACTGTTAGGTATGCACCCAGTAAAGGTGGTTGCATTTATATCCAAAAGGAATAGACAAGAATATTAATAGGATTATTGGTAATAGCCAAAACTTGGAATCAATTCAATTGCTTATCAAGAGTAGAATGAAAATGATTTGTGGCATATTCATAAAATGTATATAATACTGGCAATGCAAATCCACACAATAGCGTGAATAGATCTTTGTCACAACGATAATGGAAAAAAGCCAGATTTATAAGTATGCATACTATGTGATGCTATTCATATAAATTTAAAAATTAGGCAAAATTGATGAAAATCAGGGTGATTGCTGTAGGACATGATGGACAGCAGTCTTCCATTTTGCTAGTAATGTTCCATGTCCTCACCTGATTACACAGGTATATTCACTTTTTGGCAATTCATGGAGCTGTACACTTGTGTGCACTTCTTAGTAAGCACACTGCAACTCAGTAAACATGTTTTCTTCATCTTTCCCTCTCCTCTTTCCATTTTTCTTTCTTTTCTTCTTTTATTTATTTTTTTCTTTTGAAATTGTTGATGCCAGACGTAGCAAGTGGGACAGGTAGCTGCCTAGAAAATAGAAAGTCTGGGTTATAGTCTTGGTATACATTGGTGCTAATTTACTGTTTAACTTTGGACAATTCACTTAACCTTGTGTTTTTCTTCTATCTGTTAAATGAAAAAGTAATATATTTGCTTTGTTTACATTACAAGTTAATTATAGAATTAAATAAAATAATAAATGTAAAAGTGTTAGAAAATCTAATAGCATGTATGTTAGATTGTTCTACCTAGAAATCTATGCTATCTGTAACTTTATGTTTCTTTAGGTACAGTAGGCAAGAATTTGCCAAGATTTGTGAAGTTGGCCCAGATAGTAAAGAAAATGCTTCAAAGTGGGTTACCCAGATATGGTCCCTGGGTTGGGAAGATCCCCTGGAAAGGGAATGGCTACCCACTCAAGTAACCTTGGTAGGAGAACTTGAGGAACAGAGGAGCCTGGTGGGGTCATGGGGTCGCAAAGAGTCCAACATGACTGAGCAACTAACACTTTCACTACTTTCTCCTGTTGAGTACTATTAGAATTAATCTCCTAATTTCTATCTCAGATATCTAACTTTAGATGTTTGGAATCCATGGACATGGAGGTCTTTTTTTAATCATTTTAATCAACTAACTAATTTGATTTGTAAAATATTTCTGATAATTTGGCTCTTCTCAACCCCCTGTGGTGACCTAAATGAGCAGGAAATTCAAAAAAGCGGGAATATATGTACACATATGGGCTTCCCCAGTGGTTCAGAGATAAAGAATCCACCTACAATGCAGGAGACGTGGCAGAGCCATGGGTTCAATTCCTACCTCGGAATATCCCACGGAGGAAATGGCAACCTCTCTGGTCTTCTTGCCTGGAAAATCCCATGGACAGAGGAGCCTGGAAGACTACAGTCCATGGGGTCACAAAGGAATCGGACACGACTTAGAGACTAAGCAACAACAACAAGGTACACATATGGCTGATTCACTTTGCTGTACAGTAGAAAATACCACAACATTGTAAAGCAGCTATATTCCCATAAAATTTTTAAAAATGAGGATAAAGATGTTTTCCTGATATGTGGCATTTCTGTAAGTTTAAATTACACAATCTCTAAAATACTTAGCAAACTGCCTAAAACAGTCTTTCATTCATCTGTTCACTCATTAGAAAATTTTCAGTTGTCCAAAATGCTGAAGATGATGTGCTGTCCTTGCCTTTGTGACTGTTATATAGTGGCAAGTCATACATCAGTTCAGTTCAGTTCAGTCGCTCAATCGTGTCTGACTCTTTAAACCCCATGGACTGCAGCACGCCAGGCTTCCCTGTCCATCACAAACTCCCAGAATCTGCTCAAACTCATGTCCATCGAGTCAGTGATGCCGTCCAACCATCTCATCCTCTCTCATCCTCTTCTCCTCCTGCCTTAAATCCTTCCCAGCATCAGACTCTTTTCCAATGAGTCAGTTCTTCACATGAGGTGGCCAAAGTATTGGAACTTCAGCTTCAGGATCAGTTCTTCCAATGATTATTCAGGACTGATTTCCTTTAGGATGGACTGGCTTGATCTCCTTGCAGTCCAAAAGATTCTCAAGAATCTTCAATACCACAGTTCAAAAGCATCAATTCTTTCAGTTCTCAGTTTTCTTTATAGTCCAACTCTCCCATCCATACACAACTACTGGAAAACCCATAGCTTTGATTAGACAGACCTATGTTGGCAAAGTAATGTCTCTGCTTTTTATGATGCTGTCTAGGTTGGTCATAACTTTCCTGCCAAGGTATAAGTGTCTTTTAATTTCATGGCTACAGTCACCATCTAGAGAGATTTTGGAGTCCAAGAAAATGAAGTCTGTCACTGTATCCATTGTTTACCCATCTATTTGCCATGAAGTGGTAGAACCAGGTGCCATGATCTTCGTTTTTTGCATGCTGACTTTTAAGCCAACTTTTTCACTCTCTTCTTTCACTTTCATCTTCAATTCCTCTTTGTTTTCTGACATAATGGTCATATCTGAGGTTATTGACATGTCTCCCAAAAATCTTGATTCCAGCTTGTGCTTCATCCAGCCTGGAATTTTTTATGATGTACTCTTCATATAAGTTAAATAAGCAGGGTGACAGTATAACAGCCTTGATGTACTCCTTTCCCAGTTGGGAATCAGTATGTTGTTCCATGTCCAGTTCTAACTGTTGCATCCTGACTAGCATACAGATTTCTCAGGAGGCAGGTAAGGTGGTCTGGTATTCCCATCTCTTGAAGAATTTTCCACAGTTTGTTGTAATCCACACAGTCAAGGGATTTGGCATAGTCAATAAAGCAGAAGTAGATGTTTTTCTGGAACTGTCTTGCTTTTTCAATGATCCAACAGATTTTGGCAATTTGATCTCTGGTTCTTCTGCCTTTTCTAAATCCAGCTTAAACATTTGGAAGTTTTTGGTTCATGTACTGTTGAAGCCTCATTTGGAGAATATTGATCATTACTTTGCTAGCATGTGAGATGAGTGAAATTGTGTAGTAGTTTGAACATTCTTTGGCATTGCCTTTATTTGGGATTGGAATGAAAATTGACCTTTTACGGTCCTGTGGCCACTATTAAGTTTTCCAAATTTTCTGGCATATTGAGTGTAGCACTTTCACGGCATTATCTTTTAGGATTTGAAATAGCTCAACTGGAATTCCATCAGCTCCACTAGCTTTGTTTGTAGTGATGCTTCCTAAGTCATAGATACTAACACAAAAACAATTATTAATAATTAATTAAAATCAGTAAATATGTTATGTCCTGCATGCAGTCCATGGGGTCACAAAGTTTTGGATGCAACTCAGTGACTGAACAACAGAATATTATGACTCAACAAAACTGGGTAATAGGCGGGAGAATGACTGACTGGACCTAGCAGGTGATGTGATCAAAGAAGCCTTCAATACAGAGGAGGCCCTGGGACTGAACCCTAAATGATAAGAAGGAGTTCATCATGGGACTACCTTTCTGGTGCATCAACTTTGGCTGCCTTTTAGCCATAATAGTGGAGCTGTGATAGAAACCATGTTTCCCACCAGCCTATGATGGTCCCGCTTGAGATGTCCTAAAAGTATCAAATACACATTGAACTTCAAAGACTTAATATAAAAAAAAGTTAAGTATCTTAATATATATACTAACTACACATTGAAATGTTATTCTGGATATAATTAGCTATACAAAATATTAATATTTTATATCATTTTCACTTTTATTTTTAATAATGTGACTGCTATAAAGTTTTAAGTTACACATGTGACTCATAGTTTCTACTAGCCAGTGTTGAACTAGGGGAGGAGTATATCAGAGAAGGGAAACAAATAGCACGTGCCAATGTCTAAGGTAGGAAATTTGTTCTGATTACAGTCATTTGGATCATATTAATTAACCCCTGACTTGACTGCATTGTCAATAGAAAGATTTAAGATTGTTCTCTGGACATTATAAAAGCACTTCTTTTTCTCTATATATTATCTCTAAATATTTGAAAAATTATGATCATGTACCAGTGTTCACAAATCAGTAAATTTGGTTTAATGGTTAACTGCAAAAAAAAAAAAAAGAAACCTCAGGTTATCCCTCAATGTAACATAGCAGTTGAAAACAAGAGTTTTCAAGTCAGAGAACCTGGTTTCAAATCCTTACTACTATACTCTAGGTAAGCTTGAGTGTCTTACTTAACATCTCCCTCTGTGTGTGTGTGTGTGTGTGTCTGTGTGTCTGTGTGTGTGCTCAGTTGTTTGTCATGTCCAACTCTGCCACCTCATGAACTGTATAGCCCATCAGGCTCCTCTGTCCCTGGGATTTTTCAGGCAAGAATACTGGAGTGGGTTGCCATTTCTTCCTCCAAGGGATCTTCCTGATCCGGGAATCAAACACGCATCTCCTGCATTTCCTGCACTGAAGGCAGATTCTTTACCACTGAGCCACCTGGGAGTCCCAGCATCTCCCTACCTCAACCATTTATTCTGTAAATCATAGAGAACTTTACTGCTTATGACAATGTTATATAAGAACAGAACTATATTTTAATTTCAATAGACATCCTTTGTTTAATACATCATAATTTAGTTCATTGTAAATTTCCTGTGAAATCTTGTCCCTCTCCTTAATTCCACTGTTAAAGTCTTATCTACCTTCCTGGTTCTACCTTAAATACCTTCTATTTAAAAAAATACATATTTTACATCCAAAAAAATATTCTCAGGTATACAAAGAAGCAAGAAACTATTACCCATAAGATGGAGAAATAAAAATCAATGGAAACAGATGCATGATAGAAATAATAGAATTATCAGGAAAAAAAGAACATAGCTATTCATGTTTCATATTTTAAAAAAAGTAGTGAAAGCGTAACAAGATGAAATAAAAACATATACATCTAGTAAAGTATACACAAATCTTAATTATGTTGAATTGCTTCACAGTGATTTTTAGGTCTTCTTTTCTATTTATTCCATCAAGTTTTGAGAGTTTGATATTGAAACTCCAAATAAAAATATTTATTTATCTACTTAAACAATAATTGTAATACATAGTGGAACTATATGTAACTTTTTTCTATATTTTCCAAGTCTCCTGTATAGTATCATATTTTCATACTTTAAAAAATAAAGAAAAAATTAAATAAAAAGAAAGTATACACAAAAGTGAACATATTGTATGATCTAATTTATATGAAAATCCAAAAAAGGTAAAACTAATCTATGGTCGGGCTCAGTGGTAAAGAACCTGCCCTGCCAATGCAGTTGATGCACGTTCAATCCCTGGGTCGAGAAGAGCCCCTGAAGAAGGAATGGCGACCCAGACCAATATTCTTGCCTGGGAAATACCACAGACAGAGGAGCCTGAGGGCTACAGTCCATGGGGTCACAATAGAGTCGAACACAACTTGGCAACTAAACAACCACAGCAAGAATCTATGCTGACACAGGCAGTTATTTATTTAGTGAATTTAGTAATAGGAATGCAATGGCTGCAAATGTATAAACTCAATTTTTCTGTATGAGTATGTGTGAGGAAAATGATCCATTCCTTAACTGGAGTGGAATTTACATGGGAGTATGCATTTGTTAGGCCTCATTGCATTGTACTCTTAAAATGGATGCACTGTCTGGTATATAATTTTTATGTCAAAAATTTGATATGAGGAAAAGAATACATTTTGCCCTAATGAAGTTTATTTTAAAAATATAATTATGGTTAATATTAGACAAACTATATTTCTCATGAAATATCATTAAACCAGAAACAGAAGAAAATGTCCTTATCAAGTGATAAAAATTAATAAAACAAATAATATGAAATATCATATAAATGAAGAAACTCTAGAGGTATTTTCCATAAAAGTAAGATCAAGACAAGGATGCCCACTATTATTGATATTACTTAATGCATTGATGATCATAGCAATTTTCTAATTAGGGAAAAAGAAATGAAAGTTAAGTAATCAAAAACAAAGAGATAAATAGTCATTATTTACAGATAGTATGTTTATCGATATTTTAAAAACACTACATTTATTTATTCCAATTAGCGGGTTCAGCAAATTTACTGCATAAATGATTAGTACTGCTTTTCTATAGCAAGAGATTGACAAATATTGCCTGCTAGCCAAATCGGGCCCTCACCTGTTTTGTAAATAGAATTTTATTGGAACATAGCCATGGTCATTTGTTTATACATTGTCTCGGGCTTTCTTGCTAATATGGCAGAATTGAATATTTACAACAGAGACTGGCCCTCAAAGCCCAAATTATTTACTATCTGGTCTTTTACAGGAACAAACTTGCTGATCCCTGCTCTATAGCAGCAATAACCAAATGAAAAATGCAATAGGTTAAATAAGGTGCAGTTTACAAAAGTGACAATAATTGTCACATATCTGTAAATTAGCCTAACAAAGGATGAACACTGACTTGACGATATCAATAATTAATGCCCTTATTAAAGGATTTAAAAATGGATCTAACTGTATAGGAAGATTATCTATATTTATGGATGGAGCAACTTATCACCATAAACAGGGGTCTCCAGCTCCCAGGGCCACGGACTAGTACTGGTCTGTGGCCTGTGAGCAAACCAGCTACACAGTAAAAGGTGAGCAAAGGGTAAAACTAAAACCATCCAAAACCATCTCCCCTCCCCACCCCGTGCCCTGTTCCTGGAAAAAAAGTATCTTCTATGAAACCAGTGCCTAGTAGCAAAAAGCTTGGTGACTGCTGATTATGAGATATAAATTTCCTTTAAATGAATTTTTTAAATCAAGGCAGTCAAATAAAAACAGAAGAATATTTTTAGGAACTGGTAAACTCCTTTCAGCCTTTATATGGTTAAATAATGATCCATAAAAGGGCGAGTGAAGAGGGAGTCTCTCTTCCAAATATTTATATTTTGTAAAAATAGCATGTTGTTTTCTGAGGAATAAGTATACCAAAGGAATAGAAGTCACAACAAGATCCACTTATATGTGAGAAAAAATGCTGATAAATATAGCACAAGTGCATGTATGTGTTATTTAGAAATGTGTGTTTAGAAACTGCTTACTATTTATTAAAAAATAAATAAGCTTGGGTCACTAATTTACATTGTATTAAAAAAAAACCAGTTCTGATGTTGTACATATTTATGTGCAAAAGATAAACTATGAAACTATTGTACTAACAGGAGGAATACTCCTGTAACTTGGAGCATAGGAAGGGACAGTCTTGGATAAAATTCCCAAAAGAAAACTCACGGTGCAAAACAATGAATGGATTTCACTGTATGGAATTAACTATCACTCTCCATGAAGAATGACATATTATGTATTATGTGATATATAATATGCTGTATTTCTATATAATTATATAACAATACATCTTTGCATGCTTGCTAAGTCACTTTGGAGGCTTCCCTGGTAGCTCAGATGGCAAAGTGTCTGCCTGAAATGCAGGAGACCCAGGTTCGATCCCTGGGTCGGGAAGATCCCCTGGAGAAGGAAATGGCAACCCACTCCAGTACTCTTGCCTGGAAAATTCCATGGACAGAGGAGCCTTGTAAGATACAGTCCATGGGGTCGCAAAGAGCTGGACATGACTGAAGTGACTTCATTTAAGTCACTTCAGTCATGTCCAACTCTTTGTGACCCTTTTGACTATGCCCCCCCCAGGCTCCTCTGTCCATGAGATTCTCCAGGCAAGAATACTGGAGTGAGTTGCCATGCTCTCTTCCAGGGGATTTTCTCAATCCAGGGATCAAACCCATGTCTCTTACATCTCCTGCATTGGCAGCAGGTTCTTTACCACTAGCGCCACTTGGGAAGCCCATAATAAAACATATACGGAAGGAATTCCTGAAATCACATTAAAAAAATGACAGAAAAACAATTCAAATGTGCAAATGTTTTCTACTTATAATTCACAGAAAGGGAAGCCCAAACTGACTGCAAGTATCATAAAAATACTCAAACTCATCAGAAATATGATAAATACAGTAAAAATAAAATAATGGTTTATCCATGTTAAAAGCAAAATGAAATTATCAGTACAGCATAACTTGTAGCAATTATGAGGGGATAGGAACATGCACTGCTGGTAAGATTATACCTATTCTAAACAACAATCTTACCAGCAATTATGTACATCTACACACTTAATTACATCCGTACACTCAGTCATCTGTACCGAGTGTACACTTGGTCATCTCTTCTAAGTGTATATACATTCTGAGTGTATGTACTGTGTATTTGGCCATCTTGATTTAAAAATCTGTTTATCACTGCCCATCCTTAGCATGTTCTTAACAAGTCTTCATTCTTCTTCAGTTCTGTGCACCTCTCCATAACCTTGCTGTGAATGTATACACACTTATGAGCATGGATTCATCCTGAGTGCTATGTGTTCATCCTTGCTGAACATATGCACATGCTATCTGAGTGGGTCTCAGGAAGCTCACTTCTGCAATATAACCCAGAGAAATTCTTTCATAGGTTTATAAAAAGACTTATGAAGGTATTCATTATCTAGCATAGCAGGGAGTTGGAAGGAATCTATTTGGGGAATACTTAAGGAAATGTGGAAGCTGCAGTTAGAAGCCACAAACTCATGGTATAAGAGATAAACGGATGCTTATAAAAACTGTATTGAAGGAATAAAGTAGGAAACAGAGCAATATTGTTTACATAAACTCAAAACACATACATAGTCACAAAAGCACTATATTTGAAAGCAATGCACGCATAAAGATATATCTAAATACATCAAAACAGGTATTTAGTAGGGGTACAGGAACATCAATGAGAATCAGGATCTAGGGTGAAGGAAGATGGGACTAAATAAGAGACGGACCTCATATCAACATGATGGCTTGTGCACATATATGAAAGAGACCTGCACAAGCAATAAGGGGGATTGTTGTCATTTATTTGCTAAGTCATGTCTGACTCTTTGTGACCTCATGTACTGTAGCCCACCAGGCTCCTTTCTCCAAGAGATTTCCCAGGCAAGAATACTGGAGTTAGTTGCCATTTCCTTCTCCAGGAGACCTTCCCAACACAGGGATCTAATCCAAGTGTCTCCCATTGGAGGTGGATTCTTTACCACTGAGCCACCTAGGAAGCCCAGTAAGGTGGATGTACCCCCTCACTTTTGAAGCGTTATAGTCCTGATCATGAGGAATATACTACTAACTTAACCTTTTGTAACTTACTCAGAGTGAGAAGTGAAAATTAAAAAGAATGAGAGAGCATCATACTGAATTGATAAAACAGACATTCACAAGTAATATGCATTGAGCATAGATGGCTGAGCATATAATATAAAGCTTTCTGAAGGTATTTTAGCACGTCTTCACCAAAAATTGTAGGAGATAACTCATTCATTCCTGGCTAAATGCTTCATTTGTATTTAGTTGGAATGATCTAATCATACTTTCTAATCTTATTTAAATATTTTTTTTTCCAAATTGCAGTAACTACACTTTGCAAAGTCATTGTTCCTAGATGGAATTAAATTACTTACCTTGGTAATGGAGAGTCACCAGAAGGATGTAAATGAGTTGTTAACACGGCACTTCATTGCCACAATAATTTAGAGCCTCTAGTTAGCTTGATGTGTCTGCAATAAATGTTTTATTATTTAGGAAAAATACACTATACAAGTTGCAATGTGCCATGCTCATTCATGCTGTAAATCAACAAAGATCAGCAGACTGAATAGAAAAATGAAAAGCTTATTTAGAAACTGACATAAGCTTTTAGATGAGCAGGGATGGTTGAAGTTAACTACATTCATTTTTCTTTGCTTGTCATAGTTGCCACTTGAATTTCACTGCTAAAGATAGAAGATAGTTTTGCTTTATGAAATTATATCCACAGAAGCAGTGTTTGCATTTATAGAGATATAGTCATAATAAAGTGGAATATAAAGAAGCCATACTAAAGTAACAGTAGCCCCAAATTTATGAAGTGTGAAGTGGGATTTTCTTCCCCACATCTCTAAATTCAGCGAAATCGTATGGAGATTATCATGTTGGAAACCAAGGTGTGACTTTATGTCCCGGGACTGTATAGTAATTGCCAGAGAATACAGTAAGACACCATACACTTTAGCATTTGTAGAAAGTCTGGCAATCTTTTCTTTATTTGCTTTGTTCTCATTTTGGCAAACTCAAACCCCCAGAAAAAACGTTATGCTCACATAATGCCAGGCACTGTGGCAAGACTGACATCAATGACTTAAGTGTGGATGCTGCTCTGCTTAACCGTTCAGTCGTGTAAGTTCCTGACCCCATGAAATGGAGCCCACCAGGCTCCTCTGCCCACGAGATTCTCCAGGCAAGAATACTGGAGTGGGTAATCCCCTTCTCCAGGTCATCTCCCCCACCAGGGATGGACCCAGGTCTCCTGCATTGCAGGCATATTCTTTACCATCTGAGCCCCCAGGAACCTAGAAAGTGCCAAAGTCAACTGCAGGTGACCTTCTTGGTACTGGAACAGTGAAGAGCAAACTCTTAGCTGTCACAGGAAGGCATTGCCCAGGGCTACAAATGACAAATTTTTTGGTGTAGAAGGGACACAGATAAATGGCATCCACCTGTCTTAGTGTTACCTCCTTCATAATAGCATCATAGCTCACCAATCAAGTCCCTAATTCTCACACATTACTTTATAAAACACATACTATATGGTGACCCTTCTCTGCTTAACAACTATTAAGGGTGCCATCATGTTACTGAGAGGACATGTGCCCGGGCCCAGCACACACAGACCGACTTCATTCCTTTGCTCGGGGCCTCGGGTGCTCCATCTGGGGTTCCTGGTGGGCACCAGAACTGAGCGCTGGTCTGGGCTCTACATTTACAAGACTCCTCTTTCAGGATCCTCATGGGAGGGCTCTGGTGACATTCGGCAGGCTTGAGCAGGCACAATCACACTCTCAGTTGCCCAACCCTGTGCTCACCCTGCATCTGTTCACCAGCACAGTCAGCTGCGTGGGACTGAGCATGAGCCAGGTTCCTTGCTAAAGGTCACTGGCAGGTAGCGAGAAAAGTAAGCTCTCAAATCATGGACCAAGTGGCTCCAGAGTCCCCACCCCAGCCTTGCTCTTTCTCTGTCCTCAGAGTCTGACTCTCCTGAAGCTGAGTTCAAAAGCCCACTGATGCTTAGCGCACCTGGTGTGACATCTATTGAAGGTGACCACTTGTGAAGCAGACCTGCTTGGGGCCAGGCCTGCGGCCACACAGTGCAGAAACTGAGGGCGAGAGGCCAGACACTTGAGCTGATGCGTGCAGTGCTGAGGGGGCTTCCCAGGTGGCGGCAGCCAAAGCAGGAGACAGGAGATGCAAGTTTGATTCCTGTGTGGGGAAGATCTCCTGGAGGAGGGCAGGGCAACCCACTCCAGTGTTCCTTTTATTTTATTTATTTTTTAATTGGAGGATAGATAATTGGTTTACAATATTGTGTTGGCCTCTGCCAGACTCCAGTATTCCTGCTTGGAGAATCCCATGGACAAAGGAGCCTGGTGGACCACAGTTTATGAGGTGGGAAAGAGTCAAACACAACTAAAGCAACCACCATATTGAAATGAGCTCTTTTAGAAGGAAGACTTGTCACAGTCATCAAGACCTGAAACCTCAGCTTTGATTCCTACCAGCACAATGTGAATATTTGTGCATAATTTTACATCTTGAATGATTTCTGTCTCAAATTTTCTTTAAGTTAAAATGTATAATTTAGCAATACCAAATGCTGGTGAGGATTTGAAGCAATCAGAACTCTCATACATTGTTGTTGGGGGCATAAAATGGTGCACCCAATTAAGAATAATTCGACAGTTAAAGTTAAACACATATACTTGTTCATCAGTTACATTCCTAGGGGTTTACTCAGAGAAATAAAAACACATGTCCACATAAAGAACTGTATAAGAACGTTCATAGCAGTTTTTTTCAACAGAAAAAAAAAGTTTTAATATTGATTTATTTATGATGGTGAAAAGAAATTAGAATCCCAGAAAGGGATCACTTAAGTTATAAGGGAAATGTAACTTGATGGGAAAGACATATGAGCAGTGCAAAGCTGTGAGGTGAGTTCACAGGAGGCTCTTATGGAAACCCAGGGAAAGGTTTCAGGGGTCAAGGTGAGGTGTGAGAGGGCACAAGGAAACCCTAATGATAAGAGAATGCAGAAGCAGAATTGAAGTTATACTGGAGGCAGGGGTGTCGGTGTAATTTATACACAGTGAAATGCACAGGTCTTAAAAGTATATAGTTCAACAAATGTAGACAAATAATATTAATCCATATAACTTACACCTGCAACAAAACCTAGAACATTTCTAAAACCATAGGAAGTTCTCTGGACCTCTTTCCTAATAAAATCACTCTCTACCATAGGCAACCAATATTTGACTTCCATCACCAAAGGTTAATTTTGCATGTTTCTGAAATTTACATTGATAAAATCATATATTATGCATGTTCATGTCCAACTTTTTTTACTCAACTTAATGCATTTGAGATTCACCTCTGCTGTTGGCTATATCAGTAGTCCATTCTTTTGTATACAGAAAAGTATCATATTGTGTGTAGACAGCAATAATTTATTTGCTCTTTCTATAATTGATGAATACTTGACTTGTTTCATTTTTTGGCTATTATGAATAAAACTGCTATGAACGTTCTTATACAGTTCTTTATGTGGACATGTGTTTTTATTTCTCTGAGTAAACCCCTAGGAATGTAACTAATGAACAAGTATATGTGTTTAACTTTAACTGTTGAATTATTCCTAATTGGGTGCACCATTTTATGCCCCCATCAACAATGTATGAGAGTTCTGATTGCTTCAAATCCTCACCAGCATTAGGTATTGCTAAAGTCATACATTTTAACTTAAAGAAAATTTGAGACAGAAATCATTCAAGATGTAAAATTATGCACAAATATTCACATTGTGCTGGTAGGAATCAAAGCATTATTGCAAGGTATAAATGTAGAGGCATGCCCTACAAAATTAGTATTCATCATAAAATAAAATGGATTTCATTGGCATTCACCCTTATCTTCCTTTGATAAATCAGTGTATATATTCCCATTACCTCAATGAAATATCATGAATTGATATTAGCTTGCTAAGATGAATACTAACATTTTTAGAATGCTTAACTGTAAGTGGCTTTGGAATTAACATAGAGCCTGGAAATATCCATCATTGTCTACTATCTGTTGTAGTCAATCCCTTAGATCTTGCAAGTCTGGAGACATGAAAAATAAAGAGATCCACATCTCTTCACTGCGGAATGATTGTGAAAGAATTTATCCTTGCTGCACTCTAGTTTTCCTTTTTGAAACTAGAAATAAAGTTAAAAATAGGAAAAGCGTAAGGGAGAGGGAAAGAGAAGGGGTGGAGAGAGAGACGAAGAGAGAGAGAAATGGATCTGGGATCCATGGCACTCTAGGGAGTCTGTGTAGGGCAACTTGCACCTTGGCACTTTCTGGATGGGTCTGCTAAGAAAGGCTCTGCTTGCTCTCTGCAATTAACTGCTCTGGCTGAGTGAGTCCAGGTGCTGTGAAGCTACGCTACTGGAAAGAGCTCATGAGTGTGTAACCAATAGGCATAACTTTATTACTTTCATATGATTTTAGTAAAAACAAAAATTGAAAATCTTTTTTGTGTGTGTGAACAGAATAGACTCAACAAAGTGGATGAAGCTGTTGATACTTATTAGGAAGAAGGAAAAGTGAAGTCTATCTTCACTTTGACAATAAAAGACAGAGTCTTCCTGCCACAACTATTTTGTGAAAATAAAGTTGAATGCCTAAACATACATCAGAGAACACTCTCAGGTAAGGTTTATGAACCATGACTAACCTTGTCTCTGTGAATTTTAGCACATCTTCCCAAGATGACCCAACATGCATGCTGCCCCAGTTTAATCTGAAATTAACCTTCACCATGCCTTTTCCTGTGTGGTGCCTGCCTTTGAGTGGTGTCGTTGTCACACAGTGATGTGGTTCACTAGTTTACAGTGTTGATTTGGACAAGTTACCACTAATGTGTCTATGCTTCAGCATCCTCAACTGTGAAGGAGAAATGACCCTGTTAACAGCATGCTTCCCTGAGGCGCTGTGATGGACAGCCAATACAATTATTGTGGAGCATTTTACCTGATGCAAAAAACAAAGGATTTTTATGGGAAAGTTATATGACCTTCTTTCTGGCATTACATGATGGTTCAGAGAGCCTGGTTATTGTTTTTTGAAAACATTTATTTAGAAAATGTCTTGACAAGCTTAAACAACCACTGCTTTACAGTATACAATATTAAGACTAGTTTTATTACTTTTGCTGTCATCAATTATTATTATTATTATTATTACCACTGGAAAAATGTGAAAGAGGACCCACAATTATGGACAGAATAAGATCTTGAAAAGTACAACCAGATGAGCCATAATATATTATTACAGATCTCCAATTAGTTCAATCGTCTAGAAACCCCTATAGATGCTTATGATAAATGTGGAAATAATACCTAAGACCCTCCATAACTTCATAAGAATAAAGGACAATTAAATAAAAGCTATGAATTTGATTTTAGCCTAAAATACATTAGAGAACTGTTTTAGAGTCCAATAACCCTACTGAAAGAGCAATGTGATGCTATTGTCCAAAGCATAAGACTTTGGCTAACTAGAAATGACTAAGATTGAAACCTCATTAATCATCCTCCCCCACTCCCTTTGAGAGCAGAAGGGGTACATTTTTTTTTTTAAGAATTCATAGACAATTTAGGGGAAAATTAAATAAATAAGCAAATTCAAATTCTAGAATTTCTGGAAAAAAAGCCACATAAGGGTAATGATGATGATGATGATAAATTGATGCTAAATTAGAATTCTGGGGAATCTGCTCTCCATTTGGCACTATGTTAGATGCTTTATAGACAATGCTTATAATTCTTATAAGAACACCAGGGTGACAAATCTGAGCCCTGGAAGATTCAGTATTAACGAAAACAAAATTTAAATACATTCCTTGTACTTAATTAGGAAAGAAAGATTCTTGGGTCTAAAAGTTTTTATGAAATGAAATAAAGTACTTTTCTAGTTAATTAGGTAATACAGTTAACTAAATGCATCATGCTTTGACTATTTGAACTGGCTTATCCTGAGAAAACTTGATACCCCTAGTATATTAAGAATTATTCTGCTTTATATTTAAAATTTAGAGCGAACCTGTTGATTGAATTACTCAGTAGCCATTCCCAGTTCTCACGGGTTTGCCCCTTTCTATTACAGAGAATGAAACAAAATTCCACTTTTCATATTCATTTTCCCGCTGCTGCTGCTGCTAAGTCACTTCAGTCATGTCTGACTCTGTGTGACCCCATAGACGGCAGCCCGCCAGGCTCCGCCATCCCTGGGATTCTCCAAGCAAGAACACTGGAGTGGGTTGCCATTTCCTTCTCCAATGCATGAAAGTGGAAAGTGAAAAGTGAAGTCACTCAGTCCTGTCCAATTCTTTGCGACCCCATGGACTGCCAGGCTTCTCCGCCCATGGGATTTTCCAGGCAAGAGTACTGGAGTGGGGTGCCATGCCTTCTCCGATTCATTTTACTCGTCTTTGTTCAAACTAACGACGGCTATATAGCACATATTGGATACTGAGGCCAAACTAAAAAGCTTGAAAATGAGTTTAGTGGAGGACTAAAAATATGTAAATAAAAAGCCTAAATGATACTTTTCTGGACATATGGTCAGTTTTTTAAATAAACTATCAAATTATCATTAATATGCAATGAATTTCATCCATTTAGGTGAACACACAATTTGATGAACTTTGAAAAAAATGTACATACTCAAATATAACCACCAAAACAAAGACAGAATGTTCATATCATCCCCCCAAATTCTCTTATGCAGAAAAACTTCTTTCCTCACCCTTATCCATTTTCCAACACTGATCTACATTCTTTCACTGTACCTTGCCTTTTTAAAGAATCTTATATAAATGAAATTGTATAGAATGTAGTCTTTGGTTCTAGTGTCTTACCCCTCACATGATGTGTTTGAGATTCATACATGCCTTTTTGTGTGTATACCCATAGTTGCTTTCTTATGTTTCTTTTTTGGCATGGTATTTCATCATATGGATAGACCACAATTATTTCATCTGTTCATCAGTTGATGGTCATTGTTTGGTTGCATTGAATAAAGCTGCTGTGACCATTCAAGAACGGATCTTTGTGTAGATGTATGTTTTTATTTCTCTTTGGTAAAATATCTCATAGTTAAATTATCTTGGATCACTTTGAAACTTTCAAACAATATTTTAAAATCGATACTGTGCTAAGGACTCTGCCCAATGTCCTCATGTATTAAGAGGTCACTCCCTTTTGGCTGATGGGACTACAAATATTCCCAGCTTTGTGTGAACTCTAGATGTGTTTTGGCATACTGTCTCCTAGAGGTTCTTTCCTCAGCTTTGTGGATGTTCCCACCTAATGTATAGATCCATGTTCAACTAAAGGTTGAAGGGGACCTACATGCAGTTCTCCAGGACAACCTCTCAGTTCAGCTCCCTTTTCACTCATGTCCCACCAACCAACCTAAGTGACTCTGTGTTCATGAACTCAGATCTCAGTATCCTCAAGTCACTGAGACTGTCACGCTTTGTGTGGGTCCCCTCACTCTCTGTTGTGGTCTGTAAACTGCTTCCAGGCAGTAAATTGTGCAGTTATAGAGGTTACTTTCTTTACTTTCTCTCAGGATCACAGTCCTGTGTTCCCTGTTGTTTAATGCCTTGCTATTTGCAGTGAGAGTGTATTTTTTTTTGACAGTTAAGCATGTATGATAGAAGTGTAAGTTCATCTGTCAGTTTTTAATTAACTTTGATACTGTAGTAGAGAGGGGCTTCCCTGATAGCTTAATTGGTAAAGAATCTGCCTGCAGTGTGGGAGACCTGAGTTTGATGCCTAGGTTGGGAAGATCCCCTGGAAAAGGGAAAGGCTTCCCACTCCAGTATTCTGGCCTGGAGAATTCTATGGACTCTATAGTCCATGAGGTTGCAAAGAGTTGGACACAACTGAGTAACTTTCACTTTACTTCAGTGGAGTAGAGAAATGATGCATAATAAAAAATTATGTTTATAAAATATGCAACAGTATTGC
The DNA here is from genome assembly GCF_032405125.1 of Capricornis sumatraensis. NCBI lineage: Eukaryota > Metazoa > Chordata > Mammalia > Artiodactyla > Bovidae > Capricornis > Capricornis sumatraensis. The sequence continues at coordinate 148,561,813 of NC_091070.1, read as the reverse complement.
ATTTACTTCCTAATGATAATTCTGGATGCTGAGTAATTTGTAGGGAGAAGAGTTCCTAAAACATCCTGGGTAGAAATGAAATCAAAATGTCATAATTAATTAAAAATTGATGTTTTATACATGTTAAAATAGTTCATAGTGTATATGTAGTAATAATACCATATATTTTATCTGCATTATCTTGACTGAGCTTCATCACAACCTTAGCTTCATCTCAATCTTGAGCTCCACTTTGCATATATGGAGAATGATGTTCAAAGATAGGTGACTTACTAGGATTACAAGCCAGCAGATAGTGGAAGCAGTTTAATAAACTCAATTAACACATAGTTACTAAGCATCTAGTATGTGCCAGACACTGGCTTAAGTTGAACATGCAGATTTGTAAAATTCCTGTGCTTAGTTGCTCAGTCGTGTCTGACTCTTTGCAATCCCATGGACTGTAGCCTGACAGGTTCCCTGTCCATGTGTATTCTCTAGGCAAGAATATAGGAGTGGGTTGCCTTGCCCTCCTCCAGGGGATCTTCCCAACCCAGTGATGGAACCTAGGTGTCCTGCATTGCAGGCAGATTCTTTAGCATCTGAGCCACCAGGGAAAATTCCTACTCTAAAGAAATCCTCATCTTGCACAGAAACATTCAAATCCATACAGACTACTAATGGGTTCTTAGATGTTCCACACAGACCTGGAGGAGCCTAAGAGAAAGTAACATCTGCATCATTTTGGGGGTTGAGGAGAATTAGATAAAGAAAAAGAGAAAAGGCTTTTCAAGCAAAATGAGTTTCATGTGTGGCTCCTCCTTAGCTCTTTCCAACATAACTTCAAGTCTGGTTCTCTCCTGCTTGCCACATAATGAGAATAAGAAATTCTCTGTGTCCTGCTGCTGCTGCTGCTAAGTCACTTCAGTCGTGTCCGACACTGTGCGACCCCACAGACGGCAGCCCACCAGGCTCCCCCGTCCCTGGGATTCTCCAGGCAAGAACACTGGAGTTGGCCAATGGCAACCCACTCCAGTACTCTTGCCTGGAAGATCCCATGGATGGAGGAGCCTGGTAGCCTGCCATCTATGGGGTCGCTAGGAGTCGGACATGACAGAGTGACTTCACCTTCACTTTTCTCTATGTCCTAGTAACTGCCAAATCTGGGTTAATACTAAAATTTAGTTCTTTATTCTTTTCTCCTTTGTTTCTAAAATAGTGTTCACTTTGCTTGATTTTTGATGCTTAAATAATTGGATGTTGTATTATATTTGCTGCTAATTTTTTAATTTATTGTTTATTGAAGTATAGTTGAATTACAGTATTGTGTCATGCTATTTTTTTTTCCCAGAAATAATCTTACGGTTTTTTCCAAGTCCCTGTCCAGGTTTAACAATTCTTATGATCCAGTTTCATAAACATTCTTGAATTCTCTTTTGATACTAAACATTTTGCAAAGTGCTGCAGGGGATATGAATATGACTAAGATACATTTCTTCTCCATAAAGCACTGATAATCTAGCAGTGTGACTTAGACAAGTACATGACTGGATATACTACAAGTAAATGTGAGTCTGGGAAGAAAAACACAATGTTTAAAAGGGAATTCAAAAGAAAGAGATATTAAAACTGTTTAGTAAAGATTTAAAAAGTCTTTAACAAGAAGGAAACTTTACTGAGCTTTGAAGAATGGGCAGTCTTGATAGGGAGAGAAAGAGGGAGAACATTCCAAATGTGATAAATATGTAAGTGGAGCATAAATGTTAAGGACTGAATGTTTGTGTCTCCCATGAATTCATTTGTTGATGTCCCAACCCTCAAAGCGATGGTATTTGAAGGTGGGGCCTTTGGGCTGAGATGAGAACATGAAGGTAGAGCCCCATGATGGGATTCATGTCCTTATATTAAAGTAACCTGGGGCTTCTCTAGTGGCTCAGATGGTAAAGAATCTGCCTGCAATGCAGAAACCCAGGTTCAATCCCTGGGTTGGGAAGATCCTCTGGAAGAAGGGAATGGCAACCTACTTGAGTATTCTTGCCTGGGAAATCCCATGGACAGAGGAATTTGGCAGGTTACAGTCCTTGGGGTTGCAAAGAGTCAGACATTACTGAGCAACTAACACTTTCACTTCTGAAAGACACTAGACAACTGTCTTTCCACTATGTAAGGCCGCAGTAGGAAGGTGGCCTTCGGCTAGCCAGAAAGAAGACTCTCACTGGGGAACTAAATTTGTCAGCAACATCCTGCTCATCAGTCCTGCTCCTGCCCTCTCAATCTAATTTGATCTTGAACTTCCCAGCCTCCAAAACAGTGATAAATTTACGTATCTATTGTTTAAGATACTCAGTCTCTGGTATTTTGTTAAAGCAACCTGGTTCAACTATGACAATAGATTATATGTGGAAGAGTGTTGGGAGATGAGGCCAGAAAATGTTACAACTATCTTTTTCTACTAGTGGCAAAGTATATAAATGTAAATAGTGTCACTAATTTTAACTGATTGTTCATTCTTCTACATTAAGAAAAAAAAATGCCCTGTTATTTTGTGGGTATTATAATAACCTATTGACTTAGGAGTATGAGATGATTTGGAAATTTTGGGTGATTATACTGCAAATGAAAGTTAAATATTTTACTGCACTATTCTATCCATTTGGAGATACAAACTATGTGGAGAAATAATTGTTTTGTCTTTAATCATGTGCTATTTATAAGACTGCATAACATGTCTAACAATGTAAATTGAAATGTGTGTAAGGAAGTGGAAAGATAAGTACATATGTATATATATATATATATGTACAATGGGAAACTAAGTCTTAACTCATGTATACAAAGCAATTCAAATGGCATTTTTCTGGAAGAAAATATCCAACTTAACATTATCCTCTTGAATGCTGCTATTGTTGTCATAGGAAATTATTGAACATATAGTAGTGCACTCTATGCTTGGGAGAATAAACATTAACTGTTCCCCAAAGGTATTCTCCAATTATCAACCAATATATTTAAAACAAGGACATAATCTTTTACATTCATACACAAGGTTTTGTTCAGAGGTTAAGGGAAAATGAAGTATATAACAACCAAAAGACAGGTTGCCTTCAAAAAGTGATTCATGACTTTGGAGAATGTATAATTGATGTGTGGTTGTCTGGATGGTAAAATAACAATGCCATCCATTAAAGATGGGAGCTCTAACAACTCAGTCAGGGAGGCAGGATGTATTTTATAGGTCACCTGGGTTCCATTTGGATCTACAGGTTGCTATTCCTTCTCCATACTTGAAAGCATTTAATGGATTATTATAAAAGGAAAAAGATGGTATGCAATAATGGTTTAAATTGAAGCTCTGTGTGTATATCACCACTATGTGACTCCTAAATGAGAGCTTCATTTTTAAAATTCTCATATGGCATGCTTGAAAGTTTGCCTGAGCATGGAGGAATCAAAACAATAAATTCAGCAGTGAGAAAGAAGGACATAGAGTGCTGGGGAGAAGCGGGGTTTTTTCCTTTCCTTCTATCTTTCTCCATTTTGGCATCCACGACTGTAAATAGTGAAAATCTTATCAGAAAAAAAATTGCAATTTTTTCTGAACTCCAAATGAACAGTAATTGGGTCATGTTTTTTAAAAAAACACATTGATTTGGAAAATGGGGTATAAGATGAAGTGTGAAAATATCATAAAAGAAGCTGGGGGGAAAATCTTGATAGTAATTGTGAGTGAAAATCAAATCAAACAGCAACTCATCTGGAAAATACCTCCTCCTTTCTGAAATTGAGATAAGCTGCAGGGTGGAGACTCTTTTCTGCATTGTTAGCCATGAGTATAAAAGTTTATTTCTGCTTTTAATGAGTAGTATTTTAGAAATGTAATGAAAGATAATTTTACTGAATTTTCCTGAGGAAAAGCCTTAGCCCAATTACATAAGCAGCCCCAGCCATTCTAGTATAATGCATACAATATACATGCATAGATGTGAGTATTTACAGTTAAAATAAAATGCAATGGAATTTGAATAATCAAAGGTAGTGAAAGCACAGAAGGTGGATCAGGAATGATGAAGTATTATTAAGATACTTTCAGGTAATGGTGATGTGTGTTCTGAAATGAGTCTCTCTTCAGGTTAGTCTCAAAAAGGATTGGCATTTCTAAGAACAAACTTACCTTGCCAGGATTTAGAAGTGGATGGTGGGGTGTAGGAAAGAGAGAGTAGTGTCATTCTCAATTTCCTTAGTTCACATTTCCACTATGCTTCTTGCATAATATCATCTGTTAAATTGTGGTGTTGTCATATTCTATATTTAGCAATTATAGATTAGTAAGTTAATACTTAAGACCAAAACAGGGAAGACTGGTTACCAGTCTTCTAGGTAAGTTTCTGCCTTTCATAGGTAATTGATGATTCTTAGAAGATTCTTGGTTGAAGAGCTTATTTTTTCTATTTCTATTGGGTGTGATACTTACGAATTTTTTAAAATAAGTATTTAATGATCTCACATCCTGAAATAAGAACTGTAACCAGATACCGAAAATGGAAAAATGAAGAAGAGTTCTGTCTTATGCTCAAGGAGTTCAGAGCCTAGGAAAGACTGAGCCATTACCGAATGCATTAACATCTCTGTGGAGAAACACAAATGCATGCTTGCTTGGTTGCATCAGTTATGTCTGACTGTTTGCAACTCTATGGACTGTAGCGCGCCAGACTCCTCTATCCATGGAATTCTCCAGGCAGGAATACTGGCGTGGGTTGCCAGGGATCGAACCCACATTTCTTGTGTCTTCTGCATTGGCAGGAGGGTTCTTTACCACTAGCGCCACCTGGCAAACCCAAAACATATGAATACTCATGTTAACTGGTGAAAATGAAAACTATGAATAGTCTCCTCTCAATTAAGATCAGGCTTTAAAGCCAAAATTTGAGCCAAATTCATTCAAAATCTTAGTTTGTAGAACTTCGGGGGATTCGGGAATTCAGAAAAAGAATTGTAGACCTTATTTCACTCTCCCATCTGGTTAGCCTAACAACTTTCAACTGGTGGAATAGAAAGTTATCAAAACAAAAGCAGTTCAGTATATAGAAACTCCTTGGAGCTGGAAATTTTGATGGGGGTACTAGAATTACATATCTATCTAGAAATTCTCATTAACCAATGCCAGAAGTTTAAAAAAGCAAATAAAATGGAACCTGGGTGTGAATTCTATGGCTAGCTGTTGTCTGTGGGGTTGCACAGAGTCAGACACGACTGAAGTGACTTAGCAGCAGCAGTCTTACCCAGGAAATTATAATTAACTGCATATGTGGACATTTTGCCTTTTACTTAAATTTTCTGAAATGTTCCTGGGTCAGAGGAATGATTGTGGCTAATCCACCCAAGCCCCTGGATAAAATTGTTGCAGGAACTAAAGCAAGATCAGCTGACACTTAGAAACAATTCTGTGGGAAGAGAAGAGCAATGAATATTGAAGAGGTAGAAATAATAGTAACATACAGCTAAGAATAGAAATGTTGGTGGAAAATAAACTGGGTCAAATAGGAATAAATTAAGGATCATATTAGCCATATCTGAATTCATCTGGCATCTAGCATATCTGAGTATATGTGTGTATGTACATGCGTATGTCCTCCTATGCTCATACGTGCACAGTTTTCCCAATTGTCACATATCAGATTTGCTAGTTCTTAAATTAACTCAGTGTTCTTGAACTTCAGATTCCAGAGGGAATGACAAATGCTATTCAAAATGAGCCCAAGTTTTTGGGAAATACAATGTAGTCTGGTCACATGAATTCTTTTCATGTATATGTGGACTTTTGAGTGTATTCCTTTCAAGTTTTCTTTGAAATAAATGGGTACATTGGGAACAAGACAGGCACCTACCAGATTTTTCCATAAGATGCAATCCAGTTGTCTCATTTTTTTATTAGCCTAGTCTTAGAGAAAAACATTTCTATTGAGGATTCTATTCAGATCTGATCTCAATGGAATGTACTGGAACATAAATCTTTGAGAGTCAGAGTACCCCCACCACTATGATGCATTTGAAAGTAATACAGAGAAGGTTACAGGCATCTCCCTTCAGAATTCTCATGTGATCATATCACTTCCCTCTCACAGACTGGTGTCTATGTTCAGCAGGCATTGGTTAAAAGGAAACTGAGTTCTGTGTAATTTAAAAATATCCTTATCTCTAAATATTCCTAGAGATAGGCTGAGCTGCTGAGAAGCTTTCACATTCCTCTTTCTCTGCAATACTGAATGGATGGCAAACAGAATGGAAATTCCCTTTTGATTTCTGGTCCAGTCCCAGTGATGAATTTGAACCTAGATATTCTACATGTTCATTTGATTCTCTAAGTTAGTTTTAGTACAGAAACCTGAGCTCATGAAATCGTGGCAGGTGAAAGGACAAAAGGGAGTTGTTTCCAGAGCTTTCAGGAGGCAGTCTCGTGTGGGGAGAGGAGTCTTCCTGTTATGTGCCACGTTTTCAGAACAGCTGCCTTATCAGATATCAGCTTTCCTGATGATGCAGATAGTGCTAGGATCAAGGGGCCAGGTCCCAGTTGTCCTTAAGGAATCTGACTATTAGTTCTGTTTTCTTGGAAGGTAGGAGAACAATGGATGGAAAGATAGAAATGATTAAGAGAGAACATAAATTCAAACACTATATAACACAAAGATTCAGCAACTGTTCCATTCACTCACTATTGCTCAGTCCCTTGTTGCCTCTCACCACATCTCCCAGTTTTACTTATTACCATCTTTTACCATTTTTGGACCTCCTTAATTATCAATTTTCTCCTTTATAACTTAAAGGATTGAGTGTGTGTGCACGCTCAGTCATGTCTGACTCTTTGCCATTCCATGATCCATAGCCTGCTAGGCTCCTCTGCCCATGGAGTTTTCCAAGCAAGAATACTGGAGGGGGTTGGCATTTCCTTCTCCAGGGGATCTTCCTGACCCAGGGATAGAATCTGCATCTCCTGCACTGGCAGGCGGATTCTTTACCACGGTGCCATCTGGGAATCCCCATAACTCACAAAAGTTTCAGGTGTTTGCCTCTTCTTTTCATGCCTGAAGTAAAATTGAGTACAGTTATTGATCTGAAAATGGCATATAATTAGACCTTTGGCCCTGGACTTTCAGTGATACTACATGTGTATTTTGTGAATATATGCAATGTATTGCCAAATAATCACCACACCATTTCTCTTCTGCTGAACTGTTTTTCAGAGGGCCTATTATAATATGTCTAAATCTTATTGTTTTAAAATACTTTGAAGTAATGGACACTGCTATTAATCTATATCTGGATTAATACATATATATCTCATTATTTATCATCACCCATAAAATGGAAGGTTTGGAAAATCTGTAGATAATTCCTGATTATATTTCATGCAGTTTCAGCTTCTTCCTCTACCAAGCCAATCTCGGAGTTTTTCTTTTACTTCTTCCATACTCTCAGTGCCAGAGTTAGATTGGGGAAGAATTTACCAAGAGAAAACACTATGATTTGTGCCTAAGGGGATAAAAATCACAAGATCTTTTTGAATAGGCTTTGCATGCAGGAGGCACTTAATAAATGCAAGAGATAGCAACACATTCAGCAGGAGAGTTTAGATATTTTGACTTGGGGGAACTATTTTATGTGGTTTCTTTGCCTACATATTTTCAGATCAGCGCATTCTGGCTGAATCCATACCAAGTCACTTTATTTTATCTGTACAATGATAATTGAATGTGGAATGGTAGGATTATACACAGACAATAGCAACAACACTTACACTGAGGATAGGAAGCCTTTTCTGAGATATATGCATTCTTCTTTCCCTGTGGCTGCCTGAATTCTACGGCATAATATGTAATATTTGTCACCTGTAAGGGTTAATGACTGTGCTTAGTAGACGTGTACTGATTTGCACATGTCAGCTAGAGCTACAATTGGATCCCAAGACACATTTAGAACAGTGGTTCACAAACTTTAACTTACCCAAAAGTAACCTGGTTTGCTTGCTAAAAACACCCCTCAGGCCCTACCTAGGCACAAACTAGGAAATTCTGATTCACTGGGTCTTCAGCCACCCCCAAATTTGCATTTTAATAGACATCTTCAGGTAATCTGATGTGGTTTGTCCTTGGATAATTCTCTGTGAAATGCTGCTTTAACACTCATATGCTGCAAATAATCATTTGATTCTTTATCCTTTCAAGTAGGCTTTTTATATTTGTATTTGAATCTTTATGTATGTATGTATGCATAACCAATATAAAGGCATCCTTGTATGATAGAAGTATGAGAGGGCTCTGGAACCGAAGAAATAAATTAACTTTACCAAATAGACATCCAGTTCCAAACAACTTTAATGCTCACGTAGCTACTTTCAAGTCTAAACTGATATAAATGTTTGTTTTCAATATATTTTAACATATTTAAATGAAAGACTGTTCACCCAACACTAGGAAATGTTAAACTACTGATAATCATTTTTTAAAAGGAAACACTAGTCCGTGTCCACTGAAGAGAGAGACACTGTACTGGTTTTGCTTTCCTTGGAGGACAAGCCCTCCACTTTCCTTCTCTTTGGTTGGGAATAGATAATAATCTCCTTTGTGATTTAATAAACACTGCCTTCAATCAAAGTATTAGAAGATGTAATCATGCATTTACTTGAGTCACTCATTAGGTTTTCACCCGAGAGCCTCAGGTTCTGTGATTCCAAATATGTAAGAGTAGTTTTTCTCTCTGCCTCTTCCCCCCTCCCTTGACTTAGAAAACCTAGAGTTTTTTCAACTCACTTGGATTCCAAAAGAGTTCCTGTAAGATGTATCATGAGATTATCTTTCTAGCCTTGTAAGTCTCTTAATTAACCCTTATTCCCCTGTTCATTATTTCTTTCTCTGACTACTTCCTTTTTTTCCATCATTCTCACTACAGAAGCTGTACTTGAAAGAAAGATAAAAAAAACAAACATCTTGTAAATTCAACGATATTATCTTCCTCACAGTCAGGAATTTACACCAGATGGAGCCTAGCACCTCAGTGAATATTTCCTTCTTACTATCATGAGTATAGATTTTCTCATGCCTAGCTTTAACGTGTGAAGTACCACTGAACTTTTGCAGGCCTTCCTAGAGAGATGAAGCAAAGTCCTACCCTAAAAAAGTCTTCTCTCCAAGTGCAAACCAAAGAGTCATTTTAAAATAAATCAAAGAGGAATGTGAAGTGGGTTAGAGAGGGAGTGAGCTTATTTAGTAATGACATTTTCTTTGTATAATTTTCAACAGTGGTATTAAAATTCAAAGATTCTTCACAAGAGATTGTATTATTGTATGATTTCTATTTCCAAAGGTAACAACAAGCTGAGAAAGGATGGGAGAGATAGAAAATTCCTAAACAATAGAATTTTTTATCACAGAGTAAATATACAACATTTTTTAAGTTCAACTATTTTCTTTGTAATCATAGAAGTTTTGCATCCTAGGGAGAAAGGCTGCAAGATTTCCCACAGAAGTCACACTGCAGTGAAAACAAACTTGAAGGCATTAAATTTCTCTGTATTTTGTTTTACTAATGGTACTTGCTCAGGGATGCCTAGTTTGGCTACATATTATCATTGTGTCTTTGGTCTTGAGAACAGTGCCTGAAGTCAGGCATTTTTCTAGGAGCAGTAGGTTTGATCCCTGGGTCAGATCCCCTGTACATGGAAATGGCAATCCGCTTCAGTATTCTTGCCTGGAAAATTCCAGGGACAGAGGAGCCTGGTGGGCTCAGAGTTGGACATGGCAGAACACACACAAGATAGTAATCTAATGGCAATGAATAATGCTATTTTATGATTAAATTAGATCTTTTTTCAAGGAGCTCAAAAAGTTCAGCATCACATTTCATTTTACTTAAACTCACGTCTTTAATAAATTAGCTATCCTTCCATTTAGACAATCATCCTCAATCACATCCTGTAAATCTCTTATAGTTCTCAAAATAAGTTAATGAGTTGGTTATTAATATTCCCATTATAGGTATGAGGTAACTAAGTTTCAAAATATGCAGGAAATGGAAAACTTGTCGTCTGCTCTCCTAAATTCCTATTGTTTTGAATGTTGCAAATTAAACTGATGAAAGACAGATTAACAGAAGAAAAACACTTTATTTGCTCATGCAACTTACACATGGAAGAACTCACCGGAAAGTCAGAGGGGTGGTTCAAATTTGAGGCATACAAAACACCTTAAAAAGTAAAAAGAAGGAAGCAGAAAAATACCTAACAAGAAACCAAAATATGTTTTGGCAAACAGATTTTCAGAAGAACAAACTGGAGATTAAAAAAAAGCTTGTGATATTGTTTTGTCTATAAAATTATGAGTTGCCCTTCTGTCTCCTTCATGGCCATAAAATTTCCCTGGGGGAACAATTTGCTGCTCTTTAGTCTTTAAGTTGTGTCCAACTCTTTGGGACCCCATGGACTGTAACGCACCAAGCTACTCCATCCATAGGACTTCCCAGGCAAGAATGGATTGCCATTTCCTTCTCCAGAGAATCTCCCCATTCCAGGGGCTGAACCCAAGTCTCCACTTGGCAGGCAGATTCTTTACCACGGAACCATCTGAGAAGCAGAGGAAGGATTTGGGGTAGGTTTTTTTTTTTCTTCCCCTGTCCTGTTCTCTCCTTGGGGAATAGATTTGCCCTTAAGGAGAATTTATGGCAGCGTTACTTTCCAGAAGTTGAAGCTTTCAGTCAGATAAGGGAAACTTTATCTGACTTTGAAAGGTTTTTCTTTCTTTCATTCTATCTTTCTTCCTTCCTTTCTTCCTCCATTCTTTTTTTCTTTCTCCTTCTTTCTTTTCGTTTTGTTTGTTTCTGTTGAATTTTAAATGTCTTCATCTTAAAATAATCTGTACCCAGTGGAATATTTTGAGGTGGTATATTCTGATGTCCTTTGGAAGTTAAGTGGTTTGTCTGAGATTAAAAATCTAATTTAAAACAAAATAAACCACAGGTGGGTCTACTGACTTCCCATCTAAAACCCTTTCTGTATCATAAACAGCAAGAAAAAAAGGAGTAAAGAGAAAGGACCAGGGTGTAGGTAGCAGCAATTTTTTTTAGCATAGGAACAAACAAGAAAACACCCTCATAAGAATGAAAATTACAGACAACCTCTCAATTCATGAATGTACTTCTGAACACTTGCTCAAATATTGATGACTCAGATTTGAAGAATAGTTATTCGTGTTGCAAGGTGGTGTTCTTTTCCCAGAGAGACATAGCATAATGCACAAAGTTGCAATTATGAAATGTCTCCTTAGTTCCAAGCAACCAGACAGATAAGTAAAAGCTTTCAAGAGTTTCTGAGACTATGATCGTAACCTTCCGGTAGTTCCCTCATTGGACAAGAAAAATCCAGAGAAGTTGTATCAGAAAAATTGGAGTACAACCACCATATTTAAAACTCTCCCCCAAGAGCCTTACTTACCTAGAAAATATGAGTAAGTAGACTTTTAAAATCCTTTCAGAGTGAACCAAAAGGTTCCTCATACCTGCACAGCTCCATTGTTGGCTTCCCCCCCCCCGTACCCCCCCCCCCCACCCCACGCCCTCTGCCTATAGAGATACTGAACAAGAAAGACTTCAGAGTGGTTGGATCTGCAGAGTAGCTTTCACTGGTACTGAGGCTGTGCTTGGTAGGCAGATTCGTGGAGCCCAGTTATCCAACGGCTTCTGGAAGACACTCATGACCAAGGTCACACTGTGTAAGCAGTCACATTGCAAACGCTCTTCCAAGAGTGTAAGCCATAAAGTGACACCATGTTTTAGATAAATATCATCACTGATAAGCTGGTGAAAAAAGATGTTCAATTTCATCCAGGAAGAATCGATCAAGGATGTTATTTCTATCGCTCCATTCCATTCCTGCCTTTTCCATCAGCCATTACTTCTGTCTAGAATGTTCTTCTCCCAGACATTCACTTGAATAATTACATAACCTGTATCAAGGCTTTGTTCAGCTCTTACAGTCTCAGTGAGGTCTACCCAACCACTCAATTTAAAATTCTAATTCCCACTTGCCTACCTCAGGATTCTCAGTTATTCCTAACTTTATCTACTTTTTCTTTTTTTAATGTTAACCTCCATGCTGCTGCTAAGTTGCTTCAGTTGTGTTTGACTCTGTGCGATCCCATAGATGGCAGCCCACCAGGCTCCCCCGTCCCTGGGATTCTCCAGGCAAGAACACTAGAGTGGGTTGCCATTTCCTTCTCTAATGCATAAAAGTGAAAAGTGAAAGTGAAGTTGCTCAGTCGTGTCCGACTCCTTGCGACCCCATGGACTGCAGCTTACCAGGCTCCTCCATCCATGGGATTTTCCAGGCAAGAGTACTGGAGTGGGGTTGCCATTGCCTTCTCCGACTAACCTCCATATAACACTATATGTTGTTGTTTAGTCACTAAGTCATGTCTGAATTTCTTGTGACCTCATGAACTGTAGCCTGCCAGACTCCTCTGTCCATGGAATTCTCCAGGCAAGAATACTGGAGTGGGTTGCTATTTCCTTCTCCAGGGGATCTTCCTGATCTAGGGATTGCATCTGCATCTCTTGTTTAGCTTGTGAACTCTTTACCACTGAGCCACCAGAGAAGACTTTTATATGCTTATTTTTAAGATTTTTTTTTTCTTAATGTCTGTATCCCCTAGGGAAACAGGAAATAAGCTAAATGAGAATAGGGATTGTTGCCTTTTACTGTTCATTGCTGCATTATAAGTACCATTAAGTGCTCAATGAGTATTTTGTTGAATTAGTCCATGAACGAAGAAGTGAATTTGATAGTTCTAAGAAATATTAAATGTTTGAAAGACTAAGATCACATGTATACAGTTACACAATAATAATTAATGTTTATAATGCTAATTCTAAATCATGCCAATGCTTCATAGGTTTGAAAATTTATTTTTTCATAAAATGTCTAACATTTTAAAAATTGGCATTGCACTTTATCTGGAAAAACAACTTTTTTTTTTTTTTTTAAGCTTGCAAAATCTGGTTTAATTCATATCTGGGGAGGGTAGGGAGCATGTGGTGAAAATACATATGCACAGGAACCTAATCAATGCTAGACAAATAATGTATTAGTTTACAACAGGATAACCGGAAATTCGAAGGCTCTGATTGAGTCCGTCAGCGGTAACACAGCTTTACATTTGGCTCAAGTGGCTGTTGAATAATATCAAGTGGTGCCAAGTTCCTCCGGAGCACCTCATGACCCCCCCAACCTTGGAAGGCGTTTCACCACAGTCTCAGAAGAAATCCCAGTTGTGCCTTTCTTGTGCTGCCCCGGTACAAATGCAGGCCTGGGATTTCCAGGGGCCATATGTTATTGCACAGAGAGGTCTGTTCTAAGCAGACCCTTATGGCTAAGAAGGTGTGAGATTAGGAAAAACAACTTTCATATCATAATTGCAGCATATCCTTTGACAATTCTGTTGGCTTATAAAAACACACTGATAGTGTGGTATGTTGGAGTATGAACTAAAATTAAAGAAAGAACTATGTTTACATTTATCCTCTATTACTTTATAGATGGGGCTTCCCAGGTGGCACTAGTGGTAAAAAACCCACTTGCCAATGCAGGAGACATAAGTGATAAGACTTCAATCTATGAGTCAGGAAGATTCCCTAGAGGAAGGCATGGCAACTCACTCCAGGATTCTCCCCTGAGGAATCCCATGGACAGAGGAGCCTGGCAGGCTGCAATCCATAGACTTGCACAGAGTCAAATACAACTGAAGCAACTCAGCACTCACAGGCTTTATAGAGAACTAACTTTGGACACATCTTTTCTTTTTTTTTCCCCAATCTTTTATGCCTCTCTTCCTTTTCCTTTTTAACCTGTTTCATTTCTTTAAAAAATTATAGTTGCTTACAAAAATACATAGAATTTAATAAGGTTGTATCTCATTAGATCAATTATGAATAGATAGACAAATCAGTGCAAACATTTGTTTTAAAGAACAATGGAAAAATCAACTTAGGATAGTCTAGCAAAATAAGGCAGAAAATCACTGCACAGAGAGATAGGTTTATGGTCTCATTCTGACTGAGATTAGGCATCACAAAATTAGATTTGAGTTGCCAAATACTGGAAGCATGATCAAATTTATATTGTACATAGGCTAAGAGAGCAGATTATACTCTAACATTTGTGAATTCCAGGGCAAGACGACATATGGAAGCTCATACATGACCAACTATTTTAAGGTTAAAATTAATCCCACATTTAAAATAAACTATATCCTAATTTGACAAAATACTTTCAAAATGATAAAACAGAAAAATTTTATGGCATTATCTATATTGAAAAAACACTCCTGAGCCACCAGATACAGCAGCTGGGAATACTCTACTAGTTCATGCATTTCACCAGAGCTATGAATTGGACTATTCTTTAAGAAATTTAACTTTGTGTAGAGAAATGCAGGGCCCACTAGAGCGTAGGGCTCAGAGTCCAGGCCCCTCATGGTAGATTTAATGAACATACTCGCTTAAAGATATCAAAATCTCAGGAAAGAAAAATCCAGAAAAGAGAAAGATTTCTACCTTATGCCTTTAAAAGAACATCCTGAGTGATACTGTCCAGTGATTCCCAGCCTAACCATTCAAATAACCTAAGTGATTCAGATTCACTAAATCTGAGGTAGGTGGGTTGAGGAATCAGTGGTTTTAAACACCTTCAGGGATGATTCTGATAAATTGTTGAAGCAGGAATGGACAATCTCCTTCAAGATATTCCTGTGTTGTATAGTCAATAGTCACTCTGAAACAACCTTTTTTTTTTTTTTCTCAGTCAGAGTTTAGGAATAATAATTCTACTTCTTATGTGTTAAGGCTTTAATAAATACATTCACAAAAGAAGTATAACCAAAAAAAGCAGGCATTCCACAAAAGCCAGTTGAATTTGTATATCTCAAGCATATGAATCTCATCGAATTTTAGGATATGGATTATGTATATTTCACCTTTTCTTTCAGTGACTGTGAAAAATAATGTTAGACCTTTGTTTACATCTTTTGCTTACAGGAAAAGTTTCTTCTTTTGAAAAGTTAACTAGAACACTAAAATTCTAGCTTAGAACACATTACCTTTAGTTCTTTTATTGAATTATTGTTTAATCTTAGTTACTTACTACAAAACCCATTGTATACATATAACTTTATAACTGAATCTGAAATTGAATTTGATTTTTAAATGTTCAATAGAAATGTTTTTGTTATAAATCCTACTCATATTTGTTGTTGAAATTTATATGATACAGGTAATCAAAAAGAAGAAAGGATATGTCATAAATAATTTTACTCTTCAGACATAGTCACTGAAATATTTGGGGAAATCATCCCAGGTTCTTTTCTGTAAAAGACATATCACATAGACATGTCTTTTTTTAAAAAAATGGATCATACTGAACATATTTTTGAAAAATGTGTTCTACTTTATAGTACATTAGACCATATTCCTATTTGTATTCATGTAAATTGTTTTATGGTTTTTCCGGTAGCCATGTATGGATGTGAGAGTTGGACTGTGAAGAAAGCTGAGGGCCGAAACATTGATGCCTTTGAACTGTGGTGTTGGAGAAGACTCTTGAGAGTCCCTTGGACTGCAAGGAGATCCAACCAGTCCATTCTAAAGGAGATCAGTCCTGGGTCTTCTTTGGAAGGAATGATGCCAAAGCTGAAACTCCAGTACTTTGGCCACCTCATGCGAAGAGTTGACTCATTGGAAAAGACTCTGATGCTGGGAGGGATTGGGGGCAGGAAGAAAAAGGGACGACAGAGGATGAGAGGGCTGGATGGTGTCACCGACTGGATGGACGTGAGTTTGAGTGAACTCCAGGAGTTGATGATGGACAGGGAGGCCTGGCGTGCTGCGATTCATGGGGTCACAAAGAGTCAGACATGACTGAGTGATTGAACTGAACTGAACTTGTTTTCATGATCATTTTTAATGCCTACATGATAATCTAAATATATTCAACTCTAAATGCTCCAAAATGTATTCAACTAACACTAACTGTTAGATATTTAGATATTTCTTTTACAAACATTGTTGGTTGGACATATGGATACATACACATTTGCCTATTTGTTAAATTATTTTAAACTAACAGCAAGAGAAATTGCTGCTACGAGTGTCCAATTGTTTACAAAAAGGCATGCTTACTTAAATTTGAAATGCATGAATTGGTCATTTGATTTTTACTTCCTTAATGGCTAGGGAAGCAGTATTTTTCTAAATTCATAAACAATTCTTATATTTTCCTTTTTTGAATTAAGTAATTTTTTGTTCATTAAAAATTATTGTTCAACTTATTTTTTTAATTTCTATGTTATTTTCATATTTAAAATACTTAACTTTTAAAATTGAACTATGAAAGTGAAACTGAAGTTGCTCAGCTGTGTCCGACTCTTTGCGACCCCATGGACTGTAGCCTACTAGGCTTCTCAGTCCATGGGATTTTCCAGGCAAGAGTACTGGAGTGGGTTGTCATTTCCTTTTCCAGGGGATCTTCCCAATCCAGGGGTTGAACCCAGGTCTCCTGCATTGTAGGGAGACACTTTACCCTCTGAGCAGTAAAGTGATTCAACTATATACATATATATATATATATATATGTATATATATATACATATACATATTCTTTTTTGTGTTCTTTTCTATTATGGTTTATTACAGAACATTAAATATAGTTAACTGTGCTATAAAATAGGACCATCTTGTGTATCTATTTTATATACAATAGCTTATTTCTGCTAGCCTCAAATTCTTAATTTATCCCTTCGCCCAACCCCTTTCTCCTTCGGTAACCATAAACTTGTTTTCTGTGTCTGTGAGCCTATTTCTCTTTTATAAATAAATTAATTGATTTCATATTTAGATTCTACATGTGATTGATATTATGTGGTATTTGGCTCTCATTTTCTGACTTACTTCACTTAGGATGATAATCTCTGGGTTTATCCATGTTGCTGCCAATGTAAAGTATGAAAATTTTGATGAATGACAAACTCTAGGTAGATTTAAGTATCAGGAATCCAAGCAATATGTTGCCTCAGGGCTTTTTCTTCAATTAAGTAATCTCCCCCCAAACCCACCTATTGCTCACCTAGTTGCCCAAACCCTTGCATAGCAAGATCCACTTATGCAGCCCTTAACTTGCGCTTGGTTGGTTTTCCTTTGGACTTTGCCTGTATTCCCCCACAGAGATTAGAATCTAAAATGAGCTCCCTATTGAACAGTTTACAGGTAAAAGTTTATGTGCTAGTAAAACAAAATTTATGTTTCACTGGTATAACTCCTGTTGTGATTAATAGACATGTTAAACCTGAGTCCACTTGACCAATGCTGAAAATTTTATTTGTTTTGATTGATCAAGGATGGCCAGACATAACCATCCTTGGTTGGTATGTAATAATACCACCACCCAGGCAAGCGTGGGTGGTAGGTCCCCAGTGTTCCTACTGCATGATTTGGCCAGACAAATTTGACAAGACCAATTTCTCAGGAGTAATCCAATCTGACACAGACTCTAAGATTAAATATCAAGATAAGAAAGCTTAAATTGGTTTTAAAACTAGACAATATTTTCAGTCTAGTAGATATTAACTGAATATGTCATCCAGACTTTACTTGCTATTTTAGTTCCATTATTTACTATTAATTTTCATTCAAATACAGTAATTAGCCTTGCTAAGCCTTAGTTTCCTCATCTATAATATGGTGATGATAAAATTTAACTAACAGAAAATTTTGTGATATTACATTAAATTTCATATTTAAAGTATTTAAAAAACTGTGCCTAACATATTATTATTTTTCAGTAAATGAAAGTTGTCTCCATTGAATTTCAGGATCTGATTTTAGGCTCTAATATAAAATTAAAGTATTTGATGTATTTTTAAAACTTTCTCTGATGTCTTCATTAGAGATTGGAGATTAGGGCACATATCAAAATTTCTTAACTACTTCTTCTAGCAGGGCTCCCCAGCAGATAAAGTATCTGCTTGCCAACGCAGGAGACATAGGAGATGTGGGTTCAATATGACAACTCACTCCAGTATTCTTGTCTTCAAAATCCCATGTACAGAGGAGCCTGAAGGGCTGCATCCTTGGGGTCACAAAGAATTGGACATGACTGAGCATGCATGTGCTCAAGCACTTCTTTTTCTTCTTCACACCTTTTTATACAAGAAATTTCTTTATGCCTTTGTCAAAGAAAACAATAGCCCTCTGTATAAACTATGTATAGATTAGGAAAATAGGTAAACGAGAAAATCTTGCCATTTAATCCTAACAAGTGGTGTCATATTTAATTGGCCATGAGCTATGTGACATTGATAACATTGTTTCATCACCTGAATAACAAAAGCCTTTCCAAAAGATTCTTTTCACTTAAATCTGTCTTTTGAATGGTCTGCTCAAATATATGTTAGATTGTCATAAAATAAGATTATTACATATCGCATATGCAAACAATTTAAGAAATATAAACTTGCACATTTAAGGTGGCATAGTGTTGAACTAATGACTGGCAACTTAATATACAGCCATATTTTAAGTGGATGTTTTAAATTGAAACCTGTAGTTATGGATATCTACAATTCAGAAAACTCAGTTTTAATCGATTACTTTCTTGTTATTCAGGTTAGTCCATTATTTCAGCTTCCTCTTTCTTTTACATTTAACATTCCCATAGCTTATTCATCCTGTGATAGTTCTGCTGACTCAGTACCACCCTCAGCAGTTCTTGTTGTCAATCATTGACACTTTCAAAGAAAAGCTGACTTGGTGGAAGATAAAAATGCTTTCTTAGATGGTTAGATCTCACTACAATGTAGGGAGACTGAAATCAATTAGAATACGAACACAAAATAAAATGGAAGTAGTGAAAATTAAATGAGTCATGGAAAAAGAAGATCTGCCATCTGAAGAGAAGGAAAATTAAGATGAGGAATAATTGTTAAACAGGAGAAAAATAAAACTAATTAAAACTAGGATAAAGAAAGGAACAAACAACAGGAAAAAAGAAATCCTACTGTCAATACTGTAATGCAGAATGAGAGATTTTTAAGGTTTCGGGAGGGGATTGAGGTGAAACTAACCTTTATGAGGCTTTGTTTCTATGTAGAAATAAAGTTGTTGGAACTCTTTGTTAAGTAAAAATAGCACCAAAAGCTTGCAACCTCTTTAATCAATAGAAAACAATTTTTCCTTAAAGCAGGATTTCTATTGATTGGTGACATCATTTTCGTTAATGAATAAGCAGAATGTTTACTCAATGAGCATTAGCGTATACTCACAGTGGTTTCCTTTTTTTTTTTTTTTTTTTTGTATAGCACCTGGGTAAAAGTGGAAGCATACTGTATCTCATTCTCCTTTGCTTCAGTAAGTTCCACAGGAAGACAATTGTCCAGTAAAGCCCAAGAATCTTGTTAGTGCTTAAGAATGCACATTAGTAACTGTGATGCAGAATAAGCTTTGTTTCTAATTTGCACCAGGATAACTCACACTTAGGTGTAACAATATTTTCTGCCCTTTGGCTCTCGACCCAGAAGGTAGGAATAATTTTATAATAATTGACTGGATGGCATATATGGGTTTAGTGTAAAAACAATCTTTTATATAATATGTGCTTGTGTTGACCATGCTTCTTGGTAACTGATATCAAGAACAATCATAATATGGATATTTGGGAATAGAAGACCGGAGAAGGGAATGGCAAGCCACTTCAGTATTCTTGCCTTGAGAACCCCATGAACAATGTGAAAAGGCAAAATGATAGGATACTAAAAGAGGTACTCCCCAGGTCAGTAGGTGCCCAATATGCTACTGGAGGTCAGTGGAGAAATAACTCCAGAAAGAATGAAGGGATGGAGACAAAGCAAAAACAATACCCAGCTGTGGATGTGACTGGTGATAGAAGCAAGGTCCGATGCTTGTAAAGAGCAATATTGCATAGGAACCTGGAATGTCAGGTCCATGAGTCAAGGCAAATTGGAAGTGGAAAAACAAGAGATGGCAAGAGTGAACGTCGACATTCTAGGAATCAGCAAACTAAAATGGACTGGAATGGGTGAATTTAACTCAGATGACCATTATGTCTACTACTGCGGGCAGGAATCCCTCAGAAGAAATGGAGTAGCCATCATGGTCAACAAAAGAGTCCGAAATGCAGTACTTGGATGCAATCTCAAAAATGACAGAATGATCTCTATTCGTTTCCAAGGCAAACCATTCAATATCACAGTAATCCAAGTTTATGCCCCAACCAGTAATGCTAAAGAAGCTGAAGTTGAACTGTTCTATGAAGACCTACAAGACCTTTTAGAACTAACACCCAAAAAAGATGTCCTTTTCATTATAGGGGACTGGAATGCAAAAGTAAGAAGTCAAGAAACACCTGAAGTAACAGGCAAATTTGGCCTTGGAATGTGGAATGAAGCAGGGCAAAGACTAATAGAGCTTTGCCAAGAAAATGCACTGGTCATAGCAAACCCCTTCTTCCAACAACACAAGAGAAGACTCTACACATGGACATCACCAGATGGTCAACACCAAAATCAGATTGATTATATTCTCTGCAGCAAAAGATGGAGAAGCTCTATACAGCCAACAAAAACAAGACCAGGAGCTGTCTGTGGCTCAGACCATGAACTCCTTATTGCCAAATTCAGACTTAAATTGAAGAAAGTAGGGAAAACCACTAGGCCATTCAGGTATGACCTAAATCAAATCCCTTATGATTATACAGTGGAAGTGAGAAATAGATTTAAGGGTCTAGATCTGATAGATAGAGTGCCTGATGAACTATGGAATGAGGTTTGTGACATTGTACAGGAGACAGGGATCAAGAGCATTCCCATGGAAAAGAAATGTAAAAAAGCAAAATGGCTGTCTGGGAAAGCCTTACAAATAGCTGTGAAAGGAAGAGAAGTGAAAAGCCAAGGAGAAAAGGAAAGATATAAGCATCTGAATGCAGAGTTCCAAAGAATAGCAAGAAGAGATAAGAAAGCCTTCTGCAGTGATCAATGAAAGAAATAGAGGAAAACAACAGAATGGGAAAGACTAGAGATTTCTTCCAGAAAATTAGAGATACCAAGGGAATATTTCATGCAAAGTTGGGCTCGATAAAGGACAGAAATGGTATGGACCTAACAGAAGCAGAAGATACTAAGAAGAGATGGCAAGAATACACAGAAGAACTGTACGAAAAGGATCTTCACGACCCAGATAATCACGATGGTGTGATCACTCATCTAGAGCCAGACATCCTGGAACGTGACATCAAGTGGGCCTTAGAAAGCATCACTAGGAACAAAGCTAGTGGAGGTGATGGAATTAGAGTAGAGCTATTTCAAATCCTGAAAGATGATGCTGTGAAAGTGCTGCACTCAATATGCCAGTAAATTGGGAAAACTCAGCAGTGGCCACAGGACTGGAAAAGGTCTGTTTTCATTCCAGTCTCAAAGAAAAGGCAATGCCAAAAAATGCTCAAACTACTGCACAACTGCACTCATCTCACACGCTAGTAAAGCAATGCTCAAAATTCTCAAAGCCAGGCTTCAGCAATACATGAACCGTGAACTTCCTATGTTCAAGCTGGTTTTAGAAAAGGCAGAGGAACCAGAGATCAAATTGCCAACATCCGCTGGATCATGGAAAAAGCAAGAGAGTTCCAGAAAAACATCTACTTCTGCTTTATTGACTATGCTAAAGCCTTTGATTGTGTGGGTCAAAATAAACTGTGGAAATTCTGAGAGAGATGGGAAGACCAGACCACCTGACCTGCCTCTTGAGAAATCTGTATGCAGGCCAGGAAGCAACAGTTAGAACTGGACATGGAACAACAGACTGGTTCCAAATAGGAAAAGGAGTACGTCAAGGCTGTATATTGTCACCCTGCTTATTTAACTTATATGCAGAGTACATCATGAGAAATGCTGGACTGAAAGAAACACAAGCTAGAGTCAAGATTGCCGGGAGAAATATCAATAACCTCAGATATGCAGATGACACCACCCTTATGGCAGAAAATGAAGAGGACCTAAAAAGCGTCTTGATGAAAGTAAAAGAGGAGAGTGAAAAAGTTGGCTTAAAGCTCAACATTCAGAAAACAAAGATCATGGCATCCGGTCCCATCACTCCATGGGAAATAGATGGAGAAACAATGGAAACAGTGTCAGATTTTATTTTTGTGGTTTCAAAATCCATGCAGATGGTGATTGCAGCCATGAATTAAAAGACGCTTACTCCTTGGAAGAAAAGTTATGACCAACCTAGACCGTATATTCAAAAGCAGAGACATTATTTTGCCGACCTTGTCCCTCTAGTCAAGGCTATGGTTTTTCTTGTGGTCATGTATGGATGTGAGAGTTAGACTGTGAAGAAGGCTGAGTGCCAAAGAATTGATGCTTTTGAACTGTGGTGTTGGAGAAGACTCTTGAAAGTCCCTTGGACTGCAAGGAGATCCAACTAGTCCATTCTGAAGTAGATCAACCCTGGGATTTCTTTGGAAGGAATGATGCTAAAGCTGAAGCTCCAGTACTTTGGCCACCTCATGAGAATAGTTGACTCATTGGAAAAGACTTTGATGCTGGGAGGGATTGGGGGCAGGAGGAGAAGGGGACGACAAAGGATGAGATGGTTGGATGGCCATGGACTCGATGGACATGAGTCTGAGTGAACTCTGGGAGATGGTGATGGACAGGGAGGCCTGGCGTGCTGAGATTCATGGGGTCGCAAAGAGTTGGAGACTACTGAGTGACTGAACTGAACTGAACTGGGAACAGAAGAACGATCAGTAATATGGATATTTGGGAAAATAACAATTATTAGTGACTTTGGTAGGAAACAAATGTAATATTGACATATCATTTCTCATTTATTAAAGCATAAGGCACAGTCATGCATAATCTTCTTTGCAGCATCCCGCAACTAGTAGAAGTATGGAGCAAAACAGAAATTAAAGAAGTACTTTGATACAAAGCTTGATGTATGCATACTTAAATGCTGCCTGCTTTGCTTTTAAGTGGATATTGCTTATTCCTTTCTAAACTAGAAAGATCTCTGCTCTAGGATTACTTTGGATGGAGTGGACCAGGTGCAAAAGTCTCCTGTTATGGGTTTAGCCTCAAATGCTACTGAACATATTGCATGGAACCATGCAAAGAGCTGGCAGCAAATATTTATCTGCAAATTTAATAATATATTGTATGTACCCCAAACTTTCATTACAAGAAGCAGTTGGAGGAGAAATGGCTTCTAAGCAGTTTTCTAACATGACCTTAGATCCCAACTGCATTGCAGTGTCTTTATAAAATTCACATTGTTCTTGTTAGGCCTTGTTGTTGACACCATCCCTGATGTTTCCATTTTTAATCCTTGAGTAATGCTAACAAAATGAAAGTGAGAGTTGCTCAGTAGTGTCCGACTCTTTGTGACCCCATGAACTATAGAGTCTCTGGAATTCTCCAGGCCAGAATACTGGAATGGGCAACCATTCCCTTCTCTAGGGAATCTTCGCAACCCAAGGATCAAACCCACATCTGCATTGCAGGTAGATTCTTTACCAGCTAAGCTACCAGGGAAGCCCAATGCTAGCAAAGTAGTCCTAAAAGTAAATATCCCAGATATTGTTTTGTTAGTCAGCTATTTTTCAAGTGTTATATTTCAGTCTCTTGGCGACATGAAAAATTTCATTATAGTGTTGATCTACATCTTTAAGGAACTCAACTTCCTTATGAATTTAAGTGAAATGACCAAGCAAGGACCAGGTGGCCAACACTCTAGAGAGTCTGAGATACAGGCAACACCAGAGAAAGAATAATTCACCATCTACTAAATCTTAAGTTGTAGCCATTTCACATACAAGGACCACTTACAAAGATTGAGAGTGTGGTCCTAGCAAAGTGTTACGTGATTATATATTGTAAAATTTGCAAAAGCAGATTTAAAAATTATTTTTCATTTAAAAGAAGGAAAGTGAAAATGTTAGTTGCTCAGTTGTGTCCGATTCTTTGCAACCCCATGGACTGTAGCCCATCAGGCTCCTCTGTCCATGGAATTTTCCAGGCAAGAATTCTGCAGTGGGTTGTCATTACCTTCTCCAGGGGACTTTGCTGACCCAGGGATCAAACCCAGCTCTCCTGCCTTGTAACCAGTCTCCAGGGAACCTCTAATAACTTGGGCTATTTGGAGATGCTGGGGACTTTTCCTTTAAAGTGTTCCCTAAATTGTATAAACCCCAAGCCTTACAAGACCTGTATCTACTGATAGGCTGAAGGCAGATTTTCTTCTCTGTCTCAGGGAAGGTAGGTTGCTTGTATAGGTTTGTATCAGAGTTCTTCAGAGAAACAGAATTAATAGCATCTATAACAAGAGATTTATTATGAGGAATTGGCTCAAAGAGTTATGGAGGCTGAGAAGTTCCATGATCTGCCATCTGCCATCTGAAGACCCAGGAAAACTAATGGTGTGAACATAGCCTGAGTCCAAAGATCTGAGAACCAGGGGAGCTGACGGTGCAAATCCCAGCTCAAGCAGCAGGCAGCAAGGGAATAAATCCTCCCTCCCTCCATTTTTTGTTCTATTTGGGCCCTCAATGGATTGTGTGATGCGCACTCACACTGGGGAGAGCAAGACAGAGTCATCTGGAAACCCCTTCACAGACACACGCACAAATAACATTTAAGTGGGTATCCCGTGGCCTACTCAACTTGATATACACAATTAACCATAACAAAAGCTATAAAGGAAGTGAAAAAAATATTAGCAAAGGTTAATAAACCTTTACAAATACTCAGGTTGTTTCCAAGATTTTCAAGCTTCTGGAATTATCATTTTAATGGTTTGCTGAGGTTTCTGTTTTAAACTTTCAGTTCCATTCATTATTCCCTGTTTTCAAGTGATTAATTTTGACTAAGTTGAAATTTGTACTGTTTGTCTTGGTGATAGCCACACTGAGTTGAATTAACTTAGAAATATCATTAATGGTTAACTTGTACCAGATATTTGCATGCATGCTTCAAAGGCACCTCAAGTCACTTCAGTCATGTTCAACTCTGTGTGACCCTATGGACTGTAGCCCTCCAGGCTCCTCTGTTCATGGAATTCTTCAGGTAAGAATACTGGAGTGGGTTGCCATGCCCTCCTCCAGGGGATCTCCCTGACCCAGGATGGAACCAGAATCTCCTGCAGCTCCTCCATTGCAGGCAGATTCTTTACCACTGAGCCACTGGGGAAATCCGTCCTAGATGTTTACTGTACCTTAATATCTGTGAAAGGCATTAATGTCTATAAATAATTTAGGAGATTCATGCATCTACACTGGGGATTAATGATCAAACTGTTTGTACTGATGATCAAAGAGGCTGGAAACTGTTGAGCTACTGGATAAAGCCCAAATATTTTCCCATGACCAGTCATTTCCTCCAGGCTCTGGCATTTGTCTGCCTCCTCAGTTTCATCTTTGGTCACTTCATTTCTTTATATGTTATGCATCAGTGATACCAAACAGATTACATTTGCCTGAAAGTGCCAAGGCATTTTATTCCTTCATTGCTTTACCACTGTGGTATTTTTCTTTGCCTCAGATCCCTTTTGCTTTCTATTTGGCTGGTAATCTTCCATTCATCTTGCTTTTGAAAATTTCTCTTACTCTTTCTTTAGCCCTCAGGACATCAGGACAGAGTTAATAACTCTGTATGCTGTTTATACTTCTGATGCTGCCAATATTGATATTATTTATTTATGGATGTACTCTCCACCTGTCGACTGAAAACTCCTTGAGGACAGGGCCAGAGTATTATTCATCAGCTTCACCCCACCAGTCGGACACTGTAACATATACTTACTATAGAAATCACTTTGATAAAGGTGTTCATAAAACAAACTGCTGTCCTCTTTTTCTCTGTTTCTTCACTTCAAAAATTAGGATCTGAAGGCTTCAATTTCTAGGAGCGGAATGAAATTATTTTATCCCCTTTTAGAGATGATCTGAATTTAAAGATTATCAGTTGGGTTCAGGGAAGTATCTTGGATGGTGTTAAAAAGAGTTTTTCACCATTATCTAAATAACTAGAACTGTTGTTTATATAAATTGAAGGTTTTTGTAGTAAAGTGATTGCTTTTTTAAAAATGTTTGGTTGCTGACAACTTTTAAGCCTCACTCTTCCTTTTTGCACCTTCTGCTCTACTCCTGGGCAAACGGATAAGAAAGTGCAAGTGTTTTTCCCTTTGGCACCTGTGGGAAGGTCAAACCCTGTGCTGGAACTCTCATCCTGGCTGCATATCTGAAACAACCAACAAACTCCAGATTTTTTTAATGTTCAAAAGTTGCAGTCAGGTTGAATGTTCTAGCACATGGATTTCCCCTGATTTTTCAAGCTTATTTTTAGAGCTAGTTGGAAGCCACTTTGCTTTCTCCAGAAGGCCTCATGACGCGATAGTTAACTTTTTCACATCTTCTTGATGTGTGTGTGGCATTATGTTTCAACATTCAAACCAACTCTTTGGTGGGAGTCCACCCCGATTCTGTGGGGAATTCACACAAAAGAATCTCTCTAAATTATAATAAATTTCAAAGGCAAAAGCCCTGGTAAATGATACCCACCAATTATATGTATTAGTTCCTATCATTCTTTTCATTTCCTTCCTTCATGTGTCTGTTGAGCAGGGTAATAGGGTTGTGTGCTTTAGATGCAATTCCAAATAGTGACATGGATTATAACAACTTCCTGTCTGTCAAGCAGGGTCACACAATTGACCATATGCTCTTGGATTAAGTCATGTGGTCATGTTGCCACACATTACAGCATCCAATTACAGTTCTTAACTGTCTTTCATAATTATTTTTATTTCTGAGGGAGAAACATATTATCACTAAACAAGCACCCAGTAAACATTTTTATGCTTGAATTTATTAACCTTTATAAAATTATATTATTTTTGGTAAAATCCTAACTTTATGGTACTATATGTTGAGATAAATAAATCATTCTTCTCTCATTCTTGCTTTCAAAGGATAGTAAAATACACTTTGAATATTTTATCTAATGCTTGAAATATATTTTTCCTGAGGTTAATTTTTCCCTTAAATTATAATTCTTTATCTGATATTTCAATTGCTTGGATTTGATTCACATCTCACTTACATTTATTGAGTGCATATGTTTTGCTGTGCTCTATTATACATACACTATTTTATTAATTTCCTTGTTTGAAATTGAGTTCAATGTGATGTGGATATTAAGTAGTAATATTAATTAATCTCCATATCCATCTCCAATGTCCTCTCCTTTCCACCTCACTTTCTAGAAGTGTGAATTCACAGTGGGATTTTTTTTTTTTTTTGAATAATGCATAATATCCTTAAGAGGGCAATCTTTTACATTTAAATGATTCTTATGGCTAGAATGAGATCGCTTTAAGGTCAAAGAGTCCAGATAATTTGGAGGAAAAAATGTAGCCAGGAAGTCCAAATCTTCAGCAGTCCAAATCTGCAGACTATCAGCCTGCCTTGTTTTAAATTAAGAGACAGTCCTTTTAGTTATAAGCTCTAATCAGGACCTGACATACAGCCAGAGCAACAAGCTCTATTTCCAAGTAGAAAATTATAAACCAGCAGCAGAGAGCAGTATGGAGCCATTTTTAAAACCAGAGAACTAGGAAGGTGCACCATAGAGCCCAGAAGAGCTGGGGGAGGGGGAAGAAAAGGTCCAAAAGCTGTTCAAGGTCCTGATTACAGTTTCTTCTTTATATATACTTTTTTCCTATACAAACAGCTGGTCCATGCTTTATATAAAGATATATATATATATATATATATATATATATATTTTTTTTTTTTTTCTCCTCCTTCTCTTCCCTCTGGATGCTTTGGTTATGTGTCTTTTGAAGGAATATACATATATGCATATATCTATCTATCTATATATATATATCTATATCTCCACTTAAAAAAATAGTCCTCAACCTTATTTAGAAAATATGTATTTCAAACTAAGTTGTAATGACTCCAGTGCAATTCCATGCAGAATATATTAATCTACATTTCATATGCAGCCTGAATATCCAAAGCTTTCATATTCTTAGACAAGCTTATAGATACAGTGTATCTACATGCTGATTTCCTCTAATATTTTCTCTTCAATTCCCCTTGGTAACTCTTTGAGTTAGAGAATGTTATTATATTGTTGATCTCAGTTTGGTTAAATTTCTATCCAATTTAAGTCAGGATCAAATGCAATGTTTGAAGAGGAAGCAGCTCATGTGAACACAGAAAGCACTCTCCCAGGCCCTGTCATATTGTCTGTAGCTGAATGTGCCTTCATTTAATTAAATGTTCTTTTTTTATATATAAACAGAAACATTTATTTATGCCAGTGCCCTGTCTGCAAATGACACAATCTGCCACTCTTGTTTCCCCGCCATCATCGTGAAATGCCAACCTTTGAGTCACATTAGCCTTGGGCATTCAATATAGGTGATCTTTGCAAAGAGCCAGGGCTTTTCTTTCCTGTTTTCAAAGTCTGTCTGGGTGATTGCCTCTGTGAACTGTGTGTGTGTGTACAGACAGGGAGGGTTCCTGTCAAAAGAAAGAGGGCCCTGGAGAAATTAGATTAAGCATTTTTCCTAATGGAGCTCGCCTGTCTGGCCTTCAGTTTAATGCACCCTAACTTACCGGGCATTGTTTGGTAAGGGATGGATTGAGAGAGTTGTGGGGCTCCTCATTTCCACAGGAGAATCTTAAATAACAGCTTGAATTTGTTAGTGATGGGAGTGAATTAAAAGGTTATGCCACTCCTTTAGGCCACCTTCTGATCTTGTAAGCACTGGACATCTTTTCTGACAACAAGTGAATTTTTAGAACAAAAACTGATCATCTCCTCAGGCACATATACTTGGATTTTCCAAAAAAAAGATACCATGGCATTTTTCTATCAAGAAGGTTAAACTAAACAGAATTATATGAAAACACTCATTTTTACCCCTGCTAACCTGTAAAGATTCCATTTTGCTTCATTTATCTTCTCTCTTACCCTATGCTAAACCATCCCTGGCTTCGATGAAAGAATCATGTCTCCATTCATTTCCTATCTTGCTGAATTGCCTTCACATTTCCTATCATCTGCACATAATCCTATTCTCTCCATTATTGTCTTAATACCAAGAACAGCACAAGATAATGGATAGGCACTGTAATAACAGCGTGGCCTGTAGGAGCCCCTCGAGGGAAATATCTTTGATGCTGGAGGAATATTAATGCATCCTAGGTCCCAGATCTTCCTCTTTCACTTCATCTTCTGTTTTCTAAACTACATAATGACTTTCATATACATGACAAAAGCATTAGAACAGAAAAAGCCTCATTGATGAGCAGCAGGGCTGTGTGATATTAAGGAGTCCTATTCTTACTTCTTTGTACAATTTTTGACCACCATCTGAGACTGTATGTGCAGGTAATTTCTAATTTGAATAGTTACCAGTGTAAAGAAGCATAATCATATTGTGTTAATGCAAATGCCCATCAAAAGCACGGTGTGAAGATAAATTAAAATATAATTCTTCAATAATGCATTTGTCCATAGGAAGATTTTGGACAGATTAAAAACAAACACCTTGATATCACTTAGACAAGTGAGTGGATTGTTTCCAGGGGGGCTAATCACCAGCAGATTATGAATGGGCCAGTAAATCAAAGCTGCCTACTTTAAACCTTGTAGATTAGGTCATAGTTACAATTTGTTGTGCATTATTTTTCAATAAAAGCAAAAGAATCAGTGTGTGTGTGTGTGTGTGTGTGTGTGTGTGTGTGTATGTGTGTGTGTGTAAGCATAAAAAGAGCTGCCTAGGAAAATGCAGTAGCAAGTGATAAAAATAGAGTGGGGTCGGGGCTTGGTAGCAGAGAAGCAATAGCCTTGATCATTTTGGGTGAAGCATTGTCAACAACTTGTAAGAAACACAACTTTCAAAACTCTACCTTCTTTCCTATTTTGTTTACCCCTTCCCCTCTGTACTAGTGGTCACTGTAGTTCCTGCAAACATGTTTAAATATTTTTGAGTTAAGTTAAGAAGCTTATACAAAAAGTGTGTGCATCCAAGATATCTTGAAAAGGGATAAATGGAAAATATCCCTGACATTTCCTTGAACTTTCAAAAGAAAGATCACAGGTTTTCGTATGAAGAAAATGAAAAAAGTTGTTATAGAGGCTTTTTCTTTTGTAGTTGATTTTCTTCTAGCATAATAAGGGCTAATATCTGAATTTCTGACTATGGAACATATTATTTTTAGTAATTCCTTAAAAAGGTCAGTGAATAGACTGCAAGTTTTTGTTTTTTGAGTCAGCAAACATTTATGAAGCATTATTTTGTTTCAGGTAGCTGGTTAAAAAGATGATCTATCTATCTATCTATCTATCTATCTATAGGCATGTTTCTCCTGTTCTCAGCTCACAGTCTAGCATCTAACGGATGAAAGCTACATTCACTGATTTATTGGAGAAGAAATGGACCACGTGGCAGGAATTTGTATTAAACAGCAGTGAAAGACATCAAGATAAGCAGGACATGGTCCCTATTCCCAAAGAATTTCAGTTGGTAAGAGGTACTTGTGTACACTTACAGTCTTAATGAAATTAAATATAAGATGTGTTATAAAGAAAGATACAAACAAAATGCTAGGCGGTTAAGAGGAGAAGAAAACAATACCAAGCTTAAGGAAAATTTTGTAGAAAAGATGTTACTAGAAGGATCTGTAGAATTTAAGCAAAAGTCCGTTAGTGAGGAAATACAAAGGGATTCAGGGAAAGGAAACAATCTGAACAATGACATGAAGTTTCTGTTTCAGAAATCGATCTAAATGTATAAGGAAGTAGAAGATGGTGGGAGATACCATTGTTTGATGCCAGATGATAGAACATCAAAGGTTTGATATATTTTCAGACTGTGAAGGGAAATTATTGAAAAAAGAAAGATTTTGTCCTCTGGAATGTGATTAGCAGATGATTGATCTGACTGTGCTGTGGAGTTTGCAGAGAGAGAGAGACCTGGGCTGGAATAACAAATTAGGAAACCTCCAAAATAAAGCAGGCGGGAAACTTAAAAGGCTTGTCTAATAGCTGTGATCCAGTCGAAGATTTAAATAAAATAATTCCAAAATAATAATCATAAAAATTCTTCACTATTTTGTGATGCAACTGTGGTGAAAAAAAATGAGGATGCCAGACCTGAAGTAAAATGCTCCCAAAGACAATAGTCCTGGACTTTGTTCACGAGTTGCTCTTGAAAGTGTGAAAATCAGCATTGAGGTGAGCAGAGTTTGAGCCTTCAGAGAGCACTGTAGCAGATTTTCTCACCAGCAGGTTATATATCTCTTGGCAAAAAGAAGAAACGTTTCTTGTTTCTTTTCCCAGGGGTGCTGGTCTCAGAAAAGCTGTGTCTTAATTCAGTTTACAAGACTGTATCAACCCAGTCTTGGTAGCCATGAAAGAAGCCCTGATTCCAGAAAGCAGACTAGAACATTTATTCTAAAATGTTCAATTCCAAATAGAAAACTAATCCCAATGCAAGCCTATCGCATAGCACTCTGACCATTTTAACTTAATTTAAAAAAAAATAGTGCAATGGTTGCTATTTACTAGGTTTGGCATGTGGAAGAAGTTAATGATGAATTGGGCTAGTGAGGCTTCTTTAAAACCTGTTTTACAAAAGAAAAAGTATTTAACATGCCAACTGGCACTTAACTTTAGAAACTGGAGTCCCCCTCATTAAAATCTATGAGGGACAATATTATTGCATTTACTTGATACTTTTTATTTTTTTCTCCCCTGTACATGTCCTGCTAGGCAAATATCATTTGTAATGTGATAATGGAGCTAAGTGCTTAATACTGTAGACATGGTATTGTCAACTAGTTTTAATGACAAACATATTCTAAAATAGTTTCATTTTCAGCATCAAATGCTTTAGTTTTCAGGTAGATTGGTTTCTCCTGATTCCTCAGAGGAAGAGTAATAAGGAGAGCTGGCCATTCCCTCTTGAGGGGAGAGGATACCAGCATGTCTTCCCTTCTTTTTCTCTCTCTCTTGCTTTGAGTCTGGGGAGGTGAGGCAGGGCCTGGAGCCTGCTGCTTGGAGAGAAGACCCATTCTTTCTTCTTTCTCTCTTTCTCTTTTTTTTGGAGTTATCCTCTTCTCCCATTGGGCAGTTGACATTGGAGAGTGCACTGTTCAAAGTTCCTGTGTTAATCTTTAATCTGCATAATAATTCTATTAGGTAACTAATATTATCATTATTCTCTTTTTAAAGATGATAAACATGAGGTAAAAAAGGGTGAAGGGACTTGGCCGTTAACAAGTGACTGAACATATACGATCCAGAATCATCTGGCATCACTGACCATATGCTAAGCCACAACACTTTACTAACTCCCCAGATTGAACCATATTTATTCAATAAACCACTCTACAGTCATGACCTTCAGTTTGAAAAATAATGAAACAGAATGTATCCAAGGGAGGGTAACAGAAAAGATGTGTGAAGTGATTAGAATCCACATCATTTGGAGACTGACTAAAGGAAGCGATGACATTAACTGACGAGTGATTTGCATTTTTTTCAAATGTTTGAAGGATTGTTTGGGTGAGAGGGGATGTTTAGAATTATTCTCTGTGACTTAGAAGGCAGGACCAGGTCTATAGGTCTATAGGTAGAAAATGTCCATACAAGGCAGCAAGTTTTAGCTTAGCATTATAAATAAGGTTCTAATCAGCATTGTTTAGTAGCTAAGTCATGTCTGACTCTTTGTGACCCCTTGGACTGTAGCCCACCGGTTTCCTCTGTCCACAAGATTTCTCTGGCAAAAATACTGGAGTGGCTTACCATTTCCTGACCTAGGGATTGAACCCATATCTCCTGCATTGGCAAGCAGGTTCTTTTCTGCTGAGCCACCAGGGGAGCTCGTTCTAAATGTTATACCTATCTAAAAGGACAGATAGATTCAAATAAGAGGTTATGAGTTCTCCTTTCATTCAATCAGTAAATTATTGGACATTGAATCTGATAGGAGTCACTTTTCTAGGATACAGCCATGTGTAAACAGAGTAGACAAATCTTGTGCCCTCATGGAATTTCCATTCTAGTGGAGTGAGATAGATAATAGATATAATTAAGTATAGTATGTAAATAATATTGCTACACTATGATAAAATGCCATGAAGAACAGTAAAGAAACACCTGGTGAAAGTGTTCAAGAGGAGCGGGAATTTATGGCGAGTTTAATAAAAACTTCTTGTTAAGATGACATTTGAGCAGAATCCTTATACAAGTGAGGACAGAATCTTTTGTTAATAGTGAGGAGAGTATTACAGGCAAAGGGAACAGCAAGTATAAAAGATTTGGACTACATGCGCTTGTAGATTTGAAGACTAGTAAGTGGCCAGTAGCTAGGTTAGCATGAGGAAGACGAAAAGTTGTAGAAGGTGAAGTCTGAGAAGTTGGAACTGGGAAAGGAGGGACGCATGGCAGATTGCGTAGGGACTTCTAGGGAAGGATTCAAGATTACTTGAGTAAGAAGAGAAGGAGTTTGGGCAGAGGAATGACTTGATTTAACTAGATTTTTGAAAGAATCACTCTGTCGTGTAGAAACCTGTAGAGCAGCAGGCTAATGAGGACATATTGTTATACTACAGATATGCAAAACATCCTTGGATCATTACCTATTTGGAATGTGAAGGAAGCGATCCACTGTTTCGTATCGTATAGATTAGACTGGAGCCCCCATAAGGTTTCGTCTGACTATAGGGCTTGTGATTCTGTATTTTATTTTACTTTTCAAATTCTCACTGGTGCTTAAAGGTCATGTACATAATATCTAACGATGTTAGAAAGATATCTTAAAGCTAAGCTCTGCACCTTGTAATCCAGTGTGTGTAAATGGATTTGAATTGATTGGTCACTACCATGTAATTCAAAAGTAGTAAAGTCTCTGGAAGCATTTAGATCCACCTCTTTATTCATCATTACTAAGTTACATCCCTACTCTCTCTTGAGCGAGAAACAAGGTTACATTCTTTTGAGATTATGTGAGGTTTAAAAGAATATTTTAAGTTAACTGAAAATATTTTCAGAAATTTTTGTAAAAAATAAAATTAAGCAAATTATGTATACTCTGATTTGGTCATTTTCAGCTTAATCTCCAGGTCGTTAATTTCTGTGATGGCATTTATAAAAGTTTATATCTATTTGAAGAAATAGGAATTCTGTATATTTATTTTATAAAAATGGACATGACACCAGAAATTATTTGCAAATGTGTAGTTTATAACTTTATGATTTTAATTGTTTTCTTGTTTTTCCAATTTTTAGAGCAATATCATAAATTAGGCAGAGCAGCTAACAATTTTCCCATTTTTTAGAAGAAAATTTGGGCATTCTATCTTAAAATTATTTATCATGTCTTTATTCACATTTTGACTAAGTGATCTCCTACAGATAAGGTCCATATCCAAATATATCTAGTATAGCTTTCTCAGAACTAGCCATCATGTACTAAATATTTTGATAGAAGCCTAGGAAGAATGAGTTTCTTTCCTGTTGCCAGCCTGTTTTCCCATTATATTAAAAACTCACTATTCCATACTTGTTATTTTGTAATTTCCTGACTTGAACTCTGAGTACTCAACAGCAAATATATAAAGAAGAAAGAATAGTGACTTTTTCTGCCTAAGAAAGGGCCAATTGGGAGTCTGCAACGGGCCAGATGTTCCAGGTCAAAGAGGAATTCATGGAAATGAAAGGTGATTTGCTTATTTTAGTAGGTGTGTAGATTCAGTTGGGCTCTTAAAGGTCATTAAGAATTTAATTCATTAATTTCTTCTTTTATTTTTCAGTGTATAGTGGTATGGTGGGGGTGGGTTTTCTTTCTCTCCCCTCCTGGTTCTTTTGCTGCTGCTGCTAAGGCGCTTCAGTCGTGTCTGACTCTGTGCGGCCCCATAGACGGCAGTCCACCAGGCTCCCCCGTCCCTGGGATTCTCCAGGCAAGAACACTGGAGTGGGTTGCCATTTCCTTCTCCAATGCGTGAAAGTGGAAAGTGAAAAGTGAAAGTGAAGTCACTCAGTCATATCTGACTCTTAGCGACCGCAAGGACCGCAGCCCACCAGGCTCCTCTGTCCATGGGATATTCTAGGCAAGAGTACTGGAGTCGGGTGCCATTGCCTTCTCCCTGGTTCTTTTGGTTGGTAATTAAAATGATATAAGGCAGATGGACAGGAGGGAGTCAGATTTACTACTTGTGCATAGAGAATCCACAAAAGTGTGAAGAATTTCAAAAACAGCAAGGCAAAATGAGGTATATAGTGGCACTAGTGGTAAAGAACCTGCCTTTCAATGCCCAAGACTGAAGAGACTCGGATTTGATCCCTGGGTCAGGAAGATCCCCTGGAGGAGGGTATGGCAAACCACTACATCATTCTTGCTTGGAGAATTCCATGAACAGAGGAGACTGACAGGCTCTGTTCCATAGGGTTATAAGGAGTCGGACGTGGCTCAAGAGACTTGCACAACGGCACCAAGGAGGAGGTGGAGGTCTGAGGCTTTAAAGGGAGGTGAAGTAACTCACAGGAAGAGGAAATGAGTCAATACCTAGTAAACAAATGTTTATTACATCACTCAAAGACAATGAGACACAGAAGACTTTGATCAAATGGGCTTTGCTGGGTTCCTTACTATCTATCATACCTACTATTTCACTGAAGTAATCTATGGTCACAGCTCCTTCCTGGGACAGGGCTTCTATCTTAAATTCTTGTAGGTAGTAAGAGAGGACAAAGGTTCCTCCCAAGTCTTTAGGGCCTTGACTGTTTCAGCGCAAAAGTAATTTGAGTGTCTGAGTCCCATCAGTGTAAGGAAACTAAAAAAATACATGATACAGTTTTTTTTCCTACAAAAAACCTTTCAGGTTAGATGGGAAGACAAAGTGCGAACACATGAAAGGTGTGAATACAGCTTCAGCAGTGTGAGGCAGAAAGAAGCCAGTTTCTTTCCGAAACGTGAGTTGTGGACATGAGCTGTGTAGAGGTTGTTAATTCCTTCAAGATCTTTTGACAGGAGACAAATGACCAAGAAGTTTTTCAGAGTTAGGAGTTAGGTACACGCTTTCTTAAGACTGGAAATGGGCATTTTGGAAGCAGAGGGAAAACAGTAAAGAAGTATTGGAGAAGAATATCAATATAGGAGCAAAAGAGCTCCCAAACTGAACAGCACCTGGATCTACATGCCACCTTGCAGAACAGGAGGGCATGTTTTCTTCCGAGAAGAAAAAGTGTGCTGTAAAGAGCATGCATCTTCTCTCAAATGAAAACTGTCTCTTGCTCCCTGAAAACACAATGCAAATGTATGACTTTCTAATGTATGAAAAGTACTCATCCCTTCTGAAGTCAGAAATGGCAGTCCATTCCAGTATTCTTGTCTGGAAAATTCCATGGACAGAGGAGCCTGATGGGCTACAGTCCATGAGGTCACAAAGAATCCGACATGACTGAGCAACTAAGCATGTACACACTCCTTACTTTATCATTCATATTCTCTTATGACTTTAAAGACATTTCCAATTCGACAGCAAAACAATTGTATTTACAATCCATGCTTCTCATATGTATTGTCTTACAAAAAAATCTGTACAATAGGTGACTCTTCTATTTCAGTGTTAGTGCAGTCTCAGTTCAGTTCAGTCGCTCAGTCGTGTCCGACTCTTTGAGACCCCATGAATCACAGCACGCCAGGCCTCCCTGTCCATCACCAACTCTTGGAGTTCACTCAAATTTATGGCCATTGAGTCAGTGATGCCATCCAGCCATCTCATCCTCTGTCGTTCCCTTCTCCTCCCAGCATCAGGGTCTTTTCAAATGAGTCAACTCTTCACATGAGGTAGCCAAAGTATTGGAGTTTCAGCTTCAGCATCAGTCCTTCTAATGAACACCCAGGACTGATCTCCTTTGGGATGGACTGGTTGGATCTCCCTGCAGTCCAAGGGACTCTCAAGAGTCTTCTCCAACACCACAGTTCAAAAGCATCCATTCTTCGGCACTCAGCTTTCTTCACAGTCCAACACTCACATCCATACATGACCACTGGAAAGACCATAGCCTTGACTAGATGGACCTTTGTTGGCAAAGTAATATCTCTGCCTTTCAATATGCAATCTAAGTTGGTCATAACTTTCCTTCCAAGGAGTAAGCGTCTACTGCAAATTTTTTCAAGAGATGTAAACTTGTTTACTAAATTTCAAAAATAAATGTGACTTTTGTAGTGTGATTTGGTGGAGGCAGGCATGATGAGAGGAAAAAGGCTCACAGGTTAAAGCGTTACTTCTCACTCACATTTTCCCTTCATCATTTTTCTTTCCTTAATGAATCCCCAGAGCCCCTGATGCATTCAAGAAAACTTTAAAAAATAACTTATGTTTCTGATAACCCTGCTGGATTCCTTAGTACTTTTAGCATATTTTCCTTGTAACTATTGCTGCAACATTTGAAATTCACTGATATGCTACTTAGCTGATGCTTCCAGTGTCTATTCACAATCACAACATCACAGCTCATCCTCAATGAGGAACCTTATGAAAAAAAAACTGATTATGTAATTGTCTTATTGCCTTATTCTTAGCTCCAAGAAAGGAGCTAACTGTAGAGTAGAATTTTTCTCCTAATACATGCATTTACTATCAGAATGGACAAGAAAAGACAAAAAGTTATACAAATGCTAGCTAAATAAGAATGTGGTTTGAAAGTTCTCCATCTTCCCTAGGCTGTCTTAAAATGATTTTCTGCTATTTCTGTAGGTAGGTCACACATTAACTCATTTTACTTTCAGATGTATAAAAGAATTATGCATGAACTAGTCTTCTGGGTTATAGATAATATAACATAACAATTGAAAGATAGTGTATTTTAAACTGATAATGAAAGTCTTTCTTTTCAAACAAACTCTTCAACCATCCAGTTTTATACTGCTGAAAGAGGGCAGCTCTAGAGCAGAGAACATCCAAGTGCACAGTGATAAGCCTTTTCTTGGCCTCCAATATTCTTTCAGTGAACATCAAGAAGTGTTTTTTAAAACATCTAGTTAACACCCAGCACTGTGCTAGGTGACAGAAAGTATATCTAGGGCACTTAAAATGTAACTAAGAAGACTACTGAATAATTCAAAATGGTATATAACCAAGTAATTGATGAGTGACATAAAAATCATGGATTTTCTAGAGTTAAAAATTTTTCTATTCTCCTCCACTTCCTTGAATTATGGAAGAAGAAACTAAACTTCCATGAGCTGATAGGACCTTCCCGTATTCACACCCTATTGGAGGTAAATGCTGAATTAGAATTCATTACTTTTTAATCCATTGTACAGTGCTTACCTCGAAGATTCAAAGACAGGAAATATAGGTGTTACTAAAGTTAGCTGGAAATATATATATATATGAGCTAAAAGCTGAAACTAAATACTTGTATTGAATACTCCAAGCTGGAAATGGCATTTTATTCATGAATACTCTCCAAGTTTTGATGACTACATGATGCAAGGTACAGTATTTGACAATTAATGCATTTACATATATGCTGCATTCACCTGGGCTTATAAGAAAATGAGTGAGGAAACAGCTCTGTTGCTCTAGAGTGCTTTCATTTATCATCTTATGGATTTATCTCTTTGTTTCTGTTTCTTTCTGCTTTTAGAAATATAATCTTTCAAACCACATCATCTATGTTCTAAGAACATTTGCTCTTCTTTGATTATTTTGTCCTTTCATTTCTACAGGGCATATTCAACTTCAGAGTGATCAGATATGTCTCTGATAATATTCTTATAGATTCTGATGCTTGGTTTTAAAATTTCACATGGGAATATAATTTCAAAATTATTTTCATGTAAAATGCTGTCCTTTGAATTATCACATGTTAAAATTAGCTGCTGCTGCTGCTAAGTCGCTTCAGTCGTGTCCAACTCTGTGCAACCCCATAGACGGCAGCCCACCAGGCTCCCCCGTCACTGGGATTCTCCAGGCAAGAACACTGGAGTGGGTTGCCATTTCCTTCTCCAATGCATGAAAGTGAAAAGCGAAAGTGAAGCCTTTGGTGACCCCATGGACTGTAGCCTACCAGGCTCCTTCATCCATGAGAGTTTCCAGGCAAGAGTACTGGAGTACAGCCACCTTTAAATACAAGATACTTTCTGCTACATGTTTTTTATTTTTTTCCAGCCAACATTCTAATTTAGCACTCATTAATTTACTTTAAAACATAATAGACTGATATTGATTTAGAACAATCCCCATATACATTTTAGTTTATTACTCTCTGCTTTGCCAAAATACACTGAAAGATCCTCCTTATAAAGTCTTTCATGTTCAGTCTTATACTATGTCATTGAGAATAATATTTATACTATAAACATATCTGTAAACATAGAACTCTTGGTAATGCCTGTCTTATGGTCCATAAGAGTTTTCCATGAGCCTGTTCTTATGTTTCATTCAGACACATGACTTCATTTAAATGACTGCAACAATATTTTGTAACTAATTATCTGAAGACACTGTGTGACACTTCTCTATTCCTGTAGCCTCTAACCTTGTAATTAAATTTACCCTTTGTCTTCAATATTGTCTTGCTTCTCTCCCTAAATTCTTTACTCACCCAATTCAATTAGATGTTTTTCCTTCCAGAAAGGTTTGCTCCACACTCAAAGAAGA
The DNA here is from genome assembly GCF_032405125.1 of Capricornis sumatraensis. Classification (NCBI taxonomy): domain Eukaryota; kingdom Metazoa; phylum Chordata; class Mammalia; order Artiodactyla; family Bovidae; genus Capricornis; species Capricornis sumatraensis. The sequence continues at coordinate 148,522,035 of NC_091070.1, read as the reverse complement.
AGAGGATGAGACTCATTTTAAGGTCAAGTTTAAACCCCAGGATAGGACTTTGGTATCACTTTAGTGTCTCCAATGAGATATTGGAATTGTTATTTCTTTGGTCTCTGTTTTTGATTTCTTGTCACAAAAATTTCAGTCTTGCCAAATGCTCTACATGGAACTGAAATTATCCTTTGAGAGGAACATGGCATTTGGAATCAGGGATTTCCACATGTAAGTCTTGCCTGAGTGCCCTGAAGGTCCTGAATTAAGATGTCCCCTTCTATAGCCCCTAGAAAAGTAATTGTAAATTAAAAGGGCTTTGTGATTATTATGGTTCTTATTTGTTGACACAGTTTATGCAAAAAATAGAAAATAATTTTACCAACACTACGAATAGTTTTGATGCTATCTTGCAACAGTAACTAGAACAACAAAAAAATTGTTCAAATATCCAAATAGTGCACAAGGGTCCTAACTTAGCTAAAGAACATAATATTGTTGTTGTTTAGTCGTTAAGTCATGTCCAACTCTTTTGTGACACTATGGACTGTAGCCCGCCAGGTTCCATGGGGTTTCCCAGCCAAGAATACTGGAGTGGATTGTCAGTTCCTTCTCCAGAGGATCTTTTCTACCCAGGGATGGAACCTGCATCTCCTGCACTGGCAGGGATTCTATACCACTGATCTACTAGGGAAGTCCGAACAAAGAATGTAATATCCATACTCAATAGCCATTGTATCTGGCTTCTTTCCTCCCCAAATGCTGAATACCTACTCTAATTGAGTCCTTATGTGAGAATTTTAATACTCAGTTTGAAATTTCTGCAAGCTTCACATGACTGCTTAGCCCTTTCAGTAATTAAGGTCAATTTTAAAAATTTTGTTATGGACTTTTGTGGGCCGGACCCCACACACCCCTTTTGCTTTGACAAAGGTCTTGATGAGTCATCTCCTTTTGTGAACATTCTCTCAGTGACTTGGGCCCTATCAAATTATATGGAAAGGAAATAAAGTGTTCATAAAATTTTTTAAATACTTTGTTTTTGTCTCAATCAAGTATTTTTATTTATTTCTGAGGATAAAAGCAGAGCTTGTCTCAATTATGTATTTTCATTTATTTTTGAAGAGAAAAATATAAAAGCAGAGCCAGAATATTACCATTTAGAAACAGTCTCTAAATTTCAGTACTTTATTAATATTTGGAAAGGAAACCAATTCTAAAAAAATTCTAACTGGGCAAAAGTGCAGACATTGTTTTTTAAAAAGCCAAACATTATATACTGAATATATACCTCTTAAGAATCCAAGCCCTCCTTTCTGTTTCGTATCCTGCTGTTTGAGGTCTCAGATCTTCTTGTAAACACATACTTGTGAGTTTTACCCTCAAGCCCTTTAAATCTCATTCCTATTTTCTTCTTGCACAAACTTTTCTCCTGTTTCCTCCTTAGTGTCTTCTTACCTTTAACTGAACTTGTTTTCCCCCTCTCAGATAAGTACTGGCACTGAGAAGGATTCAAATATTAATCTTCTTTCACTGAGTTTCAGCAAAATCTTTCTCAATCCATCATAAATTTCTTTTTCTTCTCAGAATAAAAAGCAGCCAAGGAGCACTTGTCAGTGACCCCTCTAGACCGTGGTTACAGTATTATTATTTTTAAGAAAAAAGAGTGACATAAAATTTATCTGGTCCACTGGGTTAAAAATAACAGAACATCAGTTGTGTTCTTATGATTTATTCCATACGACATGTTTCAATATATGTCCCATTTGAGTATTAGTTGTGTCCGTCCTTTTTATTTTGCTTTTATTGATTTTTAGCATGTATTGATTGGGAAAAAAAAAAATTTAAACACTAAGAAGAACATTACTTCAGCAGTTAGTTTTGATGTTACATTCCAATTTTAGTATATGTGCTGCTGAAGCGAGCGCGATGCTACATTCCTAAATTGTGCAATTGTAAAAAACAGATTGACAAGAGTATTAGAATGTAAGACAGAAAACAAACCTATAGACCTGTGAAGTGAATTACAAGATAAGCTTTCTGCATTCCCAAAGGCAAATGATGCAGAGGAATTTTCCTCAGATCGAAATTACCCTTAAATAATTCACATTATCTGCTTTTAGGGGAATACAGCTCAGGTATAAAAGTATTAATTTTTGATGCTTTCAGTTGTATCTCTATGTATCATATTGTGACATAAACTGTTGTTTTCTAGCCTTTGAGGTGGATTCATACTGTTTTTAAGTATTAGGTTGAGTGGAGAAATTTCTTTAGTGACTTCTCATTTTATAATAATAAAACTAAATTTCTTTATTGCCAATGAAAAACTTTCACCAAGAAATTTGTGTTATCATTGCCAAGTACATGGCTTTCAAAATAGCTATTTATGCCCTTATTCTAGGTTAGATAATGACCTTTATGACTGTCAATGATATGTTTGAGGCAACATTGCAATATAGAAAAATCATTGAATCCTCCTCATAAAGCCAGAGTTTTTTCTAGATTCTCTTATTCATTTGAGAAACCAAAGCAAGTTGTTTAATATGTTTCTTTTTTCATTTTTAGTTCAGTTCAGTTCAGTATCTCAGGCATGTCCTACTCTTTGCAACCCCATGGACTGCAGCACACCAGGCTTCCCTGTCCATCATCAACTTCCAGGCTTGCTCAAACTCATGTCCATCAAATCATTGATGCCATTCAGGCATCTCATTATCTGTCAACCCCTTCTCCTGCCTTCAATCTTTCCCAGCATCAGGGTCTTTTCCGGTTAGTCAGTTATTCGCATCAGGTGGCCAAAGTAATGGAGTTTCAGCTTCAGCTTCAGCATCAGTCCTTCCAATGAATATTCAAGATTGAATTCCTTTAGGATGGACTGGTTGGATTTCCTTGAAGTCCAAGGGACTATCAAGTCTTCTCCAACACCACAGTTCAAAACCATAATTTCTTCGGCACTCAGCTTTCTTTATAGTCCAACTCTCACATCCATACATGACCACTGGAGAAACTATAGATTTGACCAGATGGATCTTTGTTGCAAAGTAATGTCTCTGCTTTTTAATTAGCTGTCTAGGTTTGTTATAGCTTTTCTTCCAAGGAGTAAGTATCTTTTAATTTCATGGCTACAGTCACCATCTGCAGTGATTTTGGAGCCCAAGAAAATAAAGTCTGTCACTGTTTCCATTGTTTCCCCATCTATTTGCCATGAACTGATGGGACCAGATGCCATGATCTTCATTTTTTGAGTGTTGAGTTTTAAGCCAGCTTTTTCACTCTCCTCTTTCACTTTTATCAATAGGCTCTTTCCTTCCTCTTTGCTTTCTGCCCTAAGGGTAGTGTCATCTGTATGTCTGAGGTTATTAATGTTTCTTTCTGCAATCTTGATTTCAGCTTGTGCTTCATCCAGTCTGGGATTTTGCATGATGTATTCTGCATATGAGTTAAATAAGCAGGGTGACAATATACAGCCTTGATATACTCCTTTCCCAATTTGGACCATTCCATTTTCCATGTTCAATTCTAAACGTTGCTTCTTGACCTGCATACAGATTTCTCAGGAGACAGGTAAGGTGGTCTGGTATTTCCATCTCTTGAAGAATTTTCCACAGTTTGTTGTGATCCATGCAGTCAAAGGCTTTGCTGCTGCTGCTGCTAAGTTGCTTCAGTCGTGTCCAACTCTGTGCAACCCCATAGATGGCAGCCCACCAGTCTCCCCCATCCCTTGGATTCTCCATGCAAGAACACTGGAGTGGGTTGTCATTTCCTTCTCCAATGCATGAAAGTGAAAAGTGAAAGTGAAGTTGCTCAGTCGTGTCCGACTCTTTGTGACCCCAGGGACTGTGGCCTACCAGGCTCCTCTGTCCATGGGATTTTCCAGGCAAGAGTACTGGAGTGGGTTGCCATTTCCTTCTCCAGCAATGCAGGAGACCTGGGTTCAGTCCCTTGGTTGGGAAGATTCCCTGGAGAAGGGTGTTTTTCTGGAGCTATCTTGCTTTTTCTATGAGCCAACAGATGTTGGCAATTTGATTCAATGGATGTTCTTCATTTTATGCGAAAATAATGTTTTGAATTTTAAAATAACATGATTCAAAGAGTATTCCTCATCTGACCTAAAAATATAGCAAAATCATCTCAACCACCTTTGTTATCTTTTTACATGTCATCAAATCTGTTGACTTAATTTCCAGATAATATAATATTCTCTAAAGCATCATATATCAAATGTTGACCACACCAAGTTTCTCCTGCCAGATATTTATTCCCACTGCCAAATCCTTCTTCACTTCTTTCCAAAGGCGGAGGGTTGGATATTGTACCAAATATTAACTGCTTCCCAGGGACTAAGTTTAATTTCAGTTTTGTGACTGATCCAAATGTGCATCTCATATTAACCATTGGATTCAATTAAGGGAGAATGTCCTGAGCTCTTTCTGTGAATCTGCCCCTACGCCTTACATTTACATCATTTTTTGTTTCGTAGCACAATCACATCTGTTTTGTTGTATTCACATTTTTACCTTCACTTTTTTTCATGATGAAACTTCACAAATCTAGATAACTAGGACATAGATTACTATATATCTTTTAGATGTAGAAAATTATAAATTGTAAAATATTGCCAATTTTCATTGAAAATGGAAAGAGGAAGCAGAAAGTACTAGGAAGTTGGCTGTTTTCCAAGCAATTAATGAGGAACATGTCAGTAGCATTAAGCAAAAAATTCATAAACCTCATGCATTCTTATCCATTCTGCAGACTAAGAAATTTCTTCCAGTAACTAAGGAAGATGCCCACTTAGCCTGTTCATGTTCCATTTCCTTTTAATCAATTTCATTGAGATATAGTTAAAAAAAAAACATTAGGCCCATTGTATGTGTACTGTTTGCTGAGTTTTGACAAATAGACATTCTTATGTATTTACCACCACAATCAAATAAAAAAAAACAACTTTCTTATCACTCCCTAAAATTCACTTCTGCCTCTATCTACTTAGTCAGTCCCTTCTCCCTACCCTGATACAGGCAGCCAGCTCCCATTAAGAACTTAATTTTCCTTTCTTAGAATTTGTTATAGAGTGAAACAGTGTATAATTTTTGTGTGTCTAGATTCTTTTGCTCAGCATAATGTTTTGAGATTCATACATGCTGTTGCACTTATTAATAATTTCTTTCTTTCAGTGCTAAGTAGCATGCCATTATATAGACATACCACAACATGTTGATACATTTACCAGTTGATGGACACAAAAGTTGTTTCCAGTGTTAATACTATTGGGAAAAAAGCTGCTAGGAACGTTCATGCACAAGTCCTTGTATGAACACTCTTTCATTTATCTTGGGTTAATTACTTAGGGCAGGATTGCTAGATTATAAGCAAGCACACATTTAATTTTATAAAAAAAAATGCCAAAATGCCAACTGGTTTTCAAAAACACCCACCAGCAGTATACAAAAGTTACAATTTTCCCACATCCTCATTAAAACTTGGTATTATCCATCTTTTTATTTGCAGCCATTCCAATAGGTATAGTTTAAATTTGCATTTCTCTAAGGACAGACAATGTTGAGCATCTTATGATGTACTTAATGGCTCTTTGTATATCTTCTTTTGTGAATTATCTGTTCAAATATTTTATCCGCTTTCCATTAGATTATTGCTCTTGTTATTGAATTGTAAGAATCCTCTTTTTATTCTGGAAAAAGCCAAAGTCTATATATCTATATATTATGAATATAAAAATCTATAGAGTTTTCATATCTATATATTATGAATATTTTATCCCTGTCTATGGCTTGCCATTTCATCTTTTTAAATACTGGCATTCAAAGAGCTTTCCAGGTGACAAGGTAGTAAAGAATCCACCTGCCAAAGCAGGAGGCGCAAGAGATCCAGGTTCAATCTCAGGATCCGGAAGATCCCCTGGTGTAGGAAATGGCAACTCATTCTAGTATTCTTGCTGGGAAACTTCCTGGACAGTGGAATTTGGTGAGCTACAGTCCACAGGGCCGCAGAGTCAGACACGAATAAGCACTCATTCAAAAAGCAGGAAGTTTTCATTTTGATAAAATAAATTTCATAATATTTCTAAATGCTTTTGACTTTTTGCATTCATCTACTGCTACTGCTAGCACTTCCCTGGTGGCTCAGATGGTAAAGCGTCTGTCTGCAATGCCAGAGACCTAGGTTCGATCCCTGGGTCGGGAAGATCCCCTGGAGAAGGAAATGGCAATCCACTCCAGTACTATTGCCTGGAAAATCCCATGGAGAGAGGAGCCTGGTAGGCTATAGTCCATGGGGTCACAAAACGTCGGGCATGACTGAGCGATTTCACTTTACTGCTACTGCTGCTGCTAAGTCGCTTCAGTCGTGTTCGACTCTATGCGACTCCAGAAACGGCAGCCCACCAGGCTCGCCCGTCCCTGGGATTCTCCAGGCAAGAACACTGGAGTGGGTTGCTGTTTCCTTCTCCAATGCATGAAAGTCAAAAGTGAAAGTGAAGTCGCTCAGTCATGTCTGACTCTTCACGACCCCATGGACTGCAGCCTACCAGCCTCCTCCGTCCATGGGATTTTCCAGGCAAGAATACTGGAGTGGGGTGCCATTGCCTTCTCCATTGCATTTATCTAGGGAGTGTTTAATTTCCTTAAGATTGAAGTATTATGTTCCACGTTTTCTTATGGAGTTTTTATTGTGGTACTTTTTTTTTATATCACTGTCAATATTCTATTTTGATTTAATTTTGTGTCTGCTGTGAGGTAAGGGGAGAGATTTCTTTGTGCTTTGCTTTGTTTTGGTTCATTTAGTGGAGGCCAGCTCTGCTTACTCCTTCTTGCTATTCCTCCTGTGCCCCTTTCTCCTTCTCCTCCTCTTTCTTCTTTGGTGTAGAGATGCCCAATTGTTCTGGTGCTACTTGTGGCAAAAAAAAAAAAAAAATCTATTACTTATTGGATTATCTTGCGATCTAAGTTTGAAAAAAAACAATAGACATTGTATGTGTGAGTTTATTATTTTCATTACTGTTCCATTGTCTGTTGCTATTATTTAGTCACTGAATTGTATCTGACTTTCTGTGACTCCAGGAATTGTAGCCCACCAGGCTCCTCACTCCATAGAATTTCCCATGCAAGAATACTGGAGTGGGTTGCCATTTCCTTCTCCAGGCAATCTTCTTGACCCAGGGATTGCACCTACATCTCCTGCTTGGCAAGGGGATTCTTTAGTACTGAGTCACCTGGGAAGTCCAATTCCATTGTTTATATTTATGTCAATACTAAAATGTCTTGATTGCTTAACTTTATAATAAGTGTTAAAATCAAATTATCCTCCAGCTTTATTTTTACTTCTCAAAATTGTTTTGGCTGTTCTAGTACTTTACCAATAATAAACTTTAGAATTAACTCATCAACTTCTATAAAATATCATGATATAATTTTGATTGAGACTGCATTGTATATATAGATCATTTAGGGGAAAATTGCCATCTAATGTCTTACTGTCTTCTGATCCATCAGTGAAAATCCATCTATTCCTTTATATTATCTTTAATTTATCTAAGCATTGTTCTGTAGTTCTCATTATACAGATATTGAATATACTTTAAATTTATCCCTTAGTAGTTCTTGGCTTTTGCAGCTTCTGTAAATAACATTTAAAGATTTTTAAATTTCCACTTTTTTGTCAATATATAGATCAAATACAATGGACTTTTGCATATGGCCCTGTGTCCTGAGACCTAACTTAATTCCCATTATAATTCTACTAGCTTCTCCCTTGGAGAAGGCAATGGCAACCCACTCCAGTACTCTTGCCTGGAGAATCCCATGGACGGAGGAGCCTGGTAGGTTGCAGACCATGGGGTCGCGAAGAGTCAGACGTGACTGAGCGACTTCACTTTCACTTTTGACTTTCATGCATTGGAGAAGGAAACAGCAACCCACTCCAGTGTTCTTGCCTGAAGAATCCCAGGGACGGAGGAGCCTGGTGGGCTGCCGTCTGTGGGGTCACACAGAGTCACACGACTGAAGCGGCTTAGCAGCAGCAGCAGCAGCAGCTTCTCCCTGTGACTTTGTACATAACCAGTTACTTGCAAATAGAAGCAGTTTTACTTCTTCTTTTGTAAACATGTAGGCTTTATATTTATTTTCCTTGGCTCTTTGCATGGCTGCTTCCACTGTAATGGGAGTGGTAAGAATAAGCTGTTCTGTTATATCCTCAATTCTTTCCCAGGAAGCATGGTGTGAGATGTAGATTTTGCACTAGTGTCTGTTATGAAGTTGAGAAGTTCCCTTCAGGTTTGCTGAGGATTTGTTTTTTCAATTTATGAGTATATGCTAAACTTATCAATTGCTTTTCTGTATTTATTGAAATGATCATTTTTTAATTTTGCTTTGGTCTATTGATATAGTGAATTGCATTCATTTTTTTTTAATTGAGATACAATTGACATACAACATTATGTTAATTTCAAGTGCACAACAAATAGTAATCTGATTCTTGCATGTATTGCAAAATGGTCATCACAGTAATTCTCGTCAACATTCATTACCGACCATGGGAAGGACATCACCATAGAACTTACAAATATCGAAAGCTCAATGAGGAAATATTATAAGTGTCTTATTTCAGTAAATTTGATAAATGAAATATACCAATTTATTGAATGACACAAATATACACACTACATACATGAAGCAGACTTACATGGTCATGATGTACTTTTCATTTTACATATTACTAGATTTAAATTGCTAATATTTTGTTTAAGATTTTTGCATCTGTGTTAAGGATATTAAAAGAGATATTGATCTATACTTAAATATTTAATAGAATTCAGCAGGAAATTCATCTTGACCTGGAATTTAAGTTTGAATGTGTATGTCTGTGTTTAGAAAGTTTTTAACTATACATTTAAGTTAATTGATATGGGTTACTTAGGTTATCTGTTTCTTTCTAAAGCGAACTTTGGCAATTTGTGTCATTCAAGAAGTTGTTCTATTGTATTTGTTATTAAATTTATTAAAATAAAATATTTATAGTATTTCCTTATTACATTTTCAGTGTTTTTAAGTTCTATAGTGATTCTCCCCTTCCCATTTATTCCTGTTATTTGTTATTTGTCTTTTTTCTTTTTTTCTCATGATCATTCCGACTACTTCTTTATCAATTTTACTTATCTTGTTGAAGAGCTATCATTTGATTGTGTAGAGTTTTCTTAGTGTCTTCTCTGTATTCAATTGGATGTCTGCATTTGATATTTTTTTTCTTTCTGCTCACTTTGGATTAATTTTCTCTTTGTTTCTTCTTAAAGTGGAAAGTTAGCTCACTGATTTGAGAACTTTCTTCTTTTCTCATATGAGAATTTTAATACTCTAATATTTTCCTCTAATCATTGTTTTGTTTGTATCCTAAATTTTTTTGATACGTTGCTTTCATTTCCATTCAGTTAAAAGTATCTTCAGTTTTTCTTGTGATTATTTTTTTCTTTGAATCTTTGTTTACTTGAAAATGTGTTGTTTAATTTCTAAATTTTTGTGTAAAGAGGACAGAGTTTGTGTTATTTTAGTCTTTTTAATTTTAATAAGATTTATTTTCATTGATTCAGAATGTGTTTTATACTGGTGAATTTTCCATGAACATTTGAAAGAATCTATATTCTTGTGTACTTGAGTGGAGAAGTTCTATAAATATCATGTTGGTTACGTTGGTTGACAGTGTTTCCCAAGTTCTTTTCATTACCGAGATAGTTATAACTTTAGATTTGTCTTTTTATCCTTTTAGTTCTATTAGCTAGTCTTTGTATAGAAAATATAGAAACAAAGTAAACCATATTATAAAGCTCATAATGACTTTATACTTGTTACAAAATACAAGATAAATATAAAATACACACACTTTTTCCACAAGTGCTTTGAAAAAAATGCTTTCCCATTAGTCAATAAATTACATGCTTCTTAAAATGTGTTCCATCAGTTCAGTTCTGTTCAGTTGCTCAGTCGTGTCTGACTCTTTGTGACCCCATGATTTACAGCACACCAGGCCTCCCTGTCCATTACCAACTCCCAGAATTTACTCAGACTCATGTCTATTGAGTCAGTGATGCCATCCAGCCATCTCATCCTCTGTCATCCCCTTCTCCTCCTGCCCCCAATCCCTCCCAACATCAGGGTCTTTTCCAATGAGTCAACTCTTTGCAAGAAGTGGCCAAAGTATTGGAGTTTCAGCTTTAGCATCAGTCCTTCCAATGAACACCCAGGACCAATCTCCTTTAGAGATCAGTCTGGATCTCTAGACTGGTTGGATCTACTTGCAGTCCAAGGGACTGTGAAGAGTCTTCTCCAACACCACAGTTCAAAAGCATCAATTCTTCGGTGCTCAGCTTTCTTCACAGTCCAACTCACACATCCATACATGACCACAGGATAAACCATAGCCTTCACTAGACGGACCTTTGTTGGCAAAGTAATATCTCTGCTTTTTAATATGCTGTCCTGACTGGTCATAAATTTCCTTCCAAGGAGTAAGTGTCTTTTAATTTCATGGCTGCAATCACCATCTGCAGTGATTTTGGAGTCCCAAAAAATAAAGTCTGCCACTGTTTCCACTGTTTCCCCATCTATTTCCCATGAAGTGATGGGACCGGATGCCATGATCTTTGTTTTCTGAATGTTGAGCTTTAAGCCAACTTTTTCACTCTCCACTTTCACTTTCATCAAGAGGCTTTTTAGTTCCTCTTCACTTTCTGCCATAAGGGTGGTGTCATCTGCATAGAGGTTATTGATATTTCTCCTGGCAATCTTGACTCTAGCTTGTGTTTCTTCCAGTCCAGCATTTCTCATGATGTACTCTGCATAGAAGTTAAATAAGCAGGGTGACAATATACAGCCTTGATGTACTCCTTTTCCTATTTGGAACCAGTCTGTTGTTCCATGTCCAGTTCTAACTGTTGTTTCCTGACCTGCCTACAGGTTTCTCAAGAGGCAGGTCAGGTGGTCTGGTATTCCCATCTCTTTTAGAATTTTCCACAGTTTATTGTGATCCACACAGTCAAAGTCTTTGGCATAGTCAATAAAGCAGAAATAGATGTTTTTCTGGAACTCTTTTGCCTTTTTCGATGATCCAGCGGATGTTGGCAATTTGATCTCTGGTTCCTTTGCTTTTTCTAAAAACAACTTGAACATCTGGAAGTTCACAATTCACGTATTGCTGAAGCCTGGCTTGGAGAATTTTGAGCATTACTCCATAGAGAGGTACAAATATTCTCATTTTAGTAAATGTGATTATTTTAAATATGCTTACACTTTTATAGCTTGGTTAATTTAAGTATAAAAGTCTTTCCCCTTAAGTATCAAAATACAGTACAAATAAAGAATCCTATCTGGGTTTTGGTGGAAATGAGACATATCTAATAGGTAAAATTCATTATTTCATTATCAAAATAATTCACAAGCATTTATGGCCTTAGGTATATCTGGGTCATTCATAATTCACCATGAGAAAGTTACAGCAGCATTCTATCTATAAGGATGAGTGCATCACAGGGAGGGACACTGCCAGTTGTTTTTACTGTTTTCTCCTTAGTGGCTCAGCTGTAAACATGTATCTGTTTAAAAAATGAATCCAAAGGTCAGTTTTCCAACAGTCCTCCAACTTTTATTTAAGAATCTTGAAACAAATATTTGATCTCTTCTTGTATGGCAAATGGTGTTCTAAGTGCTGAGGAAACAGTGGTATATGTCAATATATTTTCTTACCTCATGGAGCTTGTGTTCTAATAATGAGAACACAAAGCTAACCAAACAGAAAGTGCTAAGTGTTCTAAGGAAAAAAAAAAAATTAAAGTTAACAGAAAGCGAGAATGTCACAGATGAATGGGAAAGAGGATTAAAATATAGTTTGCTGGGTGAAATTCTCTTTTAATAAATACGACACCTGAGCAGATAGACCTGGGGTAGAAAGGGAGCTCTTCCCGTGAGGCTTGCTCAGGGAGGAGCCTTCCAGGAAGGGCGAACCGTACATGGATAGGCTCTGATGTCGATGTGTTCTTACAGATTCCGGTACTGACAAGGGGGCCTGGAGAGCTGGATTTAGTGAGAGGAAATGAGTGGGAGAAGTAGGACGCTCTTTTAGCCTTTGTTATTACTTTATTTTACTCTGAGTGAAATAGAAAGCCACTAGAGGTTTTTGAGCAGAAGAGGGAGATGACCTGATGAAACAAATGATACTGTCTGATTCAGTTTTTGTTCAGGCCTCAATTTCAGAATATTTGAGGACTCTCTTACCAAAAAAGTACTCAAGAATATTATATTAGGAATGCTATGAAAGTTTACGACCGCGTGACCACATTGCTTCAACTTGGACCCCTCTCAGGGTCTTGGAAGGGACCTATGGCAGGAGAGGGAACTTGAAGCTAAAACTTCTTTAGTTTCACAATGATCCTGCCTTGGGATCTCATTTGTCTTAATGGGCTCACTCTGGCTATTTTAAGAACAGTTTATAGAGAGGTCAAGGGTAGATGAAAAGAATCTTGTTAGACTATTGGAATAATCCAAGCAAGAGATGATAGTGGCTCAAGCCAGATGAGAGTGGTAACAATAGATGTAGTAAGAATTGGATGGATATTGGATATACGTTGGATATGAAAAGTAAGGTTTATAAAATTTGCTGATTGATTGAATATAGGCTGTGGGAGAAAAGACATTCAAAAATGACAATGAAATTTGGGCCTGAATAACTAGAAAATGGAGTTACTCTTTATTTAGGAAGACAGTGAAAAAGCTTTAAAATAGTAAGGCTGTGAGGTAGTGCTAAAAACTCACTTGAGGTTGATTATCTCAATTTTTTAATGAGAGTAACAATATAATTGTATGGGGGCTTTTCCCACTAATATCCAGCTAAGCCTAGTGTATACTCAGAGTTGGCAAAGAGCTTTATTTAACTAAATTTTTTATTTTTGTAGATTAGTATGAAGGAGAGAAGCAAATACTGGAGATTAAGAATGTGATAAAAGAAAAAAAAAACAAACAGTGAAAAGATAGGGTACATGATGGCAGTTCCAGTGAAAACAATGAATGTGGGAGTACATATATGAAGGGGTGAAGCTGGAAACACAGGAGGTGTTAGTTGGGGGAGCAGTTAGAATTGCTAGATTTTAAATCGTGGAACAAGTGTAGTTACTGGTGCTGCAAAGCTCATGGTCAAATCCTACATTTGGCATCATTAATGTTGTCGAGTTAGGATGGAGAATTGGGATATAAGAGAAGATGTTGAGGAATTGCAAGACCAATGCAAATTACAAGCAGAATTTCAATCATCTGAATCCAGATTCTTCCTAGGTATAGTCAATGGCTTCCAAGACAGAATTAACCAAGTGTTTGGTAATCATCACACAAATGACAACCCATTCCAGTATCCCATGGATAGAGGAGCCTGATGGGCTACTGTTCATGGGGTCACAAAGAGTTGGACACGACAGTGATTAAGCTCAAGCACACGCATTTTTTGCTTTGTTTTCACATTGAAGAAGAACGGTATCAGTTAACTTGTACTGATTATTTGTGGAAAAGAACTAAAAAGGAAAGTAATTTGCAATCACATTTATAATGCAAACACATTTTTGGAGAAAAGAAAACTTGGGGGATCTAACTGGAGTATTTCAAGGGCAGAGAAATAACCTGGCTTCAGTAACTGCACATTTCTGTATGATTCATCTTTGATAAACCTGAAGTTATTTTCACCCATGATATTCCTTGAAGCTGTTACCTGGAGAATTTGATGCACAGAACTTTCACACAAATAGTGGTCCAAGTAGAGGACACTAGAATTCCTTAGTCACTGTCATTCCTCAGTTCACATTTGTACCTGAATTGAGCACTTTCTGTGTCATGCATTTTACTATGCTTTATGAATGTAAGATCTTACCCTTGAGAAATTCCTGGGCCAACAAAAGAAATTTTAAACTTATAATTCCAGCTTAATGGAATGACTACTGTGAAAGAAGAATGTATACAGTGCTCTGTGTACACTGGGCACCGAAAGTGGTGCCTAAGATTTCCCAGAGATTAAGAAGGGGAAAGGTTCATTTGCACTGGATCTTAAAGGAGTAGAAGGAGTTTTCCAGGGTAGAACTTCATAGACAAACATTCCCTAAGAGAGCAGCAGCAGAATGTTCAAAGGCATGGGAGCATTAAAAAGCATGGCAGCAGAGAACAGAGATGGGGAGCTGTCAGAGGTTGAAGGGGTGAAAAAACTAAGGGGAGAAAAGGGTCAGTAGATGAGGCTGAAAGATAAGAGGGAACAGATAATGATGTATCTGAAAGACTCTGGGATGGATTTTATTAAGCAGATGAAGAATATGATTTTTAAGAAGACACTTTTTGTGCCATGTGGAGGAAACAAGAAAATGAATAAAAGTAGGTTGCTCCCCTAGCCCTCTTTTCATTTTAATTCATCTCCTTCATTTAGGATAGAAACTTCCTTTTTGGAAATAAGGAATAATTGGAAATGCCTCCTTTCCAATTATTGGTTGAGAGAGACTCAAGTGTTCCTTTTCTCTGTGTCTAGTATTCCACAGCACTGCTGCCCACTGCAGCAGACCACACTCTCTGATCAATATTTGTCGGTGCATGATGGAAAAACACAAATTTCAAGCCAACACAGCAGAAGGTAGCTATTAACAATCTAGAAACTGTTAAGGCAAGTACTGATTCTGACAGCCATTCACTTCTCTACATATTATCCCCTCACTATTTCCCAGGAACTGGAGATTTCTTTTCCTTTAAAGAGAGAGTCTTTGAAAGCTCCCCAGCTTTCTAAGAGTCATTTCTGCGATGGCATTTGTTTTAGTTAGAGTAGAGAAGCTGCCTCTCAGACCTTGGGAAGTGTTCATTACACTCTCTGGTTGATCCTAAGCTACCTTGAACTTCATATATTATTCTTTAGAAACAGCTTTCCATCTCATGAGAGTGGAACACAGGAAGGCTCACTAGTATCAATGATCAGATAATTGAACCGTCAGGAGCTCTGTTTTGCATGATGCGCTGGCTTGGAGAATATGTGATAGTTGGCAAATCTGCTTTTGCTAAAAGAAATTGAAGTGATTCATAAAATGAAATTCAGAAGGGTCATACATAGAGGCCAAAGTGGTTTTGCTTCTCTGTTTTCCCTCTCCCAGGTATATTAGCAAACGTTGTTGACAAAAAGTGAACACTTCAACCAGAAAGGAAATTTAATATGAAGCTGTTTTAGGTGCAAAGACACAATAGCTGACTAATATCTTGTGAAGCCATAGGTTTTTCTTTAACACAGTCCTCTTTATTGGAAAGAATCAAATGTTTTTCTCTAGCAATGCATGAATACTGTATTGTGTGGTACATTTAGGTCATGCCATAAATTAATATTTTATTCTGAAAATGAAAGCCAAATGAATGTCAGCTAACCATTTGTGTAAGAAGAAAACAAAGTATGAAATTTTGTATCCTTTTAATGGAAAATGCCCCACCATCAATTTGTCTGCAGAATATATGTGCTAGTTTATTACTTGTATGCTTCTAAGAGCAGATGAGTGAATGAAGGATTTGATAACTCAACTTTATGTGAACCAGTCTGGCCTGTCTGGACAGAAGGAAGCAGTTTTATAGAATTTTCCATGGTCTGCTACCAACTGGAGTCACTCAGGACCCCTTTCTGACCTGTAATAATTTATGAAATTTATTGCTACTTAAGCTTGTCTGGACAATATTGGCCATTAGAAAAGTAAATACTTTATTTGCCGATTGTACCAGGGTGATCTTAAATACTTCATCAGAAGAAAAGGAGGTGATTGCATCATCTCTCTGACCTAACTGCACATCCCCCATAGGTGAGGCAGGAGCTCTTCCAGAGAGGGGCTGTAGCCGGCTTGTGTAAGTGATGCAGGCGGAGTTGAGTATACCTTGTTATGGGCTTCCCTGGTGACTCAGTGGTAAAGAATCCGCCTGCAATGCAGAAGACATGTGTTCGATCCCTGGGTCAGGAAGATCCCTGCAGGAGGAGATGGCTCTCCACTCCAGTATTCTTGCCTGGAGAATCCCATAGAGAGAGGAGCTTGGCGGGCTACAGTCCACAGTCACAAAGGGTCAGATATGCTGAGCAACTGAGCATGCGCACAGACCAGGTTATGCCATTAACGAGATGATATCAGTGACTGTGCTTTCTCTGCTGGGGAGCATTATCCAGACATCTTCTGTTAGGAACAAATTGTACTTAGGCTGAATCAAAACTTGATCTCTCCTATGGTTTTGCTTGGGGTAAAGTTGCAACCATGTAAGATGAAGGATAAGCCTGAAAATAAAGAGAACATAGGAAAATCCATAGCAAACCGGTGGAAGTCTCCTTCTGAGAGTCAGAGGACAAACTGAGGAGCAAAGTCAAGGTTCTGTGTGCTGGGAAGTAACACAGGAACCACTTTGGAGATCCTGTGGCGTGAAGGTGTACCAGCTTCTTTAAAATGAATCTTAGAAAGCAACAGTTGAGGAGGCAGCTGCAGTTTTTAGCTGCGCCCCCAGCAAGACCCTACAATTATAAACTGGTTTCAGCAAATATTGGTGATAGTTGGCTTTATTTCTTTGGAAGGTAACTACATCTTTTGACACAGCTTAAATCATGAGAGGGGTTTATGTCCTATCACTTTTCTTGTATCTCAGCAGTTCCCTAATGCTAGACTTTAGCTGCAGAAGCACTGATGGGTCAGGAAATGCATCATTTACTTTCAGTAACAGGTACGGATTATTCTGTTGGTTCATAGACAAGTTTAACAGTTTCTACCTGAACTTTTCTTATTGTTCTTTACTTTTATTAGTTATGTGCTAAGTTATAATTTTCTTCACATTATTCACAACCTCTTCTTACCCTTCATTTAACATAACATCACATTTCTTGAGGTATAGAAATCCAGAAACTACTAAAATTATATCATTTGAATCTAACATCACTGCTGTATATGTTGACAGTATATCAAAATTTAGTTTTATTTTAAATTAAAATCAGTAATTTTAATTTAATCTCTGGGTTTTAGAAATAATTTGTTAGAGATGGAAACACATATTTCCACATTTGATCAAAAAAATACTAGCACAAAGAATCAGTTAATATTCCTTGAAACTATACTCTGTTACTTAACATGTAATTAAATTCATATTCATTTTAATTCATTTTTTCAACAAGCATTTATTAAACCCCTACTGTGTGCTTTGTCTTCTGCTAGGCACTGAGCTGGTTTTAAAATTATACAGGATAATCCTATCAAGAAATTTAGCTTATTAGAGGGTTGTAAGACATGAGCATAATTAATTTTGAGACAAATTAGAAAGTGATGGATTATAAGCAAGGATAAGTAAGTAGCAATGGGAATCCAGAGAGAGAATATCTGCAGCCAGGAAACTTCATAGAAGACGTAAGCTTGAATCAGATTCTGAAGGATGAACAAAGGCAAAGTCATTCCAGGTAAAGGGAAGAACATGAAGAAAAACACAGAAGTAGGAAATCACTTTTTATTTTGCTAGGGTAGAAAGTAAGATAGATTTTTTTTTTTTTTTTAACGTACACACCATTATAATGGGATGCATTTCTTCTGCTCTTGGTAAATTGTTTTTATTATGCAAGTTAGAGGTAAAACTTAAGATGGTAGCCATATATTAAATTATTTTCTCATTGAAATATTAATTGGTGTGATCAGATCTTTTCTTGTGGTGTTTTGATTTCACAAAGAAACTTTGGTTGCATAAAGTAGGGAGTTGAGCTACCATGGATAAAGGAAGACAGAATAGCATATAAAAAATAGGGGGGAAGTGTGATGTTATAAACAATGCAGAATGCTTGCTTTTGCCTTTTTTTGTGATATGCAGAGAAACACATGCATTTTAAACATAAAATTTAGTTCCGCTCTAATGCTGACACTTTGTACTGATGTGTTTTATTTTCTAG
Source organism: Capricornis sumatraensis (assembly GCF_032405125.1). NCBI lineage: Eukaryota > Metazoa > Chordata > Mammalia > Artiodactyla > Bovidae > Capricornis > Capricornis sumatraensis. The sequence continues at coordinate 148,504,098 of NC_091070.1, read as the reverse complement.
AGTGATTCTTTATAGGATTTCTATTTGTCTATTCAGCTTGATAACACCAAACTCTTTTGAGGCTTCCAAGTTTTAGAAAGTCTTGTTTTTCCCGTAGAAATAAATTTTTCTAGGAAAAATGAGAACTTAGAATAATTCTGATGTTTTATTTTTTGTTCAAGAGCACATTAAAAAAATATATATAGCTGTCATGAAATTAGGATAAAGATGGCTTGCATCTCATCCACTGGCTTTTGGGTGTGTAAGTTGTTCAAGTCAGAATCAATTTGGTATAGAATTTCTAAAGATTTTATTACAAATTCATTTTGTAGGAAAGGTTCTCTTAGACAACAATCTTTTGTATAACATGAACCACCACCATTAGCAACAGCAAATGCAATAAATTATAATACATAAATTGCAGATATGAGCAGTCATATTTCTAGCGAAAAGGTAACAGTGGCCACTAATAAAAATCCTTAAGACAAATCAGTAATGTAACATATGAATAATAACTAGACAGTATCCAATTAAAATATGTTTTAAAGCCAAACAGAAATTTGCTTAAATGAAGAAATGGATTTAAATACTCCATTAGCCAAAACTTATGGAAGAGTCTCAAAGAAAGATGTTTGTGTAATATCAATATAATGCAGGGAATTAAGTAGCAATAGGATGAACTTCTGAAGGGGTTCAGAATGAGCCTCCCTAAAATGTGCCACTTTGGCATATGGACTAATTGGGATGAGGATAATTGAAATCCAACTGACTTAAGGAAAACTTATTCCTCCCCTAATTACTAACAGAATTTAGATAAGGGATCCGGCCCAGAAAGAGAGAGAACATTTTTTCTGAATAAACTATCTGGATGGCAGAACAAGCAACTTATTACTAAACACCCGCTCTTCTTATTGTCCAATGAATCACCTTCCTCCCCTTTGAACTCCTAGGCCTTTATTCCTGTTTCTTAGTTCAGAATAGCACAGAAGTTTTGTTGCCTGGGGAAAAAAAAAATCGTACAATGTGAGTTAAGTTAAGTTAAGTTAAGTTAAGTTAAGTTAAGTTAAGTTAAGTTAAGTGAGTTAAGTTTTATTTGGGGCAGAATAAAGACTATGGGCCAGGAGACAGCATTTCAGACAGCTCTGAGAAACTGCTCCAAAGATAGGAGGGAAGGTCCGTATATATGAGATTTTGGCGAGGGAGGAGTAAATGCAATCAAGCACGTATCTTTTGAAGAAAGTTGCTGCTAGTTTCATGAAAGTTACTGCCAGTCATGGGGAGCAGATGTCACTGTGAAGGATTTTAGTGCTTTTCTAAACACAAGGAGATGCCAGACTTGGGCTCATCAAATCTTCTTCTGAAAATATCTAACCATCTGAAGACCTATTCTTCCAGTTTTTCCAAGAGCACAGAATGCTTCATTCTTGATCTTGATTCTGCACACTTTCCAGGAGAAGTTGAAGGTCAGCAGCTGCAGTGGCTCATAATTTAATCTTTGTACAGGGGTAGATGACACGTGCCAGTTTGTAGTTGGCAGTCTCAACTACATGACTTATCCTTGGGTCTCATTGTCTTTGTGGGACCCTCATTAGTACATGATTAAATTTGTTTTTCTCCTGTCAATTTGTCTTATGTCAATTTTATTATTATACAAGTCAGAGAATCTAGAAGGGTAGAGAGATCTTTTTACCTGCCCAACACATCACTGTGCTTGCTTATCAAGAAATGTCCTCAATCTAGTTAGCAAAACTGACGGGTTTACTTGCAATTCTAGTTTGCATTAGGAAATCTGATTTTAACTTTCTCTCCCATTTCTGTGATGTTTCTCCTCTTACAAATCTCTTTCTTGGGTTTTCTTCCCTTCTCTAATATTCAAATTCATTATCCTAGGTCATCACTCTCACAAAGGAAATTAGGTGAAAACCTATTTCATTTAATGTCTCTGAGTATTCTTCCTAGGAATATTTGTATTCTGTGTGTATACTGATAACTGTCTGAACACAGAAATATATATTGTTATATTTTGGAACTTTAACCATCAGTGATGCAGTTATTCATCTATCAGCAGTCTTCCCTCTGCTTTCAAACCAACTCTGTAGGTAGTGCCTTGCCTATTTGATGAATGAGGCCAATTGTTCTAGTGTGTGGCAATAATTTTAAGGAAGATAGGTGAGTACAGACAAATGTATTCCCTTGAGACTTTCATCAATGACAGTTTTCTTTGGGAAAACACAAATTAGAGTACTTCCACCCCCCACAACTGCACCACCTCATTAGGTTTACACCCAACCTCCAAAGGCAAATACCCTTTGCTTGGTGCAGTTTCTAAGTTATACTAGCAACCAGTGAGGGTGCAGTTTTCTCAAGAGGAACACTAACGGCATAGTGGTTATAATGATGACACAATATTTCAGGCCAGTGCACTTTGACCTGTCATCCCTGCTTCAATTTAAGGAACAATTTGATACATATTTGTGGACACCAGAGGGAATAGCTATGGGAATTTCAGCTTTTGAAAGTGAAGCTTTGGCGTTAGATTTAGTCAGAATATGTAGAACACTTATTTTATAGATGTCAAAGAGAAGTAGAATAGGAAGGAAATGGAGCCGGCTCTCAATAGCAAGCGATTGTGTCTTGGCTAGCTGCAAAAAGCAAGGTAGTATGTGTATTATGAATAAGACCTTGGTATTAGGTTTAGTTTTCATTGCCTCATTTAGTTCTCACTTGTTAGCTATTGATATTCAATAAGTGGTTGCTGCTGTGAGGATTAATTATATAAACATATTAGATATTAAAATTCCTAGCATACAGTAAGCATTCAATAAATGGCACTTTATCACAATGTTCCTTTACATTGTGTCAACTGCTTTTAATACAACTCTTCTTAACATGGTTTAGGAAAAATACTCTATGACAATCTAATGAAAACTCTGGACTCTTACCTCTCAAAAAAGGTCATGTACCCTAAATCCGACATTTTTCAGCAGTTTCATAAACTTCCCTAAATGTATCAAATATAACAGTTAAATGTATGTGCTAACTTGGTTAGGCTCTGGTGCCTACCTGTTCCATCAAACAGTGGTCTGTCTACATGTTGCTGTGAAGGTATTTTTTTAAAGTGTGTGAAGGAATTTCCAGCCTGCCACACTGCCCTGTGCATTTTGACTTTCCAGGTCCCATGATTGTATGAGCCAGTTCCTTAAAGCACATAGACAGATAGATAGACCTGTGTGTGTTTATTCCTCTATCATCTATCTATTGACATCCCATTAGTTCTATTTCTTTGAAAACCTCTGACTAACACACCTAGAACTTCATATGGAATTCATGGACACACACACACTCCACTTGGAATCCTCCGGAGAAGATAGTCTGGAAGCAACTGGGCCTAACTGCCTCATCATTAAGCTGTTTTATTTCTCACAGAATGATTCTATCACTCTTCTAGTGGTAGTTAATCAGGAAACAGAAAGCAACCTATTCAGTGTTAAAGAACAAAGTAAAGATTTCAAGTAGGCATTGAATAAGTGCTTCCCATTGTACTATATTTCAATTCCAGAGGTGACTGAAAAGTCAGTGATGTTCTTGGAGGTACCTACTAACAAGGATCAAAACCCCTTCCCTGCTGGTTGGGACAGGGCTCCTTTGTTGCTGCCCTCTGAGGTTCCCCATTGTCTGGAGAATTGCTATGTGACTAACTATCTCAAGTTTGCAGGTAAGAAGATCTTGTCAGAGCTGTGAAAAGAAGTCTAAGTAAAGGAAATATGAAAATAAAATATTCTCCATATGCACACACATTTTAACGGTTGTCTGAATTTCTCATTTTTTGAAAGGGTTATGTGGCTTTTGGTGAAAATCAGGATGAAACATTTGCAGATACTTTGAAGCAACTATGGGCTTTCCCTGTGGCTCAATGCTAAAGAATTTGCCTGCCAAAGAATTTGATCCCTGGGTCGGAAAGATCCCCTGGAGGAGGGCATGGAAACCCACTCTAGTATTCTTGCCTGGGAAATCCCATGGAAAGAGGAGCCTGGTAGGCTATAGTCCAAAGCTTGTTGCAAAGAGCTGAACATGACTGAAGCGACTGAGCATACACACAGAAGCAACTATGCATGAAAGTCCCTAAAAGCTTCAATAATAAAGGAGAAAAAGAGTAGAAAAGTTGGGAATTAACTATGGATGAAATTGCTGGTCACTGTCACCTGCAAGTTAGTTTACTACTTTCCTAGTTTTGTACCAAGAATCTGCAAGACCTATACAATCTCCTGTGCAGGGACTTACTCAGAGTGGTTATTAGAGTATTGTTACTTCACCAGGTAAATGATAACTGGACAACTATGCTTTTTCCAGTTCTTTGGAAGGACAATACCACTAAACTCTTTATGCAGTAAAGGATGGTCTTACTGACAGTGTGTTGGTCAAAGAGAAGAAAATCCCCACCCAGGCACTATTTTTTCACTCTTCATCTAACATTGCCTCTGACATACTTCATAGCCAATTTGTGATGGTTTTTATCTGCAAAGCGGAAATAATATCTGCTTTTCTCATAGGAACATGGTGAGGATAAATAAGATTAATCATTTGAAGTGCTTTGGGCTCCCTCTGATGATGAGTGCTATGTTATTTCAAAGCATTATTTACTTCACAAGTGACTTGTCACCATTCCTAATCTGTGTAAAGCATTTTGAATTCCTTGGAGAAAAACTTGATATTGAGTAAAATTTTAATACAAGCGGATAATATATACCGCATAGAATCTCTTCTGTTAGAGGTCCTGTTTCTACTGCTTGGGGAAAATAATGCACTTATAGCACAGTAGACAAAAAGAAATTCAGGGTGTACTTGGTCTTTTAAACTTGCTTTCTGATCATTCCCCCAAACTAGCCCAAGAAACTTACTTATGTCAGAAACAGAGCATACAAGTGTACGCTTGGTCACAAGGACACATTGAGAAACAGTAATTAACTTATCAAACATTTGCTGAGCATTTACTGTTTGTCGCTAGACTAGATTCTAGAGATACTAAAAAGTTCAAAGTAAGAAAAAGTCTTAGTGAACAAAGAAATAAATCACATATGAAGAAAAGTAGAGTAAGCAATCTAAATCAGTTAAATTAGAAATATCAGTGTGAAGTCCTGACCTTAAAATGATCTTTTTAAAAAAGTTTAATACTACTGCTGCTGCTGCTGCTAAGTCACTTCAGTCGTGTCCGACTCTGTGCGACCCCATAGACGGCAGCCCACCAGGCTCCTCCGTCCCTGGGATTCTCCAGGCAAGAACACTGGAGTGGGTTGCCATTGCCTTCTTTAATACTACTAAAGCTTCCCAAACAGCTGTAGTACTAGGATTTGTTGTTTAGTCACCAAGTTGTACAATTCTTTTGCAAAACCAAAGACTGTAGCCCACCAGACTCCTCAGTCTGTGGAATTTTCCAGACAAGAATACTGGAGTGGGTTGCCATTTCCTTCTCCAGGGGATTTTCCCAACCCAGGAATTGAACTCTCCTGCATTGGCAGGCGGATTCTTTACCACTGAACCAGCAGCGAGGTCCCAGTACTAGAACGTATCCATTGTCAAATTTTAAGGGACCTTCCCTGATGGTTCAGATGATAAAAAATCTCCTGCAATGCAGGAGACCCAGGTTTGATCCCTGGGTCAGGAAGATCCCCGGAGAAGGAAATGGCAACCCAGTATTCTTGCCTGGAGAATTCCATGGACAGAAAAGCCTAGTGGGCTACAGTCCATTTGGTCAGAAAGAGTTGGACATGACTGGGTGATTAATTTTAAGGGGACCACTAGGACCAAGATTGTGGTCTCTAATACTGCTCTCCACTGCAAAATACAAGCACTGCTTGGAGGGGAGCTACTTCCATGTCTCAGTTCAGGAAAAAGTATAATGTACCTGGATATTTTGGTTTTGCCATTCATTAAGAATGCTCTCAAGGGCAGCAGAAGCAATATTGAAAAGGACAAAAGAGTAAAGTTAAAGGAAACTCCAAGTGACCAATTTGATAGTTTGAGTATGTACTGAAAATTATAGTAATACCACCGTTAATTTGAGCAAATTGAATTTGTGAAAGGTCAGAAATTCTTATTGATATACAGATTTAAATGCTGTACCTTTAAATGTAATTCTTGTATTTATTTATTGCATTTATCCAACTTGTATTTATTGAGTACCTAGTATGGGGAAGTCACTAGAGCTTGCCTTCTGGTGGAAAGAGAAAGGTAAGCAACTAGGATAAACACATAAATAAGCAAAATATTCTATGTCATTGGTGATGAGTACTAGAAAGAGAAATAAATCAGAGAAAGAGGCTAAAATATGCCAGAGAGGAGAAGCTGCAGAAAAGAAGTAATGAACCAAGAGGTTATGGTTTAGACAGAGGAGTGGTCTAGGCAGAGGAAAGAATGTTGGAGATGAGGTCAGATGTCTAGAAAGTATACTCATGTAGAGACTTATAGGCCAATGGGGAGAGTTTGAATCTTTCCTGAGTCAAATGGGCAGCCATTTGTGGCTGTGTGGGCAATGGACACAGATGGGGCAAGAGTAGAAGTGAGGTACCACTTAGGAGGCTATGCAGTCATAGAGAGAGATCGCATTGACTCGAAAAGTGGTCAGATCCCAATATATTTCCAAGTCAATATGAATGAGATTTTCTAAAGCACTTGATGTGAGGTATGTGAGAGAGATGTTGACGGTAGTGACCTAACTGTGGTCTGAAGAACAGAAAGAATGGAGCTGGTTTTTACAGTATTGGGAAGGCATGTAGAGGATGGCTAAACGCATTTCAGTCTGGGCTGCCTACTAGGTGCTCAAGAGATGCAGAATAGGCAGAGGAAGCAGGAGGCCAGAGGTCTGGGAGCACCGAGCTGCTGATATCAATTTGTTAGTCATCTGTGTATGTGTGCGTGTGCATGTGAAAATGCAGTCGAGAAAATGAGGCAGAAAAGAAGAAGAAATTAGCAGAGGAGATTAAGAAAGGTGGTCAGGAATTACCATGAAAGTGTTATCCTGGAATTCATGTAAGGACTCTTTCAAAGGAGATTTGCAATAACGAAGGGTGAAAACGAATAAGAGGTGTATAGTTTTTAAGGATGCTAATAAAACCGTTGGTTATGTATATATTTTTTTGAGGTTTTTATAATTATGTCATTATTTATAAACTTTCTTTTCATCTAACTGAAGTCATCCTGGAAAATATAGCTGTATACCAAGTATAGACAGTTTTGATGAATACTCATGGTCACTCATAACAACCAGAGAGAAAGCAGCTCTAATTATTCTTACTGTGTGGCTACAGAGAAAAGCCAAGTGAAAACAAAGGTTCTGCAGCATTTAAAAATGATTAGTTAGTGAAAGAACGAAAGAGGAGTGCTAATAGTTCAGCCTCAGTCCCTCATCTCCTAGGAGATAAAAACTCTAGATGGGCTTTTGAGTCAAAATGAAATACTAATGAGAAATTCATGATATCAGAACAGGTTACTATACTGCAAAGATATTTCAATGAGTTAAATATTGCCAACCATTTGAAATTTAATTTATTGGAAAGACAACAACTTACAGAAACGGAAGTGTATAACAGAGAGAGGGAGGGGGAAGGGAGAGAGACGTCCAAATACTTAACAACAAAACATATTAAAGGAACTCAGCCAAATAGTATATCACTAGAATTTAATTCCCACGAATTATAGGGTCAGAAAAGGTCCCTTGGAACTGATTGATTACCTAGAGTCTACAGAATCTGCTGTTCTGAGGAGGAGGGGAATCTGTAAAGTTCAATGAAATTCCCAGAAAGAATTAATTCAGTAGCTTCTGAAACCACAGGAAAACATCAAAAGTATTTAAATAACCTAGAAGGTCTACCAAATGTTACGGAAATAAGGAATAACTAAAGTGCCTCTATAAAGTTGATCCTTTTAGACTAGAATTTAAATGTGAGTGAATTTAAATTTCATACAAATTTTGTAATTATTGCAGTTGCTCATATTTATCTGTTGTTTAAGATGTTTATAAATGTGTAACCGCCATGTAAGTTATTTGAGGGAAATTTAGTCACAATCATTACAGATGCTTACATGTTTAAGAAAATTAATTTTCATAGTTTTATCTTTTAGATGAAAGTTTAATATATTGAACATTAAATTACAAAAAGAAGTATGTATTCCTTTACTCTATAAAAGTTCCTTGGATGCTGAAGAATTAAATATGAAGCTATATTAAAAACAGACTAGTATTTAAAGATTTAAATGCAGGACTGTGGAGACCCATCAACATGTATTTATAAGGTGACGTAGTCCATAAAATTAAGCCATGCATTAGGGAAACAGTTCTTAAAATTTTGATCTCAGGACACTTTTATACTCTCAACATCTTTAAGGCCTTGTAGAGATTTCATTTATGTGTGTTAAATCTATCAATACTTATTAAACATTAAAAGTTAGACATTTAAAAATATTTATTATTTAAAAGTTAATAAATCCTTTACATGTTAACATAACACATTTTTATAAAACTTGTGCTCCAAAACACAAATTTTAGTGAGAATAACAGTACTGCATTAAATTTTTGCAAATCTATTTAATATCTAGTTTAAAAGGAGGTACATGAATTTTCATCTGCTTTTGTACTTAATCTCTTGCAATGTGTTGGTTTGGTTTCTGTTTTTGAACACTATATGGCCTCAAATTGATATATAATCAGAAATGAGAAGGGAATCTTAATAGCCTTCTAAGATAATTAGTTTATACTACACCAAAACTCAACATGAAGCTTTTTAAAGGTTAGTACTAAAATGGAATATGAAATGATACAAACTTTTCAATTTTACATAAACTCCTTCATCTATCTTGCAATGTGTGGATCTCCTCAAGGAATAGCTTTATAACATCATCTTTGATCATTTGAAAAAATAATGATTCACTAAGTTATACAAATTCTACAAAAACTGACACATTTTATTATATAATATAAAAACTTCATGTTTTTAACATCACCACCAAATGGTTAACATCATCAGCAATCTCATCAAGAAAAGATTTTGAGTATTAGGAGAGATACCAAATTCAAAATGGCTGACAAATGCTTTCCAGAATTCTAATTTTCACTTAAAAGTGTGCATTTTCTTATAACTATAAATACTTCAGCTGTTTTTTCTTTTTTTTGAAAGGACATTCTATTCATTTTTAGAAAAAATGTCTGCCAAATAGCCAGGACTAAATAGATATCATTTTTAGTTTTCTGTCAAGTAAAAATAGTATTCCACTTAAAAAGAATGAACTAAGTTTGCAGCAAAAATGTTTTATGTGTAGTTTTGATTTCATTATATAAAATGTTAAAAAGATATATACTTAAGTGTTAAGATAAAGTAAAAAAAAATTTTTGTTGTTTTATAGAGAAAATTCTTAAATGGGCTTTCTCTTCCCCCCTTTCCAAACGTATAGCTGTGGAATATACAATTACTCCTAATATCTTTTGGTGTTCCTGCTTTAGTTTTTGCTAAGAAGCTAGCAGTTAAACCCACAATTGCTTTTGCACCCTTTGTTGAAATGTTAATACAGTCAACAAGGCCATGTCATCTTAGCATTATTGTAAAAATAGTTTTGAACTAACAGAGCCCCTAAAAAGATTTTGGAAACCCCCAAAATCTGCAAATCACATTTTGACAACGACTATCATGGGAGAACCGAGAACTTGCACCTCCCAAAAAAGAGGTAGTAGGGATTAAAAGGGTATTAGGGAAGACTTCTTACAGAAAAAACACCTTTGCTGGGTCTAAAGGAGATTTAATGAGTATTTAGATTGGAGAAGGAAATGGCAACCCACTCCAGTACTATTGCCTGGAAAATCCCGTGGGTGGAGGAGCCTGGTAGGCTAAAGTCCATGGGGTCACAAAGAATCAGACACGACTGAGTGACTTCACTTCTTCTTCACTTCCTAGATGGGAGAAAATACAAGCGAAGGTATAGGGGCAAGACATAGCATGGTGTGAATAAGAACTGCAGTAATTTGATGATGCTACAGATCCTTTGGAGAAGGGAAAGGTTACCCAGTATTCTGGCCTGGAGAATTCCATGGACTATACAGTCCATGGGGTCGCAAAGAGTCGGACACAACTGAGCGACTTTTACTCACTGACAGGTAGGCTGCCGTCTATGGGGTCGCACAGAGTCAGACACGACTGAAGTGACTTAGCAGCAGCAGCAGCAGCAGTATCAAACCCAAGGCAAAACAGGAAGTGTCAGGTAAAACTAGACAAGTAGGAAAGTGTTGGATCAAAGAAGGAGAAAGGTGCTACATTAAAATCCTAGACATTTTTCCTTTGGTCAAAAGGAAGTTTTAAGGATGAGTGGAATTTTTAGATTTGTATTGTAGAAAGATCACTTGTGTGAAGTATAGATTTGAGGAAGTCAAAATGGGATGCAGGGAGATCAGGTGTAGAGGCTATTTCTTCTTGTGATAAACTATTTATTCCTCCCCAAATTTATAAGTTGAAACTCTAATCTCCAATGTGATAGTATTTGGAGGTTAGGCTCTTAAGAGGTGATTAGATCATGAGGGTGAAACCCTCATAAATGGGATTTGTGTCCTTAAGAAAAAGACCTCAGAGAGCTCCCTTCCTTTTCCATCTGAGAGGACACAAGAAGATGGCCCTCTGTGAACTAGGAGTGAGTCCTCACCAAATGCTGTATCTACCCGCACCTTGATCTAAGACTTCCCAGGCTCCAGAACTGTGAGAAATAAAGCTCGGTTGTTTAAGCCACTCGGTCTACAGTATTCTAGAGTAACATACTAGTCTACCGTATTCTAAAATGGCAGCCTAGAGTGATTAGAATCCTCCCGTCTCCTTCTTCATCTCCCTTTGGTAAGATTGAAAATATGAATATATTTGTTATGAAAGTGAAGTAAAATAGAAAATGATATAGACAATAGAAAAACAAAACTAATCTCTCTGCCTCCCTTCACTCACATTCCCCCTGAGATAATTATACTGCAAGATGGTATGTATCCTTCAAAGAATAAATAATTATTATAGTGGCAGAAAGCAAAGAGTAACTAAAGAGCCTTTTTTAAAAATATATAAATGTACTTATTTTAATTGGAGGTCAATTACTTTACAATATTGTATTGGTTTTGCCATATATCAACATGAATCCACCACAGGTATACAAGTGTTCCCCATCCTGAACCCCCCTCCCTCCTCCCTCCCTGTACCATCCCTCTGGGTCGTCTCAGTACACCAGCCCCAAGCATCGAATATCATGCATTGAACCTGGGCTGGTGATGCATTTCACATATGATATTATACATGTTTCAATGCCATTCTCCCAAATCATCCCATCCTCTCCCTCTCCCACAGAATCCAAAAGACTGTTCTACACATCTGTGTCTCTTTTGCTGTGTCGCATACAGGGTTATCATTACCATCTATCTAAATTCCATATATATGCATTAGTATACTGTATTGGTGTTTTTCTTTCTGGCTTACTTCACTCTGTATAATAGGCTCCAGTTTCATCCACCTCATTAGAACTGATTCAAATGTATTCTTTTTAATGGCTGAGTAATATTCCATGCTGTATATGTACCACAGCTTTTTTATCCATTCATCTGCTGATGGACATCTAGGTTGCTTCCATATCCTGGCTATTATGAACAGTGCTGCGATGAACATTGGGGTACATGTGTCTCTTTCAATTCTGGTTTCCTCAGTGTGTATGCCCAGCAGTGGGATTGCTGGGTCATAAGGCAGTTCTATTTCCAGTTTTTTAAGGAATCTCCACACTGTTCTCCATAGTGGCAAACAACTAATCTCAAAAATATACAAGCAACTCCTACAGCTCAATTCCAGAAAAATAAATGACCCAATCAAAAAATGGGCCAAAGAGCTAAATAGACATTTCTCCAAAGAAGACATATAGATGGCTAACAAACACATGAAAAGATGCTCAACATCACTCATTATCAGAGAAATGCAAATAAAAACCACAATGAGGTACCATTTCATGCCAGTCCGCATGGCTGCGATCCAAAAGTCGACAAGCAATAAATGCTGGAGAGGGTGTGGAGAAAAGGGAACCCTCTTACACTGTTGGTGGGAATGCAAACTAGTAAAGAGCCTCTTGAAGAAGGTGAAAGGAGAGTGAAAAAGCTGGTTGAAAACTCAACATTCAAAAAAAGATCATAGCATCCAGTTCCATCACTTCATGACAAATAGAAGGGGAATAAGTGGAAGTAGTAGATTTTATTTTCGTAGGCTCCAAAATCACTGCAGACAGTGACTGCAGCCATGAAATTAAAAGATACTTGCTCCTTGGAAGGAAAGCTATGACAAATCTAGACAGTATATTAAAAAGCAGACATCACTTTGCTGACAAAGGTCAATATAAGCAAAGCTATGGTTTTTCCAGTAGTCATGTTCATATATGAGAAAGTGAAAGTGAAAGTCGCTCAGTCGTGTCCGACTCTTTCTGATCCCTTGGACTGTAGCATACCAGGCTTCTCTGTCCATGGAATTTTCCAGGCCAGAGTACTGGAGTGGATAGCTGTTCCCTTCTCAAGGGGATCTTCCCAACCCAGGAGTCGAACCCAGGGCTCCCTCATTGCAGGCAGATTCTTTACCATCTGTACCACCAGGGAAACCCGTAGATATGAGAGTTGAACCATAAAGAACGCTAAGCACCAAAGAATTGATGCTTTTGAACTGTGGTGCTGGAGACAACTCTTGAGAGTCCTTTGGACAGCAGCGTGATTAAATGAGTCAATTCTAAAGGAAATCAACTCTGAATATTCATCTGAAGGATTGATGCTGAAGCTGAAGCTCCAATACATTGGGCACTTGACACAAAGAACAGACACACTGGAAAAGATCCTGATGCTGGGAAAGATTGAAGGCAAAAGAAAAAGCGGGAAGCAGAGGATGAGATGATTAGATAGCTTTACTGATTCAATGAACATGAATTTGAGGAAACTCCAGGAGATAGTGAAGCATAGGGAAACCTAGCGTGCTGCAGTCCAAGGGGTCGCAAAGAGTCGGAGATGACCGAGTGACTGAGCTGAACTAGCGACTGAACAGGCTTCCGAGGTGGGCTAGTAATAAAGAGCCTGCCTCCCAGTGCAGGAGACGTGAGAGATGTGGTTTCCATACGTAGTTGCGGAAGATCCACTGGAGGAGGAAATGGCAACACACTCCATTCTTGCCTGGGAAATCTCATGAACAGAGGAGCCTGGCAGGCCACCGTCCCTGGAGTTGCAGAGAGTTAACAGGACCTGAGTGCGTACACGACTGAGCACATGCACGCAAACCTTTCCTAGCAAATGAACAACAACATAGTTTCCCTATGATTTTGAGGTAACTTTGTTAAGTAGTCCTATGAATGCGAGATTGATTTCTATAGAAAAGTCAACCCTGAACATGTGGTGTGCCATCAACACATGGCTGTGATTAAAACCACGAGTGTGGATGAGATCCACTCGGGAGGTAACATGAAAAAAAAAACATCAGTGCACAGCCTGACATGTGAGGATCACCAAAAGACAGAATCATGCAAAGGTTCACAAGGGAAAGAGAAAGAGAGGGAAAAAAAGGGTTGTGAGTGAAAATTCTGATAATAATTTTAGTTTAAAGCATTGGGGATGTGCCTTATATGAGAGTATGGTGAATAAATATTATGAATGAATTTTCTGAATTTTAATAAAAATTAAAAGGAGACTTTATTAAGCTAAAATAAATTTTCTGTGATATTGTACACATTATATACATACGATACAATTTATCTTCAATCAGAACTTCATGGACATTCTTGCCAAGAAACTTGGATCCAGAGAAATAGGTACAGAATGGAGTTTACTGTAAATTCAATATTAAACCAGGCTTCCCTGGCGGCTCAGATGATAAAGAATCTGCCTGCAATGTGAGAGACCTGTGTTTGATCCCTTGGTTGGGAAGATCCCCTGGAGGAGGGCATGGCAACCCATTCCAGTACTCTTGCCTGGAGAATCCCCATGAACAGAGGAGCCTGGAGGGCTATCATCCATGGTGTCACAAAGAGTCAGACAGGACTGTGCAACTAAGCACAGCACAGTTATATGTAGGTCTTATTACCTGGTGGCTCAGTTGGTAAAGAATCTGCCAGTAATGCAGGAAACCACCTGCAATACAGGAGACATGGGTTCAATCCTTGGGTTGGGAAGATGCCCTGGAGAAGGAAATGGCAACACACTCCAGAATTTTTGCCTGGGAAATCCCATGGACAAAGGAACCTGGCAGACTATAGTCCATGGAGTCACAAGAGTAGGACATGACTTGGTGAGTATACCACCACTAGAGCAAAAAAAAAAAAAAAAAAAAGGAGAGAGAATAGAGAGGATTATTTACTGATTCACTTAATGAAATATTAACGATATTGCAAAATTTTCAGGAAATATTAGAAAGAGTAAGACACTGAAAAATCAGTCAGTTTGGAAAGGGGGAAGGAAATCTCCCATAAAAAATGAGATAAAATTTGAAAGATGAGGTCTGTGTTCACTCATCTCTAGGAGTAGGACTTGGACAAGAGAAAATAACTTTCTTATACCTGATCTGAATATCTCCTAGGTTGTAAAATTTGAGTTGTTTCCCAAAGATACTTGGTACAGTTGAGCATCCTATGCCCTTCTAATCTATGAGATGGAATCTCAGACTTTTAGCCAAATTTTGCACGTATGCAGAAATGTACTATCTGTTAAGTGGCTAGGTCAGAGTTCTCTACAGTGGGTGGATTCCACAGGCTGGCTTCATTTGAAATGCTGATTATCTTAGAGCAGTATTTTTTTTCCCCATATAGATTTGTATTATTTCAGGACACATGATTTGAGGCATAGTTATTGTTATTAGCCACTCTGAAAAAAAAATGTGAAGCATAAAATGGGACAACAGAGGAGTGACTGATGGGAGGACCTGGAACCAAGAATGTCTTCCTCTAGACTATGACACAAGACTGAAAATAGACGTGGAAATGATGAAAAAGATGCTTAGGTGTTCAAGAATGGAGAGGCAAGGCAAATATATAGTACACTGAAAAGTAGAACAATCTGTCTTCATAGCATAGTAGAATTAAACCAGAAATCAATAACAGAAAGATAATTGGAAACTCATCAAAACAACACACTCCTAAATCACACTGGGATCAAAGCAGAAATCTCAGGAGAAATTTTAAAAATATTTTGAAGCAAATTAAAACACAACTTATCAAAATTTGTGGAATGCAGAAAAAGTAATGTTTCGATCTAAATTTATAGCATTGAATAAATGTATTAAAAAAGAAGAAAAAATTAAAAACAATAAATCAAGTTTCCATTTCAGGAAACTATAAAAATAAAGCAAATTTAATCTAAAGTAAACAGAAGAAAATAAATAAAATTAGACTAGAAATCAATGAAATTGAAAAGAGGAAATTAATGGAGAAAATCTACCAAATCAAAGGCTGATGTTTGAGAAAAATAGTTTTTTTAACCAGGCTTTCTAAGAATAAAAAAAAAAGAAGACACAAATTTTTAACATCAGAAATGAAAGAGAGGACATCATTTGTAATGTTCATTATGAGTCCAATGAACATTATTAAAAAGATGGTAAAAAATACAAACCTAAGCCCACAGATTTGATAGCTTTGAAGAAATGGACCAATTTTTTGAAAGACACAATATGCAAATCTCACACAGTAAGAGAAAAACAATTAAACAAAAGAATTAAATAAAAAATATTTTAAAATTAAATAGTCATAATACAAACAAATTTTGGGAAGGCATAGAATCGTAGTAATAACAGTGTTCTTACTAAATTAGGAAACTATGGAACAGAAATATATTTGGAACTGGTTGTATGCATGTATAATTCACAATTGTGTGTTCAAACAAGCTATAGTATTCTACCAATAAAAATAAAAATTGTAGTTGTTAAAAAATAATAAATAAAATTAAATTAAATATCTATTAATTAAATGGAATCAATAATTAATAATCTTCCAAAGCAGAAATCACCAGGGCCAAATGGCCTCACTGATGAATTCTACAAATATTTAAGAAAGAAATTATATTGATTTTCAACAATTCTTTTAGAAGATAGAAACAGAGGGAATATTTCATAACTCATTCTATGAGGCCAGAACTGCTCTAATACCAAAATCAGTCAAAGATATTATAAGAAACTGAAACTATAGACCAATATCTCTCATAAACGTATCTCCCACCTTGGAAGCCCCACATGTCATTATACAGTTCTCAAAATCATAGAAAGTACATCACCAAGAGTGAACTCTAATGTAAACTACAGACTCTGGGTGATAATGATGTATCAATGTATGTTTGTTGATTGTAACAAATGTCCTCTACTGGTTCCAAATATTGATAGTAAGGGAGGCCGGGTATGTGTAGAGATAAGGAGCTATAGGAACTCACTGTACTTTATATTTAATTTTGCTAAAAACCTGAAATTGCTCTAAATATTTAAAAAAAAATTTAAGCGAATTATTTCTTGGGATGATTATCATCATATTAATAGGAAGAATGAAATTTGAAAGTTTTATGAAAGAGTGAGATCTATATACTCTTCATAAAAAATCTAGCTTCTTTGGTTTTTAATGAGGAGCTACAGTCCACAGTATTGCAACTTAACACACATGCAGGAGGTAGAAAACAACCCTGATTAAAGAATAATACAATGAGTTAAAATATTGTTTGCAACCATCATGGTCAGTGTTTGTTTTCAAGGTAACCATATGGGGTAAGATTGTTACAGCTGTTTTCTCTGTTAACAGCTAGTTAATAACATTTTCATAGTGACCTAGCACAATACCCTATAATATCCTGTCATTCCAGTTTTACATAAGATATTGAAGAAATCCAAAGATTGTGCTAAAGTTTAGACAGCAGAAAAGCCTTGATTTAGCTAAGATTTGAATTTTCACAGCTGGGCTTTCCAAAGAGTCTTTTGCCCACCTCTCCTAATAAGGAAGGGTCACTTGTATGCATGATGCCTATCTCCTTATTCTTATAGCTGATTCCTGCTTTGCCTAGCCGGAGAGAATGGTGAAAACACTTGCCTTTTCTTAAGCAGTATGCTAAGGGTGTCAGCGCTGAGAGTTGTTAATTTTTGGTGTGAGTGTTCATGATTTTAGATTTTTTTCTGTATGCTGTTCCATCAGTGAACAGGCTCTTAACAAATCTCCAAAATAAACTCATTTACCAAGGCTTTCTCATATTTGTCATTTTGAAAGACTGAGCAAACATCAGTAAAAGAAGCAATCCAAGTTCTCATGCCAAATATGTGTATGTCCAAGACTAGGATTTTCTTCATGTTTAAATGTGGATATGGAGCCTAAAGTGCTAGGAATTTTTAATCTTCTTTCTAACTTCTTATTTTTATTTCTCTTCCTTAGATCCGATGAGCCTTATATTTAGAGCTGCTCACCACTTACAAAAAGATGTGCTCTAGCAGATGAAAAGACTGCCTATCTTCTATTTCATTTGGAAGAAGATTTGATTTCAGATCAATGAATTACTAATTGTGGCTCACAAAATCCTTTCCAGATGACTGTAGGTTGGTCCAAAATACAAAAGGACTCAATTGGTTTCAAGTCTGAATAAGAGTCCCAGAGAGAGTTGGATAAAGGTTGGAGGGAGTCATTTGTATTGCTAGAAACTTAGCTATAGTATCCGTAGAGCTATTCTAAACTGAGTGGGTAGAGAAGAGTACAGAGTTCATTTTTTTGGTTACTTTTCCACTCTTTCTATTCTTTTTTAAAATGAAACACTATGAAAATGTACTTCATTCTTTTTTACTGTAACAATTTATTAGTGGAAATATGTGGTTGGCCATTTTGCTCAGGCCTGCTTCTTTATCATCCACTTCTCATCTATGTGCTTTTTCACAGTTCCTTCTTTTCTCATTTTTTTGGACTCTTTGATTTCTCTTATTTCCATTGCTCTCATATTCCAACCTTTTATTTTATTTTCTTTCTACAAAACCCAAACACTCTCAGAGGCCAGACAAGCAATCTTGATATGTTAAGTGACAGATCAAAGCATCAACGAGTTGTGACGACTCAACGAATTGAAATTCATGACACATCCAAAGGTGATCAATTCCCTTAGGATTTTATTGACTAATAAAATCAGGGTGCCAGTTCTCTTCACTGCTCATCACTTTGCAACTGCTACTCTATTTCATTCATATTCCCCTATTTTCCTTCCATCTTTCTAAGAAATTTACAGGATGCGGGTTAGGGTTTACAATCTTCAAGAATCTGGTTTTGCTGTATTTTGTGAAGGGGACAAATTATTAGTAATCATTCTGTACCTTTGTTTTCTCATCTGAAAAAAGGAATTATTACTTACCCATTGAGTTGTTATGCAGATTACATGAAATAATACTTATAAAGCATTGAAAATACTGCTCTATATTAATAGAACACAGATATACCACATAAGTGTTTCAAAAATAAGTATTAGATTTTATTATTGCCAAGTAGTCTGCACAGATCTTCCTAAACTTCACTATTTTGCCCTCCTTCATCCCTTCATTTACCTCTTTGTTCCTAAGAGAAAGGTACACATTAAATCAATATACACAAGGAGATAAATGAGGCCCAGATTACCATTTTATTATTAACTGGGACAATATTGATTTGCCAGTGGTTGTCTATCTGGTTGAAATGGGCTACTTAGGCTTATAGCTTAGAGAATATCCTTACTACTTTTAAGTCCAGATGTAAATCTTGGTATCTTAATACAGTTCTCAGGTCAAAAGGTAAGATTCCATCCAGACTGAGATGTGTACAAGACATGCTTCGTTAATGGCCTCCCATATCCATTTTAGAGGTCTTTCTTAGCAATACTGGCTCCATTTTGATTTTCCTTTCACAATTGCCAGCTTATTAAGAAAGGTTATAATTCAGAAATAGCCAAATGGAAGGGGTGCCTAGGAAAAGACGTGGGGAAAGGGCACAGAGCTTTTATGCTATGCTCTTTGGGCAAGTTGTTCTTCCTGCATTTGAATATATTCACCAACCAACCTGAAAAGTCTTAAATCCCATTCTTTTAGGATTTTATGAAGGTTTCATTATATAGATGTACTTGATTAAATCATTGCCTTTGGGGATTAATTTAACCTCCAGTCTCTCTCCTCTTCCCAGAAGTCAGGGAGATAGGACTGATAGTTCCAATCCTGTAAAACTTGGTCTTTCTTGAGATCAGCCCACCCCCAGACTATTTGGGAGCAAGCAGGTGTTAGTAGCTCAGTGTCCTTCTCTTTGCTCAGTGTCTGACTCTTTGTGACCCCATGGATGGTAGCCTGCCAGGCTCCTCTGTCCATGGGATTTCCCAGACAAGATCACTGGAGTGAATTGCCATGCCCTTCTCTAGGGGATCTTCCTGACCCAGGGATGGAACCTGGGTTTCCTGCATTTCAGGCAAATTTTTTACCACCTGAGTTGCCAGGGAAGCCCCACCCTAATTAATCTCATTATTATAAACTCAAGTGCACTCAAAAGGGACTCCTAATGAATGACAGAAGATATTCCTATCACTTAGGAAATTCCAAGGATTTTAGGACTTCAGTGCCAGAAACTAGAGACAGAAACCATATACTTCTTATACCTCTGTTTTTATTTCATCTGCTGTTTTCCTTATGATTGGACTAGGGTTATGTGTTGTCAATGACTCAGTGGTAAAGAATCGGCCTACTAATGTAGATGTGGGTTTGATCCCTGGGTCCAGAAGATTCCCTGGAGAAGGAAATGGCAACCCACTCTAGTATTCTTGCCTAGGAAATCCCATGAGCAGAGGAACTTGGTAGGCTACAGTCCATTGGGGTTGCAAGAGAGTCAGACAGAACTTAGCAGCTAAACAACAACAATGGGTTGTTGAAAGAATATCAAAGTGGTAAAAAGTTCTTTTCATCACTCATATCCACAGGAACTGGAGGTGCCCACAGCACCACTGGTTAATGATCATCACTTGGTTGAGGTAATGTTGGCCAGGCTTTTTTTCAGTACTATTTTTCCTTATTGACACACTAATCTTTGGAAATCTAGTCCATTCTCAAGGGGAAAGAACAGTAGTGAGGGGATCATGTTCCAGCTTCTGATGAAGATTATTTGGGATAATTAAGTGTAATTATTTATAATTTTAAGGAATATTAGTCTTCATTTTTTTATATCAGTATGGACTCATGAATATTTATTTTATTTATTTTGTAGTTTAAATTGTCCCAGGTTTTGTGATTAGGAGCTCTTTCCGTTGGCTTCTTTTTACATGATTTTCTTTTTCTTTTTCTTTTTCTTTTTTTACAATATATCCCTTTTACATTATTTTTTTTTCTCACTATCTTACCTTCTGTCCCTTCTACATATTTGAGGCTCATCTTATATTTATCCTGCTCCAAACTTGAAATCAATTATTTCTCTCAGAACCCACTGTTACTTTGATTAAAATGGTATTTAGAAACCAAGGTCTGGGTGCTATGAGTGCTCATTGATGGTGGGATGTTATTGCTTCTAGGATCTCTCAAGAAACAGAGTGATATAATACATGTATAAATACTAATTTATGTATATACATATTTCTATGATTGTTTCTATATTTACTATCTGTATCAGTATTAACCTAAACATGAGCTCACACTGATGTCTCCAACTCTGACCTACTACCATGGAGTTTATTTTAGCCTTCTCATCTTGCTTATCTGTATCTTCTTTCTCCAACAGTGAGAAAACTAGCACTCACTATCCAAACTTACTTATTTATCCAACCCAAATATATGCACATAAAACCTCTTTAGAATTGCTAACTTGAACTCCCATGAGAAAAACAAAAGTCACTAACAAGAGTAAGGTATATTTGTACAGTTCCTCTTTGTTTTCAGGATTAGAGTCTCTTTAGTTCTTTCTTTCTTTCTTTTAGCTTAGCTTTAGATCTGAAAAATTGTTTTCTGAATTTACATAGGTCGGCTTCATTTTAGGCGAAGGCAATGGCACCCCACTCCAGTACGCTTGCCTGGAAAATCCCATGGACGGAGGAGCCTGGTAGGCTGTAGTCCATGGGGTCGCTAAGAGTCGGATACAACTGAGTGACTTCACTTTCACTTTTCACTTTCATGCATTGGAGAAGGAAATGGCAACCCACTCCAGTGTTCTTGACTGGAGAATCCCAGGGATGGGGGAACCTGGTGGGCTGCCGTCTATGGGGTTGCACAGAGTCGGACACGACTGAAGTGACTTAGCAGCAGCAGCAGCAGCTTCATTTTACCCTATCTCTTTCAGTGCAGATAGCTATATATTTGTAACAAAGTTTAATCTATTTGCCCTTCAACATACTGATCAATGTTTTCCTTTAGTTTGCCTCCATTAAAGTTTACTCTTTTTGACATATATGTAGAAACATGTATTTGCCAGTCAGTTCAACTCCTTTTGGACTTCCCTGGTGGCTCAGACAGTAAATTGTCTGCCTGCAATGCGGGAGACCCCAGTTCAATCTCTGGGTTGGGAAGATCTCCTGAAGAAGGATATGGCAACCCACTCCAGTATTCTTGCCTGGAAAATCCCATGGAGAGAGGAGCCTGGTAGGCTACAGTTCATTGGGTCACAAAGAGTCGGACATGACTAAATGAGTTCACTCACTCACTCACTCAACTCCTTTTGAACTCAGAAAGGTAAGTTCAGGTCAGGATCTCCATACAGAAGTTGTGCAATAAGAGCATATCTCATCATTTCCTATTCACACAACCAATGTCTATCAAGTTACTCCCTCAATGTTCTCCAAAGAATCAGAATGGAGGCAATTCTGCCATTTCCTTCAAATATTCCAACTGAAGATATATTGAGTGGTTATGTTACCAAAGACCCCAAACTTGGAGAAATCTGTGTAATATAAAATATTATGTATACATATGAAATATTTTTGTATCTTATGAAAGAAAAAAGCAAAACCTAATCTTAACATATAATGTTGTGTACACTTTTTCCATCTTTATTTTCTCTACTTTCAGTTCAGTCAGTTGAGTAGCTTAGTCGTTTCTGACTCTTTGCAACCCCACAGACTGTAGCACACCAAGATTTCCTGTCCATCATCAACTCTCAGAGTTTACCCAGAATCATGTCCATTGAGTCGGTGATGCCATCCAACCATCTCATCCTCCGTCATTCCTTTCTGCTCCCTGCCTCAATCTTTCCCAGCATCAGCAGCTTTTCCAATGAGTCAGTTCGTTGCATCAGGTGGCCAAAATATTGGCATTTCAGCTTCAGCATCAGTCCTTCCAATAAATATTCAGGACTGATCTCCTTGAGGATGTACTGGCTGAATCTCCTTGCAGTCCAAGTAACTCCCAAGAGTCTTCTCCAACACCACAGTTCAAAAGCATCAATTCTTCAGTGCTCAGCTTTCTTTAGAGTCCAACACTCACATCCATACATAACCACTGGAAAAACCATAGCCTTGACTAGACAGACCTTTGTTGAAAAAGTAATGTCTCTGCTTTTTAATATGCTGTTTAGGTTGGTCATAACTTTTCTTCTAAGGAGCAAACGTCTTTTAACTTCATGGCTTCGGTTACCATTTGTAGTGATTTTGAAGCCCCTCAAAAGGTGATGGCATTCCAGTTGAGCTATTTCAAATCCTGAAAGATGGTGCTGTGAAAGTGCTGCACTCAACATGCCACCAAATTTGGAAAACTCAGCATTGGCCACAGGACTAGAAAAGGTCAGTTTTCATTTCAATCCCAAAGAAAGGCAATGCTAAAGAATGCTCAAACTACCACACAATTGCACTCATCTCACATGCTAGTAAAGTAATGCTCAACATTCTCCAAGCCAGGCTTCAGCAATACGTGAACCGTGAAATTCCTGATGTTCAAGCTGGTTTTAGAAAAGGCAGAGGAACCAGAGATCAGATTGCCAACATCCGATGGATCATGGAAAAAGCAAGGGAGTTTCAGAAAAACATCTATTTCTGCTTGATTGACTATGCCAAAGCCTTTGATTATGTGGATCACAATAAACTGTGGAAAATTCTGAGAGAGATGGGAATACCAGACCACCTGACCTGTCTCTTGAGAAATCTGTATGCAGGTCAAAAAGCAGCAGTTTGAACTGGACATGGAACAACAGATTGGTTCCAAATAGGAAAAAGAGTCCATCAGGGCTGTATATTGTCACCCTGCTTATTTAACTTATATGCAGAATACATCATGAGAAACGCTGGACTGGAAGAAACACAAGCTGGAATCAAGATTGCCAGGAAAAATATCAATAACCTCAGATATGCAGATGACACCACCCATATGACAGAAAGTGAAGAGGAACTAAAAAGCCTTCTGATGAAAATGAAAGTGGAGAGTGAAAAAGTTGGCTTAAAGCTCAATATTCAGTAAACAAAGATCATGGCATCCGATCCCATTATTTCATGGGAAATAGATGGGGAAACAGTGGAAACGGTGTCAGACTTTATTTTTTCGGGCTCCAAAATCACTGCAGATGGTGACTGCAGCCATGAAATTAAAAGACACTTACTCCTTGGAAGAAATGTTATGACCAACCTAGATAGCATATTCAAAAGCAGAGACATTACTTTGCCAACAAAGATCCGTCTAGTGAAGACTATGGTTTTTCCAGTAGTCATGTATGGACATGAGAGTTGGACTGTGAAGAAGGCTGAGTGCCGAAGAATTGATGCTTTTGAACTGTGGTGTTGGAGAAGACTCTTGAGAGTCCCTTGGACTGCAAGGAGATGCAACCAGTCCATTCTGAAGGAGATCAGCCCTGGTATTTCTTTGGAAGGAATGATGCTAAAGCTGAAACTCCAGTACTTTGGCCACCTCATGTGAAGAGTTGACTCATTGGAAAAGACTTTGATGCTGGGAGGGACTGAGGGCAGGAGGAGAAGGGGACAACAGCAGATAAAATGGCTGGATGGCATCACTGACTCGATGGATGTGAATCTGAGTGAACTCCGGGAGATGGTGATGAACAGGGAGGCTTGGTGTGCTGCGATTCATGGGGTCGCAAGAGTCGAACACAACTGAGCGACTGAACTGAACTGAACTGAAAATAAACTCTGTCACTGTTTCTGTTGTTTCCCCATCTATTTGCCATGAAGTGATGAGACCAGATGTCATGATCTTAGTTTTCTGAATATTGAGTTTAAAGCCAACTTTTTTCTTTCCCCTTTCACTTTCATCAAAAGGCTCTTAAGTTCTTCTTCACTTTCTGCCATAAGGGTGGTGTCATCTGCATATCTGAGGTTATTGACATTTTCCCTAGCAATCTTGATTCCAGCTTGTGCTTCATCCTGCCTGGGATGTCTTGTGATGTACTCTGCACACAAGCTAAATAAGCAGGATGACAATATACAACTGTGACATATTCCTTTCCAGATTTGGAACCAGTCTGTTGTTCCATGTCTAGTTTTAACTGTTTCTTCCAGACCTGCATACAGATTTCTCAAGAGGCAGGTCAGAAGGTATTACTATTCACATCTCTTGAACAGCTTTCCACAGTTTGTTGTGATCCACACAGTTAAAGGCTTTGGCATAGTCAAGAAAGCAGAAATAGATGTTTTTTCTGGAAGTATCTTGCTTTTGCAATGATCCAACAGATGTTGACAATTTGATCTCTGATGCCTTTGCCTTTTCTAAATCCAGCTTGGACATCTGGAAATTCACAGCTCACGTGTTGAAGGCCTAGTTGGAGAATTTTGAGCATTATTTTGCTAGTGTGTGAGATGAGTGCAATTGTGTGGTAGTTTGAGCATTCTTTGGCATTGCCTTTCTTAGGGATTGGAATGAAAACTGACCTTTTCTAGTCCTGTGGCCAATGTTGAGTTTTCCAACTTTGCTGTCATACTGAGTGCAGCACTTTCATATCATCTTTTAGGATCTGAAATAGCTCAGCTGGAATTCCATCACCTCCACTAGCTTTGTTCATAGTGATGCTTTCTAAGACCCACGTGACTTCACATTTCAGGATGTCTGGCTCTAGGTGAGTGATCACAGCATCATGATTATCTGGGTCATGAAGATCTTTTTTGTATAGTTCTTCTGTGTATTCTTGCCACCTCTTCTTAATTTCTTCTGCTTCTGTTAGGTCCATACCATTCTGTCTTTTATTGTGCACATCTTTGCATTAAATTTTCCCTTTGTATCTCTAATTTTTTTTTTGAAGACTTCTATACTGTTTCTCATTCTATTGTTTTCCTGTATTTCTTTGCATTGATCACTGAGGAAGGCTTTCTTATCTCTCCTTGCATTTCTTTAGAACTCTGCATTCAAATGGGGGTATATCTTTCCTTTTCTCCTTTGTTTGACTTCTCTTTTTTTCACAGCTATTTGTAAGGCCTCCTCAGACAACCATTTTGCCTTTTTGCATTTTTTTTTCCCTTGGGGGATGGTCTTGATCCCTATCTACTGTACAACGTCATGAACCTCCATCCATAGTTCATCAGGCACTCTGTCTATCAGATCTAATCCCTAGAATCTACTTCTATTTCCACTGTATAATCGTAAGGGTTTTGATTTAGGTCATACCTGAATGGTCTAATACTTTTCCTACTTTCTTCAATTTAAGTCTGAATTTGGCAATAAGGAGTTCATGACCTGAGCCACAGTCAGCTCCTGGTCTTGTTTTTGCTGACTGTATAGAGCTTCTCCATTTTGGCTGCAAAGGATATAATCAATCTGATTTCGGTATTAACCATCTGGTGATGTCCATGTGTTGAGTCTTCTCTTGTGTTGTTGGAAGAGGGTGTTTGCTATGACCAGTGCATTCTCTTGGCAAAACTCTAGTAGCTTTTTCCCTGCTTCATTCTGTACTTCAAGGCCAAATTTGCCTGTTACTCCAAGTATCTCTTGACTTCCTATTTTCGCATTCCAGTCCCCTATAATGAAAAGGACATCTTTTTGGGGCGTTAGTTATAGAAGATCTTGTAGGTTTTCATAGAACCATTCAACTTCAGCTTCTTCAGCATTATTGGTCAGGGCATAGACTTGGGTTACCGTGATATAGAATGGTTTGCCTTGGAAATGAACAGAGATCATTCTGTCATTTTTGAGATTGTATCTAAGTACTGCATTTCAGACTCTTTTGTTGACTATGATGGGTATTCCATTTCTTCTAAGAGATTCTTGCCCACAGTAGTAGGTATAATTTTTATTATTTATTGATATCTATAAAGTATATTTATCAAATTAGTATTATTAATAGATCACAAATTGTTTTTATTAATACAATGATAATCTAGGTTCTACTATTACAGACAATTTAAATTGAAGTTTGCATATTCAAAAGAATTTAATTTCACTGAAAATACACCATTAATAGTGCATCTCATTATTATCTGTGTAAACAACTTAAATATTTCAGTAGTATTGTCTTGACCAATCTTTTCAGTATATAATTCCTTTGTTATTTTTCTGCTAATAATGTTTCTGATTGTCGAGTTTTGTCTTGCCTTCTCTAACATATTCATTGCTGTTTATTAAATTTTCCCTTGGAGATATAAAATATATGATTGTAACACTTTATAAATCTCTTTTCAAATTAATAAAAATTATCTTTTCCTAGCTTTTTATGGAGATTAACAGAGATGCGTGAAAATATATTTTCTGAAAGGTGACCTAGAACACAGAGCTCTCAGATCTGCATGTTTAAGTATTTTGCTTTGCATTCAAGGTTGTCAGCATGATGTGTGGGCTTCTGCTTTTGCAATTATTTCAAATATGGTTATTAATTCCCTGTTGGAAATTGTTCTCCAGTTGTTGCATTTTCTTATGTACCCTTCTTTTATTTATTCAAGGTGCTATTAAAGAACATCTCTTTTGAGAAATATGCTTGCTTTTCATTAAAAAATGAAAAGAGTTGAGTACAGAGAGGCTGGCAGAAGAAAGAAAATAGTGCTCATAGAAGAGAGAAACTATAATGGTTAGCCACATTTCAACTTTAGATGAAGTCTTGAAGGTTAGAAGAAATACATTACTGTTTAGCCCCAAAGTAAAATTTAAGATAAGCCCAACTTTAACTGAGGAAAAATATTTGGTCATTTATCTGCAGAATTAATTTCTAATTTCTAGATTCAAAGTAAGATTGAAGTGCTCATGCTTGAGCTCCTACTCAGTCATTCAGTCATCTCCAACTCTTTGCAACCCCATGGACTATAGCCCACCATGCTCCTCTGTCTATGAGATTTTCCAGGCAAGAACACTGGAATGGGTGGCTGTGCCCTTCTCCAGAGGATCCTCCCAATCCAGGAATCAAACCCATGTCTCCTGCATTGCAGGTGGATACTTTACTACTGAGCCACTAGAGAAGCCATTTGCCAAATTAAAGGTAATCAACAATATGGTTAAGAATTTTAAATTTAGTTATCACCAAATATATAAAGCAAAATTGGCCAATATACAGCACAAACAGTGCCACTACACCCAGAGAGACAGCACAATCACAGTGACTTTTCCCACTATGTCAAGAAAAGATTCCGTATCCTTACCATAGAGTGCTAAGCATCCAACGCCAAATATATAAAGGCAACATAGCAATTAAACTCATGTGTTGTTCTCCATATAAGTGTGTAAACTTTTCACCTCCTTGAGGTATCAAATGCCTGGGAAATCATTCTCCTTATATGCAGGTGGTTGTGTAATTACTTTTTGACTGATTCCAATAAAACTCATTAAATATCATGCAATTTCCCAGGATTTATTTTATTAGATGTTATTTCCACATAATAGTAGAAGTTAATAAAAAAAGTATTACTCTAGAACATGAAAATTTTTCAAAAAGTTAACTGTAGATATTCTTTCTATATGCTTACTGCCAAGGACATGAAGATTAAGTGATAAAATCCCTTAACAAAACAGTCAAATACACAATATCTATTTTAATGAAACTCATAGAATATGAGGATTATGAGTGGAATTAATACAGTAAAATAATGAGCAGAATTTACATTTACTGGGATCTATATAAAAAACAACAAATCAATCTGCACCAATTTCATTTAGCCTCAGTTTTACACCTCCTAGGACACGAATTGTGTAGCCTACAAAACAATTTATATTTTATCTGTACCATCTAATTAATTAAATGGCCCCAGAGTACCAGACTCACAAATCTCGTTAATAGCTGAATACTGAAATAAAGGCTGTTCACCCCTACTAGAATAATATTTGCATATCCCCACCTGTGATGAGTAATAAGTACCTGCCACAAATCAGAATTATGAATTTTGTACGCCTAACAAAACCGCAGGGGAAATTATACCTCAGACATTCCATAATAATTGCAGCTAAGCTGTTTAGTGCCATCCACTTATTCTGCCTGAAGTGTTTAAAGCAGCAACAGTTGTAAATGAATTCAGGCACATATTCAAGGGAATTTTTTTTTTTTCAAAAAGTTTTTCTGTCTTGTCATATGTAATTATCTTACGGAAGTATTCAGCTGCAAGTTACAAATGCATTCACATTTTAAAAAGCAAATTAGAAAAAATAGTTCCTTTCATCAGCTTGTTAGGTGTACATAAGAATTCTGTTATAGAAACTTTGGAATATAGCTCAAGATGGATTCTGAAGTATTGACATTTAGAAAGTTAGGTTGGCTAGATGGGGTGAGATTCTAATTTTGTAATCTGTAAGTTGATAAAGTGGTAACTAGTGTAGAAGATTCAAGAAATTGTGATATTGTGATGGAGCACATGCTGGACCGGTAAACCTTAGTTTCAAGATAGCACGAATTGACCCATCTCTCCAAAGGCTTGTCTGAGCTCTAGGATGGAGCTGTGGAAACTGTAGACTCCTGGGAGGAATCTAACATAAGACCATCACGATTCATGACCATTGTCTGGGAACAAAGGGCACGTCTCTTTTGGGAGTTAAGTTCCTATGTTGGAAGGAAGATGACAGTGTTTGGCATAGAGTATCACCCAGGAATAAGTAACAAACACGTTAGTATGAACTGTTCAGTACAATGACCAAGTTCTGGTTAACTGCATGATTGGATTAAGTGAGAAGTAACTCCAATAGGGGAAAGATATGACCTGTGTACGAGATAAGAAAATTATTTAACAATTTAAACAGCAGTGAAGTATACTGGGGAGATGTTAACTAAATAACGGAAGACCCGATGTCAATTCTTGCCAAGAATCAGCCTTGAGATCTTGAGCAATAAATCAGTTTCTCTAAGTTTCTCTGACCTTGTTTACAATATGTTTTAAAAATCTATCTAGCAACTGACTAACCAAATTACCTACTAATTTGGGAGGGTTGTGTGCCCTGGTGGACACACTGGGCATACATTATTGCTGTTTAGACACTAAGCTGTGTCCGATTCTTTGTGACCCCATGGACTATAGTCTTCCAGGCTCCTCTGTCCATGGGATTTCCCTGGCAAAAATTTTGGATTGGGTTGCCATTTCCTTCTCCAGGGCATCTTCCTGATGCAGGGATCAAACCTGCTTCTCCTGCATTGGCTGGTGAATCATTTGCCACTGAGCCACCAGGGAATCCTGTACATACATGAGCATCACACTATAAACAATTGTCACTATTTCTTTTCTTCATTAGGAATATGGCTGATTGGCTGCCTTCCTGCAGCAAGTTTTTCTATATCAGAGGATTTACTGCAAAAGGGGAGGAGGGGCACAGCAGAGGAGGTATAAAAGAATCCAGTTCTTCAGAGACAAAGAATCTCTTCCTACTTATTTTTTCTGTGTACGCTCAGCCTGTGTGTGTACAAGAAATCAACCTCATTTCCAAGAAAAGAGCTTTAAAAATAATTAGGATTTATATATTTTCACAAGAGTGGGAAGGTTGCAATGAGTCACCAAGATATGATTAAGTCAGGTTGTTGGAGGCTCCCTAAGGTGACAGGATGGTCTGAAGGCTTTAGAAAGGAAGCTTATATAGCCTATTATCATGATGAAGTGAAATTTAAAATTACATTTTATATTTGTAAAGGACTAACAGGCAAGGTCCCTATGGATTGGCAAATACTACATAAAATGCTATAAAAACCAGACCATAATCTCTCACTAACTTACACATTAGCCACAGGCAGTAAAGATGGTTTTTATTGGAACCAGATTTTGTGAAGAGAAGAAAAAAAGTTATGCACAGTTTATCCTGGCTTTTCAAGCACTTTGCTTTTTTCCTTGAGTTAACATGACGTATTCCAAGTGATTAAATAAACTTGTCTAGCAGCTCTTCTCATGTACTTGAAAGGAGGCAAAGTAAAGAAGGATTTACTCTGAAGAGAGATCTTAATTCTATCACTAAAAATGTCCCTGTTTTATTCTAATCATTACAGCAGAAACCAAGAAAGGCAAGAAAAGTTAGAGCTTCCAAAATAACCTATTGTAGAAACCCACTTATACTCCATGTACTATTTTACTTAACACCACATACCTTTGCAAATCAAAAGTAGTATGTGCATTTAGAAACATTGGGTTAAATAAATATATATTATTTATACACAAAAATAAACTCAAAATGGATTAAAGATCTAAATGTAAGACCAGAAACTATAAAACTCCTAGGGAGAACATAGGCAAAACACTCTCCGACACACATCATAGCAGGATCCTCTATGACCCACCTCCCAGAATATTGGAAATAAAACCAAAAATAAACAAATGGGACCTAATTAAAATTAAAAGCTTCTGCACAACAAAGGAAACTATAAGCAAGGTGAAAAGACAGCCTTCGGAATGGGAGAAAATAATAGCAAATGAAGCAACTGACAAACAACTAATCTCAAAAATATACAAGCAACTCCTGCAGCTCAATTCCAGAAAAATAAACGACCCAATCAAAAAATGGGCCAAAGAACTAAACAGACCTTTCTCCAGAGAAGACATATAGATGGCTAAAAAACACATGAAAAGATGCTCAACATCACTCCTTATCAGAGAAATGCAAATCAAAACCACAATGATGTACCATTTCACACCAGTCAGAATGGCTGTGATCCAAAAGTCTATAAGCAATAAATGCTGGAAAGGGTGTGGAGAAAAGGGAAGCCTCTTACACTGTTGGTGGGAATGCAAACTAGTACAACCACTATGGAAAAAAGTGTGGAGATTCCTTAAAAAACTGGAAATAGAACTGCCTTATGACCCAGCAATCCCACTGTTGGGCATACACACCGAGGAAACCAGAATTGAAAGAGAAACGTGTACCCCAATGTTCATCGCAGCACTGTTTATAGTAGCCAGGACATGGAAGCAACCTAGATGTCCATCAGCAGATGAATGGATAAGAAAGCTATGGTACATATACACAATGGAGTATTACTCAGCCATTAAAAAGAATACATTTGAATCAGTTCTAATGAGGTGGGTGAAACTGGAGCCCATTATACAGAGTGAAGTAAACCAGAAAGAAAAACACCAATACAGTATACTAAGGTATATTTACGGAATTTAGAAACATGGTAATGATAACCCTGTATGCGAGACAGCAAAAGAGACACAGATGTATTTTTGGACTCTCTGGGAGAGGGAAAGGGTGGGATGATTTGGGAGAATGGCACTGAAACATGTATAATATCACGTATGAAATGAATCACCAGTCCAGGTTCGATGTATGATACTGGATGCTTGGGGCTGGTGCACTGAGATGACCCAGAGGAATGGTGCAGGGAGGGATGAGGGAGGGGGGTTCAGGATAGGGAACACGTGTATACCTGTGGCAGATTCATGTTGATGTATGGCAAAACCAATACAATATTGTAAAGTAATTAACCTCCAATTAAAATAAATCAATTTTTTTTTAAATTTAAGTAATATCTAACTAATATATGTGGGAAGAATGCAGGAGATAGAGGAGGTATTATTGCCAACACCCTGGGTGCACATGATGACCCAAGGAGGTAACAGCTTGGATTTTAGTTCATTTATTATCATTGAGGAGACTGGGCAAGAAGGCTGATGAAATATTTTGATTAACTGGTAATTTTTTTCCTCTTCAAGAGTAACATTGAACAGCTTATGGTAAGATTTACAACATGTGGCAGATTTATAACTGAGTTTTTTTCAACACATCTTTTTTCTTTTTAAAGATATTTCTTTATTTTATGTGTTTATCTGGCTGCACTCAACCTTAGTTGCAACTCGCAGGATCTAGCTCCTTGACCAGATATTGAACCCTGGCCCCCTGCATTTGGAACGTGAAGTCTTAGCCGTTGGACTACCAGGGAAGTCCCTATATGTGAGCTTTGGATTCAACAGTCAAGCACGAGCATATCAATGTCTTTTGTTTCATTCTCCTTTCAAGAGTTAAAGATATGCAGTTGTCTGGAAGCCAGGTCTAAGCTCTTATGTGGGAATAAACTGCTGGCTATTTAAATTTGGCTCTTAATTCAATCTCTGTTAACTTTAGCTATTTCCAGGGCTAGCTTGAGCAGAAATTCAAAAAAAGTTCTAACTCCTCCACCCCCTCATATATATATATATATATAGAATGTGCCAACTGAGGTCTAACCTTCTCTGATTTGGAGAGGTAAAATGTAGAGTCCAGTACTCTTGCCTGGAAAATCTCATGGACAGAGGAGCCTGGTGGGCTGCCATCTATGGGGTCGCACAGAGTCAGACACAACTGAAGCGACTTCATTTTCACTTTTCACTTTCATGTATTGGAGAAGGAAATGGCAACCCACTCCAGTGTTCTTGCCTGGAGAATCCCAGGGATAGAGGAGCTTGGTGGGCTGCCATCTACGGGGTCGCATAGAGTTGGACACGACTGAAGCGACTTAGCAGTAGCAGCAGCAGCAGGGACCAGCCTAAACACTAAAAATCTCAAGTAGATGATCCATGTCTAATCTAATGCCTTAAGAACTGAATATATAGTTGAGTAGAAAGTACGTTATGAACTTTGCTGTCAGACTGATCTTTGTCCTAAGCCTATACCCATTACTTACCTGTATGACTTTGGGTAGGTAAATTACTTCTTCTGAGCTCCGGGGCCTTTTTTCCCTTCATCTGTAAAATAGGGACAATGACAACTGTCTTAAAACATTTTCGGGAAGATTAAATAAGATCTCATATAAGGCTATGGCAACCCACTCCAGTACTCTTGCCTAGAAAATCCCATGGATGCAGGAGCCTGGTGGGCTGCAGTCCATGGGGTCGCTAAGAGTCAGACACGACTGAGCGACTTCACGTTCACTTTTCACTTTCATGCACTGGAGAAGGAAATGGCAACCCACTCCAGTGTTCTTGCCTGGAGAATCCCAGGGACGGGGGAGCCTGGTGGGCTGCTGTCTATGGAGTTGCACAGAGTCGGATACAACTGAAGCGACTTAGCAGCAGCATATAGGGCTGAGGTTAAGTTATTTTACTGGATCAAAAATTCAAAGGTATCCTAAAACACTAACATTTAAAGGATAAGCAGCAAAAGAGGAGCCCTCAGAGTCTGGAATATAATGTTCAAAGAAAAACAAATGTGTGTAAAGAGGAAGAAGAGATGAGTGTCCATTGCGATAGAGAAAGCCAATAAAATAGAGACTAAAACAATATCTTCCCCAACTTTATACCTTTTCCAAATACTGTATCCATTCTTTTCTTCACTAGCATCTTCTTTCACCTTACTAAACTATTCTGATCAAGATCACCAAGAAATTCCTTGTTGTTAAACCAAAGACAACTTTTTGCTCCTTATTTTAATACAGTGAAATTAGTACAGTTTGGAGATTTGGTAGGAAAAAAACACTGTAGGTGGAAAGAGCTTGGGTTTAGGGTGAGAGTTTAAGTGATAAATTGCTATCCTAGTAAATGCACAAACTTGAGCAAGTTATTTGAGCTAGTTTCCCTTCTCAATTATCAGAGGAAAAAAAAATCTACTTACAAAGTTGTAATAAGGACTAAGATCTGATAACAATGCACAAAAGCATGCAGTGTCTTGCTTGGAATATGATAACTACCCAATGAAAATCTTCTTTTCCTTTTCCTGATACAAAATAACATATAGCAACCATTTCACTTCTTCTACCCCCTTGTCATGAAAGCTCCTCCAGGTTAGAAGACATATTTTAATTATCTGTACATTCATAATGTCTAGCATAGTATCTGAAACAGTGCATGGTTAGTAAATTACTGTTGAGAGAAAATGGAAACTAGAATAAGTAATGACATAGGAGAGTTACAGTAGAAGAAATGTTTGATGGTGGGGATACCAGTTTCCTTTTAGTGAAAGTTTCTATGCTGAGAGATACATTTGTGAAAGATGTTTTTGAATGTATCATGGAAGTTTGACATCAGATCAAGCGTAAGGAAAGACTAAGCAGTAATCAGTAACATGGTATAAGGTGTAGTTGTTCAGTCGCTACTTCATGTCCCACTCTTAGTGACCTCATGGACTGCAGCACTCCCGGCCCCTCTGTCCTCTACTATCTCCTGGAGTTTGCTCAGATTCATGTCCACTGAGTCATGAGTATTCAAGTCCATTGAGGGTTATGTATACCTTGTGATAAATCCTTAAACCCATTTTAGAAAGATGCTCTGTGTCCATTTTATAGAAGGAGGTATTGCTTATACAATAGGGTAACTTTCCAAGATTGCACAGCCAGTTTAGAGAGATGCTGGGTTTCAATTTGAGATCTGGCTGTTGGCAGAGTCTATGATCGTCATTGCTATGCTGGTGCCTAACTCACCACCAAACACATGTTCTGAATGCATGACTGGCAAAGCTCTCCTTGATGTGGCCCCTGTCCACTCTCCAAGCTTCACCCATGTTTGCTCCTCCTCCTTTTCAGCCATGCTATGCCTCTTTCATTCTTTGAACGTTCCATGATCTCTCTCATCAGCAGGCTTTCCACAAAGCTTCCCCATCTCTTCCTGTTAAATCCCTTCTATTCAAGCTGACTTGAGTGTAGTACTTTTCCTTCCTTGCACCTGAATAATCCCTGATGATGGGAGGCACTGTGGCTATGGGTTGAATAGTGAATGAGCTTGAAGCCAGATGAAAAAACCGGGTTACAATATGCGTTACTTTGGGCAACTTAGTATTTTGAAGGAGGTAATAACTATATTTACTTCACATGATTGTTTTAAGGAATAATTGAGAATGCAAGCAAAACACTAAGTAACTGCTTAATAAATGGCATCTGTTATTGAAACGATAAATGATGATGTTAATTATTCAGTCGTATCCAACTCTTTGTGACCCCATTGACTGTAGCCCACCAGGTTTCTCTGTCCATGGAATTTTCCAGGCAAGAATACTGGAGTGGGTAGCCATTCCCTTCTCCATAGGATCTTCCTGACCCAGGGATCGAACCCAGATCTCTGGCAATGCAGGCAGATTCTTCACCATCTGAGCCACTCCGGAAGCGAGCTTATTAGTATATTTCCTTAGATATTGAATCTTCAAAAGGGAAGCAAGACTGAATCTGGTATGTGAGTTAGGAGAGCTTTTTCAGGGGTTTCTAAGTGGAAAGTCATCATATGAAACATTGATTCATCTGCTTTTGTGTGAGACCAGAGAAATTAGGTAATACTTTTTGAGATTAAAATCAAAATAGATATTAAATTATATTTGATCATGATTTTGACTACACTGAAATTATTTTGACTATTTCAGTTTTACATTAAGTAATACATTTCTTACATTGCTTTCTAATTAGAGACAAACAGCACGTATTTTATATATCTGTACATATGTGCCACGTGTGCTATCAAACTTTGGAGAATATTATGAATTCTTAGTGAAGATTATTTTAAACTACAATAAAAATATTGTTTTCTATTCCCCAAACCTACAGTTTATGAAATATGACTGCTTTAATAAATGCTAGAATTCTCCCCTAATTCCTTTGAGTGATTTGTTTACCCAGG
Source organism: Capricornis sumatraensis (assembly GCF_032405125.1). Classification (NCBI taxonomy): domain Eukaryota; kingdom Metazoa; phylum Chordata; class Mammalia; order Artiodactyla; family Bovidae; genus Capricornis; species Capricornis sumatraensis. The sequence continues at coordinate 148,468,271 of NC_091070.1, read as the reverse complement.
GTTTTCATATGCTTATGACTGAATCAGAAATTATTAGAACCAAACAGCATTAAAAAAAATCCATAACCAACTGGGCTATGCTTTTAGACATAGACATCTTTGATTTCTGCAACAGGTTTGCCAGTGCACATTCTCTGGCCAAAGCTATGTTAAAGAATATATGAAGGATGATTTTTATGTCTATGTATAATCTAAGTAGACCATGGGGAGGTTAATCTTCTGTTTTGTTTACTGTTAAAATCTGTCCTTCACATCTCTCCAAAACCCTTCTGCTCTCCTTCCTGTTTCCCAAGATTCATTCTCAATGGTATCATTTTTGTTCTCGAAGATCTTTAGTGTTCCATTAGGATTTATTACCAAATTAAAGTAATTAGTACAGCCTTTTTGTCCTGGTATTTAAGAACACCCAGAAATTACTCTTCAAGATGCCATAGCAAAAGCATGGACATTTATCCATGGCTACTAGGATTATCACTTTGCATCATCACCTGGCATAAGTAAATTTCATCTTTCTGGGCCTTTGTTATCTCAACTGTAGGGAAAATTAGTTAAGCTCATCCCCAGCTGAGCCACAAGGGAAGCCCAGTTAAACTCCAGGGTCTCTAAAATCTATTATAGACCTAGAAGTCCATGAGTCTCAGATTTAACCCTTCCTTATATATTATTTAACCCTTCCTTATATATTTCAGAGAAGGCAGTGGCACCCTACTCCAGTACTCTTGCCTGGAAAATCCCATGGACAGAGGAGCCTGGTGTGCTGCAGTCCATGGGGTCGCTGAGTCGGACACGACTGAGCGACTTCACTTTCACTTTTCACTTTCATGCATTGGAGAAGGAAATGGCAACCCACTCCAGTGTTCTTGCTTGGAGAATCCCAGGGACGGGGGAGCCTTGTGGGCTGCCGTCTATGGAGTTGCACAGAGTCAGACATGACTGAAGTGACTTAGCAGCAGTAGCAGTATATATTATTTTGTGTTTCATACAGTTTCATTAGTCCCAGCTAAACGGAACTACATACTGATCTGTGCATATGTTCAACTGTGTCTTGGTTTTTATTCCCTTGTTATGACTGACTTATTTTTACAAAAAGTTCTCTTCTGTTTCTGTCAGTTTAAATGTTTCCATTTCTTCAAGATTCTTTTCATTATTACCCTCTCCATCAAATCCTCCCTGACATCTTCCAACTCATGCTGATATAGTCTCTAACTCTTTTATATGTGCCATATACAGACTTTTATTATATTGTTTTTTATTTTATCTTAGCTACTAAACTCAGAACAAAAGCATTCTCTTATTGACTTGTGCATGTATCCAGAGCACCTAAACTGCACGGCATATGGTAGGTGCTCAATAAAATATCTGTGTAATGAAAAGTCTGGTCTATCATTCTGATACATTGTAAATGGCAAAATTATCTCCTGTTACAGAAAGAGCTGTTAGCCTTTTATTTGGATTCCATTTTGTGTGTTATTTTTGATTGTTCAAAGATGCAGTTTAATACTCTTTTTTATTATCCTGTATGAGTATTAGCTCTCCCTTGACAGTAAGACAGGCAGTAAGTGATGTAGTTTGGCGCTTTCTTTCCTTCAAGCTATTATGCAAAGAATTAGCTCTGTGTGATGAGGTCATACCCCTGACTCGAACAAAGAAACAGGTTGCTTCTTAGAGTTAAACATCTCAGACCATTCCCTGTAATCAGTTAACAATTTCCACTTGATTACAATGGGCAAGATTTTCTATTTGCTTAATTTTGTTAATTTAAATTTTGGGATCAAACTATCTCAGAAATTTTGTATGTCCTTCTTTTCCTTCAAAAACATTTTTTTTATCATAAATGAATCTATAATTGGAATTTAAAGGGTCATTCCCCAGGGATAAAGGCCATGTGGATGTTGAAGTAAAGACAACATGTTTCCTACAATCCTTTCACCCTCATTTTTCTCCGTAAGATCCCATAGAATTTGGCAGGTAAAGGGATCTAGCTGAATCATCTCAGATCCCTGGAGTTTTGGGCCTCTGGCTATCATGGCTGAGTAGCTGTGACTATGCAGAAATTGTTGCTTTGTTTGCCCTGAATCCCTGAGCCATCTGCAGTGCCCAGAAAGCACTTCAAACTCAGTCGTCCAAAATGAATATTTAGAAATTCACTTTTGACATGCTTTTTGTTTGTTTTAGTTTTTGTTTGTGGCTTCTTAAATCTCTTGATCCCAGCTGTCCTGTCTCTCATTGTGCTAGCATCATTCTGCATTTTGCTTTGTAGGATCAGAGATTGTAGATTATCAAAGAGGAGCCATCTTTTAACCCTTGAATGATTTTTATGGTAAACAATCATGACAATCTCTAATTCCTTCAAGACCTTCAAGATTTGTTCATTTGTATTCACTAAAAAATATTGGGGCTGAGATAAACATATAAGAAGTATTTTTATGCTGTCCTCTTCTTGTTTTTGTGTACTTTAAGCCATTTAAGTTTTCAGATCATTGTAACCAAGTGATGAGTTAAAATTAATATCCTTTCATAGAGTGTTTAATAAAAATTCCAAACAACTCCCAAAATGATAGCATGCATGAAATCTCTCAAGGTATTCCAGACTGGAGGCATTTGTAGACAACAAAATGATTACAGTATTCCTATAAGCAATTTTTACTAAAGTAAAAGTGAAAGTCACTCAGTAGTGTCTGGCTCTTTGGGACTCCATGACTATACAGTCTATGGAATTCTCTAGGCCAGAATACTAGAGTGGGTAGCCTTTCCCTACTCCAGGGAGTCTTCCCAATCCAGGGGTTGAACCCAGGTCTCCCGCATTGCAGGTGAATTCTTTATCAGCTGAGCCAAAAGGGAAGCCCAGGAAATTTTTACTAAATTTTTAAATTTACAAGGGAAATAATAAAGTCAGTGGCTATTGCTTGTCTTAAGGTCAGGAAATTCTTAGAAGTTAGTCTCTATAGAGAAAATTCATGGTAGTATAATCTGTTAAAGTTCTACACATTAAAATCCAGAATTTAGAGACTTAAACTATCGAAAACTTGGTAGAAGACAAATAGGGAGGTGTCAGAGAGAGAGATCTGTTCACACTTTTAACACTGTATGTGACTCTATACAATCTGGTCTTGCTCAACGATGAAGAGCCTAATTCTTCAGCTGTAACAGTTGAAACTGACTTTAGTCCAGGATTTCTCTGCATTATTTTACTGATATTTAGTGCTAGGTCATTTTGTTCTGTGGTCTCATGTCTTGTGTATCATAGGATATCCAGCAGTATCCTTGGCCTCTACCCATTAGATGCCAGATGCTAGTAGCATCATCTTCCTGAATTATGACAAAAAAAAAAATCGTCTATAGACATAGGATGATGTTCCCTGTATGGGGTGGGGTGGGCAGAGGTGGGGAAGAAAGTTCCCTACCCATCCCTGCAACTGGGAGAACCAGTACATTGCAATCCCATTTAACCTTAAGTCCCTGTAAATATCGTGCTCATAAGTCAGAATTCAGCATACTTTTCAGGTTTTTTTTTTTTTTTTTTTTTTTTAAGTACTCAGTGTTTGCAACACTAAGAAGAACAAAAGGAGAGGAATCTGGGGGACTCCATCAGGCTGTAGAATTTTAAGCGTGTACTGTCAGAACAAGGAAGGTGCTACTAGCCCTGCATTGCCACAGCTGCCTCTCATACCCAGGAAACTTCTGAACACGCTCAGGATTCAGAACACATATTTCTTTCCACCTTAATTACCAAGACCAGTAGAAGCAATGATATGCCTAATCACACATTATCCTTTCAAACCTCATGTACTTGTATGTCATTCATTTCAGTTCAGTCACTTAGTCGTGTCTGACTCCTTGTCACCCCATGGACTGTAGCATGCCAGGCTTCTCTGTCCATCACCAACTCCCAGAGCTTACTTAAACTCATGTCCATCGAGTTGGTGATGCCATCCATCGAGTTGGTGATGCCATCCAACTATCTCATCCTCTCTCATCCCTGTCTCCTCCTGCCTTCAATCTTTCCCAGCATCAGGGTCTTTTCAAATATCAGTTCTTCACATCAGGTGGCCAAAGTACTGGAGTTTCAGCTTCAGCATCAATCCTTCCAATGAATATTCAGGACTGATTTCCTTTAGGATGGACTGGTTGCCAGGCTTCAACAGTACATGAACTGTGAACTTCCAGATGTTCAAGCTGGATTTAGAAAAGACAGTAGAACCAGAGATCAAATTGCCAAGATCTGCTAGGTCATTTAAAAAGCAAGAGAGTTCCTGAAAAGCATCTACTTCTGCTTTATTGACTACACCAAAGCCTTTTACTGTGTGGATCACAACAAACTGTGGAAAATTCTTCAAGAGATGGGAATACCAGACCACCTGACCTGCCTCCTGAGAAATCTGTATGCAGGTCAAGAAGCAACAGTTAGAACTGGACATGGAACAACAGACTGCTTCCAAATTGGGAAAGGAGTATGTCAAGGCTGTAAACAATCTTCCAGCTTCAAGGAACTTTGGGAAATGCTGCTTATCACTTTCTGACTCTTGCAATGGATGTGGGCTAAAATACCATATCCGGTAAGCCCCATTTTGGTACATCAGCTTATTGTACCCTCTGTAGAAATGTGCTTTATCTGTTCACTTATTAATTCATTTATTCAATCATCGGCAGGAAAATCTTTCAACAAGGACTTACTGAATAATGTGTTAGACTCTCCTAGGTGCCAATAATGTGCAGTAGTTTATTGAAACACGTCAGTGAAAAAGGCAAAAGGTTGAGTGGGCATAGGGATGGCAGAATCAGACTTAGAGACACCTTTAGACCTTCTTTCCTTGTTCATAATTTCCCTCTGCCTCTCACCATCCTTTTTCCAGAGTGTGCTTTTTCACAATGTGTAGAACCATATTCCTAGAAGCTCCAGAATTATACCCTGACAACTTCACAACCACACAAGCTTTCTTTCAATAAATATATATGGAGGACCCATTAAATGTTTATCATTATGTTAGGCACAGGTATGGGCTGTGAGGAACCTGAAAGGAAAGGGCTTCCTTCTTCCAACTAAAGTAATAAAAAAAATAAATAAATAAATAAATAAATAAATGAGTAATAGGAACAGAGGGGCTTTCTAGGTGGCTCAGTGGTAAAGAATCCTACTGCAATGCAGGAGACTTGGCTTCTATCCCTAGGTTGGGAAGATCCCCTGGAGAAGGAAATGGCAACCCACTCCAGTATTCTTGCCTGGGAAATCCCATGGACAGAGGAACTTGTCATACTATAGTCCATGGGGTCACAAGAGTCAGATGCAATTAGCCACTAAACAACAACAATAGAGAAGGAACTTAGTTTTTCCAGCTTGAGTCTTATGCTTCTTCCTGAACCAAGAGGTGGATAGAGTACTATGTCTGACCCAGTAGTGGTAAAGTGTTTACACACTTGGATCATTCAGCTAATGAGGAAGGAGAAGGTGGTGGTCTAGGTAGGATCCAAGCATGACATAGCTACTAGTAGAACGCCTGTGAGACAGAAAGCTTCCACATTGTGTCAATGACAGATCTCTGTTATGAATCCATCACTAGGCTAGGTGCTAAGAATATTGCAGCAAAGAAGCTATCCCTGGGAAGACTTTGCTGTGACACTGGATCTGATCACCACTTACTCCTCAGCAGCAGATCTGATCACGACCTCTCTTCTAGGTGACCAGTTTGCATATAATACTACTGTTGCTATTATTTGTATTTATCCTTCTTGGTAGACTACGAAAACCTTAAATCAGAAGCCTCTGGCAATCATGCCTGGCATGTAGATGTGATTCTGTGTATGTTTGCTGGCTAAATGTTGAGTGAAAAAACACATGATTGATTGGTAAAATAAATGAATGAATGTCTTCTTTTCATACTGAGACAGTTGTAGATGGGTTTCTAAAGCAACCCTATTGGAGGAGCGAATCCGATTCACTGGAAGGGTGATGGAGGGGCCTTTGATCTACTCTGACATGTTTCAATTTCGGCTTATCTTTTCTTTGCTCCTTTGCTATAAGTCTATCTTCTTGGCTATGAGATTTTTATTGCATTTCTGATATGTGAATGAATCACCACGTAAAACGTAAGCTCTTTGTTGAATAAAATTACACAAACAAAATACTCCTGGAAAAATGAGGCAAATAAGTCTCTTCAGCAGTGGTTATTTATAAGAACCCCTCCACCTTTAAAATGTTCTCATTTCAATAGCAGTCAGTGTTTCTGGTTTGAATTTTAGTGAGAAAGACATATGATCTGTGAGAAGTGGCATTTTATCTTGGTTGGCTATGAAACTGATAATGACTAAAAGTAGTTTCAGTCCCCGTATAAAATGCCTTCAGATTTCTTTTATCTTTATGTGTTGGGGGGCAGGGAGAATGAGATGGTTATGACTTTGATTAAAATCAATGAAGACCATTGCTAGTTTTAACACATGGTGACAATATTGTACACCACAGGGGCACATAAAATGATATCACCTATAAATCCTTTACCCTTTCTGATGCATCTAAGAAAACACATGAAATCATTTTGACTGATTAACAAGGCTATACTCGGCAGGCACTACTGACCCTGAAGTTATTGGTATTACGTAAAGCATCTGAAGCCGTAAATCAGGAACAGTTGGCATTATTAACAGCAGAAAGATGTTTCATAAGAAGAAAGAGGAAGGCAACAGTTATTTAGGATTATTTGTGGTGTGTTTCCACCTTACTGTGGTTTGGATGATATTAAAAAAATCTGTGATATTCAATTCTTGCAAATGGGGCTATGAAGATTAAGTGAGGCATCCTGGAGTCAGAGAAAGGCACATAGCTCAACACACATATTATTTTTACCTTTCGGAAGGGCTGCTTATAGTTCCTTGTATACAATAGATATGTTCAAATGTGTTATTGATTCTCTATACTTCCTATTTTCATCCAAAGTTGCCTACTTCACTCTTATCCTCCAATTAAAATACTCAACTTTTGCTCATAAGTTTGTGGTAATAGTGCAATACTGGGAGAGAATGGAGAAACATTGAATAGTTTGTGACGTAAACATGGACAAAAATAAAACAGTAGAGCATTTGTCAAAATAAAATGAATAAAAATCAGCAAATGTTCTATGTACTATGTCTGCTGTTTGGATCAATAGCCTTTGCATTACATTAATTGGACAAAGGCCCATCTTTATCACTAATCATATATATATATATACACCCCTGAATAGTATTTACAGAAATATAAACATATACCTCTCCAGGGTATTTTTCATCACTCTATCAAAACCTTCTGAGACAGAAGCAAACACAAACTGGGCTTGCTGGTTCCAATACTACAGTTTATGTAAATTTAGCATTACTAAAGTATTGTGCTAGCATCATTTCATATAATATCTGTAGTTGATAAACATGGTAATAAATTTTAGATGAAAGTTTACTGTTATTAGATCTATTTGGTATTATTTTACTTAATTTTATTGTCAGAAATTGTTTGGGTTGCAAACAACAGAAATGGACTCAGTAATTAATTTAAAATACTAGATTTTTAGCTTCATCTGAATTGATTTCCAGGATATATATATTCTTTACTTTCAATAAATTTTCCAAGCCAGCTGGTTTGACTTGACAAAAAGAATGTGGAACTAGTTTTCTATAATGGATTTTAAAGCTTATTGGGCACATGATTATTGCTATTTTAAATATTCATTTATTCATCTGTATAACAAAATTAATAATATCTGTATCTCCTAGGATTCTTGAAAGAATGAAATAGTGAGATGAAAGCATTTTGTAAACTGTAGGACACTGAACCAGTGTCTTACAACATTTATGGTTCCTTAGTTTCAATCTTATAGCCTAAATAACTGCACTCTAGAACCTTCAAGAAATTGGATTTGAAGAAGGATATAGTTGAACTCAGAGAACCAAAGGAAAAAGGGGACAGTGTCACATCAGGAAACGGTGGGATCAAGGTGACTGTAGGGACTTAAACTCTGAAAAATAGGTAATAGATAGAGCTCTATCTATACAAGAGTTAAAGAAGCTCAGCAAAATAGTCATTTTTTTCTTTGCTATTATCTTGATTTTTGAAAATATAAAGATTTTAAATGTCTAATGTTTTGATTGACTTTGATGTGCAACATCACATTTTCCCCCAGTTTTTCACTGCCTCTGTTTTGCTGGTACCCTAAACAGACGCTTAGTCTGTCACTAGGCACTGCCATTAATATGACTCAGCTCCAGTCACTTTCAGATTCCCTGTCTCTGCCTTCATGTTTCAAATAGGCCACAGAGAGGATCTCAATAGTTCATCTTTGGTTAATTATAATACCTCCCTGATGGCTCAGACAGTAAAGGATCTGCCTGCAATTCAGGAGTCCTGGGTTCGACCACTGGATCAGGAAGATGGCTTGGAAAAGGGAATTGCAATCCACTCCATATCCTTACCTGGAGAATTCCATGTATAGACGAGGCTGGTGGGCTACAGTCTGTGGGATCACAAAGGGCCAGACATGAGTGAGTGACCAACACCACAGACCAAAGGACACAGGGCCAAGCATCCCAGACATGGCTACTGAGGCCCTATCCTTTTCATGAGGACATCTCCAGAGCAGATAGAGTGCCCTGATCTGGAAATCCATTCTTTCCCATTTTGAACTCTATCTGCTTTATGTTTTACCTGCTAGTTGGGTTGCAAAGATTTAGACATGACAGAGCAACTAACACTTTCACTGGGATTGTTTATGTTCTCATCTCCAACTACCTAGTCCCTCATTACTTAAAACTTCCTACTTGAAAACTAAAACCACAAAATATATAATAATGCAACAAATTAAGTGAAAACTGGATTAAACATTCATTATGCTACATAGTCAATGTAAAAGTTTATAGGAAAAACTTCACAAAAGAGAGAAGAAAAAAGTCTTCACCTAGGAGAAAGAAGACACAGGAAATACCCTCATCTCAAAGATGGGTGTGACCTCTATTTCATTTTTAATTCACACTTCAGCTCCCACAAATAAATCTTGAGACAAGACTTAACATCTACTCAAAAGTGAGCCAGCAACTTTTGTTGTGACATCTGCCATTTGCCTCTCTTCCTCAACAGCTCTAGTGTTTTCCATCTTCAATGCCTCTGTTATGGTGAGAATGTGAAGATTCTTCACTCGTGCTCAAGTGTGTGCACACTAGCTTTATTTGCTATGTAGTATTTTCCATTGGCCCTACTAACCCTACCCTTACTCCTAGAAGCTGCCATTGCTGAAGTTTTAGGCAATGAAAGAGATAAAGTGATGGAGACCTCTCTACATAAAATGCCCCAGTGGCTATTTTATGCCTGAAGAAAAAAAAGAATATTCCTTTCTTCTTGCTCAGTTCAGTTCAGCCACTCAGTCATGTCCGACTCTTTGTGACACCATGAACTGCAGCACACCAGGCTCCCCTGTCCATCACCAACACCTGGAGCTTGCCCAAACTCACGTCCATGGAGTTAGCGATGCATCCAACCATCTCATCCTCTCAACAGAGTCCCCTTCTCCTCCTGACTTCAATCTTTCTCAGCATCAGGGTCTTTTCCAATGAGTCAGTTCTTCACATCCGATGGTACATGCTGCTGCTGCTACTGCTAAGTCACTTCAGTTGTGTCTGATTCTGTGCGATCCCATAGACGGCAGCCCACCAGGCTCCTCTGTCCCTGGGATTCTCCAGGCAAGAATACTGGAGTGGTTGCCATTTCCTTCTCCAATGCATGCATGCATGCTAAATCGTTTCAGTCATGTCCGACTCTTTGTTACCCCATGGACAGCAGCCCACCAGATGGTACGTTCCCATTTGCATATGAAAACAGGGTTGTTTGCGTCTTATCATCTTCTCACTCATACACCAGCCTTTCCATTTCTCTTCAGTTCAGTTCAGTTCAGTTGCTCAGTCGTGTCCAACTCTTTGCGACCCCATGAACCGCAGCATGCCAAGCCTCCCTGTCCATCAACAACTCCCGGAGTTCATCCAAACCCATGTCCACTGAGTCGGTGATGCCATACAACCATCTCATCCTCTGTCGTCCTGTTCTCCTCCTGCCTTCAATCTTTCCCAGCATCAGGGTCTTTTCAAATGAGTCAGCTCTTTGCATCAGGCGGCCAAAGTATTGGAGTTTCAGTTTCAGCATCAGTCCTTCCAATGAATATTCAAGACTGATTTCCTTTAGGATGGATTGGTTGGATCTCCTTGCAGTCCAAGGGACTCTCAAGAGTCTTCTCCAACACCACAGTTCAAAAGCATCAATTCTTCGGCACTCAGCTTTCTTCACAGTCCAACTCTCACATCCATACATGACCACTGGAAAAACCATAGCCTTGACTAGATGGACCTTTGTTGACAAAGTAATGTCTCTGCTTTACAATATGCTGTCTATGTTGGCCATAACTTTCCTTCCAAGGAGTAAGCGTCTTTTAATTTCATGGCTGCAATCACCATCTGCCGTGATTTTGGAGCCCAGAAAAATAAAGCCAGACACTCTTTCCACTGTTTCCCCATCTATTTGCCATGAAGGGATGGGACTGGATGCCATGATCTCAGCTTTCTGAATGTTGAGCTTTAAGCCAACTTTTTCACTCTCCTCTCTCACCTTCATCAAGAGGCTCTTTAGTTCTTCACGAATGTTGAAAATCTCAGTTAGGAGACCAAATGTGTTGCATAAGAAATAGCTCACCTTCTACTTGCCATTGTCCTATCTTCATGTCCTAAGGGGAGCATGTCCCCTTAGGAATAGATAAGCTCATACTCTGAGAAAGATTGGAAACAATCTGGGTTCTTAGAGCCATTAATGACCTGGAGGATTCACCAAGTGTGAAGACTTCCTACTCGTGGACTTCTTGGTTTTTGAGATAATGCATATTCTTTGTTTTTTAAGGCCAGTAAGAAAGATTCTCACAGAAAACTGGAAAGATTGAGTGGTAATCACATAGTAAAAATGCACAATCAGGATGGGAATTAGAATGTTCCATTGACTAATAGTTTTTGTTTTTCTCTTCCATGCTTTCTTCTCAACAGAACCAGCTTGTCACTGGATAATTTACCATCCTCTGTCTGATGGTCTCTAGCTTTTTGATATAGTTTTAATTTTAGTTGTAGGAATGTATATGTACCTGACTTATGGTAACAATCCTACCTCCGTCTAAATGTTTCTTGAAAACTTTTCGTAAAGTACATTTAAGATTTTTCATGTCCAGTGCATTAAAATATTTTAAAAGAAATGGAAAGACAAGGCACCTTTCAAGCAAATATGATTTTGTTTCCCAAAGCTATTAAGAAGTGTATGAAATTGTTTTTATATTCTGTAGGTTCTTCTTTAGTTAAATAGTCTCTGAATGACCCTTTCTTCTCACTCTTCTAAGAAGAGAAGTATTTGATTACAGCTAAAATGAAACTATATCATTGCAATCTAATTTTATTGTTTAATAAAAAGGAATTAAAAAAACACATCTCTTTTAAGGCAGCAGAGTGAATATCTGTTTCTCTTCTTTCTCTCTACTGACGTGACTTCAAATAAAACAAAATGGACATATAAAGGCATTTATTCCCCCCAAAGTAGGGATGATGGAAGTATGTATCATTCTAGTTGCTCTATAGAACTTTTCTTTCTGGAAACACATCACTTACACACACACAGACACATGTGCAAACAGACACACATACACAAACAACACAGAAACATTGGGGACTGGTAGCCAACAAGGCAGAAATGAAAAGAAAAAGTCAAGGATACTTTAGAAAATTTACAACCAAGGATTAAACAAACTTTATCTTCAGAAACTCAGTAGGGCTTGGAAGTTGGAAATATGTCTACAAAAAGTAGAAATGGATGTCTGTAGAAGGAATAGTTAGCCTCTCTACTGCGCTCCTATGTCTGCCCACAAATTGCCTGGAAGAAAGGAATTTAGCCCACATGGAGAAAGGTGAAATGGTAGAAAGCAATCAAGTACTTCTCTTCAAATAAACTAAAACATCTTTGTGGAGGGGGAGGGGAACTAAGATAGTCAATGGGAGAGATAATACCCCAGAGTTAAATGATGCATATTCTGTTATTTAGGGATCTGAAAACTCAACTGTCAGCTTTTTACCCAGTCATATTAAAGTTTGCCAAGTCCTCTACAGAGTTCACAGTCAGATTTGCTGTAGTCCCTTAATTAAATAGATAATAAGCCTCTCTAGACATCAGGGAAAATTCTCACTGCAAAAGATAAAAGCTCAAATATTTTTTTAAAAAGAGCAAGAAAAATCCTTCCCATGGGAAAAGATATATTTTGAAGGATAGAAAATAATCTAATTAGTGTTCTGAGAGAGATTTGGAAAATACTTCCTTAATAAAATGAGAACAGCCTTACTGGAAAAGGAAGAAATAACAAACAAACAAGAAAGCACACGAGTTTGAAAAAAAGAAAATATGGTCAAGGAAAATCATCTAGAAAATAATAAAAAGAAATAATTTAAAAAATAAAAAATTGTTTCCTTTTTAACACTTTTAGAGAATAGAAGACATAAAGAAGTTTAAAGGAACTGTATCTTGACAACAAGACATTTCTGAGGACCAGGTGATTTTCCTCTCTGGATGGTCTGAAAGTCCAGGTATAGGTAAGTTGAAAATTAAGCCTGACAAAGGCAAAAGCACCTTTCTGGGATAAGGAGATGCAAGAGATTTAATAACATTGTTGGCTGACATTTTAGCTCTACAGAACCCCTAGATACAAAACTCATTCTCTCTGCTTGCTGATTCCCTCCCCCAGCAGGACTTTTGTTGAATGTTTGGCAGTGACAGCATGGAAGACAAGAGTTCTGGCTAGAAAGCAAAAAGAACTCTCTGTAGTCTCACAGTTCTTAGATCTTCCAAGAAGGAAGAGATTGCAACATATCCAGGGAAAATCTCACCCAGAAGATATTTGAAATAAGAGGTAAATTGAAATTAACTAAAGTTGCAATCTAGTCCCAAACTAGGTCAGCTACCTTCAGGTTGAAACGATCATTTTCTTACACCAGTTACCAAGTTACAAAATTCCTATCTGGCAAACATTTTATTCAGTTTATAAGACTTTTAAATATATGTCTGCTGCTGTTGCTGCTGCTGCTGCTGCTGCTAAGTCGCTTCAGACGTGTCCGACTCTGTGTGACCCCATAGACGGCAGCCCACCAGGCTCCCCCGTCTACAGTATAATAAATAATTAAGAGCTATAGAAGGTAAAGTAAATACTAATCAATAGAAAAAGTAGTCAGAGAAATAGACTCAGACATTAGAATTAGTAGACAGGAACACTGAATAGGTATCACAAATATGATAGAAGAATACATGAACAAGGGACAGAGATGCAGAATTTGAACAGAGAAGCTGAGTTTACAAAAGGAAGTAAAATGGACATTTTAGAAAGAGAAAATGTAAAACCTTAAATTAAAATTTAATTGTATGGTTAAACTTCTGGAGAAATGAAGTAGAAATAAATTCAATGTTGCTGTGAAACTAATAATGATATAAAAACTATTTGGGTTGTTGGTAAATTAGTAAAATTAGGGAGCAGTATCTATCAACTAATTTCTCATCTATTACTAAAGTAAATAAACAGACATTTCTAAAACTGCAAAGGAAGAATGGGGGGATGTGGAATAAAAAGGGAAATACCAATGATAAAAGTTAAGAGGAATTGCTCTAGGGACTAAAACTTGAGGTGAGGAGAGACAAAGAATTACAAGGCTTTAATTCTTATGTCTTACTAAGATAAAACTTTTAAAAATATTAATTTACAAATTTAAAAGCAAATTACTTAAATTCAAAATATGATACCCAAATGAAGAAAGTACATTAAGATGAGCTCTGTCCTGCAGCTTAAGTAGACAATGACCAGTTAAGTCATCTTGGGCTATAAAGAGAAAGGGACTTTGATATTTAGGGGCTCTTGAATGGCTTTCTTCTTTTTTTTTTTTTACTTGTTTCTTCTTTTTGTTTCCAGGGGAATAATTATATTGCTGAATGAAAATGATATATATATATATATATTATAAAAATCTACTAGAAAAGTATAGAGAATAAAGTAAACTATTTCTAATTCCATCTTTCTCTATGACAGGCATTATCCTTAGTCAACAACTCCATAAGCTATTGCTATAAGGTTGGATGGTTCAGTGGTCAGGTAGGCAAATAAATAAAGAGAAAAACTTTTTGAAGCAACATTAAATATTACTACTATTTTAAACAGGCTTCCCTGGGGGCTCAGTGGTAAAGAATCCATCTGCCAGTGCAGGAGACATGAGTTCAGTCCCTGAGTCAAGAAGATCCGTTGGAGAAGGAAATGATTACCCACTCCAGCATTCTTGCCTCGGAAATCCCATGGACAGAGGAGCCTGGAGGGCTACAGTCCATAGGGCCGCAAAGAGTTGGACACAAGTTAGCAACTAAACAACAAACAATTATTTTAAATAAAATAATTATTTCATTTAACAAAGAAGAATTTTCTAAGAAATAAAAGGATTTTTGAACTCCAACAGAATATTTCTTTACCCCAAAGATACTGTTTCATAACAGAGAGCCCTCTAATCCTAAAAACTTGTGAAAAACATTGCATATAAGTTGTCATTTTAATAACATGTTTTAACCTTCATCAATAACAATCTCTGCTGTGAGAGATGAAGATATTAGCACTTTATACTTGCTATATTTTATAGAAAGTATAAAACTAAATGGCTTCTTAATTTTTAATAGCCATATAGATTTAATATCTATTAAAACTGTGTATTATCATTTTGTTATTCAGCTTACATTTACCTTACGTTTTTAACCAGTCACTGTAGGAAATAATCTTGGTTTTATTCAGATGGTTTCCTTTCCAGTTATTGTGCAGGAGCTTCTCCATTTTGAGGGATTTAACTCTTGAGTTTTGAGTAGTTTTCATATGAAGTGTTCATCAGATCTGTACAGAGAATATGGGAGTCTGATTTTGTTTTTCTTTGTAGAAGAGATCCAGAAGCATGTTTGAGAATATTTCAGGTTGCCATTTCTCTTGACTTGTATTTTGTCTGGGTGGAATGTTTTGAGCCACACGATCCCTGAGAATCTTGTAGAAATAGCTCCTTTTCTTCTGACAGCGAATGTGGCTTTGAAGAAGTCTGAAGTCAGCCTAAACTCTTTCCTGCCTGAATTTAATGTGTTATTTAAACCAGAAGCACTAAAGACTGCTTTCTTTAGTGCTTTCTTTTGCTTGTTTTTTGGATAATCAGAATTTGTTCAGTAGATGGTTCTTTGTCAAGGATTTGTCTTTGCAAAGCAGGTCATTTCTTCTGTATTCTACCACAGTTTTCTCTTCATGCTCCACACACCACTCATTTATTTATTTTTTTCCTTTCACCAAATTAGACCATCTGTATGTATAAACCTTTGAAATAGCTTCTTTCACAGTTCTAATCTAATTTTGCACTAAATGTATGTCAGCCAAAGCCTGGTCAATGTAGGATAGGATGTTAAATCATAAACATCAGAAAAGCTTTCCTAAACAAAAGACCAGCCCCATTAATTTTAGTGGTTTAAATAAATGGTTAAATAAACACACACACAGAGTGGGAAGGGCACTGGCCCTTCCTTTAAGAATATGTGATGGCAGAGTAGGTGCAGATTGAACACAAAAGAGCACATTACTTTTAGGAAACACCACAAATTTAGAAGTAAACACACAAATCAGTGGCTGCCTCCATGGACAGCAGCCTCTTAAAAGCAGATCCTCTGTGGCATTGCATCTGAGATATGCAGGAGCTTGTCTAATTTTGAGATATATGGTTGACCTCTGACTATCACCCAGCAGTAAGGAGAATTTCAATTGTGAATTAAGGCTAATCTGTTCAGACTTTTTTAAGTAGAAAAAATACAATCTCTTAGAATATACTGGATGGTTTATTTAACCATGTATTGAAACCACTAAAACTAATGGGGCTGGTCTTTTGTTTAGGAAAACTTCTCTAATGTTTATGATTTAACATCCTATCCTACATTGACCACGCATTGGCTGACATAAATTTAGTGCAAAATTGCCAGTTATTTTAATTTATGAATTGCTAGTACTAGCAGAATGTGTAGCACAGCTGTTACTCAATATTAGAAGGACATTTTTAACATGATTTTTCTACATGATTAAAGACTACTGCAGAAGAAGAAGCTTCCAACTCAGTTCCACAAGCTATTTTGCATCCTCCTTGTCACACTATGATTTGCAAAAAAAAGGCCATCTGAAGGTGTAAGATGTGCACTGGTCTCTAACTTTTCTTCTTAAAAGCAATAGTGCATTCTAAAACGCTGGGACTATAGTTTATCTTTTTATTTTTGAACTATTTGTTGTAGATTCAGTGCAACAACAAAAACATACTATACATTTACACTATTTTGAGAACAAGACGGGACACTGGTATCATAGGTAACTCGTTAGTTTGGAATGGGACTACAGTTGATTTGTAAGTGAATTTGTAAGATCCAGACAATAATTAGACATGAAAGGTGAATCTAGCACAAGTCCCCTTTTTTACAACAGGGAAAATGTGAATATATATATTTTTTGTACTATAGAATTTATAAAACAAATTTTTATAATTGATCGAAAGCAGTGAATTTCTGTGATCTTTTTCAATAAGTTGAAAATATTAATTGGTCATACAACAAAATAGTAACCTAGCTCCTTATCTCATTTTTTTCTTTTTTTACTTTATGCTTAAGTTTCTATATCTGTGGCTTGTAATAGCATTTATCAGATGCTTCAGGGGACATAATAACAACACTATCTCGATGTAAGGTACTATATCAGAAAGCTTGTCGTCATATTTAACAGACTCACTAAGAGGCCAGATTTGAGTTTGGTGTCTTCATTTATTGGGATTTTCTTCAGTTCAGTTCAGTTCAGTCGCTCAGTCATGTCTGACTCTTTGTGACCCCATGGACCACAGCACGCCAGGCCCCCCTATCATTCACCAACTCCTGGAATTTACAAAAACTCATGTCCATTGGGTTGGTGATGTCATCCAAACATCTCCTCCTCTGTTGTCCCCTTCTCCTCCTGCCTTCAATCTTTCCCAGCATCAGGGTCTTTCCCAATGAGTCAGTTCTTCGCATCAGATGGCCAAAGTATTGGCGTTTCAGCTTCAGCATCAGTCCTTCCAATAAATATTCAAGACTGATCTCCTTGAGCATGTACTGGCTGGATCTCCTTGCAGTCCAAATAACTCCCAAGAGTCCCCTCCAACACCACAGTTCAAAAGCATCAATTCTTCGGCCCTCAGCTTTCTTCACAGTCCAACTCTCACATCCATACATGACCACTGGAAAAACCATAGCCTTGACTAGACGGGCCTTTGTTGGCAAAGTAATGTCTCTGCTTTTGAATATGCTATCTGGGTTGGTCATAACTTTTCTTCCAAGGAGTACTTATCTTTTAATTTCATGGCTGCAATCATCATCTGCAGTGACTGAGGAGCCCAAAAAATAAAGTCAGCCACTGTTTCCACTGTTTCCCCATCTATTTGCCATGAAGGGATGGGACCGGACGCCATGATCTTCATTTTCTGAATGTTGAGCTTTAAGCAAACTTTTTCACTCTCCTCTTTCACATTCATCGAGAGGTTCTTTAATTCCTCTTCACTTTCTGCCATAAGGGTGGTGTCATCTGCATCTCTGAGGTTATTGATATTTCTCCCGGCAATCTTGATTCCAGCTTGTTCTTCTTCTAGCCCAAAGTTTCTCATGATGTACTTTGCATATAAGTTAAATTAGTAGGGTGACAATATACAGCCTTGACGTACTCGTTTTCCTATTTGGAACCAGTCTGTTGTTCCATGTCCAGTTCTAACTGTTTCTTCCTGACCTGTATACAGATTTCTCAAAAGGCAGGTCAGGTGGTCTGGTATTCCCATCTCTCTCAGAATTTTCCACAGTTTATTGTGATCCACACAGTCAAAAGCTTTGGCATAGTCAATAAAGCAGAAATAGATATTTTTCTGGAACTCTCTTGCTTTTACGATGATCCTCTGGTTGATCTCTGGTTCCTCTGTCTTTTCTAAAACCAGCTTGAACATCTGGAATTTCATGGTTCACGTATTGCTGAAGCCTGGCTTGTAGAATTTTGAGCGTTAGTTTACTAGTGTGTGAGATGAGTGCAGTTGTGTGGTAGTTTGAGCATTCTTTGGCATTGCCTTTCTTAGGGTTTGCAATGAAAACTGACCTTTTCCAGTCCTGTGGCCACTGCTTAGTTTTCCAAATTTGCTGGCATGTTGAGTGCAGCACTTTCACTGCATCATCTTTTAGAATTTGAAAGAGCTCAACTGGAATTCCATCACCTCCACTAGCTTTGTTCATAGTGATGCTTCCCAAGACCCACTTGACTTCACATTCCAGGATGTCTGGCTCTAGGTGAGTGATCATCATACTAATTATCTGGGTCATAAAGGTCTTTTCTGTATGGTTTTTCTGTGTATTCTTGCCACCTCTTCTTAATATCTTCTGCTTATTTTAGGTCCATACAATTTCTGTCCATTGTTGAGCCCATCTTTGCATGAAATGTTCCCTTGGTATCTCTAATTTTTTTTGAAGACCTCTCTAGTCTTTCTCATTCTGTTGTTTTCCTCTATTTCTTTGCATTGATCACTGAGGAAGGCTTTCTTATCTCTCCTTGATATTCTTTGAAACTCTGCATTTAAATGGATATATCTTTCCTTTTCTCCTTTGCTTTTGGCTTCTCTTCTTTTCATAGCTATTTGTAAGGCCTTCTCAGACAACCATTTTTCCTTTTTGCATTTCATTTTCTTGGGGGATTATCTTGATTCCTGCCTCCTGTACAATGTCACGAACCTCTGTCCATAGTTCTTCAGTCACTCTATCAGATCTAATCCCTTGAATCTATTACTCACTTCCATTGTATAATTGTAAAGGATTTGATTTAGGTCATACCTGGATGGTCTAGTGGTTTTCCCTATTTTCATCAATTTAAGTCTGAATTTGGCAATAAGGAGTTCATGATCTGAGCCACAGTCAGCTCCCAGTACTGTTTTTGCTGACTCTATAGAGCTTCTCCATCTTTGGCTGCAAAGAATATAATCAATCTGATTTTGGTGTTGGCCATCTGGTGACATCCATGTGTAGAGTCTTCTCTTGTTTTGTTGGAAGAGGGTGTCCAGTGAATTCTCTTGGCAAAAATCTGTTAGCCTTTGCCCTCCATCATTCTGTACTCCAAGGCCAATTTTGCCTGTTACTCCAGGTGTTTCTTGACTTCCTCCTTTTGCTTTCCAGTCCCCCATAATGAAAAGAACATCTTTTTGGGGTGTTAATTCTAGAAGGTCTCGTAGGTCTTCATTGAACCATTCAACTTCAGCCTCTTTAGCATTACTGGTTTGGGCATAGACTTGGATTACTGTGATATTGAATGGTTTGCTTTGGAGAGGGAGAGAGATCATTCTGTCATTCTTGTGATTGCATCCAAGTACTGCATTTTGGACTCTTTTGTTGACCATGATGGCTACTCCATTTCTTCTGAGGGATTCTTGCCCACATTAGTAGATATAATGGTCATCTGAGTTGAATTCACCCATTCTAGTCCATTTTAGTTAGCTGATTCAATAAAATGTCGATGTTAACTCTTACCATCTCCTGTTTGACCACTTCCAATTTGCCGTGATTCATGGACCTAACTTTCCAGGTTCCTATGCAATATTGCTGTTTACAGCATCAGACCTTGCATCTATCACCAGTCACATCCACAACTGGGTGTTGTTTTTATTTGACTCCACTTCTTCCTTCTTTCTGGAGTTATTTCTCCACTGATTTCCAGTAGCATAATGGGTACCTACTGACCTGGGGAGTTCATCTTTCAGTGTCCTATCTTTTTGCCTTTTCATACTGTTCATGGGGTTCTCAAGGCAGGAATACTGAAGTGGTTTTCCATTCCCTTCTCCAGTGGATTGTATTTTGTCAGAACTCTCCACCACGACCTCTCCTTCTTGGGTGGCCCCACATGGCATGGCTTAGTTTCATTGAGTTAGACAAAAATGTGGTCCATGTGTTTAGATTGGTTAGTTTTCTGTGATTTTGGTTTCAGTCTGTCTGCCCTCTGATGCCCTTTCCCAGCACCTACTGTTTTACTGGCATTTTAAGAATGTCTATTGCAGCAGCGAGTTGAGGAAATAATTTCCCACTGCTAGGCTCTTTTATGTTTGCTTTTATTTTAAAGAGAAACAGAATATCCTTTCTAGGGTTCTGAAAAGTCTAAAATGTAGGAAGTTCCCTCCAGGGCCTCAATTCTATTCTTTGTAGTTTTGAGTGAAAAGAAGTTACTGGTTATGTGGTCGAAAATACATATATGTGTATATGTGTGTGTGTGTGTCTGTCTGTATACAGTCTATAGGAAATTTGCCTGTTGACAAATAAGCTTAAGTTGAACAGTGTCATTTGGGCTGACATGTTTTTAAGGATGAGGAAGAGTCCCCACTGAAAGGCAATACACTGATGGCTAAAGATGATATGGATTTGGCAAGACATCAAATTTGACCACTGCTTAGAATCATACTTTCTACAAGCTCTTTCATGTTTCAAAAATAAACTTGTTCAGATGCACTAATTTGGTAAAGTCTCTTGATCTTGTTTCTAAGACAATGCAAATTCTTTAAGTTTTTCTTCAAAAAGAGATATGAGCTCCTGTTTATTCTAATCTCCCTGCCTGACAATGTCACACTTCCAAGATAATATTCTCGACCACAACACTAATTTAGAGCATGTAGAAGAAGGTAGCAATGTACACTCACCCATTCATTCTTTGTTCTTTCAACAAATATGTATTGACTTTATTATTTACCAGGCATATTCAGCATAAATTAAAATATGTTCCCTGCACTCAAGCAGCTCAAAGTCCAGTCTATGTGTAATTGACTCCAAGAAATAAGCACTGAGAGAATGCTTTTTAGAAGAAGTCTTTATCACGACTGTGTATGATCTTTACAGTTAAAAAAATGATATCTTTGGAATTAAGAAGATGATATAGGTTGTGTGTGTGTGTATGTGCACACACGTGTGTATGTGCTTAGTTGCTTAGTCATGTCCAACTCTTTATGAGCCCATGGACTGTAACCTGCCAGGCTCCTTTGTCTATGGGATTTTTCAGGCCAGAATACTGGAGTGGGTTGCCATTTCTTCTCCAGATACATAGGGTAGTGTTGACTGAAAAAAATGCGCAACCTAAAAATTGCGAATTATGTTTTATTTGGTAGACTTGTTGAGGACTTAAGCCTGGGAAGCAGCCTCTCAGATAGCTCGAAGGGACATCTCTGAAGAAGTAAGGGAGGGGTCAGGATGCTTAGGAATTTTTGAAATAATAACCAAGTAATTGAAATATCAAAAGATGACTGTTAATTAAAGAAAACCAGATATCTCAACTGAATGAATTTAGCATCACTTTGCTACATATGGGAAGATGGAAGAATCTGGGCTTATTAAAATCATTCCTTTGCTATGCACGTTAAATATCTCAGGCAAATATCCTGTTTTTCTCCATCCTGAATCCCCTCAGGATGTACAGTTAGGGGCAGTTGCAGTGGCTAATAACTTGATATGGTAAAAGACATTTTTCATCCAGAGTAGTCATCCTTTCAGTTCCTCTAAGAAACTGGACAGTCTACAGTTTTGGAATGTTCTCAATTCAGCATGTAGTAGTATCTAATTGCTGCTGCTGCTGCTAAGTCACTTCAGTCATGTCCGACTCTGTGTGACCCCATAGATGGCAGCCCACCAGGCTCCGCCGTCCCTGGGATTCTCCAGGCAAGAACACTGGAGTGGGTTGCCATTTCCTTCTCCAATGCATGAAAGTGAAAAGTGAAAGTCAAGTCGCTCAGTCATGTCCTACCCTCAGCGACCCCATGGACTGCAGCCCACCAGGCTCCTCCGCCCATGGGATTTTCCAGGCAAGAGCACTGGAGTGGGGTGCCATCGCCTTCTCCGAGTGTCTAATTAGTAGGAGGCTCACATGTGAATGGGATTTACATACTGAGAGGCATCTATGAGAATGAGGTCCACCACAAAGACCTTTTGCAAACCTTAGTTTCAAACTTGGTTTAAAAGTCAAGAAAAAAAATTACCTGGATTAGTGCCAGCAGGTACTGTGCTCTTTCAGAAACTCAGAAAATGGATTTAACAACTTAATTAAGCCCTCACAGGAGAGCACAGCCAAACTAGGCAATTTCTGGACAGGAAGATTTCCTTCCTGCTTGGGTTCTAACTCATTTCAATGTCTTAGGCTACTTCAGTAGCAGAGGGATGAAAATTAGGTACTTTTGGCTCCTACTTAAGTGTTTTAGGCAGACAGCAAACTGAGGTAGCTGGTTTTTTGGGGGAAAAATCATTTCCAGGGCACACAAGAGAAAAATTGTCATTTCTCAAAAATCTAAAAGGAAGTCTGCTAACACAGAGTTTTAAAAGGAAAAAGAAGCAAAATCAATGAGGAGGAAGAATTCCGAGATTACTGTTTGAGTGAAGTGCTCTGATTAACACTAAAAATGTAATCCACCATACACTCACATTTCAGACCCTAGGGTGATTTCAACAGAGGGTTTCTAAAGCATGGAGTTGAGGGAGGCAATCATTTTTTTTTTTTTAATTCTCAAAATATGAAATGAAATTTTAATCTGGAAGTTTATTATCTCTCTTGAATTTCACAACGCAACAGCAGCCAACTTGTGCTCTGATTGCTGAGAAGCAGTTATAATAGCAGTGAAATTTCATTATCTCCCCAAACCCTGCATGCATCCTTCAAACACCATTCATTCAGACCAGCCTGAGTTTGCATGCAGCTCCTTAATTTAGCAATTCCAGTGCTGGTCTTGGTTTTGTTTTGCTGTCAGGTATCTGACGATGGTGTCTTCTTCACTGAAATGTTTCCACGTTACATTGCCCAGGACAAAGCTGTTTTGTATGCACAGGAACTTGCTTCAGAACTTTAAACTATTTTCTATTCTACAGTGGTTAATTTTTCATTTTATGTAGCACCTTACTGAAGAGTAGTCAACACAGTTAACAATACATTGCGCAACAATAAATATTTTACTGGATATTTCATCTCCACAAGTTAAAAGTTTTATTTTCTGTGTGGATCTGTATACAGTGAGAATTGTTAACATTTTGTGAAAGCACATTTTTAATAATATGCTCGATAATCACTACCAAACAAATAACCTGCACTTTAATAGGCACTCCAAACATTAGCTGCCATTTCTGCTCAACTTGGTAGACTCTAATAAAAGTATTTTATGGGCAGAGGTTTATTTTTCTTAACATGATATATTACGTAGATTTCATCAGTACATAAAAATGTTATCTTGGGAACACTGGATGATTCATCTATTTCTAAATTATAGCACATTCCTGTCACTTCCACATGAGATCATTCTAATTTTTAAATATATATATATATAATAGTTTGGATTGGGTCATGTTTCACACTTTATTCCATTTGAATTAATGATGTTATTTACTTGGAACTTGATTGTATACTTGCCTCGCATTCTACGCGGTAGTTCATAAGAGGCAGCCAACATAATAAAGAAGGAAAATGTTATTTACTCTCTTTCTCAATTCTCAGGAGCTTGGTGGAAATTCTACCCAATAAAATGTGTTTAGCTTGTTTCTGCATTCCTTTAAGGCTCAATATACAGGAGCAGGCAGCAGGAGTGCCTGAGAGTAACAGTCTTTGTAGGATTTCAGTCTTGCGCACCCACAGTGCTTGCCCTTGATGTGGGAAACAAACGCATCCTTAGTTCTGAAACTCACTGATCCCAGAGACAAAACTGTAGCCTACCATGGACCTCCAGCTTCAGGAGTCCTGCTCTTGCCTTTCTAGCCCTGGGGGAGGCCAAAAATTTCAGATAGTAAGCAGTCCAGTTCTTCACAATAAATATTTTCTCAGAGCAGCTCTATGCATTTAATGAGAAATAAGTCCAAGACAAAAAAATCCCCCTAATTTTAAAAATAATCAATTTGGCATTCATCAACTAAATCTAAGCCTCACCAGGAGTCTAGTGCAAGGCCATAGTACCCACGTTGTTTGATGGAAGTGGTCGTGTACTCCAAGGTTTAGAAGGAAAAGCAAGACTGGCATCAGAGCAGCAAGGGCATAGGGAAGAGTCAGTCTTCTCTTGGTGTCCATTTCTCACTTAAGAGAGCCCTATCACGTGCTTGCCATTAAAGGGAACAGTGTGAAGTTAAGAGCAAGGGTAGTAAGCCGGGCACCTCAGGCCATGGTAATTTAAATTGTTTGTAGTTTGCAGATATGTGGTTGCCATGGCTCAGGGGTGGAAGGAAGGAAATTTTCCAAGACCCTTGGGCTTTGTCTTGGATCTGGGTCCCCAACAGCACTTTAAGCTAAAATTTCAAATACCCAAGAGCCATATGCAGGTAGCTGTCCTCCAGAGGCTGCAATTGACTCATTTGCAGTTTGAAATGAGCTTCTTTTAAATGGAGGAAAGTCATGACAGCAAACCTTAACTGTGCTAGGAAATCCTAGGTAAGCCGCTTGAACAATCTGGGTGACATATGGTAAAATAGGGCTTACTATGATCTGACTCTTTCTGTCCCTCTCAAATTCATATGTTGAAATCCTAATGCCCAAGGTGATGGTGTCAGGAGTTGGGGCCTTTGGGAGGTGATTAGAGCATGAGGGTGGAGCTCTTATGATGGGATTAGTGCCCTTACAAAAGGTGCCCCAGAGAACTAGCTAATCCGTTCCACTGTATGGGGATACAATGTGTGGCCCTCACATGACCATGCTTGCATCCTGGTCTTATACTTCCCAAGATCCAGAACTATGAGAAATAAATTTCTGCTGTTAATAAGCTAAACAGTCTTGTGTTATTTAGCACATATGGACTAAGATAGGGCTCTTCTAAGCCTATTTTTCTGTCATTCTTTATTAAGATTTCAAGGAGGATAGAGTAGTTTGCATTGTCCTTCAAACCCTGCTTAACTGGTTGTCTGTAATTATCCACCACTCATCTGAGCTGTCACTGTTCTGTATTGAAACTGACATAGAATTCAGCCCCTTTGTCTTTTTATCCACAAAATATCCATAATTACAGTCTAACAAGATAAAGATAATTAAACAATTACCACCCCTTAGAAAAAATAAAAATAAATGCAAATAAAAGTAAGCACTCTAAGGCCGTTTTGTGTGGAGCGAAATATAATGAATATTTTGGGAAATAGAGAGGACTTACATTTCAGCAACACACACAACTTTAGATTGATTATGGGGTCTTCTTGTCCTTAAGAAATCCCTCAGTGGTCATTTATGCCAATCTGAGTTTCAGCTCTTGGCAATGTTGCTCTCTCTGTGTTCAATCCATCTTGTCCCTGGTTGCTCAAGAAGCCAAGCTTTTTCTTTTATAATTTTTAATTTTAAAATTAATTTATTCATTTTAATTAGAAGATAATTTTTTTACAATATTGTGATGGTTTCTGCATACATCAACATGAATCAGCCACAGGTATACTTACTCATAACCGAAGCTCAGCATCCTGAGGGACATCTGGAAACTTCAAAATATTTTCCTCCAAACAATGGTGCATATGTTCTAGGCCTCACTATTTCTTCTTCTTCAGCTGGAAAAAAAAAAAAAAAAAAAGAGATTTATTTATTTATTTCTACATAACTTGTACTGAGCGACTGAACTGAACTGAACTGAACACTCCCTTTTCCTATCTCATGTAACATGAGAATCTGAAGTGGAATTATTTTCAAGATTCATACCTATATTAGAAAGAAAAGAAATACCTCAACATTGTATCAATTTGAAAATACTTGTGAATTTATCAAATTTTGATGCATTTGATGAAGAGACATTAACAGCTCCAAAAGTGAATGGGGAATGATGAAGATTTGAAGTGTGTATGTAGCCATGTAGTGGGGAGGGAAGGGGTCAAGATGCCCTCTGTATGCTGGCATTTAAGGTTTAGAGATAAAGGGCAGTGAATGTTGGGAATGATGCTGGGTACTTCTCCAGTGATCATTGAAAGATATTTTTCTCCTCACTTATGGATGAAGATCAAATTAGGTGTCACAGTGCAAAAATGCAAGAGCCCCTTTAGCCTATCCTTAATTTGCTGAATTTGTCATGATTCAATTCAGTTCAGTTCAGTCACTCAGTCATGTCCAACTCTTTGTGACCCCATGAATTGCAGCACGCCAGGCCTCCCTGTCCATCATCGACTCCCAGAGTTCACTCAAATTCATGTCCATCAAGTCAATGATGCCATCCAGCCATCTCATCCTTGGTCGTCCCCTTCTCCTCCTGCCCCCAATCCCTCCCAGCATCAGAGTCTTTTCCAATGAGTCAACTCTTTGCATGAGGTGGCCAAAGTACTGGAGTTTCAGCTTCAGCATCATTCCCTCCAAAGAAATCCCAGGGCTGATCTCCTTCAGAATAGACTGGTTGGATCTCCTTGCAGTCCAAGGGACTCTTGGAGTTTTCTCCAACACCACACTTCAAAAGCATCAATTCTTCGGCACTCAGCTTTCTTTACAGTCCAACTCTCACATCCATACATGACCACAGGAAAAACCATAGCCTTGACTAGATGGACCTTTGTTGGCAAACTAATGTCTCTGCTTTTCAATATGTTATCTAGGTTGGTCATAACTTTCCTTCCAAGGAGTAAGCGTCTTTTAATTTCATGGCTGCAGTCACCATCTGCAGTGATTTTGGAGCCCCCCAAAATAAAATCTGACACTGTTTCCACTGTTTCCCCATCTATTTCCCATGAAGTGATGGGACCACATGTCATGATCTTCGTTTTCTTAATGTTGAGCTTTAAGCCAACTTTTTGACTCTCCTCTTTCACTTTCATCAAGAGGCTTTTTAGTTCCTCTTCACTTTCTGCCATAAGGGTGGTGTCATCTGCATATCTGAAGTTATTGATATTTCTCCCAGCAATCTTGATTACAGCCTGTGCTTCTTCCAGGCCAGCGTTTCTCATGATGTACTCTGTATATAAGTTATAAGCAGGGTGTCATAATTAAGTATTTGATAATTAGTTTTACATATCTACAGCTAGAAATACTCGGAATTGTTGTTTAGTTGCTAACTCGTGTCTGACTCTTTTGTGACCCCATAGACTGTAGCCCAACAGGTTCCTCTGTCCACTGGATTTCCCAGGCAAGAATACTGCAATGTGTTGCCATTCCCTTCTCCAGGGGATCTTCCCAACCTGGGGATTGAACTCATGTCTCCTGCATTGGCAGGTGAGTTTTTCACCACTGAATCACCAAGGAAGCCCAATATTGAGGATTGAATAAGCTGATTTCCATAGTGCTTAAGAATAACCCCAAGTACCAATTTGTGAAATAACAAGAGAACTCCTTTGTCTTCAGATGCCATGTAGGTCTTTGCTCTTAGAGTATGCTGGTTTTAAAGTGTCATTCTTAGAGGCAACATTATTTTTCTTATTTGTAGCTACTTCAGGGCTAGCTAAATATAACTCATTATTTATAAAAGAAAAAAAATCAAAGATCAGAGATGGATGATAAAGTCGGGTTTAATTTAATTGTGTTGATGGCAAATTTAGCTCACTAAGCTGTAAGAGTTTTTTTTTTTTTTTAGTTGCGAAAGTTTGAACACAACAAATAAACATAAAAATTTTGTGCACTGTAACAGAACAGTATGTTCTTAAAATTATTTTGTTCTTTCTGTTGTGAAATAGAGATTGTACCTAAAAAGTTTAAAATATACTAAAATTTAAATACCACTATTTTATATTTCTTCTTTAGAATACACTTTTTAAAGTAACTTGGACATTGGAATGCCTGCACTTTGAAATTATGTTAGCATTTGATTCATTAAGGATTTCTTTAGTCCAACATCAATAAAACCATTGGAACAAAGTGTAGTAAGTAAGGGTGACAGTTGGAGGCAGCTTGATATATTAAAAAAAAATCATTCCTTAATAAAATACAAACTTTTAAAATTCTGGATTTGACCATTAAAAGCACCAAATATGACCATAAAGAATAGCAATGGTTTAAGTCATCAAGTCTTCCTTCTCAGTTTTGTCTGGTTTTTTCTTATAAGCTTCTAGGTTTATTTTCTCCCTTGTTTTAAATATTTCAAGGGGTTACACTTCAAATTTTGTTAAAGAGATACTTCCACAAGCTAATGGATTTCACTGTTAGTATTTTTTTTTTCATGAAATTTAGCTTGAATTTCCTTTTTTGTTTTTTCTTTTTAAAATTTCACCCTATTACTCATAGTCATATTAACTTGTAACTTGCTGAATAATTTCTCTTCTGTTTAGACGTTTACATCATCAGATATCACTAGGCAGTTATCTTGTCCTTCTGGTAGTCTTTGCCCAACCCATCCATGCACATTTAACTCTGTTATTCTCTCCTCTTGAATCAATCTCTCAGGCTGCCATCATTCTTTGAGCATTTTCCAGTGTGTCTATTTATTCCAAAAATAGGGCAAAGGAATGAAACACTATTTCACTGCGTCTTAGGTTGGATATAGAGAAAACCAATTACTTTTGCTTTCAATAATGTACTCACTTTATATAAATCGGATGATTTCCTGGTACATTGTATAAATCAGATGGTTGTACATTAAATGGTTTTTAGAATGCAGCTGTTCTTCATTGTTACTTTTTTTTTTTTTAAGCAAAGGCAAATAAAATTTGTTTTGTGTATATATAGAGGAGACACTTGGAAATCTTCCTTACATAAATATTTCGGAAATCAGATGTGGTTAACATCATTGAACTTAGACAACACCCATGATTTGTTACAATATCTAACATTTGTAGAGTTTTCAAGGTATTTTTATATACTTTATCTCATTTTGCCTTCTCAATCCCTATATAAGGTGTATAATACTTTTTCCATCTTACGATAAGGAAAGCCAAATATCAGAGAATCTCATGGACTTGTATTGAATGATATATAGGACAATGGCAGAACCAGATCCTATTGAGGTCTTTTGCTTCTAAATTTAGCAATTTTTTAAAAGAGAAAGCCTGATGTAAAAGATTGGGGACAGAATTTGTGGTAATTTGGGGTAAAGCAGGTCAGAGTCTTGGTTCTTCCATTGACTCTTGCAACCATTGTTGCCAAAATTCAGCTTCTGTATACTAGTTCAGGATTAAGTCTCAGAGACAGAATTGTGGGTGAAGTAGAAAGAAATAACTTTATTGCTTTGCCAGGCAAAGGGATCTGCCATGGGCTAATGTCCTCAAGAGTGTGGGTCCTGCCCTGGAGGAGGCTGTGGGGAGTCATATAGTGTCCAAGGGTATGATTGGCTCATGGACATTCTTTTGATTTGTAGGTGGTGAAGTAATTGGGAGTCAGCATCATCAACCTTCTGGTTTCAATCTGTCTGTGGGCTATGTGCTTGTGGGTAGCATATGGTTAACTTATTCCACCTGGTGGGGGGTTTTAGTATCTGCAAAACAGCTCAAAGAACATAGCTCAATATTATCTATAGACCTTAAGGAAGAACCAAAAGTCCTTTGTTTAAAGGCTAAAGTATTATTACTTTGTCTTGCTTGACTTTTTTCTTCTCTGCCTTTTCTCACTTCTCTGATTAAGTTTATTCTTTGACTAAAGTTTTTCTGCAGACAAAAGGCAGACAAAGGATATGGGTGGGGATCTATTATGTGAAAGCTTGTGGGGAACTGCTTGGTTACCCCATAAGCAAATTGAGTAACCTATTTATTATTAAATAATAATAATTATTATTATGACATGACCCTGAATTTTCTCATTCAAAAATGGACAGAATATTCTGTACTTCCAAAGGAGAATGTTGACTGTTAGATAAGATAACCAATGAAAAATTTAACTAGCTAGGTAGAAATGGGTGAATTTAACTCAGATGACCATTCTATCTACTACTGTGGGCAGGAATTCATAGAAGAAATGGAGTAGCCATCATGGTCCACAAAAGAGTCCGAAGTGCAGTACTTCGATGCAATCTCAAAAAACGACAGAATGATCTCTGTTCGTTTCCAAGGCAAACCATTCAATATCACAGTAACCCAAGTCTATGCCCCAGCCAGGAATGCTGAAGAAGCTGAAGTTGAACGGTTTTATGAAGACCTACAAGACCTTTTAGAACGAACACTCAAAAAATATGTCCTTTTCATTATAGGAGACTGGAATGCAAAAGTAGGAAGTCAAGGGATTCTTGAGAGTCCCTTGGACTGCAAGGAGATCCAACCAGTCTATTCTGAAGGAGATCAGCCCTGGGATTTCTTTGGAGGGAATGATGCTGAAGCTGAAACTCCAGTACTTTGGCCACCTCATGCAAAGAGTTGACTCATTGGAAAAGACTCTGATGCTGGGAGGGATTGGGGGCAGGAGGAGAAGGGGATGACAGAGGATGAGATGGCTGGATGGCATCACTGACTCGATGGACGTGAATTTGAGTGAACTCTGGGAGATGGTGATGGACAGGGAGGCCTGGCATGCTGCGATTGGGTTTCAAAGAGTTGGACACAACTGAGCGACTGAACTGAACTGAACTGATTGCATTAACTGACACTTTTGACATTTCATGCATACTAACAAAAATATCAGCTACATTTTCCTGGCAGAAACCATTGATAGATTAGAATAGTGTTTATTACACTAACAGACAGTTATGCAAAGACTCTCCTGGGCTACTCTGGGCAAGAATAACTTTACGTAGTTCTCTCACTTCATAGAAGGAAGGCAGAGGCTGGATCCATTCTAAATCATACTGTGGTGCATTGTCATGGAGAATAAAACCACCCAGAGCCCCAGTGAGACTTATGGAAACACTGGCTAGGAAAAACTGGCTATACCACTTCAATACAACTCAAGGAACCTTAAACAGATAGCACTGCCTGGATTCCCCTCAGGATGTATTGGCCCATTTAGAGGCACTCTGAATTCAGAATATATGGAACAGTATAGGTTAGTGACATTTACTTTTATTAATATAATAAAGTGAAGTCACTCAGTCATGTCTTATTCTTTGCGACCCCATGGACTGTAACCTACCAGGCTCCTCCATCCATGGAATTTTCCAGACAAGAATACTGGAGTGCGTTGCCATTTCCTTCTCCAGAAGATCTTCCTGACCCAGGGCTTGAACCCAGGTCTCCCGCATTGTAGGCAGATTCTTTACCGTCTGAGCCATGAGGGAAGTCCTGTTATTAATATAATAGGAATATTTTATAGAAAACTTTGAATATTACCTGAGCTCTGTAATTCTGGAAATCAGGCACAGTTAAAGAAACCTCCCCCTTCCTTTGTATTCTGGGAAAGGGCTTACTGCAAAGAATCACTCTTTCTCATACAGCTGAGATAAATGATATGGATGATCTCCTTGTTTTCCTAACAAGAGCCAGATACGGACCCTTCAAATTTCCATTTTTCGCCTCATAAATGACTAGCTGAACTTTTAATCTCAAGTGAAAAATCAGAACAAAATTCTTGTTCACCTGACTTGTCCCAACTTTGTAGTTCAAATTTTCCCCTTCTCACTTGACCTTGAACATTAACCCATCCTCAGCCTGAGCCAATATCAGAATAAGGAATGGTTTCTTTTTATGACCCTCCACTCCCAAAACTGACCACAAAAAAGCAGCATTCCCTGATCACTTATCTAATTCAAGTTCTTTTCAGCCTTGTTTACACCTTCATGTGAAGAAAGCCCTCTTTAGCCTGACTCTAGAGATGCTTGTCATCTTGCATTCTGAAGGTTCTTTCTGTTGCAGTAATCTTTTCAAATGGTCTGTCCTTTCATAAGTCCAGATTTGTCTTTATTTGACAATACATTGAATAAAATAGATAAAATTTTATGAGATTTCTGTCAGACTTTGTGAGCTCTATTTAATGAGATAGTTAATATATATTTTATTGAATTATATTAAGAAATATTTATTCTAGTTACAGTGAATTTGCACTGTTCACAAGAAATGAACTTATTTCAACCTTAGATGAAAAATTTGAGATGTCAGCTTAAAATGGGCAAGAGGGTACATAGTTTTTTTTTTTTTTTTTTTTCCAAAATTATTGTAGGAACTACACAAGGCAAAGAATTCGAGGACTTCAGCTCTAACAGATGAAATCTAGGGAAGTAAGTCATGGAGAAGCTATGGTTTCTATTTTAGGTTTGCTCCCTGAAACCCTTTGATTTCTGACTTCTCCCTCTCAAAAATGAGAAGAACATTTGTGCTCACACTTTTTGCATACATGTCTTAAAATGAGTTATTTGAAATTCCTTTCTGGGTGAGTCAGTTGTGTGTATATATGGGGGACATCATACATGCTGGCGAGGTTAGGGTTCTGGGAGCTGGGGGCTGAGCAGTGGGCAGGACAGTCCAGTAGCTTCAGAGCACAGAGGAAAACAGAACTCAAAACAGAGACCTGTACTAACATGGTCTGGGTAAGATCAGGGACACCCTAAATAAAACAGGTTGCGCAATCCCATGGTGGAAATAGAAGCCAGAGATAGTGACAGAGTCAGGAGACATGGTTTGATCAGCAGGAGGGGCCAGGTTTTGGTGGAAAGTTGGGATCTTGTCCAAGGACAGAGAGAAATTTGTTAAGAGCCTTGAGCTAATTAAGATCCCTGGGCTCCCCTGGTAGCTCAGCTGGTAAAGAATCCACCTGCAATGCAGGAGACCCTAGTTTGATTCCTGGGTGAGGAAGATCCACTGGAGACGCCATAGGCTACCCACTCCAGTATTCTTGGGCTTCCCTAGTGGCTCAGCTGGTAAAGAATCTGCCAGCAATGTGGGAGACCTTGGTTCAATCCCTGGGTTGGAAAGATCCCTTGGAGAAGGGAAAGGCTACCCCCAAGAATTCCATGGACTATATTGTCCATGGGTGGCAAAGAGTGGGGCAGGACTGAACAATTTTCACTTTCACTTGAGCTGATTAGGATATGTCTGAGGCCAAAGGATAGAATAAAATGTTTAGAAATTGCCTTTATGTATTATCAGCTCATGCATAATAATATATTCTTTCTCCTTATGCAAACCCTGCAGCCTCATTTTTACCAAATATACATTCAAACAGTTGTTACTATTACTTTTTAGGGTTTTTGTTTTGTTTCCAGTTAAATTATTTCCCCAAGTGAAATTTTGCAACATATTAACTTGAAATGCATTTATTAATGTTTATTACCTTCTTCAGTTCAGTTCAGTTCAGTTGAGTCATTCAATCGTGTCTGACTCTTTGCGACCCCATGAATTGCAGCACGCCAGGCCTCCCTGTCCATCACCAACTCCTGGAGTTCACTCAGACTCACGTCCATCGAGTCAGGAATGCCATCCAGCCACCTCATCCTCTGTCGTCCTCTTCTCCTCCTGCCCCCAATCCCTCCTAGCATCAGAGTCTTTTTCCAATGAGTCAACTCTTCTCATGAGGTGGCCAAAGTACTGGAGTTTCAGCTTTAGCATCATTCCTTCCAAAGAAATCCCAGGGCTGATCTCCTTCAGAATGAACTGGTTGGATCTCCTTGCAGTCCAAGGGACTCTCAAGAGTCTTCTCCAACACCACAGTTCAAAACCATCAATTCTTTGGCACTCAGCCTTCTTCACAGTCCAATTCTCACATCCATACCTTTCTCTAAATTTTGCTTTAGCTAAAATACTGTTATCCTTATAGACTATAGTGAAGTCGCTCAGTCGTGTCTGACTCTTTGTGACACCATGGACTGTAGCCTTCCAGACTCCTTTGTCCATGGGATTTTCCAGGCAATAGTCCTGGAGTGGATTGCCATTTCCTTCTCCAGGGGATCTTCCCAACCCAGGGATCAAACCTGGGTCTCTGTCATTATAGACATTACCATCTGAGCCACCAGGGAAGTCCTGTATCCTTAGAAGGTCTTTTTTGTATTGGTCAGAGCTAGGAGATGTTGGTTTAAAAAAAAAAAAAAAAAAAGACTACTTACAGAGGTGTGGGCAGTGTAAGGGCAGAAACAAGGAATGTGGAGGTACCAAGGGACTGGCAGCAGCAGAAAGCTGATGCCATCCTTAAGTCTGGGATAAAGGGGTAGGGGGGAGCAGGATGGGTACCCAGTGAGAGCAGAGGCCTGGAGGGGGTGCTGTGGGACCCTAGCATAGGGTCCAGTAGCTGTGGGGGTGGTGGCTATGATTCACCAGAGATGCACTGAAAAGGAAATACTCTGGCCTCTCTCTCTTCCAAGCACTTTTTGACTTCCTGCTGGCATCCCCTCTCTCAGTGGTCCCATAAACCAGAGTCCAGCGAATCATCACCAGTACTTATTAAGGTTGGATGCCATATATATTTTACTAACTTACTTTACGCACATGAATGTGTGTGTGTGTGTGATGGAAAATGGGAACGATTCTCATTTTAAAATCCCAAATCTTCTTCACTGAATGTGATTTGAATGTTCTCATCTTGTTTCCCTTTTATGTAGCAAGCTTTTGTGCATACCAATTTTTATTAATTTGGTGAGATGTAATGCTGAATATAAATAACAATTATAACTAAATATCAACATTTTTATTAAAATAAATATAGAAATTGATTTGTTAGATCTACTCATCTACTAATCTTTTAACTTTATTAAATAATCAAAAGTTCTGGCATTGATTTGTTCTCTAAAAATTATATTTATTAGATTAACTTATTGGTATTTCAATTTTTTAAAAAATGATAAATTTCCAGAATTGATTTTGTTTACTCCTATGAAATTAAGCACTGGCTTTTCCTGCCTCCTATCTCCCCCTTCATATCTGTATTCTACATCTTTTCAAAAACAGCTTTTGCTATTCAAGGTGATAATAGACAATTTAAATTACTATAGATATTTATATTTGTAAGCATGCCTTTTATTAACATATTTCAATAGATTTTTTTAACATTCATATCTTCAAATAACATTGATCCATTACAGATAAACTTGAAACATGAATTTAATATCTCACTGTGAATTTATTTAACAAATATCTGTCTATTGAGCATGGTGCTGTAAAAGATATTAATGGCTAACATTTACTGAGCATTTAACATGTATCAGTGTATTAAAAGAATTATTTCACTTGACCCTAATAAGTCTGTGAAGCAGGTTTCATTATTATCATAGTTTTTCATAATTTGAAACTGAGAAACAGAGCAGTAAAATGATTTGCCCAGGGTTCCAAAGCTAAACAGTTGGTATTTTAACCCAACTGTTAAAATACCAGGTTTTTAATCATTGTTATCAAACATGATATGATTTACAAAGAATAATAAAGCCTTCGATGAGTTTACAGACTATTGGCATAGGCCAGTGATCAACAATTGCTCATGGGCCAAATCTGATTCATTACCTGTTTTCATAAATAAACTTTTATTGAGTCAGAGCCTCAATTACGTGTTTGTGTATTTTCCATGGCTGCTTTTGTGTTACAAAGCAGAGTTGAGTAATTATAACAAAGACCATACACCTGCAAGACCTAAAATATTTATTATCTGGCCCTTTACAGAAAAGTTTGCTAACTGCTGGCATAGATATATACATAATTAACTATAGTAGAGGCAGTATGTGTTAAGGGAGCTTCCCTGGTGGCTCAGTGGTAAAGAACGTGCCTGCCAGTGCCAGCGGCTCAGGTTCTATCCCTGGGTTGGGAAGATCTCCAGAAGAAGGAAATGGCAACCCACTCCAGTATTCATGCCTGGGAAATCTCATGGACAGAGGAGCCTGGCAGGATACAATTCATGGGGTAGCAAAAGTGTCAGACACAACTAAACAACACCCTGTTCATCATTATTTAAAAAAGAAAAAAGTGCAGTTGGACTACAAAGAATGAATGATTAATTGCAGCTTGAAAACATGAGGAATGGAAAGTGGAAAGTTTTTATAAAATTGACATTATGATTTTATGATTGAAAAGTGGGAGACACCCTAGGCCAGTGCCCTGTAGGAAAGAACAGGTACCATCAGTGTCTTTCCCCATCAAAGAAAATTAGGGCAGTTAGTTTTTCGATTTCTCCCTATCACTACTTTTGCTAGACCAATATTCCCAAAGTATTTCCAGCTCTGTCTCTCAAAGGCCCAGTGTGTGCTTGCCTGCCAGTTGTGCCAGACTCTTTGCAACACTAAGGGCGGTAGCCCACCAGGCTCCTCTGTCTATGGGATTTCCCAAGCAAGAATACTGGAGTGGGCTGCCATTTCCTTCTCCGGGGCTCAAAGACCTGGAAATTCCACTAAGACAACGTCCTGTTTTTTCACCAGAGTATTCCAGTCAGATAGGGCTCTTCTCCCTCTACTGACCTGTGAATGCTCACATGGAGGCAGAATAACCTTGCTGTTCCCAAGGCTGTGTTTTTGTCCAATTCTACGTTGCTAATCGCATTTCAAGGATATGTACATCTTCTGCTTTTGCCTGTATTGCAGCCTGGTGCCCTACTGTTGGCTGAGCCTCAAACTGATTTTTCTTTTCCTGAGAATTAGTAACAGTCCAGCTGGTTTTGGTTAACTGAAAAGTCCTTTTTAAACTCAGGTTGTTTCTTAAGGAACAGGTCTCTTTGAAAACTTTTCAAACATTTCTGAACATATAATGCAAGATAAAGTGGACAGTGGGGACACTCAGAAAAGTCATTATCAGAGTCATTCTTACTGAGTAGCCTCAGAGAGTCAAATGTCAGAATAAGAAGGAAATAAAGTGGAACACCAAAAAGACACAGAAAGGAATGAATCTCTGTAATTCCCACAAGCTCTTATTGGGAATGCTTACTTGCTCAACGTGAATGGTTGACATATACAACTTTGATATATTCCATTTGTTTTATTATGTGTGCATTTCCAGGTTATCATCAGAGGTTGCTAAATATATAAGGTAACTCTAATTTTAAAAAAGTTATTACTCTATTTTTTATAGCATAATAGTTTTAATAACATTAGAAAGGAAAACATTGAAAAGCACATTGTTCCAGAATTCTTTGTTAAATAAATAGGCTTATGGCTCTTTTCAGCCTACTTAGATTTTTTTAAAGGAAGAAAATGATTAGAAAAAAAAAAAGATATTTGCTTCAGTTGGCTATATTAAGTATGCACCAGGGTTTCCCAGGTGAAAACCAAAAGGTGGTTCAGTGGCAAAGAATCTGCCTGTCAATGCAAGAGACTCGATTTCAAACCCTGGGTCAGGAAGATCCCCCAGAGAAGGGAATATCAGCCCACTCCAGCATTCCTGCCTGAAGAATCCCAGGGACAGAGGAGCCCAGCAGGCCACAGTCCACATGGGCCCAAAGAACTGGACACAACTGAGCAATCGAGCCCACATGCACATCAAACATGCACATTTTTATACTATTTTTATTCACAGTTTTTGACTGTTCATCATTCACAGTAATTGTTATCAAGTGTTGAACATACTCACATTGCCCTGGTCACCTTACCTCTTAATTTTCATTACATTATGTGGAAAAAATGCTACTCTCACTTTAAATCAAAGCTATGTGAAACCCAAAAGTAAATTCTTTGTTGAGTAGGGATGAAAGTTAACAGGATCTGGAAGAAGGAAAAAGCTGAATTTTCAGCAGGAGGGTACTTTGTCTCTAAGTCCAATCACATCTTACTTCTCTGGAAATAAACAAGGGATTGACAGAAAGGCAGGTTCAGTTAGTGATAAAGCATAGAAAAGTATGGCCTAACCCTGGATTCCTGCCAGGACACAAAAGATTTGAGGAATTAAAATACATTTTCTAGATTTATATATTCTTGTTCAATAAATCAAGTAAACCCAAGTTACTGATTGGCACTATGGAACTGTAAGTATAATTGTTATTCTCAAATTTATTACTTGTTAGTTCTTGCCATAAGTCTAGTTTTGATTCTTAGCTATTAATTATATGCAAGTCAATGAAAGATGACTTTTATTACAGGCATCAGAATTTAAATCAAAGAAGAATAAAACAAAATGGACTGCATGCTTGTTTGGTGGGGCTGAGAATATAGGAAGCAGTTATAGACCCTGAAGCAAAAAACCCAGGCTCTCTCCTTGGATTTCCAGCATAATCTCTGACAAAACACTGGGTAGTGAAATAGCTTGGTTTCCCCCAGTTGTCTTTCTATCCATCTCTATGTCTCTTTACCACTTTCTGAGCTAAGTCTAAAAGATCTGGGAAAAGAGAGAAAGTAAAAGCTTTGATCATCCTAAAATGTGAGAGTCCAAATTTGTATTTTTCACTTATAGTTGCTATGTTTGGCTGGGAAATTTTGTAATGTTAAGCTTGAAATTAAATACTTCTTCATAATTTGATTCCCTGTAACTTGCAGGTTCTTAGTTTTCTACCATATTTTATGCCTTGTGTCTTCTATAGCAAACAGATTATGCCCGGGCACTTGGGTGCTTGAAGAGGGATTACATTTCCCAGTACCCTTTTTCCGATGTGGGTGGCCAGGGGGCTGAACCGCCAACAGAATGTGAGCACAACTGATATGAAAATGTTTCTTGCCCCATTTCTCTCTCTGGCCCTGAACTTCAACCCTTTGCCCTTCCTGCCAACAAGAACAAACATGGCAGCCATGCACTTTTTTGACGGCAAAGATGCTGTCAGCCAGGGTTCATGAACGACTACACAGCCACCCGCCAATATGGAGCATTCACCTCAGCCTCCTGGGGAGAGACCACAAGCAACTTAAGACTTATTCTCAAGTCACTTTTTCTTTTAGGTCTTGTGGTAGCAGCTTAACCTTTTACCCTAACTTATACTATTAAACAAGATATAGTAAAAAAATTTTTATATTATATATTAAAATATATAAATATATTTTAAGATTTTTTTTAACTTAAACATAGTATCAATTATTACTCAGTAAAATAGATACCTTTGGGACAGTAGAACAGAAGATGAAGTACCTATTTCCCTCTTGAAACTTAGTTTCTCTCTCAAGCTTGCCAAAGCTTACATCCTACACTTAGCCTGTAATAATGACCTTTATATATCATTATTCAAGTTTTTTCCAAGCTCAATATACACTCAAATTTGTCTATGGCTTCTGACTTTGGATCTCCTGTGTGAGGATCCATATGAATAACTATAGCTTCCTATGATTCCTCAATTCTTACATGACCCATCTGTAGTACCCCAGAAGTCTTCAACTCAGCTTGTCAAAGTGAACTTCCTCTATTCCCCTTGTTTTTAAATTCTTAACAAGCAATAGAAATAGGTTTCTTTTTTAAATAAAAGTTTTAAAAATTTAAAAACAGTTTTATAAAGGTGGTTTTTTTTCATAATTGAATTACAGAAATAACAAAAATTGCAACTTGATTTATCAGCCACATTGGTGTTCTTAGTAGTCACAGAAAACCATTCCCTTTATTCATGTCTTTCAAGGCAAACTTCCTGAAGTTAGGAACTAGTTCTGTCCTGTTTACAACAGACTCCCAAGCCCCTAGCACAGACCCTGGCCATTATAAATAGTCATTAAATATTTATTAAACGGATGCATGCTGATTTTATTTTTCAGTCCTTGAGAAGGTGTTCAGTTCGTGTTTCTTTGTCCTGGCAACAGACAACAGGCATATGATAATGGATATGATATGAATATCGAGTGTGCTTTGTGCTGTTTATACTTGAATGCTCATGCAACAACAATGGTACTTGTGCTTTCTTAGCGTCTGTTACCTGGCCTGATGCAGTCAATTCAATCTCTAGGCTTAGATCAGATGTTTAACATACCTATAGAAAGGTCAAAGATAGGACCAGTATCTCTTCAAAGGTACGCATTTTTTTTCCCCTTTCCAAATACAACCAAAATGTGCTCAACTATTTGACACAACGTTGTGTTCCATAGGGAAATGGACTAGAGATGAATAAACTCTGTGTTAACTAATATCACAATAACAGTGGTTCCAAAAAATTTAGCTCCTTTAAAAAATTAAAATATGTAAAGGCTGTCTTAAATTGGTTCCGCCTAGTTATGATCTATATTCTGCCTTTTGATTTCTCTCTCTCTCCTACCCTTGGCTCCCAGAGACAGAGTGAAGTTAGAGGTCTATAACATGAAAGTGGAAGTGAAAAGCAGCTGAGATAAAGTACTCCCCATAAAGCAGAGGCCAGGCTAGGACACCGACTATCAGATGAGACCACACTACTGATAACAGTTCCTGGTTTGGGCTGGTGGCCTTGAATTTCTCCAGTCATTCCCTGATGTTACACAGCTGCCTGTCATCAACTAGGCAAATAATTGAATTTGAAGTAAGTGATTCATCTCCACCCGCCATCTTGGAACTGTTTGCTACAACATCATGACCAAGGCAAAAGATAGTGGTTTAAGGAAGCCCAACAACATTAAAGCAGTTAAAACAGAAAATTAGCAGAGAAGCACCCGGGACTAGTTGGAAATCAAAGCTTATCGATGCTGAAGCCTTTGTTGAAACAGCTCTGTCAAGAGGAAGCAGGTAGGGTCTTTCCAGCTCATTTCCAGAAAGCAAATATCAGAGTGGCTTAACAATCTTGTAGTTCAAAAGCTCCTTCCCCTTCTCCTTCCCAAATTTATATTGCCATCAAATTTGCCCTGACTCTGGAGATAGTACTTCCTACCTGAATGTGATTATCTGCGAAAGCTTTATAATGGTCCAGGTCACTCAGTGAAAGATAGTTATTATCATCAGGGCTATTATTAATTTTAGACAGATTTTCCCTTACATACTCAGAGGAAGCAATTTTTGGCTGAAATCCTAATAACAATTGTGACCATCACTGGACACAAAATATGATAGCCAGTGTACAAGACAACCTTTAAAATGAGTTGAATCTAAATTTCATTTATGTTGTCATTTCCAGCAGACAGTCTAATTCTCTGTGCCCAATTTAGAGAAGGGGCTTCCCTCATAGCTCATTTTTTAAATAATCCACCTGCAATGCAGGAGATCCCAGTTCAATTCCTGGGTTGGGAAGATCCTGCGGAGAAGGGATAGGCTACCCACTCCAATATCCTTAGGCTTTCCTGTGGCTCAGCTGGTAAAGAATGTGCCTGCAATGTGGGAGACCTGGGTTCAATCCCTTGGTCAGGAAGATTTTCCCTGGAGAAGGGAAAGGCTATCCACTCCAGTATTCTGGCCTGGAGAATTCCATGGATTGGATTATAAGTACAAGAATTGCATGTTTTAATTTAATAATAATAAATGTGTTCTTAATAAGCTTAGTGGTATTCCGATGCATTTATGGATTTTATCTTTCATCTACATTTTGTTAGAAGCTGTCTTCATAAAATCAGATGATTCAGAAACTGTATGCAGATGGGGAAAAAAGAAGAAAGAAAAATAACTTTAATCGTGTACAAGTAGATACTCAACTCATTAGCAAGTAATATCCAGAAAAGACAGTTACCATATGGAATGCTGGTGTTGGAAATCTTGCTTCCATCAAGGGGAGGGGCTGCTAAGAGGCTCAGGGATGGTTGTTAGAATGAAATTTCCCACTTAATGCTTCTCTCTTGAGCAAGTTTTCCCCCCTCTGGCTGACAAGAGGTTGTCTTTAGGCTTCATTTTCTTTGTGAGCCTTTTTGGATGTTAATATCTTTGCGACTCATTAACCTGGGGTAGTTGTTTTGCACTCTGAGCACCAAGACATCTCCTCAGGATGAACTGGGGCAAGGCAGCCTCCAAAACACACCTGGGTCTCTGGGCAGTCATCTGCAGGCGATTGCCTCCAGGTGTTTGCCAGTGGGAGCCCATTGAAAGTCAATGCAATTTAGAGCAATTTCTCTGGCAGTGGAAATTAACCTGCAGGAATCTGCTGGCAACAGGTGTATTTTAGGGCATCCATACCAGCGTCCTGCACTGCGGAGACAGGACCTTGACTACCAGGTGTGATGTGGGAGGCTGAATAATTGGAGGAGGCAGGAAATCAGTGCAGGGAGGGTGGCCAAATTGCCGGTCCATATGGGTTGGTATAATTATTGGTTAACCCTCTCCTGGCTGTTAACGAAAAGCTACTTGTATACTCAAGGAGCCAGGAAATCTTCACTGAAGGGAAAAAAATATCACTCACTGCTCAAGCAGGCTTAATTTTTTGATGAATGAGGTTTTCTGCAAAGTGTCATCACTTTAATGTCTGATACTTAGAATAGATGATTGCCAGGAGCCCACAAATCTACACGAAGGCACAAGGGGAAGTAAATTTTAAATGCTGAAAGCTTACTTCTTCAGAAACAAATATAATTTTTCCTGGTGTGTTTGTCCTGGTCCTCTTCTTTTGAAAGACATATAGAGAGGAATATTCAGATTCAGGAAACAGCAACTGTGTTCTATACTTTCATTTCTTCTCGATTTGTATTTCTACCTGTGTTTTATCTTCATATGGTCTATTTTGCCTCCTTGATATAATTCTCTTTCCTTGGTTTGTTAACGTCTATTGTTTCTTCCAAGCAACTTTATTGGCTTAAATTAACCAAATCCAAGGTCCTGATCTATTCAAAATTCCAGTCATGGAATAAACTTTCACCCAAATCTTAATAGTCATATAATATCCATGACATACACTGATGAAAGTTATGTGCCAAAGGCTTTTAGTTTTCTTATATAACATGTGTGACACTCTTAAGAATCAAGTATTGGATAAAAATGTATTAATTTTTGCCAAAGCAATGTGCCGCTATCAGTAATTATTATTGTGAAAGTAATTGATTTTATTAAAAAATAATTATTTGGTGTTTTCAAATAATCAAATAGAGAAATTGATGGTTCTTAGGAATACTAATGGGCTTCCCAGGTGGCACTAGTGGTAAAGAGCCCTCCTGTCAATGCAGGAGGAGCAAGCAGCTTGGGTTCCTTCCCTTGGTCAGGAAGATTCCCTGGAGGAGGGCATGGCAACCCACTCCAGTATTCTTGCCTGGAGAATCCCACGGACAGAGGAGCCTAGTGGGCTATGGTCCAAAGGGTTGCAAAGAGTTGGACACAACTCAAGTGACTTAGCACGCACACATGCACATGAGTACTAATAAAGTATTGGATAGATAACTTTGGAACATATCCATTTTTTTGAGATAACTCATGTTTACAAAATATAAATAATAAAAGACAGAATAATTAAGATTTGAATAAATCATAATTTTAGTCCTTATAAAGTTGTTTGACATAGAAGTATTGAAAGCATTAGACAAAATTGTACTTGAGTACCATATTTAGTATTTAGCTACATAATTCTATTTATGCCAAGATTTCTTTCAAAAAAATTCCTATTTTGAATTTTTAATGATTTTGAGTATGTCAAATTTTCTACCTCAGAATGTTCATGAGGAGGAAAATTTCCCATCATTTCAATAGTATCTAGTATAAGTATTTGATACAAATAAAATAAAGAAAATGACACGAAGGAAATAAGAAAGTACTCCACACATTTTATTTTTACTAACCAAGCTTCAAATCAACAGACACTGCAAGACAAATTTAAGGAACTTACTTGTAATTTTGGAGTCTATAGAGGTTAAATATGGGATTTGAATTTTGTCAAATAGAGTGTTCTGGTCTGCTGCTGCTGCTAAG
This sequence comes from Capricornis sumatraensis, assembly GCF_032405125.1. Classification (NCBI taxonomy): domain Eukaryota; kingdom Metazoa; phylum Chordata; class Mammalia; order Artiodactyla; family Bovidae; genus Capricornis; species Capricornis sumatraensis. The sequence goes on along the minus strand of NC_091070.1, from coordinate 148,424,773 downwards.
TCACTTCAGTTGTATCCGACTTTGTGTGACCCCATAGACAGCAGCCCACCAGCCTCCCCCATCCCTGGGATTCTCCAGGCAAGAACACTGGAGTGGGTTGCCATTTCCTTCTCCAGTGCATGAAAGTGAAAATTGAAAGTGAAGTCGCTCAGTTGTGTCCAACTCGTACCGACCACATGGACTGAAGCCCACCAGGCTCCTCCATCCATGGGATTTTCCAGGCAAGAGTATTGGAGTATATCAGTTCTCAAAGTGTGGTCCCTGAATCAGCAGGTCAGGATCAGCTGTGCGTTCAGGGCCCACAGAGGGTATTATTAGGAGCCCTCCAATGATCCAAGAGTGCTCCAGAGTATGAGAACCACTGTTCTAGACTGCTAACCATTTTCAGTAGTTGAAAAAGAATTTTTGAAAGTTCCCCAAACTACAAAATCTAAGGCACAAAATTTCCTCTAGGAGAGAGATGACTGAAAAACATGCTTCTGAATTTCTTTTTATTGGACACAAAACATCTACTGGCATTAGTAATCGAAAACAAGCACAGTTTCGTGTCACATATGGGCAGTGTAGTGATGGTGCACATAATTTAGCAGCTGATAGTTCTTAAAAATTACAGTTCTTGCATGATAATTTCAAATTTTGAAAAATTTGACTATCAAAGTTTTAGTAATAAAGTTATAGTCCTAATTAAAATTTTGATACAATTTTAAATGTATTTTTTTCTTCCATGAGTTATCTTTATTATGGTGACCTTCACTGTTAGTTGACTATTACTTTTAACAACCAACCAATCTCTGTTAGACCAAAAGGTATATTTGGTTCACTAGTAATATGAAGATATATTGATAGTTCTCTTGAAATCTAATCAGGAAGATGTCCTTTTGTTTTTTCAATCGTTTATGTAGCTGCCTTTGTTTCTCTATCATACCTCCTTTTTTCCTTCATAGCACATTTTGCAATTTAAATCAATTTATTTATTCATTTGCTTAATGAGTTGTATCTCTTTCCTACTTGACTGTCAACCTCATAAGGCAAAGATATGGTATTTAATCCCTAATGTATAGAACAGCACCTGGTTCAAACCCAGCACTTAGTATTGTAAAATGAATGGATATATATGTGAATATATTAATATACTCAATTGCAGTGAACTGAGCGCTTGATATGTAAATCAAATCAAACAATTAAAATGTCCTCCATCATAGTAATTAGTTACTATAGTTCTTCAAAATGTAAAATGAAGGGTTACAGTAGCTCTAAAATGTACTAATTGAAGGACTTTTACATGGAGTTCCCCAGGCCTCTGTGACACAAGCCCTTCATTTGTATTCCATGGACATTAATAAGTGAAGTGAAGTTGCTCACTCATGTCCGACTCTTTGCGACCCCATGGGCTGTAGCCTGCCAGGCTCCTCCACCCATGGGATTTTCCAGGCAAGAATACTGGAGTGGGTTGCTATTTCCTTCTCCAGGGGATTTTTCTGGCCCAGAGATAGAACCCAAATCTCCTGCACTGCAGGAGATCATCTGTGCCACCAGGAAAGTCCAAACATTAATAATGGTATTTAATACTTAAGATTGCTTCCATTCTTACCCCAACTGCCTTCTTTTTTATTATCTTAAAGTAAAACACACCCAAGCCAGCTTCCTTCAAAGTAACTTTGTTTATATTATTTCTAAGAAAGTGTATGATATAGCCTTGTAAAATAGCAGAGTATTATAGCCAACTATTTCCCTCTCCCTCAAATTATAAGTTATTGCACTCATCTCACACACTAGTAAAGTGATGCTTAAAATTCTCCAAGCCAGGCTTCAGCAATATGTGAACTGTGAACTTCCAGATATTCAAGCTGGTTTTAGAAAAGTCAGAGGAACCAGAGATCAAATTGCCAACATCTGCTGGATCATCAAAAAAGCAAGAGAGTTCCAGAAAAACATCTATTTCTGCTTTATTGACTATGCCAAAGCCTTTGACTGTGGATCACAAGAAACTGTGGAAAATTCTGAAAGAGATGGGTCAGGAAGCAACAGCTAGAACTGGACATGGAACAACAGACTGGTTCCAAATAGGAAAAGGAGTACATCAAGGCTATATATTGTTACCCTGCTTATTTAACTTATATGCAGAGCACATCATGAGAAACGCTGGGCTGGAGGAAGTACAAGATGGAATCAAGATTGCTGGGAGAAATATCAATAACCTTAGATATGCAGATGACACCACCCTTATGGCAGAAGGTGAAGAAGAACTAAAGAGCCTCCTGATGAAAGCAAAAGAGGAGAGTGAAGAAGTTGGCTTAAAGCTGAACATTCAGAAAACGAAGATCATGGCATCCAGTCCCATCACTTCATGGGAAATAGATGGGGAAACAGTGGAAACAGTGGCTGACTTTATTTTTCTGGGCTCCAAAATCACTGCAGATGGTGATTGTAGCCATGAAATTAAAAGACGCTTACTCGTTAGAAGAAAAGTTATAACCAACCTAGATAGCATATTAAAAAGCAGAGACATTACTTTGTCAAGAAAGGTCCATCTATTCAAATCTAGGTTTTTCCAGTGTCATGTATGGATGTGGGAGTTGGACTGTGAAGAAAGCTGAGTGCCAAAGAATTGATGCTTTTGAACTGTGGTGTTGGAGAAGACTCTTGAGAGTCCCTTGGACAGCAAGGAGATCCAACCAGTCCATCCTAAAGGAGATCAATCCTGAGTATTCATTGGAAGGATGGACTGATGCTGAAGCTGAAACTCCAAAACTTTGGCCACTAAATGGGAAGATCTCACTCATCTGAAAAGACCCCGATGCTGGGAAAGTTTGAGGGCAGGAGGAGAAGGGGACAACAGAGGATGAGATGGTTGGATGGGCATCACCAACTCAATGGACATGGGTTTGGGTGGACTCCGAGAGTTGTTGATGGACGGGGAGGCCTGGCGTGCTGTGGTTCATGGTGTCACAGGGAGTCGGACACGACTGAGTGACTGAACTGAAACTGAAAAACTGGAACTGAGAGCAAAGAAAGTGCTATTTTACTTTTTTTTTTGGCATCCTTTGGTGTCTGGTATATTGTCATGCTGTATACATAGAAAAGAAGAATTAAATTTGACCCCTTTAAGAATCCATGCCAATCTTTGCCTCTTCTTCTGCCTGTAGCCTTATTGTTGCTGGCTCTGGTGAGCAGAGTGAATCATGACGCAAAGACATCTGGGCCTATGAATAACTGGGTTCTGACACCTGGGAGAGCACAGACAATGATAAGACTTCAGCATCCCCAGACAGAAAAGAAATCAGTGAAGTCTGAGTCACTGAACTAATAAGTGAGCCTCTTCTGGGATCAGGGAAATGTCCAATGAAAGCTCCCAGACCTGTCTTTCAAAAATATCTATAGCCAGTTAGAAGCATAAAACTGAAGGCTTACTATAATCAGGAAAAGATAATGAAGAGTTATGTACAGTGTAAGCCCCCTTTGATGTGTTCTTCTTAATTTGCTGTGAGGGCGTGGGCAGGCAAGGCTTCTAGTCTGCACTGGGACACTTATTAGCTGTGAGAGTTTATTTGATATTATTTAGGCTCATGAAGTGAAGGTTCTTATGTATCATATCCCCAGTGTTCTCATTTGACTTTGTTAGGACTTAAATTTTTTGAAAGATTTATTCTAAGTTTCCTCTCTCTTATTCATTTCACAAACTTCCTTGAACCTCTGTGAAAAAGCATCCTAATCTAGATCAGTGGTTAAGATCATGTCCTCTGGTGTCAGAATGCATGGGTTTAAACCTCCGCCCTTCTCATTATGTGAACTTGAGCAATCAGGATACTTCAGATACTTCAATGCTGTGCTTAGTCACTCAGCTGTGTACAACTCTTTGCAATCCCATGCACTGGAGCCTGCCAGGCTCCTCTGTTCATAGGGATTCTCCAGTCAAGAATACTGGAGTGGGTTGCCATGCCCTCCCCCATGATTCTCCCAACCCAGGATGGATCTAACCCATGCCTCTTATGGCTTCTACATTGGTAGGTGGGCTCATCATTAGTGCCACCTGGGAAGCCCCAGGCACAGTCTCAAGAGTCTAGATGAGGGGCATCAGACTCTACCTTATAAAGACCAACACTTTTTTCCGAGAAGAGCAGCCACTTGGCTCTTGAAGGACATGTTTTTGTAGATCTGGCATGAGGGAGGGAAGGTAATTATTGACACAGGAACTGACTGCAGTAAGGGAGGCCCGGGAGGCCCTCAAGTTCCTCTGCCTTCAGAGGCCTGCCCTAACTGGTTTTAGGTTGAGTCTCTGTGCTGTGGTCCCCAACCTGTAAAAAGGGCTTCATAAGCTTGTATTCACATCACTGCAATTTCTTAAATAATCGTGAAAAAAGTATTTACATACACTCATGGAGTAAGACATGTTTTAGAAGGAGTGAGAATTCAGGATTTAGATCTGGGTTCAAATTATGGCTCTCTCTTTGAATTTGAGCTAGATAACTGGTCTCCCAGAGCCTCTTTCTCTTTTAATAAAATCAAACATAATAACACCCGCCTCATGAGTTACATGAGTTTCACAGGACCACCTGTGAAAGCACCTAGCACCTAGTGGTGGCCCTTCATCATTGCCTTTACTCTTTTCTGTTGAAAGCTTGCAAAATAGGAGTCTTTAAAATGCAAAAGAGCTATAAAGATTGTTTATCAATACAATCATTTGTCTTTTCTTGGTAATAATTACTTGAAAATAGGATTCACAAAGACCTTTCTTGTAGTATCTTAATCAAAGTTATTTGAATTTAATATTAAAAACCATTCCAAAAATGGGGAGGGAGAGGGGGAGGCAAAGGATAAGGAAGAGAAAGAGACAGCAAATCTTGTCCAACTTTTGCTTAAGTAATAACTTTTCCTGACATTTCATCACATTGTAATTATCTTAATTTTCAGTTTTGGAGGCTCTTGCAAGTCTACGTGGACCCCAGTCAAAATAGATCCTCTTCCATTTTGATCACTTCTCACCTACTTTTGGAAAACTCTGACAGCAACTGTCTGCCAGAAGCAAGCCCAGAGTTCTTTATAAATACGAAGTTTCACTGAAAGAAAAAGACAACCTAAACCGAAAGAAACTGCAAAACATATAACCTTTAGTACAACTGCCCTGCCCTATTTTCTGACACCCTGATACAGTGTCTTACAGGCTCTGGGACCATGAAAAGGGCCTAACTCTCTGTGTCCCTTTAATTAGACTATTATTCTCATTACAATGAAGTTAATTGCTGAAATAGAAGTGGTAGACAGCCCAGCTGTGATCTGCTCTCTTGCTAGAGGAAGCCAGTTTTAGGAATATCTCTCAATGGCTAAAGCATTTTCTTTCACTTCTTGCTTCCAATCCAGTCCTTAGTCTTTCCCAAGCTCTGCCAGAGACATTTGCATCACAGGATAGCAGCCTCACTGTGGGAACTTGCTACAATACTTTCATTTTTATCATGGCAGTGATTTCTGCAGCCCCTCTTTCCTGGAAGCGTGCACAGTCTCAGCATTGTGCTTAGTTAAAAATAATTGTGGAATGAGCTTCAAGTAAAGAAAGTGGAAGGTGTGAACTGCATGCACAGAAATTCCTCTTAGAAGCATCAAAACTTGTGGAGGAAGAGCACACTCTTTCTATCAAGTGTTTCTCTTCATGCATGTGTGCGTGGTAAGTTGTTTCAATTGTGTCTGCTTCTTTGTGACCCTATGGACCATAGCCTGCAAGGCTTCTCTGTCCATGGGATCCTCCAGGCAACAATGCTAGAGTGGGTTGCCTTACTATCATCCAGGGGATCTTCCTGACCCAGGGATTGAACCCACAGTTCCTAAGCATTGGCACGCAGGTTCTTTACCACTAGCACCACCTGAGAAGTCCATTTCTCTTCATACCAGTTCAATAAATTAGAAATTGTAGTAATCTTTCAAAACTAATAGTAGCAAGAATAAAAAGGATACATTTTTTAAAGAATGAAAGAAAGCCCTGACTTTATCTCTTTCTTTGGCTATATTTGTCAGTTTTCTGACCAATCTCAGTGGCAGAAAATTAGCACAAAGCACTTCCCATTCACATGAGATATTACTGTAGTGGAAAATACTAGGAAAGATGAAAAGTGTTAGAAGTGTTCGGCTTGTAGGCTGAATTGCTGCAGATGGAACAGCCCAGGTAGCTTGTTATTATGAGATGTCCCTGGTTGCAACAGAACAGTCAAACGAAGGGTATTCCTTTTCTTTCTTAATAACTTGAAGATAAATAATTTTCCTCATAAACTAAAATCAGGATTTGATTTGAGCTTCCCAAACTGCTACAGGAGGCATCACAGACAGCATTTAAGGGGAAAAAAAGCTCCTTCTGATTTATTAACTTAAGATAAATGGCTCTGCTATCATAACCTGTCAGTACCATGCAGTGAAAAGGAACCAGCAGCGGTAACCATGTGTGAAGCCGCTCAGTGCAACCAGCCTCAGACACAGGAGTCGAACTTTCAGTAACTCCATCACCTTCCCCTACAGGAAACAGCCCACTAGCACATTCCTCATTCATTAACTTTCCAAAGACATCTGTCTTTGCAGAATCACAGAGGCAGCCAAACATGATGTGTGAAATAAAGAATCCTGCCCACCTCCTGCTCCAAGCACTTGGAAAAAGTAGTGCTTGGTGGAAACCATCATACTATGTATGGATGCTGCAGGAGACTCAATTGCAAAAGCTGCCCCTCAAGATTCGAGTAAAGGAGTTTCTATCCCTGTTTCTCAGTTCTTGGCATTTGGCTTATTTCCTTTGAATTGTGAGTCACCTCTGGAGGCAGCCAATGAGGCACAACTGTTTATCAATACCAATAACAAAAAATCAGGAAACTCTCTCCCAAGGATGTCAAATCCTCTATGTCAAGCCTCATCCTCTTCTGTCAATAAGCTTGGAGACATATTTGTGTATAATGACTCATCAACACATGTGTTAGTCTCCTTTTGGATTCAGTAAGAACAAGACCCCAAAGGGTACCACAAAGGTACTTAGGCAAACATAGATGATTTTGTTGGAACTTTCATTCAGCTGTGTAGATCAGCCTGTAAGCCCATGGATGCCATTTGCTACATTGATAACAACATTTGTAGTAAAGCAGTCTCAGTGATGGGCTTCCCGAGTGGCTCTGTGGTAAAGAATCCACCTGCCAAGGCAGGAAACACTGGTTTGATCCCTGGGTCAGAAAGATCCTCATGAGAAGGAAATGGCAATCCACTACAGCATTCTTGCCTGGAAAATCCATGGACAGAGGAGCCTGGCAAGGCTATAGTCCATGCAGTTGCAAAAGAGTCAGACACAACTTAGTGACTAAACAACAGCAGTCTCGAGAGTATGCACGTGGAGATCTTTTCACTTTCTGTAAAGTTTGGTCTTTCTTCTTGTCTGTCATAACTGGATATCATGAAATGTTATCTATAGAATTGAACTACCACGCTGCACAAGAATATTTTTTTTTCCTTTATTATCTGCAATTTCTGAGGTCTACCAAGAAAGAGGCTAGCCAGAAACTTTTAGCTTACCCAAGGGTAGTATGTAAAGGGACCTATGTTCCCTTTTAAGAAAGTTATCCCTTCTTCAGAGTAGTGGCTGCCATCCATAGTGAACGCCTTCATAATGAAAGTTTCATGGTCCATGCTCACCTCTGACAACTTCCAAAATTTGTCACCAAAATGATCTAGGAAGTGAACATGAGGAGAAACAACCCACTCTGGCTCATCTGACCCATCAGATTAGGACCAATCCTATCTCAGACTTCCCTGATGGTTTCCCTGATGGCTTAGTGGGTAAAGAATGTGCCTGCAATGCAGGAGACACAGGAGACATTGGTTCAATCCCTGGGTCAGGAGGATCCCCTGGAGTAGGAAATGGTAACCCACTTCAGTATTCTCACCTGGAAAATCCCATGGACAGAGGAGCCTGGCAGGCTATAGCCCATGGGGTCCCAAAGAGTCAGACACAACTGAGGGACTAAGTGTGCACATTCTTCACATCAAGAAGATATGCAGCATTTTTTTTCTAAGGCAGTAAAAGCAGCAGAGAGAACTAAGTTTTACCTGCAGCACAGATTTCCAAACATGTCATAATTTTTATTGATGTTGGTTGCACTGAATACTTCCTAGGTTTGTAATGAGATTTCAATGCCAAAAAAATCTGTCTTTGAGCTCCTACTTGAGTCATTAGCATGATGCCCATTACATGCCTCTATGTTTGACCAGGACAGTGAAGTCCAAGTTAGAAGTCCTCTCGTAGTCACTTGCTTTTTTTCTTGAGCCTGTCTTTATGATTAGCACAATAAATGACCAGTTTCTTGACTCACCTTAAGTCCATACTCCTCTTCTGTTAAATGGAAGAACTATTTGTGTGTACTGAATGAAGAAATGTGTGCATAGCATTTGCTGTCTTATAAGTAATAGGCACTGTAGATGTTTATTTGAGAAAAAACAGGGCATTCCTCAAATTTAGGATAATCACAATGCTGGTTACTATGCTAAGGACAGTATAATCATAATTTAGGTTAAGAGCATTGCCTCTGGAGCCAGACTCCCTAGGCCAAATTCTGGCTCCTCTACTTCAGCTGGTAACACTGGGCAATTTTCTCAACCTCTCTGGGTGTCAGTCTTCTGGCTGTAAAGTGATGTTAATTAAAGTGCCGTCTCAGAGGTAGTTTAGAGGACTTAATGTATCTAGAGACTTAGGATATTTTATGACGTAGAATAAGTGTTCATTGAAAAAGTGAAAGCATTAGTTGCTCAGTCATGTCTGATTCTTTGCCAACCCATGGACTATAGCCCGCCAGGCTTCTCTGTCAATGGGATTCTCCAGGAAAGGATACTGGAGTGGGTTGCCATTCCCTTCTTCAAGGGATCTTCCCAACCTAGGGATTGAATCCAGGTCTCCAGCATTATAGGCAGATTCTTCACTGTCTGAGTCATCAGGGAAGCCCAAATATTCATTAAAAGTTAGCTATTCTCTTGCTCCTTGGAAGAAAAGCTATGACAAACCTAGACAATGTATTAGGAAGCAGAGATATCACTTTGCCAACAAATGTCTGGATAGTCAAAGCTATGGTTTTTCCAGTAGTCATGTACAGATATGAGAGTGGGACCATAAAGAAGGCTGAAGGCCAAAGAATTTATGCTTTTGAACTGTGGTGCTGGAGAAGACTCTTGAGAGTCCCTTGGGCAGCAAGGAGATCAAACCAGTCAATCCTAAAGGAAATCAATCCTGAATATTCATTGGAAGGACTGAAGTTGAAGATGAAGCTCCAGTACTTTTGCCACCTGATGCAAAGAGAAAACTCATTGGAAAAGACGCTGATGCTGCGAAAGATTGAGGACAGGAGGAGAAGGGGATGACAGAGGATGAGATGGTTAGATGGCATGACCAACTCAATGGACATGGGTTTGAGCAAGCTCTGGGAGATGGTGAAGGACAGGGAAGCCTAGCACGCTGCATTTCATGGGGTCACAAAGAGCTGGACATGACTTATTGACTGAGTGACAAATTATCCTTATCATTGTCATCACCTGGGGTGATATCCAAAGTGTGAACGTGAGTGATGAAGTTATTTATGGGACAGTATTGCTTTTACCTTGGGGTGTATTCCTCTATGCTTTCTGGAATAGAGTAGCTGCATGTACTATTACAGATCTATTATGTTTATTAACTATTAATCATTATCCCTAATGAGACACCTGAGGCTTAGACATGAATTCAGAATGTCTTTTTACTAATAATGTAAATCTTTCTTTTCAAAATGAATTAACTAATTACCTTAAATATGAATCTTCTATAGGCCTGTATACCCTAGTCAAGTTTACTAATTTCAGTAGGACTGTGTGTGTGTGTGTGTGTGTGTGTGTGTGTGTGTGTGTGTGTGTGTGTGTGTGTGTGTTTAGTTGTTCAGTCACGACTGACTCTTTGCAACTCCATGGACATAGCTCACCAGGATCCTCTGTCCATGGAATTTTCCAGACAAGAACACTGGAGCAGGTTGCTATTTCCTACTCCAGGGGATATTCCTGACTCAGGGATCGAACACATGTCTTTTGTGTCTCTTGCATTGACAGGAGGATTCTTTACCTCTGTGCCACCTCAGCAGGACTAAATTCTCCCAAATTTAGGTATTTGAAATCTCTATCTCTGACCTTGTATTCTGTGGTTAAAACAATGTAGCTTGTTTAGGCGTTAAAGTCTTGACAATGTTCAGTAAATACCACCCCTAAATAATGATTACACATAATAATTATGTGTTTTTTTCAATATATAATTTCCCAATTCAGGAATAAGTTAGAAATTTTCCTAAACCTAAGTTCAGCTTAAACTGACCTACATCATGAATGTCTTTTCTTCATTTCACTATGATCCAATCAAAATGTAATTCAGAGAAGATATCTAATGTATATTTGCATTCCTTCTAGTATAAGAATAAGATAGAAAACTAAACTGATTTATAAATCTTGCTTTTGAAGACCATTCAAAGCTCTAAAACATGTCCACAGTGTGGAATTAAATGTAAAATATCAAGTGAAAAATGTAATATTGTAAAAATTATTTTAATGGAAAAAGGACGGAAGCTAGACATTAAAATGATAGTGGTGATTGGCTGAGTTCTAAGGTATGGATCATTTTTTATTCTTTCCCTTGCATATGACAATATGTTCATATTTTCATTTAAAAGGTATAAATTACTATTATTATCTGGAAGAAACACACATATGATAACAACAACAATAAAACATTTTTCTTCTGTGGCTCAGAGAGGAACAAATGAAAACTCCACAAGACAAAAAGCGTTCTGAGGAGATCAGGATTTTCAAAGGAATGTTATTGGAGAAGGTGCCACTCAGAATTTGGTGGGAGTCTTGGCGTATGCAATTAAATGCGTGCTAAGTCGCTTCAGTCTTAATGACTCTGCGACCCCACAGACTATAGCCGGCCATGCTCCTCTGTCCATGGGATTCTTCAGGCTGGAATACCTGAGCGGATTGCCGTTCCCTTCTCCAGGGGATCCTCCTGACCCAGGGACCAAACCTGTGTCGTGCCTCTTACATCTCCTGAACTGGCAGGCAGGTTCTTCCCACCAGTGCCACCCACAAAGCCCGTGTAGTTGAACACAGAGGAGGGAAACACAGGACAGTGGGAATGCAAAAGGGAGAGAAGTTAGCGGGGTACAAATGTAACCAGAGATAGACTTGGCCCACCTCAGTCTTCCAAGCTTTCCTGTTAGGCTCCCTCATCATGTGTAACACTAACACACTTTCTAAAACACAAAATGTCGACTCCCCAGGTTCTGACCCCCTCCTTCCCTCTGTCTCCACCACCAGAGCTGGGCTCTGGCTCCCTGTTCCCTTACCTCTTCTGGATGTACAAAAGTCCTCCCTAGATCAAGCTCCTAAAAGGCAGAAGAATCTTTATCTTTCTTAATCTCTTCTGGCTGCTATTGGAGAGTTTCAGTTAATAGAAATTCTGAGCTATAATTGGTGGATTATATATCTGGAGGAAAAAAAGGTGTAATAAGAATGATGTAAAATGGAGGGAAGAAAAGCAATGCTAATTGCTAATTGTTAATCCCTTCTTCCATCTAACTGAGTCCCTAGTTTGTGCAAAGCATCGTGGTCATGGTTCAAGGGGTATGAGATAGATAGGGCAGTTCTGTTTTGGAGAGGTAAAATCAGCTCCCAGAGGATCAGTCTATCATAGATAACAACTATACCCTGTGGATAAAAATTACAAAAAGCAACTTCATGAAGGTTCTAGAATGTGAACAAAAGCAGCAAATTTGGGAGAGGGAGCAAAATGTAAAAAAGAAACCACAAGGTTGCATTCCTCACTTCTGCAATTTCCCCCAGAATGTAGTCTACAGTCTTGAGCTGGTATGGGTGGTGAAGCTGAAGTTCCAATAGAGGCTGCTCAGCTTTCTGACCAGAAAAGTTCAGAGCTTCAGCTGCTTGCAGTTGAGGGTGTATTCTTCCAAGGAGACCTCTGGAGTAGGGCAGGTCCTGATTCTGTGTGCAAACCCTCCAAACTCACTGACTGAACCCTGGGCCCTGCAAACACAGAGCAGATTGTAGACCGCCCAGTTAAGAGACCAATAAAAACAGCCTTAAGTGAAATTTGAGCTCCTAGCTAAAGCAAGATAGAGAGAGCAGGTGAGTGAAAAGGCTGTGTGGCCTTTCTCTTCCCATCTCTGGGCAGGCAGAGGTGGAGGAGAATCCCTTACTCCAGGAGAAGAGATGAATTCCAAGAGACACAGTCCCAGGGACTGCACTACAGCAAGCAGCCTGAAGACAGAAGTGATATCCACTCCCAGCTGAATATCTGCCTATGGAATGGATTTTCTCATTGCCCTTCTATGTCTATTTGAACAAAGGAAAGGAAGATGGAAAGAACAGACCAGTAGTGAGAGAAGGCTGTGTGCAAACAACTTCTCTGTGTTTGGCATAATGAGGCTGAATGAATTTCCTGAGGAGTGATGGCAAGGCTGGCACTATTTTGCTGGTATCATGCCCAAGAAGGCTACTGTTGGGGCAGAGGCTGAGGTGGGTGCGTGGAGTGTCAGGAACTAAGAAGGGTGTTAAAAAGCGGTCACCTTGGAGAACATCTTATGCCTCAAGAAGAAGCCAGTGTTAAATGCCTGCCATGTACCAGGTGTCATCAGCCCATGGAGGCCTTAGAGCAGCATCAGTTAAGAAAAAGCTCTTAAACCCAATTCTCTTTCCCAACCTAAGCTTCCTCTCACCTAAAGATCACAGGTCAAAAGAACCAAAAGTCAGCAGGTGCTTAAGAATAGCCTGTGCAGTTTCTCCCCATTGCAGACCCTTGAGCCAAGAACTGGATCTGAGTTCTGAGGAGGACAAGAGCATTTGGAAAGATATGCAGGGGTGCCCAGTCACTTAAATCATGCTGAAAATAGTCTGAGAGTCACCTGATAATGAGCCAACAGGTATCAGATTTCCCCTCTCCACCTCCAAAGGAAAAATTACCCTCCAGCTCAGCTTCTTTTGAGCCCAGGACTCCTGAGGTCTCCAGGTGCAGGGCAGTTGACATTTTCCAGCACTTCCCTAAACACCTGGCACCAAAGCTAAGAACACTTGGTGCCTGAGCCCCAGATGTTTATGTATGCCTCCAAAGCTCCTTGTACAACTATCCTCTCACAGAGGATCCCTCTTTTTGGAGAAGATCCTCAGGTAAATCTAGCAATGCTCTGCGTTAAACATGCTTTTTTTCCTCAACAAGATGCTGAGAAAAATGGGGACCCATGTATCTGCTCGAACTGTCTGTGAGTTTATACATGAACCAAGTGACACTCTGTCATTCCAAACCATACTAAAATAAACATGAGATCCAAAATTTAAATTGGGCTATACTATACTTTGGCCACCTGATGCAAAGAAATGATTCATTTGAAAAGACCCTGATGTTGGGAAAGATTGGAGGCATGACGACAGAGGATGAGATCCAACCAGTCCATCCTAAAGGAAATCAGTCCTGAATATTCATTGGAAGGACTGATGCTGAAGCTGAAACTCCAACACCTGGCCACCTGATGTCAAGAGCTGACTCATTTGAAAAGACCCTGCTGCTGGGAAAGATTGAGGGCAGGAGGAAAAGGGGATGACAGAGGATGAGATGGTTGGATGGTATCACATGAGTTTGAGTAGACTCCAGGAGTTGGTGATGGACAGGGAGGCCTGGCATGCTGCAGTCCATGCGGTCGCAAAGAGTCAGACATGACTGAGTGACTGAACTGAACTGAACTGAACTGATACTGTAAGGAATTGAACTGCACTGTTTTTTTTTTTTTTTTAATAACAGAATATGACTAGAAAGCTAGGGGATCCACCCAATATGTCAAAACTTGATAAATTCAGCACAATAAACAGTTGGAGATAAAAGCATTTCGCGTTTGTGTTCTACCATGTTCAACGTACTGATTCCACAAATACAGTCACATTTCATGCTGACAATAGCCATAAAAAGTAGATACTAGTATTATTAATATTTTATGTAACATGTATATTATATGTAATATACATAATAAATTATAACATGAAATATTACTAATTACATATAATAAATTTTTTGTCCTTTTCTACAGTTCATGAGGTTCTCATGGCAAGTATACTAGGGTGGTTTGCCATTCCTTCCTCCTCATTGGAAAAGTCCCTGATACTGGGAAAGATTGAGGGCAGAAGGAGAAGAGGGCATCAGAGGATGAGATGGCTAGGTGGCATCACCAATACTATGGACATAAACTCAAGCAAACTTCAGGAGGTGATGAGGGACAGAGAGACCTGGCATGCTGCAGTCCATCAGGTCGCAAAGAGCCAGACACAACTGGGTGTCTGTACAACAACATACAATAAATATGTTTGTGTATATATATATATATATATATATATATATATATATAGTGACTTAGAATTAGAAGACATATTGTATATTCCCGTATTTTTTGGCTGGCTGGCATCTAAAGCATTTTTCTATATTTATGGAATGCCCAGCCTCACGAGTGTGTTTTGCTGGGAGGAAGACACCAATTTCAATATAGAAGTTGAAAATACAAAATACTCATTTTTCCCATTTTCCCTGATAGCTGTAGCATTGATGTCAGAAGGCTCTCCACCCACAGAGGTGCCTGTGTCAGATTCTGACCCAGACTCTAAATCCACTAAGAGGATTTGTGTGAGATGCCATCCTGATGGGAGCAGTGGCAGAATGCTGCCCAGTTTCCAGAGGCAGGAATCACAGTGGTTCCTGTAGACATGCCAGGATCTCAGTGACTATGAGGTTAGGGATGTGTGTAAAGCAACCAGATCACTGGTGATGGGCGAGAGAGCTGTGTGTGTTCAGTGCTGTGTCTTGATTTGTAACATAGGGTGTATCTGGTCATCTCCAAGCTGGTTCTTTGGCCTGCTTGGAGTTTCTGTTAGACACTGATAGCTTTAATAAATTTGTTTTTTGATTGAATTAGCTAGCATTATTTTTTGTTGCTCAACACTAAAAAACCCAGCTGACAGAGTGTTAAGTAACTGCTTTCTGATCACACATAATACAAATAGTAGAGCTAGATGCCAGTCCTTACTAGGTCACACTGAAGCTGAAGTTCTAACCCCCAGGACCTCTGAATGTGACTATATTTAGAGATATGTCTTTAAAGTGATCATTAAATTAAAATGAGGTTATGGGAGGAGGAGCCCTACCCCAATAGGACTGGTATCTGTATAAGAATAGGAAATTTGGATTCAGATCCATACAGAGGGAAGATGGTATGAAGACACAGGGAGAAGATGACCATCAACAAACCAAGGAGAGAGAGGCTTCCAAAGAAGCCAGTTTTGCAAACACTTGAATCTGTGACTTCTAGCCTCCAGAAATGTGACACAATACATTTCTAGTTGAAGCCACCCCGTCTGTGTGATTTTGTTATGGCAGCCCTGGTGAACTAATACGGGGAATGAAGAATCAGGAAAAATTCAAGATGATCTCAAAGTTGCTCATTTAGATAATTTGAAGAAAGATGTCAGTAAGGTTGGGAGGAATCTCCACTGGAGGGGGAGGGCAAGATTATAAATTCAATTTTGAATAGTTTAAGCTTGAGATTTCTGCAGGAGAGCATAATAGAAATGTTTAAAGCCTTAGCTTCTTTCCGAATCCTGCAAGAGACTTAAGCTTGAGGAAGAGAGAGAAAAGACACTTTTGGATATGTTTACTCTATTTGAACCAGCTCTGAACTGCCTGCTTTGTGAGCTTTAAAATGACAAAGGAGGGTTTATGCATGGAGTTTTCCAGTCCAAGTCCCTGCTGAAGGGTGACATGCTTCTTTCGGCAGCTGAAGGAACCTCCATTGTAACACAAGGCCATGCCATGGAGAATCATTCACTAGAGTGGTGACACCGCTTGGTTGGGAGATGAGATTTTAGTCCAGCACTGAGCCCATAGCTTCATTTCAGTGACCAGTCAAAAGTACATGCACTTTGTAATCTGGAGACAAATGAACCAAACACATTGAATTCTACCTTAATATGGTGTTTAAATTTCCTTTGCAGCATTTCTTAAATTTCCACTGAAATGTCTGTGTAGACCATCACCCATTGACTTACTACATAACATTAAGTGGCTATAATCACTGCAGGTGGTGACTACAGCCACGAAATTAAAAGATGCTTGCTCCTTGGAAGAAAATTATGACCATCATAGACAGCATATTAAAAAGCAGAGACATTACTTTGCCAACAAAGGTCTGTCTAGTCAAAGCTATGGTTTTTCCAGTAGTCATGTATGGATGTGAGAGTTGGACTATAAAGAAAGCTGAGCACTGAAGAATTGATGCTTTTGAACTGTGGTGTTGGAGAAGACTCTTGAGAGTCCCTTGGACAGCAAGGAGATCCAACCAGTCCGTCCTAAAAGAAATCAGTCCTGAATATTCACTGGAAGGACTGATGTTGAAGCTGAAACTCCAATACTGGGTTACCTGATGCAAAGAACTAACTCATTGGAAAAGATCCTGATGCTGGGAAAGATTGAAGGCAGGAGGAGAAGGGGATGACAGATGATGAAATGATTGGATGGCATCACCGGCTCAATGGATATGAGTTTGAGTAAACTCCGGGAGTTGGTGATAGATAGGAGGCCTGGCATGCTGCAGTCCATGGAGTCGCAAAGAGTTGGACACAACTGAGCGACTGAACTAAACCGAACCATGTCAGAACTCTGCCTTCCACTGCAGATAAATGGAGGATTAATCTAAACCTGGGCCTGTTTTCCAACAGCTTACTTTTTAGTTGAAAGTGGGCAACAAAGAGAAGGCAAACGTGAGAAGGAGGCTGTCCACCTGAAGAAACGGGTGGCTGGTGGGCATAGCCACAGGTTACTCCAGGCCTGCCTGCTAGGGGACTCAGCTGGCTGGGTACCTATGAAGTTGCCATAGATGGTTTTGGGATGCAAGAAGTCCTGATCATGGAAATTAATAAACCTCAAAAATATGCATCTGCAGGCAAGGGACTGAAACTTCCATGTAAATAAGTTCTAGTAAAAACAACAGATAATATTAGAATTATGCCTGTTTCAGTGTTCAAGGTGGTTGTGCTGGAACTTGGAGGGCAGAGGAAACAGAGCAAGGAGAATGAGGCAAGAGTGAAGAAGACCTGAAAGATATGAGCTTGGATAGTGTGACCACCTACGGAGAGTACAGCACGAGAGGCTATGGTGGCCTAGGTCCAACTGGCTGATTTCATGAGTTCTGTTCAGCTACCTCCATCTCCAGCCTACTCCCATTCCCAAACAGAAGATGCAGATGTCAATCTATTTGGCGCTTCCTACACTCCATTTTCTCTTTTTAAATGGCTACCATGATCTCAGGAAAAGAATTTACTTAACCATATTAGTAGCATCTTAAATAATGCAATTTTATCTTGTCAGTGAAATAGCTATAATTAAAACAAATTATATCTTTCCTTTCATAGCTTACTTCCAATAGCACATCTGATAGATTCTTAAAAAATGTTAACTTGTCTTATTTCAAAATTAATTCACGTTTAGAGTACAGCATTTAGAAAATTCTGGTGTAGGGCAAGTCCATGAGTGTTTAGCTGCCCAGGGTGTCTCCAGAGTCCAGTTTAATGCTCGCAGAGAGGATGTTGAATCAGTACTACATGTAGTGAACTATCCCACCCAGGAGACCACCCATAATTTCAATACCAAGAGCTAACTGTTGTTCAGTTGCTAAGTCATGTCTGACACTTTGAGACCCCATGGACTGCAGCACACCAGCTTTTCCTGTCCTTCAGTATCTCCTGGAGTTTACCCAGACTCATGCCCATGGTGTCAATAATGCCATCCAACCATCTTATCCCTTCTCCTCCTGCTCTCAATCTTAACCAGCATTTAGAGTTTTTTCTGTCTACTTTTTGATACCTATTTTTCCAATCACGCATGTGCAAGCATACATAAACAAATGTATACATGTGTAACACTATATGTTTACACAGTTAGTTTTACAAAGCACAAAGTTGAGTGGCTGTTACAGGGCACCTATGAGAAATGACATGTGACAATGTGATGAAAGCATTGGGCCTATTGCTCTTAATGGTCCCAATAGCTGACCTTTTCACAGCAGCCCTGAGGTAGAACAAACAATTTCTGCCAAACACTTAGTTAAATTTCCCCTCCTTCTTTGAAGTACTTGCTTCTTTGCTCTAATTTATGTGTGTAAGTTAGAGAGAAACATTGCTCCCTTAAATAAGATTAAAGGGAGTTGTAATTACATTTCACCACATCCCCTGAATTCTTCCACCTGGGAAAGTAAGGAAAAATCAAAATGCCTCTTCCTCTTACTAGGCTATTCACTAAACAATCTTTACATTTCTTAGAGGCAGCAGATGAGATCTATTACCAATGGCGAAAACATCCACTGGGGTTCAGGAATATTCAGGCAATTGAAGGTTTCCACTTTCAAGGACAGCAGTTCATCAATCTAAGTATCTAGGGAAATAATGAATACATTGTCGTACATTTATACATTGGGCTGCTCAGTTACAAAAAGAAAACACTTGAGTTACATGGATGAGTGTCAAAAGAAAACTTAAAAGTAAAGTTGCAGAATTAGAGGTACGGTAAAATATCATGCATATAAAATTTAAAACAAAAATGTTTTTCTGAAGTATCAGAATTTTTATTTCAATTTTTAAAATTTTTATTGAAATATAATTGATTTACAATGTTTTTTTAGTTTTAAGGGTACAAAAAAGTGATTATGTTATACATATATATACTTACATATAAATATATTCTGAATTTACATTCTCTATTATAGGTTATTATGAGATATTGAGTATAATTCTGTACTATACACCTTGTTGGTTACCTATTTTACATTTAATAGTGTGTGCATTTTAATCCCAACTCCTAAAAATGTGAAACATACCTTTGACGGAATCATCTGTGCGTAGTAACTTGAGAATAATACAGGCAAATTTCAAATTTATTATGTCGTTGTTGTTGTTGTTTGGTCAGTAAGTCACGTCTAACTCTTGCGACCCCGTGGACTGTAGCCTGCCAGCCTCCTCTGTTCATAGGATTCTCCAGGCAAGAAATACTGGAGTGGGCTGCCATTTCCTTCTCCAGGGGATCCTCCTGACTCAGGGATCAAACCCATGGGCATGCAGCTTCTTTACCACTGAGTCACTAAGGAAGCCCATTCGTTACATTGGGGAGAAAAAAATGACAGCACAAGGGGTACAAAATTTTTTATTTTAATCTGTAATGTTTGTTTCTTAAGCTGAGTAGAGAGTATGTAAGGGTTCATATACTCAAAAGCATATTTTAGTGCCTGAAATATTTCACAATTCAAAAAAAATCATGATGTAACTGATATCTTCAGATTATTAAAGGTCTGGCATGTTAATGGTGGGCAGTATCCCAAGACCTATGACCAAAGCTATTATTATAAAGGTGATTTTTAGGTCATTCTTTGGAAAAACCTAAAAGAGTTGTGTAAAAAAAATGAACAGTTTCTCCTATATGGCTAAGGAGCTAAGGTCTTCAGGAATAGCAAACCACAATAGAAGCAGAGTTAATGTTGTATTAAGAATAAGGATTTCTTTTTTCCTACAAAATTCCCAAGATAGTCCCCAGTAAAGCTTTACATTATGGCAGCATCAGTTTGAATACTCTTCTTTCTGTTTGTGTCCCTCGAAGCGCCTCAGCCCTACTGAACTTCAGCTTCATAGGCTGGTACTTCCTGCCATTTGTACCTTTGACACTGCTGTCTGACATTGCCCTGGCTAAATGGGACTTGTTTCCATTGCCAGAAGCACTATCACCACTCTGTGTCAGCCATAAGGTCTCATTGGCACCCTACAAGACCAGGAGTTTCTCATGTCTGGACATCTTTAAAAAGAGGCAGATGGTCACAGGTATTATAAAAGGGATTCTAGTAGCCTCTGGTATATTAGAGCTAATAACTTCTGAATATTTATCTCTATATATTCATCTATACAAGAAATACTGAGTGCTAATTTTGTACACAGCACCTTGCCTGTTCAGTTTCTATAGTTTTGGGCTTTGATTCTGCAAACATGTCTGTTTTCACAAAATGGAAACTGGGACACAAAGGGAGAGGAAACTTATTTTAAGTAAACAATCAGTGGGCAGACAGGCTGTGGTTTGCAAACCTATCAGGTTGTGTCTTGTTGTCAAGAGCAGCACAAGTCACAGGAATATTTCAGAGATAATAGCCACATTCACAAACTTATAGATATCTCACCATAGAAGAGACCCCATAGGACATTGAATACAAACACCTGATTTTACAGATGAGGAAACAAAAGCCTAGGGAGAATTCGGTGGCTAACTAATGGCAGAACCTATTCTTAGATACAGTATTTCCCTCTTAATCTTGAAGGTTATGGTCCTGAAAATCCCTGTGGTATGGAGAAATTATGTTTGAGGAACTTATGACCTTGAAAAGAAAATAGAGTTTGGGAAGTTAGTGGATGAATTGAAGAAAGTTATCATAATTATCTATTTTCCTAACATAAACTATTACAGATGCCATTTATACTCACTTTATTTGATAAATAAATTTGTAATGATGAATCCCTTAAAACTGATTTTTATTTACTCTTTAGAATTTCTTATTACCAACTGCAGAGTTTCTCTCTTTGCACAGTATTTAAAAACTTCTTGTCATTTGTTTTCATTTTGCAAGTGATGGTTCCAATGTATAGCTTTCTGTTTCACGTCCTATGGTCCTATGTTTTGTGTGTGTGTGTGTGTGCCTTCGATATAATCATTCTTCCTTAAAATTCTCACTTACTTTGACTCTATGACAACTCTATTTTTACCGTGCCTTCTCCCACATCCCTAGCTGTTTCTCCTCTAGTACACTTTAACTGTAGCTGCTCACCAGGATTATGCCCTTAATTTTCACCTCCTCCCACTATCTCCCTATATAATCATCACTATTTGATAATGAGGCCCTGGCAAATAGAACTGTCTAATATCCTTCTAATCCGTGTTTTCCCCTCTATTCCTGCTGTTAATGCCTTAGCTCAGGGTTTCAACCACTCTTACCTGGGCCACTGCAGCAAGCTCTTTGTCATTGGTCTCACATCTCTCAAATGCATTATCGGCATTGTGGTCTGAGTAACATTTTTCTTCTGACTGTTTATAGCTTTCAGTGGCTCCATGTTACCTATTGAACACTGTTCAAACTCATAAGCATTTCATTTCATCCAAGGCCCTCCATCTTAGCCCTTTCATCCTTTGTTCCAGGTATATTAATCTATTGAATATATTCAATAGAATGCACCAGGCTGTTACCTTGTGATGTGACTTGGTCATTTGGTCAACAGACTGTTCTTCATTGGGAACACCCTTCTGTCTGCCCTCTTCGCTCTACCGATTTCTCCTCCCGTGTGCCCACCTACATCTCTTTGAAGACTCTTCTCAGTCAGCATCTAGTGTTTGAGGGTACTACCTCCTACTCTCTTTCTGCTCACCCAGTATTTTGTTGAGACTAATAGGAGCTTTCTACCACAAAATCTGAATTCCTCTGTCCATGATTCCTATTGTCTCTGTCCCTGTTTTAATTGAGTGTGTCCCCTTTTAATCAAAGGCCTGTCTTTCAACCGTGCTTGGTATCCCATTCTTCTCAGGAATTTAAATGCTTTTGTCATGCCTCTACTGAATTATTCCCACCAGTATATGCACCTAATCAAGTATTATTATCCTAAAAACTAAAATTAAAAAGCTCTGTATCAATCCACATCTCCTTCTAGCTACCATATCATTCTTCTATTTCCCTATGAAACTCCATAAAATAAATGTGTATATATTATAGCACCCTCACTTTTATACTTCACGTTCACTTTGTAATTTACTTGAAATTGACATCCACTCTCACAACCTAGTTGGTCACTAACAACCTCTGTATTGCAAAATCAACATTAAAATATTCAATAATTGACCATTCTTCTCCCAAAATTCTGTTTTTGGCTTATAAGGTTTCATATTTTCCCAGTTTCCCCCTGCTTCTCTACATGTTCCTCCTAAGTCTCCTTTGCATCTCCTTTGAATATCATATCTCTAATATTAAATTTCCTAAATATTCTAATCTAAGCCCCAAGTCTCATGTTTCCATAAAATGACCTTCTCCATCCTTGTGGCTTAAAATACCATTTTCAGGTCAACAATTCCTACATATGTACTTCTAGTCCTAACCTTCCCTCTCACCCTTATATACCTTTGTTTTCCACTCTGTCATAGATACTTCAGGATCATTTCCCACAAATAGATCCAAGATGCAGTTTTTATTTTCTTCTAAAAACCTTCTTCCAACTTTCTTTCCTTTGGTACCACCAACTACCCAGTTTCTTATGAAACCTGGGAGATACTCATAATTCCTCCCTGTTTCTCTTCCTCTTAGTCTAGCTAATCAATAAGTCCAATCATCTGCTTCTCCTAAATGTATATCAAGGTGATCGACTTCTCTCTATTGTCACTGCCACACTCTAGTCCAAGTTATCAAGATTTTAAACCCAATTACCAGAATACCTCCATACACATGACACACAGCCATTCCCATTCCTAAGTGATTCTGTACACAGGCACAGAAATAGTCTTTCTTGAAACATAAATCTAGCATGACACTCTCTGACAATTTAAAATCTCTCTTTGCACTTTGTCTTAAGTCCAGGCACATGGATGTGGCTTCTCTGCCAGTCAACCCCTTGCTCAGATCCCCAAGCTTATTCTACATAGTATTCCCTCAGCTTCCATAGTCTACATTCACCAACTCCTGACATTTTCCCAAGCAAGCTAGTTTCTGTCTTATATCAACCCCTCACGTGGTGTTTCTTCTACTTAAAACTACACTTACTCGGATGTTTTAATGTTCTAATGTGTCTCTAGCTTTTGGCTTAATATCATCTTTTCAGAGACATCTTGGTGGTTTTATCTTTATCAGTCTGCCATCCATTCTTTATCTGTGGATCAGCCTTGTTCCCCTAATCTCTAATTATATGTTTATTTATTTATTTTGTTGCTCTTTGTTTCTTGCTATTTCTTCCATTAGATTCTATAGAAGGCTATGCATAATTGACCAAAATATATCTAGTCCCTATCAGAGTGCTTGTTATCTAGTAATACTAAGTGATTATTTGGTGAATCACTTAATGATATTTGCAGTCATATGTGTGCTTTTTTAATAGATTGAAAATAGATTTCCTAAGCTGATATGTAGGATCAAGGAATGAAGAGTAGAACATAGTACCATTTTGGAATAAAGTTTCACTTCAAATTCAGCAACTCTTCAAGAAACAGTTAGAAGCATTCCTGGGACTAAGAAGCTGTTATCCACTCTAGTCTACTTGGGCACATTAATGTCTCTACTTACTGACCTTTTGCATAACAGTAAAATAGAAAGTTTTTGAAACCATGAATACCTAGAGTTTGACATTTACAAATACGCCCTCAGGAGAAATAATATCCTGATAAACTTTGATTGTACTAAAAGGTTATTTTTAGCACTTCATTTCATTTTGACTATTTTATTAGCATTTTTTAAAGAAACAGAATTAACAGGATATATATATATATATTTTCCCCAGTGGCTGTGGGTTTGATCCCTGGGTCAGAAAGATCCCCTAGCGAAGGAAATGGCAACCCACTCCAGTATTCTTGCCTGAAAAATTCTGTGAACATAGGAGCCTGGTGGGCTACAGTCCACAGGGTGGCAAAGAGTTGGACACGACTGAGCAGACATACACTATGCATCCAAAGACAAATATATATATAAAGAAATTTGTTATAAGAAATTGTCTCATGGGATTATAGAGGATAAAGTCCCAAAATCAACAGCTGGTGAACTGGAGACCCAAAAGTGCTGACATGTAGTTTTAGTCCAAGTCCCAAGGCCTGATAACCAGGAGAGCTGATGGTGTAATTTCTAGTTCAAAAGATGGTAGGCTTGAGACCAAGAGGAGCAGTGTTTCAGTTTGAGTACAAAGGCAGTTTCTCAGTCATGTCCGACTCTTTGTGACCCAGTGGAGTGCAGCATGCCAGGCTTCCCTGTCCATCACCAACTCCTGGAGCTTGCTCAAACTCATGTCCATTGAGTTGGTATTGCCATCCAACCATCTCAGCCTCTGTCATCCCTTTCTGCTCCCTCCCTCAATCTTTCCCAGCATCAGGGACTTTTCGAATGAGTCAGTTCTTTGCACCAGGTGGCCAAAATATTGGAGCTTCAGCTTCAGCATCAGTTCTTCCAATGAATATTCAGGACTGATTTCTTTTAGGATTGACTGGTTTGATCTCCTTGCATTCCAAGGGACTCTGAAAAGTCAAAAAATATTCCCAAATGCAGTACTTGGATGCAGTCTCAAAAATGATAGGATGATCTTTGTCCATTTCCAAAGCAAACCATTCAATATCACAGTAATCCAAGTCTACGCCCCAACCACTAATGCCAAAGAAGCTGAAGTTGAACAATTTTGTGATGACCTACAAGGCCTTCTAGAACTAATGCCAAAAAAAGATGTCCTTTCCATCACAGGGGACTGGAATGCAAAAGTAGGAAGTGAAGAGATAGAGCAACAGGCAAGTTTGGCCTTGGAGTACAAAATGAAGCAGGGCAAAGGCTAATAGAGTTTTGCCAAGAGACTGCACTAGTTGTAATAAACACCTTCTTCCAACAAAACAAGAAGTGACTTTACACAGGGACATCACCAGTTGGTCAATACCAAAATCAGATTGATTATAGATTGGTTATGTTCTTTGCAGCCGAAGATGGAGAAGCTCTATAGAGTCAGCAAAAACAACACTGGGAGCTGACTGTGGCTCAGATCATGAACTCCTTATTGCGAAATTCAGACTTAAATTGAAGAAAGTGGGAAAACCACTAGACCATTCAAGTATGACCTAAATCAAATCCCTTACAATTATACAGTGGAAGTGACAAATAGATTCAAGGGATTAGATGATAGACAGAGTGCCTGAAGAACTATAGACGGAGGTTCGTGACATTGTACAGGAGGTAGTGATCAAGATATTCTCAAAAAAGGAAATGCAAAAAGGCAAAATTGTTTTCTGAGGAGGCCTTACAAATGGCTAAGAAAAGAAGAGAAGTGAAAGACAAAGGAGAAAAGGAAAGGTATACCAATTAGTATTCAGATGTTAATCTCAACCAGAAACACTCTCATAGACACACCCAGAATAATGTGTGGACCCTGTGGTCCAGTCAATTGAAACACATTAACCACTGTAAACACATGGTAAGTTGGCAATGGATTCAGGAGGTTTAAACTTAAAAGTTTACATTGTGTGTTTAGCAAGTGAGTTTTACAGTTTTCCTCATATAGATTGTCTACATTTTCTAGTTAAATTTTTCATAGATATTTTATATCTTTTCTATTATTAATGAAGCTTTAATGTTTTAAAATATTTTCTACCCCGTGGTTATCTATATATTAGTTCAGTTCAGTTGCTCAATCACGTCCAACTCTTTGCAACCCCATGAATTGCAGCACACCAGCCCTCCCTGTCCATCACCAACTCCTGGAGTTCACTCAGACTCAGTCCATCGAGTCAGTGATACCATCCAGCCATCTCATCCTCTGTCATCCCCTTCTCCTCCTGCCCCCAATACCTCCCAGCATCAGAGTCTTTTCCAATGAGTCAACTCTTCGCATGAGGTGGCCAAAGTACTGGAGTTTCAGCTTTAGCAACATTCCTTCCAAAGAACACTCAGGACTGATTTCCTTTAGAATGGACTGGTTGGGTCTCCTTGTGGTCCAAGGGACTCTCAAGAGTCTTCTCCAACACCACAGTTCAAAAGCATCAATTCTTCAGCGCTCAGCTTTCTTCACAGTCCAACTCTCACATCCATACATGACTACTGGAAAAACCACAGACTTGACTAGACGGACCTTTGTTGGTAAACTAATGTCTCTGCTTTTGAATATGCTGTCTAGATTGGTCATAATTTTCCTTCCAAGGAGCAAGCGTCTTTTAATTTCATGGCTGCAGTCACCATCTGCAGTGAAATTGGAGCCCAAAAAATGAAGTCTGACACTGTTTCCATTGTTTCCCCATCTATTTCCCATGAAGTGATGGGACCATATATATGCTTATAACTAAATTCAATAACTAATTTTAAATTTTACTGGTGAATACATCTCATATATTAAATAATAGATGTGTTAGAGGGAATGGTTGAGAGGCATATCACATTCTCGACTTTGATGGAAGCGGTCCTATGTTCCCCCGTTAACAATGACGGGAGTATGTTATGATGTCAGAGAAGAGTTTTAGTAAGGGTAGAATGATTGCATGCATGCATGCTCAGTTGCTTCAGTCATGTCAGACTCTTTCTGACCCTAATGAGTGTAGCCTGCCAGGCTCCTCTATCCATAGGATCCTCCAGGCCAAGAATACTGGAGTGGGTTGCCCTTTCCTTTTCAGGGGATCTTCCTGACCTAAGGATTGAACCCGTATCTGCGGTGACTAGTGCATTGCAGGAGGATTCTTTACCCTGAGCCAGCAGGGAAACCCCTTGGAATGATTATGCTCTGGTAATAACCTAAAATTCTCAATTACATAAACAAAAATTTTCTACCTTGTTTATTATGTTGTTTGAGTCCTCTCTCTCCTTATTTATTTTTAGTTCACTTGATCTGTTTTGGACCAAAAATGGTAAACGGAAGCTTCTGACATCTTGTACCTTTCTGTTTCTCCATGAATTTCTGCAAAGTCTCCTTTGTTATTTGCTTTGCTGTTTTAGTCGCTAAGTTGTGTCTGACTCTTCTGCAACCCCTTGGACTGTAACCTGCCAGGCTCCTCTGTCCATGGGATTTCCCAAGCAGGAATAATGGAGTGTGTTGCATTTCCTTTTCCAGGGGATCTTCCCCAACCAAGGACTGAACCAGTATCTCCTGCATTGAAGTTGGATTCTTTACCACTGAGCCACCAGGAAAGGCTCAGGTGCTGCCATTGTTATAGGTGCTGCCATTTTTAAGCATATGTCATCAAAATTTCATTGTCCTCTTTAACATTATAAATTTCGTTCTTTTTCTGTTATGCTTATTAGCCAGAAATCACCTTGGATACTGAGATTATACACCCTACTTAACAAGAATAAGTGTCATTTTTTGATCATTTGGAGTCAGTTTTCCTTATGTTCCTTTATCATGTCGACACAAGTCTTCTTCCATTTCAGGAAAAGTTTCTTAAATTATATTTAATTTTTTTGTTTTATTGTATGGTTTTCTTTGGAGGGAAATATACCAATGCACAAATTAAATCTTCTTTGTCTTCTACAGTTGTCTTTTTTCTCTATGATTTAAAAAAAAAAAATCTTTCTTCATTTTTATTTCTCTTCATTTGCTTTTTGAGTTTCTATCCTGTCTTTTACTCTCTGTAGTATCTATTTTCCTAAGTGCTAATAATTAATCTTCATTTCTGAAATAATTTGATTTTATCTATTTTCTGCCTGAGTTCTGCTAGTAACTGGTTTACTTTCTCCTATTTTTGACAACTTTGGCCTAAGGAACACTTCCATAATTTCTTACATTTCTGTTTTGTGGTTTTCTTTTATAAGAGTAATTGCTTCAGTACTGTTTTAATATTAGGTTATAATTTTTATCTGCCTTGCTGATATTTTTCCACTGAAATTTCTTCATTTGCAGAGTAGTTTTGCTTATGTTTAGTAGTATTTTTTCTCGTGGTGTCTTTGTATGCGTGCTGCACTTTTTCTTTTCTTGATATTCATAATCAATGAGTTGAATTTTTCTGGACTTGTTATTAATAAAAGCCAGAGTTACTTGGAAGAGTGAGTAGGGGCAATGTATCCTTCAAACCATTATACGTCAACAGCACTTTTGTTATCACAGAAATAAATACTGCATTTTCCTTAAAATGTGTTCTTTCTCTAGAACCTAATTTAATTCAGAAGGATTTATTCATCTTACATTTGCTGGTTTTCCTTCACCAGCTGCTGCACCTCTCCACACCTTCAGAGTACTTTAATTGGTTCACTTATTTATTTACTTTTTTTTTTTGGTAGATTCCAGGATCTACCTTGGGCCCCACCGGGCACTTTCTTCACCTCTCATTTTGTCTCTCCCACCATTTGGTTCCTGTAAGACCTCAGTCTAGCTCCCAACAGCTCCTGCTCAGGTTGGCGCTCTCCCCTTTTAGCAATGTGTGCTTTCTGCACGTTTCTAAGGTCTGTATCCACTCAGCCCCTCAGCCTGCCCACACCTCCTCACCATTCGGTCTCAATGTTCTCTAGAGCAACCTGCCTCTTGGAAGATTACAAATGTTTTTCTGTTCTCTAGTTTCAGTGAAAAATAGAATTTGCAGCGATTTTTGTACTGTCTCTTGTTGCTCTTGTTTATTTTCCATGGAGAAACATGGAAGTCCTGAGAACTAAACTACCACTGCTTTCTTGCTGGAAACCCTACTAAACATGTTCTTTATTGCCGTCAGGCCTGTTCCCAACGTTTACAGCTCTAGGAGCGCAATTACACATGTAGGCCAATATACCATACATGAAATCTTTGAGGATTTTAAATCAAGCTAACACAGCTATTGAGACATGTTCTAGTGTCCTTCTTTGATAATATCTTCTTAATTACCTATAAGGTCAGATTCAAATGTATCTTTTTCAGAATCTACTGAGTTCTACTCTAGTCCCCATCATGCTGCCCACCCTATTTGCTTAATCTGAAACTGCATCTCTATGTCATCTATACTCAGCTGCCCCTGAGATATCCTGTAGATACAAAGGTATACCCAACTGCAGTATAGCTCACCCTTGGAATACCCAGGGAAAAGGTGAAGGCCTTGGAAATGAATCTCTGTGGCAGAGAATTTGTGGCCCTGGCTCCCCAGAGCATATTGCATGAGTCATCTGGAGGCACTCTCCCTTAATCCTATGAAATCCTTACTCAGAGGAGAAGAAAGTGAAAGTGAAAGTTGCTCAGTTGTGTCCAACTCTTTGCAACTCCATGGACTATAGTCCATGGAATTCTCCAGGACAGAATACTGAAGTGGGTAGTCTTTACCCTTCTCCAGGGGATCTTCCCAACCCAGGGGTCGAACCCAGGTCTCCCACATTGCATTTGGATTCTTTACCAGCTGAGCCACAGAAGTACTGGCCAAATGAACCCAGAAGAGGATTGTTAGAAGTGTGGGCACCATATATTTCACCAGTACTTATTGAATTGTTACCATTAACATTTGTTTATTATGTAAAGTTAAAGTTTTAAAAGAAGAGTTCTAAATGAATCAAAAAGTGTTCTTTTTCATTTAAAAAATATCTTGTAGCTTTTTTCATGGGAAATTTAAAATCTAAGTAAGTGAATAGTAGGAATGCTGATTATTTTAATTTTCTTCTTTGTCTTTTCCTATAGGCTATAAATTTTCCACTCCACATATGCACTATTTTCACAATTAGAAAAGAAACATTAAAAATAAAAACAGACTACAAACATAGATGGTGAACCCACTAAAAGGGAGTATAATACTAATATTTAGGTTTAAAAAAAGGATTTTCATCTTTTTCTAGTGAGCCATGGCATATTTCCAAGGGCTTTTACACACACACACACACACACACATGCGCACGCACGCATTCATGCATGCACACATTGCAGGTCTTAAGAAAGAAATGTCAGTCAAAAATTACAGCTGATTTGACTTTGGATCTTTGGACACAGGTCTAAGATATAAAGGGCTTCCCAGGTGGTGCTAGTGGTAAAGAACCGACCTGCTAATGCAGGGGACATAAAAGATGCAGGTTCGACCTCTGGGTGGAGAAGATCACCTGGAGGAGGGCATGGCCATCCACTCAAGTATTCTTGCCTGGAGAATCCCATGGAGAAGGAGCCTAGAGGGCTATGGTCCAAAGGGTCTTGAAGAGTCACACATGACTGAAGCGACTTATCACACAGGCATGCTAAGAGACAAGATGTCCTTGGGTGGTGTCTGTAGCTATCGTCCTTGTGCACCATCATCTCTGATGTTCAAGTCCATGGGCGGCATACAGCATCCACAGAGAATAGCCAGCTCCTGCCAGAAGCGTTCTTTCACCTGCAAGAGTGCCTATGTGACCATTTCAGTTTGCATGAATAGAACTTCCTATAGTGGGTTTCAGACAGGAACCTGTGAGTGGAGCTGCCAATGTCAAAGGAGCGTTAGGTCTGGAATTTCCCAGAAGCAGTTTCACAAGTGTGGGATATTCTGGTGTTTGATTTATGTTCTTGCTCATTTTGGTACACAGGTTTCTCTTTGTAAAGCTCTTAGAACTTTTCCTCAGAACAGTTCCCCTCTTACCTGCTAAGTTGCTTCAGTTGTGTCCGACTCTGTGCGACCCCATAGACAAGAGCCCACCAGGCTCCCCTGTCCCTAGGATTCTCCAGGCAAGAACACTGGAGTGGGTTGCCATTTCCTTCTCCAATGCATGAAAGTGAAGTTGTTCAGTCATGTCTAACTCTTTGCGGACCCCATGGACCGCAGCCTACCAGGCTCCTCCGTCTATGGGATTCTCCAGGCAAGAGTACTGGAGTGGGGTGCCATTGCCTTCTCCTAGCCTCTCACCAGGGCACTTCTAATTGGACAAAACTGGTAGTATTATTGAACCTTTATTTTGTTAGTTCCAAATACTTGTTACAGAATGTATATATAAGACTTGATTTCTTCTGTTTATAGTACTAAATCTGTGATTAAAATAATATTTCAATTTTTTTTTGTCTTGGAACTAGCAGTAAGAACCAATTTCATTTATTTCAAGTTCTCTGTTTCCCAAAGTCCCTCATGCACCACATATTCTTCATCTAGAGAGTTTCTGTTCTTAAGTCAGCCCTCTTTGGGGACTCACATAGCAAAAGAACTGTACGAGAACATTTAGATTTTTAAATAATTCTTATAGGCCCTGAATTAATGGAATTCTAATGAAGAGGTCATTTCTCCCTTTTGAGAAGTACACTTCCGTTTCTGACACTAAAAACTTTCTGACACTAAAAACTTTATGCCAAACAGCATCATCACCCTCAAGACTAGAT
The DNA here is from genome assembly GCF_032405125.1 of Capricornis sumatraensis. NCBI lineage: Eukaryota > Metazoa > Chordata > Mammalia > Artiodactyla > Bovidae > Capricornis > Capricornis sumatraensis. The sequence continues at coordinate 148,393,693 of NC_091070.1, read as the reverse complement.
AGTTTCTCTTCACCCTGCAGGTGTGTCTTCTCCTCTCCCAAGTGCTCTGCAAAGCGCATTAGAAGTTTGTTTTTCATGTTAGTATATTTTGTGTGTTCTCTTCATTCTGTTTCCCTCTAAGACCATTTTTTTTTTTAAAGTAGATCTCTAGCTTTTATATTTTTATTTTTTAACTTTTTATTTATATCATTTATAAAGGTATAGTACATAAAAATTAGGAAGATTATTTCAGGGGGAAAAACATAAAGAAGAAAAGAAAAGAAAAAATCATGTATAATTCCACTATCCAAGGCAATCATTGTTACTACCTTCATTTCAGTGCACAATGAAAAATGGAGTGTTTGTTTTTTTTTTCCTTTTCTTTCCTCTTCCAAATCCACTGCTAGATATAATGGAAGCCTCTCCAAGGATAACCCTATTTATGAGCAATTATTCTAAAGTGTTTCATTTCTAAATATAGAATCTAGAATCTGAGAATTTACTAAATGCAAGGATGACATCATATAAACAGATATCCAAACCTCTTATCCCACATTCATGAAAGTGCTCATTTCTGTGTTTGAAGATGTGTGGCTGTTATCTTTTTATACCATGCTTTGCCTGAATTTTATTTCTCCTTTATACATGATCCAGCCAGCCATACTGCCTGTGTAAATACAACTCAGGCTTTCTTCTTTCTGATACTCGAAAATCTATCTTCAACATTTTTGATCAGTGTGCAGTGCATTAAATACTACAGCAGATGGTGCTTTTTGATGATGTGTTTCTACATGAAACCACATTTTGTCCTGTATGCTGCATTATCAAAAAATCAAACATGTAATTATGCAAATATGTATGCCTTTATAATAATCAAGTTTTATTGTAAATGGTTGATGCACATCAATTTGATCCTGTAGTGCTGTTTTAAGTGCGGTTTAAGTGGCTTTTCAGTGTACCCAGAGGCAACACAAATGCATCTCTGGAATATTAATAAAATCCTGAATCTTTGAGACCCCAACTGGAATCTCATTGCTTGCACTGATTGAAACAAAATGCTAATCCTTTCCTTTAAAAAAATCCCCTTTGTTATTTAAAACACAGATATTAGTATGATATGAAGGGCCATTTTATTTTAAATTGTATTTTAATGTAGTTGTTAAAATAATGCCTAATCATACTATATTCAGTCTTCACAATGTAAATTTGATGAGACATGAATCCAATCATTTTGCAACAATGAATGCAGTCATGTATTTTAACCAGTCCGGTTTTTCTAATTCCATAAATTTCTATTGCCAGTGGCTGTTTACCGGTTTCTCTTTTGGATGCGTTAGCTGTCCTTTGTGGGGACATGTATTGTGAATATTCATGGCAGGAACAATTGACTTCTTTAAAAAAAAAAAAAAAGAAGAAGAGGAATTCTTTAAGTTGAATTCCTGTGAGCATTTTTCAAGCAGGATTATAAAATAGACAGTAGAATTTATTACTAAACAGAATTCGGGTTTTATACATTAGATTGTTTCATTGGTACATAATAGTGCCTGCTCGTCTCTCCCCAAATACAAACACTCTTACACATTCTGCTGTGGTTAAGCTAAACAGATGGACTGTGGATACTGATAATCTATGGTTGTAAATTATTTTTGCTTGTTTCTTCCTCTTGAAGAGAAATAAAAGGATGAGAAAAGTAGAATACAAAAGGAAGAGTAATGTAGCTTTAGAGGGAAGAAAATAACCATATAATTTCCTTTTTCTATTTCCAGTTCTCCTTCTCTTTATGTTTACTTTGTTTATTGGGTTTACTATAATTATGGGTTGTGTTTTCAGTGGGCGCCACTCCCTCGCAAGATGAAATATGCAGTTTTTTCCCTTTGGTCTCATGCCTGCTTCCCTTTGCACTATCCTTCATCTTACCATCAAGCATTTCTTTCTTCCAAATACATGGATTCATTTGATGTATTCTTTCATTTTCACCTATTGTGCACACTCTGTCATTAAATCTCAGGCTATTTTTATTTGCCTTGTGCTCAACTTTCTGATCCAATGTCCCTAATGCACCACTGTCCATATTCACTGACTCCTCCTTATTCTGATCTCTTTGGTGATTGCCTATTTGCTGTCTGATCTGTTGTGAGCATTTATCAAAATTTCATCATTTTATCTCTTTCAGATTTTTGTATCTCCATTTATTCATTTCTCTGACTCACCAATATCAAGAGCTACAGGTATATAGATTTTTTTTTGGCGGGGGGTGGGGGGAGGTGGGTAGGGAAGAAGGCATACTGTACTGGAATTCTTTTACGGCTTAGAGGTTTATCAGTATAACCACATGATTAAACAAACCTCAAGGATTCATATCTGAATAGTTGAAAATAATTTTTACATGCTCTAGCTCTCTGAGATGTTCTAGGAGTTTAAAACTTTCCTATAATTGCTGTCATGGTTATTAATTATCCATGTCCATTTTGCTTCCTCCAGGCACATTAGTGTTTTCTTGATAGTTGAAACTGTGCTATTTGGGTAAGTCGTTAAAAATGCTATGGGTTTTTTTACTTGTTATTAATACTATTGAGAGATTTTCAGAATAAAAATGGCAGAGTCCAAGGAGATTGCATACACACATATACACAGACATCCACATTTATATAGTTGTTAAGTACTGTTAGTGGCCATGTGTAAAGATCAAGGTAAGCTCTGGTTGGTTTTCAGATTCCAATCCACATGATTTCCTTCTCTGTTAATAATCAGAGCCCTAGTGATGCCTCTTGGAATCAAGAGAACTGAGCTTGCATGTATGTTTAAGTGTCCATTATATCTGGGATTTTACTAATTACCGTAGGCTGAGTGGGTTAAGGCTGATCTGAGAATCAAAAAAATTCATATCCTTAAAACTATGTATGAATAAAATGTTGATTTCATTCAGACTTTATAATCTTATAGGTAACTCTTATATAAACATAAGAATAAGGTCCAGTTAGTATTTTTTCCACGGTAGCCATTTTTAGTTTGGCAAAGTGGGATTCATATACTATCTGAAGTATTTGTTGATATAGCAAAAATCAATAGTATCTCTGGTCTTTTGATTGACTTTTACATATGCAATATAATGCATTTTTTTCAGTTTTTGAATTTAACTTTAGACGACATGACATTTCAAGCTGTTTAGAGATAAAAACATGACAGTAATATATACAACTGTAAAATTGATTTTAATAGAGTAACAAGAAATGTAGTCACTTATTCTGTTTAAGTTTCCCCAGCAGAAATTGCTTCTGCATCAAGCCTATTACAAATGCAATTCACTAAGGTCTTATGGGTGACAAAGCTTTAATTAGCATCACATTGTTTTCTAATGTGATTTTGCACTTGTAAAAACAGGATTAGGAATCAAAATATACTTTTATAAATGCCAGTTTTAATTGCATTACTCTTGGTGTGCATGTCTTTAAGCACCCCACGCAGCTTCTCACATAATACTTCTCTATTTGAAGGATTAAGTGTGAAACATAAAGATGGCATATATTGTCTAATAAAACACCTTTAAATCAGAAAAGGAAATACAGTCATTTATGGTATACAAGACTTCATCCAACATCAGCACCTTCTGAAGTCCATGCCCCCACAGCAGTCAGTGCCCATAAAAGAGGCAATGCTTAGCAATTGTCTGCTGTTTTATTCCATAGCAGGGAAATTAGAACAGCAGTGCACGAGTGTGCCTGCCTGCTTGAGAATAAAACTTAAGTCCCACTTGCTTCTTTCTAGCCCCTTTGCTAAAGACACCTGCATTGTATTTTCCATTTATCTTTCTTGCCATTTTTATTTCACATTTGTGTTGTTGTACATGATCCATTTAAGGAAAAGATCATCTTTTTTTCCTCAAAGAAATTATTCTAGATGATCATGATGAGTAGGTCAAATCCTAGAATTAAAGATTTACTTTAAAAATTACACTATTTCATCATTTTATTATGTCTCTATTCTTAGCCCTTAATAGACTTACTTGGGCTCACTCATCTTCAACACGTTCGTAGGTAAGCAATAACTTTCCTCACCTTTTAAACAGAGGTGAATCCAAAGACACAATGGGGTTAAACAATTTATCAAAGGTTAGCCAACATTTCAGCTGGAGAAAAATATACCAAAGCAGGTATTCCTATTTCACAGCTTTTGCAACTATGATTACTAGGACTGAGAAAGATAAAAGCTGGACACTATATTAAGGCGTCTTAAAAAAAAAAAAAAACAAGAAAAACTTTTTGTTTTGGTGGATGAAATGAATAGTGCTGGTTATTTGGAGAGGAGTTGGCACTGAAATGATCCTAGTGGAAAGTGACAGTTTTAATTTCGAAACGTTGCCTCTGTGCTACAGATGAAATGATTATTTGGGAAACTGATTCTTATTCTACAGCATCTCTGCATAGTCACAGCTATTTCCATTAAATGTGTTTGTGTCCATTTAGCTATTGGCTTAAGTCGTTGGGAAGAGAAGACATTTTAGTTTCCAATATTATGTTATTTGTTGTTTGAGGTCTAAAACTTAAAGTCCTCTATCTTTTTTACTGTATTTTTTCACTAATTTGATATTTAAAAATTTTCCAAACCAACAGATAGAATGCAAGGAGAGTACAATGGGTTTGATTGTTTTTAAATCTTGATTTTCTAGGAGGAAAAAAATCTGACTGCCAGATCAATGTAAATTTTAAAGTTTTTTTCATTTCTCTTTAATTGCTTCTTGATTTCTTATTGATCCACTAACTAAAGGATTATTGTTTGATTCACTGAGTGAGCTGGCAAGATTGTCTTGGTAAAATTAAATCAGTTGACCTAGCCGTTTTTTGCTGGAAATTGGGTTGTACAATTGTAATAGCTCCATGCACTCAATAAAGTGAAGAGAGAAAAGACAGCCCAGCCAGGAAGCTCTCTCACCTGCCTCCTATTTTGATTCATTTCCATGCTCTGGCTGTACTGGTTAGTCAGAGGACTTTACAGGAGAAAACATCACCCTGCTCCATGTTGACAGTCTTGAGTTCTTCCCAAAGCCGAACTGTTGCTCAGTTGTCATGAGTTCTTATTTCTTTTATTTTCTTCTTAGATTATGATATGGGATAACTAAATAGAAAGATCGGTCATTAAACTGCTCCATACACCCTGTCCAACTTTAAGCTGTACTTTTCAGGGTCAGTTTTTAGCTCAGTCTCAGCTCTGTCCTTCCTGTCCCTCTTTCTTTCCTTCGCCCCTTCCCTATGCTCACTGTTGTCTTTCTGTCTTAATTCACATTGTTTCTTTCACTTGTATTTCATTCAACTAAGGCAGAACACCTCAGTCTTTCTGTCTTTCTAGTGACTTTGAGCACTTTTGGATATCAGCACAGGTCCTGTAGCCTCCGGAAGGCACATCCTCATGTGGGTACCCTGTATCCAGCACTCCTGTAAGTCTTCTATTGCTTAGATGTCATCTTATGCAACTGAACAGCTATAAAGCCTGCCTGATTATCTACTTATTTCATGTCAGCTTGTCATATATGCCTTATGTCAATAGGACTTATTTTTTTTTTTATGTTTTGGTGTCACCTTCCACCCACTTTTTATAGGAATAAATCTTATCACTCAGGCACATGGAGAAGTGAGGCATGGCTTGAAATCTCAGAAAACAGCAAGTAAGTTCAAGAGGGCCAGATCCTGAAAAGGAAGAGGTTCCATAAGGAAAGGGAGAAGGGGTCAAGGAACCAGCCTAAAAATACACCATGCAGAAAGTGAGGATCTGAATAGGGTTACATGCAAAATGTTCCAGCATCAAAAATGGGTAAGTGCTATACATATAGCAGAATGTCACTAAGCTGTAAAAAGAATGAAATAAAGCTAGGCTTCCCTGATGGCTCAGTTGGTAAAGAATCTGTCTGCAGTGCAGGAGATCTGTGTTTGATCCTTGGGTTGGGAAGATCCCCTGGAGAAGGGAATAGCTACCCACTCCAGTATTCTGGCCTAGAGAATTCCATTGACTATTCCATGGGGTCGAAAAGAGTCGAATATGACTGAGCCACTTTCACTTTTCAATGCCATTCGCAGCAACATGGATGAACTTAGTGATTATCATACTAAATGAAGTAAGTTAGAAAGAGAAAGACAAATACCATATGATATCACTTATATGTGAAATCTAAAATATGACACAAATGAACTTATCTCAAAACAGAAAGAGACTCACAGACATAGAGAACAAACTTGTAGTTGCCAAGGGGAAGCAGGGTTGTGGGAGAGATGAGTTGAAAGTTTGGAATCAGCATATGTAAACAATTACATATAGTCAATAGAACGGATAAACAACAAAGTCTTACTGTATAGCATTGGAAACTATTCAGTATCCTGTGACAAACTATATTTAAAAGAATATGAAAAAGAATGTATATATATATATAATCGAATCTTTTTGCTGTACAGCAGAAATGAACACATTGTAAATCAGCTATACTTCAATAAAATAATTTTTTTAAAAATAAGTAAGTACTGAGAGGTGTCTAGACCCTTTTAGTACTTACAAATATACAAAGGTCAGCATCTAGATCGATCTCAGGGTATGAGCAGATCTTTACAGCTGTTTGGAACCAGGTGGGAACCTATGCAGGGCAGAGGGAAATGAGGAAACGAGAGCCTACCAGTTTCTGACAGATTCCCAAAGAGCGCTTAGTAAATATACATGATATATATATATGCTCACACTCAGTTGTGTCTGATTCTTTTGTGACCCTGTGAACTGTAGACCACCAGGCTCCTCTGTCCATGGGATTTCCCAGGCAAGAATACTGGAACAGGTTACCATTTGCTTTTCCAGGCGATCTTCCTGATCCAGGGATTGAACATGCATCTCCTGAATTAGCAGGCAGATTCTTTACCACTGAGGCACCCGACAAGCCTTTAAGTCCTTTTATTTATTTATTTATTTATTTATTTTCCTTTAAGTCCATTTAAAAGGGCACTAATGAAGTTCCTCTGCCCCTGGATGCTAGCTCAGGCTATGACAATTAGATAACATTCAAGTTAAAATCTACTAGCATATAATTGGAGAAGGCAATGGCACCCCACTCCAGTACTCTTGTCTGGAAAATGCCATGGACAGAGGAGCCTGGTAGGATGCGGTTCATGGGGTCGCGAAGAGTCGGACGCAACTGAGAGACTTCGCTTTCACTTTTCACTTTCATGCATTGAAGAAGGAAACGGCAACCCACTCCAGTACTTTTGCCTGGAGAATCCCAGGGACGGGGGATCCTGGTGGGCTGCTGTCTATGGGGTCGCACAGAGCCGGACACGACTGAAGCAACTTAGCAGCAGCATATAATTCCCTGAAATCTACCAATCTAAAGGATTTTTTTCCCTACTTGGTAAGTGTTCAAACATTGTGTACTAAGCATCACTGATCTACTATCTTCAAGTCACAGAAATAAAATTTTTATATGCATATTCTTTTAGCAGATTATCCCCAATTTTTTAATTGCTAAATTTGTTTTCTCATCTCCTTGCTATTCTTTTTGAGGACTATAAGTGTGTTCTTGTAATCATAACATGTTTAAGGTCGTGTGTGTGTTTGTGCGTGTGCTTGGTTGCTCAGTCGTGTCCGACACTCTAGAGCACCATGAACTGTAGCCTTTCAGGCTCTTCTGTCCATGGAATTTTCCAGGCAAGAACACTGGAATAGGTTGCCATTTCCTACTCCAGGGGATCTTCCTGACCCAGGGATAGAGCCGGTCTCTTGTGTCTCCTGCATTGGCAGGAAAATTCTTTACCCCTAGTGCTATTTAGGAAGCCCTTAAGGTATAATAATCTTTTAATTACTTTTATGAGCTATGGTTCTTACTGGCCCCTATGTGCCTCCCTTTCAAATATTCATGGTTGTTCTTCCTGATATCTGTACAGAAATACTTCAAATATTCCACACATGTTGCCTGCACTCGAGAACTTTCAGTCAATGCTCAATTCTAAGATGTCTGACTCTGATGTAAGGAAAAGCTCTAGAACTCATTTTTACCTCCATTTCTCATCCATAGAGATCAGTGGTAGAGGTAAATAATGGAAAGAATATTAGTGTAGTTGCTAAGAGAAGAGACCTCAGCTTTAATTCTGCCTCTGTCTCCAGCTTTGGTCTTGAATGTATTGCTTCTTTAACTCCTGTGGTCTTCAGTGCTCTCACCCGAAACAGAGGTAAGTCAGTCTCTATTGACTAGGTTCCATGTATTGGACTTTGTGCTTTCTTTTCTGAAGGGAATCCAAAATTTTAAGTGTTGTCAATTGTGTATGAATATACAGATTCATAAGAACAAATCATACGCAGGCATTTGTTATGTCTCTGTAGTTTTGAAACTGAGTAGGGAATTTTTCTCATATTGTCTGTGGTCTCCTGATGGCTAGATTACTCCTCATTACAGACCCTTCGTTTTTGCCTACTTAATCCTTGACCGTTTGAGGTTATGCTTAACAGGCCTTCATTTTCATTCTCGTTACTTAATGATAATAATATTGATCCAAGTTAACATTTTTGAACACTTATTATGTATCAAGCAGCAATCTTTGTCTTTAAATCTAGTTATTCATTTAATCCTGTTAATACAAGTACTGTTATTATCTCCATCCTCAGACCAGGACACAGAGGCACATAAGACCGGAAAACATCACCTAAGTTACCTAGGGAGAAGTTAGGGATCTTCATTCGGACACAGGCAGCGCAGGGCCGAATAAATCCATGTTTTTAATGGTTATACTACATTGAACACTTATTGTTTAAGGTGCCTGAAGAGAAAGCATAACCTTGGCTAATGCTTTCAGACTAGGTGAAACTTTTCACATATGCTGTGTAATCACCATTTATTGCAGAGTATCTGTTACCACTACAAAACATTCGGTTAAATTTTCATCCTTCACAATGTGTGCTAACCAGGCATGACTGAATGAAGAAAGCTGCTCTGAGAATGCCACCCCATTTGGAATTCTAGAGAAGGAACCAAAACAATCAACAGGGACACAGAACATCTCCACATCAAAGAGGGGAAGTTAGTCACAAGTGACAATCCCGTGTTAAATAATTAAATTGTTTTAGCTGTTAGCTGTAAGTGAATGTTGTTTTTAATTGCACTTTAATAATGCCATGCCCTTTATAACCAAAATTAATGTTTTCTGTCGCTCTGTTTTTGAAGTATGTGTCAGTTTAATTAAACTATTAATGGTAGATGGATTTTAAATACTTTATATTTTTCATTAAATTGTATCTGTTCAACACGCATCAACAGGAAAATGGAGCCAGTGAGGAATAGACTCACGTTCTGCCTGATAAATTACTCATCCTCAGGTAAGATGATGCAGCGGACTTTTTCGGTGCTTGCTCTGTGGTAAACAAATCCGAATATTCATTAAGCTCGTTCAAAAATAAAAGTGGCTGCTCCTTCAAAATATGTGGATAGTGCAAAAGGGTTTGTTGAGTTTCTTTGAGTCAGACAATGAAAAATGCAGGACCTGAAAAACGATGGTGACAGTGACTTCAGTTGACTTGAGGTTGCAGGCATCCTTCTGCCATCTAACTCTGACCATTCAGGGAAGAGAGACTGCAAGATGGGGTTGGCTTCCTCTCCTCTTCCTTTTCTGGATTGTCTAATTATAGCCGAACACGTGAAAGCAACCTAACACAAAGCAGCCATTTGTTTTTATTGCCAGAAATGGCAATTGATAAAGTAGACACTGTGCACATCCCAAGCATCTCCTGGATTCAATTCAAAAGAATCGATTAAGTCTGGCTTAAAGATCAGGAAGAAGTAGAACAGGAGAATTTCTTGTCCCTTCAGCCCATTGATGACATATGCAAATAGGAAGGGGAGCCTAATTGGCAAACACTGAAAGAAGCAGGACAGTATCTGAATGACACTTCCCTAAGGAAAGGAATGGCGGGGTTACATCTGCTGCTTAGAGTCTAAGACGTAACATGTTATAATAGAGACAAGTGTGTCCTTCCTTTGTGTGGCAGATCAATCAATAGCTTTTCATGTGATCTTGTTCACTATTATGTTAGTAATGAAACCCTCGTGTGATGTGACAACTGCGGAATAACATTTGGTCACAAAGCTGGTGTTAACAAGCACAACTGGCCTTCTGGTAATTAGACTGATTTCTGGTCTTTTCTTTCACAAATTGTCGATAAGTGCGGTAAACAGGCCGTTGATTCCTTTCTGAACTGCTATATTCAGCTTCATATTCTTAGAAATTCATCTACTAGGTTTGCTTGTAGGGGTGAAGCCCTGGAAGAGAAAGATTACGTGACAATCTTTCTTTCTTGGCCAGCCTGTGCATATATATAAATATATATATTTGTGTATATTTCTGTTTACCCATCTATTTACCTATTTATCTATCTCTACTATCAAAAATTTTAGTAAAATTTAAAGCATATGTTAATACTTTAAGTTTTAATTAACCAGTTGGCCAAGAACAATAGCCAAACAAACAAGGACCTAATACAGATACCTGGGTTTAAAATTTATCTTAAAAAAGTGGAAAAATAGAAAATGTACATGAAAATAAAAACAAATCACATGAAAACTAACCATCTCTTTTACACTTTTGTACAAGAAGAGGTCTGTTTGAAACTGTAATTAACTTGAAAGCTTTGCCCAGGGAAGAAGTTTAAATATATAAAATCTAATATCTTCCTTTTCTGACAATTATTTTTGGCCTTGGTGTTTTCCCCTCTCCCCCCTCTATGGATTTTCTGGCAGGAAGAAGCTTTTAAATGTTAAGCAAAATGAAATCTGATTCATCTATAGACCATCAATGGGCTTTTCTTCAAAAACTTCTTCTATTGTCATCAAAAGATGCTAATTTCATTTGAATGTGAGAGACACCAAGTGCTGGGTGAGGAAGCTTACCCAGTTTACTTATGCTTTATGGAAGTTGTGATCTGAGCAGGCAACTCTGAGAAATTCTATCATGCCTTCAGCCAGTCAAAAGACAACTTTGTTTAAGTAAATCACCATTTGGAAGCCAAAATGAAAACCCGATGGAATCAGGTTCTTCGTGAAAATTCTGTTTTAAGCCCCTCTGTGTTTCAGTCCATTCCTGTCCCAGACATTTGTTTGCTGCTTGGTTCACAGATGCTTAGAGACAAAAATACATTTTTGTCACAAGTTGTTTTTTTTTTTCCCTCCTGGACTTGGAATTTCATTCTCTGACAGGTTTTTAGATATCATTTGTCGCTGTTGTTGAGTTTGAGTGGAAATTGAAATATTTCAATGTAGAATGTCATCTTCTTCCACGAAGATTTATTCTTACTTTAGTCCCCATGGACAGTTTTTCCTAGTTTTCCACTTTTTAGGTAGTGGCACAGGGGTTGGAGCACCATCTCTGTATGAATTGTGCGTACCTGCATGCTCCGTCATGTCTCTCCAAAACTCATAGACGGTAGCCCCCAGGTTCCTCTGTCCATGGAATTTTCCAGGCAAGAATACTGGAATAGGTTACCATTTCTTACTCCAGGGGATCTTTGCAACCCAGGGATTAAACCTGCATTTCTTGCTTCTCCTGCCTTGGCAGGCAGATTCTTTACCACTGTGCCACCTGGTTATCAATATGACAGGCTAGAAAACCTTCCTGGCAGTCAAGTCCAAGCCAACAGCCTCATGAACACAACTATATGACCACGTGTACTCATAGGCTTATTATCACATAAGGGAGTTCTCCAGTTTATGCAAAACATTTCTATACATTTTTATTGAATGATTAACAATCTGACAATGAGGATACAGAGATGACAAGATACAATCCCTAGAATCCTTTGACAATGTATATATGTATATCAAGTCTTCATCATGTACACTTTAAATATCATGCAACTCTGTCAATTATACCTTGATAGGAGGATTTTTCATATAATGAGGTAGAAGGAAGTTATTCTGGCTTATATATGATTGATTTAACTTAAACTTTAGGCTAAATAAAACAGCTTGTTTGTGGCCTATTAAATATCTGCTTTAACCATTAAAGAAAAAAAAACACATTTAAAAATCAGAATGGAGTAACTGTGGTTCAGGCATCCAAAATGGAGTCAGGTAGCCATTTTGGATGTGGCTTCAGACACATTCCTGCATTACTGAGAACTTGAATTTTCTAAACTCTTACAGGCTTAAGGGTACTACTAGCCTTTTCCAAAACAGTATCTGCTAATGGCTGTCCATTGCAGCCTTATGATCTCAAGATTTCTCCTTGTAATTCTGCAACAATTTCAGACTCTTACATCCAGCAAGATCCAATCCTAATTCTTGAAAAACAATTTATGTAACTTTGCCAATTTTTCCTTATAAGTCTCCCCCATTTTGTAGACTGACTCAACACAATTCAAGTGGTTCTTGAATCTGTATCTCCTGGGCTATAGTCCTCTGCTTGACTTAAATGAAACTCTTTTCTGTCCCTATTATAGATGGGCTTATTTAGTATTTCTGTAGATAATTTCATTAGTCCTGGGGAAAAAAAAGATGTACCCCTCACAGTCTGTGCTCATAGTCATAATGAGAGCTTTTCTGTAAGTTATTCTAGGAGATTTGTCTTCATTTAGAAAGTACTGAGGAGACACTGAGGGGATTAAACCAGGAAAAATAAATGAGTCTGAAGGATAGTAGAGTGGGGAATCCACAGTTTTGGTACCCATTGGATATATTAACTAGACAAACATTTAAAATCCTTCCTATGTTTCCCATTTTTCTAAGCAGTGGGGGTAAAAATGAGAAGTAAGACAAGGTTTACTTCAAAGGTATGTTACTGGTATGGCCTAAGTCATGCAGAAAAACGCAGGAAGACCACACTACAGAGCAACAGAGGCTCTTAGAGAGTAAGTGTGTGCAAGTAAGTATAGAGGGTGTACTATCCATTTATCCTGTAAAGGTTAGTGTCCTGGGGAACCCTGAATCCATGTCCAATATTTTCACTGTAAGCATCTTTGCCACAGATATCTTTGTCACAAGCATTTTTGCTACATAACTGATTGGCTGTAAGACAATTTTATTATTAAAGATAAAACAACTGGTTGACAGTTTGGATTCATTTCTCCATTGACACATTACCCCCACTTTTATATGTTTAATTTTCCTACTCATTTCTCATGTTACATTATGTCCTTTTCAATGTCCCTCATATTTATTATTATTTTATCTTTTATGGCAAAACTGAGTTACTGTAAATTAGCTATTTGGTGAAAATGCTTGCTGAAAAGATGTCTATGGAAAAGAAGCTTACTATGGCTATACCTAGAACCCCTTGGATCCATGCTCCTGCAGGATGTCTGTTAGATTGATGCAAACGTAATTGCAGTTTTGGACTGTGAATTTTAAATCATTATAACAGGCTCAAACACATCTTTCTTAATCAAAATAGGAGCCATTACAATCAACACATTTTTGCCAATGAGAAATGTTTGTTTATTCTTGTAGCATAAAAATCTGTGCTTTGGGATTTGATGAACTCTTGGAAAGCATTTTCTGTATCCTGCTCGTTGTGGAAGCATTTTCCCTGCAAAAAGTTGTTGAGATGCTTGAAGAAGCAATAGTCTGTCAGTGAGAAGTCAGGTGAATATGGCAGGTAATGCAAAATTTCATAATACAATTCATTCAACTTTTGAAGCATTGGTGGTGTGATGTGCAGCTGGGCATTTTCATGGAGAAGAATTGGGGCCTTTCTGTTGACCAATGCTGGCAGCAGGCCCTGAAGTTTTTGGTGCATCTCATTGATTTGCTGAGCATAATTATCAGATGTAATGGCTTTGTTGGGATTCAAAAAGCTGTAGTGGATCAGACAGGGAGCAGACCACCAAAGAGTGACCATGACCTTTTTTTGGTGCAAGTTTACCTTTTGGAAGTGCTTTGGAGCATCTTCTCAGTCCAACCATTGAGCTGATCATTGCCAGTTGTTGTATATAATCCACTTTTCATCACACATCACAATCTATGAACAACAGTTCGTTTTTCCTAGAATAAGAGAAGATGACACTTCAAAACAGAGTTTTCTGATTTTTGATCAGCTCATGAGGCACCCACTTATAGAACTTTTTCACTTTTTAAATTTGCTTCAAATGCCAAAACTGTAGAATGGTTGTTGTTGAGTTCTTCAACAACTTCTCATGTAGTTGTAAGAGGATCGGCTTTGATAATTGCTCTCAGTTCTTTGTTGTCAACTTCTAACGGCCAGCCACTATACTTCTTACCTTCAAGATTCTCATCTCCTTTGCAAAATTTCTTGAACCATCTTTGCACTATATGTTTGTTATCAGTTCCTGGGCCAAATGTGTTGCTGATGTTGTGAGTTGTCCTTGTTGCTTTATGACTCATTCTGAACTTAAATAAGAAAGTAGCTGGAGTTTACTTTTTATTTAACATCATTTCCATAGTCTAAAATAAATACAAAATAAACAGCATGTAATAAGTCATTAGCAAAAAACCTAAGGTGAGAAATGCACGTTAAAATGATGTATAGCATAACCACATTTATTTAAGAATTATTCCAATATCAAATATGAAATTTCAACAATGCAAAACCTACAGTTACTTTTGCACCAACCAAATACATGAAATTTTATTAACTTTAGCAGCAGTATTTTGAGGTAAGTGTCATTGTCCCATTTAATGGATTAAAAAAAAATTAAAGAGGATGTAATGTAACTGCTTAGAGTCATATACCTCCCAAGAAATGGGTATAAGATTAGGACGAAAGTCAGTCAACAGCAAAGCCCAAACATGTGTTCCACCATACCAAGATTTTCAGGGACTCATAAAAATGTGATGAGATATCTTCCACTTACCTGGGATTCTTGGGACACAGACTGGCCTCCACCCTCTGCATTTCAATTATGTAAGTCACAAAAGGTTAGGCCTCCATTGACACAGTCTGGGCACTAGGAGATGTCAGAACTTTGAATTTCTGCTCAAGAAAATAGCCTACATTCATGGATATTACAGAGAAGGCAATGGCAACCCACTCCAGTACTCTTGCCTGGAAAATCCCATGGACGGAGGAGCCTGGTAGGCTGCAGTCCATGGGTCGCTAAGAGTTGGACACGACTGAGCAACTTCACTTTCACTTTTCACTTTCATGCATTGGAGAAGGAAATGGCAACCCACTCCAGTGTTCTTGCCTTGAGAATCCCAGGAATGGGGGAGCCTGGTGGGCTGCCATCGATGGGGTCGCACAGAGTTGGACACGACTGAAGTGACTTAGCAGCAGCAGCATAGATATTAAATTAAGAAGTGAAACAGCCAAATCAAAATAGCCAGCAGCATGTTCCCACATAAAACCTTATACCTGGCTTCCAGGCAACTAGGAATCCTCAACTCTTAAAAGGAGAATGAAACAAAAGATGCCAATAATCTTATTGCTTGTCTGTTGAATCTAGAGATCATTTATAAATCTGCCACATGTTGTAAATCTGACCATAAAGGCCCAGTGTATTGAAGAGTTGAAACTTCTTGTTGAAATAAATGAACATATTTTGTCCACATCATTCATGGCCCTTTACCCATAGTTGTCTCTCTCATGCTCTCCAAATAGTCATTATTAGCCACAATTTGAATCTATCTTATGCTAGGCAGAGTACTTATTCCTGAAGCTACCCAATGAATTTATCAATGGGAAAGATGAGCCAATATTCTAGGCTATGTTGCTCTATGTGCTGGAATTCGAACCCAGCCCCTCTACCTCCTCTCACTCTTCTATTCACATCTTAGGGATGAGAAAAGCCAGCAGGAAATAACAGATGTTGTCCCAGGATATTAGCCAGAAATGCTCTCCATGTCATCTCAGCCACCATTTGATGCTCATCCTGCTGTGCCCCATCCTGTGGCTTTGGACATCTGTTCTTAATTCCTGAATTTGTTGACCACATAGACCTTCCTTGTATGTCTCCCACTTGTATCTGCTTTCTACACACTCTGATATCATAGTTGACTCTGCAAAACTGTATTAGACTCAAGGCCACAGAGCTGGGGTGTCTATGCCTTCATATACACTCCTTGAAAAGGGAGAAAAAATTGCATGCAATGTAAAGATTCTAATAAGGTTGTGATGAGATTGAAGATTAAATTAAAAAATAATTTTGGTTACAGAAGGGAGAATGGATTGTAGGGAGGCAAATGTGGACACAGAGAAGACAATTAAATGGCTATTGCTGCAATGTAAGTTAAGAAATGATTTTAGCATGCACCAGCAAAATTCCATTAGAGCAGAATGATGAAGAGCATAGATTCTGGAGGCAGACTGCCCAAGTCTGATTCCCAGTTTTGCTATTCTCTAACTATGTGGTCTTAGGCAAGTTGCCTAACATCTCCACATCTCACTTCTCTCACTTAAAAATTAAGTTAATAATAATAATAATAGTGACAAATGCCTCCTAAGGTTAAGAATGTTAAATGAATTAACATAGGTGAAAGTGGGCTGGCACATATTAAAGGCTATGAAGGTGATAGCTCTTATTGAAGAAAATGGAAATGGAGTAAAGGGAGATAAAATTAAGTGGGGGGAGATATATGTCATTTTAGTTGATTTACTATGGGAGATAAATTATTCTTAGGTTTTTATTTTGAGGCATTGCCTCCTGAGATTTCAGTCTCCCCAAAAGTGCAGTTTTGTCAGGAGGGAACATTATGATAGGAAAAGCCTGACTTTGGGCAGGATGGAGGTGTATGTGTACTTACGGGTCATTAAGCACACTCACCAGTTAAGATCCTCCCAAGTTAGTACAAGTCCAAACCCTAAGAGAAACTTCATCACAGTAGAAACTATCAGTGTTAAATCTAAGAAATGTTTGTATTTATTGTGGCATTCTCATCTTCCAACTGAGGACACTGCTATTCAGAGATATGACTTGTCAAGTTCAAGCTGCTAGAAAGATAAGGCACACACTTTGCCCTGGTACTAGAACCTGCATTGTTTTGCGGTGGTCCACTGCCCCACAGCCATCAAATGACACCCAGATGTAGGGGCCTGGAGACTGCGAATGAAGAAGCATCGAGTTAGGGCTGCAAGATAATGGTTTATGATGATGGGCATACCTCAGAGTGTGCATTTTAATGTATAAAGGGCTAATTTGGTTCTGTATACTTGAGGCATTTAATTATTTTTTTCTTACTCTTCTATACTATAAATAAATTTATCAGATAATGCTTACTAGAACCATTCTATCTTCAGAATATTAGGCTTCCCAGGTGTCTCTGTGGTAAAGAATTTGCCTGCAAAGCAGGAGACCTGAGTTCGATCCCTGGGTCGGGAAGATTCCCTGGGATAGGAAATGGTAACCGACTCCAGTATTCTTGCCTGGGAAATCATGTGGACAGGCAAGTCTGACAGGCTAAAGTCCATGGGGTCACAAGAGCTGGAGAAACAACTTAGCGATTAAACCACCACCAAAAATACTGAGATATATAAAGATACAAAACATTATAGATGTAATGTAAGTTCTAAGGTCTTATTAGTGGGTGAGCATGTTTCCTTTTTAAGTTTTAAAACAATGTTTTATTAATTAACCATCACCCTCTATTGTTTACATCTTGTTGAGGATGGTTCTATCTTAAAATATCTGTCTCAGTTCAGTTTGTTTAATCGCTCAGTTGTGTCTGACTCTTTGCGACTCCATAGACTGCAGCACGCCAGGCTTCCCTGTCCATCACCAACTCCTGGAGCCTACTCAAACTCATCTCCATCGAGTCAGTGATGCCACCCAACCATCTCATCCTCTGTCGTCATGCCTTCAATCTTTCCTAGCATCAGAGTCTTTTCAAATGAGTCAGTTCTTCACATCAGGTGGCCAAAGTATTGGAATTTCAGCTTCAGCATTGGTCCTTCCAATGAATATTCAGGACTCATTTCCTTTAGGATGGACTGGTTGGATCTCCATGCAGTCCAAAGGAATCTCAAGAGTCCTCTTCAGTATCACAGTTCAAAAGCATCAATTCTTCAGCACTCAGCTTTCTTTATAGTCCAACTCTCACATCCATACATGACTACTGAAAAAACCATAGCTTTGACTAGATGGGCCTTTGTTGGCAAGGTGATGTCTCTGCTTTTTAATATGTTGTCTAGGTTGGTCATAACTTTTCTTCCAAGGAGTAAGCATTTTTTAATTTCATGGCTGCAGTCACCATCTGCAGTGATTTTGGATCCTGCACCGCCCCCCCCCCAAAAAAAAAAATAAACTCTCATTGTTTCCATTATTTCCCCATCTATTTGCCATGAACTGATGGGACCAGATGCCATGATCTTCGTTTTCTGAATGTTGAGCTTTAAGCCAACTTTTTCACTCCCCTTTTTCACTTTCATCAAGAGGCTTTTTAGTTCTTCTCCACTTTCTGCCATAAGGGTGGTGTCATCTGCATATCTGAGGTTATTGATATTTCTCCCGGCAATCTTGATTCCAGCTTATGCTTCATCCAGCCCAGCATTTCTCATGATGTATTCTGCATATAAGTTAAATAAACCGGGTGACAATATACAGCCTTGATGTACTTCTTTCCAGATTTGGAACCAGTCTGTTGTTTCATGTCCAATTTTAACTGTTGCTTCTTGACCTGCATACAGATATTTCAGGAGGCAGGTCAGGTGGTCTGGTATTCTTATATCTTTCAGAATTTTTCATAGTTTGTTGTGATCCACACAGTCAAAGGCTTTGGCATAGTCAATAAAGCAGAAGTAGATATTTTTCTGGAACTCTCTTGCTTTTGCAATGATCCAACAGATGTTGGCAATTTGATCTTGGTTACTCTGCCTTTTCTATATCTAGCTTGAACATCTGGAAGTTCCTGGTTCACATACTGTTGAAGCCTGGCTTGGAGAATTTTGAGCAACTGTGTGGTAGTTTGAGCATTCTTTGGCATTGCCTTTCTTTGGGATTGGAATGAAAACTGACCTTTTCCAGTCCTGTGGCCACTGCTGAGTTTTCCAGTTGCTGGCACTTTGAGTGCAGCACTTTCACAGCATCATCTTTCAGGATTTGAAATAGCTCAATAGGAATTCCATCACCTCCACTAGCTTTTGTTTGTAGTGATGCTTCCTAAAGCCCAGTTGACTTGGCCTTCCAGGATGTCTGGCTCTAGATGATCTCACCATCCTGGTTTCTGGATCATGAAGACCTTTTTTGTAGAGTTCTTCTGTGTATTCTTTCCACCTCTTAGTATCTTTTGCTTCTTTTAGGTCCATACCATTTCTGTCCTTAATTGTACCCATCTTTGCATGAAACATTCCTTTGGTATCTCTAATTTTCTTGAAGAAATCTCTAGTCTTTCCCATTCTATTGTTTTCCTCTATTTCTTTGCATTGATCACTGAGGAAGGTTTCTTATCTCTCCGTGCTATTCTTTGGAACTCTGCATTCAAAAGAATATATCTTTCCTTTACTCCTTTGCCTTTAGCTTCTCTTCTTTTCTTGATGCTTCCCTGGTGGCTCAGACAGTAAAGCATCTGCCTGCAATGCAGGAGATACATGTTCAATCCCTGGGTCGGAAAGATCCCCTGGAGAAGGAAATGGCAACCCACTACAGTACTCTTGCCTGGAAAATTTGATGGATGGAAGAGAAAAAAAAAAAGAATGATGATGGAAGCGCCTGGTGGGCTATAGTCCATGGGGTCAGTCGCAAAGAGCTGGATGACTGAGCAACTTCACTTTCACTTTTTCTTTTCTCAACTATTTGTAAGGCCTCATCAGACAACCATTTTGCCTTTTTGGATTTCTTCTTCTTGGGGATGGTCTTGATCGCTCTCTCCTGTACAATGTCACGAACCTCTGTCCATAGTTCTTCAGGCACTCTGCCTATCAGACCTAATCCCTGGAATCTATTTGTCACTTCCACTGTATAATCATAAGGTATTTGATTTAGGTCATACCTGAATGGTCTAGTGGGTTTCCCTATTTTCTTCAATTTGAGTGTGAATTTCGCAATAAGGAATTCATGATCTGAGTCACAGTCAGCTCCCAGTATTGTTTTTGCTGACTTTGTTGTTTCACTTCTCCATCTTCGACTGCAAATAATATAATCCATCTGATTTCGGTATTGACCATCTGGTGATGTCCCTGTGTAGAGTCTTCTCTTGTGTTGTTGAAAGAGGATGTTTACTATGACCAGTGCATTCTCTTGGCAAAACTCTTTTAGCTTTTGACCTGCTTCGTTTTGTACTGTAAGGCCAAATTTGCCTAACTCCAGGTATCTCTTGACTTTCTACTTTTGCATTCCAGTCCCCTATAATGAAAAGGATCTCTCTTTTGGGTTTTAGATCTAGAAGGTCTTGTAGGTCTTCATAGAACCATTCAACTTCAGCTTTTTCAGCATTAGTGGCTGGGACATAAACTTGGATTACTGCAATATTGAATGGTTTGCCTTGGAAACAAGCAGAAATCATTCTGTCATTTTTGAAATTGCATCCAAGTACTGCATTTTGGACTCTTTTGTTGACTATGATGGCTACTCCATTTCTTCTAAGGGATTCTTGCCCACAGTAGTAGATATAATGGTCATCTGAGTTAAGTTCACCCATTCCAGTCTATTTAGTTCCTTGATTCCTAAAATGTTGATGTTCACTCTTGCCATGTCCTGTTTGACCACTTCCAATTTGCCTGGATTTCATGGACCTAACATTCCATGGACCTTACATTCCATGGACCTAACATTCCTAGGTTCCTATGCAATGCTGTTTTTTACAGCATAAGACTTTACTTCCATCACTAGTCACAGCCACTACTGTGTGTTGTTTTTGCTTTGGCTTCATCTCTTCATTCTTTCTGGAGTTATTTCTCCATTGATCTCCAGGTGCATAATGGGTACCTACTGACCTGGGGAGTTCATCTTTCACTGTCCTATACTTTTGCCTTTTCATAATGTTCATGGGGTTCTTAAGGCAAGAATACTGAACTGGTTTGCCATTCCCTTCTCCAGTGGACCACATTTTGTCAGAACTCTCCACCATGGCCCATCCATCTTGGGTGGCCCCACATGGCATGGCTCATAGTTTCATTGAGTTAGACAAGGCTGTGCAGTTAAAGTAATCAGTTTGATTAGTTTTCTGTGATTGTGATTTTCATTCTGTTGGTCCTCTGATGGATGAGGATAAGAAGCTTATGGAAGCTTCTTGAAACTAAGTCTTGTTTTGATGGGCAGGGTCATGCTTCAGTTCAGTTCAGTTCAGTTCAGTCACTCAGTCATATCTGACTCTTTGTGACCCCATGAATC
This sequence comes from Capricornis sumatraensis, assembly GCF_032405125.1. Classification (NCBI taxonomy): domain Eukaryota; kingdom Metazoa; phylum Chordata; class Mammalia; order Artiodactyla; family Bovidae; genus Capricornis; species Capricornis sumatraensis. Next base: position 148,372,486 of record NC_091070.1, on the reverse strand, counting down.
ACAGCACGCCAGGCCTCTCTGTCCGTCACCAACTCCCGGAGTTCACTCAAACTCATGTTCATCAAGTCGGTGATGCCATCCAGCCATCTTATCCTCTGTCATCCCCTTCTCCTCCTGCCCCCAATCCCTCCCAGCATTGGGTCTCAACTCTTTGCATGAGGTGGCCAAAGTATTGGAGTTTCAGCTTTAGCATCAGTCCTTCCAATGAACACCCAGGACTGATTTCCTTTAGGATGGACTGGTTGAGTCTCCTTGCTGTCCAAGGGACTCTCAAGAGTCTTCTCCAACACCACAGTTCAAAAGCATCAATTCTTTGGCAGTCAGCTTTCTTTATAGTCCAACTCTCACATCCATACATGACCATTGGAAAAACCATAGCCTTAACTAAACAGACCTTTGTTGGCAAAGTAATTTCTCTGCTTTTGAATATGCTATCTAGGTTGGTCATAACTTTCCTTCCAAGGAGTAAGTGTCTTTTAATTTCATGGCTGCAATCACCATCTACACTGATTTGGGAGCCCCAAAAAATAAACTCTGATACTGTTTCCACTGTTTCCCCATCTATTTGCCATGAACTGATGGGACCAGATGCCATGATCTTAGATTTCTGAAGATTGAGCTTTAAGCCAACTTTTTCACTCTCCTCTTTCACTTTCATCAAGAGGCATTTTAGTTTCTCTTCACTGTCTGCCATAAGGGTGGTGTCATCTGCATATCTGAGGTTATTGATATTTCTCCTGGCAATCTTGATTCCAGCTTTTGCTTCATCCAGCCCAGTGTTTCTCATGATATACTCTGCATATAAGTTAAATAAGAAGGGTGACAATATGCAGCCTTGACATACTCCTTTTCCTATTTGGAACCAGTCTGTTGTTCCATGTCCAGTTCTAGGGGTCATGCTTAGTAAATCTTTAATCCAATTTTCTGTTGATGAGAGGGACTGCGTTCCCTCCCTGTTGTTTGACCTGAGGCCAAACTATGGTGGAGGTAATGAAGATAAGGTCCCATGCATGCACCTCTGCAATGAATGCCCCCAATCCTGCAGCAGGCCACTGCTGACCCATACCTTTGCCAAAGACTCCTGGACACTCATGGGCTAGTCTGGGTCAGTTACTGTTGTGGTCACTGTTCCTTTCTCCTGGGTCCTGGTATGCACGAGGTTTTGTTTGTGCCCTCCAAAAGCCTGTTTCCCCAGTCCTATGTAAGTTCTGGTGGCTCTATTGGTGGAATTAATCTGGTGGGATTGATGGTGACCTCCTCCAAGAGGGCTTATGCCATACCCTGGTCTGCTGCACCCAGAGCCCCGTACCCCTGTGGCAGGCCACTGCAGACCCATACCTCCACAGGAGATACTCAAACAGTTTTGGCTCAGTCTCTGTTGGATCTCTGAGTCCTGGTGCACAGAAGGTTTGTTTGAGCCCTCTGAGTTTCTCTGGCAGCTATGGGGTTTGAGTCTAAATGTAGATTTGCCCCTCCTACCATCTTGCTGGGGCTTCTCCTTTTCCATTGGATGTGGGGTATCTTTTTTTGGTGGGATCCAAAATTCTGTCGATGGTTGTTCAGCAGCGAGTTGTAATTTTGGTGGTGGAGGAAGATGGAGGGTTAGAAGGACATGTGCTCATCTTCTCCTGTGAGATAAAAAAAAAAAAAAAAAAAAACCTGTCTGCTATATTATAAAAATAGATATAACTCCTTCATTTATAGACCACACACTGTCTTCTAGGTAGAAATCCAGACACTGAGATGCAATAATGATGTAAATCAAGTCCTGTTGTCAATAGTATTTGTTCTAGTGTGGACACAAATAGCTAAATAAATGAGTAAGATAATGATACCCTATTTCTGTATGTAACAACTTCAGTAAGACCCCACAATAACCTCCCACCTTCCTATATCAAATACTTTAAATTAGGTGTCTCCCAGTAGTCCAAGATGCCTGGTGGACGAGCAACTCAACCCTGTGCACATGAAGGAATTAGAGCTCCTTCTAGATATCTGGGGCTTCTCTGGTGGCTCAGATGGTAAAGTGTCTGCCTGCAATGTGGGAGACCCGGGTTTGATTCCTGGGTTGGGAAGATCCCCTGGAGAAGGAAATGGCAATCCACTCCGGCACTCTTGCCTAGAAAATCCCATGGACAGAGGAGCCTGATAGACTACAGTCCATCGGGTTGCAAAGAATCGGACATGACTGAGCGACTTCACTTTTCACTTTCTAGATATCTGCTCTACCATCTCCTGGGGTACTATTGTTGTCAAGCTGGGTCACCATTACATCCAGGGGTCAGCTGATAGGAAAGTCTTTAGACACCAGTCACTTTCCTGTATATCCTGTTGGAGAGAACTTTGAAACTAAGGGAAGCAGAGATATGTGTGGCTGGGCATCCATGTGGTTAGCTTGAATTCTGCTTCTCTGCAAAGGCAGGAAAGAGGATTTCAAGAAATATCTAGTCATCTCTGCATAATTCTGTGCTTTATTTATCTTAATAGAGGACATGTTGATAGTAAATTGTCTTAAAATTTTTTCACAAACTTTGATTAACCACTCTCCTGTGGTATGTGGTTCATTGCCAATTTTTTATTACTAGAAACAAAGCAACAGTTAATAATTTGTAGTTAACTTTTTAGATTATCTCCTTCAGATATATTCCTAGAAATATAATTACTGATAATACTTGAAAAGTTTTGTTATTTTTTAAAAAAATATCTCCCCAAAGCACTATAGCCATGTCTCATTTACCTACAGAATACCTTTCTCTTGCTGGAAATACATTTAGAACTCAAAACTTTGTTATATGAGGGAGAAAAACCCTAACTTGCTGTTTTAGCAGGCATTTCTTTGTTATTTAAACATGTTTCCCCCCTAATTATTTTTTAGCTAATTGCATTTCTTGCATTTACCTCTAAGAGTATTTGTATTGAACTGGACATGTTTACATACATTAAGTATTAATCTGTTGTCATATTTGTTACCAGTATGTGTCCTTCTTAAGTTTTTCCAGATATTGTTATTAGAAGACATTAGTGATTGGTATATTGATTGCACAAAATTATGCTCCAATAATAACCCTCATTAAAAGTTTTTACTTCTCTGGGCAATATTATTGAGCAGTCAATCTTTTTATTGCTTGTCCTTAGAACTTTCAGGCATATATAACTCAACATAAACTTGAGTAACTTGATACCGTTTGTTCTCTTTAGTGAGGCTGAGTCATAGTTTGGGGAAGTGTTACAGATTCTAGGGAAAATGTCTCCTGTTTCCTGCATTTCCTTCAGAATATAAACTCAAGTATACGTTCTGGGGTAATGTTGATCCATTGTATTCATTTTGTCGTTTGAAAGGAATTTGAAAGAAGAAGTTGCAAGGTCAATGAGATCTCTTCTCATTGTTCAGCTTTCTTGCATGGTTAGTTGCTCCTTTCATTCTCACCAAAATGGCACGGTCTCAAACAACTTTCTTTCAATACATCCTGTCACCTACTGATGTGTTCTTACATACTTTCTTAGGTTCATACTCAATAGGTATGCATGAAAATGTGAAAATTTGATCTCTCAAAATATATAATTGCATTGTGCAATAAAGACAATTTAAGAATAAAAAGTCATCTTTCAGTAAGACCTACTCTGATCATCCTTTTTAAAACTGAAACCCTTACTACCATCTGTACCCATTCTTCTTTTCTGATTAACTTTTTCTCCATCATATTATTTCTTTCTAACATACTATAATATTTACTTTTTTAAATTGTCTGTCTCTCTCCAATAGAGTATAAATAAGTCCCATGAGGACAAAATTTTTGTCTGCTTTGTTCACTCATGCAGCCCCAGTGTCCAGAGTAGTCCCTGGCACATAGTACATCTTAAAAAATAATTGTTAAGTGAATGGGGAAGCATTACAGTGACTTACAACACAAAAATTTTCTTCACTCACGTTACACGTCTTTTAAGGATTAGAGGCATCTTTGCTCCATGACCTTTTCATTCTGAGACTCAGCTGACAAAATAGCCATAATCTTGGCTATTTTGAGGAAATAAAAATTGATGAGGGAACTCAGGGCAGCTGTTACATCTTCAGTTGGCAGCACAGTTCACTTTCATAAACATTCCCATGGCCAAGGCAATTAATTTGGCCAGAAAGGATATCAGTGGGTTGGGGATGTATGATCATCTCACCAGGATGGGCAGTGGACATTTGAAACAGTTAAACAGTCTACCACACTTATGTTCTCCTCATTTGCCTTCCTATAACACATATGAGAAAGACATCTGAAAGCAGAGAAAAATCTCAACAGTGTATTTATGTTCTCTTAAAAAATGATAGTGCAAAATGAAGTAATCATAGATTCTAATCTGCAGTTTGTGGGTACCTAGGTGAGAATAATTGTTCTAAAAGAGATCACAATTAGAAGTAAATTTGAGTTCTTCCAACTACACATTCCCGAGTGCTCTCTCTCTCTCCTTTTCTTTCTTGTTGTTAAAAGACATTCTATCCAAGGGCTGTAACTTTTTGAAGATGCAATAACTATAATATTGCCTGCCTTAGACACTAAGCAGAATTCTCAATGCAATATTCAAAATGAGAATGGGTTATATATGTAACCACTCTATGAAGCTTAAGAAATCCCAAACCAAACATACTGCAAAATTTAATTGAAAAAGAAGAAAAAACTTTTTATAGTGACAAAGGCAAAAACTATAAACTTCCACAAAAGTTTAGGATCATTTCTCAAAATTAAAGTAATTTTGAATATCAGTAGAGAATACCTGGCACAATTTCAAACCAAGATGTAGATAGATTCCCCAGGGGTGTCAGAGATTAGCTGAGGTATGGAAGGGAAGGATAAATCCATGTATACAACTCACAGCACAGATAACAAACTTACATAAACAATTTATTTGTACTAAATTGATTTTGAGACTGCATGGAACAATCAAAAATATACTTCTTATTAACCTACCCTGAATGTTGCCGATTAATAATGGCTGTAAATGTCCTCCCATAAATGTATTCATTAACAGTATTATTTAATAAGCCACTTTTTATTCTGAGTTTCTCCTTTCATCCTTATTGTTTTGCTTTCCTCTTTCCTTTGAATTTGACTCCAATACACCAGGAAGTATGCTGAGAGCTAAGGCTATATAAAATATGTTTCATTCCCATAAGGAGTTTACAGTCTGGTAGCACAGTTTTGCTGTTGCTACTGTTTACTTGCTAAGTCATGTCTGACTCTTTTGTGACCCCATAGACTGTAGCCAGTCAGGCTACTCTGTCCATATTTATCAGGAAAGAATATGGAGTGGGTTGCCATTTCCTTCTCCAGAGAATCTTCCCAACCCAAGGATCAAACCCACATCTCCTGCATTGGCAGGCAGATTCTTTACCACTGAGCCTCCATGAAAGCCCCACACAAACAAGTCAGTCAGTCAATAATTAAAAAGAGACCAAGTGCTTCCGTAAAGATATGTGTGTGGGAATTCAGTGACTAAGCACCAGCTCAGTTTAGAGCTGACAGAAACCCAAGTGTGAAGGATGGATAGGTGGGCTTGGGAGTGAGAGGAAGGGCAGTTAGATGGAGCAAGGTATGCAAAGTGAAAAGATCAGGGAGAGTCCAGATTAGGGGCCCTGAAGCATGAGCTGTGCCTAGGAAACCAGGGGGTGATGGGACCACAGCCATGGTTCTTGATGGAGGATGGAGGGATGGGGAGAAAGGTAAGAGATTTTGCTACCCAAGGGACTTTCTGCAATGTCTGGAGACCTTTTTTGATTGCTACAACTTGAGAGGCTTGCTACTGGCCTCTAGTGGGTAGAAGCCAGGAACGCTGTTAAACATCTTGCAATGCACAGGACTATTCCTATAACAACAACAAAAAAAAAACTGTTTAGGCTACAAGATCAGTAGTGCCAAGGTTGAGAAATCCTGGGCTAGAGAATAGTAGAAGCCATGATCTTCCTACATACTCCCAATTTTTAGGAATAGAGAGCCTGAAACAAAGGAAAGAAAAAACTTTTTAATATCATTGTTGCTCTCAGCATTTGGTTGGCAGTGATGTTCTTGCTTGAAGAGGTAAGTCATCGAGAATATGATTGTCTCATTATGTTGATTCTAGGGTCTATCAAGGAAATTTTGAATTATACATAGATCCTACCATAAGAAAGAAAGAGAGAAAGTAAAGTCTCTCTGCAACCCCATGGACTGTAGCCTACTAGACTCCTCTGTCTTTGGAATTTTCCAGGCAAGAGTACTGGAGTGGGTTGCCATTTACTTCTCCAGGGGATCTTCCCAACCCAGGAATTGAACTTGGGTCTCCCACATTGCAGGTGGATTCTTGACCATCTAAACCACCAGGGATGCCCATAGACCATCGTTTATTTGGAAAAGAATCCATGATGACTATATCTGTAATGGATCAAATCAGTGATTTTATCCTGAATTAAACACATTAGTAGAACAGGTTTTTTGGAATTCCAAACAAAGAGCTTTACTCTGCAGTGACACAGAATAAATCCACCAGGCTCAGTAGACCCATTGGGATTTATCCTTAATCTTACTTTTTTTCCTAGCATTGTATATTTGAATTCTTTCTTCTGTTCTGAAAGAAAAGAAAAAAGCCTTCTTTCCAGAAATAAAGGAAAAAAGTTCATTTTGAGAAGGAGAGTCTTTGCCCCATAAAATCTAGTGACTTTCCCCACTTCCATTATAGCAAAGTCCTATTTCCCTTGCAGGATTTTTGTCTAAAATTGTGATGCATATTGAATATACAAATGAATAAATTAACTGCATAAAGGTAAGAATGAAAAACATTCTAATTATACTGGAGTTTTGTATCAGCCATTTAATCCTCAAGTGGTTTGGTCAATAGGTAAAACTATTCCAAGGTTCTCTTGGTTACTGGAGTCAAAGTTATATTATTAACTCTTAATTAAACTATAGGGTTATTTTAATTTAAAAATTAAACTATAGTTACTATATGTTACATATAACATATATATTGTATTTATTTATATAATCACAGGTCTCATAAAGCAGACAGTGGAAAATCTCTTGTTATTGGAGTCTGTTTTCTGTTCATTGTCAGGACTAACATTCAAACTCTGAGATATTTCAGGTCATCTGAAATAATCCAGTGCATTTATCATTTGTTCACATGCCCTCTCTCTACCTTAGTTATGATTCTCTTTCATGTTGAAACTCAAGACAAAGTAAGATGATAATACAATTATGTGTGCAGTTTTCCAGCAAAATTTTCCTTTCTAGCATAAAGAAAATCTGTTTTTCCAAAATTTCTATTAGAATCGGTTAAATTTACCCCCAATTGTTGTTTGTGGTTTGCCGATTAGTTTTGCTAATGAATTAACTAGTGCAGCCGACCACTTGCAGAGCTATTCTCAGTATAATGAATGTAATTATTTAGCACTAAACCAGGACAGCATCTTTCTTCTTCTGTGACAAGCATAATTCTTTATTCTCCCATTAGCCAGGTGCCCTGGTCTCTGTAAACTAGTTATTGACCTGCTCATTTAAGGAGCTTCACTCTAAATGCTTCTTCCCTTATTTAAGCTCCTATAATTTCTCTTCACCATACGGGGTTAGCATGTAAAGAGTTCATTGTTCATTTATTGTGAGTAAAGCAAGGCGTCAGGGAGCTATTCTTAGATAGATGCTCAGACTCCTGAGCCCTGCTTACTTGTCCCTGGTTATAATGGATACAAAACCGTATGGGGCTGAGCGAGCATCATGTAAGCTCCATAGGAAATCTGAGGCAATGAATCATGGAGCTGGACTCCTGCTGGGGACTGTGTGCCTGAACAGACTACAAATAGACAGAAAAGCAGCTTAAGCAAGAGGCTTTCTTATGACAGGAATGCATATATTAGGCATAAGAGGAGACTATTTGGATAAGGATGTTTATATATAAAGGACAATAATAATTCCTCTAGCCAGACTCTGAGAGAGCAAACTGCTAGTGAAGAACAATGCCCCTGGGCCCACGTTGACGTGTTTCAGGCATATCTTCTGCCACCATTTAATATCCTTAAAAAAAAAAGAATGTCACACGATATTGGATCACCTTGGCCATGATGTATTGTGTCAGGGCACATGCAGTGAGACATAGTGAGATGTGACTGGAGAAGCCCAAAGTAAAGATTAGATGTCAGAAATTAAAGAAAAAGCCATGGCCATCTTTCATGTTTGAACTTTCCTTTGAAACTGGGGAAAAATTAAAAGAGTTTTTAAAATTACATAGGAAAGAAAGTGGCATATATAACATTTGGAGGAGTATGTTCTTTTCCCCCCACATTTTCTTTAATAGCAAGTGCTATAAGTTATACCTGACCTCTATCTATAGAAATGTAATTGTGTTGTAAAAAAAAAAAAATGCAAGCAATAAACACCCCCACCTTGGGGAAACCTCGTTAACATTTTTATTAAATTTTTATGTTTGAATAATGATACTTTAATATATCTTTCTCTTGACTGCAATTCCAGAGTCCTTTTAAGACTAACTTGGCTTGACAGCCCCGGAATTTTGAGATAAAGAAAAGACAAATTAGGACCATGTCTATAGGGGGAAACAAGATTATATTGGAAAGTTTACCTCGTGAAGGGAGCGGGCACAGAATCTATTGGTTTTCATTCAAAGCTGTTTATGTATATGTAGGATAAGTGAGAACAGTCATATAAACATATACATAAACATGTTTACATTCTCCCCCATGCATGCTCCCTGGGCTTTTTAAGCTAACCAGACATGTGCAAACATGGATGGAAATAATCAGTTTCTTTCAGAATAACAAATGTGACTCAAGCTGGGAATTTGCCCAATGAAGAAAACACTCAATTAGGAAGATTACCGAAGAAAAGAATGAGCTAAATAAGCAAAGGATAGACTTATAGTAAATTACCTTGGAGGTGTTTTGAATTTTTGATAAAGCTGATCTGTTGTGGGTTTGGTGAGCAGGTGCTATTATGGGCATTCTAAATAAAATAATGCTTCCATCAAATAAAAATTAGACAGCACCTCATCACATTCTCAAGACACAAATTGAGCTCCTGAACTCAAGGATCTGAAGTCAAAACTCCCTTGCTGAAGCCTTTAAAAAAAGAATTTAAAGCTTCAGAAATACTCTACATCCTTGAGGATAACTGTATCCACTAATGGCAATAGGCTGGGTGGGAGGCTGCATAAATAAGATTTGTAAGGGCACTGCAGTCTATGTGCCACAAAGCCTCTGGCATAGAATATGTTCAAAAAATAAAATGGAATTTTAAATGACATTATATTGTGTATTAGCTGTCTTGTGTTACTGGCTTGATAGTAAAACAGTGCAAGAAGTAAAGATTCAGAAATTCTCAGGTAGATAGTGAAAGCTAAACATTTTTTTTATTATGTTGTGAATATCATTTGATGCATAAATATTTTAAATTTATATGTAATCAAATGTGTGTTTTTCTCCCTTCATGGCTTACATGTTTATGCCTTCCTGAGATTAATTATGATCTTATATTATGTTCTTCTTTTTAAAATGATGCTTTTGACATTTAGATCTTAAAGTCACTTGAAATTGATTTTTACAGTTTATGTGAGGTAGGGATATAGCTGATGCAAAATCATTTGTCCTATTTGTTAAATCCTTTCTGTGGTACAGTATCACCACTGGAATATAGTAATTGGCCATTACTAAGTTATTATTATAATAAGTTGTAGGGTCCTGTTTTTAAGCAATCTATTTTATTTCAGAATTTTTTTTACACTAATACAACAGTATTTGTAATTATAGTTTTGGTAATATTTCTGGACTCTTGATATGGTAAATCTTCCTACCTTCTACTTCCTCAAAATTTTTTTGGCCAATATATTTGGCCAATTGACTTTCATATTTCCATTAGAATTTTAGTTCACGAAAGTTCATGAAGTCAAAGTTCATGAAAAATCTTTCTTTAAAAAAATTAGATTTACATTTAATTAATATATTAATTTAGAAAAACAGTTTAAATATTGTTGAGTTTTTCCACCTGTGAACACATTACATTGCTTCTTTTGTGTGGTGTTCATTATGTCTCCCAATATAGTTTTAATATTTTCCATATGAAATTTGAATGTCTTTTGTGAAATTTATGACTGTGTTGATTCCAGTCTTTGTGTCCCTTTTAAATGAAGATATTTTCATTACGCTTTCTATTTTTGTGTATTGAATTCATGTCCAGAATACTTGCTTACTAGTTTGTAAATTTTCTTGGGTTTCCTATGCAGACGATCATATTGTCCCTGAAAATGAGATTCTTTTTAATTTCTTTTTTTCTATCCAAATAGATTTTATTTCCTTTTATAATTCATTTGTATTAGATACACCCTCCAAGCAATGGATTAAAAGCAGTGATAGTAAGCACTCTTGTCTTGATCCTGACTTAGGAAATAAAAAGCTTCTGTGTTTCACCCTTAAGAATAATATTATTGTAGTTTTAGTGAATATAACTTTGTTAGGCTAAGAAATTGTCCTTCTATTCCTATTTTGATTATAGTTTTATTTTGTTATTAATGTATGTTGGGTTTTTCTGTGTCTATTGATGTGGTTATGTTTCTTTCATCTTTAATTTATCATCAGAGATTGCATGCAAAGTTGCTCAGTTGTGTCCAACTCTTTGCGACCCTATGGCCTGTAGACTGCAGGCTCCTCTGTCCACGGGATTCTCCAGGCAAAAATACTGGAGTGGGTTGCCATTTCCTTCTCCAAGGGATCTTCCTCACCCAAGGGTCAAACCTATGTCTCTAATGTCTCCTGCACTAGCAGGCAAGTTCTTTACCACTAGCACCACCTGGGAAGCCCATGAGAAATTACATTAATGTATATTGTCCAGTATCAAAACTTGGGTACACCCAGCTTGATGGCAATGTATAATCTTTTTCCTCTAGTAGCCTTTTAAAAATACCTGAGAAATTTGTCTCTTTTCTATTTTTGGAATATTTTACATAATATTGATATTATCTGTATTTAAAACATTAAGAGAATTATGTTTAACTGCCAAAGTCTATCATTTGAGGATATGTGGACAGAATATATTTTAAATTAGTGATTAAATATAAAGAGTTTTAAGTCTAATCAAGTGAGTCAGGCACCTTATCTATCAAGTGAGAAGGCATGTTATCTTCTTTTGGTAAATTGTTTTTGCAAGCCTTTAAATTTATAAATTTATAAGTAGATTTATAAGCATTCCAAATTCAAAGTTTTCATAGTATTATACTATATATATATATTTTAATAACTCTATCTGTAGTTATGGATTCTAGCTGCTGTAGATTTATGCTTTGATGGACCTCCCTGATGGTTCAGATGGTAAAGAATCTACCTGTAACGCAAGAGATCCGGGTTCAATCCCTGAGTCAGGAAGCTCTCCTGGAGAAAGTAATGGACACTAACTCCAGAATTCTTGACGGGAGAATGGACAGAGGAGACTGGTGGACAACAGTACATGGGGTCACAGAGAGTTGGACACAACTGAGCAACTAACACTTTCACTTGCTACTGAGTTAGAAGTGACACATTTTATTTCTATGCTTTTAGTAGTTAGCCTTCAAATTTTAATATAACCAGTAACTTTTAAATTTAATCATATTGCCTATCAACTCTGAAACTTGCACAGATCTTAACGCATTAACTCAGAACTCATTCAGTTTTATGTGTGTTGCTTGATATTTTCACGAAAGCAATTACTTTAATTACCTCATGCCATCAATAGTTGTTTGAATGTGCCTGTATTTAACTAAGTTATCTGCCTCATACAGTTTCTAATATTTTACTCATTTATATTTCTAAATTTTATTCTTCCTGTTTCTCACATCTCACTCCTTCCATTTCAGTTTCTTCTTTGTAAAGTACTTTTTTTTTAGGATCTCTTTTTGTGAGAATTTATGAATGAAATAATGCCTAACAATCTTTATCAAACAGTGCTTTATGTTCACTGACTCTTTGATGAGAACTTAACCATGTAAGGTTTATAGTGCCAGCTAGCTTTTTCTCTAAATTTTAGAGTTATTATTCTGACATCTTCTGAATATTATTAATGCTTTTTATTTAGGATATTACAGTTTTACTCTAACTGTATCTATTGTGGATTTATTTATTTACTACTTAATATATTGTTTTATTTAATTCTACTTTGGTAATGTGTTTATTACACTAACATTGAAATTAAAGTGTTAGTTGCTCAGTCGTGTCCAACTCTTTGAGACCTCATGGACTGTAGCCTGTCAGGCTCCTCTGTCCATGGAATTCTCCAGACAAGAATACTGAAGTGAGTAGCCATTCTCTCCCCCAGGGGATCTTCCTGACTCAGAAATCAAACCCAGGTCTCCTGCATTGCAGGCAGATTCTTCACTATCTGAGCCACTAGGTAGATTAGAAACAAAAATTTTAATTAAAAGAAAAATTAAATTTATTAATTAAACAAATTTAAATAAATAAAATTAAAGTGATTAAAATAGATTCTCTTTAATGAAGAATTACCTATTATCTATAATTTTCCTCTCATAATGTTGTCAATACACTAATAACAATAGATTCTTTATTCTAGAAATAATGATCTAAAACAAAGTTAGTAGCTCATGGACTGACTATAAATTGGAAATGATCATAATGTATTTATTGAAAATTGATTCAGTCTCTGAGCTAAACTATTATTGCTTCTGTAATTTTTGCTCATTTTTTCCTAATAAAGGATTATAATTATAATCCATGTGGATATTAAAAATAATAATAATCATTCATATGCTACTATTTATTAAGTGATTACCCTGGACAGACATTGTTATAAATGTTCCATGTATGTTATCTAATTCAATTACAGAATTCTCCTATATTATTAGTATTAATTACACCAGCTTTTTAGACAAAAGAACTACACTGTGACTTGCCCAAGGTCACACTGTAGGTAAGCAATGGATCCAGGATTTGAGTACAGGTTTATTTGAATTAAAGCATGTGCTCTTAAACCTCTGGGAGCATATAGCCTACAGAGAAATGACATATTAAAAAACACAGTAATTTCTATCTACCATATCATAGTGTGTAATAAAAAAAATGTAACTTTGTGTAAAAATAGGTCTGGCTTTTCTATTTGGCTTCTGGGAGGTAATCTCTCAGTCCTTGGAATGCCGAGTCTGATATTGTTGTTTTTGTTTGCTTGTGGTCATGTTGCATAGATCAGCAATCTCATTCAGCTAGGTACTTGGGTTAATTGTCACCTGGAGACTGAGAGACACCATCTTGGCAATCAGTCAGTCAATCATGCCTACATGATGGAGCCCCAATGACAACTCTGGACCCTAGTCTTAGGGGAGCTTTCTTGGTTGGCAATAGTCCATGCATACTATCTCACACTGATGCCAAGAAATTAACATACCCTGACTCCATGAGGAGGGGACAAAGGAAGTTCTATGTTAAATACTTAAATATTTTTCTTAATATAAGTGAAAGTTGCTCAGTTGTGTCTGACTCTTTGCAACCCCAAATATATTGTATGTGTATGTTTGAGCTAAGTGGCTTCAGCTAAGTCCAACTCTTTGAGACCCTATGGACTCTAGCCCACCAGTCTCCTCTATCCATGGGATTCTCCAGGCAAGAATACTGGAGTAGGTTGCCATGCCCTCCTCCAAGGATGTTCCTGACCCAAGGATTGAACCTGTGTCTCTTAAGTCTCCTGCATTGGCAGGCGCTTCTTTACCACTAGCACCACCTGGGAAGACACTACATACATTGTATAAGTGCCACCAAAACAAAAAGATACCAATCAAATATGCTATAACATGCCATTAATTGTATGACATATCCTAAAGTTAGAGACATTAACATTATCTTAGAATGAATAAAATGTGATAGAGTATTTAGGACACAGTCCTAAACTAAGTGTGGTCAATGTGTTAAAAATTTCAAGGCCAGGAGTGAAGAAAAAAATATAAATGACAGAAATGGCAAGAAACTATATCAGGGAAGTAACTTGAAAGAAAGTAAAAGTGTTAGTCTCAGTTGTGTCTGTGTGACCCCATGGACTGTTGTCCACCAAGCTCCTCTGTCCATGGGATTCTTCTGGCAAGAATACTGGAATTGGTTGCCACTACTTTCTCCAGGAGATATTCCTGACCCTGGGATCAAACCTGGATCTTCTGTGTTGCAGGCAGATTCTTTACCGTCTGAGCCACCAAGGAAGTCTGAAGAGACTAGAAAGTGAAAATGAGAGTCGCTCAGTCATGTCTGGCTCTTTGCCACCCCATGAACTGTACAGTCCATGCAATTCTCTAGGTTAGAATACTGGAGTGGGTAGCCTTTCCCTTTTCCAGGGCATCTTCCCAACCCAGGGACTGAACCCAGGTCTCCTGCATTGCAGGTGGATTCTTTACCAGCTAAGCCATGAGGGAAGCCCAAGGGAAGTAACTAGAGGTGAGCATTAAATATTCACTATGTACCATGCCTTCTGATAAGAGCCTTATATAAAATATATCTCCTGAACTATACGGAAATAAATTTGTGTTATTTAAACTCTTCCCACCTCCCCCCTGCCAAAGTATGTCTTTCAGTGATCAGAGCAACTTCAAAGTATACTATAATATAGAGAAATTGAGAAACTATATATAGAGAAACATATCGAAATACAAAGCATATACACAATTTCCCAAGGTCAGAGATTTATTAATTTGGGAGACTAAAACTTTAAAGTAGGTCTTTCTGATACTAACATACATATTAAAGTGTTTAGATTTTATTTATATAGAGACTGTAAAAAGGGATATAGCAAGGTGTTATTTCTCTTTGTGTTAACGTAAGTATTATAGTACTGGAAAAGACTGGGAATAAAGAGACTGGTGGTTTTTCTATTGGCCTGAGCTGCTGTTTCTCAGCCTTAAACTAAAAAAGGATGTAAGTTTAGATGTGAAAAAAAAAATTAGGGGAATAACAACGATGACTCCAAGGTTTCTAAATTCTTAATTATGATGATTAGAGTCACAAAACATTTGGATTGAAGGTGAATTATGACTCAAAATTCAAACATTTTATTTCAGTTGAGCTAGCTCAAATATGTCAGGGCCTAATGGATGTACATTCAGATATCATCAGTGTATAAAAGCGAGGGAATTCCAAAAAAAGATCTATTTCTGCTTCATGGACTGCAGACTGTGTGGATCACAACAAACTGGAAAATTCTTAAACAGATGGGAATACCAGACCACCCTACCTACCTCCTGAGAAAGCTGTATGCAGGAAAGGAAGCAACAACTAGAACCGGACATGGAACAATGAACTGTTTCAAAATTGGCAAAGAAGTTCCTCAAAGCTATATATTGTTACCCTGCTTATTTAACTTACATGCAGAGTACATCATGTGAAATGCCAGGTTAGGTGAATTACTAGCTGGAATCAAGATTGCTGAGAGAAGTTTCAATAGCCTCAGATATGCAGATGATACCACTTTAATGGCAGAAAGTGAAGAGGAACTAAAGAGCCCCTTGATGAAAGTAAAAGAGGAGAGTGAAAAAGCTGGCTTAAAACTCGACATTCAAAAAACTACGATCATGGCATCCGGTCCTATCACTGCATGGGAAATAGATGGAGAAAATGTGGAAAGTGTCAGATTTAATTTTCTTGGGCTCCAAAATCAATGTGGTTGGTGACAGCAGCCATGAAATTAAGACACTTGCTCCTTGGAAGAAAAGCTATGACCAACCTAGACAACATATTAAAATGCAGAGACATTACTTTGCCAACAAAGGTCCATCTAGTCAAAACTATGGTTTTTCCAGTAGTCATGTATGGATATGAGAGTTGGATCATAAAGTAGGTTGAGCACCAAATAATAGACACTTCTGAACTGTGGTGCTGGAGAAGACTCTTGAGAGTCCCTTGGAAAGCAAAGTCAAATTAGTCAATCCTAAAGGAAATCAATCCTGAATATTCATTGGAAGGACTGATGCTGAAGCTGAAGCTCCAATACTTTGGCCACCTGATGCGAAGAGCTGACTCATTGAAAAAAATCCTGGTGCTGGGGAAAATTGAGGGCAAGAAGAAAAGGGGGCAACAGAGGATGAGATGGTTGGATGGCATCACTGACTCAATGGACATGAGTTTGAGCTAATTCAGGGAGATAGTGATGGACAGAGAAGCCTGGCCTGCTACAGTCCATGGGGTCACAAAGATTCGGACACAACTTAGCGACTGAACAACAACAAATATGTGTACAGGTTGAGGATATCCAAATGAGTGAAATCACAAGGACAACATTTAGAGACAGAGAAAAAGATTAAGGTCAGATCCCTAAAGAACACCAATATGCAAGAGGCAAACATAAGACACTACTACAACTGTCAATAGAGAGGTAGAAAGAAGACTATCCTGCTGACATACAAGAAAAGGGAAGCCAGCAGTAATGGTGCCATAGTGGAGGGATTTCGGGCAAGAACTACAATTATGTCATTAAACCTGGCAACAGTATTCACTAATTAATGACCATAATGAGATGAGCTCATTGATGAAGACCAAAAATCCATTATAATGAGTTTAAAAGGGTGTGTCAGTTTTTGTTGTGCCTTAAAACAATATCTGTTTATGGCTCACAGTTCTGTGGGACAGTCATTTAGACCAGGCTCACAGGGGATTTTTCAGGACTCAGTTGGACTCATGCTGGTTTTAGTCAGCTTCTCATCAGCTTCTGGTGGCTATTAGTGGGATGATGATGGCAGCTGGCCATGTGTTTCTCAACACCCAGCAGGTCAGCCTAGATTCGCTTACACAGCAGCTCTGAAAGGACCCAAGACAGTGAGCAGATGCATGAAAGGACTTGAGCCCCAGGGGTGGACAGCACGCTGTCATCACTGTCCTGCTCTCCCAGCCAATCTCAAGGACACCCAGATTTCCGAAGAGAGGAAATGGATCTGACCACTTAATGGGAAGAGTGACAAAACTACTGCAAAAGGATACCGAGCTAGATGTAGAGTTGGGGCCAGCTTTACAAGCTACTACAGAGAAGGCGATGAGGGAGGCAGACAAATATTGCCCCTCCTTGTCAGTTAAGTGATGAGGAGGAAACAGTGCAGACCCTTGAAGGAAAAGGAAGCATTTGGCAAGGCTTTTACTCTATAATCAGGAAAATTAAGTTTTTAAGTTCTAAATCGTTAAGATTTTTGTCTCTAGCTTCTTTTGGCACTTGTGCTCATCATTCTCATCCATCTTGCTTTTAGCTGCAAGTTACCACAAACACTATCCTTCCCAGGTTTGGAAATGACTGAATATGAATACTGATTTGAAGAAATAAATCAGAATGAGGCATTTGATTTGCCCTGGTAAGACTTATTTCTGCCAAATGCCATTTTCCAGTTTGCCACTGGAGTAATTTCTCTGAACTGCCTTTTTGACTTTGTTGGTTTAGGTCCTTAGAGAAACAGACATCACTAAAGGATTGTAAGTGCAAGTAAATTATTGGGGAAGCACTAAACTTAGGATTTTCTACATATAATTTAGTAAATGATCACAGGGATATAAATAGTGTCTCATCAACATTTCAATTTGATCACTATAGGCATTTAAACCAGCCATTGGCACAAAGATTGTCTGCTATAAGTCTTGATTTTTGGGAGCACTATTTTACAAATTGGCCAGGGATGCAGGATTAGAGTCCCCATGCAATAAGAATCCATTTCTTTCTACATATCACTAGTTAGTATTCAAGCACAGGGCTTCTTTGTTTATGATGTCATCATAAAGCACCATTTTCTGGTAGAAGAATTTAATGATACTTGTTGAGATACAAATTTAATGACACATTGAAAAATGAGAATTTAGTATTAGCAAGAGGTTGCACTCTTTCATAAAGGCTAGTACCATATTGCTAGTGATAATAACAACGGCAAAGGACAAACAGTTGTACATGTTACAACTGTTAATATGGTGTGTTTTGCTCCGATAGTCATCAAGCAGAAGGAAAAATTGGTCTCAGCATGCTATAAGATGACCATTAATTTTTAATAGTGTCAATGTTTATTAGTGACAGGTAATTGGCTTTAAGTGTCTTATGAATAATAAATAAATCAGGTGAGTATCTGGTATCTGCCACAAATGTATGTTCAAGGCCAATGGAGCTTCCCTTGATTTGATGTTGAAGACTTTGCATGCACAGAGGATAAAAGGTTATACCTGCAGGAACTGGGGCTGACTTTTCACATTTTAGCACTGAAAACAGTGGGGGAACTCTTGGCACTTTCTCAAGTCTGAAATTCTACTGAAGTCCAGAGATGTAGGAAAGTTCATCTTGGATGTTTTAGCAAATAGAAAACTGCTGGAAAATGTATCTCTTGTTCCCCAGCCCTGTTGAATTCATAACACTTAAAACACCTGTGTCCATCAAGTAGAACACACAGGATCACAGCTAGAGCTGTTCTTGACTTTGCAATTTTATTGACTGACAGTTTAATATCTATTTATTTTCACATCTGACACCAGTAAAGACAGGCTGGCATCATGAATGTCAAGACATTATGCTGACAACTGTATTTTTTTTTTCATTGTTTGGGGGGGTGTGGAGGGAGGTTCAGCATTCCCAAAGAAAGTGTTCTTTTGAAGCTCTGCAGCTCCAATAAAGACCAAATTATAGTTCAGATATAATTGCCAGTAACTATTGATAGGTTACCTGTACATGTTTATATAGGAACGGGTACATTCAATTTGAGATTTACAAGTAAACTAACTGTTACTGTTATACTCTGGAATGAAATGTGTAATTATACTATTTAAATAGCTGAAACAGCTGCCATTACTGTGGACTATGTAAACAGTGTTTTCCATGCTAAAATTGAATGTTTAGAATATGGTCCCTTATTTTCAGCAGCTCTTGTTTAGTCTCTGAAATGCAAACAAGGGGTCTAGCTTCATTCCAGTTTCATAATATCAGAATGATACTCTAGATAAGAATCATTCACAAAATAAAAGAGAAATGATACTCTAGATAAGAAGCATTCACAAAATGAAAGAGAGATGATGGAGTTTTAAAACCTTAAGCAAGATCACACTGTTGCTCAAATTTAGCCACAAAGTAGAGAACATAATATTCATGTTAGCTACTGTGCAAAATGCATCTCATTTCCATATGCTGAAGCAAATCAGGAAAAGGTCCTTTGTCTCTCACATTTACGACCTAAACAGAAAATAACTCAGTTTTACTGTATCTCCGTGTATGGCTGAGAAAATATTATGATGCTCAGATCACTGAACTTTTCAGTCTGCTACCTTGACAATGGTCTCTGGCTAGATGTAAGGTCTGGTGATTCACAGAACCAGTTTCACTGCATGGCCATAAAGGAGCTGTCATATGATCAGGCAGTATTGAATGGAAGGACTTCATTGCTTCTCTGGGTTAAGATTGAATTCTACTATTACATCTTGCAATTCTCCTCCCCAGTGTCATTTTGCCAAGTGCTCTAAGAATGAAATATGCTCTCTAAACTGAAATTTTGTTCAGAGTGCATTCATTCACAGAAATTAGGCCTGAGATTGATTGTAGATTTCCACAAAATCACATTAATTTCAGTTCTTGGCAATTACAGTATAATTAGTGTTATTGATGTAGCAGTCTCATAAATAAATATTTGTCACCATATAGGGGATTTTTATTTGCTTCTTGTTTGTTTAGGCTTCATTTTTGGATGAAATTAGGCCTGAATGTCTTCTCTCTTTCTTGCAGAGGAATCCTATGGGGAGGGGTAAAGAGAAAAGATGAATCAGGACACTTTCTTCCAGATCTCTGGCATTGCAGGCAGATTCTTTACCATCTGAGACACCAGAGAAGGTCACAAAGAGAAAGGATGAATCAGGACTTTCTTCCAGTTTACTGAGTCCATCTCAATGACTCATTTCTACAAGCTTAACCCTGACTTTTAACTCCTAACTCTAACCCCCTCTCCCCAACCTACTCTCAATTGCCCTGTTTCTATCACGATCAACCAAAGTAGGCCTTGTGTGAGAGCAAGCTGAATTTTTTTCTGATAGGCAAAACAAAAGTAAAAGCAATTGTTTTCTTAGTATCACTGGAAGAAAGGCAATGCCCAAGAATGCTCAAACTACTGCACAATTGCACTCATCTCATACGTTAGTAAAGTAATGCTCAAAATTCTCCATGCCAGGCTTTAGCAATATGGGAACCGTGAACTTCCAGATATTCAAGCTAGCTTTAGAAAAGGCAGAGGAACCAGAGATCAAATTGCCAACATCTGCTAGATCATCGAAAAAGCAAGAGAAATCCAGAAAAATATCTATTTCTGCTTTATTGATTATGCCAAAGCCTTTGACTGTATGGATCACAACAAACTGTGGAAAATTCTGAAAGAGATGGGAATATCAGACGACCTGACCTGCCTCTTGAGAAACCTGTAGGCAGGTCAGAAAGCAACAGTTAGAACTGGACATGGAACAACAGACTGGTTCCAAATAGGAAAAGGAGTATGTCAAGGCTGTATATTGTCACCCTGCTTATTTAACTTATATGCAGAGTACATCATGAGAAACGCTGGACTGGAAGAAACACAAGCTGGAATCAAGATTGCCAGGAGAAATATCAATAACCTCAGATATTCAGATGACACCACCCTTATGGCAGAAAGTGAAGAACTAAAGAGCTTCTTGATGAAAGTGAAAGAGGAGAGTGAAAAAGTTGACTTAAAGTTAAACATTCAGAAAACAAAGATCATGGCATCTTGTCCCATCCCTTCATGGCAAATAGATGGGGAAACAGTGGAAACAGTGGCTGACTTTATTTTTTGGGCTCCAAAATCACTGCAGATGGTTACTGCACCCATAAAATTAAAAGACACTTACTCCTTGGAAGGAAAGTTATGACCAACCTAGGTAGCATATTAAAAAGCAGAGACATTACTTTGTCAACAAAGGTCCGTCTAGTCAAGGCTATGGTTTTTCCAGTAGGAAAAACACATCCTGTATGGATGTGAAAATTGGGCTATAAAGAAAGCTGAGCACTGAAAAATTGATGCGTTTGAAGTGTGGTGTTGGAGAAGACTCTTGAGAGTCCCTTGGACTGCAAGGAGATCCAACCAGTCTATCCTAAAGGAGTTCAGTCCTGGGTGTTCCTTGGAAAGGCTGATATTGAAGCTGAAACTCCAATACTTTGGCCACATGATGCGAAAAACTGACTCATTTGGAAAGACCCTGATGCTGGGAAAGATTGAGGGAAGGAGGAGAGGGGGATGACAGAGGATGAGATGGTTGGATGGCATCACCGACTCAATGGACATGGGTTTGGGTAGACTCCGGCAGTTGGTGATGGACCGGGGAGGCCTGGCATGCTGTGATTCATGGAGTCGCAAAGAGTCGGACATGACTGAGTGACTGAACTGAATTGAACTGAATAATGTAACAGATATGCTATATTTTATAATAAACTTTCACATATATTTTGTGTTTAATACTTAAAAGATAGATGATTCTAGAAAGTAAGGCCTAGACCCTCCCTCATGGGAGGTATTTGCTCACTTTAAAAATTTGTGATAAAATACCTGTAACAAAGTTTATCATCTTAATTATTTTTAAACATACAGTACCAAAGGTTAATTCCATTCACACTGTTATGCTAGCTTCATGGCGACAGATACTGTCTCTTTATTATAAAAATTGATAGAAAACTAATCTAATGAATACTCAATCTTTAGATTTTTCAAGAAAGTATATTTTATCTGTAATGTATAGTTTTCACCAGTGTTAGTTTTGACTAAGGAAAATAACACTAAAATAAATTTCTGTAGTCACTAAATACAATGCAAATTACTTTCTTATACTTGTCCTGAAGGTGTTCTTGATATTTTTGTTTTCTGTTTTCTGAGAATCTATAAAGGAATTAAGATAGTTTTAGATTTCCACCCAAATGTAATAGTGGACTTTACAAATAAATAAAGAGCAATGGGTTCCCATATCTGTGATATACAACAAGGAAAACTTAGACCTCTTCTGACTCCATGTCACATCCCCTCTGTGCTACCCACCAAAAAGAAACAAGAAAAGTTTGATCTATTAATACAGAGAGACATTATATTCCAGAAATAATGAAATTTAAGAAAACAATATTTCACATGTTAAGCCCCGTGGGAAGATCCTTATCTTTACTGGGTGGAAGGAAACTTAGACGGGCGACATCAAGTGCCCAAACACTGAGCCCACCACCACTGTCTACAGAGACTGCTTCTGCTCTTTTTCACAAGCATATCCTACCATTTCTCAAACTCACTATTCCAGGCCACACCCTTGGGTTTCTCACAGCCTTGAGGCTTGATTGCTGCTGCCACATAGCCCACTGACATGACATGTAGTGTTTCAGTAGAACAGGAAGAAGACGGGACCATCACATGATTATAGTGTCATTGTTTATAGCCCCATTTAAAAAAAGAAAAGAACAGTTTTAAAGGCTAATGTAAGTTTCCATTATTATGTCACCCTTAATAACAATACTATTTTGCTGAAAAGAGATAAGCAAATGGAATTGAAAATAAGGCAAAGTCATAACACCAGTGCTCTATTTGGGCACTCAAAAATATTGCCAGGCAATATCTGTTCACTTTTCAACCATTTAACACATCTATTCCTTTGGATATGAAGTTTGTCAGTTTCTTATAACTCTCCCTGCCACAACCAATGTTCAGTGTAAGCAGTGTAAGAAACAAAACTCAGAGAGTGGCAAGTTCTTCTCAAAGCAGCTAGAAAACAAAAGGTCCAACTTAGAGTGTCTCTCTGTGAAAAGCCTACATGGCCATTCACTCAATAGCTCAGCACAAGTGTACTCAATTAATTTTTAAATTACCACCTCTTTTTATTTGGGGAATGGAAAATTTGCCACCAGGCTTATCATTACTTTTGTAAGTGATACCCATCAGTGGATTGTATTTGTGACTATTTTATTTGTCTTTGTGAACACAATTCCTAATACTGTCATAATATAATAATAATAGTGCTTTTTTCATTTACAAAGCATTTACATGTTCAATGTACTGCTACCCACATGATGTTTTATACCACCGACAAAGAGCTGTTAAACTAGCAGTCAAGTAATAAATATCCAAAATACAGCCCTTTGGAATGTACAATGATCTGGAAATATCCTCATAAATTCAAGATGGCTCATTGGCTAATCAAATTTCAAATTTGATCATTGCCTGACAAATTGAACATGAAGAACTAGTAATTCTGAAAACCTGAAGGACAGATTCATCTACCTTTCTTCTGAGAGGTTACAAGTGATCACTCTTTAGCTCTCAAAAATAATTACCAAAATCTTGTGCCTTAGTTTTTTCACTTGTGATATATTTCTGAAGGTGGCTCCTGGTCTCAGGATTATGGAATCAATTCAAGCCATTCAGGTTGTAGGTATAGCAGCAGATATTCTTTGAAAGTAACTGGATAGTTGTTCTCTAATTAGCATATGAATTGTAGAGTCAGATCAAAAGACGATTTGTTGGCAGATGAGGACCACCTGTTCTTGTTGTTTAGTTGCTAAGTCATGTCCAACTCTTTGGGACTCCATGGACTATAGCACACCAGGCTCCCCTGTCCATGGGATTTCCCTGGCAAGAATACTGGAGTGGGTTGCCATTTTCTTCTCCAGGGGATATACCTGACCCAGAGATCAAACCTGCATCTCCTGCACTGGCAGGTGGATTCTCTACCACTGAACCACCAGGGAAGCTCCAAGCACCACCTAAGTAGGCCTGAGTATTTGGGGTACCAATTAAATTACATATTTAGCTTGATTATTTCAAGTAATTTCTTTCTTTTAAAATGACATTGAAAAGCACACTGTTTAGCCAAAACAGGTTTTGGATACCTAGCATTTCAATACCTGCATTCATTTTCAGAGCTGATATGAAAGAGTGTTAACGGAAAGAATTCGTTTTTTGTGTGATTTTAAATTTCCCACACACTGAGAAGAGCTCTAGCCTGGTGTGATATCTGCTGTCGGGTGTAAAAAGGGTCTCAATTGCAGAGCCATTTGAAAGTCTCCTTTCTAAAAAATATTTTACAAGGAATGTTTATCTCCAACTTAGTTTAGGGACTGGCTGAAAAGCAAACATTTAAATAGGGAAGCCTGCAAACAATTAGAAATATTTAGGCATATGCTAAATTCTGACCCTCTAATATAACACAAATTTAAATTCAACTCAATTGGCAGGTGTGCATAGGTTAAGTGTTGCCTTTCTGGGTTATGTTCCCTGGTAAAACTGGCTTGTCTCTTTCTTTGAGGGCCATAATGCAAAATATGTGTATGGTAGTATAAAACCAAGACATTTTTTTCCTTTATAAAATAAGTAAATACACTTATCAGAATTTTAGCCTTAAATTAGCCTGAAATATTGGGTTCATATTTTCATTTCCAAATAATGAAGAATATCATATCTGAAAGGTAAAAAATAGTGAAAGAACTTGGTTGATTTTTATTTTTAAAGCACCTTTGCCAAACTTGTTTCCTCAGATATTTGTTGCAGTTATAAACGGAGTGTTAACGAATAAGCATGTTTTCTTTACAACTAACAAAGGGCTGCATTTTCAATTTGGTGTGTTTCCAAATCTTGCTCATGTGCTATGTAGCTTCCTAAAGTCAAGGAAAAAAAAAAAAAAATCACAGAATCAGAAGCACAGAAAAATCATAGAGGTGAAAATAGTTTTGAGTCTGTCTCAATTGAGGAAACAGTTCATATTGTTAAATAACTCACCTCTGCTGCTGCTGCTGTTAAGTCGCTTCAGTTGTGTCCGACTCTGTGTGACGCCATAGATGGCGGCCCACCAGACTCCCCCATCCCTGGGATTCTCCAGGTAAGAACACTAGAGTGGGTTGCCATTTCCTTCTCCAAGGCATGAAAGTGAAAAGCAAAAGTGAAGTCACTCAGTTGTGTCCTACTCTTAGCGACCCCATGGACTGCAGCCTACCAGGCTCCTCCGTTCATGGGATTTTCCAGGCAAGAGGACTGGAGTGGGGTGCGATTGCCTTCTCCGAACTCACCTCTAGTCTCCTCCAAAGCCAGCAGCAGGTTTATTTAAATACTATGATCCTGTGTGGTCAATTTGTACATCCTCTATCACATCTTTCTGCTTATTCTTTAAAATGACGCTTCGTTTTTCTGTTTATTAAGTTAATACAAGCACAGTGTTTAAAACACAGTGAAGGCAATAATAATGGAAAACACCATTTCCCTTGCCTTCACCCCTCTCCACACTCACTTCTTGTAACGGAGAGTCTCCATATAAAACCATTTCTGGTTTTGTTCTCCTGGTGTTTACACCTCTCTCTCACCCCTTTAAATAGAGCACTTATACTGACATTTTCTACTTACCTACTTTAAATATTATCTCTTATTTTAGACTATGATGGATGAGAATTTAATTAATTTATAACATTTTCCCCTTTCTCTATCCTCAATCTTGCAAAACATTTAAAACTTTATTCTCAGCTCCCCTACTGGTCATTCTTGTAATTTCGAACCATATTTTTAATCTCCTTTTTTTAAGCCATAGCAGTAACTCTTCATTCTAAACTTTTAGAACAATGACAACCTTCTCACACTTTCCTCCACTTCTCCTTTTTGATTCATTTCTAAACATCTCTTCCAGTCTATCTTTACCTTATCACTGTCTAGGTGGATTTCGTTTACATTCCATTTTTACCCACACGAAAGCCTTTTGTTATTTGTGTGTGAATTAATCCTAATGAAAACTATTCATCATCATTTATAACATTATGGGTATGTAAATATTGTTCATTTCATAGTCAAAGAGTTTACAGCAATTACATTTCCTCCTCCACAAATTTAATGACACAAATCATTTGACACTCAAAGTGAATTTTACTTGAGACAAATCTGAATGGATTCTTCTTTTCCTGCATTTCCCAGATGCCTGTACTTAGTCATTCATTTGCTCATACAATAAATATTTAGCAAGCATCTGCTGTATGGAGGCTGAACTGTTAATAAAATAAAATCCTTGCTTTCAAGGAGCTTATATTGGGAGCAGGGGACAGACAGGACAATAAATAAATACACAAAAAGTATATCAACGTGTTAAGTAGTAATGAGTGTTGTCAAGAAAAACACTGGGTCAAGAGAATAATAATAATTTCTATTAAAAATTTATATTAAATAGGGTGGTCATAAATAGGTAGTAATAAAGTAATATTTGAATAAGCAGGTTTGTTTTGTTTTATAATTTCTACAGTTTTTGTGTTTCCATCCTCAAGGAATTTCCCAAGAATGTGTGACATCAAGTTTTCTGTGTGAAAATATCTGATTAATAGAGGTTATAGAAGGAGAAGGGCTTTCCAGGCGGGCTAGTGGTAAAGAACCTGGAGGGCCACAGTCTATGGAGTTGCACAGAGTCCGACAGAATTTAGCACACACAGAAAGAAAGAACAGAATTAACTGGTAGAGAGAAAATTATAAAAAAAAAACCAACAGAATTTACTTGAGAAAAAGCGTTCATGTCTTCAGACTAAAAGGAAACACTGAGTACTCAGCACAAGTAATAAAGACCTAAACCCAAGAACATCATTTTGATAATTTTCACTCTACCAGTTAACTCTGTTGTCTTTCTGTAACTTCTATTAATCAGATCATTAGCCATATGAGATTGATCTTCTATGTCTCTTACGTTTTCTCATGTATTTTATGCTTCTTTCTCTCATTCTATGTTCTGCAGCAATAATGTGCATTTAAATCCTAATGTTGAATTTTGTATTTCAGTGTCATGTATTTATTTTCCAAGAGATCTCTCATTTTCTGATTATTTCTTTGCTTAGTAGAAACCTTTTGTTTTGTTTTATTTTGCTTTGCAATTTCTTTTTGAATGTCTTTGAGTTCTAATTAGAAGGGTTATTTTGTGGAGGCTTTATTATATTTTTTGAGTAATTTTTTTTTTTTCTGGGTGTGTGTTTGGGTCTTTTACTTCCATGTGATTGGCTTTCCTAAAACAATGATCTTTACTTTTTTCTGAACAATGATGGTTAAAAACAATGCTCTTAGTACTATAAATAAATATATATATTATATATATAGAGAGAGACAGTATCTGATGACTTGTCTGGGCCCATTGTTAACACTGGGAACCCCAAACTCCAGGACTTTCTCTGGTGTTCTAATGTCACATTAGTTCTCTTCAAACAGCTCATTTTATTTCCTTTGAGAAAAAGCCTCCAATCCCTGCCTCAGAAAAACATCTACCAAACATTTTATGCAATGCCTGAATGTGGTGCTGGTGATGGAGTTCAAATGCTCTGTAGACAGCTTTAATTAACACCTCTGCTCTCTGTTTGACTTCCCTTCACATCTGATATTTCTTAGTCATAAGCTATTCAGGGTGTACAAGGCAGATAAGCCTCTCTTTGGCCCAGTTCTCTTTTCTGTTTTGTTTCTTTCAGCTTCTTTTTTTTCTTTCAGAATTTGTTTTTGCCCTGAGAATCTCCATCTTATTTGGGGGGTTGAGAAGGGAGAAACAGGCTGGAATTGAAAAACATACGTGAACAATGCATTTTTTGAATCAAGATATTTCTGAAGTGCATCCTAACCCCAGGTGTCTCCCCATCCTTACAGTATGTTCCCCCCTAAATAGTAGGCACCATGGACTACATTACTGTGAACGACAAATCAGTGTTGGACTCAGCCAATCATTTACGATGTGCTTCTTGAATGCATAGAACAGTTCCATAAAAAGACTAATCTGCCCACTAATCCCAATCAACCACCCACTGCAAAGTGATGGAAATGAAATGACAGGTATTTAATGCCACTAAGCATAATCCCACAGTGTCCTGTTGGATAATGCTCTACTGAAAGTAATTCTTATTGTGCCTGTTGTTATTATGTTGTTAATATTGCTGAATTTAATATCAATACCCACAGAGAGGCAATAGTTATTCTTCATGAAAACTCCATGGTTCCAATTTGTATCAATTGGATATTAAATAACACAAAAATAACTCATAACGAAAGGCAAGAAGTAATTTATATATCATAAGTTGGATAATATGTTATGATGAAAGCCAAAAACAGTTGCATATGCTTAATGTTTATGAAAAAAAAAATCTTGTCCTTGAATTCAACTAGTTTGACTAAATTCAGTTTAAAAAAAAAAGTGGAGATGAGGGGATGGAAATAAAATTGAACAAATGTCTGAGTATTTGTCTTCAAAAAAATAGATTTGACTGAAGTATCTCTTTTCAAGCAGTTGTGTATCTAAAAATAATCTTACCTTTAAGAAGGCCTCCATATATAGTTGTTCTGTAGGAAGCCCTGGAGGCAAAGAGAAGACCTTTACTTAAGTGAAAAGCTAGCCTGAGAATTGCCTCTAGGCAAAAGCCATTATACACTTCTCTTCCATCCTTTAGACAGGCAAAAAGCAGAGTTTCCCACTGATACAAAGCAGCCCACAACTTGGCTCTCATTAGCTCTAAGTCTATGGAAATCTTTAGAAGCTTGGATCACCCCACCAAGCTCATTAGGTGTTTAAAATTAGGCATTCTTTTCATAAGATGCAACAGGAGTTCTTCCTGTAGCACAGGTATATATTTATAACAGCCCCCCAGGCTTTGTTAGGTTAACAAAGTGCATTGAAAGTGCTCACTAGGCCTGCTTGGCTATACTTGTTAGCCCAGATTTCATACTTAGCAGTAAAATAGAGCAGTGATTGGTATACTCTAATCCCTTTAGATTCTAGGGACTGGATATCTGATCTTTTTTTCATATACTTTTAATCCTAAGTATATCTGTTTGTTTGTTTCCTATTTCTGCGATTGTTTGGGTGGGAAAACCCATTCAGTTACTAGTGTCAAGTATGTTAAAATCATGTAGGAAAATATTTCTCCAAGGGATGAAGGATTCAGGAATACATCTTCAATTGAATTCTGCTTTATAACTGAGGTCCCTATACTTTTCAGCCTGCCTGAGACTAGAAAGTGAAATTGCCTATCCTCTCTTTGATGTAATTATAGCCATGAGGAATCCGAAGTCTTTTTATTTATGTCAAATTAAGGCAGCTATCCAAGGTACTGAAGCTTGCTGAAATGGTTTTGTTTAATGCGTTCCCTATGACTTGTAAGATTCTGGAAAGCAGTTTGGGGCCAACTGGGGAGGCAGGATGTGTTTCTGTGCAGTGAAAAGACATCCTGAAGAGAAAATCTAGCTGGCAGATTGCAGCTCTGGATCACAGGTCAGCCAGTGTCTGCAACCTCGATAACTCTCTTGCTGCTTTGCTACTGCTGTTTCCCAAATCATCAAGACAATGTAGAAAAGCATTTCTCCTTATCATAAAACAGTGCTGCCATACCTAAAATATCAGTCTGTTGCCCCATTACCTCATACAATACAGGTGTAAATCTTGAAGAGGGCATAGAGTTTAACTTGCCTTCAGCATGGCAAAGAAGCAATTACTTAGCTGTTAAGAAAAATCCTAATATCATTATCAGATAACCCTAATAGCTACCTGATATCTGGCTATTATTTTAAATGGGGTTAGAACACATTTTAAAATCTCAAATTCAAATTATATGGAAATAATAACATAAGTTATCATAAAGGTATTTTGAGATAATTCTAAATGTCAATTTAGCATATTTTCCCATGTTATAGGTTTTCTAGAGTGAATGAATAGCTTCTTTTATGAGGTAAATGTCCTTTGGGCAAATGAAAGGGACAATCACATTTAAAGGTCAGTTAATATAGTGAGGTAGACGTAGTTCTTAGTGTTCAAATCTCACTATATTATCTTTAAGCTAGTATGCCCACTATTTTGACTAAAATGCCCACAGTAGCTTGACTGTTTACCTCCTTTGTTCCCATTTGTCCTACCATGTTGATCTCCTAGCTTTTCTTTCTTAGCTCAGACCCTTTTGTTTAGAGTATCTCACAGTCCAGTGACAATACCCCAATTATCTCTCTTTTTTTTTTTGTACAATAAAGCCTAAAACCAGTATATTTCAATGGCAGCTTTTTCTGTAATTCAAAAGAATGGAATTCTTTTCTTTTTTCATAAAGATAAGAATTCTTATAGAATCAGAAAACTAAGTCTTCTTGAAAAATGGAAAATTCCACAATTCAGACATATACCACCATTCCATAAACTATGTTTCTTAAGACTTTACTTTTGTAGAGGCACTGTAACGACCATTTAAATGGAACAAACCAGTTTGCTTACAAAACAAGATACCACTGGAGTAAAATGTAATTTGTCTTTCCTCCCCACCCTACCCTTAATTCATACATACACACACACATAACTTTGACTAGTCATTAGCCTAAATTGTTTACAGAACACCTCTATAGCTATATAGGACTGATCTCAGGAAAAAAAAAAATTCAGCTATTCTATATTAAAAACAAAATTTAAAAATTTTTTAAATTTAATGTAACTTTTTTTGACTACTAAAACCATGAAGTTATAGTTACTAAGAATTTATTTAGGTTCTCTTCCCTTATGTAAAGCTCTCTACAAGATTAACAGCTACCACCATCATAAGAGAGTTATTAGTAAAGTGAAACATTCAAGTACAGTGGTCATTTGCTCTAGAATTTACTTAGTGTAACATTTATGTGTTTAAATATTTGAGTTAATGATACATCATTTCAGCTTTGAATATCCCAATTCACATGTACTAACCAACCAAAAGGAACCAGAAAGACTAAAGGTCACAATGTGTTTTTAATAAACATTTGAAGTCAAAGAGACATTTAAAATAACAACAGTTGTCATAATTATACATACTTCATTGTGATAGTCTCCCCTACAACTATTCTTTTAGGATTGACACTCAAGTATAGGAAAATGTTTTAAATTTGCAGCTTTTGAGTAATCTAATTCAAGTTATAGTACAGTTTCTTAAAATAAGTATTTATAGGAATTGATATAAGGCTTTGTTTCACTGATGGGTATGGTTTTAGAAGGTTTCTATAATTGAAGTTTATTCATAGTAAACTAAACAGTAAAAACTTTTTTTTTTTTCAAGGAACAAATAAAAATCACACTGAAAAGGAAAACTCGCTTTGGGTTGATTAGACAGACATATCCTGAGGTGACCCCAGAGAGACACAGCTATGTAAAATCCCTTCCCTTTAAGTTCAGGAAGAACCTGGGACTTGCTTCTGGCCAATAGACTGTACCAAATGTGAAGGGATTTTCCAGATGTAGTTAAGTCCCAAATGTATTGACTGTAAGCTAATCAAAAGGTAGATTGTCCTGTGTGATCCTGACTTTATCATGTGAAAGATTTTAAAAAGGGGACTGAGTCTCCATAATTTTAGAGTCTCTCTCCTGCTTTGGAGAAACAAGTCACCACACGTTGTACAGCTACAGGGAAATAAATTCTGCTAGCAACCCCAAGAAACTGGAAGAAGACTGCAGGCTTCAGGTGAGAACACAGCCCCGGTTGATTTCTGGACTGCAGACTGATAAAATACTGATGAAAAGAACTTAATAATGCCTGGGTATGTGACCCACAGAGATTATGAGATAATGCATGTGTTTTATTTTAAACCACTAAGTTTGTGGAAACTTAGATAATTTTTTTTTTCCACTACGTTTGTGGAAACTAGAAAGGTTCATTTTCATTCCAATCCCAGAGAAAGGTAATGCCAAAGAATATTCAAACTACCATACAACTGCACTCATTTCATATGCTAGCAAGGTAATGCTCAAAATCCTCAAGCAAGGCTTCAGCAGTTTGTCAACTGAGAACTTCCTAGAGTACAAGTTGAATTTAGAAAAGGTAGAGGAACCAGAGATTAAATTGCCGACATCCATTGGATCATAAAAAAAAAAAAAGGGAATTCCAAAAAAGCATCTACTTCCACTTCATTGACTGCTCAAAAGCTTTTGACTGTGTGGATCACACAAACTGTGGAAACCTTACCTGCCTCCTGAGAAATCTGTATACAGGTCAAGAAGCAAACCTGCCATGGTACAACAGACTGGTTCCAAATTGAGAAAGGAGTACATCAAGGATATATATTGTCACCTTGCTTATGTAACGTCTGTGCAGAGTACATTATGCAAAAAGCTGCTCTGGATGAAGCACAAGCTGGAATCAAGATTGTCAGGAGAAATATTGACAATGTCAGATATGCAGGTGATACCACTCTAATGGCAGAAAGTGAAGAGGAACTAAAGAGCCTCTTGATGAAGGTAAAAGAGGAAAGTGAAAAAGCTGGCTTAAAACTCAACATTTAGGGAACTCAAACCAGGACTCTGTAGCAACCTAGAGGGGTGGGATAGGGTAGGGGGTGGGAGGGAGGTTTAAGAAGGAGGGTACATATATATACCTATGGCTGATTCATGTTTTTGTATGGCAGAAGCCAAGAAAATATTGTAAAGCAATTATTCAATTAAAAATAAATGAATATTTAGAAACCCCCCTCAACATTCAAAAAACTAGGATTATGGCATCTGGTCCCATCACTTCATGGCAAACAAATGGGGGAAAAGTGGAAAGAGTGGCGATTTTAATTTCTTGGGCTTCAAAATCACCATGAACAGTGACTGCACCCATGAAATTAAAAGATGCTTGCTCCTTGGAGGAAAAGCTATGACAAACCTAGACATTGTGTTAAAAAGCAGAGACGTCACTTTGCTGACAAAAGTCTATATAGTCAAAGCTATGGTTTTTCCCAGTAGTAATGTACAAATGTGGGAGTTGGACCATAAAAAAGGCTGAATGCTGAGCATTTGATGCTTTTGAACTGTGGTGCTGGAGATTTTTGAGAGTCTCTTGGACATCAAGGAGATCAAATATGTCATTCCTAAAGAAAATAAACCCTGAATATTCATTGGAAGGACTGATGCTAAAGCTGAAGCTCCAATACTTTGGCCACTCGATGTGAAGAGCTGACTCATTGAAAAAGACCTTGATGCTCGGAAAGATTGAGGGCAGGAGAAGGGGAAAACAGGATGAGATGGTTGGCTGGCATCACCATATCAATGGTCATGAGTCTGATCAAAGTCCAGGAGATAGTGAAGGACAGGGAAGCCTGGCATGCTGTAGTCCATGGAGTTGCAAAGAGTCAGACATGACTTAGCAACTGAACAACCACAAGTTTTTTGGCAATTTGTTATACAGCAAGAGAAAACTGATACAGCTGAAGAATAGATTTTCACATGAACTAAATGTAGGAGGGCCATTTGTATTATAAATGAGGCTGGGGATAGGAATGAATTTGGGAATTTTTAGTTCTTTCTCAAACTTTTGAACCTTACTGTTGCTACTGCTACTGCTAAGTCACTTTAGTTGTGTCCGACTCTGTGCGACCCCATAGACAGCAGCCATCAGGCTCCCCCATCCCTGGGATTCTCCAGGCAAGAACACTGGAGTGGGTTGTCATTTCCTTCTCCAATGCATGAAAGTGAAAAATGAAAGTGAAGTCACTCAGTCGTGTCCGACTCTTATCGACCCCATGGACTGCAGCCTACCAGGCTCCTCCGCCCATGGGATTTTCCAGGCAAGACTACTGGAGTGGGGTGCCATTGCCTTCTCCATTTGAATCTCAAACCTCCCTTAAAAATTGAGGAAATAGGAGACAATAGACCACATTTCCCCAAACAGGGCTGAAGGAACACTGCTGTTTTACAACTTCTTCTACCTTACCCCTCTCCTCATCAAAATGATCATGAAGACTCTATGGTCAAATCTTTTAAAAGATATTATATAGATCCCGCTCACCACCACCACTGTCTCTCAGGACCATCACTAGAAGCCCACCCTTGAGATCCCCAAACCCAAAGTTTCTCAAATAGCCTACAGTAGTAAAAGATATCTTCCTTTTTTTTTTTTTTAATTGACCATCAAAATGTATAACAGAGTTCAGAACACCACACTAGAAAGCATTATGATGGGGAGTTCTGGTGAGCAGAGGCTGTGCTAACTGGGAACTGCAATGACATGAGTGAGAATCACCATTATTACCCTTGAGAGGAACAAGATTTTCAGAGAAGTGGTGTCTCAAGTGGAGAATGGCTCGAGTAGAAGCTGACAGTAGGAAACAGAAGTTATTTCAGATAGGAGAGGCTTTCATGATGTTGCCATTCAAAGCTCCTTCATAAAGTGATGATTATTTGATTGTGTAACTATTTATTCATCTTTTTAAAAAAATTCACCTCAGAGCAAAACTGGATAATCTGATTACAAAAAAGAGCCAGACTAGTGGGGATGAGGAAATTGCTTCTTGTATCAATATTGTTTTATTTTGACCCTGAATTAGCAAGCTCATCCCCGAGCAGAAAATTAGATTTCTGACCTGGGCCTCAGACCCCAGGTTTCTCCACAGTGGCTCTGCCACAGGCGCCCTGTCTGTTGTATTATATTGTCTCCTCCGCTCTTCCTAGTCTCACAACCACTTCTTCCTTCATAGATCTTTTCTCTCAAGTTTCTTGATCCTCTCCCTGTCTTAACTGACTTCTTATGAATGCTTGGCTCTAAAAAAATCATATTCTTGTTTGAAAAATACTCAAATGTATTTGTTAATAGCTATTTAAAAAATACCATTGCTTCGTTAACTCCAGTCATGGCTGTGCAACCACAAAGCAGTAACAAAAAGAATTACGGATGAGGTTCAAATATAAAACCAAATTATCTTTAATGGAAAAACTTAAATATCACTATGAAAATGGAGGAAGAAAATATCCTAGTAGCCTCAGAATCTCTTTTTATTTCTCTTTCACCTGTCCTTTCTTGATACTCACAGGCCTTTTTCTCCTCCCTCTCTAACCATTTCATCAGCCACATCTCATATGTCTAGCACATTAGAATCCTTCTGTAATTACCTAGTCCTATATACTTAATAAGTATTACAGCTGCTCAGGAGCATCACACCCTTGTCATGAGCATTTATGTCATCTCTGTGGCCTTGTCAGTAGACTAGTAGATAACCAGCCAGTCCTGATAATTAGTAATGAAAGGGCAGAACTACTAAAGCCTTACAGAAGACAGTTAATCAGGGGCTGGTACCTGAAATTAGGCTTTCTGTTCTTTATCTGCTCTCTGTACTCTTTCATTCAGCAGACAAACTGTATCAGGTGTTATAATATCAAACATCACTTTAACTAATAGGTATGTGTTGTGCAACATTAAAAAAATCTCTAATTAAGTAGGGAAAAAGAATCTGTCTGTTTAACTAGATGAATGGATATTTGTTTACGGTTAGCTGGTCAAGCTTACGAACAAATTGTGTAGTAAGTTTAGGGTATGAAATCATTATTTGTAGTTGTCAGCCAGTCTGGGCCTAGGGCCAGGTGAGTGAGATGAATGAGGCACTTGCCTCAAATCAAAATTTAAGGGTGGAGGGATACAATAATCAAAATAAATGTACTTAAGTGCATTATTTTTAAAAAAATTTCAAAAAATTATGATAAACAATGTACTGAAATGATTATAATAGAGATAACATTAGTAACAGTGCTGTGCAAAGCTATTTTGAAGCCTGAGGCAAAAGGAATAATCAGTAATAATGATCCTGTCTGTATTTAAAATTTTGCTCATCACATATTTCTTTCCTGTCACTTTTGATTTTTTAAAAATATTGCATTTGATACCTCCTTAAATTTTGTGCCTGAAGCAAGTGACTCCCTTGCCTCACCTTAGTCCTGGCCTTTTGTTAGATCTATTGCTTTTTAGTGTTCTGGCTAACATAGAAAATATTTTTCTCATTCTTTTTAGTCTCTCATAATTTGAGGTCAGAAGAACATACCATACATTTATGGTCAATTGGTTTTCAACAAAGTTGCCAAGAATTTTCAGTGGAGAAAGAATAGTCTTTTCAATAAATAGTACTGGAATAATTGAATATCCACATTCAAAAGAATAAAGTTGGACATTGTCCTTATACCACACACATAAGTTAACTCAAAATGGGTCACAGACCTAAATTAAGAGCCAAAAACTCTTGGATGAAGACATAGGAGCAACTCTTTGTTACCTTGAATTAGGCAAATGCTTCTTCAATTTGACATCAAAAATTAAAGTGACAAAAGAATAGACAAATTAGTCTTTATTCAAATTAAAATCATTTGTGCTTCAAAGGAAACTATCAAGAAAGTAAAAAGACAACCTACAAAATGGGGGGAAAATTGCAAATTATAAATTTAATGAGTCTAGAATCTAGAATGTATAAATAACTCTTACAACTCAAAAATGAAAATGTAAATAACCCAATTAGAAAATGATTTGAATAGTCATGTCTATGAAGAAGATATATGAATGGCCAGTAATCACATGAGAAGATGCTCAATGTCATTAGTGAAGTGATAGTGAAGTCACTCAGTCGTGTCCGACTCTTTGTGACCCCATGGACAGTAGCCAACCAGGCTCCTCCGCCCATGGGATTTTCCAGGCAAGAATACTGGAGTGGGTTGCCATTTCCTTCTCCAAGGGATCTTCCTGACCCAGGGATCAAACCCAGGTCTCCTGCATTGTAGGCAGACTCTTTACAGTCTAAGCCACCAGGGAAGTCAATGTCATTAGTCATTAGGAAAATATAAATCAAACCACAATGAGACACCACTTTATACCCAGTAAGATACTGTAATCAAAAAGGCAAAATAAATGTTAGCATTAATGTAGAAGATTTGGAGCTCTCATGCATTGCTAGTGGAAATGTAAAATATTGCAGCCATATTGGAAATAGGCAGTTCTTCAAAAATTTTGAAGTTAACATGTGACCCAGTAATTCTCAAGAAGAGAAGTGAAAATATGTATTCATAAAAAACTTGTATTTTCATGGGAGTATGATTCAGATAGCCAAAAAGTAGAAATAACCAAAATGTACATCAACTGATGACTGCATAAGCAAATGTAATATATCCATAAAATGGAACATTATTTGGTACCACAAAGGAATGAAGTACTGATACATGCAACAGCATGTATCTCAAAAACAGTATGCTAAGTGAAAAAAAAAACTAGGCGAAAGAGACCACACTGTATGACTTCAATATATGGAGTCACATATGATTCTACTTATGGAAGTGTCCCGAATTAGTAAATCTAAAGCTATAGAGACAGGAATTAGGTTAGTGGTTTCCAGGGACAGAAGTGAGGAAAGAATGGGGTATATACACTGTTAATGGGTACAAAGTTTCTTTGGGGGAGTTTAAAATGTTCTAAAACTGATTTCTAATAATGGTGGTGCAACTCTGTGAATATACTAAGCACCAATGAATTATAAACTTTACATGGGTGAATTGTATGGCATGTGAATTGTATCTCAATAAAGCTGTGTTTTAAAAAGTGCATATCAGAGAGATTAAGAGACATTCTTTCCCAGCCTCCATTTCCTCCTCTGTAGTTGAGCTCCCAGGAGAAGGTTTTACAAAGAATTGTCTTCCCTAATACAGACTTCCTTAATATAGAATCCACCTGCAGTGCAAGCGACCTGGGTTTGATCCCTGGTTGGGAAGATCCTCTGGAGAACGGAATGGTTACCCACTCCAGCATTCTGGCCTGGAGAATCCAATGGACTGTATGGTCCATGGGGTTGCAAAGAGCTGGACACAACTGAGTGATTTTAACTTTCACTATAGACTTAGTAAATGATTCCTCTGTTATAATAAAGTTGAATTTTCCTGCTAAAAAAGTAAATGAAAAACCATCACTAGGTAAGTTTTACATCATTTCAGTAGGTCTCTTCACACTCCTATCAGGAAGTTCATGGTTCATGTATTGCTGAAGCCTGGCTTGGAGAATTTTGAGCATTACTTTACTAGCATGTGAGATGAGTGCAGTTGTGTGGTAGTTTGAGCATTCTTTGGCATTGCCTTTCATTGGGATTGGCATGAACACTGACTTTTTCCAGTCCTGTGGCCACTGCTGAGTTTTCCAAATTTTCTGGCATATTGAATGCAGCACTTTCACAGCATCGTCTTTCAGGATTTGAAATAGCTCAAC
This sequence comes from Capricornis sumatraensis, assembly GCF_032405125.1. Taxonomy (NCBI): domain Eukaryota; kingdom Metazoa; phylum Chordata; class Mammalia; order Artiodactyla; family Bovidae; genus Capricornis; species Capricornis sumatraensis. Next base: position 148,334,543 of record NC_091070.1, on the reverse strand, counting down.
GGGAATTCCATCACCCCCACTAGCTTTGTTCATAGTGATGCTTTCTAAGGCCCACTTGACTTCACATTCCAGGATGTCTGGCTCGAGGTGAATGATCACACCATTGTGATTATCTGGGTTGTGAAGCTCCTTTTTGTACAGTTCTTCTGTGTATTCTTGCCACCTCTTAATATCTTCTGCTTCTGTTATGTCCATACCATTTCTGTCCTTTATTGAGCCCATCTTTGCATGAAATGTTCCCTTGGTATCTCTAATTTCCTTGAAGAGATCTCTAGTCTTTCCCATTCTGTTGTTTTCCTCTATTACTTTGCATTGATCACTGAGGAAGGCTTTCTTATCTCTTCTTGCCAAGAGAATACACTGGTCATAACAAATACCCTCTTCCAACAACACAAGAGGCAACTCTACACATGGACATCACCAGATGGTCAATACTGAAATCAAATTAATTTATGTGTTTTGCAATCAAAGATGAAGAAGCTCTACACAGTCAGCAAAAACAAGACTGGAAGTTGACTTGGCTCAGATCATGAACTCCATATTGCCAAATTCAGATTTAAATTGAAGAAAGTAGGGAAAATCACTAAACCATTCAGGTATGACCTAAGTCAAATCCTTTACAATTACACAATAGAAGTGACAAATAGATTCCAGGGATTAGATCTGATAGAATGCCTGAAGAACTATAGAGGGTGGTTCATGACATTGTACAGTAGGTGGTGATCAAAAACATTCCCAAGAAAAACAAACACAAAAAGGAAAAATGTTTGTCTGAGGAGGCCTTACAAATAGCTATGAAAAGAAGTGAAAGGCAAAGGAGAAAAGGAAAGATATACCCATCTGAATGTAGAGATCAAAGAATAGCAAGGAGAGATAAGAAAGCTTTCCTCAGTGATCGAGGAAATGAAATAGAAGAAAACAATAGAATAGAAAAGACTAGAAATCTCTTAAATTAGAGATACCAAAGGAACATTTCATGCAAAGATGGGCACAATACAGGACAGAAACATTATGGACCTTAAAGAAACAGAAAATATTAAGAAGAGGTGGCAAGAATACACAGAAAAACTATACAAAAAAGATCTTCATGACCCAGATAACCCTGATGGTGTGATCACTCACCTTGAGCCAGACATCCTGGAATGCAAAGTCAAGTGGGCCTTAGGAAGCATCACTATGAACAAAGCTAGTGGACTAAGGTCCATCTAGTCAAGGCTGTGGTTTTTCCTGTGGTCATATATGGATGTGAGAGTTGGACTGTGAAGAAGGAAGAGCACTGAAGAATTGATGCTTTTGAACTGTGGTGTTGGAAAAGACTCTTGAGAGTCCCTTGGACTGCAAGGAGATCCAAACAGTCCATTCTGATGGAGATCAGCCCTGGATTTCTTTGGAAGGAATGATGCTGAAGCTGAAACTCTGGCCACCTCGTGTGAAGAGTTGACTCATTGGAAAAGACTTTGATGCTGGGAGGGATTGGGGGCAGGAGGAGAAGGGGACAACTGAGGATGAGATGGCTGGATGGCATCACTGACTCGATGGACATGAGTCTGAGTAAACTCCGGGAGTTGGTGACGGACAGGGAGGCCTGGCGTGCTGCGATTGATGGGGTTGCAAAGAGTCGGACACGACTGAGCGACTGAACTGAACTGAGTGGAGGTGATGGAATTTGAGCCATTTCAAATCCTAAAAGATGATGCTGTTACAGTGCTGCACTCAATATGCCAGCAAATTTGGAAAACTCAGCATTAGCCACAGGACTGGAAAATGTCAATTTCACTCCAATCCCAAAAAAAAGGCAATATCAAAGAATGTTCAAACTACTACACAACTGCACTCATCTCACAGGCTAGCAAAGTAATGCTCAAAATTCTCAAAGCCAGGCTTCAACAATATGTGAACCAAGAACTTACAGATGTTCAAGCTGGATTTAGAAAAGGCAGAGGAACCAGAGATCAAACTGCTAACATCCATTGAATCATCAAAAAAGCAAAACAGTTCCAGGAAAACATCTACATCTGCTTCACTGATTACACTAAAGCCTTTGACTGTGTAGATGACAATAAACTGTGGAAAATTCTGAAAGAGATGGGAATACCAGACCACCTTACCTGCCTCCTGAGAAATCCGTATACAGGTCAAGAAGCAACAGTTAGAACTGGACATGGAACAATGGATTGGTTCCAAATTGGGAAAAGAGTACGTCAAAGCTGTATATTGTCACCCTGCTTATTCAACTTATATACAGAGTATATAATGAGAAATGCTGGAAAGGAATGCCAGATGAAGCACAAGCTGGAATCAAGATTTCCAGGAGAAATATCAATAACCTCAGATGCAGATTATACCACCCTTATGGCAGAAAATGAAGAGGAACTAAAGAGCCTCTTGATGAAAGTGAAAGAGGAGAGTGAAAAAGCTGGCTTAAAACTTAACATTCAAAAAATGAAGGTCATGGTATCATCACTTTATGGCTAATAATTGGGGAAACAATGAAAACAGTGACAGGCTTTATTTTGGGGGGCTCCAAAATCACTGCAGATGGTGACTGCAGCCATGAAATTAAAAGACATTTGCTTCTTGGAAGAAAAGCTATGACAAACTGAGACAGCATATTAAAAAGCAGAGACGTTACTTTGCCAACAAAGGTCTGTCTAGTCAAGCTATGGTTTTTCCAGTTGTCATGTATGGATGTGAAAGTCGGACCATAAAGAGAGCTGAGGACCAAAGAATTGATGCTTTTGAACTGTGGTGTTGGAGAAAACTACTGAGAGACCCTTGGACTGCAGAGAGATCAAACCAGTCAATCCTGAAGGAAATCAGTCCTGAATATTCATTGTAAGGACTGATTTTGAAGCTGAAGCTCCAATACTTTGGCCACCTGATGAGAAGAACTGACTCTTTAGCAAACACCCTGATGTTGGGAAAGACTGAAGGCAGGAGGACAAGGGGACGGCAGAGGTTGAGATGGTTGGATGACATCATCGACTTGATGCACACGAGTTTGAGCAAGCTACAGGAACTGGTGATGGACAGGGAAGCCTGGAGTGGTGCAGTCCATGGGGTTGCAAAGAGTCAGACATGACTGAGTAACTGAACCCCTGAAACTAACACAACATTGTAAATTGACTATACTCTAATAAAAAAGTTTTTTTAGAAAACCTATCCCACCTAAGATTGCATAATTCATTTTATCACCCAGTCTGTAAACACTTGTTAAGTTTAGTAAACATTCCTTTACAATGTGCAAATAAATAATGACAATGATCTCCCACTCATCAACACCATAGAACATGTTAGGTTGTTGTTTTGTTTGTTTTCATACTCAATTGAAATAAACTGTTCTGAAGAGTTATGTTAGAGTTTGTTTTCCAAGGATGGAGAGGATGATCTGAAAATGGAGTACTTTAGATTATGTTTAGAAGCCTGATGGAGAGACTCTTTGTTAGTTAGCAACCAGCATAACTGAAGCAGTCTCTAATGAAGTGGGATGTTATCATTCTCAAAAGTTACCTTCCTTTCTCAGAGAAAGGGACAAGATCCACAAAATGATAGGACTTTCCTCTGATAGTGATTATCCAGCATTAATGAATGTTTAGTTCAGAGTCCCTTGGACTGCAAAGAGATCAAATCCTAAAGGAAATCAGTCCTGAATATTCATTGGAGGGACTGATGCTGAAGCTGAAGTTCCAATATACTTTGGCTACCTGATGCGAATGACTGACTCACTGGAAAAGACTCTGATGCTGGGAAAGACTGAAGGCAGGAGGAGAAGGGGATTACAGAGGATGTGATGGTTGCATGGCATCACTGACTCGATGGACATGAGTTTGAGCAAGCCCCAGGAGTTGGTCATGGACAGGGAAGCCTGGTGTGCTACAGTCCATGAGTCACAAATAGTTGGACATGACTGAGCGACTGAACTGAACTGAATGAATGTTGCTGTGTCACCCAGGTCTCAATGCTATTTCCCTTAGGCAAGGAAGGATGGTTTAGATGGTTTCTATGCTGGAAACAATACTTTTAAAAAAGGTCATTATCATTCACTTATTTTTTTTTTACTTTTTAAATTTAAATTTATTTATTTTAATTCAAATGCTGAGCAAGATAAAGTATGAGGATTCTCTAATAAATTACACAATGCCTAATCAGTCCATTCTAAAGGTGATTGGTCCTGAGTGTTCTTTGGAAGGAATGATGCTAAAGCTGAAGCTCCAGTACTTTGGCCACCTCATGTGAAGAGTTGACTCATTGGAAAAGACCCTGATGCTGGGAGGGATTGGGGGCAGGAGGAGAAGGGGACGACAGAGGATGAAATGGCTGGATGGCATCACTGACTCAATGGGCTTGAGTCTGAGTGAACTCCGGGAGTTGGTGATAGACAGGGAGGCCTGGTGTGCTGTGATTCATGGGGTCGCAGAGAGTCGGACACGACAGAGATTGAACTGAACTGAACTGAATGAGTATCAAGTCATTGCTACCTGTTATTCTATCTAAATTTATTTTTTAAAATGCTCTCAATAGGTAAGGATGCTTTAGAAGGTAGAATGTTTCATAGCCATTCCCATCTGCTATAAATAAAACAGCAGTGGGCCAGGTCTGAAGTTGAATTTGAGATGTTGTTAAAGGAAAAAAGCAAAGTCCAAACATCAGGGATCCAACAGGATTGTTGTTTTGCAGCTCAACATAAGGGAAAGCAGAACTAAGAAACATCTATATTCATTACCCCTTCTATAACCATCATGCCACATATTCCAAAATGGCTCCACAGAAAATATACTGAAGGAGACAGCCAAACGTTCATTGGTAAGTTATTGACTTTGTATAATATACATTTAAAGGGAGCTACAAATATAAAGGCAGATGTGTAATATATGGCTGGCACAGTTTTTATTTTCTTATACATCTTGCTACTGTCTGGGGGCAATGCTCTAGCGACTACTGAAATATAATAACTGCTTTCTCTCTCAGTACACAATTTGACAGCATTTATTCTTTCCTTCAGTGAACATAATTACTTCACATATGGAACCTGTGATAGCCTACAGGCATCTGAAAGAAACCAGAATCATGCAATCTGTCCCCTTTGTGAGCTTAATTTACATTCACAAGTGTCATTTTATTAGAGCTGGCATCGTGTAGGATAAAAATTACAGGTCAGCTATGGCATGTCATTGGAAAGTGTGCTTAAGTCAATAATGTCATATTATTACATTTGGGATAATTTTACAAGTGAGATCTCACAGGAGGAATCTGACCCTTATTTCTTAGTTTTCAGCTTTACTACTACCCACAAGGTAATTCATTTAGAAATGAGTATTGTAACAAACAGTTTAGCCTGTTGTAAATATTTGCGCTGTGTGTTATACCCTTCAATATAACTTTGCAGTATCATCCACAGTCTTAAAGGACATGGAAGATTTACTTTGCTAACTATTAAAAGTTGGCATGTTCAGATCCATGTGATTAAATTGGTGTCAGACAGAAGCCTGTGCCCCTTATTTTGGCCTGATTAAGAGTAGAATTTAAGAAGATTGTGCTACTGACCCTTTCCATCAAAACCAAAATAACATTGTTGGTTTAATACATGTTACCTGAGAATGGGAAGTGTAAGGCAAGCTGTAGGAATTGTAATTGGTCATGGTTTCTCTGTTTGAACAATGGAATGATCTTGAGGTAATGCTTCCTGTTTAGCTCCCTTCTGTGTTGATGAGGTCAGAAATTATTTTAACATGAGAAGTTAGAAATGGTCAGTAAAGGCTAAACCATTTTCTTCATGATTCCATATTAGTTTATGAATTATAATAGCCTACCTAATGAGTAAGTAATCATAAGTCTCAGATGGTAAGGATGGTGCACACCCACAAGAAAGAGGCAGAACAAGCCTTTAGCACAGTTGCTGAAGACTTTGCTTCATCTGCTAGGCAAGGCCACAGTGAAGAGATCAGTGGAGAACTAAAGCTGAGTCTATGAAAGGGCAAAACTAAGAACTAGGGTTCAGATACTGAACTAAAAGCAGAGTCGCTGAAGTCCAGGCAGGCAAGAGAAAGAAATCATGTGACGTGGCTGAAAAAATTTTTTTAAGGGATAAAAGGGCTGTGCAGATCAAAGTAAGTATTTACAAATATATGGTCATTGGAATCTGTGTTTGCCAAAATACTGATTAAGACCGATTTAGACCTCTTTGATTCTTTAAAATTAGTTTCTTAAATTTTAAATTGTCTTATTTTCAATCAAATTAGTTGTTGTCGTTTAGTGCTAAGTCTTGTCTGACTTGTTTATGATCCCATGGAGGGTAGCCTCTGAGGCTGCTCTGTCCGTGGGGTTTTTCAGGCAAGAATACTGGAGTGGGTTTCTCTTTCCTTCTCCAGGGGATCTTCTCAACTGAGGGATCAAACCTGCATCTCATGCTTTGGCAGGCAGATGCTTTATCACTGAGCCACAGGAAATTCTATGACCGAGAAGAGTTAACTTTAAGAAACTAGTATCCTATGTCCCAAATCTTCACAGTCTTACTATCCAGAGTAACTCCTTTTAACCTTCAGTTTTATTTGTAGTCTTAATCTCCATATTATTTAAATGGATGCCTATGCTTGTATTTCCCCCCAGCTTTGTTGGACTGTCATTGACAAAACTGTAAGAGGTTTAAAGTGCACATGTTGATTTGACATATGTCTACGTTGTGAAAGGATACCCCTCATTGAATTAGTGAACACATCCATCACCTCACATGTTTACCTTTGTGTGTGTGTATGAACACATTCAAGTTTCACTCTCTTAGCAAACTGCAGTTATACAATACAGGTTAACTATGGTCAACCTTGTTATATATTAGATTTTTCAATCTTATTCATCTTATAACTGAAAGTTTGTACCCTTTTACCAGATTCTTATTCTCCTCATTACCCCATCCTAGTAATTATTTTTTTTTCTTACTCTCTGTTTCTATGAGATTGACTTTATTTTTAGTTTCTACATATAAGTAAAATGAAACTATACAGTATTTTCCTTCTCTGGCTTATTTCACTTGACAGTATTCTCCCCAATTTCAATCATGTTGTTGCAATAATAGGAATTTCTTTCTAAGGCTGAATAATATCCATGTATATGTGAGATGGATAGATAGCATGTATATATATATATATATATATACATATATATATATGAAGGGATCTTAATTTGCTGATGAACACTTTGGTTTACAAACCTTGGTTATTATGAATAATGCTGCATAAACATGGGAGTATCAATACCTCTTTGAGATAATGATTTTGTTTTCTTTGGATATATACTCCTTAAGTGTGATTGCTGGATCATATAAGAGTTCTATGTTTAATTTATTGAAAAACCTCCATAATGTTGTCCATAGTGGCTACACTAGCTTACATCCCCATCAACAGTGCACGTGTTCCCTTTTCTGCAAACTCTCACCAGTATATGTTACCTCTTGTCTTTTTGATAACAGCTACCCTAAAAAGTGTGAGGTGACATCCCATTGTGCTTTTGATTTGCATTTCTCTGAGGGTTACTGATGCTGAACACTTTTTTACATATCTGTAAGCCATTCATATGAAGTCTCTCTTTGGAACAATGTTTATTTAGGCCCTAGTAAAGAATTTAGGTGAACTCCGGGAGTTAGTGAGGGGACAGGGAGGCCTGGTGTGCTGCAATTCACGGGGTCGCAAAGAGTTGGACACGACTGAGCAACTGAACTGAGCTGAACTGAACTGAAAGGAGATCAGTCCTGAATGTTCATTAGAAGGACGGCTGTTGAAGCTGAAACTCCAGTACTTTGGCCAGCTAATGCAAAGAGCTGACTCATTTGAAAAGACCCTGATGCTGGGAAAGATTGAGGGCAGGAGGCGAAGGGGATGGCAGAGAATGAGATGGTTGGATGGTATCACCAACTCAATGGACATGAGTTTGGGTGAACTCCAGGAGTTGGTGATGGACAAGGAGGCCTGGCGTGCTGCAATCCATGGGGTCGTAAAGAGTTGGACAAGACTGAGTGACTGAACTGAACTGAATTCTTGCCTGGAAAATTCTATGGACAGGGGAGCCTGGCAGGCTACAGTCCATGGGGTCACAAAAGAGTTGGACATGACTGAGTGAACACACGTGCATTCCCATCTTTAAACTGAGTTGTTTTTTGTGCTATTGAGTTGATTGAGTTCCTTGTATATTTTGGATATTAACACCTTATCAGATGTGTGATTTGCAAATATTTTCTCCTATTCCAGGGCTGTCTTTCCTTTTTTTTTTTTTTTTTTCCCCGATGCTTTCTTTTGCTGTGTAGAATCTTTTTAGTTTGATGAAGTTACACTTATCTCTTTTTGCTTCATTGCCTTTGCTCTTGGTGTCAAATCCAAAAATATCATTGCCAGGACCAATATCAAGGAACTCACTCCTAGTTTTATGGTTTCAGGTCTTCTCTTCATGTCTTTGATCCATTTTGAGTTGATTTTTGTGCATGGTGAAGATGATAGTCCACTTTATTCTTTAGCACATAGCTAAAGCATATGTCGTTTTCGCAGCACCATTATCGAAGAGATTGTCCTTTTCCCATCGCATTATTCTCATCTCCTTTGCAGTTAATTAACTGACCGTGTATGTGTGGGTTCATTTCTGAGTTCTCTAATCTGTTTCATTGATCTATGTGTGTTCTTATACCAGTATCATGTTATTTTGATTGCCATTAGCTTTGTAATGCAGTTTGAAATCAGGATATGCGTGATGTGTTCAGATTTAATCTTCTTTCTCAAGCATGTCTCAAGATTGGCTTTTCAAGGTCTTTTCTTGCTTCAACAAATTTTAAGATTATTTTGTTTTATACCTGTGAAAAATGACACTGGATTTAAATGGGGATTGCACTGAATCTGTACATTACTCTGGGTAGTATGGACATTTTGACAATATTAATTCTTACTTTTGTGAGCAAAGAATATTCTATTTATTTATGTCCTTTTCAATTTCTTTGCTAATTGCTGTTGCTAAGTTGCTTCAGTTGTGTCCAACTCTTTACAATACCATGGGCTGTAGCCCACCAGGCTCCTCTGTCCATGGGGTTCTCCAGGGGGGAATATTGAAGTGGGTTTCCATTTCCTTCTCCAGAGGATCTTTCAACACAGAAATTGAGATTGCATCTCTTAAGTTTCTTGCATTGGCTGGTGGGTTCTTTACCACTAGCGCCACCTAGGAAGCCCCTAAGTTTCTTTAATCAATGTCTAATGCTTTTGAACTGTGGTGTTGGAGAAGACTCTTGAGAGTCCCTTGGACTACAAGGAGATCCAGTCCATTCTGAAGGAGATCAACCCTGGGATTTCTTTGGAAGGAATGATGCTAAAGCTGAAACTCCAGTACTTTGGCCACCTCATGAGAAGAGTTGACTCATTGGAAAAGACTTGATGCTGGGAGGGATTAAGGGCAGGAGAAGAAGGGGACGACAGAGGATGAGATGGCTGGATGGGATCACTGACTTGATGGACGCAAGTCTGGGTGAACTCCGGGAGTTGGTGATGGACAGGGAGGCCTGGCGTGCTGCGGTTCATGGGGTCGCAAAGAGTCAGACATGACTGAGCGATTGAACTGAACTGAACTGAATAGTTTTAGTGTACAGGTCATTCACTTCCTTGATTAAATTTATGACTAGATATTTTATTCTTTTGATGCAATTATAAATGATATTGTTTTCTTAAGTTCTCTGATAATTCATAGTAGTGTATAATAATGCCACTAATTTTTATAGATTGAATTTGTATCCTGTAACTTTGAATATAATTATTAGTTCTAATAGTGTTTTGGTGGAGCCTTCAGGGTTTCCTGTATATAATACCATGTAGTCTGCAAATAGACACAGTTTTACTCTTTCTTTTCAATCTGGATGGTTTTGTCTCTTTCTCTTGACTATTTGCTGTGGCTAGGACTTCCAGTACTATGTTGAATAAAAGTGATGACTGTCTTCTTGTATCCTTGTCTCCTTCCTATTTTTAGAGAGAAAACTTTCAGCTTTGTGCCATTGAGGGCTACCCTGGAGGCTCAGATGGTGAAGAGTCTGCCTGCAATGCAGGAGACCCAGGTTCAATTGTTGGGTCAGGAAGATCCTCTGGAGAAGGCAATGGCTACCCAGTCCTGTATTCTTGCCTGGAGAATTCCATGGACAGAGGAGCCTGGCAAGCAACAGTCCATGGGGTCTCAAAGAGTTGGGCATGACTGTTCCACTAACACACACACGCATCATTAAATTTGTTAGCCATAGGTTTCTTGTTGATGTCCTTATTTTATGTTGAGGTATGTTCTCTCACAACTTCCAATACTATGTTGAACAAAAGTGATGACAGTGGGAATCCTTGTATATATAAAATTTATTTTTTATTAAATAAATTAATTTTGGGCTGCATTGGGTCTTCATTGCATTGCACAGGCTTCTCTAGTTAGGTCTGTCTTTGATTTCTGCTAGCCACATGACACTTTGACATTAGCTGTTACAAAAATTTTATGTAGATATTTGTTTGATTCCAGAATTATTTTTTTTAATTTACTCTAGTGTCTGCTGCCTAGTATGGTTTTTAGTCCTCAGGCTTTTACTCTTCCTTTATATTAAATAAATATGGCACCACTGAACATTTTCAGTGCTAAAGGTCTTGATATATTATGAGCTTCTAGAGCTCTCTGCTGAATTAGGTTGAAAACATTTACACAATAGGTTTTCCACACTACTCAACAGAGCCATAATATTCACATTTCACTGATTTAGAGACTGATTATGTGTGTGGTACAACCTTTATCTCCCAGTCAGTCTTGAGACCAGTGGGCTGACTGATAATAAATGGGTCATTTTGGCATTAATAACCCATATTTAGCTTGTTTGATCCAGTTCCCACCTGCTATTAGAGAGCTCTCAAGCATCATAAACATTTTCCCCACCACTTAATTTCTGAAACTCCCCAAGGTTTTCTCACATGTATTCAGAAATAAGATCATCAAGTACAACATGGCCCCTGACAGGCACAGCTCACATTCCCTGAGCCCCTGTTTTAGGAATACTGTCCCAGCCTCTACTGTTTAAGCCAGTTCAGCATGGATGCTAGCCAGGCTTTCCTGCTTCATCCTCCAAAACTGTTGCCACCTCTTTTTCAGGGTCTCATACCTCAAAAAGTTTATGCTGCTGAACCACCAATGAGTCCTGTGGCAAAACAGAGAGGAGTATTTCTTCCCTTCCTTCCATGTTTTCCTATCTCTCTCTCTCTCTTTTTTTTTTTTTTAACTAGATCACTGGTTTATTATGAAATAACAGGAATAACCAAGTGGATGAGAGGTGGAGGGCAAAGTATAGGGAAACAACATAGAACTTCTGAGTCCTCATCAGTGGCCGCTCTCCCATCACTTTTACATGTTCACTAACCCAGAAGCCCTCCCAGTCCCATCCTTTGGGATTCTTATGGAGGTTTTCTTATACAAGCATGACTGGTTAACTCATTGGCCATTAGTGCTGATTCAACTTCTAGCCCTCATCCCCTCCCTGGAAATCAGTGAGTGGGACTGACAATTCCAACCCTCTAATCAGGGTTTTGCACTGATCACTGAATGGCTTTCTTATCTCTCCTTGCTATTCTTTGGAACACTGCATTCAGATGCTTATATCTTTCCTTTTCTCCTTTGCCTTTCACTTCTCTTCTTTTCATAGCTATTTGTAAGGTGTCCTCAGACAGCCATTTTGCTTTTTTGCATTTCTTTTTTGGGGGATGGTCTCACTCCCTATCTCCTGTACAATGTCACAAACCTCTGTCCATAGTTCATCAGGCACTCTGTCTATCAGATGTAGTCCCTTAAATCTAACTCATTTCTACTGTATAATTGTAAGGGATTTGATTTAGGCCATACCTGAGTGGTCTAGTGGTTTTCCCTATTTTCTTCAATTTAAGTCTGAATTTGGCAATAAGTAGTTCATGATCTGAGCCACAGTCAGCTCCCTGTCTTGTTTTTGCTGACTTTATAGAGCTTCTCCATCTTTGGCTGAAAAGAATATAATCAATCTGATTTCAGTGTTGACCATCTGTTGATGTCCACGTGTAGTCTTTTCTTGTGTTGTTGGAAGAGGGTGTTTGCTATGACCAGTGCATTCTCTTGGCAGAACTCTATTAGCCTTTGCCATGCTTCATTCTGTACTCCAAGGCCAAATTTGCCTGTTACTCCAGGTGTTTCTTGACTTCCTACTTTCGCATTCCAGTCCCCTATAATGAAAAGGACATCTTTTGGGGGTGTTAATTCTAGAAGGTCTTGTAGGTCTTCATAAACTGTTCAACTTCAGCTTCTTCAACATTGCTGGTCGGGGCATAGACTTGGATTACCGTGATATTGAATGGTTTGCCTTGGAAACAAATAGAGATGATTCTGTCATTTTTGAGACTGCATCCAAGTACTGCATTTCAGACTCTTCTGTTGACTGTGATGGCTACTCCATTTCCTCTAAGGGATTTTTGCCCACATTAGTAGATATAAGGGTCATCTGAGTTAAATTCACCCATTCCAGTCCATTTTAGTTTGCTGATTCCTAAAATGTCTATGTTCACTCTTGCCATCTCCTCAATTTGCCTTGATTAATGGACCTAACATTCCAGGTTCCTATGCAGTATTGCTCTTTACAGTACTGGACTTTGCTTCCAACACCAGTCACATCTACAGCTGGGTGTTGTTTTTGCTTTGGCTCCATCCCTTCATTCTTTCTGGAGTTATTTCTCCCCTGATCTCCAGTAGCATATTGGGCACCTACCGACCTGGGAAGTTCCTCTTTCAGTGTCCTATTATTTTGCCTTTTCATCCTGTTCATGGAGTTCTCAAGGCAGGAATACTGAAGTGGTTTGCTATTCCCTTCTCCAGTGGACCACATTTTGTCAGAACCCTCCACCATGACCTGTCCATCTTGGGTGGCCCTACAGGGCATGGCTCATAGTTTTATTGAGGTAGACAAGGCTGTGGTCCATATGATTAGATTGGTTAGTTTTCTGTGATGGTGGTTTTCAGTCTGTCTGCCCCCTGATGGAGAAGGATAAGAGGCTTATGAAAGCTTCCTGATGGGATAGACTGATTGAGAGGGATACTGGATCTTGTTCTGATGGGTGGGGTCATGCTCAGTAAATACTGAATACAATTTTCTCTTGATGGGTGGAGCTGTGTTCCCCCCCTGCTATTGACATGGGGCCAAACTATGGTGGAGGTAATGAAGGTAATGGTGACCTCTCTCAAAAGATCCCAGGCGTGCACTGCTGCAGTCTATGTCCCCAACCTTGCAGCAGGCCACCGTGGACCCACGCCTTCACCAGAGACTCCTGAATGCTCACAGGCAAGTCTCCTGTGGGGTCACGGTTCATTTCTCCTGGGTCCTGGTGCACAAGGTTCTGTTGTGCCTTCCGAGTCTTTTCCCCAGTCCTATGTAAGTTATGGCAGCTCTATGGTGGAGTTAATAGTGACCTCCTCCAAGAGGACTTATGCCATACCCACACCCAGGGCCCCTGTCCCTGAGGCAGACCACTGCTGACCCATGCCTCCACAGGAAATGCTCAAACACAGTTCTGTCTCAGTCTCTGTGGGGTCCCTGGGTCCTAGTGCACACAAGGTTTTTTGAGCCCTCTGAGCATCTCTGGCAGGAATGGAGTTTGATTCTAAGCACGAATTTGCCCCTCCTACCATCTTGCTGGGGCTTTTTTGCACTTGGATGTGGGGTAGCTCCTCACAGCCACTCCAGTGCCTACTATCTGACTGGGTTTTTCTGATCTTGGACGTGGGTCCAAATAGGAAAAGGAGTACATCAAGGTTATATATTGTCACCATGCTTATTTAACTTATATGCAGAGTACATCATGAGAAATGCTGGGCTGGAGGAAGCACAAGCTGGAATCAAGATAAGAGAAATATAGGAGAGATATCGGAGAAAGAAATATAGGAGAAAGATAGAAGAAATATCAATAACCTCAGATATGCAGATGACACCACCCTTATGGTAAAAAGTGAAGAAGAAATAAAGAGCCCCTTGATGGAAGTGGAAGAGGAGAAACAAAAAGCTGGCTTAAAGCTCAGCATTCAGAAAACAAAGATCATGGCATCTGGTCCCATCACTTCATGGCAAATAGATGGGGAAACAGTGGAAACAATGGCAGACTTTATTTTGGGGGGCTCCAAAATCACTGCAGATGGTGACTGCAGCCATGAAATAAAAAGACACTTACTACTTGGAAGAAAAGTTATGACCAGTCTAGACAGCACATTAAAAAGCAGAGACATTACTTTGCCAACAGAGGTCCATCTAGTCAAGGCTATGGTTTTTCCAGCGGTCATGTATGCCTGTGAGACCAGCTAAGCACTGAAGAATTGATGCTTTTGAACTATGGTGTTGGAGAAGACTCTTGAGAGTCCCTTGGACTGCAAGGAGATCCAACCAGTCTATCCTAAAGGAGATCAGTCCTGGGTGTTCATTGGAGGGACTGATGCTAAAGCTGAAACTCCAATACTTTGGCCACCTCATGCGAAGAGTTGCCTCATTGGAAAAGACTCTGATGCTGGGAGGGATTGGGGGCAGGAGGAGAAGGGGACGACAGAGGATGAGATGGCTGGATGGCATCACTGACTCGGTGGACATGAGTTTGAGTGAACTCTGGGAGATGGTGATGGACAGGGAGGCCTGTCGTGCAGCAGTCCATGGGATCACAAAGAGTTGGACACGACTGAATGACTGAACTGATGTCTGAACTGAATCAGGCTTGGTTCCTGTGGCAACCAATCCCTATCCTTAGATTCTTTCCAAAAGTCACCTCACTAACATAAACCCAGTTGTGGCAAACAGGGATTTGTTATGAACAATAAGATACCCATTTCACCTTTATGGCTCTGAAAGGACTTCTGAAACTGACGACAGGAGACCAAATATTACAATTTTCCCATTGCTCTTTTCACTCAGGGAAATCCAAGAATTTTAGAAGATAAGCACCAGAAATCATGGAGGAAACCTAAATCTATATGAGAAATACATTTTCATCATCTAAATGACCAAATAGATATATTTTTCATTAAAAAATGTTTTAATTAAAACTGATGTTTCTCTCTATTTCCTCCTTCCTTTCATATTGAAATAGGTACCAACCTTGTTTGTTTCTTAATTTATGACAAAGTTTCTAGTGAACTTGGATCTTTCAGTTTTTATTCACAATCTTTATTCTCTCTAGGTTTCCTGTATGAAACTAAATAAATGACAGACTTTTCTGTAGTTTGAATCCTTCCATCAACTGTAGGATGTTAAATAGGCAAATCCGGGCTACCTGACGCCCTCTTCCCATAGGAGGTATTGGTTTCTACCAGTCTCTTCAGCCTCTGAAATCAAAAAGACTTATTTCGCCTCACTCAGACAGATCAGGAGACCTGCCCTTCAGAGTCTTGCTATCAGCAGCAGACAGTGTTTCAGCCAAACTAGGACCATCACCCTCCAAGACAATCCAGGATTTTATCTTCTGGCTTCCTGTCTTTTGACCAATATTTTTGGTTTTGACTACTTCACCGTTTTAGATTTTCTACTTCTTGTTAATCATATAGATGACAATTCTCCAATGCAGTTATTTTGCGACTTAGTTAATTCCAAGAAAGATTATGTTGAAAGAGAGAAAAGTTGTTTGACATCTATAGATATCCATAACCCATGCTACTCATTTCTTCCATTTCAAATTTAATGGATAATTGACTTAGTTGGCAATTAAATCTGAATTATGCTACTTGTTTACTCTTGAACAATACTTTTGAAGAGTCAATGTGTTTCCAAATGAAATTGCATTCTATTATACCCAATCGGTTTTATTATTTTCAGACTTAAAAATAAATCATCACAAAGAGAAACTCAGCTAAAAATGTGTTCACTTGCCAATCTTTTTCCTCTGATGTATCTCCACAGTCTAGCAGGGCGCCTAGAATATGTGCAAAACCAGCTGGATGATTGACTTTTCCTGGAATGCAATATAGTGTTATCAATTCAGTTTCCATCCATTCCTATGATTTATTCAGATCTCTGTTCAGTTTACTAAATTCTACAAAGGACTACTCCAGCATCTTTAACCATTACTTTCATTTAGTGCGTAGGGACTGTCCTCCACTCTCTGGCACCATTCTGTGTGCCCAGAGATGTTCATAAGAAAGAATCAGTTGCCTGACATCTTTCAGCACCATTCCACCCCACCTTCTCCTTTGCTATCACTTGCTCACTTCTGATGCTGAAAACTCAGCCTCTATGCAGCAGTGTTGAATCCAATCTCAGAGACAAGAGTTTTGGTTGTGTAGGAAAGAATAGCTTTATTGCTTGCTAGGCAAAGGGGACACAGTGAGGTCATGCCCTCAAAAACTTTCCGCACCCAGGGGGGATTTGGTGAGGCCTGGTGGCTCAGATGGTAAAGCATCTGCCTACAATGTGGGAGACCCAGGTTCGATTCCTGGGTTGGGAAGATCCCCTGGAGAAGGAAATGGCAATCCACTTCAGCACTCTTGCCTGGAAAATCCCATGGATGGAGGAGCCTGATAGGCTACAGTCCATGGGGTTGCAAAGAGTTGGACATGATTGAGTGACTTCACTTTCACTTTACAACAATGGTTGAAGGGAAGAGTAACTGGTAAGGATCAAGGTATGTGCAGAGCTGGCATTCCTTTGATCTGGACTCTGGTGGTCTCTGATGACCTCTGTGGTTCTCAAGGTAATCAAACTATGACCTTCTCTCTAGAAAGAAGAATGCTTCGTCAAGTTGTTATCTTCCATTTGTTGCGAGTTTAGTTTCGCAGAACTAACCAGGCTTCCCTAGTGGCTTAGATGATAAAGAATCTGCCTTCCATGTAGGAGACCCAGGTTCAGTCCTGGAGTCAAAAAGATACCATGGAGGAAGGAATAGCAACCCTCCCTAGTATTATTGTGAAGTTTCTCAGTGGTGTCCGACTCTTTGTGACCCCGTGGACACCAGGCTCCTCTGCCCATGGGATTTTCTAGGCAAGAGTACTGGAGTGGGTTGCCCTTTCTTTCTCCAGGGAACTTCCCAACCCAGGGATCGAACCCAGGTCTCCCACATTGTAGACAGACGCTTTACTGTCTGAGCCACCAGGGAAGTGGGTGGTGGCTGAGAGTGCCAGGCTGTGATAGCTCAGGAGCAGCTGAGAGGAGCTACCCCATACCCGAGGCCAGGGGTGGTGGCCGGGAGAAGCAACCCCATGTCCAAGGAATGGTGGCTGCCCAGGCACTGGAGGGCCTAGAGGAGCTATTCCACGTTCAAGGTCAGGAGGGGTGCCAATGAGGAAATACCCCTCGTCCAAGATAAGGAGCAGCGGCTGTGCTTTGCTGGAGCAGTCTTGAAGAGATGCCCCATGTTCAAGGTAAGAGAAGCCCAAGTTAGATGGTAGGTGTTGCAAGAGGGCATCAGAGGGCAGACACACTGAAACCATACTCACAGAAAACTAGTCAATCTAATCACACTAGGATGACAGCCTTGCCTAACTCAATGAAACTAAGCCATGCCCATGGGGCCACCCAATGGGCGGGTCATGATGGAAAGGTCTGACAGAATGTGGTCCACTGGAGAAGGGAATGGTAAACCACTTCAGTATTCTTGCCTTGAGAACCCCATGAACAGGATGAAAAGGCAAAATGATAGGACACTAAAAGAGGAACTCCCCTGGTTGGTAGGTGCCCAATATGCTACTGGTGATCAGTGGAGAAATAACTCCAGAAAGAATGAAGGGATAGAGCCAAAGCAAAAACAATACCCATTCGTGGATGTGACTGGTGATAGAAGGAAGGTCCGATGCTATAAAGAGCAATATTGCATAGGAACCTGGAATGTCAGGTCCATGAATCAAGGCAAATTGGAAGTGGTCAAACAAGAGCTGGTAAGAGTGAACGTCGACATTCTAGGAATCAGTGAACTAAGATGGACTGGAATGGGTGAATTTAACTCAGATGACCCTTATATCTATTACTGTGGGCAGGAATCCCTCATAAGAAATGGAGTAGCCATCATGGTTAACAAACGAGTCCAAAATGCAGTACTTGGGTGCAATCTCAAAAACAAAAGAATGATCTCTGTTCGTTTCCAAGGCAAACCATTCAATATCACAGTAATCCAAGTCTATGCCCCAACCAGTAACACTGAAGAAGCTGAAGTTGAACGGTTCTATGAAGACCTACAAGACCTTTTAAAACTAACACCCAAAAAAGATATTCTTTTCATTATAGGGGACTGGAATGTGAAAGTAGGAAGTAAAGAAACACCTGGAATAACAGGAAAATTTGGCCTTGGAATATGGAATGAAGCAGGGCAAAGAAGAATAGAGTTTTGCACTGGTCATAGCAAACACCCTCTTCCAACAACACAAGAGGAGACTCTACACATGGACATCACCAGATGGTCAACACCAAAATCAGATTGATTATATTCTTTGCAGCCAAAGATGGAGAAGCTCTATACAGTCAGCAAAAACAAGACCGGGAGCTGACTGTGGCTCAGATCATGAACTACTTATTGTCAAATTCAGAATCAAATTGAAGAAAGTAGGGAAAACCACTAGACCATTCAGGTATGACCTAGATCAAATCCCTTATGATTATACAGTGGAAGTGAGAAATAGATTTAAGGGCCTAGATCTGATAGATAGAGTGCGTGATGAACTATGGAATGAGGTTCGTGACATTGTACAGGAGACAGGGATCAAGACCAAGAAAAGAAATGCGAAAAAGCAAAATGGCTCTTGAGGAGGCCTTACAAATACCTGTGAAAAGAAGAGAGGTGAAAAACAAAGGAGAAAAGGAAAGATATAAGCATCTGAATGCAGAGTTCCAAGGAATAGCAAGAAGAGATCAGAAAGCCTTCCTCAGTGATCAGTGCAAAGAAACAAAGGAAAACAACAGAATGGGAAACACTAGAGATCTCTTCATGAAAATTAGAGATACCAAGGGAACATTTCATTCAAAGATGGGCTCGATAAAGGACAGAAATGGTATGGACCTAACAGAAGCAGAAGATATTAAGAAGTGGTGGCAAGAATACACAGAAGAACTGTACAAAAAAGATCTCACGACCAAGATATTCATGATGGTGTGATCACCATTCACCTAGAGCCAGACAGCCTGGAATGTGAAGTCAAGTGGGCCTTAGAAAGCATCACTATGAACAAAGCTAGTGGAGGTGATGGCATTCCAGTTGAGCTGTTTCAAATCCTGAAAGATGATGGTGAGAAAGTGCTGCACTCAATATGCCAGCAAATTGGGAAAACTCAGCAGTGGCCACAGGACTAGGAAGGTCAATTTTCATTCCAATCCCAAAGAAAGGCAATGCCAAAGAATGCTCAAACTACTTCACAGTTGCACTCATCTCACATGCTAGTAAAGTAATGCACAAAATTCTCCAAGCCAGGCTTCAGCAATACATGAACCGTGAACTTACAGATGTTCAAGCTGGATTAGAAAAGGCAGAGGAACCAAATATCAAATTGCCAACATCTGCTGGATCGTGGAAAAAGCAAAAGAGTTTCAGAAAAACATCTATTTCTGCTTTATTGACTATGCCAAAGCCTTTGACTGTGTGGATCACAATCAACCGTGGAAAATTCTGAAAGAGATGGGAACACCAGACCACCTGACCTGTCTCTTGAGAAACCTGTATGCAGGTCAGGAAGCAACAGTTAGAACTGGACATGGAACAAGAGACTAGTTCCAAACAGGAAAACGAGTACGTCAAGGCTGTATATTGTCATGCTGCTTATTTAACTTATATGAAGAGTACATCATGAGAAACGCTGAGCTGGAAGAAGCACAGGCTGGAATCAAGATTGCTGGGAGAAATATCAATAACCTCAGATATGCAGATGACACCACCCTTATGGCAAAAAGTGAAGAGGAACTAAAGAGCCTCTTGATGAAAGTGAACGTGGAGAGTGAAAAAGTTGGCTTAAAGCTCAACATTCAGAAAATGATGATCATGGCATCTGGTCCCATCACTTCATGGGAAATAGATGGGGAAACAGTGGAAACAGTGGCAGACTTTATTTTTGGGGGCTCCAACATCACTGCAGATGGTGACTGCAGCCATGAAATTAAAAGACGCTTACTCCTTGGAAGGAAAGTTATGACCAACCTAGATAACATGTTGAAAATCAGAGACATTACTTTGCCAACAAAGATCCGTCCAGTCAGGGCTATGGTTTTTCCTGTGGTCATGTATGGATGTAAGAGTTGGACTGTGAAGAAAGCTGAGCACCAAAGAATTGATTCTTTTAACGTGTGGTGTTGGAGAAGACTCTTGAGAGTCCCTTGGACTGCAAGGAGATCCAACCAGTCCATTCTAAAGGAGATCAGTCCTGGGTGTTCTTTGGAAGCATTGATGCTAAAGCTGAAACTCCAGTACTTTGGCCACCTCATGCGAAGAGTTGACTCATTGGAAAAGACTCTGATGCTGGGAGGGAGGAGTAGAAGGGAACGACAGAGGATGGGATGGCTGGATGGCATCACTGACTCGATGGACGTGAGTCTGAGTGAACTCCGGGAGTTGGTGATGGACAGGGAGTCCTGGCGTGCTGCGATTAACCGGGTCTCCCACAGTCAGACGTGACTGAGTGACTGAACTGAAGTGAACTGAAGTGAACTAGTATTCTTGCCTGGAGAATTCCATGGACCGAGGCACCTGGTGGGCTAAGAGTCATACATGACTGAGCGACTTTCACTTTCACTTTAGTTCTGCTACAGTCTGTTGGCTCAGATGGTAAATGTCTGCCTACAATGAGGGAGGCCTGGGTTCGAGGCCTGGATTCGATCCCTGGGTCTGGAATATCCCCTGGAGAAGGAAATGGCAATCTACTCTAATACTCTTGCATGGAAAATCCCATGTACAGAGGAGCCTGGGAGGCTACAGCCCAAGGGGTCACAAAGAGTCTGACATGACCAAGCGACTTCACTTTCACCTTCTTTAGTTCTACAGAAGAACTCAAAGATAGTGTTATGTGAATCCCTTGAGGTAGAACCAGGACCCTGCCCCAAGGCTATACTATTATTTCTTGACTGCCCTTCCCTTGTCTCTTCATCTCCTTCCCTAAATAGCAACTGTTTGAACCCACCCTTCAGAAGTCACAGAAGGTCATCAGAGGTGGAGCCTATCCGGTACAAATAAGAAATTGGGGAAAGTCAGTCTTCCGTGCCCAGAAGCCCCACAGGGTCTTCCCTGATTTTACTCTTTCTTCAACAAGCATCTCTCATCTGGCTCTCCACTTCCTTCTCTGCCATCTATATTCAGTTCTCATGGCCATTTACTACTCTGGGCACTAAGCCCTAACTTTTGAATTTTTAGTATAAATTCTCTCCTTCTGATGGAATTCTTCCTCAGACACATCTACACAAGCTAGGTAAGTCTGAGATTGCCTTACTTTATCTGCTGCCCTGTTTGGCCAGCCTCAGTCCCAGAGGCAGAGATTGAGACTATGGAGCACTCTTTCTTATTGGGAGATCTGATTTAGAATCACCTGCAGTGATTTAAAAATGAAGACTTCCATCCCCCGCTTCCCAAGAAACATGCAACTGTTAAAAGTGAAGATGATATCTACATGGCTGAGAACACGGCACTTTTTATGTAAACTATGCTTTGGCCTGATTGAGTTGGATATTAAATACCTGATATTCCTTCAGATCTAGTACTAGTAGGGTTAATTTCAACTTAATAATTTCAACTTGCATGTAAGAAGGCACTCAAGATGAAATGATTGACTTATTTTGTAAAGCCCACCTCCACATATATGAATTGCTCTTGAACAAAATGTGAGAATTTTCTCTTTGTGTATCTTGGGTGATGGGTTACAGTTCAGTTCAGTTCAGTTCAGTTGCTCAGTCATGTCCGACTCTTTGCGACCCCATGAATTGCAGCACACCAGGACTCCCTGTCCATCACCAACTCCCGGAGTTCACTCAGATTCACATCCATTGAGTCAGTGCTGCCATCCAGCCATCTCATCCTCTGTCTTCCCCTTCTCCTCCTGCCCCCAATCCCTCCCAGCATCAGAGTCTTTTCCAATGAGTCAACTCTTTGCATGAGGTGGCCAAAGTACTGGAGTTTCAGCTTCAGCATCATTCCTTCCAAAGAAATCCCAGGGCTGATCTCCTTCAGAATGGACTGGTTGGATCTCCTTGCAGTCCAAGGGACTCTCAAGAGTCTTCTCCAACACCACAGTTCAAAGGCATCAATTCTTCAGCACTCAGCCTTCTTTACAGTCCAAATCTCACATCCATACATGACTACTGGAAAAACCACAGCCTTGACAAGACGGACCTTAGTTGGCAAAGTAATGTCTCTGCTTTTGAATATGCTATCTAGGTTGGTCATAAGTCACGTGTATAAACCATTCTTGGGTTTCCCAGGTGGCACTAGTTGTAAAGAACCTGCCTGCCAATACAGGAGACATAAGAGACTTGGATTTGATCCCTGGGTCAGGACGTTCCCCTGGAGGAGGACATGGCAACCCACTCCAGTATTATCGCCTGGAGAATCCCACGGACAGAGGAGCCTGGTGGCCATGGTCCCAAAGAGTTGGACGTGACTGAAGTGACTGAGCATGCACACACATGCCTGGATAAACCATTCTCAAGCTATCAAAGAGCTCTGTGGGTCAGAATTTTCTGTAGGTTTATGAAAGCTCCTCCCCTAAATAACTAGAGACAGCTTTTTGCTAACATTGTGGATTCACAGATTTAAATTCTTATGTCATTATACATCTTGAATCGAGTCTTCCTAGATATCCCTGAGAGTGGCATTTTCCAGTCCCAAACCCCATAGCATTCTGTTTATCTATCTCTAACGGCACTTATCATGTTGTATCTTGAATTACATTTGTTTTCATTTATTTTATCTTGATGGCATTTCAGGGCAAACCGCTACCACCTGTCAGCAAAATGTGAGGGTAATGAAGCTGAAAATCAGGGAGGGTCAGGAATTGGATACTGAAGAGTTATTATCAAAATGCACAGCTACACTCATGTTCCTTTCATGGAAGCAGAGTTGAAGATGTGGCTAATGGAACAAGACACATTAAATCCATATAGGGCATGTGTGAAAATCAAAGTCCAAGGGGAAACACGAGGTCACAGTGGGAGGAAGCTAATAAAAAGGCACACATGGGAAGTAATGGCGGTGTTCACTTACTCTATGCAGATTCATTATCATAGATGGACTCCCATTACCATTTTTAGTCCTCTTTCTGATGTCCAGGGCCTCTTATTCTTTTGTCAATTTTAATGAAGTAGTCTGTCCTAAATGACAAGTAAAGAATCCTACTTCTGATGCTGCTCTAACTTCACTAGTTGTTCCTATTTTTTTCTCTCTCAAGCATTTAACACACATAAGATGTAATGAATCAAATTTGAACTAATGAACAAATAAGTGAATAAATGAAGTATTCATTCTTCTTTTCAGTTTGAAGGATTAACTGTTCAAAAATTTTTGAACAGACACTGATATTTGGTTATGCATACTGGTATAATTTTCTGCAGTTGAGGTAGCAATTTCTCCAATTATACTTTCTATTGCCTCATCAGTCTCCACATATTACAAGTAAGTTTTCCTTAATGGGGTATTTAGGATCGTTTTAGTGATGGTCATTTACTTAAAAAGCCAAGACTACAGTAAACTTCTACACTGAGCTCTAATGTATTGTTTAATTCTACTTCATCTGCAAGTGTTTATTTTCTTTTTATTAACTGTATTAGAAGAGGCTAATTTGTATAGCATTTACATGTTATTTTCCCCAGTGAGGTGTCAGCTGTCATGCTTCTATGGCTCTATTATACCAGAAAATGATATGGCATTGCTTTCAATTGCTTTATTATAAAAATCAATAAAAGAAATTGTATGGGGGAAATCCCCTACAACTGAAACTATGCAATAAACAGGAGTGCAGGGAAATTTTTTAAAAAAATCTTGAATATATTTGGTCAAACTCTTTTCTTCTTTAAAATAAACTTTAAAATAACTTTTCTTCTTAAAAATAAAAGCAATCAATTCCATGAGTCTCTGGGCCACAGCTGAGTAACTCATGTGCCACTGCTGAGTCATCTGTGGCAGTCACTGTGTGCCAGTTAATTTTGCACAGTGCAGGGTAAGAAAAGGACCCATCAGAGCTTCCACCACATAATTAAGAAACACTCTTCTCATCTCTCTGCTCCCCGTTATCTTTTCTTCTCACCTTGCCCTGCATTTTTCTTCTTTATGAAATGGCAGTAGTTTTTCAGTCTTGGTGAGAAAATAACAATTCAGCTAACCCCAAATGATAGGAAAACTTGTACACTGAGTCATAGGTATGTGGCCCAAGTGAGCAATCTAGCCTAGTCATTTTCAGGGCAAATTTGAGGCAGATAAAACAAAACTAGAAAAATGGCAGAAGTAAGAAATTGTTAAAGAAAGAGCTGACTTTGTTAAAGAAACTGGATGCTATTAACTGAAGTCCTTTTATTCCAAGATTTTTTTTTTCATTGACATTGGAGATTTTGTCTTCATAAACCAATTACTTTTTGTAAAACATTTCTGGTAGAGCTTTATTTATTTATTTATTTTTGGTAATACCCACATTGAACAGTCATGATTTGATGTGAAGTGAGAATAGACCTCATTTAAACCTCACTTTGCTTCAGTTGCTAAATTAGCAATTAATCAGATTACCAACACATGACAGATACTTTCTCAATAGATAGGTAAGAGAAATAGATATGGATATATAATAACAAAGACTTTCAAGGCTGACATGACTAATAAAGCAAGGATCATTAAAGAAAATCAAGTATGTAAAAGAGCATTATAAGCTATAATGTATATAGAATATGAAGTATTGATAAATACTTTTTGTTTGAAACAGAACATACACTTGTAGTGTTTTCTTCCCTTATTTTCTGGGTATCAAATTGAACTCTTTTTTTCTGGTCTTCATGGCCAATAATGAGTAGGATAATTTTTCAAGATAGATCTGAGAGAAGACAGCAGAAAGATTTTGTCATACTCTAAATAAGTATAAAATTCACATGTAGCTAAAAAGAAAAATCAGGACAGCTCAAAATTTTTTTTTTTAAACTGGGGGAGGGAGCTTGTGCTAAGGTCACTTGGGAGCCATTCATGTGGGTGGTGGCCATTTACTTTTCAATAAAACATAACTACTTACCATAGCAACCAGAATAGAGGATGGTACATGTGCTGCCTCCAAGATTCAGTGCTTTAATAAAGAAATACTTGCAGTGAAGAATGAACAAACACATGGGCACATTTTTATAATCTCATAATAGAAAACAATATCTTTTGCAAAGGCATTTATATTTTCCCGATTTTTAATACCCAGCTACTGTGGGATAATCAATACAATCTGCTATAAGCCATTTGTCTTTCTTTGTGACTGGCTTGCCTTTAATGTGATGATTTTTATTTGAGAGCTTGTTTCAACAGGATGAATGTTGCATTTCAGAAAGCACACGCTGCAGTGGGAAGGTAGCCTTTTTTTTTTCCCAGAGAGGGGAGTACAAAGTGACTGAAGTCTCTGCTGGGGGATACATATGTTTGTGTGATTCTCTAAGACCGGCTCACATATTGTTTCCTAATTTCCTTCAAGTTTCATGCAGGAAGGAGGGGCATGAGGGGTTTTAATGAACGAATGAGCTAGGCTGCAGTGCTCTGCTGAGGAGGCTGTTCATTACTTTAAGGTACAAATTAGATCCCCATGCTTTTTTCTAAGCTCATTTATATCCTTTGGCTGCAAGTTTAGAGTTTACTGCATCCTAAGCTTTGCATCTGAAAGAGTCTTGAATTATCTTGTTATGATACTAGTCCTTGTGAGCTGCTTCAAATTTTTACAATAATATTTATTTTGTATGGGTGAAATTACTCGTATATAATGACTACTGGCAGGTATATTTCATATGTTATAAAAGTTAATTTTTTTCTTGGAAATCATAGCCAAGGAACACTTTTTTTTCCCAATGAAAGTAATTTAAATTGAAGTAAGACCCTCTAATACCACCATCTGTACAAGTAAATTACTTTCAGAGTAATTAAATATGCATATCTGATCCATGTTCTGTACAGATGAACCAAGTTTTATTGAAGCAATATGCTTATAAATCCCCCAGGTGTTAAAGATGAAGAACCAATGGCATTTTATAGTCACACAGATACAAATAAGCACAAAGATATTTGAGCAGTTTCTCTTCTAGAAGTACATTTTATCAATTTTTCCTAATTAATATGTTTCACCAAATAGTGTGACCAATATTTTCACTAGCCTAACATCTGCATTGATTTAAATCCTCACTGACTATTTTCATGTTGCATGTATGTCTGGATTTATGATAGTTGCCCCCTCACTTGTCTTCTGCAGGTTTCCAGGGAGCAGAACAATGCAGTGAAACTGAAATCATTTTGTCGTCTGAATTCATTACAGTTGGGCTTGCCCCTCCATGAAATAGCAATGCACAGCCAATTGGAATTCATGGCCCCATCCCTTTATTGCAACATCATGGTTTATAGTCCATAACAAATACAAATACAGAAAGAAACCATAACAATAGGATACATCAGACCTGCCAGCCTACCTTCTAGGGCTTTGCCTGATGAACTTGCACTTTCACTGCATGGGGCAGAAGCAAAGGCAACACGCTGTGTCGTTACCTTTTCTAAGGTCAGATCTTGAGTCCCTGGTCCACATCTTTACCATGTTTTTACAACCAACTATCATCACAGTCAATCTCAGCTGGGAAAAGCAGTCATTTATGTAAGGTCTTGCAGAAACAAGGCTTGGTGAGTGTTTATTGATGAGACTTTAAAAGTGGCTTCCCACTGTGGTGAGACACCCCAGTTGCTTGTATATTGCATTGCTGTCTTCTTTACTGGAGCTGACAAGTGAGCTGGGCCCAAGACATGGTTAGATAAATTGACGGCTATCAAAGAAAAGTTCTGTCCAGGACTTTTTCATCCCAGATCCATAAAAAAGGAATGTCTTTTTCTCAGATTATTCTTAATCCTTGGGAATTTGGTAATCAGTCTTCATTTATTTCATATCAATATTTTCCATTGAAGTACAATTAAATGTTTATTCGAAAGTGTTGATGCTTTTCTTCTCTTTAGCATCCTCTTATCTCTGTAACCACACTCAAAGTGGATAAAGACTTCAAGTGATATGGAACAGGTTTCTTTTATTATTTATACTTAGCTGCCCTTTAACAAACAATTCATGTAAATGAGCAAATACTTTCTTAAAGAAAGGAAATTCCAAATTACCTTTGGAATAGGAGCTCTACTTATCTTATCCTGTTATCTTTTGCTTTGGGGCGTTTTACTTGTTTTGTTTACAGCAAGTTGTAAAATGTAATACCTTAAAAGTCAGATTCAGTTCAGTTCAGTCGCTCAATCATGTCTGACTCTTTGCGACCCCATGAATCTCAGCACGACAGGCCTCCCTGTCCATCACCAACTCCCGGAGTTCACTCAGAGTCACGACCATCAATTTAGTGATGCCATCCAGCCATCTCATCCTCGGTCGTCCCCTTCTACTCCTGCCTCCAATCTCTCCCAGCATCAGAGTCTTTTCCAATGAGTCAACTCTTTGCATGAGGTGGCCAAAGTACTAGAGCTTCAGCTTTAGCATCATTCCTTCCAAAGAAATCCCAGGGCTGAAATCCTTCAGAATGGACTGGTTGGATCTCCTTGCAGTCCAAGGGACCCTCAAGAGTCTTCTCCAACACCACAGTTCAAACGCATCAATTCTTCGGCACTCAGCCCTCTTCACAGTCCAACTCTCACATCCATACATGACCAGAGGAAAAACCATAGCCTTGACCAGACGGACCTTAGTCGGCAAAGTAATGTCTCTGCTTTTGAATATACTATCTAGGTTGGTCATAACTTTTCTTCCAAAGCCCACATATTATTATTGATTAATCAAGATTGCCAGGAGAAATATCAATAACCTCAAATCTGCAGATAACACCACCCTTATGGCAGAAAGTGAAGAAGAACTAAAGAGCCTCTTGATGAAAGTGAAAAAGAGTGAAAAATTTGGTTTAAAACTCAACATTCAGAAAACTAAGATCATGGCATGTGGTCCCATTCCTTCATGGCAAATAGATGGGGAAACAGTGGAAATAGTGACAGACTTTATCCCTTGGACAGCAAAGAGATCCAAGCAGTCCATCCTAAAAGAGATCAGTCCTGGGTGTTCATTGGAAGGGCTGATGTTGAAGCTGAAACTCCAATACTTTGGCCACCTGATGCAGAGAGCTGACTCATTTGTAAAGACCCTGATGCTGGGAAAGATTGAAGGCAGAAGGAGAAGGGGACAACAGAGGATGAGATGGTTGGATGACATCACCGACTCAATGGACGTGGGTTTGGATGGACTCCGGGAGTTGGTGATGGACAGGGAGGCCTGGAGTGCTGCGGTTCATGGGGTTGCAAAGAGTCGGACACAACTGAGCAACTGAACTGAACCGAACTGATTATTATTGAAAATGCGTTTAAAACTATGGTATTAGAAACATGGAATTGTCCTTTAAATTCAGTCTAGTCTTTTCCTTTTTGGGTGTAAAATCATGTTAAAACATTTCATTCAGTCCATCTTCATTCAAAAAGCCATCTTTGAAGGTGACTTTCCTTTACTGGTTCACAAGTAGTCCTGGTCTTGGGTTTTTACCATTCTGCTACTTTAAAAGATATTTAAGGCAATGTAGTAAGATTTACATAAAGCTGAATTTATAAAAATTATGAAAACTGTTCTTCAGTCAGGCTGTATCACTGACAAGCTATAAAATTAGGGCAAGTTAAGTAATTTCTCTGTATCTCAATGTCCACATCCTTAGAATAAAGATATAAAAGTACCTCATAAATGTCATACATATACGCTCAGAATAGTGTCTTACCCCAACCAAATTATAAAATCCTGAGGAAGAAGACTAACCATTCTATCCTCAGATTTTAACTTAGTGCTTTATCATGAAGAGAGTTTCAATAAGTATTTTTTGAATAACTAGGTTTTCCTTTTATTTAACATACTTATTTATAAACAACAACAACAACAAAGAACTAGAAACTCTATGTTAGTCCCCATATTTTCAAAACATTTACTAGTATATAAAGTCTTAACTGTCTTAGAAATCATCTTATTAGAAGCTTCCACCATACTCTTAAAAAGCTCAATTTACTCTTCAGTCACAAAAGTTTTCCTTCTAATTTATTAAATAAATCCCTCTGCTATTGAAGTCCATAGTTGTTAATATAAAGAGGAGGAAAGCTGCCCACAACACTCTATAGTAATTTTCAATCAGAGGCTTAGAGTGATTGTTTTTTTCTTTGCCAATGAATGTGTTATTCAAAACTGACTACTGATTAAAAATCAATGGTTGTAATGAGAGTTCAAAATAGCTTAGAGAATTTTAACCAGGGAATCTTATAAAATGTATATTCTATAGCTTGTTTGCCCTCATCTAATCTGGAGAAATATGGTTTTCTCTCAATGTGTATTTAGGGCTCCAGAAACTGCAGCGTTTCAGCTCTGGTTTTTATTGGGGAGTGTTGGTAAGGCTCCAGATTCACCCTCTTTGAAGTGACTGTGTTTGTCACTTCTGCTACATAGTAGTACATATTCAGTTCAGTTCAGTCGCTCAGTCGTGTCTGACTCTTTGTGACCCCCATGGACTGCAGCACGCCAGGCCTCTCTATCCATCACCAACTCCTGGAGTTTACTCAAACTCATGTCCATTGAGTCGGTGATACCATTCAACCATTTCATCCTCTGTCTTCCCCTTCTCCTCCTGCCTTCAATCTTTCCCAGCATCAGGGTCTTTTCAAACGAGTCAGTTCTTCGCATCACGTGGCCAATAGTACATGTAGAGGTTCCCTAAAGCCTAAAAGACTGTATTGTAAAGATAACTGGTGAGTCTGTATGCCATATCTTAATTGGAGAAAGTTAAGCTAAACTGGAAACAGTTAATTCTGAATTTCCATATTCTCTGCATTTTTTTTTTCCCAGTGATTATATATTATCTCTCTCAGGTGAAATAATGCAGTTCTGAAAACAGTTGACCTCAGCTTTAGGCTGAATCTCTGTGTTAGAATCTTAGAAATTGAAGGTACGCTATAAAGCACGTGCTAACCCACCCTGATCCTCCAGTCAGTTAATACAATCACAGAAGCTATCATTTTAATTACACAGTGAGAGAGGCTCACACAAGAGTTATTTTTTGGAGCTGTCTAGTGGTCTGCAACTGGGAGGATTAGTACGGACGGGTAAGGGTATGGGAATGGAGTATCTGTTGGAAGAAATTAAAAGCCAGACTATTATAGAAGGGTCAAGCTAGTTGAAATAAGCAACAGATAAGCAGCTCTCTTAAAAATATTTGCTTTCTCAAGGCATTTCAACCAAATATGAAAGCAGCTCATACTACCTTTAGTCTCTAAATATAGATGAGCGAGAGAATGAACATATCTCTAGTTTGCACATTTTCTGCCATCACGTTTCAAAATACTTCTCAGTGAAAATCTCAAGGGTAGAAACCTTACCTGAAAACTTTGTCCCTTCAGAAAGTACATACTTTCTTATCATGAATTTTGAATACATAGTTTTGAACGCTATTTGAAGTAATCTTCAAATTCTGTGTGCTACTCTTAGGGCTATCCATCACAAGGCACTTTTCTATATTCACATATATAAACCTATGCTACTTCTGAGCACATCTTTCCCTTCCAGCATTACCCAAAAATCACAGACCCAGCTGAAAACTCATTAGTAATCAACATTATTATGAAACTAAAAAAATTACTACAGGGGTCAAAAGAAATTAACAATTTAATGTAGAAAATTATTTCAGCTCTCTCAGCTGCTTACTTAGTGCATTTTCTGTGTTAGTTTTTTTTGTTTGTTTGTTTGTTTGGTTGGTTTTTTTTTGTATTTGTGGGGTTACTGTTCCTTCTTCTTTCCTTTCTCCTCCACATTCCCTTCCCTCTCCTCTTTGCTTTCTTCCTTTTCTTCTTAATTTCTTGCTGGACTGTGGATTTTGTTACTGAAGGGAATTGAGAGACTGAATTCAAATGATCCCTCTTAATGAAAAATTGGTCTTTTGCTACTAAATCCAAAAAGCATACAATAGCATTTGCTCCCATCATCCTTCAACACAACTAAGGTTTCACCTCTTCATTTTTGAACACAATTAACCTAACCTGAATACTGTCTATTTTGCTCTACTTCAGGAAATGAGCAGCTACTTGAACTTCTTAGATGTACTTTAGTTTTCTTCTTAAAGGAGGATCATGTCATATGGGGAAGATTGTCACTAAGCATGACTGAAAAGTTTTCTTATACTAAAATGGGTACAATTATACTTGCTCATGACCTTTGAAAGCAAAACTATGTATATTTTCTAAAATTATTTCAAGGCCTAAAGAAAGTATATATTTAAAACAATGCTTTTTAAATGGCAAGGCAAATAACAGAATGACCTTGTGTTTACAATTCTGCCTCAGTTGTTTTACAGGTAGAGTTTTTCATAGATTTTTGTCTATGAAAGACAGTTTTCATTTTAACTGTACTAACATGAGATTATTCCACAAGATATTATCCTCTATTTAAAATAGTTTTTACTATCTTGAGATGTTTATTTGAAATGGTTATACTAAGCTAGAGTTTCTACTAGGGAAATATTGAAACTCCAGAATTATTTTTTTAACTAGACATTCTGCAAGGCAAAAGAAAATTTATATGTTTATAGAAATAGCGTAAGCCACATATTCTCAGACACGGAGGCACCATTTGGTGCTTAAATCCCAGCACCAACTATGGAGTTGAAACTGCATTTGCCTTCAGATCTCTGGCAATAAAGGCCAGATGTAAAAGAGTATCGCTCAGTTAATTCTTGATTTTCTCATTCTGGAAGTTAGAATTAGAGTAAAAAACTACATATATGACAATACACAGACATTCAATTAAGAAAGAAGCTTGAAAATCAGTTAAGTTACATCCCAAAATAGACATTATTTACCTTCCCTAGATAAAAGTCTTGTTAGGATTAATCACAAATCCACAATAAAGGGAAAAATGTCCCACAAAATACTTCAGAATATTTAGCTAAAACTAACCATGGTGGAGAGGTCTGACAGAATGTGGTCAGCTGGAGAAGGGAATGGCAAACTACTTCAGTATTCTTGCCTTGAGAACCCCATGAACAGTATGAAAAGGCAAAATGATAGGATACTGAAAGAGGAACTCCCCAGGTCAGTAGGTGCTCAATATGCTACAGGAGATCAGTGGAGAAATAACTCCAGAAAGAATGAAGGGATGGAGCCAAAGCAAAAACAATATCCAGCTGTGGATGTGACTGGTGATAGAAGCAAGGTTCAATGCTGTAAAGAGCAATATTGCATAGGAACCTGGAATGTCAGGTTCATGAATCAAGGCAAATTGGAAGTGGTCAAACAGGAGATGGCAAGAGTGAACGTCGACATTTTAGGAATCAGTGAACTAAAATGGACTGGAATGGGTGAATTTACCTCAGATGACCGTTATAACTACTACTGTGGGCAGGAATCCCTTAGAAGAAATGGAGTAGCCATCATGGTCAACAAAAGAGTCTGAAATGCAGTACTTGGATGTAATCTCAAAAATGACAGAAGGATCTCTGTCTGTCTCCAAGGCAAATCATTCAATATCACGGTGATCCAAACCTGTGCCTCAACCAATAACGCTGAAGAAGCTGAAGTTGAACAGTTCTATGAACACCTACAAGACCTTTTAGAACTAACACCCAAAAAAGATGTCTTTTTCATTATAGGGAACTGGGATGCAAAAGCAGGAAGTCAAGAAACACCTGGAGTAACAGGCAAATTTGGCCTTGGAATGCGGAATGAAGCAGGGCAAAGAAGAATAGAGTTTTGCTGAGAAAATGCACTGGTCATAGCAAACACCCTCTTCCAACAACACAAGAGAAGACTCTACACATGGACATCACCAGATGGTCAACACCAAAATCACATTGATTATATTCTTTGCAGCCAAAGATGGAGAAGCTCTATACAGTCAGCAAAAACAAGACCGGGAGCTGAATGTGGCTCAGATCATGAACTCCTTATTGCCAAATTCAGACTTAAATTGAATAAAGTAGGGAAAACCACTAGACCATTCAGGTATGACCTAAATCAAATCCCTTATGATTATACAGTAGAAGTGAGAAATAGATTTAAGGGTCTAGATCTGATAGACAGAGTACCTGATGAACTATGGAATGAGGTTCTTGACATTGTACAGGAGACAGGGATCAAGACTATCCCCATGGAAAAGAAATGCAAAAAAGCAAAATGGCTGTCTGGGGAGGCCTTACACATAGCTGTGAAAAGAAGAGAAGCAAAAAGCAGAGGAGAAAAGTAAAGATATTCTTATTTGAATGCAGAATTCTAAAGAATAGCAAGAAGAGATAAGAAAGCCGTCCTCAGTGATCAGTGCAAAGAAACAGAGGAAACCAACAGAATGGGAAAGACTAGAGATCTCTTCAAGAAAATTAGAGATACCAAGGGAACATTTCATGCAAAGATGGGCTCGATAAAGCACAAAAATGGTATGGACATAACAGAAGCAGAAGATATTAAGAAGAGGTGGCAAGAATACACAGAAGAACTGTACAAAAAAGAGCTTCACAACCCAGATAATCACAATGGTGTGATCACTCACCTTGAGCGAGACATCTTGGAATGTGAAGTCAAGTGGGCCTTAGAAAGCATCACTACGAACAAAGCTAGTGGAGGTGATGGCATTCCAGTTGAGCTGTTTCAAATCCTGAAAGATGATGCTGTGAAAGTGCTGCACTCAATATGCCAGCAAATTTGGAAAACTCAGCAGTGGCCATAGGACTGGAAAAAGTCAGTGTTCATGCTAATCCCAAAGAAAGGCAATGCCAAAAAATGCTGAAACTACTGCACAATTGCACTCATCTCACACACTAGTAAAGTAACGCTCAAAATTCTCCAAGCCAGGCTTCATTCAGCAATACATGAACTGTGAACTTCCAGATGTTCAAGCTGGTTTTAGGAAAGGCAGAGGAACCAGAGATCAAATTGCCAACATCTGCTGGATCATGGAAAAAGCAAGAGAGTTCCAGAGAAAGATCTTTTCTGCTTTATTGACTATGCCAAAGCCTTTGACTGTGTGGATCACAATAAATTGTGGAAAATTCTGAAAGAGATGGGAATACCAGACCACCTGACCTGCCTCTTGAGAAACCTCTATGCAGGTCAGGAAGCAACAGTTAGAACTGGACATGGAACACAGACTGGTTCCAGATAGGAAAAGCAGTACGTCAGGCTGTATATTGTCACCTTTTTTATTTAACTTATATGCAGAGTACATCATGAGAAACGCTGGGCTGGAAGCACAAGTTGGAATCAAGATTTCCAGGAGAAATATCGATAACCTCAGATATGCAGATAACACCACCCTTATGGCAGAAAGTGAAGAGGAACTAAAAGGCATCTTGATGAAAGTGAAAGTGGAGAGTGAAAAAGTTGGCTTAAAGTTCAACATTCAGAAAACTAAGATCATGGCATCTGGTCCCATCACTCCAGGGCAAATAGATGGGGAAACAGTGGAAACAGTGGCAGACTTTATTTTTCTGGGCTGCAAAATCAATGAAGATGGTAATTGTAGCCATGAAATTAAAAGACACTTACTCCTTGGAAGGAAACTTATGACCAACCTAGATAGCATATTCAAAAGCAGAGACATTACTTTGCCAGCAAAGTAATAAAGAAATGGGATCAGTTTCTGGAAAGACTGATTCCCCCATGTCGTTTCTTTCTTGCTCCCCGCTTTCCTGGCTGAATTCCCATCTGAAATGTGGGTACTCACCAAGCCTGCTAATTCTGCCTGGGCTTCTGAGATCGGACCGGGGAGGCCTCAGTGCCTCCTCTCCTTCGGGAGAATGAAAAGACGCCTGTGGCCTACATAGGTGGTGATTGGTATTCCATGTAAACCAGTTATTCAGCCTCTTTTCTCCACTAATTCTCTTACTACACTATCTGTTTCTAATCTCCCTCTATATCTGTAATTAAATAAGTTTTTTCCAGGACGCTGACTCCATCCCCACCTTCGAATCACCCTGGATCCACCGGGGCTGGACCCGGCAGAAAAGACCCTGATGGTAGGAAAGATTGAAGGCAGGAGGAGAAGAGGATGACTGAGGATGAGATGGCTGAATTGCATCACTGACCCGATGCACATGAGTTTTGGTGAACTCCGGGAGTTGGTGATGGACAAGGAGGCCTGGCTTGCTGTGGTTCATGGGGTCGTAAAGAGTCAGACACGATTGAATGACTGAACTGAACTGAACATTTTTATTGAGTTATCAAACACAAAATATAGCTGATTTGAGAAAAATCATATCAAAACTGTCCATGAGAACAATGTTGATAAACATAGCAAAAAATAATTTAAAGTGTAACAAGTAATATTTCACTTCTGACCCTGAGAGAGGAGGTGGGTCTAAACTCAGTACCTAGAAAACTGACAAAATATATAAAACAATAGATTTTAGAAACTGAACACTGAGCAACACATGACTATTATTCCTGAGAAGAAGAAAATGAAATGAGATGTATGATGACCCCAGGTTTCTACCTGGAAAGTTTCCAGATCATTGTGCAAGGAAGAGAGAACTCAGGAGACACCAGCATTCACACAAAAAGGGGAAGACAGGTAGCAGCATTTAGGGATTCCAAAGAAATGAGAACTTTCAAGGCATAGTATGAAAAAAGGAGGGATATACAGAGTTTCAGGAATCTCCAGTCCTTTTGAGTACTTAAGGCTTCCCTGGTAGCTCAGTTGGTAAAGAATCCACCTGCAATGCAGGAGACCCTGGTTTGATTCCTGGGTTGGGAAGGATCCCTGGAGAAGAGAATGGCTACACAATCCAGTATTCTGGCCTGGAGAATTCTGTAGACTGTATAGTCCATGGAGTCACAAAGAGTTGGACATGACTGAATGACTTTCATAATGAATACCAGTTTTCACATGGACTTCCCAGGTGGTTCAGTGGTAAAGAATCTGCCTGCCAATGCAGGAAACACAGGACACACAGGTTCAATCATTGCAAGAGGAAGATTCCTTGAAGGAGAAAATGGCAACCCACTCCAGTATTCTTGCCTGGAGAACACCATGGACAGAGGAGCCTGGGGGCTACAGTCCCTAGAGTAGCAAAGTGTCTGACATGACTGAGCACACAAGCAATTTTCACACGTAGAAACTATATGAAGTCAAGCAAAAAACAACTTTTATAAAAACAATTAGAGAGCAGATACAAAACAAATAATTCCTAGCGCTCGCACAAAGCAAGAAACCACTCAAATCTCCACAAGCCAGTCTGGGAACAACTCACTGACTATATGGGACATTCACTTGAGAACTCAGAGAGTGACAATTTATTAGCAGGGCTAAACTTGGCAAAGAATAAACTCTATTCTGGGCCTACACTAAAATAAAAACAAGACTCAAAAAAATCAAACTAATCTCAGGTAACTTGCTTGTTCTTAAAAGAAATACAATATCCAGCTTCAATAACACGAGAGTCACAATGTTTGACTTTCAACCAAACATTACTAGACACAAGGAGTAACAGAAAAAAATGACTCATAACCAGGAAAGACATAAACTGATGAACGTGCAATCAGAAATGAAAAGAGATAATTGAAGTAGCCCAAAAGATATTGATCAATATGCTCAAAGAATTAAAGAAAAACATAATGTGGAGAAAAATAGATTTTACAAAGACCCAAATGGAGCTACTAGAGATGGAATATAAAATCTGAATTAGAACTTCTCTATTCTTCAGAACACAACAGAAGAAGAAAACTAACAGTGAACTTAAAAAAAAGTAGCAATAGAAACTTTTCAAATGAGTATCAAAATTTAAAAACTTTGAACAATGACAATGACAACAACCCCCAAAGTTCAAGAACCTATGAGACAATATGCTCTAACATAAATATAACTTGTCAAAGGAAGAGAGAATGTGAGGACAGAAAAAAAAAAAATTGAAGTAGTGGCTAAAATTTTTTCAAGTTTTATGACAAGATAAACTTAGAAATTCATTGGACTTGGAGGGTATTATGCTAAGTGAAATAAGTCAGAGACAAATACTGTATGATATCACTTATAGTAGCATCTAAAAATAAAACAAACTAGTGAATATAACAAAAACAAAGCAGATTCATTGATATAGAGACTAAACTAGTGGTTATCAGTGGGGGGAGGGAAGAAGGAAGGAGTAAAAAAGGAGTAGGGATTAAGAGGTACAAACTATTACATATAAAATAAATAAGTTACAAGGATATATTGTACACTATGGAATACAAATAATATTTTATAATAACTATAAGTGGAATATAGCCTTTTAAGATTATGAATCACTATGTTGTCTACTTGAAACATACAGTATTGTACATCAACTATACCTCAAAAAAAAAAAATTAAGATCCAAGAGGCATATTGAACTCTAAGAAGAAAGAACACAAAGAAAAACAAACTAAGTGACACATAATCAAATTCCTGAAAACCATTAATAAGGGGAAACTCTTAAAATGACCAAAAAAAAGATATATACAGAGGAAAAAATATTTCTTAGAATCTCAGGAATTGAGAAAAAAATGAAATTGCATCTTTAAATTACTAAATAATAAAAGCTAGGTATGGATATAATATTGAATAAAACTTTAAAAATATTTGAAAGTAAAGATGAAATAAAGAATTTTTCAGATGAACAAAAGCTGAGACAATTTGTCAACAGATCTTCACTTCAAAAAATATTACAGAAGTTTCTTGAAACTGAAAGCAAGTATTACCAGATGGAAAACTGGAGCTACAAAGTGGAATAGAGACAGAAATAGTAATCATGTGGGCAAACACAGAAGACTCTTATTTCCTGATTTAAAAAATTTCTCCAAAAGGTAACTGATTGATTAAAGCCAAAAATAATATGAATGCTTTTGTGGAATTGTGACATATTTTTAAAAATATGAGAAAAATAGCATAAAAGCATACAAAGAAGAGATGATATTAAACTATTGTAAGATTTCTATATTCCACATAATGTATCATATTTGAAGGTAGACTGTAACAAATTAAATATACATCTTTTAAATCCTAGAGGAACGACTAAAAGTATAACACAAGGAGATACATCTGATGAACAGATAGTGGGAATAAGATATTCATAAAAACGCTCAAACTAAAACAAAAGACAGAAAAACAAAAAAATACATATCAGTAGAACAAACAAAAGAAGTAATAAGTCTGCAGATTTAAACATAGCCATGTCAATCATATTTTCACTAAATGTAAAAGGAAAAAAACACTGCAATTAAAAGAAAGTGGTTGTTAGGCTAAAACGAAAGCACAACCCATCTATATGCAGTCTATAGAGCCTGACTTGAAGTATAGATTCAGATATAGATAGAAACAGATATAGACACAACTGCAAAGAGATATAGTCTGTAAACACTCATCATAAGAAAACTAGAGTGGCTATATTAAAACATTCAATGTATACTTCAGGATAAGAAATAATACTACAGAGAAAGATATTTTATAATAATAAGACATTAACAATCTTAAATGTGCATTTGAACACTGTGCTTCAAATATCTGAAGAAAAACTTGACAAAACTGAAGAAAGGAATAAATAAATCCACAATTGTAGATAGACATTTCAACATTCTTACTCAGTATTTGATAAAACAAATAGAAAATAATAGAAATATAAATGATTTAAAAACATTGTCAACCAACTTAGTTAACTGTCATTCATAGAACACTTGACCAACAGCTGATAAGTAAGTATAGATGTTTTTTCAAGAGCACATGGAATATTCCCCAAAATAGAACTATGCTAGGCTATAAAATAAGTCTCAATTATTAAAGTAGTGGAATAATACAGATTATGTTATCTTACCGTGATGCAATTAATTTACAAATTAATATCAGCAAGTTATCTCTAAAACCCCAAAATAATAGAAAATTAAATACCACACTTGAATATTGTACCTGAAATCCTAGTTAATGCAGCAAAATATAAATAAATAAATATTACATGTGCACTACACAAAACCAAGCTGGCATTATTTATAAACCATATGATTGCAAACAGATAACTTTAAATAAATTAATTGTTAGACTAACATAAAAATTCATCAAGATTCCTGCTTATAATGTCAACATACAAAATTCTAAGCATTTCTATGCAGTCATGAACAATTATATATTTAATAAAAATAAAGAGTTTCATCAAAAAATACCTCAGGAAATAAAAAATTTTCACATTAACTTCCTAGTAAGAAATCATAGAATCAATAAACTGATGCTAACATTCATTTGTGTGAGGAAAGGACCAAGAATAGCTAAGACAATCTGAAGAACAAACTATAGTTACTTGATCACTATAAACAAACCTATTATAATTCAATAATAATTCAGAAAATATAATATTGAGGCAATGATAAATAGACAAACTGAATAGAAAAGAAAGCCCAGAAACAGACCTATGTATATACAAAAATTAATATATATCTGTGATGACATTTCAAATAACTAACAAAGGATTGCCTATTATATATATATCATACAATATGCAAACTATAATTGGATCACTGACTCACATTACACACAGAAATTCAAGCTGAAATTAATAATTTCCTAATTTGTAT
Source organism: Capricornis sumatraensis (assembly GCF_032405125.1). NCBI lineage: Eukaryota > Metazoa > Chordata > Mammalia > Artiodactyla > Bovidae > Capricornis > Capricornis sumatraensis. The sequence goes on along the minus strand of NC_091070.1, from coordinate 148,294,791 downwards.
TTGGGAGCAGAGTGGCACAGCAGAAATGAGAACTCCAGAAAAACATCTACTTCTGCTTTATTGACTATACCAAAGCCTTTATCTGTGGGGATCACAACAAACTGTGGAAAATTCTGAAAGAGATGGGAATACCAGACCACCTGACCTGCCTCTTGAGAAACCTATATGCAGGTCAGGAAGCAACAGTTAGAACTGGACATGGAACAACAGACTGGTTCCAAATAGGGAAAGAATTATGTCAAGGCTATATGCTGTCATCCTGCTTATTTAATTTATATGCAGAGTACATCATGCTAAATGCTGGGCTGGATGAAGCACAAGTTGGAATCAAGATTGCCAGGAAAAATATCAATAACCTCAGATATGCAGATGACACCACCCTTATGGTAGAAAGTGAAGAAGAACTAAAGAGCCTTTTGATGAAAGTGAAAGAGGAGAATGAAAGAGTTGGCTTAAAACTCAACATTCAGAAAACTAAGATCATGGCATCCAGTCCCATCACAACAGGGCAAATACATGGAGAAACAGTGGAAATAGTGACAGACTTTATTTGGAGGGCTCCAAAATCACTGCAGATGGTGACTGCAGTCAGGAAATTAAAAGACTCCTGCTCTTTGGAAGAAAAGTTATGACCGACCTAGACAGCATATTAAAAAGCAGAGACATCACTTTGCCAACAAAGGTCCGTCTAGTCAAAGCTATGGTTTTTTCTAATAGCCATGTATGGATGTGAGAGTTGGACTTAAAGAAAGCTGAGTGCTGAAGAATTGATGCTTTTGAACTCTGGTGTTGGAGAAGACTCTTGAGAGTCCCTTGGACAGCAAGGAGACCCAACTAGTCCATCCTAATGGAAATCAGTCCTGAATATTCATTGGAAGGACTGATGTTGAAGCTGAAACTCCAATACTTTGGCCACCTGATGTGAAGAGTTGACTCATTAGTAAAGACCCTGAGGCTGGGAAAGATTGAAGGCAAGAGGAAAAGGGGACCACAGAGGATGAGATGGTTGGATGGCATCACCAATTCAATGGACGTGAGTTTGAGTAATCTCCAGAAGTTGGTGATGGAGAGACTGAACTGAACTGAGTATTTATTTGATTTGCAAAATATTACATATTTAGAACAAGATAGGACTGGACAGAATTTCTTAAACATGATGTAAGATAATACAAACCATGAAAAGAAGTATTAATAAATGTGATCATATTAATTTGTTTCAAGTGTTTTAAATAAAAATCCTCAAGTAAATTAGAAAAGATTCCTAACCAGAGTTGGAGCCATTTGAGCTATAAAATAAAGTAACATTGAATTATAATCTAAATAATAACATTAATATTCATAAGTCCATCTGATATTAAAAATAAATTAAATAAATAAATGCGTGGAGGAAAATAGACAAATATCCATTGCAAAAGAATTTCACATTATTTATGTATAAATTCTGTCCTTTCAGAGATGGAATCTAACCTCCCACTTCTTAAGTGTTGACTGCCCATAGTGACTTCCTTCCAAACACGAGAGAGAATGGAAAAGGAAAAAAATGAATTACTTGACAATGGACAACCTGACACATACTGCCTTAGTCAGGTGATTGGTGCTGACATTAACAATTATAAGTTATGTTGATAGTATGTAACTTTTGCATGTGATGTGAAGAGAATGGTTCAGTTCAGTTAAGTTCAGTTGCTCAGTCATGTCCGACTCTTTGCGACCCCATGAATCGCAGCACGCCAGGCCTCCCTGTCCATCACCATCTCCCGGAGTTCACTCAGACTCACGTCCATCGAGTTCGTGATGCCATCCAGCCATCTCATCCTCTGTTGTCCCCTTCTCCTGCTGCCCCCAATCCTTCCCAGCATCAGAGTCTTTTCCAATGAGTCAACTCTTTCCATGAGATGGCTAAGGTACTGGAGCTTCAGCTTTAGCATCATTCCTTCCAAAGAAATCCCAGGGTTGATCTCCTTCAGAATGGACTGGTTGGATCTCCTTGCAGCCCAAGGGACTCTCAAGAGTCTTCTCCAACACCATAGTTCAAAAGGATCAATTCTTCAGCGCTCAGCCTTCTTCACAGTCCAACTCTCACATCCACACATGACCACTGGAAAAAACATAGCCTTGGCTAGATGGACCTTAGTTGGCAAAGTAATGTCTCAGCTTTTGAATATGCTGTCTAGGTTGGTCATAACTATTCTTCCAAGGAGTAAGCGTCTTTTAATTTCATGGCTGCAGTCACCATCTGCAGTGATTTTGGAGCCACAAAAAATAAAGTCTGACATTGTTTCTACTGTTTCCCCATCTATTTCCCACGGAGTGATGGGACCAGATGCCGTGATCTTTGTTTTCTGAATGTTGAGCTTTAAGCCAACTTTTTCACTCTCCACTTTCACTTTCATCAAGAGGCTTTTTAGTTCCTCTTCACTTTCTGCCATAATGGTGGTGTCATCTGCATATCTGAGGTTATTGATATTTCTCCTGGCAATCCTGAATCCAGCTTGTGTTTCTTCCAGCCCAGCGTTTCTCATTATGTACTCTGCATATAAGTTAAATAAGCAGGGTGACAATATACAGCCTTGATGTACTCCTTTTCCTATTTGGAACCAGTCTGTTGTTCCATGTCCAGTTCTAACTGTTGCTTCCTGACCTGCATACAGGTTTCTCAGGAGGCAGGTCAGGTGGTCTGGTATTCCCATCTCTTTCAGAATTTTCCACAGTTTATTGTGATCCACACAGTCAAATGCTTTGGCATAGTCAATAAAGCAGAAATAGATGTTTTTCTGGAACTCTGTTGCTTTTTCCATGATCCAGCAGATGTTGGCAATTTGATCTCTGGTTCCTCTGCCTTTTCTAAAACCAGCTTGAACATCAGGGAGTTCGCGATTCACATATTGCTGAAGCCTGGCTTGGAGAATTTTGAGCATTACTTTACTAGCATGTGAGATGAGTGCAATTGTGCGGTAGTTTGAGCATTCTTTGGCATTGCCTTTCTTTGGGATTGGCATGAACACTGACCTTTTCCAGTCCTGTGGCCACTGCTGAGTTTTCCCAATTTGCTGGCATATTGAGTGCAGCACTTTCACAGCATCATCTTTCAGGATTTGAAACAGCTCAACTGGAATGCCATCACCTCCACTAGCTTTGTTCATAGTGATGCTTTCTAAGGCCCACTTGACTTCACATTCCAAGATGTCTGGCTCTAGATTAGTGATCACATCATCATGATTATCTGGGTCGTGAAGATCTTTTTTGTACAGTTCTTCTGCGTATTCTTGCCACCTCTTCTTAATATCTTCTGCTTCCATATCATTTCTGTCCTTTATTGAGCCCATCTTTGCATGAAACGTTCCCTTGGTATCTCTAATTTTCTTGAAGAGATCTCTAGCCTTTCCCATTCTGTTGTTTTCCTCTATTTCTTTGCATTGATCGCTGAAGAAAGCCTTATTCTTTTTGCTATTCTTTGGAACTCTGCATTCAGATGCTTATATCTTTCCTTTTCTCCTTTGCTTTTCATCTCTCTTCTTTTCACAGCTATGTGCAAGGCCTCCCCAGACAGCCATTTTGCTTTTTTGCATTTCTTTTCCATGGGGATGGTCTTGATCCCTGTCTCCTGTACAATGTCAAGAACCTCATTCCATAGTTCATCAGGTTCTCTTTCTATCAGATCTAGGCCCTTAAATCTATTTCTCACTTCCACTGTATAATCATAAGGGATTTGATTTAGGTCACACCTGAATGGTCTAGTGGTTTTCCCTACTTTCTTCAATTTGAGTCTGAATTTGGCAATAAGTAGTTCATGATCTGAGCCACAGTCAGCTCCTGGTCTTGTTTTTGCTGACTGTATAGAGCTTCTCCATCTTTGGCTGCAAAGAATATAAGCAGTCTGATTTTGGTGTTGACCATCTGGTGATGTCCATGTGTAGAGTCTTCTCTTGTGTTGCTCGAAGAGGGTGTTTGCTATGACCAGTGCATTTTCTTGGCAAAACTCTATTAGTCTTTGCCCTGCTTCATTCTGCATTCCAAGGCCAAATGTGCCTGTTACTCCAGGTGTTTCTTGACTTCCTGCTTTTGCATTCCAGTCCCCTATAATGAAAAGGACATCTTTTTTGTGTTTTAGTTCTAAAAGGTCTTGTAGGTCTTCATAAAACCATTCAACTTCAGCTTCTTCAGCGTTACTGGTTGGGGCATAGACTTGGATAACTGTGATATTGAATGGTTTGCCTTGGAGACGAATAGAGATCATTCTGTCATTTTTTAGATTGTATCCAAGTACTGCATTTCGGACTCTTTTGTTGACCATGATGGCTACTCCATTTCTTCTGAAGGATTCCTGCCCACACTAGTAAATATAATGGTCATCAGAGTTAAATTCACCCATTGCAGTCCATTTTAGTTCGCTGATTCCTAGAATGTCAACGTTCACCCTTGCCATCTCTTGTTTGACCACTTCCAATTTGCCTTGATTCATGGACCTGACATTCCAGGTTCCTATGCAATATTGCCTTTCACAGCATTGGATCTTGCTTCTATCACCAGTCACATCCACAACTGGGTGTTGTTTTTGCTTTGGCTCCATCCCTTCATTCTTTCTGAAGTTATTTCTCCACTGATCTCCAGTAGCATACTGGGCACCTAATGACCTGGGGAGTTCCTCTTTTGGTATCCTATCATTTTGCCTTTTCACACTGTTCATGGGGTTCTCAAGGCAAGAATACTGAAGTAGCTTGCCATTCCCTTCTCCAGTGGACCACATTCTGTCAGATGAGAATGGTACTTTTTGTGATTTTCCTGACTAGTGTAACCATTTGCAAAACATCATGTACATTCCAACTGAAAAATGCTTTATCAGTACTCAAAACTATTATGGTCATCAAAAACAAACCACCACCATGACCAACAAAAAGCCCTGGGAAATCATCATAGCCAAGACAATCCTAAAAAGAAGCAATGACTAAATTAACATCCTGGATGGGATCCTGGAACTGAAAAAGGACATTAGTGAGAAATTTGAATTTGCTTAATGATAACATGCAGTATTAGTTCATTAATTTTGACAAGGGTACCATACTAATATAATAATAAGAGAAACTGGTTGTGGGATATAAAGGAATTTTCCATACAATATTTACAACCTTTTTGTGAGCCTGAAACTGTTCTTATATAGAAATTTTCCTAAGGAAAGAAGATAGCCATACTCTAGGAGAAAATTTTTGTAACATGTAAAATAGATAAAAATTAATATTGAGGCTATGTAAAACATGTGATAAATCAATAAGTAAAAAGCATAAAATCCAAGAGAAAACTTGGCAAAAATTATAAACTGTCAATTCACAGAATAGGCAACCCTAATGGCCATGTACTTAAAAAAACCTCAACCTCATAATTCAAAAGGGAAATACAAATTTATATTACAATGTGATAAAATTTTACATGCACCAAATGATTTAAAATTTAAAAATCTGACAATGCAGAAAAGGAAATAGAAGGATGGTGAGTCTCATGTTCTAACTATAGAGTGAAAACTGGGTCACATATTCTGGAAATCTACTTAATAATATTTAACAATGCTGAAGATACATCATACTTTGCAACCCAAGTATTCACCTTAGAGTACATATGGTAGAGCAGTTTTCTTCCCACTGAAGTATTCATACAGCTAGGGCTATATAATGACACCATGAGGAATATAGGCATAGATAGTTTAATGGGAGCCAACATTAAGATCTTCAGTATCCATGGTACCCTTTTTAGAAATAGATGTGCTCAGAAGAGAAGTCTGCCTATTCTCTTTAAATACCACTAGGTTCCTACATACTTATTCTTTTCAATAAGAAAGGATACCTCTTTCTTTTTTGAACCTTACAGTGGTGGACTGCCCAAAGAGACATTTCAAGAATGCATAGCTCATAAGCAAAAGTCCTGGGACTGCAAGCAGTAACCTTGGTTAAAAAGCTTTGAAGGGGGTGATGGCTTTTTTATCCTAGTAACCAAACGAGGCAAAGCCCTTTGCCTTTATATTTTCATCTATTCTTTTTCTTTTCACCTATCTTAGAAGTAGAACTCCAAAGTAAACTGGTTGTCATGGAGATGAGTATAAAGCATGCTTATTTGAATTGAAAAATAAAGTCATGTATTTCTGACAGAACATAGTCTGATAACTGTTTGTTTTGACAACAAAGACCCATTTGTATTTTTAGTTAAATAATAAACAATTCCTACAAATCACATTGGCCAAATCTGCTCCAAGGTTTTGACCAAAATGTATTTAAAGCACAAATACAACTTAGAATATGATGAAATTTATATATCCTCTGTAATTCTCAACTTTGGATTAAAAAAATAGATGTTCACTAAAAAATATGCTGAGTGATATATAGTTTTCAAACAAACTAAGTGTCTATCAAAAGAAAACCAGATCAATGAATTCTGACATATTCACACAATGTATAATAAAAAGTTAAAATGAATGAATAGATTTACAAGTATCTTCAGCTACATCAAAAATGTGACTTGGAAAAATAAATAAAGCTACAAAATACATTCTTTGAATATCCTGTCAATTAGTATTTATTGAGAAGTTGTTATATTACAGGCATCATTTCAAATGCTAGGGATAGAGTATCAAGAGAACAAAAATTTCTACTCTTAATAAGACTCACATTCTCTTTGAGGAGGAAGACAAAAAACCAATTAGTAAGCAAAAAATCATGTCAACAAATACATATGATTCTAGAACTATCAAAAGATGGGAAGGCTGGAAGTAGGATAGGGAGTACTGGCATAGACAGAATGGGTTAAGGCACCAGGGGTGTAAATCAGTTCAGTTCAGCTGCTCAGTCATGTCCGACTCTTTGCAATCCCATGGACTGCATCACGCCAGGCTTCCCTGTCCACCACCAACTCCTGGAGCCTACTCAAACTCATGTGCATTGAGTCGGTGATGCCCTCCAACCATCTCATCCTCTGTCATCCCCTTCTCCTCCTGGCTTCAATCTTCCCCAACATCAGGGTGTTTTCCAATGAGTCAGTTCTTCCCATCACGTGTCCAAAGATTTGGAGTTTCAGCTTCAGCATCAGACATTCCAATGAATATTCAGGACTGGTTTCCTTTAGGATGGACTGGTTGGATCTCCTTGCAGTCCAAGGGACTCTAAAGTCTTCTCCAACACCACAGTTCAAAAGCATCAGTTCTTCAGAGCTCAGCTTTCTTTATAGTCCAACTTTCACATCTATACGTGACTATTGGAAAAACTATAGCCTTGACTGGATGGACATTTGTTGACAAAGTGATGTTTCTGCTTTTTAATATACTGTCTAGTTTGGTCATAGCTTTTCTTCCAAGGAACAAGAGTCTTTTAATTTCATGGCTGCAGTCACCATCTTCAGTGATTTTGGAGCCTAAAAACATTTCAACTATAAATGCCTGAAATTAGAAAGCTTCTAAATTAAACAACAAAAAGCTATAGATGTATGGGCAGGCTTCCCAGATGGCTCAGTGTAATGAATCTACCTGCTATGCAGGAGACCCCAGTTCGATTCCTGGGTTGGGAAGATACCCTGGAGAAGGGATAGGCTACCCACTTCAGTATTCTTGGGCTTCCCTGGTGGCTTAGATGGTAAAGAAGCTACATGCAATGTGGGAGACATGGGTTTCATCCCTGGGTTGGGAAGATCCCTTGAAGGAGGGCATGGCAACCCACTTTTGTATTCTTCCCCAGAGAATCCCATGGACAGAAGAACTTGGTGGGCTACAGTCCACAGTCACAAAGGGCTGGACATGGCTGAGTGACTAAGCACAGCACAGCACACACATTTGTGACTATAATTTAACATATGAAAATATGCATGTAAAAGATGACCAAATTCATAATTGTAGTAATCAATGAGTAGACAGATAGGCGGCTTCAACTGTATGCATATTTTAATTTAAACAAAAGATGAAATATTGAGGGAACTTCCCTGGTGGTCCAGTGGTTAAGATTCCACACTCCCAATGCAGGGAGCATAGGTTCAATTCCTGGTGGGGAAACTAAGATGCTACATGGTGCATGACATGGCCTAAGTAAATAGATGTTTCAAAAAAAACATGAGCAGAATTTTAAAAGAAAGTTATAATATTGCTTCTGCTTTCAAGAAACTTTCAATTCACTCATGAAAAAGACTGGCATACATTAGAAAGTAAAGATACTTGAGACTGAGTATGTACTGGATTTTGTTGTTGTTCAGCTACTAAGTTCTGTTCGACACTTTGCAACCCAACGAACTACAACAATCCAAGCTCCTCTGACTTTCACTATTTCCTGAAGTTTGCTCAAATTCATGTTGTTGAGCCAATGATGCCATCCAATCATCTCATCCTCTGTCATCCCCTTCTCCTGCCCTCAATGTTTCCCAGCATCAGAGTCTTTTCCAGTGAGTCAGCTCTTCACATCAGGTAGCCAAAGTATGGGAGCTTCAGTTTCAGCTTTAGTCCTTCCACTGAATATTCAGGACTGATTTCCCTTAAGATTGACTGGTTTGATTGCCTTACAGTCCAAGGGACTCTGAAGAGTCTTCTCCAGCACCACAGTTTGACAGCATCATTTATTTGCCACAGGCTTCTTTATGGTCCAGCTCTCACATCCATACATGACTACTGGAAAAACCATAGCCTTGACTATATGGACCTTTGTCAATCAAGTAAAGTCTATGCTTTTAAAAAAAATTATTTATTTTTTTAAATATAGGATAATCACTTTACAGAATTTTGTTGTTTTCTGTCAAACCTCAACATGAATCAGCCATAGGTATACATATATCCCCTCCCTTTTGAACCTCCCTCCCATCTTCCTCCCCATCCCACTCCTCTAGGTTGATACAGAGCCACTGTTTGAGTTTCCTGAGCCATACAGTAAATTCCCATTGGCTACCTCTTTTACATATGGTAATGTAAGTTTCCATTTTACTCTTTCCATACATCTCACCCTGTCCTCCCCTCTCCCCATTTCCATAAGTCTATTCTCTATGTCTCTTTCCCCATTGCTGCCCTGTAAATAAATTCTTCAGTACCATTTTTAAAATTCTGTATATATGTGTTAGAATATGATATTTATCTTTCTCTTTCTGAAACTTACTTCACTCTGTATAATAGGTTCTAGTTTCATCCATCTCATCAGAACTGACTCAAATGCTTTCCTTTTTATGGCTGAGTATAATGCTCAAAATTCTCCAAGCCAGGCTTCAGCAATACGTGAACTGTGAACTTCCAGATGTTCAAGCTGGTTTTAGGAAAGGCAGAGGAACCAGAGATCAAATTGCCAACATCTGCTAGATCATCAAAAAAGCAAGACAGTTCCAGAAAAACATCTATTTCTGCTTTATTGACTATGCCAAAGCCTTTGACTGTGTGGATCACAATAAACTGCGGAAAATTCTTCAAGAGATGGGAATACCAGACCACCTGACCTGCCTCTTGAGAAACCTGTATGCAGGTCAGGAAGCAACAGTTAGAACTGGACATGGAACGACAGACTAGTTCCAAATAGGAAAAGGAGTACATCAAGGCTGTATATTGTCACCCTCCTCATTTGACTTATATGTAGAGTACCTCATGAGAAACACTGGGCTGGAAGAAGCACAAGGTGGAATCAAGATTGCCAGGAGAAATATCAATAACCTCAGATATGGGGATGACACCACCCTTATGGCAAAAAGTGAAGAGGAACTAAATAGCCTTTTGATGAAAGTGAAAGAGGAGAGTGAAAAAGTTGGCTTAAAGCTCAACATTCAGAAAACTAAGATCATGGCATCTGGTCCCATCTCTTCATGGCTTTGACAAGACAGCAATTTTGAAGCCCAAGAAAATAAAGTCCATCACTGTTTCCACTTTTTCCAAATCTACTTTCCATGAAGTGATTGGACTGGATGCCATGATCTTAGTTGACTTTCAAGCCAGCTTTTTCACTCTCCTCTTTCACCCTCATCAAGAGGCTTTTTAGTTCCTCTTCACTTTCTACCATTAGAGTGATATCATCTGCATATCTGAGGTTGTTGGTATTTCTCCTGGCAATCTTGATTCCAGCTTGTGATTCATCCAGCCCAGCATTTTTCATGATGTATTCTGCATATAAGTTAAATAAGCAGGGTGAAAACATACAGTCTGATTATTTGGTATTAATTTAAATACCAAGGAATCCAAAGAGTGAAGTTTTATGTGTTGACATTGTCTAGTATACAAACTATGTCCACAAACTCTTTCTTATGCCTTGAGATTTATTTGAATCCCTTGATTTATACTAGGTTAGAGTAACAAACTTGGGGTGAGATTGAAGAGATGGAAGTAACATGTCAACAATGACAACACTCAAGTTCATAATCATACCAGATTGACTGTGTGTGTGTGTGTGTGTGTGTGTGTGTGTGTGTGCACATGGCTGAGGGCAACAGAATCATATTTTTTAAATAAAAAGCACAGTTTTAAACAAACTCTTCCAGAAAACAGAAAATTCTTCCCAGATTATTTTATGAAACCAGATAACATTGACAATGAAATCTAACAGTGACATTACAAGAGAGAAAAATTTGGGCCAATCTCTCTAATAACATACTTTGAAAGATTCTTAAATAAATTATCAGCTAAGTGGATCTAACAATATGTAGAAAGGATCATTTACCCCAACAAGAATGTGGGGATGATTTAATATTAAAAATTCATATATATAACTCACCTTGTTAAGAGAAAAAAGATCAATTGTGAACATCTTCATAGATGTAGAAAACGTACTTGATAGAGTTGAATATCTATTTATAGTTTAAAAAAGTTAAAATTAGATATAGAATGGTCCTCTCTGAGTTTAAAATGTACTATCAGCCAAAAACCCCACAGAAAACACCATACTTGATGGCTTTGACACTTTAGTGATTCTGTGATAATTGAAAATATCAAAGATCAGCAGTTATAGTTGTACCATGACTTCATTCAAAATGACATCCTGGTTTCAGAAGTTCTGATCACAAGTTCCAAAAGAAAATAAAAAATCCTGATGGAAATATTTCCCAGGAGAGCAGGAATTGTAAATAGTGCATAAAAAGATGGGAGGAAGTTGGATCAGTCAAAGGCAGAAGGGAAAATATTAAAAGATACAGTTTAAAATAGAAAGGTGAGGAGAGGAGGAGAAAGAGCAAAAACAGTAGCTGTCTTTAATATGATATATTCTGGATAATTTTATTAAAAATATTAATGGAGCTTATTGATCATCCTTACACAATATTTTAAACTAGTATACACTCACCAAATATTTGCTAAATAAGTAAACGGACCAATGAACATGCTAGTAATTAATTTTGGTCATCAAAAACACATCTCATAATTCTCAAGTTGTTATTTTACTTTCTTGGAAATAATTTCATAAGAGCATTATCGGGCTATCCCAATTGGATAATTATAAATAGGGATCGACCAGTTCTTTCAAATTCACAAATAAGTCAATAAAGTGCTGTAACTACTACCTGAAAGTACAATGTAAGGGATGAGGAAGATTTGACCAGATCAGCTTACTTCAGGCTAGAAATTTCCCTAAGAACACAATACATTTTTCACTGTTCTACTCCCTTTTTCCATGTCCAGCTTTCCCCCTTCTATTTATTCTTCTTTCCTATCGGTATCTGCCAATTACTTTCTTCTTTTTCTTATGTTTCTTAATGAGTATTCCCATTATTCTGGGTATATTTCTTCCCCCACTGTCCCTGCCCCCCACCTTTCTGTCTCTCTTGCTTTCTTTTCTGTTTCTCTACTGTTTCTTTCTACTTTCTCTCTTTTAATGATATACTCCTTTCCCCATTTAGACCAGTCATTATGTAGAAACCAAGTGGATATTTAAAAAAGAAGCTGTATTTTTAAAGTAGAGTTTATGTTACTTCTGGATTTAAGAGCAGCCCAAATATTTTATATGATTTTGAGGGAAACTATAAATTAATTGTATTCCAAGAGCCAAAGGAATGGAGTTCTCAATATCAGAGTCAGCACAACTTCTTCATGAAACTCCTTGACCTCTAGAGTTAATATCCTCTCCTTACATAGCATATACTATGAAACAAAATTCAGTTATTAGTTTCATTGTTATCTTCTTTGCATGTAGTGACTTTTTTTCTGCTAATGTGTAAATTCTGTGAAGTCAGAGACTACATTATTTTGTACACCCTACAAGCCCTAGTTCCTAGCTTAGTGTCTGGAGCATAGAAGGCAGTTAGACTATGTTTGTTAAATGAATGAAGTAATGAATAAAAAATTTCATTACTTTATTCATTTATTTAACAAACATATGGTAATGTATATGCTTCAATGCTCACCTCTCAATTCATACCACCCTCTCCTTCTGCCACTAATGTCTGCATCTCTATTTTTGCCCTGCAAATGAATTCATCTGTACCATTTTTCTAGATTCCATATATTAATATATGCATTCATATACAAAATTTGTTTTTTCTTTCTGACATGGTAGCTAATAGGAAGTTGCTGTATATCACAGGGAGCTCAACTCAGTGCCCTGTGACAACCTAGAGGGGTAGGATAGAAGTTCAAGAGGGATGGGACTTATGTGGACTTATGGCTGATTCCTGTTGCTGTATAGCAGAAGCCAACACAATACTGTAAAGTAATTATCCTCCAATTAAAAATAAACACATCCCAGCCCATCTCCATTTTCATGTCTTCAAAAATAGCCCTCCTTCCTCATTCCTTGTAACACACCTAAAACTTTTCTACTCATTCCACTGCTCCCTGAAAACGTGAACACCAGAAGTGGACTGTGGCAAGTGGGATAATGAAACTATTCTCATGGGCAGTGAGTTCTGACATAAATTCTATAAATTTTAAGTTTCTTGCTGTGATCTCATTTTTAAACTATAATGTGCTATGCATTCCTCTATTTTCCTTTCAGCTCTTGATGCTCCAGGAATACCTTCTCTATCATTGCTTAACACATTGAGGTCTCCTAGACTTTCCACCCTATGAACCACAATGGGCCTCTTTGACTCACAGTTTAGTGCCTAGGGTCATTAGTGCCTAGTATTTCTCATTCCCATCCTGCAATGTATATTGTTTTTTATTTTTTCCTGAAAGGGTAAAACACCAATAAGTGAAGATAAGTCGTTGGCTTTGTTCCAAAACAAGCTTGTTGTTTTAGGACCCCAAACAGTCTGAAACACCATTAAGATGCTGCAGGCCACCCAAGGTTGTGCATCAATTAGCAATTAGGTCACATGTTGGGTAGTTGAAGCCATTCAGCCTTTGGCCTTGTTCCTCACAGTACACCCAAGCAGGGCACCGCTATCCAAACAATGCCCACCCTGCTGTCTCTTGTTCCTTAATTGGGATGACTTAGAGATGCTAATGTGCACAGGCAGACCCTGTCGCCCCAATTAGGCCTCATTAGTGGCTCTGCCAGTGGTGACCACTGCAAAATGATATTTGCTCTTGGGAAGGCTTTGTGAGATGCTTCCAGTTCCTGCAGAGAAGGAAAAAGTTCATGCCTTACACCCACCCCAGCAGCAAACTCCTTCCCTCCATCTTCCACTGCCATGGTCAGTTTGGCTAGTGTTACCCTCCGGGTCTCAGTTGTAACTCCTTGACCATGGAGCCTAGAGCGGTAGACGGAAATTCTTACAGACACTCGCTGGTTTATGAGAAGACTGGTTTATGTCTCCTCCTTCCCCTCCCGCACAGATTTTCCCATGAAATACAGAAAATGTGTTCAGAGACAGGCTTCTGGAGCCCAGAGACCACACCATCCTGAACTCTGAAGTGTCCGCTAAGTGATTTTAGCTGACTAAAATATGAAAAATAGAAAACAACAATCTTGAAAAATGCATAGGGAATGAAGAATGCAATTATTTGCTATTTTTTAAGACAGGTGTATTTCAAAAAGGCAGGTTCTGAAAATATTGCCAGTAACTCTTCACAAGGGAAAACTGTTTGTTGGTCTCAGAAAATTGAGGAAAGATGTTCCTGTCCAACTAGCAGAGGACTTTCTGTAGGTGTTTTAGTCCCTGCACATTTAACTTAAAGAGAGACACATGTGATGCTTCTTTAGGGCCACTGGCACAAACCCATCTGGGTTACATCATAGTTAGAGTTTGCTTCACAATCCTCACAGACAAGAGTTCTGTAAAGGCCAGGCAGCCAAGGCAATACCCCGTCCATTGGGATGGGGCCAGGGTTGAAAGGGATGTGGTTAGATGCTCCTGCTGCTGTCCCCTCAGTTCACTCAAAGGTCATCAGAGTGCTTGTTTTAGCATTTTCATTTTTTTTTTTCCATTAGAATTGGAGGGAATGAAATAAATATTACACTTGAATGAATAAGACTGGAGATAAACAGAATGATCAATAATAGAAGACATTAAAAAATGTTGAATTCGAGTGTCACTTGCTTGCAATTAGTTCTTTAAAAAAATCCTTTTTCTATTTTTTGTTTTTGATCATTCATGTTCCAACAGCTGCCTAAATGCCTGGAATTGCTGTATGTATCCAGACATGTTAGATGTATCCCCATCTAATGAGACTTTAGGAGAATAATAAGAGCAGGGCTTTCCTAGTGCCCATTTCCATCATGTGATTTCCCATCCCCACCCCTGCCCCCATCCCTTGCACCCTTGCATCCTTCTTCCTGCCCTTTGACTTGTGTGAGCAGTAGCTGCAGAGATGGCAGGATGTCAATGCCCCCAAAATTGAACCTGTGATTTGTTTTTCTTTGATTTATGTTCTTGTAGTCAATAAACTTTATAAAGGAAAGTATCAGACTGAACAATCAATCAAAGATAAACAGATTCCTGTCCTTTAAAAGCATTTCAGCCCAGTAGGTGAATGCCTCATTCATCTTTTGCAGGCAGGCTTTTGGCCTTTCCACTGAGACACAACTGACTGCTCACTACAGGCAGTTTTCCACCAAAGGGCTGCTGCAGTGGAGCCGAGATTTATCAATTTCATGGCACCAGTGGTCCTGATATGGTATCATTTTCAGGATCTAAATGGTTAAGCATGCTGTTTGCGTGCTGACTCGGGCTTTCCAATCTACCAGAAAGGAGAGAGGGACAAGGAGTTTCAAACACTTTGGGTTTACACTGGGTAGTTCTATAAAAATTCATATGGTGCACTTTTTTTTTTTTAAATTCTAAAAAGCCAACTCCTTTCCTTGCAAAAGAGAATTCCCTCTTCGTTTTATTAGTAGGTTTCTGAATCTTCCTTCGACTAAGGCAAATGTCATCCTGCATTTTTTTGCTTCTCTGCAGCACAGATGGTGTGCATATGCAGATTGGTGATTTTCTAATCAATACAGTGGCACTTGGGAATATCTGTAAGTATTGTAATAATGCATTAGTCAGGAATGATGTTGTAACACACTGAGATCATACACATAAATCTAAGACACCATGTCTAGACACTCCAGGGAAGATGGCATGGCATGGGTTAGAGCAGGCATTAAGGGAGGGCAATATTTCAAATATGATGGGAAAATAATGCAATTTGCAGACTTTAATAAAACCATCAGGGAATTAATTTCAGTAGGGGTACATTCTCTCCCCAAACATTCTTGTTCTTCTGTTTGCTTCCTAGACACTTGTAATGAGATACTTTTCACCTGTTATCTCAGGCATAAACACAGAATGGGATCTGTGAATTGAGCTAGATTTTTAATGTGCTGCATATGAAAATAATCCCTTTATAGGTAGCGCTTTAGCTGTACAACAGTGCATTATGCAAACAACACAGAGGCAGAACAAACCTTGGAGATTCAGAATTAGAAGAGCTTATAAATTAATCTCCTAAGCATACATTGAGCATGCTCAGAGAGCCCACTCACACATAAAATGACCAACCAAACCTGCAAAGTTTTAATAGGGATGGGGTTGATAACAAAATATTTAAATGACATTAAACGTATGACCATTTTAACACCACCTAAAAGTTACAGGCTGGTTTATTCTCTGATGCCTCCAATGCTATTTGCGCTTGAGCCTTTTCTTTTAATCAACCAGACTCAGTTTAAATTGTTCAGGCTGAGAGCAGTCCCGTCTTCAGGTACTCACACCTGATGGAAAAGCTGTGATAAAAATGTTGAATTAAAAGTAGCCAGAAATGAAATCTGTAAGTATTCTCAAGAAAAAAAAAAAAAAAAAACCAACCAGGTACAGAATGTGCCATCCCTGCCCCCTTGCTGGTCAGTTTCCAGCAGCCACATAACAGGCTCCTGGTCCCACACACTGCTTAGGCTGTCTTCTGGTTGTCATTTTGGTCCATTGCTGCCTAAGTGAAATATCCTCATGTCTCAGGCCAGCTCTGTGCTTCTGATACTCAGGAGGCTTTTCAATTAAAATGCGAGAGAAGCAGAAGGCTAGATGGAATCAACCCAATTATCTCTGTAGCCATAGAAATGCACATGATAAATGAACTCCAACCTTTTCCTTTCCAATGACAACTTGGGCTCTGAATAGAGGTGTGATTTTTTTGTGTGTGAGTATGAGGAAGAATGTGGCTTTCTTTAGTATAAAATGAAGCACCACTGCCTTGGCAAAATATCTCAAGGCATAATGCTCCCAGCACCTGTACAGTCAGTTCCATGAAGGCTTAGATTCAGAGGAAAAAAAAAAAACTCTCAGACTGCTGTCTAGAGGAAAACTATATTGCAGCATCTCATTCCTCATTCACACAAGTCTTTTCCTGCAGCTTTAGTGATCCGCTTCCTTATTACATTAATTTTTAAATTTGTGTTTCTATATATTCTACTCTCTTTCTTTCAAACGTTGCTTTTGAAGGAGGAATAAGTATACACACTGGACTTCCTAGGTGGCACTAGTGGTAAAGAGTCTGCCTGCCAATACAGGAGACATAAGAACAGGGAGTCGATCCCTGGATTGGGAAGATCCCCTGGAGGAGGGCATGGCAACCCACTCCATTATTCTTGCCTGGAGAATCCCATGGACAGAGGATCCTGGTGGGCAGCAGTCCATGGGGTTGAAAAGAGTTGGACATGGCTGACGCGCCTTAGCATGCATGCAAGTATATACACAGAATGTATTAAATCTTTTATTTCATAAACCCCTCAACTACCCCCTTTTCATGGAAGGACATTTTATCAGCATTACTAATACTGGATATACCTGTTATGAGAAAAACTGGAGAGCTCAACAAAAGCAGAGGGCACTCTATAGTTTTTCACATTCTTCCAGCAGGCAGTGCTCACTCAAAGCACACGAGATAGTTGCCCTCTCTTTCAAATTGCAGAAATATAGAAAATTCTGGCTTATATTACTTCTATCACTCCTATTCAATGCCATTGTACTTTTCCTTAATTTCAGCAATCTTTCTGCCAAATGTAAAGTATGTGAGTTGGTGTGTCCTTTTTATTTTGTTAGCCTACCATAGTCTACAATACTACTGGAGTTTCAGTTCAGTTCAGTCACTCAGCTGTGTCCAACTGTTTGCAACCTGATGAACCGCAGCACACCAGGCCTCCCTGTCCATCACCAACTTCCGGAGTTTACCCAAACTCACGTCGATTGAGTCAGTGATGCCATCCAACCATCTCATCCTCTGTGGTCCCCTTCTGCTCCTGCCCTCAATCTTTCCCAGCATCAGAGTCATTTCAAATGAGTTAGCTTTTCTTTTTTTTGTTCACATCAGATGGCCAAAGTATTGGAGTTTCAGCTTCAACATAGTCCTTCCAATGAACACCCAGGGCTGATCTTTAGGATGGACTGGTTGGATCTCCTGCAGTCCAAGGGACTCTCAAGAGTCTTTTCCAACACCACAGTTCAAAAGCATCAATTCTTCTGCACTCAGATTTGCTTATACACTGGAGTTTATCCTGTTTGAATTCTTAGTCATACAATAATCAAAACTTAATCATCATGTTCCTTTTGCTATTTCTTTCCTTGTCTTATTCTTAGGGCCACTTGAAATCCCTAATTAGAAATTTAAACATTTTATGACAGTGATCACCAAAATGTGTGTTTAAGCATATATCCTCTGCAAACAGTAACAATTTGAGTCACTTTTTATAATTCACTCTACCATAATCTGTTTACCTAAGGTTAGTTTCTCCTGGCGCCAGAAAAACTTGAAATGACAATATGATCTTGGAGAAAATGTGCATTCACTTTTATTTAATACTTTGTAGTTTACAAATTACATTTGGGAATATGATAAATAGAGCCTGTTTGGGAAAAAAAGGTAGAAAAAGGGAAAAATTATTAAAACAGTATTTAAGAGTGATCTTTATGATAACTCAATGCTCTGAGATTCAGCCTGAAAATAGAGGATGAAATGTCTGTGTGGGGAGTTGAGCATCAAGTTATTGGAAGGACAGGATCTCGAAAAAAGAGACCCTACCCCTCAGCCTGGGGTCAATGAGGGGATAGGAATCTTTCAAGCAGAAAACAAAGTTAAAGAGCTTTTCCTATCAAGAGAAATAAACAATTATTTTTCAAGTGATGAAGTTTGCTTCTACATTTATGATGGAATCTCTCATGACCATTTCCTCCCCAGGTCCATTAAAGTTGTTTGATTTACATGACGACAACCTTTAAGTTTATACTTTACTATCTTCCCCTCTAGGAAGATTGGATCCTGAGAATGATAGAAGTTCAGAGAGAAGTTTAGTGAAGACTAAAACATCTGTGTCACCAATACAACCCCCAAACTCCTGATTCCCGAGGTTTATGGCTTTGTGCTTATTAAAATGCAAATATCCCAGTGGAAGGTAACATTTATAAGTCACTTCTATTTAACATTAATGGTATTAGCATGTCTTTACCTGGTAACAAATTTTAATACATGAGGTCCCAGAGGCCCATGGCAGAGGTGATTCCTCTTCCTTCTCAGAGGAATGAAGAGTGTGTCTGTCCCCAGACTTGGAGAGTGAGGTAAAGGGAGATGGAGAAGCAGAGAATGGGGAGGAAGTGAAAAAATAGAAAGCTGATGATGCTGGAAGCTCACTGTTTGCTTACTAGTGATATCAGGACAATCCCTACCTGAAGCTGAAACTATGAAACATGTATTTCTAAAACAAGAAACAAGTATTGCTAAAACAAACCATCCTTTGCGTATACTCCCCATTGATCAAAACTGAAAACAGTATGAAGGACTGTTTCCCTGGTGTGGGACAACATGCCCAGAGGTACACAGAGAGAAAGTGCTGATTTACCATCTGGAGATATTTAACAGGAATGTGTATGCCCTCTGTCCCTTAGTTTTCAGCCTTCACCTATTTTCTCTTGAGAGTCCCTTGGGACTACAAGGAGATCAAACCAGTCAATCTTAAAGGAAATCAACCCTGAATATTCATTGGAAGGACTGATGCTGAAACTGAAGCTCCAATACTTTGGCCACCTGATGTGAAGAGCCAACTCATTAGAAAAGACGTTGATGCTGGGAAAGATGGAAGGTATAAGGAGAAGGGGGCAGCAGAGGATGAGGTGGTTAGATAGCATCACTGATTCAATGAACATGAATTTGAGCAAACTCTGGGCGATAGTGAAGGACAAGGAAGCCTAGTGTGCTGTAGTCCATGGGGTCACAAAGAGTCAGACATGACTTAGTGACCGAACAACAACAGATTTTCTACAGTAGATCTATTCATCATCAGATGATAGACAGATTACTGATTAAACCAGTCTTAGACTAGGGAATATGCACACTGAGTGCTCTAGAGATAGAATCTGCTGTTTCACAGGCTATAGGTCTCATTCTCTCTCACCTCTCCCCAACCATTTTACACAATTGAGATTATCAAGTGCTAGAACAATGATGATATTAATTTGATTATTTACAAAATAGTATTTCCTATGCTGTATCTGCTTTTTTGCAACTCTTCTTTAATTAATTTTGTTTGATAAATAGAATTTTATCCCTTGTTTTTCTTATACCTATTTTTATACCGGTTACTCTTCTGACATTATTGGGATAGATAATGATTATATTATATTCTATGTCAATAACACCATCCAAAAATAAAACGGCATTTTAAAGGATCTGCATTTAATTAAATTGCCTAAACAATGAGCATTGAAAACTAGTACAGCCACTATGAAGAACAGTGTGGAGATTCCTTAAAAAACTGGGAATAGAACTGCCATACGTCCCCGAAATCCCACTGCTGGGCATACACACCTAGGAAACCAGAATTGAAAGAGACGTGTGTACCCCAATGTTCATCGCAGCACTGTTTACAATAGCCAGGATATGGAAGCAACCTAGATGTCCATCGGCAGATGAATGGATAAGAAAGTAGTGGTACATATACACAATGGAATATGATTAGCTATTAAAAAGAATGCATTTGAATCAGTTCTGAAGAAACACAAGCTGGAATCAAGATTGCCAGGAGAAATATCAATAACCTCAGATATGCAGATGACATCACCCTTATGGCAGAAAGTGAAGAGAAACTAAAAAGCCTCTTGATGAAAGTGAAAGAGGAGAGTGAAAAAGTTGGCCTAAAGCTCAACATTCAGAAAACCAAGATCATGGCATCCGGTCCCATCACTCCATGGGAAATAGATGGGGAAACAGTGAAAACAATGTCAGACTTTATATTTTGGGGCTTCAGAATCGCTGCAGATGGTGACTGCAGCCATGAAATTAAAAGACACTTACTCCTTGGAAGAAAAGTTATGACCAATCTAGATAGCATATTCAAAAGCAGACACATCACTTTGCCGACTAAGGTCCGTCTAGTCAAGGCTATGGTTTTTCCTGTGGTCATGTATGCATGTGAGAGTTGGACTGTCAAGAAGGCTGAGCACTGAAGAATTGATGCTTTTGAACTTTGATGTTGGAGGAGACTCTTGAGAGTCCCTTGGACTGCAAGGAGATCCAACCAGTCCATTCTGAAGGAGATCAACCCTGGGATTTCTTTGGAAGGAATGATGCTATAGCTGAAACTCCAGTACTTTGGCCATCTCATGCAAAGAGTTGACTCATTGGAAAAGACTCTGATGCTGGGAAGGATTGGGGGCAGGAGGAGAAGGGGACAATCCAGGATGAGATGGCTGGATGGCATCACCAACTCAATGGACATGAGTTTGAGTGAACTCTGGGAGTTGGTGATGGACAGGGAGGCCTGGCATGTTGCGATTCATGGGATCACAAAGAGTCGGGCCCGACTGAGCAACTGAACTGAACTGAACTGAACGCATATATATGGGGTTTAGAAAGATGGCAACGATGACCCTATATGTGAGACAGCAAAAGTGACACAGATGTGAAGAACAGGCTGTTGGACTCTGTGGGAGAAGGCGAGGGTGGAATGATTTGAGAGAATAGTGTTGAAACATGTATATTACCATATGTGAAATAGATCGCCAATCCAGGTTTGATGCATGAAGCAGGGTGCTCAGGGCTGGTGCACTGGGATGACCCTGAGGGATGGGATGGGGAGGGAGGTGGGAAGGAGAGTCAGGATGGGGAACACATGTACACCCGTGGCTGATTCATGTGACTGTATGGCAAAAACCACCAAAATATTGTAAGGTAATTAGCCTCCAATTAAAATTTTTAAAAATAAATAAAAAAAAGAATTGATAAGGATTGGATTTGTAAGTCAGAATAGACCCACTCCTGATTTCTGCATTACCTTGACAAGTCCTACGCCTTACTAGGACTCAGTATTCTTTTCTTTATGATAAAGAGGTTGGACATTCAACAACAACCCGATGGTTCCATCTTCTCTGTCAACTCAGACCTGTTGCCACTGATTATCTGAACTGCTGTGTTAAGGGCTGTCACTCGCAG
The DNA here is from genome assembly GCF_032405125.1 of Capricornis sumatraensis. Lineage (NCBI taxonomy): Eukaryota > Metazoa > Chordata > Mammalia > Artiodactyla > Bovidae > Capricornis > Capricornis sumatraensis. The sequence continues at coordinate 148,273,031 of NC_091070.1, read as the reverse complement.
CCCTGGCTCTTCAGAAAAGACTTCCACTGTTCAGCAACATCTGCCGTAGGTAAAAAGTTAGGGATTGGAAGGATACGAACTAGACTCTACCAGCCTAGAACTAGGTGATCTCAAAATGCTCCTCCTAGTTCTGGAATCTTCATCCTCAACTACAGAATAATTTACTTTTGTTATTTAAAACAAACAAACAAAAAAACCTAAACATACATAGGTATAAAAGTGAAAATTATCAATTACTGGATATTCTTTTAAAAAGCTGAAAATTATCAATACATTATGTATTTACAACTAAACATGTCGTTAATAGGTCCAGGTAAGCGTTATTGTTAAATAAGCAGGGTGACAATATACAGCCTTGACGTACTCCTTTTCCTATTTGGAACCAGTCTCTTGTTCCATGTCCAGTTCTAACTGTTGCTTCCTGACCTGCATACAGATTTCTCAAGAGGCAGGTCAGGTGGTCTGGTATTCCCATCTCTTGAAGAATTTTCCAGAGTTTATTGTGATCCACACAATCAAAGGCTTTGGCATAGTCAATAAAGCAGAAATAGATGTTTTTCTGGAACTCTCTTGCTTTTTTCATGATCCAGCGAATGTTGGCAATTTGATCTCTGGTTCCTCTGCCTTTTCTAAAACCAGCTTGAACATCAGGGAGTTCACGGTTCACGCATTGCTGAAGCCTGGCTTGGAGAATTTTGAGCATTACTTTACTAGCATATGAGAAAACGCTGGACTGGAAGAAACACAAGCTGGAATCAAGATGGCTGGGAGAAATATCAATAACCTCAGATATGCAGATGACACCACCCTTATGGCAGAAAGTGAAGAGGAGCTAAAAAGCCTCTTGATGAAAGTGAAAGAGGAGAGTGAAAAAGTTGGCTTAAAGCTCAACATTCAGAAAACGAAGATCATGGCATCCGGTTCCATCACTTTGTGGGAAATAGATAGGGGAACAGTGGAAACAGTGTCAGACTTTGTTTTTTGGGGCTCCAAAATCACTGCAGATGGTGACTGCAGCCATGAAATTAAAAGACGCTTACTCCTTGGAAGAAAAATTATGACCAAGCTAGACAGTATGTTCAAAAGCAGAGATATTACTTTACTGACTAAGGTCCGTCTAGTCAAGGCTATGATTTTTCCTGTGGTCATGTATGGATGTGAGAGTTGGACTGTGAAGAAGGCTGAGTGCCGAAGAATTGATGTGTTTGAACTGTGGTATTGGAGAAGACTCTTGAGGGTCCCTTGGACTGCAAGGAGATCCAACCAGTCCATTCTGAAGATCAGTCCTGGGATTTCTTTGGAAGGAATGATGCTAAAGCTGAAGCTCCAGTACTTTGGCCACCTCATGCGAAGAGTTGACTCATTGGAAAGGACTCTGATGCCTGGAGAGATTGGGGGCAGGAGGAGAAGGGGACGACCCAGGATGAGATGGCTGGATGGCATCACAGACTCGATGGACGTGAGTCTGAGTGAACTCCAGGAGATGGTGATGGACAGGGAGTCCTGGCATGCTGCGATTCATGGGGTTGCAAAGAGTCGGACACGACTGAGCGACTGAACTGAACTGAACTGAAGCTTTATTGTAGCTTGAAGCACATAGTTTATTTAAATATATATATTTTTAATATCTGCAGATTTCTGCCCCATTATTTTAGCCATTTGTCAATCCCCAGTGATTACAGTTGAAAAAAATCATATAGTTCATTTTTCTTTCTTAGTGCTGATGGTATTATGATGAAGTAATTCCATCTGAAAAAAAAAAAACATATTTTGAGGATTTCAGACAGTCTTATGTGTTTTCAGATGAACTATACTTTTCACCTACAAGTTCACGTTAAATGTCAGGAATTGTGAGAGGCAGTACATAAGTTTCATTTTATACCAGCATATTAAATATGAAAGACAATCATTGTGTGGTTGGTATTAAATTAGTAAATCCCAAGAGATTGAGCCATATCAAAAGCTGGGAATGCTGTGTGTTTAAGGAACTTAATTATCATCTTGTCTCTTTTTAAAAGAAAAAAAAAAAAAACTGTTTCTTTTCCTTAATCGGCAATATACCCTGTAAATAATGCTGTTCCCTTCACACGGAAAACCATTCAATTCCCCATTATCTCACTTCATTAGCCAAATGTCCTGTTTAGGCAAACTCTGAATATGAAGCACATTATAATGTGGTAGGCAAATAATAGTTAGAAACATCTTTGAACTGGAAAGAAAAACCCAGCAAAACAGAAGTCAACACAGATGATACATATTCATCGTATTCTGGGCTATTTCAGGGATCTAGTTCCTATTATGATTGACTTTGAAAATCAACTAGGAGCAATTTTCACACACTGTAGTAAGAAAACAACGACTTCTGGGACATATAGAACAGTAACAAAAGCTAGAAATTGATTTTTAAACAAGGAGTTTGAATATATGTAAAACCTTAAGCCAAATCAGAAGGGCCTAAGGGACCAGGAAATCCTGTGTATCACCAGCTCATGTCTCCATCCACTGTCGCTCTCTTCCCTAGCAAAATATCCCTTGAAATGTGCAAAATATGAACCAAGAGTTCCTTTAATAGGGAAGAAAGAGGAATGGGTACAGAAGGAAGGCCATCTCAAAGGAGGAGATGTGGAAGAGGCCGTGGGCCACAGGCAAACACCAGCACTGCAGAGATGAGACTTTCCTGACAGTAGACTGGTTAAGACTCATGCTTTCACTGCTTTGGGCCCCAGTTCTATCCCTGGATGATATATCCTACAAGCTGCATGGTATGGCTTAAAAAAACAAAACAACAACAAAAAAAAACACTTTAGAAGTGTATTGTTCTCTGCTAGCAAAACGGTTCCCTTCTCCCTCTCAGGTTCCATTCTCAGTTCACATGTCACTCACTTGTATCAGGTGCATGCTGTCCAGTTGCTTCAGTCGTGTCAGACTGTTTGCAACCCCATAGACTGTAGTCCATAAGGCTCCTCTGTCTGTGGGATTCTTTAGGCCAGAATACTGGAGTGGGTCCCCGAGCCCTCCTCCAGGGGATCTTCCCAACCCAGGGAATGAACTCACGTCTGCCTGCTTCTCCTGCATTGCAGGCAGATTCTTTACCCTCTGAGCACCTGGGAAGCCAATTAACTAGTATCAGGAGGCTCACCCTAAAACAAGCCTAAGAAGCCATTCTAATAGTAATGGCCACTCATTGTCAACTCAAGCAGTTCCTTCAACGAGGAGCAGAGCAGCAAGAACTGTTCTGGAAGCTCAGAGAAGGAGAGACTGAGAATGTCAGGGACAACTTCCTGCTCCAGCTATTTCCCCCTAACACAGTTGAAGGAATTGTTTTAGCTCCTTTTCAGAGGTGAAAACAAGATCATTGAAAAGTGCTGCCTCCACCTCCCCACAAACACATACTATTGATGAACTTTCCATTTCTTACTCAGTCCTGTAGTAGATAGCATTATCATCATAGTCCTGCTGCTCCTTCCTTGTTAGATCTGTCTCTAAGAGAGGATTCCATCTCTTATCCCGCCAATAGCAGAAAGAGTAATGTGTCTTTTTAGTCAATGTATGAAGAGTAGAAATGTCAAATGCCACTTCTAAGCAGAAGATTTAAAAGCCTTCATGAAGTCACGTCATTTATCTTTTTCTTTATCCATGAGTCTAGCAAAGAGTTACCAGAAAACAAATAGGACATGCATTGAAATCTGAATCAGATAAATTGCAAATAAATTTTTGGTGTAATTATGTCCCAAATATTGCATAGGATATACTTACACTGAATGATAATGATAATAATAATTTATTTATCTGATATTTAAACCTAATGGGAAGTTTTACATTTTGGCTATGTTTGGTAATGCTAGTTTTGCAGGATCTCATATAATAGTTGCTCCTTTGATCTGTGTTCCAGAAAAGAAAAACAGATGGATAAGACCTCAGTGGACTTGCAGCCAACTTGAAATGTGATCAAGCTTTGTGGTCTCAAGCCACTTAGACTACTTGGAGGTCATCTCTAAGTGAGACCTAGAGAAAGATGGCTGACAAAATCAGCATCTGTTTCTCCCTGAGATGCTCATGAAACCTTTAACTAGGAGAAGCCGGGGAACATCTTTCTGGTTTTAGTTGAGTCCTTTCTCTGCTGCTTGTCACATCGGCTTCTACATACTCTGCTTTCTGCATTAGCCCAATCTCACACTGTGCTGGTTTGATCACTCCTTTTTACCAAAGTCCTTTGTTTGTGGCAGCTGTCAGTCTTCCTGCCTACAACTAATGTGAATTTAGTGTCTATGGCACAGAGGTTTTACTCCCCTGACCATATACATTCCATCAATGATATTTCTAATACTTTGCTTATGTCAATTAGTCCCTGATTGCCACTGCAGAATTTGGGTCCATATTCTAGAAATTCTAGAAAGTACATATGACCTCTACAGAAATACTTACTATGAAATGTATTCTGATTGTGCAGTTCACTCATTCCAGAAATGTTCATTGAATCCCACTAGATTGAGGTGGCTGTACCATGATGAACAGAGCAGGTGTGATAAATGGCTTGGTGGAGTTTACAGTCTAGAGGATGAGGAGGGTACATGGATATACCTAGATTTAGAAAAAAATAATTAAGTAGGGCTTGGTTATTTTTCCCTTTTCTTTAGCCATCATGCCTTCTGATTTATTCATATGCTTGTTTCCTTTAAGATTTATATCTATCATTCATCCTCAAATGTCCCTGTATTTGTAGCAGCTGTTAGTTAAACTTTTTTATCTTCTGCCAATCTGAGCTTTTTCATTTAACTTTTAACGCCCCTTTATACAAAATTTATAATTGGTTCCCTTAGGGAATATACCATATTTTACTCTCGTATGTGTTAATTCAAATAAAACACTACCAAATGCTCACTCTCAGTGGACTCAGGACAGGAGGAGGGTATAGCAAAAATAAGTAAAAGACACGATCTTTACCCTCAAAGAGCTTTTATATATTCCCCTAGGAGGAATTAAAACCAACACCTCTGAAATAGTAGATTAACTATATATGTCATAAATAGTAACTGGGGTTAGCAAGATGTAAGGTAATATATATATATATATAATGGATAAACAACAAGGTCCTACTATATAGCACAGAGAACTATATTTAAAATCCCATGATAAACTATAATGGAAAAGAATATTAAAAAAGTTTGTGTGTGTGTCTGAATAACTGAAAGACTCTGATGTGCAGCAGAAATTAACACAACAGTGCAAATCAACTGTACTTCAATAAAAAAATAGTAGCTGGTCGGGGATACAGTTGGGCTCAGGAACTATTAGGAATACCACGGAACATAAGAGTGTCAGGATTCATTTTGTCTCTACTCAAGGTAACCATTTATTCATCTGTTCCATTTTTCTTTCCCTTTGTGTAAACCAGTTGGTCCCATTTCATGGCTTAAAATTGGCTGATGAGGAGCTCCCAAGTTAATTGACATTTGACATCTTTGGTTACAAGTGAGCAAGTGAGTGAAGTTGCTCAGTCGTGTCCAACTCTTTGCGATCCCATGGACTGTAGCCTATGAGGCTCCTTCATCCATAGAATTTTCCAGGCAAGAGTACTGAAGCGGGTTGCCATTTCCTTCTCCAGGGGATCTACCTGACCCAAGGATTGAACCCACGCCTCCCGCATTGCAGGCAGACACTTTACCATCTGAGCCACCAGAGACTGCCAAAATTCCCGCTCTGAAGTTCAAACTCTCAAGGAAGGAATTCAGAGGCCCAGTTTGGATCAGATTGTCACTACTGAGTCAATCAACTGCAATCTAGGGGAAAACTTATATTGTATACAACAGGTGTTTGCATGATAACAATGTGGATATGAAGAGTGGATGCTCCTATAAAAGTTAGGGATAGGCCACATACAAAATATGTGTCTTATATACAGAGTGATATTTCCAACCATATATATTGATGCTTTTGGACTGTGGTGTTGGAGAAGACTCTTGAGAGTCTCTTGAACTCCAAGGAGATCCGACCAGTCAATCCTAAAGGAAATTAATCCTGAATATTCATCGGAAGGACTGATGCTGAAGTTGAAACTCCCATACTTTGGCCACCTTATGCAAAGAATTTGCTCATTGGAAAAGACCCTAATGCTGGGAAAGATTGAAGGTGGGAGGGGAAGGGGATGACAGAGGATGAGATGGTTGGATGGCATCACCAGCTCAATGAAAGTGAGTTTGAGTAAACTCCGGGTGTTGGTGATGGACAGGGAAGCCTAGCATGATGCAGTCCATGGGGTCACAAAGAGTCGGACATGACTGAGCGACTGAGCTGAACTGACTGAAGTTTTTTACAGTTTTGTGTTGGTTTCTGCCATACAACAATGTGAACCAGCCAAAGTTAAATGTACATACCCGTCCCTCTGTCCCCTCCTTCTCTTCCCCCCATCTCATCCCTCCAGGTCATCATTGAGAAGCAGACTTGGCTCCCTGTGCTACATAACAACTTCTTACCAGTTATTCATCTCACACATAATAGTGTGTATACATGTTGATGCTACTATTTCCATTCATCCCACTCTCTCCATCTTCCCTTGTGCCCACAAGTCCATTCTCTACATCTGTGTCTCCATTCCTTTCCTGAAAATAGGTTCATCAATACCATTTTTCTAGAGTCCATATATATGCATTAATATATGATACTTTCTGATTTGCTTCACTCTGTATAACAGGCTCTAGGTTCATTGACCTCACTAGAACTGACTCAAATTTGTCCTTTTTATGGCTGAGTAATATTCCATTATATATGTATATGTGTGTGTGTATCAGTTCAGTTCAGTTCAGTCACTCAGACGTGTCTGACTCTTTATGACCCCATGAATCACAGCACGCCAGGCCTCCCTGTCCATCACCAACTCCCGGAGTTCACTCAGATTCTTGTCCATTGAGTCAGTGATGCCATCCAGCCATCTCATCCTCTGTCATCTCCTTTTCCTCCTGCCCCCAATCCTTCCCAGCATCAAAGTATTTTCCAATGAGTCAACTCTTCACATAAGGTGGCCAAAGTACTGGAGTTTCAGCTTTAGCATCATTCCTTCCAAAGAAATCCCAGGGTTGATCTCCTTCAGAATGGACTGGTTGGATCTCCTTGCAGTCCAAGGGACTCACAAGTGTCTTCTCCGACAACACAGTTCAAAAGCATCAATTCTTCAGTGCTCAGCCTTCTTCACAGTCCAACTCTCACATCCATACATGACCACTGGAAAAACCATAGCCTTGACTAGACGGACCTTAGTTGGCAAAGTAATGTCTCTGCTTTTGAATATACTATCTAGCTTGATCACAACTTTACTTCCAAGGAGTAAACATCTTTTAATTTCATGGCTGCAATCACCATTTTCAGTGATTTTGGAGCCCCAAAAAAGAAAATCTGACACTGTTTCCACTGTTTCTCCGTCTATTTCCAATGAAGTGATGGGACCAGATGCCATGATCTTTGTTTTCTGAATGTTGAGCTTTAAGCCAACTTTTTCACTCTCCTCTTTCACTTTCATCAAGAGGCTTTTAGGAGAAGGCAATGGCACCCCACTCCAGTACTCTTTCCCAGAGAATCCCATGGACGGAGGAGCCTGGTTGGCTGCAGTCCATGGGGTCGCTAGGAGTTGGACACGACTGAGCGACTTCACTTTCACTTTTCACTTTCATGCATTGGAGAAGGAAATGGCAACCCACTCCAGTGTTCTTGCCTGGAGAATCCCAGGGATGGGGGAGCCTGGTGGGCTGCCATCTCTGGGGTCGCACAGAGTTGGACACGACTGAAGCGATTTAGCAGCAGCAGCAGCAAGAGACTTTTTAGTTCCTCTTCACTTTCTGCCATAAGGGTGGTGTCATCTGCATATCTGAGGTTATTGATATTTCTCCTGGTAATCTTGATTCCAGCTTGTTTTTCTTCCAGTCCAGCGTTTCTCATGATGTACTCTGCATAGAACTTAAATAAGCAGGGAGATAATATACAGCCTTGACGTACTCTTTTTCCTATTTGGAACCAGTCTCTTGTTCCATGTCCAGTTCTAACTGTTGCTTCCTGACCAGCATACAGATTTCTCAAGAGGCAGGTCAGGTGGTCTGGTATTCCCATCTCTTGAAGAATTTTCCACAGTTTCTTTTGATCCACACAGTAACGGCTTTGGCATAGTCAATAAAGCAGAAATAGATTTTTTTCTGGAACTCTTTTGCTTTTTCCATGATCCAGCAGATGTTGGCAATTTGATCTCTGGTTCCTCTGGCTTTTCTAAAACCAGCTTGAACATCAGGAAGTTCACGGTTCATGTATTGCTGAAGCCTGGCTTAGAGAATTTTGAGCATTACTTTACTAGCATGTGAGATGAGTACAATTGTGTGGTAGTTTGAGCATTCTTGGGCATTGCCTTTCTTTGGGGTTGGAAGGAACACTGACCTTTTCCAGTCCTGTGGCCACTGCTGAGTTTTCCCAATTTGCTGGCATATTGAGTGCAGCACTTTCACAGCATTGTCTTTCAGGATTTGAAATAGCTCAATGGGAATTCCATCACCTCCACTAGCTTTGTTCATAGTGATGCTTTCTAAGGCCCACTTGACTTCACATTACAGGATGTCTGGCTCTAGATGAGTGATCACACCATCATGATTATCTGGGTCGTGAAGATCTTTTTTGTACAGTTCTTCTGTGCATTCTTGCCACCTCTTCTTAATATCTTCTGCTTCTGTTAGGTCCAGACCATTTTTTTTTCCTTTATTGTGTGTGTATATATATACATATATATGCATATATATACACACACATATATATACACACACTTCTTTTTCTGTTCAGTTGTCAATGAACATCTACGTTGCTTCCATGTCTTAACTATTTTAAATAGTGCTGCAATGAACATTGGGATACATGTATCTTTTAGAATTGTGGTTTTCTCAGGGCATATGCCCAATAGTGGGGTTGCTGGTTCATATGGTAGATTTATTCCTAGTTCTTTAAAGAATCTCCTTACTATTCTCCATAATGGCACTATCAGTTTACATTCCCACCAACAACACAGAAATGTTTCCTTTTCTCTGCATCCTCTCCAGCATTTATTGTTCATAGATTTTTTTTTGATGATGGCCATTCTGACTAGTGTGAGATGATACTTCATTGTTTTGATTTGCATTTCTCTAACAATTAGTGATGTTGAGCATCTTTTCATGTGTCTGTTGGCAATCTGTATGTCTTCTTTGGAGAAATGACTATTAGCTCTTTTGCCCATTTTTTGATTGGGGTGTTTGTTTTCCTACTTTTGAGCTCTATGAGCTGCTTATGTATTCTGGAGATTAATGATTTGTTAGTTGTTGTGCTTTACCATTATTTTCTTCCATTCTGAGGATCATCTTTTGTTCTTGTTTATGTTTCCTTCTTTGTGCAAAAGCTTTTAAGATTGATTAGGTCCCATTTGCTTATTTTTGTTTTAATTTCCACTACTCTAGGCCAACTCTATTTTAAATAGAGAGACTATATAACTTTAACTGAAAGGATAATTATTACAGATGAATGCTAAATCACTATCCAAATCTTAGATCAAACTGAGGCAGTTCTGATAAAAAGATTCATAGTCCCCATCTTTCAGTCCTGCGACTGTACATTTAATGGTCTGAGTTTCATTTCTAACATGAGGACAAAAGATTCACCAAAGATTCATTGTCTCCCATCTTTTGGTCCTGCTGCTGCTGCTGCTGCTAAGTCACTTCAGTTGTGTTCAACTTTGTGCGACCCCATAGACAGCAGCCCACGAGGCTCTGCCATCCCTGGGATCTCCAGGCAAGGACACTGGAGTGGGTTGCCATTTCCTTCTCCAATGCATGAAAGTGAAAAGTGAAAGTGAAGTTGCTCAGTCGTGTCCGACTCTTCTGTACATTTAATGGCCTGAGTTTCATTTCTAACATGAGGACAAAATGTAAACCAAGAACACAGACACTGGTGGAGTGATGACATATGAACAAAGGTATTCAGTTGCTAAGTCATGTCTGACTCTTTGCAACCCCATGGACTATATCCCAGCAGGTTCAGACTTTGTCCATGGGATTTCCTAGGCAAGAATACTGGAGTGGGCTGCCATTTCCTTCTCCAAGTATGAATAACTAACCCTGAGTAAATATTAGTCTGAGCCAATTGTTTCTGAAAAACTGGAAGGGTCCCTTTGAACTGGCCCTAGCCTGGTGTTCACTGGCCAGTCTGAGCATGTGATAGAATTGCCTTTCTGGCTTGCAGAGAGCCAATGGGAACTGTGAAAGTGCTGCACTCAATATGCCAGCACATTTGGAAAACTCAGCAGTGGCCACAGGACTGGAAAAGGTCAGTATTCACTCCAGTCTCTAAGAAAGGCAATGCCAAAGAATGCTCAAACTACCACACTCATCTCACACGCTAGTAAAGTAATGCTCAAAATTCTCCAAGCCAGTCTTCAACAATACGTGAACCATAAACTTCATGTTCAAGACGGTGTTAGAAAAGGCAGAGGAACCAGAGATCAAATTGCCAACATCTGCTGGATCATCAATAAAGCAAGAGAGTTCCAATAAAACATCTATTCCTGCTTTATTGACTATGCCAAAGTCTTTGACTGTGTGGATCACAATAAACTGTGGAATATTCTGAAAGAGACGGGAATGCCAGACCACCTAGCCTGTCTCTTGAGAAATCTGTATGCAGGTGAGGCAGCAACAGTTAGAACTGGACTTGGAACAACAGACTGGTTCCAAATAGGAAAAGGAGTATGTCAAGGCTGTATATTATCACCCTTCTTATTTAACTTATATGCAGAGTACATCATGAGAAATGCTGGGCTGGATGAATCCCAAGCTGGAATCAAGATTGCCAAAAGAAACATCAATAAGCTCAGATGTGCAGATGTCACTACCCTTGTGGCAGAAAGTGAAGAGCCTCTTGATGAAAGTGAAAGAAGAGAATGAAAATGTTGGCTTAAAACTCAACATTCAGAAAATGAAGATCATGGCTTCTGGTCCTATCACTTCATGGCAGATAGATGGGGAAACAGTGAAAATGGTGGCAGATTTTATTTTTCTGGGCTCCAAAATCACTGCAGATGGTGACTGCAGCCATGAAATTGAAAGACACTTACTCCTTGGAAGGAAAGTTATGACCAACCTAGATAGCATATTCAAAAGCAGAGACATTACTTTACCAATAAAGGTCCAGCTAGTCAAGGCTATGGTTTTTCCAGTGGTCATGTATGGATTTGAGAGTTGAAGTATAAAGAAAGCTGAGCACTGAAAAATTAATGCTTTTGAAGTGTGGTGTTGGAGAAGACTCTTGAGTCTTGGACTGCAGGCAGATCAAACCAGTCCATCCTAAAGGAAATCAGTCCTGAATATTCATTAGAAGGACTGATGCTGAAGCTGAAACTCCAATACTTTGGCCACCTGACACAAATAGCTGACTCATTGGAAAAGACGTTGATGCTGGGAAAGATTGAAGGTGGGAGGAGAAGGGGATGACAGAGGATGAGATTGTTGGATGGCATCACCAACTCAATGGACATGGGTTTGGGTAAACTCCGGGAATTGGTGATGGACAGGGAAGCCTGGCGTGCTGCAGACCATGGGGTCACAAAGAGTTGGACTCAACTGAGCGACTGAACTGAACTGAATGGTGACTTCAGCTGCTATTGCACATTGGTTGATAGCATTCCAAAACTGGTTTTATAACCAGCACATATGGAAAAAAATAGTGTGGAGATGATCACAAATGGGATTTTAGGGTCTTAACAAACTATCATTAAGATTTATCTTTAAACCAAAATTTTTCAAAGATTAATCATCTCAGGAGTTTGAAACAGAAAATGACAAGTTTCTGCACTTACCTATTTGCATGTATGTGTGCTCTTGCACTAAGACTTTAGTTAACTGCAATGTACATTTCAACTGAAACATAAATTCCGAAAGTAAGGGCCTGATCTAAGACTTCTTTAGCCACAAATTCTTTCCTCTCCATGACACACCTCACTACTTCCACCTAGCAATTATGTCTACAACATTTCCTTAACTCAGGAATTGTTCCATGAATATTTATTGATAGATCCATGACATAAAACTCTGCAGGAGGAATCCTCAGGTGGTCATCTGCAAGGTGGGTTTGGTAATAGATGTAAAAAGGAGTAAATATGGCAAAATAAATTTGGCATCACTTGTTAGTCTATATACATATTGATAGGGACTGCTATGGTGTGCTAACAATGAGTATGAAAAGAAAGAATTGTTTTTCAAAAATATTATGAAGAAAAGGAGTAAATAGGATGTTGAAAATGTTTAGAAAACAAACAATAAGAAATAAAAAGGTAAGAAAAGGTATTGTTAGTTTTTCGACTAGGAGGCTCACAGAGTTATGAAAATCTGGAGGTAAATCTGAAGAAGAGATAAGTTTCAGGAGATGAAGAAATATTTAAGTGAAAATATCTAGTAACATTTGATTAGTTATGCCAAAGCATCTTCCAAAAGAATACAATAAAGTACTTTAAAATAGATTTCAACTTGAATATGCTTAGTACTAAATTTAAGATCAAGTCTAGGCGAACAATCACCTGAGATGATAAAGTTATAAGGTCTTGTGCTTAAAAATTTGAAGCAAATTTTATTTATACTATCACCATCTTTTAAATTTACATATAAGAATGGGGCTGGAAAAAGTTCCATGAGTAACCTGCGATCTACCATAGTCAATAGATTTACATTTTAGTATACAGAGAAGAATCTAGAATCAGAGTTCAAATATATGGTATCTTGTTTCTGTTACTAAATAGCTGTGTGAATTGGGCAAGTCATATATCCTTGCTAGGTTCATTGCTCAGCTATAAAGAGAATGCTTTTATAGATGCACTCCAAGTTTCCTTCTAGCTCTAAAATTCTAAGGTTCTACTTTCAAGACTTGGAGACTTCACTTTTAAGGGATTCTATTTTGTGTTTTCACTTAGTATAAATCTGAGGATGTCAGAACTAAGGCTCAGTTAATAAGCAGAGTGAACATCTTTGGCACCTGTGGTTTAATAATCTTTTTTTTTTTTTTGCATACAGTAATCCAAAACGGCCATTGATTTGATCAGTCTGTCATGAGTATAGTGGTAGATGATTGTGCAATATTTCTTGATGTTTTACCAACAATGCTCTATCTTGCTATGACAATTCTGTTCCTCATGAGACATTTGGCAGTCTCTGAAGATATTTTTCTTGTCACAACTGGGTAGGGGGTACTACTAGCATCTTGTGGGGCAGAGGCCAGGGAATCTGCTAAATATCCTATAATTCACAGGGGTACCCTCTCCCTCCAACAAAGAATTTCCCTTCCAAACTATTAGTAGTGCTGAACTTGAGAAATCATCTCTCTTATTTCATATTTCTTAAGTCCATTACAAATTAGCCTTAAAAACATCACACACTACAGCCATGTCACAGATGTCCTGTTCACAGTCCCTTTTAAGACCTGCCTGAGAAAATTGAATGACAAGGTACATGACCCTGTTTTTGTAATTCTTGGAAGCAAAGAGGGAAAATTGGGAATGAACCTGAAGATAAACTTACAGTATGTCTAAACATACAAACTAAGTGCTTAAATTACATTTTCAAAAGGAGTTTGAAGTTGATAAAACAGCAGGCTTCTTTTTCCCTACCACATTTTTCACTTTTGAGCCTTTTATTTTGGAAAATAACAACTAAGACTTGTAGGGGAAGTTAATGAATTTATTCAGGAAACATAATGTGAAATTAGTGGCACAGTTTTAAAAAATTAACTCTCTTAGACAAAACTTATAAAAATTGATTAACAAGCTAGTAGCAGCTATTCAGAGAACATGCATGCTTTCACATCTTTTAGAAAATCGCTTTAAATTATTATGAAAGCTTATACGTATTCTGAATTAACACACGTCTAAGTATTTAAGTGGTTTTTTTCTCGTATGTTCCATTTTTAGTTTATTTTCACTTTTGATTCACTATTATATAATCTGAAAGAGAAGGAACTCACAGCAGCACACTTCAGCTAGTGATAAAGTGATCTGTGTTACCTGCTCCATTTGTCTTTTTCGTTCTTTCCTTTTTGTTATTATTTATTGGCATTTTGCCTGTAGCAAGACAGAGGTTTTAAATGTGGACCTTATGATGTTTGTGAGTCAATCTAGAGAAGGCAGAGTATTTCAAGGGCAGCACAAAAGATAAGTATTCTTGAATTTTAATTTGAAGCATTTTAGCATACATATGCAATGGAGGTTTATTTATTGAATTTGAAAAATTAATTCCTTACAGCCCTGAGTGTATTTTGTTTTGTCTGCCTCTGGGTTTGTACATATTGTTTTTTTTTTTTTTTTCCTTTTTAATATTTCAACAGGTGAGGTTAGCAAGACAGCTGATGATGCTGTTTTACACCTAGAGGTCTTATGGAACCAGGACTGCATTCGTAAGCGGAACAAACAACTTTGGGGGATGGTTTAATAATTGCCTTTGGTAGAACTTGTCTCACATTCATTAAAAAGCCCAGGCAAGGCTGCTTCCTTGATCTTCATTTCTTTTCAGTGGCCAAGCAAACAAACAAAAATCCCTTCCTGAAAGCTGCTTAGTTATCTAACCTAGAATATCTTTGACTACGATGAAAGTTATATATCTCAAATATCTCAACATTTAGATGTTGGAGCTTGGCAGACATTTGGATAATTGCTGGAATGTATGACTTGTCTGCTTTTCAAGCATTTAAAATAGTCTAGAATTTTAAACTTTATTTACTATCAGATTAAGATTTTCACTCTCAAAAATATTGTTTTTGTGATCATGTCTAATCATCTCTGATGCAGGAAATGACTTGAGACTAATTAATATAAAAAAGCATGATTTTATTTTTGGGGTAATTATAAATGAATACTAAACCTCTGTCTAGCTTATAGTTACAGATTACTGAAACCCATCTATCTTTTTTCTTCATTTAGTTTTATAACTAGATCTGAACTTAGGCTTGTAAAAGTGACATTATACACGAACATCACAGAAATGTATTTTGTATAGAAAGGAGATAGCGAGTATTCACTTTTGCCTGTCAAGGGATGCCCATAAGAATTGTTGGTAGGCGTCTAAATGTGGAGGTAAGTAATAAGCAGGTATTGACTTCTGTTGGGATCAATATCAAGATTTGTTGACCCAAAGAGGTTAAAATTGACTGAAGAGTGGGACAATAAATCTTGTTATTGACTAGAAAGCAGAAGTCAATATATGTATTATTATAAACATTTTTCTTTTAGTGTAGATGATAGGGGTGGAGTCATTTTTAAGACTTTAAGTATATATAGCCACATGCTCTTTATATCTTGGTGGTGGTCATATAGGCTCCTTGACTTACTAAAAGTGTGTTTATTCACATGACATCAATAACAACACTCCTAGATAATTGTTTCTGATAGCAACTATCCTTCTCCCTATACTTTGGGTCTCTTATTCTGCTTTTCACTGAAATGTGGAATACCCAAACTTGCATAATGAAACGTTATTTGAAAGGAAAAAGGCAGAAAAGATACCGTTTATTTCCCTAGAGTGTGCTTCAGATCTCTTTGCAGATCTCTGAATGCTGCTCTAGGTGTGTGTGTGTGTGTGTGTGTGTGTGTGTGTATGTGTGTGTGTGTGCACACGCACATGCATGTGTATTTTCATGTATACATGCCTATGTTCTGTGTGCCGGATCAACATTCTTTCATTTGGGGGCAAAAGAGAGACTTTCAGGTTTCCAACTGCTATGACTCTCTCTTCACTTGAGGTATCATATTTACTGTATAGTCTTCAAATCATATCAAGATTAAGACACTTTTTTAAAATGTATATTTAAAATTGTTTTTCTCAAACCACAAAATATATGCAAGCTGGGTATTACTAGGTCACTTCAGAGTTTTTCTCTTCACTGCCAACCACCCAATTGTGCACAAGCCAAACGGATTTTATTATACCGTAGTTGAGAGAAGTGGAAATGGAAAATGATTTTCCATTGTCCCAAATAGCTCTCATGTTGATAAGAAATCAAACTCTGTACATCCAAGCTGAACAGAACTTTCTAGGTTATACCAAATCTCTGTTTGTCCAGTAGCTTTGCCCGAACTGAGGTCTGTACACATGGATCAGGAATGCATGAAATCCTGGAGGAACAGTCAGCCAGGACATGGATATTTCAGATTACTCACCCCAAATTCTTTCATGTGATATGAATTCACCCTCGTACTTTCATCCCCAGCCTTGTTGCAATAAGGAAGGAAAAACACTGAAGTTTCTTTTCTTCCTAACTGTATCCCCAAAGATGGTACTTTACAAGGAATATTCAAATCCATAAATGTTCTGAAATCTGCAAGTAAGGGATGAAACATGAACAATGCCTTCAAGCCTCAGACTACGGGGTATCTCCAGTTCCTCAGTACACCCCATTGTGCTTCACAGCTAGAGAAAGCGCTGTACAACCCATTTCCTCCCTTAACTGTGAATTTCCTCGCTTCTATGGGTTTAGATTTTAAGGGCTGAATTACATTTACATCTATTTGTCCATTTGCCTTCAGCAGGCAAGTTCCTGCCTAAAATCTCTACTAACTTTGAGAACAAGTTTCTCATAAACAGCCTCATTTGGTCTCTCTATATAAATTCATACAATGGCTCTTAACTCTTAGGAAGCTCCAGAGATGACTCTTGGTATACAAAATGGCAGGTTATCCTGGCTAACTGTTGTTGCTGGTGTTTTTGTTTTTGTTTTTGTTTTTGTTTGGGGGGGTGGTGGGCAGATACGGCAAATTCTTTGGTTGTTTTTTTAATAATAGCTAAACTCTTCATTTTTAAATTGAAACACAGTTGATGGCCAGTATAAGTTGCAACCATACAATATAGTAACTCATAACTTTTAAAAAATATTTATTTATTTATTTGGCTGTGTTGGGTCTTAGTTGCAGCAGTCAGGATCTTCAAGGCATCACATGGGATCTCTCCTTACTGGCGGAGGCCCTCTAGTTGAGACACATGGGTTTAGCTGCTCAGCAGCAAGTGGGATCTTAGTTCCCCAACCAGGGATTGAGTCTCCATCCCCTGCATTGCAGAGAAGATTCTTAACCACTGGACCACGAGCGACATCCTAATTCATAATTTTTAAAGGTTACAGTCCATCTATGTGTGTATGTGTAGTCACTCAGTCATGTCTGGTTCTTTGCAACCCCATGGACTGTAGCCCACTAGGCTCCTCTGTCCATGGGGATTCTCCCGCAAGAATACTGGAGTGGATTGCCATGCCCTCCTCCAGGGGATCTTCCAAACCCAGGGATTGAACCCAGGTCTCCCACGTTGTAGGCAGATTCTTTACAGTCTTTGACAGCAGGGAAGCACACACTCCATCTATATTTATTATAAAATATTGGCCATATTACTTTATTATACAATATATCCTTGTAGCTTAGTGCATAAGAGTTTGTACCTTTTAATCACCTGCCTCTGTGTGGCCCTTCCCCTCCCCTCTCCCCGCTGATAACCACTAGTTTGTTTTCTCTATCTGTAAGTTGTCTTCTTTTTTGTTGTAGTGACTAGTTTGTTGCATTTTTTAGATTCCATATATAAGTGATATCATAGAGTATTTGTCTTTATCTGACTTATCTCACTTAACATAATGCCCTCCAAATCCATCCATGGTGCTGCAAATGTCATTATTTCATTCTTCTTTATGACTGAGTAGTATTCTATTGTGTATATACACCATATCCTCTTTATCCATTCGTGTTAATATACATGCACCTCAGTGTTCATAGCATTGTGTGTGCTAAGTCACTTCAGTCACTTCCAACTCTGCAACCCCAAGAAGTGTAGCCCACCAGGCTCCTCAGTCAATGGGATTTTCCAGGCAAGAATACTGGAATGGTTTGCCATTTCCTTCTCCAGAAATTTATGTTTTTAATCTAACTCACCCTGTAATGAAATTTCTACTATCTCCATATACGTATATGAATTTCTCACAAAAAGTTAAGAACTTTCCACTTGAATCTTGAGTATTTGTAAATATTGCCAATATATAGTCTTACGCCTCATGTGTATTCTGTATGCAAAGATGAGAAAAGGACACAATCTAAGTCGTTTGTTTTCTAAAGGTGATAGGCTTATAGGAGCAGCACAAACTTTCTCATTCATTATACGGTCTAGCTGGGCAAAGTCTGTCATGGATGTCTGATGGTAATGCTTTCACCACTGGAAAATCACAGACGATAGACACAATGATGCCCACAGATGTGAAAAGGGCATTGCCTCAAAAAATATTTGACTAATTGCTTAGATGATTTCATACCCTTCTGAAACTATCTAGTTGCCAGAAAAGGCATTTATTATGTCATAAAACCAAGTATGGGGTGGCTTGGAGAGAAGACAGCAGGAAAAACATGAAATCTTAATCAGTCTGTTTGTAAAAGCCATTCTTAAAGGTGAGTCATTAAAGATTATTAGACAATGTAAGACTGTAGGAAAATGAGTATACTAAAACAAAGTTGGAAACTATTTAGAGGAAACAGACATTGGAAAGTTAGAAGAACTTGAAGAGAAAAAAATATTCCAATTGCCACTGCATATAATTTTAATGTATGCACATTAACGTAAAGTGTACCATTTGATCAATTTTGACATATACATGGACATATATATGAAACCACTGCAATAAGATAATGAGCACATTCAATCACTCTCAAAGTTTCCTTTTGCCCTTTGTAATCCTCCACTTATCCCTTCCTTATTCCTTTCGCCTAAACCTGATGAAATTCCAGTTGAGCTATTTAAAATCCTAAGAGATGATGCTGTTAAGTGCTGCACTCAATACACCAGCAAATTTGGAAAACTCAGCAGTGGCCACAGGACTGGAAAAGGTCAGACTTCATTCCAGTCCCTAAGAAAGGCAATACCAAAGAATGCTCAAACTACTGCAAAAATGTACTCATCTCACATGCTAGCAAAGTAATGCTCAGATTCTCCAATTCAGGCTTTAACAATACATGAACCATGAACTTCCAGATGTTCAAGCTGGATTTAGAAAATTCAGAGGAACCAGAGAGCAAATTGCCAACATCTGCTGGATCATCAAAAAAGCAAGAGAGTTCCAGAAAAACATCTACTTCTGCTTTATTGACTATGCCAAAGCCTTTGACTGTGTGAATCACAGCAACCTGGAAAATTCTTAAAGAGATGGGAATGCCAGACCACCTGACCTGCCTCCTGAGAAATCTTTATGCAGGTCAAGAAGCAACAGTTAGACATGGCACAACAGACTGGTTCCAAATAGGAAAAGGAGTACATCAAGGCTGTATATTGTCATCCTGCTTATTTAACTTATATGCAGAGTACATTATGAGAAATACTGCACTGGAAGAAACACAAGCTGGAATCAAAATCGCCGGGAGAAATATTAATAACCTCAGATGTGCAGATGACACCACCGTTATGGCAGAAAGTGAAGAGGAACTAAAAAATCCTCTTGATGAAAGTGAAAGAGGAGAGTGAAAAAGCTGGCTTAAAACTCAACATTCAAGAAATGAAAATCTTGGCATCTGGTCCCATCACTTCAAGCAAATAGATGGGGAAACAGTGGGAACAGTGACAGACTTTCTTTTCTTGGGCTCCAAAATCACTGCAGATGGTGACTGCAGCTATGAAATTAAAAGACATTTGCTCCTTGGAAGAAAAGTTAGGACCACCCTAGACATCATATTAAAGAGCAGAGATATTACTTTGCCAACAAAAATCTGTCTAGTCAAAGCTTTGGTTTTTCCAGTGGTCATGTATGGATGTGAGAGTTGGACTATAAAAAAAGCTGAGACCACAGAATTGATGCTTTTGAACTGTGGTGTTGGAGAAGACTCTTGAGAGTCCCTTGGACTGCAAAGTGATCAAACCAGTCCATCCTAAAGGAAAACAGTTCTGAATATTCATTGGAAGGACTGATGCTAAATCCAAAACTCCAATACTTTGGCCACCTGCTGGAAAGAACTGACTCATTTGAAAAGATCTTGATGCTGGAATCTCTAGTCTTTCCCATTCTGTTATTTTCCTCTATTTCTTTGCATTGATTGCTGAAGAAGGCTTTCTTATCTCTTCTTGCTATTCTTTGGAACTCTGCATTCAGATGCTTATATCTTTCCTTTTTTCCTTTGCATTTCACCTCTCTTCTTTTCACAGCTATTTGTAAGGCCTCCCCAGACAGCCATTTTGCTTTTTTGCATTTCTTTTCCATGGGGATGGTCTTGATCCCTGTCTCCTGTACAGTGTCATGAACCTCATTCCATAGTTCATCAGGCACTCTTATCTCTCAGATCTAGGCCCTTAAATCTATTTCTCACTTCCACTGTATAATCATAAGGGATTTGATCTAGGTCATATCTGAATGGTCTAGTGGTTTTCCCTACTTCCTTTAATTTGAGTCTGAATTTGGTAATAAGGAGTTCACTATCTGAACCACAGTCAGCTCCTGGTCTTGTTTTTGCTGACTGTACAGAGTTCTCCATCTTTGGCTGCAAAGAATATAATCAATCTGATTTTGGTGTTGACCATCTGGTGATGTCCATGTGTAGAGTCTTCTCTTGTGTTGTTGGAAGAGGGTGTTTGCTATGACCAGTGCATTTTCTTGGCAAAACTCTATTAATCTTTGCCCTGCTTCATTCTGCATTCCAAGGCCAAATTTGCCTGTTACTCCAGGTGTTTCTTGACTTCCTACTTTTTCATTCCAGTCCCCTATAATGAAAAGGACATTTTTTGGGGGTGTTAGTTCTAAAAGGTCTTGTAGGTCTTCATAGAACTGTTCAACTTCAGCTTCTTCAGCGTTACTGGTTGGGGCATAAACTTGGATTACTGTGATATTGAATGGTTTGCCTTGGAAACGAACAGAGATCATTCTGTCATTTTAGAGACTGCATCCAAGTACTGCATTTCGGACTCTTTTGTTGACCATGATGGCCACTCCATTTCTTCTGAGGGATTCCTGCCTGCAGTAGTAGATATAATGGTCATCTGAGTTAAATTTACACATTCCCATCCATTTCAGTTCACTGATTCCTAGAATGTCTACATTCACTCTTGCCATCGCTTGTTTGACCACTTCCAATTTGCCTTGATTCATGGACCTGATATTCCATGTTCCTATGCAATATTGCTCTTTACAGCATCAGACCTTGCTTCTATCACCAGTCATATCCACAGCTGGGTATTGTTTTTGCTTTGGCTCCATCCCTTCATTCTTTCTGGAGTTATTTCTCCACTGATCTCTAGTAGCGTGTGGGGCACCTACTGACCTGGGGAGTTCCTCTTTCAGTATCCTATCATTTTGCCTTTTCATACCGTTCATGGGATTCTCAAGGCAAGAATACTGAAGTGGTTTGCCATTCCCTTCTCCAGTGGACCACATTCTGTCAGACCTCTCCACCATGACCTGCCCGTCTTGGGTTGCCCCGTGGGCATGGCTTACTTTTACTGAGTTAGACAAGGCTGTGGTCCTAGTGTGATTAAATTGACTAGTTTTCTGTGAGTATGGTTTCAGTGTGTCTGCCCTCTGATGCCCTCTTGCAACATCTACCATCTTACTTGGGTTTCTCTTACCTTGGGCATGGGGTATCTCTTCACGGCTGCTCCAGCAAAGCACAGCTGCTGCTCCTTACCTTGGATGAAGGGCATCTCCTCACCGCTGCCCTTCCTGACCTTCAACTTGGGATAGCTCCTCTAGGCCCTCCTGCGACCATGCAGCCACCGCTCCTTGGACAGAATGGGAAAGACTAGAGATCTCTTCAAGAAAATTAGAGATACCAAGGGAACATTTCATGCAAAGATGGGCTTGATAAAGGACAGAAATGGTATGGACCTAACAGAAGCAGAAGATATTAAGAAGAGGTGGCAAGAATACAGGAGAACTGTACAAAAAAGATGTTCACGACCCAGATAATCACAATGGTGTGATCACTCATCTAGAGCCAGACATCCTGGAATGTGAAGTGAAGTGGGCCTTAGAAAGCATCACTACAAAAAAAAGAAAGAAAGAAAGCATCACTACGAACAAAGCTAGCGGAGGTGATGGAATTCCAGTTGAGCTATTTCAAATCCTGAAAGATGATGCTGAGAAAGTGCTGCACTCAACATGCCAGCAAATTTGGAAAACTCAGCATTAGCCACAGGACTGGAAAAGGTCAGTGTTCATTCCAATCCCAAAGAAAGGCAATGCCAAAGAATGCTTGAACTACCACACAATTGCACTCATCTCACATGCTAGTAAAGTAATGCTCAAAATTCTCCAAGCCAGGCTTCATTCAGCAATATGTGAACCGTGAACTTCCTGATGTTCAGCTGGTTTTAGAAAAGGCAGAGGAACCAGAGATCAAATTGCCAGCATCCGCTGGATCATGGAAAAAGCAAGAGTTCCAGAAAACCATCTACTTCTGCTTTATTGACTATGCCAAAGCCTTTGACTGTGTGGATCACCACAAACTGTGGAAAATTCTGAAAGAGATTGGAATACCAGACCACCTGACCTGCCTCTTGAGAAATCTGTATGCAGGTCAGGAAGCAACAGTTAGAACTGGACATGGAACAACAGACTGGTTCCAAATAGGAAAAGGAGTGCATCAAGGCTGTATATTGTCACCCTGCTTATTTAACTTATATGCAGAGTACATCATGAGAAACGCTGGACTGGAAGAAACATAAGCTGGAATCAAGATTGCCGGGAGAAATATCAATAACCTCAGATATGCTGATGACACCACCCTTATGACAGAAAGTGAAGAGGAACTAAAAGGCTTCTTGATGAAAGTGAACGTGGAGAGTGAAAAAGTTGGCTTAAAGCTCAACATTAAGAAAATGAAGGTCATGGCATCTGGTCCCATCCCTCATGGGAAATAGATGGGGAAACAGTGGAAACAGTGTCAGACTTTAATTTTTTGGGCTCCAAAATCAGTGCAGATGGTGATTGCAGCCATGAAATTAGAAGATGTTTACTCCTTGGAAGAAAAGTTATGACCAACCTAGATAGTAGCAGAGACATTACTTTGCCGCCTAAGGTCCGTCTAGTCAAGGCTATGGTTTTTCCTATGGTCATGTATGGATGTGAGAGTTGGACTGTGAAGAAGGCTGAGTGCCAAAGAATTGATGTTTTTGAAGTGTGGTGTTGGAGAAGACTCTTGAGAGTCCCTTGGACTGCAAGGAGATCCAACCAGTCCATTCTGAAGGAGATCAGCCCTGGGATTTCTTTGGAAGGAATGATGTTAAAGCTGAGACTCCAGTACTTTGGCCACCTCATGAGAAGAGTTGACTCATTGGAAAAGACTCTGATGCTGGGAGGGATTGAGGGCAGGAGAAGAAGGGGGCGACAGTGGATGAGATGGCTGGATGGCATCACCGACTCGATGGACATGAGTTGAGTGAACTCCGGGAGTTGGTGATGGACAGGGAGGCCTGGCATGCTGTGATTCATGGGGTCGCAAAGAGTTGAACACGACTGAGTGACTGAACTGAACTGAACTGAGGCTGGAAAGATTGAAGGCGGGAGGAGAAGGGGATGACAGAGGTGGATATGATTGGATGGCATCACTGACTATGGACATGAGTTAAAGTAAGCTCCAGGAGTTGGTGATGGACAGGGAAGCCTGGGGTGCTGCAGTCCATGGGGTCACAAAGAGTGAGTACAACTCAGCAACTTAACTGAACTGACACTAACCTGCTTTCTGTCACTATAGTTTACACCTATTTTCTAGAGTTTTATATTAAATAGATTCACATAGTGTTCCTTTTTCTCAGGATTCTTTCATTCAGCATAACTGAGATTCTTCCATGTTGTGTGTATCAACAGTTCATTCTTTTTAACGTTGAGTTGTACTTCATACACCATAATATGTTGAGTGGTATTTGGGTTGTTACCAGTTCAAGGCTACTACAAATAAGGTTGCTATGAGCATCTTGTATAAGTTTGTACTAGCATGCTTTCATTCTGGTGTGTAATATCTACAAATGGAATGACTATACTGTATGGCAGGAGTATAATTGGTGTTCTGAGAAACTATCATATTATTTTCTAGAGTGGCTATACCATTTTACACTCCAACCAGCAATATATGAGAATTCCAGCTGTTCCACACTCTTGTGACACTTTTTCATATTAGCCTTTTACTATTAGTCATTTACTGGATCTTTTCAAAATTTCCAAAGAAATGCAGTTTTCTTATAACTTGCACACTGTTGACTGTCCACCCAAGGGTGATGCCCTGCATGTCCCTCCACTTATGATACTAACTTTCCCATTCACTCTTGTAATTGGAACATGCTAGAAAAACAAATCTATGAGAAAATCTGAGAAGCTTCTGAGAAAGGTTTCTTTCTTTCTAAAATAATAATAATAGAGAAAAATGAAGAGAGGCACTCATTCTTGTGCTAGAAGTGGTTATGTGAGGATATATGAGGCTTAAAGCATGACAGCTGTGCTGCTTATTATCTGTTTACACTTCTAGAAAAATTCTCTTTTCTTTCCCATTCTGCTTTCTGGGAGACTGGCCTATCAGAACAAATTAAATTATTCCCTTGCTCTCTGATTTCCTACTGGGTTTAACCAGAGAGCACCTCTGCAGGATTGGAGGAAGAGAGGACAGCCAGGAGCACAATAATTCCTCTATTTCCCTCTCTACATGGTCTCCTGGTGGCTATGTCTTCAGGCTGAAAGTTACAGCTCTTTTCATGCCAGCTTCTCTACACATCTCCTTCCTGGCTCTAGTACCTGCTCTCTCCCCCTGCCCCTTCGTGCTTAGGGATGGTGGCTGTTCTCCTGCTATTACCAACCAGCCCCTTGTCTAACAGTACCATCCCTTGTGGTTGTCTACAATCTTCCTGCATTTTTGCAAATAATCTTGAGTTATGCTAATTTAAAGTTCATCTATTTTCCTTGAGACCTTTTCTGACTCAAAATCCATACTAAGTCAAGGCAAAAGTCTGAATTTAAAGGCCAACAATGAATGAGAAAAAAGTTGGAAATCACCTGAGCTATATTTTTGCATCGTTTAAATTAAGCAATACTGAAACTTCTTAAACCAAACTACTTATTTGCTATATAAGACATAATTATAAGTACAATTATAAACATTATAAATACCTTCTTAATCTTATCACTTTTCCTAATTAGAAGATTGAGCTTGCATTTTGTGACTTGGACATCTCACTCACCTCTCTGTAGACCCAGCCAATCTACAGTGGTAGGTCTTCCATGGATACCTTTCTTATCTTCCTTTGTTCTCATCTCCCTTCCATTCTCCTAGAACTGGAATCCTAGATTCTGACCACTTGACTGTGGATTGTTCCAAAATGTCAGTGCTATTAGACTCCTCTTTAGTGAAAAGGAGCTTCTTGAGCAATATAGAGTGTTTCAGTTCAGTTCAGTTCAGTCACTCAGTCGTGTCCGACTCTTTGCGACCCCATGAATCGCAGCACGCCAGGCCTCCCTGTCCATCACATCCCGGAGTTCACTCAAACTCACGTCCATCGAGTCAGTGATGCCATCCAGCCATCTCATCCTCTGTTGTCCTCTTCTCCTCCTGCCCCCCAATCCCTCCCAGCATTAGAGTCTTTTCCAATGAGTCAACTCTTTGCATGAGGTGGCCAAAGTACTGGAGTTTCAGCTTCAGCATCATTCCTTCCAAAGAAATTCCAGGGCTGATCTCCTTCAGAATGGACTGGTTGGATCTCCTTGCTGTCCAAGGGACTCTCAAGAGTCTTCTCCAACACCACAGTTCAAAAGCATCAATTCTTCGGCTCTCAGCCTTCTTCACAGTCCACTTTTCCTTCCATGGGAATCTCTAGGTGGTAATGTTACAGTTACTTTTCTTCTTATAGGCAACCTCTACTATTTTTCCCTGGCCACCATCACAATTAATTTAACTGGCCAGTTAAATTAAATACCTCTGCTTTGAAGAATGTAACTACGAGTACACATACCTTCAACTGAGGTCAGAACTCAAGTGGGGTAACAGGCTTCCTTGAGTAGATGAAAGTCAAGGATACTTAGGTTATGAGATCCACCGTTTCTTTTGTTTTTTAATGTTTTCATGCCTGTGACATAATGACTATGCATAGGGCTCTACATATCCCATCAGGTCATTAGAAATAATTCATTCATCATGTTATCCCTTATCTCCTGATATACACTCATCTGTAAGAAATTATCCCCAACAACTGCTTGGGATAAAATATTTCATTGGTAGCATTTTATTGAACTGAAAGTTTAGAATTAATTACAGATATATTTAAGATAATCAAAAACATAGCGTTAATATTTAAGAACTAAGGAAATATGCTTCACTTTTGAGTATTTATAATGTTTAAAATATTTTAGTTTAAAGAATAGGTAAAACTTATGATCCAACCTAAAATGTATAATTAGCAGTTGGTTTAGGCCTGTGCAGTTAAGCAGAAATTTTATTTAGCTTAAATAGTAATTACAGTAAGTGAATAAAATATTAAAACATTTTAGAAAACTTAAGGTCCATATTATTTCTAGGTTTAATTTATCAGAGTCATTAGAGGTATGTTAAGTATTCTGGAAAATTTGTTTTTAAATCACCTATTTGAAGTGTCTAAATAAGAAGTCAAATATATTTAACTTATAAATTTAGTTTAAAATGTTCAAAGGAGTTTAATTAACTTAGTTTGTAAATTGGACTAAACATTAATCAAAGACCTCATACAAGTGATTGCTAAATTTGCCAGACTTATAAATATAAGATTATAGAAGAGCTAAGTTTTCAAATTTTTGCATTTAATGACTCAAATATACTTTTAACTAAACTCAACCTCTGAATAATCTTTCCTGTGTACAAATCTGCCCTTGAAAATATTGACAGTGACAAAGCAAAACAGGCCAGAAGAAGAAAAAAATTGACATTGGCAAAGTTGGCATGTAGCAAGATAAGAAGCATTAAATTACTGTGATAGTAAAGACCTTCCAAGAATATTGCATATCACAAATGTCTTCAAATGCTCTTAACTTCAAGCAAGTTTCATAGCATTAGTACTGACAGTAGAGAATGTAGTGGTCACAAACTGAGGCTTTGGAGTCAGACCCATGTGGTTTGTGCTCCATATATAGCTGCAGGATTCTGGATGAGCACTAAACTTTCTAAGATGCATTTTCCATATTTGAAAGCTGGAAATATCAATAGTTCATAAAGTGTAGAGAGACTTGAATGAGATAATGCTTACAAAGTACTCAGTGAAGTATCTGGCATTAAAGTAAAGGCTAAATAAATGTTAACTAGTAGTAGGAAGAGGAGAAATCTTCTACAGGAACTACTCTCACCTTGTTTTCAAACAGATTCCTAGAAACACTACATAATTATTAGAAACACTACATAATTATTGCAAATTCAATGAAATCCTATCTAGAAAGTTATGAACTTGGTAGTGGGTGGAGAGAGAAAAGAACAGCTTTGTTTTCTGGTGAAGAGAACCCACAGTAATCAAAGATTAAAAAAAGGATATTGTTTATCAATAATATCAACTCTTATATGTCTTCTGATAAAAGCTCTTACGTATCCATTCTCAAAGAAATTATAGTTTCATACGTGCATTCAACAAGTTCATGACTTATTTAGCTTAGTTCCTGCCCAAGTGTATTACTATAAAATGAAGTGAGAAAAGAATCATATCAGTCCTCAAAACTGTACATTTTAAAATACTTAGTGCTTTATCTTTAAAATAATAGAAAAAAATGGAAGCCAACTTACATTAATAACAATAACTGACCTATTAAATAATAATGATACATTTATAAATGAGTATGCTATTCAGCCATTAGGATGAATTATTATAGAAATTTATATATATTATCAGAAAAATTCATTTACAATATGTGTGTGTAATATGCTGATGAATAAATTTTAAAACCAAGTTGCAAAGGTTATAAATAAAAGAGGCTATTTTTTGTTTAAAAAATAGTAGAACATATCCTATCTTACCTATGTATACCAGCTATATCTATAGGGTATATAAGTACATAGGAATAATCTAGACAATTATATGTGGTTACATGCATTGTTGGCAAAAAATTTAACATCCATATCTATAAGGTTGTAAAGAAAGATCTCCCCAACATTCATTTGCTAATAAAGGAATTGCTACACCAGCCTGAAAAATAATGTAACGGTTTTCTATTGAAATGTCATATGAGAAATACTACTTTTGGCAACGGACATAAACAAAAATGTCAGCACACATAGGTAATTTTTATCACCTTTGTGTGTTAGCAAAGAGGAGAACAACTTAGATGCTTCTTAACTGCACCATGGAAATGATGTTATGAAACTTCCAGGGATAGGTCATAAAAAACACAGATTCATTCACCTCATTCTCTGTTGGATTAATTACCCAGGGGAAAGCCAGACACTCAAGCAGCCCTGTGTAGGGGTCTACATGTAAAAAAAAATAGATATGGTCTTCCAACAACTGGCAAGGAACTGAGAACTCCAACCAACAGCCATGTGAGTAAGGTGCTTTGGGAACAGATCTTCTCATCCCAGTGAAACCTTCAGGTGACTGCAAACCTAGCCAACACCTTGACTGCAGCCTCAAGAGAAACCCAAAGCCAGAACAACCAAACTGAGCTTCTCCCAGATTCCTGACACAGAAGTCATGCGATAATAAATGCTCTGCACACTCATACAATCAAACATTATACTTCTAACTGAAAAAGTATTATGTAAATACATGCTAAATTTAACAGTAATAGTATAAAAAATATGATTACAGAATAATGTATATAATATGATTCAACTTTTGCTTAAAATGTAAAATTATCTATTTGTTTACATATACATTTTGAGAGTAAGGAAAGTGCTAAATGATTAACTGTTGTTGTTTAGTTGCTAAGTCGTGTCCAGCTCTTTTGCAACCCCATGTACTGTAGCCCACCAGGCTCTTCTGTCCATGGGATTTCCCAGGCAAGACTACTGGAGTGGGTTACCATTTCATCCTCCAGGGGATCTTCCTGACCAGAGAATCAAACCCACATCTCCTGCTTTGGCAGCAAATTCTTTACCACTGAGCCACAAGGGAAGCAGAAATGATTCATGGTGGTGATGGTTTAGGCTGTGAGTCATGTCTGACTCTTGTGACCCTATGGACTCTTGTGACCCTATGTAGCCTGCCAGGCTCCTCTGTCCATGGGATTCTCTAGTCAAGAACACTGGAGTGGGTTGCCATTTCTTTCTCCAAGGGATCTTCCCGACCCAGGAATCAAACCTGGGTCTTCTTTACATTGCAGGTAGATTCTTTATGGACTAAGCTATGAGGGAAGCCCAAACTGCTAATTTTGGTTACCTCAGTAATGAGGGAAAACTATAAGCTTTATCTTAACATACCTTATAACTATTTACATCATATTAAGAGGAGGTATTTTTTTTTATAATTTAAAAATATTTATTGAATAAAATGAGAAAGATCGGTGGCTTTATCTGGATTTCAGGATTTTTAACTTTTTAAAAATTTACTTTTTTCTTCCTTTCATGTCTAATTTTTTCAATGACTAGAAATAAATTAGATAAACTTAGATTTAAAATGTTTTCAATAAATTTTAAAAATTGAAAAGTAAACTATAAAAGACCCTTCAGAATGTAAACAAAGAACCATTGTTCTCAGTGGAGCTTCACTCACCAACCTGACTGTAAAATTTGCTGAGAGTGTTGTTTAAAATGTGAAACATGTGCAGATTCTTTACATCAGAATAGAGCAGAACATTTTTTAGTGTATGAAATGATTAGTATTTAAAGCATTCTTTATATTTTGATGGGCAAGATGACAGTCAAGTTATATCCCTGGGAAATGCAGTCAAAAAAAAGTAAAGAGGACCACCCAGGGTTATCCAACAGTAAGCTAGGATTAGGGCACATCTCTCACCTCTGTGCCAGTTCATTGGCATCATATACCCATCAACACAAATTGGTAGAACTGAAAGAATTATTTGTACACTTAAATGTATCTGCATAAAACAAACACCAAACCTCTTTGTTTGGTCATTTTAAATCAGTCATTTTTTTGTCACCATGATGGACCATGTGTACAAAACCCAAAGGCCATCGCTCTGACCCCAGGCTGATGAGCTGGAATTCTACTTAATTTCCATGGCAAACTGCAGCTTTTACCTAGTAAATATACACGATGGAATTTAATTGTCTCATGTTTCCATTTTCTCTCTGCCTTGACAAAATTAGAGTCGTCAAGTCAACATACTGTACCAAATTGAACTATAAAGATGTAAGTTGCCCTGCTTTTCTTAAAAGAAAAATTTGTTTTGAAGAAG
The DNA here is from genome assembly GCF_032405125.1 of Capricornis sumatraensis. NCBI lineage: Eukaryota > Metazoa > Chordata > Mammalia > Artiodactyla > Bovidae > Capricornis > Capricornis sumatraensis. The sequence goes on along the minus strand of NC_091070.1, from coordinate 148,242,704 downwards.
GAAGGAGGGAAAAATCACCAATCTTGATCATCTCTCCCGAGCTAAGATGGTTGAGTCACAGCAGCAGCCTTTAAAGTGAAGGGAAAGTGATGCGTATGAAGAAATGTACACATGCTAACCTCACTTTAAAAATATTCTCGAAGTATCATGTTCCTAACAGATCAATACACCTTTAAAAAGAAATAAATTTGCTTTGTTTTTTCTTTTTAATGGGTTCACTGCTGGGACTGATTCAAACTCATGTCTTTCTTAGGCTTCAAATGGCAATGTGTTATTTGCTTTAAGTCATTTCCATATTCGGGATCTATTTAACTCTCACAACAAACTTTTAAGGCCAGTTATCGGTCCTATTTAACAAAGCCAACAGCTCAAGTGCAAAGAAATTCAATGATTAACTTGTAGCCATTAAGCGGCATAAACAGGACTCAAAGTTAGATCTGTTTTGAGTCTTTAAATGCTATATATTTTTCCTTCTTTGCTTCTGCCTCCCTTTCTACTTCCTCGTTTACAAGCTTTGAATGCTTCATAGGAATACCTCAGCCCCGCTTCATCTCTGAATACCACCCCCAAAGCCTAAAGTGGAAAAGCCAGCACATTAGAATTGGTGATTCAAATGAACATTGAGCTATTGCTCTAATTATTGGCAACTTGCCTGCACATTTGATATGTGAGCAATTATTCAGTCTACACCCATGACCTAAGAGAAGGGCTCTTGGGAAAAGGGTGACTCATTCCATGTCTTGTTTGGGTAAACAGAAAGGCCGAAGAGGCACATACATATAGTAATCAGGAGCTATTGACTTCTGCTGAGATCAGGAGCAAGATTTATTAACCCAGGAGGTAAATATTGACTGAAAATTTGGACAGTTACTCTTTTTCTTCCCAGAGACCTGGTAAATTACTCAGACTGCCATTCAGACACTAGAAACTCAGAATTTCCCTCCCAATTTTATATCATCTTTAGTTATAGACCTCCTGAGGGAGGAAAATCTTGGTAGTCTATTTGAGAGGGATATTTAAAATGCTGCTAATTATTGCTTCATTTTTATCTATTCTAAGACTCACTGGCCAGAAGCCTTTGATTATACAGTAATAGGTTTCTACATCCTTAGGGCTTCCCACCCACCCCCCACCCCTGGTCTGTAGTGTCTGGCTGTGAGTCTAAAATTCAATTCATCTCATGTGACAGCTCCAATTCTTCTCCCCCTCCCCAGAAGTTTTCTCTCCTCCTTAACGAGTGGTTTGCCACCTCTGGAAACCCCTTCTAAGCTGCCAGAGCTTCCCTGGTAGCTCAGCTGGTGAAGAAGTTGCCTGCAATGCAGGAGATCTGGGTTCAACTCCTGGGTCAAGAAGATCTCCTGGAGGAGGAAATGGCTCCCCACTCCAGTATTCTTGCCCGGAGAATCCCATGGACAGAGGAGTCTGGCGGGCTATGGTCCATGAGGTTTTAAGAGTCGAATGCAACTTAACAACTTAAACCACTACCTGTGCTTGCAAACTGTGCAAGAGATGCCTTAGGAATGTTAAGTTCTGAAAGTTCCTTGTAGTGACATGTTATCACTCAGGCATAGTAAGCTCTGTTCTCAGATCAGTTCACAGATTTCCCACTGCTGAGGCCTGGCTTGGATTGTCAAACATCCAGATCTCCGTCCTTCTGTCCTCAAGGTTTAAAAAGGTTTACATGTGTCTTCAGATGTTCAGTTCAGTTCAGTTCAGTTGCTCAGTCGTGTCCGACACTTTGCGACCCCCATGAATTGCAGCACGCCAGGCCTCCCTGTCCATCACCAACTCCCGGAGTTCACTCAGACTCGCGTCCATCGAGTCCTTGATGCCATCCAGCCGTCTCATCCTGTTGTCCCCTTCTCCTCCTGCCCCCAATCCCTCCCAGCATCAAAGTCTTTTCCAATGAGTCAACTCTTCGCATGAGGTGGCCAAAGTACTGGAGTCTCAGCTTTAACATCATTCCTTCCAAAGAAATCCCAGGGCTGATCTCCTTCAGAATGGACTGGTTGGATCTCCCTGCAGTCCAAGGGACTCTCAAGAGTCTTCTCCAACACCACACTTCAAAAGCATCAATTCTTCGGCTCTCAGCCTTCTTCACAGTCTAACTCTCGCATCCATACATGACCACAGGAAAAACCATAGCCTTGACTAGATGGACCTTAGTTGGCAAAGTAATGTCTCTGCTTTTCAATATGCTATCTAGGTTGGTCATAACTTTTCTTCCAAGGAGTAAGCATCTTTTAATTTCATGGCTGCAGTAACCATCTGCAGTGATTTTGGAGCCCAAAAAAATGCAGTCTGACACTGTTTCCACTGTTTCCTCATCTATTTCCCATGAAGTGATAGGACTGGATGCCAGGATCTTCGTTTGTTAGTCAGGTTTATTCTCTTCTTGGTCTTGATGATATTTGACAATCGCCTCAGATAACACACTTTCCTTTTCAGACTTCTTTCCTCAGTATTTCTTTTCTTGGAGCTCATCTCCTTTCAGAAAATTTAGAGGTACATCCCCAAATTATATCAATAGCTTCACAGCTGTAAATCTGTGCAGCTTCATAAATGTACTCTCTTCATTTTAAATATACTTCTCCCTGATCGGAACAATCAACACCTTCCACAGCCTGTTCCTGCTGAGAATGAGTGTGTTCAAGGCTCTTATCTCTTTGACTCCAATAAATTACTCAAAGTATTCATTCTAGTTACTCTCATATACCTTAGAAACATCTGTGGCATTAACACAACGTATTGCATCTTTTGAACTTTTATTACTTTTCAGTTCTTTTTTCTTACATACTTAAACCCTAATCCCCTTTCTTTTCTTGAGATGATTGTGTTTGCCAGAGACCTATATTTACATGCATTTTTTATCCTTCAGTCTTATTCCTTTGGAGGCTGTTAGGGATTTATAATTACAGAAGTTATTACTATCTTTTCTCATTCTTTCTGAGAGTTACAACCATGCTTTGACATGACTGTAGTAACCACAAGGTGCTGTGTTCAGTGTGTTGCCTAGGGAACAGGTGGGAAGTGTTGTTAAAAATGCTGAATTGCGACTTCAGCAAGCAAGACCCACTTTGTATTAGTAACACATTTTCTTAGCAAGTAATATTTGAGTATGCGATAACTGTGCAGCGTCCTAAAATGGGTTCTAGACTGTGTTGAGCTGAAGTTTGTACAGCATTCCTTCTGCTTCAACACTTTCCATTGTGTTGGTGGCCACTGAGTTCGGGAGAGCAGAGTTGAAGAAGGGGGTAAGCCTGGCCATGAGGAACGACATGCTGAACAGGTCATGCAACTCGTGAATGGAAACCATCCCTAGACACACACACACACACACACACACAAAGACAGAGGCTGATTCTCAGGGCTACGTTCACATCAGCATCTTTGCCACAGAAAAGAGCTGGAGATTATCAACACCAAAGAAGCCCTTAAAATTCTCCATAAACAGAGATCCAAAGAGGCTGAAAATCAATCATCTGCCACAAGGTGGCGTAATCACATTGATGTCCTTACTGCTCCATCTCCCCATAGAAACCTTTTAATGTCAACTATTTGAGAACAAAGGTATCATTTTTACATTTAGATAAAAACTACTTATCACTAAGATTTACAAAGCATTTCAGTGCATCCAGACATCCATTTGCATATACTGGATAGCGCCTAAAGAGGAAAGGTTACAGCTGCTGAATAAGAAAGCACAAAGTTATATTTTGTTTACTCAGCTTCCGGTGGGAACCTGCGCTCTCCCCACATTTGATGACCCTTTTCTTTCTGGACTTAGTCATGATATGGCATCTCTTAAAAAATATAATTTAAAGATTAAGACTAGAAAACATTTAGAATATATTTTATAGTGTATCATAAAACTTTTGCAAAGTTCAGTTTACCTTAGGTATGGGGGGGTGGTATGAACAAGGATGTAAATGATATAGAAAATATTTTAAGTGCCATCATAGGAGAAAAAAGGGGTAGCTTCTAGATGCAGTCATGGCACAAATCTTGCTGCTACTGTTCACTGGGGTGTGGGTTTTGCTCTGACTGCAGTTTTCAAATCCTGGCACAGTCACTTGTATTCTTGGGAATTTCATTAAACTCTCTGGGCATTAATTGCCTCATATTTGAAAGTATTTGAAAACAGTACTCCAAAGAACTGTTGTGGGGATGAAATAGATGAGTTCATATAAGCATAGCTGCTAATGGTTTGCAGCACATTGTGGAAATTAGACAAAGGGATCCTTTCAGGGTGGACACACATCCCCTCTGTAGGGTACACAGCATGGCAAGCAAAGCTACCCACTAGATTTCAGCCCATTCACCCCCTCCCCTTACCAGGTCACCCTTGCTCAGGGAACACCCTGCACAATTGTCTGTCTAGGTTTTACATGGAAAACACTTACACCAGAGTTGGCACAAGTCAGATGAGCCTTTTAAAAATGTTTGCTGTCATCATCCTCTTCATTGTCATCATCATCATCACATCCTCTCATCGTGCCCTCATCTCAACTGTGTCTAGTGTATTCTACAGAGATGTCAGAATTGGTACTTACAGGTGGAGGAAGATGAAGCAAGGGCTTCTCTGGTGGCTCAGATGGTGAAGAATCCTCCTGCAATGCGGGAGACCTGTGTTCAGTCCCTGGGTTGGGAAGATCTCCTGGAGGAGAACTTGGCAACCCACTCCAGTATTCTTACCTGGAGAATCCCCATGGACAGAGGAGCCTGGCAGGTTATGGAGTCACAAGGAGTTGGACACAACGGAGGGACTAAGCACAGTACAAAGTGAAGCAACATTTACTTTAAAAACTTTATAAATTAACATATTGACTTGATGGTAAAAAATTATGATGAAAACTTGTTCCTGGAAGGAGTATGGAGAAAGACCATGAAAGAAGCAGAGAAGTCCTAAACAATGGGACCAAGTTCCCCCTTGTACAAGGTCCCCCTGGTAGCCTGAGCTCCCTGCCTAGCCCAGGGCTCCTTCCACTGAGATTGGGACTGGTTATACTTTTAAAACAGATGTTTTGCTTTGTTTAGAGACTTGGGCCCTCATACCATCATGTTGTTTCCCAGGTGATGACCATTCTGCAGGGTCCCAAGGTATCAGCCAGCTCCAGTCGACTCAGAATGACCAGTGTACTAATTGGTAAAAGGCCCCATGGCACCCTTGCCCATCATTAGTTAGTGTGCATAGGAGACCCAGGCAGGGAACCAGTTGGCACAATCAAGCTCTGACAAGCCACAGGGTTTCAAGGTGCCTTTTTTATTAAAAAGAGCATCATTATTTGCTTCAATTGTGGCAATAGGAACAATGCCAGTACTTTGCATTGGGAGAGTACATAACATAGGCAAAGTGTCTGACCAGGGATCTTTCAGTCTAAGTAAAACAAATATTAACATAGGAATGGTGATCAGTGCGACAGGTTTGCTCTTAAAGTTTGCATCTAGTACAGGGGAACTTGAATCCCTGTCAAAAGAGGAATAAAGAGTATTCATGCCATACTTGGCCACTAGATACAAGTCCTGTTTTACCAATTTAACCTCAGAATGCAACAAATATGCATGGCAACAAATATGCATGTTTATTTCACAAAATGAAAATTTCTAAGCTACTGGTAGAACTTTTATGGGGGAAGACCTCACCTAGAACTTTACCATAAATTATATGTCTTAATGATATAGCAATTAAGTCAGTTTTGTTGTTTTGGAACTGCTAATTTTGTACTCAATCAAGGGAGAAGGGGCCTTTGTTTTCTAAGATAAAAATATTCAAACTGTTAGGTTTTATACTCCAGGCCTCAAGCCCTTTGACATCATCTTTCTGTGAGATACTTTTGAAGCAAATGTGTTATTAGTACAAGAAAATTATGACTCTTGTAAACAAACAATAACTACATGGTTATGGAGCTGTTAAAGCGCTTAAGTCACTCAAAAAGTCATTGATCCAAAACACAGTATTTTCGGGGAATCTATTGTAAATTCTTCTATAACCGAATCATATTGGGTAGTTTATGACAAGCTCTGAAGCAGTCACTGGTAATAACCTGGAAAATTCACAGAGCAAAGGAAAGAATATTATTTCGGGCTGCAGTAGAAGTAAGAGCCCCATCCACAGGGACAGCTTGGGACTAACCTGAAGCTGGACTAAGGGGATCTCCCGTAGGAGTGAGGAACCCCCATTTCAGCCTGGGGAACTACTGACATGGTGTCTTTGTGACATAGTGTTCATTCTACCTTGCCCTGACGGAACGGCAGCTCAAAGAGGAGATGGGAGTGTAAAATTGGGTGAGAGGGGAGTACTCAGGGTGGCGAAGGGTGACGTTCCAGTATCCCTATCCAACTTTAGAGCAGAGCTGAACATCCGTTTTACACATCAAGCTTCAGAGCAAGATTTTGTTGGAAGAGTCTTGTTGTTGAGTTGCTAAGTCGTGTTTGACTCTTTCACAGCCCCATGAACTGTATCCCACCAGGATCCTCTGTCCATGGGATTTCCCAGGCAAGCATACTAGAGTGGGTTACCATTTTCTTTTCCAGGGAATCTTCTCCAGGGATTGAACCCTCATCTCCTGCATTGCAGGCAGATTCTTTACCACTGAGCCCCCAGGGAAGGCTACTACTTACAAATAGAAGAATTTTAAACTGATGTTATAGGAAGAGTTAGTGATGGGAAAACAGAAAAATGAAGATGAGGGGAGAATGAAACAAAGTCAAAACAAAAAGCCTGATTAACAGGGGCCTAGGAGCATCGTTCCTGAGAAGTAGATGAGGATGGGATGTGGAAGCCAGGTTAGAATGTCCTGACAACTTTACTGGTCCTGAGGATAGAATTAATTTGAAAGATAAGGAGCAGGAATAGAAACAAAGACCAAAAAAACAAAAACAACTTTCTTTCAAATGGAATTTTTCATCCTAGATGTACCAAGCTAAGAATTTAGATCGCTATTTTATCTCTTTTTATTTTTAACTTTTCTTAAGGGCATTTATTTTTTTGTCATGGTTAATTTTATGTGTCACCTTGGCTAGGCTATGATGCCCTGTTGTTTGGTCATATGCTAGTCTGGATGTTACTGTAAAGGTATTCTGTAGATGGGATTAACATTCACAACCAGTTGACTTTAAGTAAAGCAGAACAGTGTCCATAATATAGGTAGGTCTCATCCAGTTAGTTAAAGGCCTCAAGAGAAGCACAAAAAAAAAACAAAAAAGAAAGAAAGAAAACTAAGGTTTTCAGAAAAATAAGAGAAAATTCTGCCTTAGTAATGTAGAAATCCTGCCTGAGTTTCCAGTCTTCAGGCCTGGCCTATAAATTTCAGAGTTGCCAGTCCTCATTACAGATAGATAGATACATAAATAAATTTCCTATTGATTCTGTTTCACTGGAGAACCTTAATAGTCATCCCAGGGAGGTTCTAGTCAACATTCTAGTCTTATACTAGAAGAAAGGACATGAATTCAGGGGCCACACAGCTCAGATACAAACCCAAGCCCTGCCACTCACTAACAAGGTTGTATGTAAGTTATTCAATTTCCTTGATTTCTGATTTCCTCAACAATTACAAAATGAGAGTCTACAAAATGGAACTCATGTTATTTGTCTTTCTGGGGTTGCTCTTTCGAGCATTAGTTGGGAAAATATGTATGAAAATAAATGATACAAGATTTGGCATTTAGCAGATGATCACAAATGACAAAAATTGTAGATTATCTGTTTTATCTATTATACTGAAAAAGTTCAGACTGCATTACCAGCCATTCAAGTCCGTGAAAACCAATCCTTTCTCAGTTCCTATTTATAAACATAGTCAATTGAAAATAGCCTTTAGGGTATATAAAAAATTCCTAATTTGGATTCCACGAAATGATAATGTAGATTATTGAAGGAAAAAAAAAAGGTCCCAGATTCAGAAAAGAATGACAATCTGCATACTATAACGTCTTCTGGGAGATTTGTATTTTACATCAGTATGTTAAAGAATGAGAAATTCTGCAGTCTCATTTTAATTGTGTAATCTAAGTATGGTAGTCGTTAGGCCTGTTTACAAATATCCAAGTTTTCCTCCCCATCCCCAGGCACATAGTAAGTGTTCTTTCCTCACATTTGAAATTAGATGTGGTCCTATGACTTGCTCTGGACAAAAAAGTGTGAATGAAGTGCCACACAGCCTTTCTTGGGGGAACCATGAAAGTCATCCTTCCCTCCTTGGTCACAGCAGAAGCGTGACTTAGACAGAACTTCCATCTGTCTGTCGCTGAGTAACAACAGAGAGCAGCGTCCCCCCTCCGCCAGGGTTCTGGACACGGTTCACATGACTGAGAAATCAATTTTTCGTTGTTCTAACCCAGATTTTGTGGTTGTTGCTGCAGCATAACTTGGCCTAGCTTGTGTCATACAAGATTTTTTTTGTGGGGTGGGAGATGGGCAGGAAGCCATACTGTAAGAAAATCCGGAAGTATATGACATGTGTTAGTAGTTAGGTTGCAAATATTAAGAAAACTATTAGAATATTAGTAGAATCTGAAAGGATAGAACAATGTTTTGCAATATCAATACCTATAGGACTACTAATACCAGGAATCCCTATCAGTAACACATTCTGGAAAATGCTGATCCAGGACAGTTTACTGCAATCCTTTCCTTTTTCTGAATGTAAGTTATTACCAAAACAAGTTACTGGCTAACTATCTAAGTAAATAAATAGATAAATATACAATAAAATATTAAATGAATGGGAAATAATCATCTAATATCTTCTACTATTTACTCAAACTGCAGTACTCCTCCTTCCTTACAGTCTAATTTGTCCTGTCTTATTCTTCGCAGTTGAGTTCAAATAGCACCGTTGCAATAAAGCCTTATCAGATTCAACCATTCATGATTAATTGCTCATGATTAATTAATTTTGGATTGTACTTCATGTCTAGCATTTACCACCTTCTGTCTAATAATATGGTTAGTTGGCATAAGTATCTCATTCCCATCAGATTCTACTCTCCTTTAAGCTTCATACCTTATCTTATTCATCTTAATATTTTCTATAGCACTTAGCATGGGATTTTATACTTGAACTCAATGAGCATTCACGGAGCAGGATTATGTTAAGTAATGATATATTTATTAATAATAACAACAATAATAACTAAGTAAAAGTTATTCATTTCTATGAAATAAAATAAACTTCTTTAGCATTGGCAATGTGACAGAAACAGTAATAAGATGCTTATACAATTATCAATTTAATTTTCATATTGTATCTGGGTGGTGTGTGTGTGCATATTAAGTCATTTCAGTGGTGTCCGACTCTGTGTGACCCCATGCATTGTAACCCTCCCGGCACCTCTGTTCATGGGATTCTCCAGGCAATAATATTGAAGTGGGTTGTCATGCTCTCTTCCAGGGGATCTTCCTGACTCAGGCATTGAACCTGCCTCTCAACTCTCCTGCATCAGCAGGCGGGTTCTTTTCTACCAGCACCACCTGGGAAGCCAATCTATGTGGTATGTACCGTTATTCTCACTTTATAGACAAGAAAATTGATACTGAAAGAGATTAAGTAACTTGACCAAGTTCACACATCCAATAAGCTACTTCCATATTCAGCAAATGTGACCTCACTATCGGTTTCAGGTACAGAAAGTTAGGTATTTACAGTTACACATGCTGTATCGACACGTGCCAGCAATCTGTTTTCCAGTTTAGGGTAGTCAGCCCCATAGTTTGGCCGGTTTAGCTTAGAATGACACAAAAATAGGATTTGGGCTGCAGATAAAGAAAGGAATAGAGAGAAATTGTAAAAGACAAAGGAGCATACTCTGTAGAAACAGATAATAAGGCCATGATAGCCACCGCTCGCCCCTTCCCTCTCATAAATATGGAGGAGGGGCAAAGAGCAGCAGGAGAGGGAATAGAGGGAGGAAGGAGAGGGGATGTGTGTGGTGTGTGCTGCACATCGTCCTGGGCCAGAGATGAGGGTGAAGCTCAGTGAGCCCCTGGCTTCAAAACCTTAGAGGTGCTGGTGGGGGAGATATTCAAATAGTATCTTTGGATATTCGATATCAAAAGAACTAAGATAAGCTGCAGATTACTTTTTAATAAAAGTAGCTTTGGATGTTGTCTTTGTCTCTTATCCTTCTTATTTGCTGTATTCTTTGGAAACCCTGCCATTAGCATTAATTGAAAGAAAGCACCCAGTGTGCTTAAATCTTTGTCAGGGGAAAAAAAGGCTCCACCGATCAAAGAACCAAAATTATGCTCTGATGAAAAAATAATCCTATCTCTGTGACTTGCCACAAGTGATTTCTTTGTGGACCAAACTGACAATCCCATTCACACATAACAGTTGCTGCTCAATGTTATTGTGTTACAGCAAATGTTTAATGAATGCCTACTATGTGCTAGCTCAGGTCAAGCATTGTAGGGAACATGAGAACCAAAGAAAAAGTATCCCTTCCCTCTGAGAGTGTGGAAAGATAAAATGCAGACATCTGATACATCTGAGACAGTAGGGGTAGCACAGAATATATTGCTATTGTTTAGTCACCAAGTCATGTCTCATTTCTTGTGACCCCATGGATTGTATTTCACAAGGCTCCTCTGTCCATGGAATTCTCCAGGCAAGAATGCAGGAATGGGTTGCCATTTCCTTCTCCAGGGGATCTTCCAGGGATTGAACCTGAGTCCCCTGCATTGGCAGGCAGATTCTTTAACACTGAACCATCTGGGAAGCCCATGGAATACATATGGAATCTCAAAAGAGAGCAGAGTAAGTTGGTCCAAAGTAGAGTTGGTATAGTTAATGTGGGAAGATTCACAAGAGCAATTACAAAACTGTAAATGAGAGATTATCAGCATGGGCAGAGAAACTTCAGTTTATTAAAAAAGAAGAAAATTAAACTACAAGCCATACATACAAGAGGCAACTCATTGGAAAAGACCCCAATGCTGGGAAAGGAGATGAGGGCAACAGAGGCTAAGATGGTTGGCTGACATCATTACCTCGATGGACATGAGTTTGAGCAAACTCCAGGAGACAGTGAAGGACAGGGAGGCCTGGTATTCTGCAGTTCATGGGGTTACAAAAAGTCAGACACGGTTTAGGGACTGAACAACAAGCCACTCATGCTACAGTGCAAAATATTGACTCTGCATTCACATCCAAGGTTTTCTCCTGTTTCCCACAGAGAGTACACAGATCTAGGAGGAATGGAGAAAGGGAATTTAGATGTGTAAGGTAAGCCTTATTAACAAGCATTGCTTTCTCAGGCCCAGTTGATGTCACGCTCCAGAATGTATGGCTCTGAGTGACTGACCACATCATTGTAGTTATCTGGCTAATTAAGATCTTTTTTGTAAAGTTCTTCGGTGCATTCTTTCTGTCTCTTCTAGATCTCTTCAGTGTCTACTAGATCTCTACTGTTTCTGTCCTTTATTGTGCCCATTTTTGGATGAAATATTCCCTTGATACTTCCAGTTTTCCTGAAGAGATCTCTAGTCTTTCCCCTTCTGTTGTTTTCCTCAATTTTTATGCACTGTTCATTGAAGAAGGCTTTTTTTTTATCTCTCTTTGCTATTCTTTGGAACTCTCTGTTCAGTTGGATGGAGAAGGCAATGGCACCCCACTCCAGTACCCTTGCCTGGAAAATCCCATAGATGGAGGAGCCTGGTAGGCTGCAGTCCATGGGGTTGCTAGGAGTTGGACACAACTGAACGACTTCACTTTCAATTTTCACTTTCATGCATTGGAGAAGGAAATGGCAACCCACTCCAATATTCTTGCCCGGAGACTCCCAGGGATGGGGGAGCCTGGTGGGCTGCCATCTATGGGGTTGCAGAGAGTTGGACACAACTGGAGCGACTTAGCAGTAGCAGCAGCAGCAGTTCAGTTGGATGTACCTTTGGAAGGATTGATGCTGAAGCTGAAACTCCAGTATTTTTGTCACTTGATGCATACAGCTAACTCATTGGGAAGGTCACTGATGCTGGGAAAGATTGAGGGCAAGAGGAAAAGCGGGCATTTGAGGGTGAGATGGTTGATGGCATGGCATCATCAATGCAATGGGCATGAACTTGGGAAAACTCAGAGATGGTGAGAGACAGGAAGGTCTGGAGTGCTGCAGTCCATGAGGTTGCAAAGAGTCGGACATGACTGTGCAACTGAACAACAACAAGGTAAGCCTGGGTATGCCTTATCCAAAGTTTATGAATCTCTTTTTATAGATATAGCTTTTCAAGGATATTAGCAAGTTTGTCAGTTATTACACAGATGAATAAGCTGAAATTCAAGCAGAGAGCACCAAAGCCCTAAAACTGTTTCCTGACATAGTCAGGGAAATGGCTAAGATTGTATGCAGGAAAGACAGAATAGTATACAGCTACTAAGCTGTCCCACCTGGATTCTCATGATCTCTCTGAGTAGCCCAAAGGGCTCTCATATCTACATGGTAACATCAGTTTTCTCCTTTGGCCATTTTACCCTGGTAACCCTCTCCTTGCAGCCAAGATTGACCAGGCCAGAAATGGCACAGGATTGTATTTGAGACAATCAGTGACCTTTTTCTCTATTTCATCTTTTGACTCTACTTGATTTCCTCAGAGATGTTTGGCCTTGAACCAAACTGAGTAAGAAAAAGAAAGTCAGTCAAAGTGACAGGCCTTTATTATATAACTAGGAACAGTCAGCTCTATGTCTTAGTAACCGTCTATCTCTAGATAGAAAAGACAGACTAGAAAGAGACTCAGAACCCCTGGAGTCCCAGATGTGTCCCTGACCTGGACACCACGAGACACTCCATAAGTATCATGAATTCCCTCTTTCTTCTTAAGCCAAGCTGATGGATTTCAGTCAAATAAAAATAATTTGACCCAAGATCTTAGTGAATATTATTGGTGAAGTGAGGATGCAATATTGAGAAAAGAAAATCAGCTGATAATCAAAGTGATTTAGAGAAATAGGACAAATGGTGAGATACTGAAAGAGTAACATGGCTTAAGAAGTTATGGTCCAAACACAAAATAAGCATCTTTTTCTACCGCACCTATCACATGATGAAAGCTTTTCTGAGCAGGTAGAGTCATTAGAAAATGTGGTTCTAAACTATCAATAGGAGATTATTTGTTGTGCTCATAGAGGGTCTCCTCTGGCTTGAGAGGCAGATGGAATAGATGCTTACCACGGCAGCCAACAACATACATGGTGAAGGGCAACAGAATATTTGAGCTGAAGGTAATTTCAAAGGGGGCAAGAAAAGCTCTCTGCCCTCCTCCTACTTGCCTAAAAGCAGGACATGATTTTGTAAAGTTTTCTAATCATTCCTTTGAGATACTCTATGTGCTGTCACGTGTATGAGCAATGCACATGTTAATAAACATCTGTTTCTTTTTCTCCTGTTGATCTGTTTTATTGTCAGTCTAATTCAGAAGGCCCCCGTAAGAGAACCTAACATGGGTCGAGGCAAAGGATTTTAGACAAACTTTGAACCATGGTCGAGAAAAGTATTCAGTTAAGTGGAATGGAGATGAGGCGAGGCAATAAATGAAAAGATGGATCACAGACTTAAATCTGAAAGTGGGAAGAGATGGGAACTTTTTATTTCATTTTGTTACTATAAACAATTCAAGACTATTGGGATGGACGGAGGATGGCATATTGTTGGCTGTTCATCTTTATGAAGTCATGTACTTCACACTTGCCAATTTTTAATGGAATAATGGCATAAGAGCATGGAGGATATAGTCGCAGAGTGAATGCTAAATCACTTCAGTCCTGTCCAACTCTTTGCGAACCTATGAACTGTAGCCCGCCAGGCTCCTCTGTCTGTGGGAATTCTCCAGGCAAGAATACTGGAGTGAGTTATCATGCCCTTCTCCAGGGGATATTTCTGACCCAAGGATCAAACTTGCATCTCTTATGTCTCCTGCATTGGCAGGCAGGTTCTTTACCACTAGTGCCACCTGGGGCTTCCCTGGTGGCTCAGATGGTAAAGTCACAGTGCCTAGGTTCGAATCCCATGTCTGCTACAATTATCTTTGGAACTGTAAGCCAGTTATTACACCACTCAATACCTCAGTCCCTTATTTATAAAAGTGAGTGTATAACTTAATTTAGTTATCATTATGTCATATAACAAACCTCAAACTCTTCAGTTTAAAACAAAGAGCATTTATTCTTGCTTCAGTTATATTGAGGCAGGGGGTAGATGCTCCCCCTCCCCCGCCACAGGATGGATACTCCAAGGCAAAAATAGCAGGACAATGGACGAAAGAACCTGGGTGCTGCCCAGATTGAAGACAAGAGACAACATATTTCTCATTCTCGAAGTCAGGAGACCTCCCTGACTACACATTCACAGGAAGACTCCTTGGAGGTCAAAAGAGAAGTGATGCTAAATTCCCATAGGCTTCTTCAGTAGAATCCATCTTGACCCGGAGATGTGGGTGTACATACAGGAGGATCCTGAGATATAACAATTATGGACTTTGAACCAGGCAAATCAAAATGATTGGCCAAAAGAAACCCGGAAGAAATGCCCCATATAAGTGATTTAAACTGCCGCAAGGATGCGACTCTACATGCCTATCCACATGTGCTGTACTCTTTCTCCTCCTAATAAACACTTTACTTACTTCACTGCTTTCTGTCTTTGGGAGAATTCTTTATCTGCAAAGCTGAAGGGCCAGGACCTTATCACTAACCAGGGGTCTAGTGGCTAGGATTCAGTCTGTTACCGCCATGGCGCAACCTCAGCCTCTCACTGGAAACTGAAGACCCACTTCAACCTGCGTAGGCCAAGGCCACCTGAGATCAATATGATTCGATTGGATGGGGCTTCTATGGTCTCAAATCCAGTATTTCTTTTGGTTTCAAGTGGACTTGTTTGTGACTCTGGCATTCATGCCCTTGAACCAGTGTGCTGTGTAGCTTTACAACCGTAAACTACATAGCCCGCAATCTTGTTTTGATTCTCTCACAAATTTTGGATGTGGTCTCTCCCCTTAAGGGCTTTCCAGGTGGCACAGTAGTAAAGAATCCATCTGCCAATGCAGGAGACTCAAAAAATATGGGTTTGATCCCTGGATCAGGAAGATCCCCTGGAGTAGGAAATGGCACTCCAGTATTCTTGCTTGGAAAATTCCATGGACAGAGGATCTTGGCAGGCTACAGTCCATGGGGTCACAAAGAGTCAGACACGACTGACCAGACACGCACACACTCTCCCCTCAAGCAGGCTCTCAGGCTCAGGCATACGGTGGTGATGGGTTTCCAAGCACAAAAGCACAGAAAAGTGCAAGGCCTTTGTGTCCTGGACTCAGAACTGCCACGACATCACTCTCATTGCATCCTATTAGCCAATACAAATCACAAGCTCAACTCAAAAGAGACCTCACTCTTGATGGAAGAATCTGCAATGTCATGTTACAAGGGGTGTGGTTACAGGGAAGGACTACCTAGTGGGAAGGTATTTAATCTCTCACTTGGGGGACGGCAGTGTCTCCTACACAGTATTATTGTGAGGATTAAATGAGTTCCACACAGTGCCGGTCTGGTTGTCAGAGCTGCATAAGTTTTCAATTTTATTATTATCCTAATGCCCAAATCCACCTTCTTAGCATGGAGCAACAATGTTAAAATCATGTTTTTTAAAATCAGATTTTAAAACTTAAGCCAAAGAAAGGAGTAATTCTCATTCAGTATTTGAAATTATAGGAGAAGATGAGGTCTAATCTCCAGTTTTTTCCTTATGGCCTTTGTTTTAGAGGCCATATTTTGTCTGATATGAGTATTGGGACCCCCACTTTCTTGTTATTTCCATTTGCATGAAATATCTTTGTCCATCATACTGGTCAGAATAGCCATCATTTAAAAGTCTACAACCAGCAAATGCTTGAGAGGGTGTGGAGAAACAGGAACTTTCCTACCCTGTTGATGGGAATGTAAATTGGTGCAGCTACAATGAAGACCAACAGTACAGAGGTTCCTCAAAACACTAAAACTAGAGTTGTTATATGATCCAGCAATTCCACTCCTGAGCATATAACTAGACAAAATTATAATTAAAAAGGGTATATGCAACCCTATATTCACAACAGCATTATTCACAATAGTCAAGACATGGAAACAGCCCAAATGTCCATTGACACAAGAATGGATAAAGAAAATGTGATACATATATACAATGGAATACTACTCAGCCATGAAAAGAATGAAATAATGTCATTGCAGCAACACGATTAGACCTAGAAATTGTTGTACTGAAAGAAGTCTGGAAGAGAAAGACAAATATCATGGTATCATTCATACATGTAATCTAAAAAATGTACTTATCTAGGAAATACTCATAGACATAGAGAACAAATTCATGGTTACCAAGGGCATAGGACATGGAAGAGGGACAGAATGGGAGCTTAGGATTTGCAAATGCAAGCTATTTTATGTTGAAAGGATAAACAAAGTCCTACTGTATAGCACAGGGAACTATATTCAATATTCTGTGATAAATTTGAGAAGGTCATGTATACACTGCTATATTCAAAATGAATCGACTATAAGAATTTATTGTATAGCACATGGAATTGTACTCAGTGTTATGTGCCAGCCAGGATGGGAGGGAGGTTTGAGGGAGAATGGATACATGTATATGTATGGCTGAGTCCCTTTGCTGTTCACCTGAAACTACCACAACATTGTTAATCACTATACAGCATACAAAACAGAAAGTTTAAAGTTTGGAAAAAAGAAAAGAGTATGAAAAAATGTATGTATGTATATGTGTGTGTATATATATATATATATGTATAACTGAATCACTTTACTGTATAGCAGAAATTAACACATTATAAATAGACCACACTTGAATTAAGTAAGTTTTTTAAAATCTCCAGTTCCACTTTTGCATTTGGTTTACAGCGACTTTTGTCAGGATATCACAAATGTCCAGACTTCTCTTTTCTCAGTTGAAAAGGGAGGGGCTTGGACTGAATGATTTTAAGTGTCTCCCAACTGTTAACTGTTGATGAATTCTTGTAAGAATTTTCACCCCTATTTTATTCCAGCAACTAATGGGAAAGTCTTCCTATTGAATCAATGGCTTTTAACAAGAGAGAATGCCAGAGGGAAATGGATTGCTGAGAAAAACCAAGAATTTAAAGTGTATTGTCAAAAATAAATTGACTTAAAACAATTTTCTTGAAGTCAAATTATTGGAAAGGATAAATTGGTCAAAAATATCATCTGATATAGATTTTTCATCTTAGTACTTTCAATGCAATTGAAGAAGATTTGTGAGATTTCATGAGCCATTAAGCTTTTTTGTCTTTTTTTTTCAGAATTTTTTTGGGGAGGGACAAAGTTTTTCTTTTCTTCCTCATTCTTAATCTATATACAGGCAATTACATCTGTTCTGCTCATTTGTCCAAAAGGTAATTTTTCTAAAATCAATGTTTTCAATCACCAGTTAACATTATTTTGTAATTTTTTGAATCTTGGTATAATTTTCATAACTTTTAGTCATACTTTTAATAAAAATTTTACTAGCTATGTAATTTTGCTCATTAAAATGGTTAGATTCATTTTTAACCAGTGATGTTAACTTCATTTACTTAACCCTATTTTATGTTTTATTTGGGATGAACATTTCTTCTGTATTTCAGCGAATTTTACAGAGAAGTGTTTTTACTATTCAGTGTTACTGTCAGAATTGAAGCTATAATGAAAAACAGATACAGTCACAATGTGGCTTCTCACATTAAGCTTAGGTTTAAATTTGTCAACCTAACAATGTATGGAAAAATTCCTGAGAGCAGATGACTCTGAACCACTGGTATTTTCACTAAAGAAAGGGAAGATGAAAACTTTATGCCAGATTTTCTGACTCAGTGAATTCCTACATTATTTTAATAATGGAAAGACTTGAAGATAGAAATGAAAAATGCAGAAAGTTCAAAGTAATCGTAGTGATTAACAAACTTCAACAATTTCCAATGACTTCATTCTTCCCAACCACTTTTTATCACATCATGTCTTTAATTCTGCAGATACCTTAGAATATACACTAATCATAAGACTAATTAAAACCTATGTTAGTTTGTTTCTGGTGAGTTTGTACAAAACCATAAAAGTATTGCTGAATAAGACAAGCAAGTGTGATGGGATGAAAGTCTATCATAAATTGAAAATAAAAGTTCAAAGAACTGGAGAAAAACCGCTAAAATTCTGAAAAATGAAAAAATAAATCATTGATATTCTAAACACCTTCTCCCATGCTTCAACATTAATAACACATAAACAAAAAATTACAAAAGAAGAGTCATATTAATTATTTTTACCAGTTTGGTTTTAGGCAAATTGTTTTCAACCAAATAGACTGCAAGCCAACAGAAGTAGTAATACACAGCAAGACACTTTAAGTGTGCCTAGGGCCAGTACAGGTGCTAATTTCAACAAGACAGAATTCTATATGGATTTTTTGACACAGTCTCTCCACAGTGCCTCAAATTATTCTCCTCTGATTTATAGCCTTTCTTTCCTGTTCTGATTTCCCTGTATCTTTCTGATCTTGGGATTCTGATCCCTCACTTCTGCCTTAATTTACACCTACTGAGAGCTAGTTCTCCGCTTTCTGCTTTCATCCTTTTGTATGCTAACTCTTTTTCCTTTTTGAGGAACTAAAATGGGTTAAGATGCTCAGCAAGACTTCTTCTCCTGGTTATTGCTAGTAACCTTCTCTCTATGTGAGACTGTTGTCTCAGGGGTTCCCTTAGTTCCCTCTGACTCCTGTAATCAAACAAGGATCTAGGGTTCAGTTCAGTTCAGTCACTCAGTCGTGTCTGACTCTTTGAGACCCCATGGACTGCAGCACGCCATGCTTCCCTGTCAATCATCAACTCCCAGAGCTTGCTCAAACTCATGTCCATTGAGTCAGGGATGCCATCCAATCATCTCATCCTCCATCGTGCCCATCTCTTCCTGCTTCCATCTTTCCCAGCATCAGGGTCTTTTCCAATGAGTCACTTCTTCGCATCAGGTAGGTGGGCTGCAGTCCATGGGGTCGCTAGGAGTCGGACACGACTGAGCGACTTCACTTTCACTTTTCACTTTCATGCATTGGAGAAAGAAATGGCAACCCACTCCAGTGTTCTTGCCTGGAGAATCCCAGGGATGGGGGAGCCTGGTGGGCTGCCGTCTATGGGGTCGCACAGAGTCGGACACGACTGAAGCGACTTAGCAGCAGCAGCAGCCAAAGTATTGGAGTTTCAGCTTCAACATCAGTCCTTCCAATGAATATTAAGGGCTTATTTCCTTTAGAATTGATCAGTTTGATCTCCTTGCAGTCTAAGGGACTCTCAAGAGTTCTCCAACACCACAGTTCAAAGCATCAATTCTGCCGCGCTCATCTTTCTGTATAGCCCAACTCTTGCATCCATACATGAGTACTGGAAAAACCACAGCTTTGACTAGATGGACCTTTGTCGGCAAAGTAACTTCTCTGCTTTTTAATATGCTGTCTAGGTTGGTCATAGCTTTTCTTCCAAGGAGCAAGTGTCTTTGACTCCAAGATATGTTCCCAGCTTCCTGTGGGGCTGACATTCTTACACTTTCCCCACAGGGTGAGCCAACTAGCAGACATACCTATATTAGATGAAACATCCTGCATGATCATACCTTATTGGACCATGAGTAAGTTCTTGAAAAAACTGGATCAGATTTCTAGAATTTTAAAGAATATTGTAGTCTTTTTAAATGGCTAAAAATGTACTAAAGTCAGATGCTAAGGAGAAGAAGGCATTTTTCATTATGTCAACCAGTAAATCAGAGAAAGCCAGGGTTTTTAATTTTTTTTTTTTTTACCATAGAAAGGTATTAAATTCCTTATTAAGCTGTATTATTTCACCAAAAACCAATGGTGAACAGTTTGGCATTTATTGTTACCCACCAGAGGCCGATTCTCATCCAGTAGAACGTGGTATGTGCCCATAACTTAGCAACATTTTCTGGTTTAATAAATCCATGCAAAAATTTGTTACCAGACAAATTTAATTATCTACAATCATTTATCTCCCTTTTTTAATTGTGACAAATTCACAGAATAGAAAATTTATCATCTTAACCATTTTAAGTGTACAATTCAGTACTGTTAAGTACGTTCACATTGTTATGGAGCCAACCTCCAGAACTCTTTTCATGTTGCAAAATGGAAGCTTCATATCCATTAAACAGCAACTCCCTGTCCTCCCCATCCACCAACCCTGGCAACACCATTTTACTTTCTGCCCCTATGAATTTGACTGCTCTAGGTAACTTATATAAGTGGGGGCACTCAGTCTTTATTTTTGACTGGCTTATTTCACTTAGCATAATGTTCTTAAGGTTCCTCCATGTTGTACCATGTCAGGATCCCCTTCCATTTTAAGGCTGAATAATATTCCATTGTTTGTATATACTGATATTATACCACATTTTGTTTATCCCTTTATCTGTCAATAGACACAAGTTTCTTCTGGCTATTGTGAATAATGCTGCTATGAACTTGGTGTACAAATAGAAAGTAAGTGTTTAAATAGAGAGAATAAAAAATGCACAAAAAAACTAGAAAAAATAGACAAAGAGAGGTTTCTTATACCTTTTCTGTTCCTGGTTCTCATTATCTATTAAGATCCACATGCATTTCTGTTTTTGGTTATATAAGTCATCACTGTATCTTTACACAGTAAATTTTCCTTTTTAGTTTAAGATGGCTAAGGCTGCTTTCTGTTATTGACAGCCAAAACGTCCTGACTAATATATGAAGACAAGGTTAAGTCATGAAAACCATCCCTTTTATTCTGTAAATAAGAAATAGGAGAAAATTTCAGTTTCAACAAAGGAATTAAAAACTCCAAGTATCAGTATGAGTCAAAACATCTGAGAACTTCCAGACCTTTAGCAAACAGCTGAGAAATAGAAGAAACATTTCGAGATGAAACCTAGGATGGAAGGTCAATGAAACTTTAAATTTGATTATTAGTTTTTGTTGTGTTTTTGTTTTAATGTTTTTGCTGTCTCTCTACAGAGTCTGAATGGTCCAAAGTGGATGGAATTCTCTGTGAATAGTTTGTCTTTCATGAGCTTCCCAGATAAATGAACCATCAAGGGAAAAATAGATAATGTTATCACTTTATCCAGTTCAAATATCTCTCCCAAATATTCATTGTATGCCTCAACATTTTTCAGTCTTTTAGTTTCATGGATTTTGAAATTGCTTCTATAAAAGTTAAGATAATAATACATATTGCTAGTGTGCATGGTGTCCAAAAGAAGAGAGGCTCTCATCTCACATCTCATAGAAACAGCTGAAACAAAAGCAAATTCTAACATAGACTTTCCCTTAGTCCTGCCTGGTGGTTTTGATAGCTGCATTAGCATGGAAATTTCATGGAGCCTGAAAAATGCTGAGTGATGTTCTCTTCCCAAAAAATGGCAGTGAATATTCTTCTTCAAAAGAAAATTAATTTCTATATTTATTTGGCACAGTCTTCTACCCATTTTCTTCAAAGAAATTTCAGTATGCATACCTTAACTCCCAGCCCTCATGAAATCCTTTGTGTTTCTCTCTTCCTTTCCCATCACTCTTCTCACTAATTTTCTCAGGTGACCCGCTTCTTTTTCTCATCATACTTTGGACATGTATTTTCTTTAGCCTTTCTTTCTTCTCCTTTTCTTTTTAATAGTGTCTGGATAGTTTCCTTTTAAAGACTTGATTTCTAAGAGACAGTGCTAACAAAAGTATATATGATGAAGAGGGGAAAGAGATAATTTCAATATTTCTAAGTGCTCGCACTGGTATTCTCCCTCTGTGCTGAGGCATAGCAGCCTGAATTTATGCCATGTCTAGAATTTTGTATTGAGAAAGTATAAAGACCTATAGAATATCTTCCTACAAGCCTCCCTGAGAAATCTACACATCAGCATAATTTACCAGCCAATTCATACATTAGAAGAGAAATTAGCATTTAAGTAATGTAAACAACTGGGAAGACTAGACCCTTGCCAACTTCCTTCAAGTTGGATTTTGACTAAATTTTTTATATTAAATCAATGTTAGAAAATACAAGAATAAAATCTGTTAAGTGACTTTGCCCCAAAATACTTACTAAGGAATTATTAAGTTTAAATCTACCTTTGGCTTTATACAGTTTACTTTATTCAACAATAAAATGTCCTACTTAGTTATATATATTTGTGTGTGTGTGTGTGTGTGCATGTGTGTATTCAAGCTCTCTGAAGACCAGGAAAAAAAAAATGTTGTGTAAAAAACAGCAGCCTAAATAAAAGCAAAATAAACAAATGGGACTACATCAAACTAAAAAGTTTCAGCTGAGCAAAGGAAGCCATCAACAGAATGAAAAGGCAACCTACCCAATAGACTAAAAAATTTGCAAACCATGTATTCAATAAAGTGTTAACATTAAAAATATACAAAAAACTCATGCAAAGTAATAACATAACCCATTTCAAAATGGGTAAAGGACCAAGAGAGACATTTTTCTAAAGAAGATGTAATAAATGGCCAACAAATACATGCAAAGGTGTTCAACATTACTAATCATCAAGGAAGCACAAATTAAAATAAAAATGAGATACCACCTCATACCTGCTGCTAAGTCGCTTCAGTCATGTCCGACTCTGTGCAACCCCATAGACGGCAGCCCACCAGGCTCCCACGTCCCTGGGATTCTCCAGGCAAGAACATTGGGGTGGGTTGCCGTTTCCTTCTCCAATGCATGAAAGTGAACTAGGAAGTCTATTATGAAAAGACAAAAGATGACACGTGCTGTCAAGGATGTGGAGAAAAGAGAGCTCTTGTACCCTATTGGTACAGCCATTATAAAAAAAATAATGAGGTTAAATAATGCAGTTCCTCAAGAACTTAAAAATAGTACTGTCATATGATCCAGCAACCCTACATTTGGGTGTATTTCCAAAGGAAACAAAACCATTATTCTCAAAGAAATAGCTGTAGTTCCATTACCACTGCAACGTTACTTGCAATAGCCAAAATATAGAAACAATCTAAGTGTCCATCGGCTGACAAATGGAAAAAGAAAATGTGATATCAAAACTTCAAGCCCACACAATGGAATACTAGTCACCTTTTAAAAAGGAAATCTTGTTATGTGACAACATGAAAGAACCCAGAGGACATTATGCTAAGTGAAATAAGTCAGATAAAGAAAGATAAATACTGCATGGTTTCACTTACATGTGTAATGTAAAAAAAAAAAAAAAAAACAGTCAAACTCATAGAAACAGAGAATAAAAAAGTAGTTGCCAGGGGCTGGGACATGGAGGTGGGGGGAAAGTGAGAAGAGGTTGATAAAAGGGTACAAACTTTCAGTTATATGATGAATAAGTTCTAAGGAGCTAATGTATACCATGGTGACTATAGTTGAAAATAGCATATTATATAATTAAAATTTGCTGAGAGTAGAACGTAAATGTTCTCACCAAAAAGAAAGAGATATCTGCCTAA
The DNA here is from genome assembly GCF_032405125.1 of Capricornis sumatraensis. NCBI lineage: Eukaryota > Metazoa > Chordata > Mammalia > Artiodactyla > Bovidae > Capricornis > Capricornis sumatraensis. The sequence goes on along the minus strand of NC_091070.1, from coordinate 148,219,202 downwards.
CAGAAGCAAATTTAATGACTTCCAGAAAATATTCCAGTCACTTCTGTGTTTACAAACGGCTTCCAAGTTGAGCGGTCATTTAATGGCAAAAGCATTTAGAAAAAATAAAATAAAGCAAATACCTCTATAATATAACTGCAGTTATTTTCTAGGGTTTCATTTGTTTCTTTTTAAACAAAAAATTGAGATTTGTGAGTAGTACTTTACAGTTTAGAAATCAAGAAGCAAAATTTAATCAGTAAGAAAATTGAAAAATATTTCTTGCATACCTTCATTAATGATTAGGCATAAGACTATCCTTACAGAGCATAAAGAAGCATATTCCTGGGACCGATATGCTTTATTCTCCTAGAGATCTTCTCTGACTGGATTATGTGTATACCTAAGGGTACCTGGTTGTGTGTTGGGTGCATGATGCCATTTCTATGCAGCATATCTTCCTGAAGTAACAATTTTATCTGATACTTTGGAGGGAGAGTAAGCTGAGTAATTAAATAGTAAGTAATTGAAAACTTTATACTAAAGCATATATAGAAAAATTATAGTGCAAAATGCTCCCAAAATTTCATGAAAAAGTTTGAGGCTTCAAATAAATTTCATCCATGGTTGACGGTGTAATCTATTTCCCCAAAGAGCAGAAGGAACAAGGAAGCTACTTAGATGTCTTAGATCATGTTTACTCTCCTTAGAGCTACTTTGGGAGAAATGTTTACAGTACCGTTTCTCTGGAAGATTCTTTATTTCTCCCATACCTCTGTATCCTGCTTTTTACATAATCTGATAATTGGAAGAGTAGAAAGATGATGCCAAGTAAGGCTGTTTTCCGTGATTTAAGAACAAGTGGGGCAACCCATTCTAAATTTTGGCTAGGCCCATTAGTTCTTTTTGGATAGTTTCTGAGGCTGGAGGCTGGTGAAAATGCCTCCAACCCGATCTCTATTTTGTTGAGTTGGTCATGAATCCCAACCATTGTTCCCTAGGGCTGTGGGTAATGCCAGACAATCAGTTCAGCCTGCACCATTAACCTCCAGGGATTAGTAGCTCTCTGTGCAACTGAATGTTCCCAGATTAGTCCCTGCGGTGAGCCACCTGCCAGGACTCAGCACATGACAGGCAAGCTAAGAAGCTAGTAAAAGATTTAAAGCTCAAACTTGGACTGAGCAATCAGGATAGTTTTCTTCCACAATTTATAGCTACTGTGTCATGACCTAATTTTTCATTCCTGCTTTTTTTTTTTTCCTTTAAATCTTGTGGCCTGATTTACCTGATAGAATTTTTTTCACAAAAAATTAATGGAAGTAATTTCAATTTTTCCATCATACAATTGGAAAGCATACTGCAATCCAACATATTTTTTAAACTTTCATTAAGTTCCCATTGTGAACACTTGATATGTATTGAAATAGGAGTTCCTGTCCTCAAGCATGTAGGGACTAGCCTTTTTTGTATATGATAGAGACACTCTACCAGTAATAGGAAAGCCTGCAGGGAGCTCCAGCTCTATACAGAACTTACCCAAAGTGTACAGATCATAAAACCCAGGTTCGACTTGCCATATTTAGTGTATTGGTGTATATAGAGTGGCATAAGGTTATTGCTTTGCATGTTTCAAAGGAGATGCATGTTTTGTTATTAAAGATGTTACACTAAGGAACATATGCATTCTGCTTCTACCTGAAACAACCAAAAGTAACCAGGCAAAATATATGATAAAACAGTTTTCAGGACTCTGGATACCAGCCAAGAAAAGGCAGTAAATCCTGAGATAGGAAGCAAGGAAGGTGTTTTAATTTCCCCAGCTTACTGTCTGAAGCACTGTAAGTTTACAGCACACAGAAAGAAATCTCAGGAAAAGCCCTTCAACTCTCCAAGTTGGGTAGGTAGAGCTGAAAATTTGGGGAGAACAACATGGTTAGATTTTGCCAGATAGAATCCTGGAGAAGAGAGAGCTAGCTACACAGAGACAACATTTCAGAGACTTCAGAAGGTCCTTCTCAGATATTGAGCAGAGTACTTATTGACCACGTGTAAGAGAAAAACCCCTAAAGCTGGTTAGAACCGTGTCAGAGCAATAGAGGGACCCATGCTCAGTGTTCACACTAGAATAGGAATAGTGCATATTGCCATAACCTAGAGAAGAAAACCTCACAATTCATGGCATGCTGGCAGACTGCTCAGAAGGGTCTTGCCTCTGCAGTAGGAAATAATTAGCCCTAGACTAAAAACTGCTCTATCCCTACATCCAGTGGGCTATAAATCTTTTTAAAAATCTTAAAAATAAAACCTAATGGATCAAAATATCTTTTAGTAGCCAAACTTTTTTAAGAATAAAGCTCACTTATGAATAATTCTAGGAATACAAAAATATTCAGAGGTAAACAAAATAATAGTTAGATCATCTTGCATCCAATCAAAGATTATTAGAAAAGACAAGAGGAAGAACAATAAAATCCATACTGAGGACAAAAATCAATCAAAACTAATCTAAAGTCAATAGATTATAGGATTAGCAAGTAATGATATTAAAACAGTAATTAAAACTACATTCCAGATGTTTATAAGTATACAAATTTGACTTCTAAAGATAAAAACTATAACATTTGATCTGGACAATACTCTGGATGAAATTAATTTCAGACTAGATATTGGAGAAGAAAATATTCATGAACTTGAAGATATAGCAATAGAAATCAAGAAAAACAAGACAGTATCGGTGATTGGTGCAACAACTTCTAGAATGTTATTGGGACTCCCAGAACACAATAAAATATTTTAAGAAATAATCGGTAGAATTTTTTCAAAGTTATTTTTTAAAAAGCCTATAAATCTTTAGATTCAAGAAGTTCTATCTATGTATCCCAATAATAAGACATTTCAAGAAAACCATTTAAAATTTATGCATAGCAATAGCACAATAGCACAGTGAAAGTCATTCAGTCTTGTCTGACTCTTTGCAACCCCATGGACCATACAGTCCATGGAAGTCTCCAGGCCAGAATACTGGAGTGGATAGCTGTTCCCTTCTCCAGGGGATCTTCCCAACCCAGGGATAGAACCCAGGTTTCCTGAATTGCAGGTGGATTCTTTTACCAGCTGAGCCACTAGGGAAGCCCAAGAGTATTGGAGTGGGTAGCCTATCCCTTCTCCAGCATAGCTTCCCAACCTAAGAATCAAACTGGAGTCTCCTGAATTGCAGGTGGATTCTTTACCAACTGAGCTATCATAATAAAGTTATTCATAGTAAAATTATACAAGAAACTTGATAAAGAAAAATATCTTAATAGTAACTAGTAAAAAAACCATACATTACATACTGAGAAAGAAAAGGATAATGGCAGTTTTCTCAACAGAAATAATGCAAAAAAGAGGAGATATAACATCATTAAAATATTCATAGAAAAAAGAAACATGTCAACCAAGAATTCTCTACTTAGAAAGAAAATAACTGTCAAAAACAAATGTGAAAAAGAGGTCTTTTTAGCCATACAAAAGATTTATCACTATTAAGGTACTACCAAAAAAAATGTTAAAGTATTTTAGGAAGAAAAATAATAACATTAGTTCAGAATGTTGATTTATACAAAAGAATGAAGAACACCAGTAACAATAACTACATGGATACATGTACAAGTTTGTTTCTTAATATTTAAATCTCTTTTAAAGATAAATATGAAAGCAAAAATAATAACATTTCTTTGAAAGTTTATAACAAGTATTAATAAACTACTTTGTTAACATAATTAATTAGTGGTAGCATACAACAGCATAGGGGAACAGTAGCTCAGGGTAAACAGAAGTATGCTGTTATAAATTCTTAGGTATGAAGTATAATCTCACTTGTAGTTATATTAAAGATATGTGATACAGAGTTATGACTATAAGCCAACATAGGAGATAAAATAAAATAAAGACATTCATTCCTAAAAGGATGCTGAAAATGAAAAAATAAATAACAAAGGGAACAAATAAAACTCAAATAGTACGCAATAAATTTAAACCTAACCATATCAATAACCACATTACAATAGTCAAGTTAAAACGCAGACATTGTCAAATTAGGGGAAAAAAATGAAGAGAAGGGAGTACTTCCCAACTCACTCAATGAGGACAGCATTATTCTGATACCAAACTCAGACAAAAACATTAGAAAAAATTGCAAAGCAATATTTCTTTTGAGGGGCTTTTCAGGTGGCTCAGTGATAAAGAATCCACCTGCCAATGCAGGAGACGCAGGTTGAAGCCCTGGATTGAGAAGATCCCCTCGAAGGGGAAATGGCACTCCACCACTCTAGGATTCTTGCATGGTAAAGCCCATGGACAGAGTAGCCTTGTGGGCTACAGTCCATAGGATCACAAAGAATTGGATATTACTTAGTGACTGAGCAAGTACATATGCATTTCTTCTGAATAAAGTTTTAGTAAATCAAATTATAAAATGCATAAAAAGGAATTATGGGGTTAATGCCAGGAAAGCAAGTTTTATTTAACATTCAATAATCAATGTAATTCTCCACATTAATAAATTTAAAAGGTAAAATCAGGGACTACCCTGGTGGTCCACGGGCTAAGACCCCAAGCTTCCAAACCAGGCGGCTCAAGTTCAATCTCTGGTCAGAGAACTAGATCCCATATGCTGCAGCTAAGAGTTTGCATGCTGCAACCAAGACCTGGCAAAGCCAAATAAATACATATTTTTCGAAAAGTAAAACAATATGACCACTATAGATGAGGAAAAATCATTTAACTACACCCAGGAAACATACCTAATAAATGGTATCAGCAAACTAAGAATCGAGTAATACTTTCTAAAATGTTTTGAAGACCAAAACCATACTGTTAACTTCATACTTAATGCTGAAAGATAAAATGATTTCTCCCTAAAGTCAGAAATCAGACAAGGTTATCCACTCTCAATACTTCTATTCAACAAGGAGTTTGGAAGTCCTAGGTAGTGGAATAAGGCAAGAAAAGAAGATTGAAAAGAAGATCAGAAAGGAGGATAAAAGCTGTCCTTGTTTATAGATGACACCAGAAAATACTATGTTGGAAATAGTATGTTCCAATACTAGTTGGAAAATACTATGAGATTTACATCTAAGCTGCTAGAACTAATAAGTGAGTTTGATGATTTTGGAGTCTACAAGATCAAACTAAAATATCATTTATAACTATCAGAAATTAGAAATAAAATATTGTTTATTAATATAACATTATAAACATACTAAGGGATAAATCTGACAACAAAATATGCAACATTTGACAGTGGAAACTACAAAACTTTGCCAAAATAAGTTAAAAATCTAAATGAATGTTATGGATCAGAAGGTTCAGTATTAGCGTGACACTGTGCCTATGTGCTCAGTTGCTTCAGTCGTGTTCGCCTCTGTGTGACCCTATGGACTGTAGCCCATCAGCTTCCTCTGTCCATGAGATTCTCTTGGCAAGAATACTGGACTGGGTTGCTATGCCCTCCCCTAGGGGATCTTCTCAACCCAGGCATCGAGGCCCACATCTTTTATGTCTCCTGCTTGTCAGGCAGGTTCTTTACCACTAACGCCACCTGGGAAGCCCTAGCATGATATCAAGTCCCTCCAAAATGATCTCAAAATTCAAAGTATCCTTTGCACTAGAGAAGGATTTTTTTTTTTTTAGAACTTGAGAAACTGATTCTATAAATCATATTAAAATGTAAATGAGTTATGATAGGTAAAACATCTTTGAAAAAGAACTATGTTAAAGAGTTAACACTATCTGATTTCAAGACTTATAAAGTGTTACAGTAACAAAAACAGTATGGTATCAGTGGCACAAGAAACAAATATATGGAACACAATTGAGAATACAGAAATAGACCCACACAGAGATAAACAGCTTATTTCTGACAAAAATATTTAATACAACAGAAATTCAGTGGAAAGGGAATACTGTTTTGCACAAATGATGCTGTCATTACTGGTTATCCACACTAAATCAATAAATAAGGGCTTCATGTAGAAATACTCCTTTTTAGTCAAACTTCGTTCACTCAGCCTATTACTGAGTAGTATTGCAAGATTATACCATGATTGCAAGGTTATACCATGATTTATTTGTCCATCCATTTTTGGATGGATATTAGACTTTATTCATGTACAAGTCATTGTAATGACATATACCTTCTTTTCTCTTGGATGACTACCATGGAATAGGATAGCTGGGGGGTAAGGAATGGGGAGGGATAAGTTGGGAGATTGGGACTGATAAATGTACACTACTATAAATAAAATAGATAATTAAAAAGGACCTACCATGCAGTACAGGGAGCTTTACTCAATACCCTATGATGACCTATGTAGAAGACGAAGCTAAAAAAGGGTGGAGGGACTTCCCTGGGGGTCCAGTGGTTAAGAATCTGCCTTCTAATACAGGGGACATGAGTTTGATTCCTGGTCCAGAAACTAAGACCCCCACACGCCTCAGGGCAATTAAACCCATGCACCACAGTGAGTGAGCCCATGGTCCTGAGAACCTGTGCTCCATAACGAGAGAAGCCTCCACGGTGAGAAGCCTGTGCACCTCAGCTGGAGAGCAGCCTCCGCTGGTGGCAACTAGAGAAAAGCTGAGCTATGAAGAGCCTCAGGGTTATCTGACTAGCTGTTGGTTCCAGAGTCTTTGAATTCCTCTATTATCCTTGTTTTTCTCTCCTTTGTTGACCTTGAAATTCACCAAGAACTTCTTCTCAGAGAGAGTCTGTGTCTTATAGCTCTATCATCTCTAAGCCACAGTTACACTGCAGCCTTATTTTGAGTGGTGGGAAGGTATAGAAGGGAAGCATTCTGTAATTTCGCGATAAAATCTCAGATGGCCTATGTCCTTGGGTTGTGATACAGTTGTTTCTTAGACATTTTTCCCTTCCTAAATTAGACAAGAGGGCTACAGCAGGCTAGAATGAAAAAAAAAAAAAAAAATGCCCTTCCTTCCAGTGGGATGATCCGCTGGTGAAGTCTTTTCCTTGAAAAATAACTCTTTGTCATGGAGAACACTTTGTATATATTATATAAGTGTTACTCAAACCTGCCGAGTCACAAGGAGATCTTCAGATCTTCAGTGTAAGAACTCGATAGGGTCTCAAGAAGTAAAACCCATGAAAAAAATGTGGGGCTTCCCAAAGACTGGGATCCCCAGGAATTTATTATTCTCATACTTGTCCACACTTAACCTCCAACAGTTTGTCAAAATACTGTTCCAGTGGCTTCTGCTCCCAGTAGAGAAATCTCAGCTCTAATTCTCTAATTTTACCTATCTTACCAGGTTTCAAGGCTGTAATTTTCCCTGAGACCTCATATCTTTGATGTATCAATAAAAGTCATTAATTTGTATTTTGTTCAACCTCTTCTTTTAAGAATGGGAGTGACTACTTCTAACCTCTTTACATATTTGAATAGATTGTGGAAATTTACACAGGGTAATATTTTTCAAAACAGTGTTCTAGAAGAAATAAAATAAATCCTTATACTTACTGGGCCTTGTATCATGTCCATTATATATGGTCTCATTTAAACTATACAACAATTCTGTGAGATAGTTGTCAGAAGATCTAGTTTCCAACACTGTACGCTTCTCACTAATTCACATAGCCTCGTGTTTCAGAAACCTCGGTCTTTCACATCTAAATGGGAAAAAATGAAGGAAAATATTTTATTCAACAGACAAATTTTGTTCAGCAGGATTAAACTGTATTAATTACTGATGCACTCTTTGACAAGCAGACTCCATGCTGAGAAAAGGCCTTGAGGCTTCAATCAAACCCTCTTTTTTCTTCTATTTTGTCTTTAAATGAATTACATCTTATGCTTACACCTCTAGAATAAGAATAGGACATTTTCCTAAAAAGTGAAATGGCAGTTTATTTTCCAAAAAGGTCAATGCTGAGCAACCAGCAAAACTTGCTATTTTAGAAATAAATTTCAAATAGAGGAACTTGATAGGACAATTTCTGGGTCAGAGGGAACTTCAACGACACATGAGAACTGTAAAAAAATATTGCAACATATGGCACTGTATTTTCTTCAGGAAAGCAAGCCTCCTGGGACCCAATTCTTTGATGCTAATCACAGAAATAATTAGAGATGATGTTGGTTGGCATTCATGACTGCTCTCCTTGTTGAGTGCAAATACACAACCAGAGTAGCTCCCTTCTTCCATCCAGCCAGGGGCCTGACAAGTTCATCTCTTAAACTGGTTTCACTACTGCTGACTCCAGAGATATGTCACACACATTTTTAAGACGAAATCTGAGAACTGTTTATTTGAAGGCACGTGAAAGCTTCTCTTTACTTGTTCTTACTTAGCCTTTAAATAATAGTTCTGAGGTCTGAGGGAAAGCAAAGTAAATAGGAGATTGTCCTAAAGCAAGGGCTTCCTAAGCAGTGCAGTGGTAAAGAACCCATCTGCCAATGCAGGATACACACGAGATGTGGGTTTGATCCCTGAGTCAGGAAGATACACTGGAAAAGAAAATGGCAAGCACTCTGGTATTCTTTCCTGGAAAATTCCTTGGACAAAGGAGCCTGGTAGGCTAAAGTCCATGGGGCCACAAAAAGTCAGACATGAGCAAGCACACACTGACGCACCCTAAAGCAAATGTGAGCATGTACAATTAGGTTAACCAAGTAAGCATTTAAGTAAGACAATGAGCATAGAGCCCCATCCAATTTTTTACCATCAGATTTCTGTAAATTGCATCACAAATTTAAGACACAACGTGAAATAAACCTACATTGTGTCCAGGCTATTCATGAGTGCAACAGAAAGATTTTAATCAAGAGAATGCTGACAGTGTGGATGGCAGAATTTTGTTTTGTAAATACAGAGGCTGGTCTAAGGAGGCTGACAGCACAACATGTGGAGATCAGTCAGGAATAAGGAGACAATCAGGAGCAACGTCTCCAATATTTCTAACAGAGAATGGGAGCAAGGAGAGGAAGTGGCATTAGGTGACAAAGTTTTCTGTTTTTAATTATAAGACTTATTTGTAGTAATTTCTTTTAGAGACCTGTACTCTTCTTACCACTGTCGTCCTTGGTCTGGGAGAAAGTTAAGGTTGCTCTCAGTTTTACATGGAAAGCTGGAGCCTCAGAAAGTCTCCATGCTTAATGCAACTCAGCCCAGCAAGTCATGGGGAAGTTCACCAGGAGGGCAGCAAAGAAGATTCAGGGGCCTCTCTGGCCAATGGGTTGAGCAGTCTCCTAGGAACAGGACCAAGAACACAAGCAAAACAGAGCCCTGCTGGATTGATTGTTTGGGAAAAGCTGCTGGGTGGACAGACTGAATGCTACCAGGAAGGACAAAGCTTTATGGAAAAGGTGTACATCAAAATTTCAAAAGGTTGCCTGTTTTTGTTTGTTTTTTTTTTTTTTCCTTTGAAGAAGTCAAGCTTCTAACATTTAGAGAAGTTGAAATTTTAACCAGGTTAAACACACTTTGGAGAAGGAAATGGCAACCCACTCCAGTATTCTTGCCTGGAGAATTCCATGGACAGAGGAGCTCGGTGGGCTACAGTCCATGGGTCGCAAAGAGTCGGACACGACTAAGCGACTTCATTTCACTAAACACACTTTGGCTCTTTTCTCTCTTTACTATAACTAGGCATTTATAAATAGCATCAAAACAAAATAAGTTCATGACAGATTTTCTGAAATATCTCTTATTATGGATGTTTTTCAGAAGGCTGATTATATTGAAGCCAAAAACGTACTCAAGTTGATTCTTGACTATATGTGCTAACACAGAGGAGAAAGTGCCAAATAATGTAAGCCATAGAAATGCCTTCTATGATGCTTCTCCAGAATATGTACTTTCATAATGTTGCATCATCTCCCTTTTAAAATTGCTTTAATTCTTCCAGTCACCTATAAGGTCAAGTCTAAAATCCCTAGCGCACCCTTTCTCATGTGCTTACACAAGTCTCTGTCCTCCAATCATACTAAATTATTTGCCATCCCTTCTACCTCTGTAGCTTTCATTTCTATGAGCTAAAGTATGACTGAAATTCCGTACTCTCTTTTTCTACTTGGCCACATTTTACTCTTTCATCCAGAATAACCACCTTCTCCACCTTTTTCCTCCCTCTGGTTGAATTCTCTGGAAATATGAATCATTTATACTCTATATTCTTTGAGAGGTTGGTCCATACCTTTTCTCAGGACTCACAGCACCTCATGCAGATATAGACATGAGTTACTTGAGGCCAGGAACCAGTCAGAACTCCTAGGGATCCCCAAGAGCAGCATAATGAATGGTAAATGAGCAAGCAACTGAGTTAGAAAGAGAAAAGGTAGACCAGAAGGTTGCAAGAAGAAATATACTCTGGGATGTATCTTTTACAAGAGATAATCCACTCAGTATAGATCTCCCCAGAATGAATTTATAACTCAGATTTAATATTGTGTTTTCACCTCCCTCTGCCCCAGATTCACAGAGACTAGAGAAGACATTTATTTGACAGCTATCCTTCTCAAACAGGAGACCTGGGTTTGACCCCTGGGTTGAGAAGATCCCCTGGAGGAGGGCATGGCAACCCACTCCACTCTTGCTTGGAGAATCCATGGACAGAAGAGCTTGGTGGGCTGCACTTCATGGGGTCGCAAAGAGTTGGACACAGCTGAGAGACTTCACTTTCTTTCTGTTTCTTTTAACAAATATTTCAGCAGAACCATTATAGCATCAATCTCACAGGGTTATACTGAAATGAACCAGTGAAATGTAATGCAGTTAAAAAGAGCTATTATGACACTGTTGTTATTATTGTTTAAATATTCCTATTACACTCCCTTCTCTCCCTCCTGATTCTTTCACCTGTTAATCATTTAAAGTTTTCTCCAACATCCTGACTGCTGTCTTGCTGATGCAGTCCGGATTGTCAAAGTCCCTCAGTACTGGTGTCCAGAACAGTACACATTGTAACAAATGAGGAATCACCATTCCATAGTGAGACATTCCTAGTGAGACACCAGGTGCTCTTCCATTAGAGCAACAATATTTGTGTTAGTTTCTTCCTGGCAGCTCCATAACACTTTTGATTTATGTTGAGTTTGCATGCATGTGTGTGAAGTGGCTTCAGTCATGTCCAACTCTTTGCAACCCCATGGGCTATAGCCCACCTGGCTATAGAATTATCTGTCCATGGAATTATCCAGGCAAGAATACTGGAGTGAGTTGCCATGCCCTCCTCCAGGGGATCTTCCTTACCCAGGGATCAAACCCGTGTCTCCTGTGGTTCCTTCACTGCAGGGTGATTCTTTACTGCTGAGCCATCAGGGAAGCCCCATTTTGGGTTTACAGTTAACTAAATCTCCTTGGTTATTTGTGAGTGAAATACTCTAATCCATGTCTCTAGTACTCCAATCTTACACAATCATTCATTTTGAACAAATGTGCCAAATTTAAATCTTAACCTAATTACATTTCTTTCCCTTTGTTAACTTTCACAAAGTACAACAGAACATTAGCAAACATTTTATGCTTTGTGTGAGAATATAAAATATAAAATAAAGACAATAAACTTTTGACCTGGGTTGTAGAAAGGATTCAACAGAACATATATAAAATTGCAAACATATTACCTAGAACATAGAGAGTGCTCAATACAATATACTTTCACTTTCAGTTCAGTTCAGTTCAGTCTCTCAGTGGTGTCCGACTCTTTGTGACCCCATGAATCACAGCACGCCAGGCCTCCCTGTCTATCACCAACTCCCGGAGTTCACTCAGACTCACTTCCATTGAGTCAGTGATGCCATCCAGCCATGATATTAAAATTTGACAGTTAACATCTTATGTATTCTAGGATACTGTCCAGGTAGACTACTTGTCAGTAATAAAAATAAAACAGGAATCAGCCAACTATTAATATTGTTCAGATATGGCTTTATAATCAGCTATGAACCCATTTAATTATGCTATTATATACACTTCTGATTACCTTATATTGATACTGAAATGAACTGAAACATTTAGGTATGTTTTGTAAGGTCTCTTACTTTGATTGCTCTGTGTGTGTGTGTATGTGTGTATATATATATATATATATATATATATATGCTCACCAAATGACTGTCTATGGCTACAAGCATAGGACGAGTGCATTCCTGGAAAGAATTAGTTTTTAACAGGTTTCTCTCCTCTCTGCAGGGCCCTGTTTTCTCAAGGTGTTTAACCTGTACTACTTTTCCATAAGGTACTGCCTAGAGCTACATATTCTAAGTCTGCTAAAACATTAGTAAAAGATTCAAGTTGTATTCTCCTGTAAATATTTTCATTCTAATAAAAGACAATTAAATCTTTCATGATTTAAAAGAATGACCATATCTGATAAGATTCCAAGTGGCTTACTTTGGTGAATTCTTCCTAGCCATATCCCAAATATCGCCATGGATTTAGCAGTCCATTGACAAAGTAGGTATAGTAGACTGTCTACCATGTTAATTTACACATTTGACAAATGTTTACTTGGGACATTTCTGGTGATCCAGTGGTTAAGACTCTTCACTTTTACTGTAGAGGGCATGAGTTCAATCCCTGTTCAGGGAATTAAGATCCCTAATCCTACCCTGTGTGGCCAAAGAAATAAACAGACACCAATTATTTATTTATAGCACATTCCATGTGCCAAATACTAAAGATGACCAAATGATGACTAAAACAAATATGGTCCCTCCCTTCATGATACTCCCAGCCTATTGAGGAAGTTAGGCAATAAACGAATTAGCCCAAGGTAACACCCTGTGGGTAGCCCATACCTTGTAGGACATTTTGTTATTAGTTTAGTTCTTTTTTTTTTTTAGTCCCCTTTTTTGCTTATCAGTGTTCAGAGCAATTAATGATAGGAACAAAAAGCTAGAACTAAGCTAACATGCTGTTCTCTTCCTAGGTTTTGTTTCCAAATGCCAAAAGTAATTGAGGAAATTATGCTAGGTATTCTCACAGGGAAGAGGAAAGGACGTGTCTCTAGGAAAAGAAGGAGGGAAAGTCTATTGAATAAAAGCAGTAGGCGAAGTTAGAAGGAGAGAAGACTAGAGGCTCCAGGAGGAGTAAAGACGGGCACCTCCTCCTGGCAACACCACGGGAAGAAAGCTGGTCCTCAAAGAGAAGAGACCACGGGGTCATCACACCTGTGGAATGGATCTGGAGTCTTGAGCCACAGCGACAGTACCTTCAGAGGATCCTGGGTCTTTTCATTAACCTGAGGGGGAAAGGCCCCAAGATTCACTGAGTTTACATCCACTTTATCCTAGGAAGACAAAACATTGAATTTAAAGTGCATACCCCAGGTATACTTGAGTTCTTTTAACAAAATTAATAATTAGTTAATACTATGAATAAAATAGATAGGGTAGGCTAGATGACCTAATGTATGTAAAGTGTCTAAAATTATACTGGTACATGATAAATTCTCAATAAATGTACTAAGCCATATTAAAAATGGCACAAGGAGATATTAGTTAAATTTTGTACAATATTGTGGGTATATGAGAGATGACTATCAGAATTTTGAAGAGCTCTAAATGTTGAGGCTGAAACTCCAATACTTTGGCCATCGAATACGAAGAACTGACTCATTGGAAAAGACCCTGATGCTGGGAAAGATTGAAGGTGGGAGGAGAAGGAGACAACAGATGATGAGATGGTTGGATGGCATCACTGACTCAATGGAGATGAGTCTGAGTAAACTCCAGGAGTTGGTGATGGACAGGGAGGACTGGCATGCTGCAGTCCATGGGGTTGCAGAGTCAGACACAACTGAGCAACTGAATTGAACTGACTGAAATGCAAAAACACTTTTTGACCAAAAATTTGTCTGCCATCATACCCATTCACAAATTTTTACAGAGAAAATATCAGTGGATAAAGGGCTACAAATGTAGTCCTACAGATTTATATGATGATTCTATTCCAAGGTTCTAGTGGAGTTGAATGCAAAAGTGAATCAAAAATATTTGAAATAGCAGCCCAACTCCCCAGTTCAAATACTGATATAATTTTTTTAAAGGTTTAGGAAATTAGGAGTTTAACTATTAGCATGAGAACTCAATTTAATTAAAACAGCTGAGACACAAACCAATTCAACCCTATAATGAATCTGAATGATCAACCCCTCATTCTAACCCTAAAACTCTGAAAGTGCTTGCATATCTGGAAGATGAAGAATAACACAAAGGCAATAATTTTATTTGGAATCCGCTTTTATACACAATGAATGAATGAACGCAAAATTATGATGAAAATAAGTGGAAAATATAATTCGTAGTCAAGAGTACACAGACTGCTACAGAAACAAACTTAGATGTATCCAAGTCATGGGAATTGTTAGACAATAATTTTAACCAAATTAAGTATATTAAATGCTTTGCAAGAAAGGATTGATAGAATGGATAAGAAGATGAAGTCATTCAGGAGAGAAATATAAAGTCAAAAAAAAAAGAAATACAAGTGCTAGAATTGAAAATTCATTGGATGGGGTCGACAGAAGTTCAGACACTGTAGATAAAAGAATTAATGAACTTGAAGTATTGCTGAGAAGAACTTAGAATTAATTTTGCAATATTCCTGCCAAAAGTTCACAACTTGAATCTAATCATCAGAAAATACCAGACAATTTCAAATTAAGCAATATTCTACCAATTTTTTTTAAAGGGTCTGTCTGTTCTCTTCAAAAACTAAGATTATGAAAGACAAAGAAAAACTGAGCACTATTCCAGATTTTTGAAAAACAGAACAAAAAATAATACATGCAATGGACTCTGGATGAGAAAAATGTTTTTTTCTATACAATATGCTTGCAATGTTTGAATAATAACACTGTACATACTATTGTTAACTTCTTATTTATGATAGTTGTACTATAGTTATATGGCAATGTCCTTGTTTTTAGAAAATGCACACTGAATTGTTTGTGCATCAATTTCCCCTCAAATGGTAAACTTTTAATACATATGCTACACTAAAATCTAGAGTCACAATTGCTATGTTCATGCTCGTGCATGCCCAGTAGCTTCAGTCGTGTCTGACTCTTTGTGACCCTATGGACTGTAGCCCACCAGGCTCCTCTGTCCAAGGGATTCTCCAGGCAAAAGTACTGGAGTGAGTTGCCATGCCCTCCTCCAGGGGATCTTCCTGATCCAAGGATTGAACTCGCATCTCCTGTGTTGCCAGCATTGCAGGCAGATTCTTTATAGCTGAGCCACTTGGGCCTGGGAAGCCCTAAAAATATTATATTTCTGACTGATACAGCTATTTCAGAATTCTTTAACTCCAGTAATTCCAATTCCATCTTTGTTTTTCACTGCTAGTCATTATCCCACAAAGTAGAGGCTAACATTGCTATTTATACAGCCATAATTTTTTAGAATAATCTGTTTGTCTATTTTTAATTTACTTACCATTATTTGTCACATTTTACATCATGTTTCCTGGATTTTTTTTAATCAACTACCACCTTGAGAATTTCCTTTAATTAATATTTGGCAAATTCTTGTCTGAAAATATCTTCATGTCAACCACATTCTGGAATAATAATTTTGCAGGGTTCAGAATTTTGCATTGATAGTAATTGTCTCTTCAATGGTATTCCCCTTTCTTATGGCTTTTATGATAACTGTTGGAAAGTCAGCTCTTAGCATGAATTTTTCTTCCTTGTTGGATTATTTTTATTTTTTCCAATGGCTAATTTTAAGATTTTCTAATTGACTTTGATCTTTTATAGTTTTATCCCAATATATTTAAATGTGAATCTCTAGATTTCATTTTTTTTCTTGTAGCTGATCATTCTTATATTTAATCAGTCTGGAATGAGCCCCTATATTTTTGATTATTAATTATCTTGCCACTTTTTTTCTCTATTCTTTTCTTTTAGAAGTCTGAATAGATGCATCTCAAAATAATTATTCTTATCTCATAACTCTTACATCCTTTTCATATTTTGCACCTCTATTTCTGTACTTGACATTTTTCTGGATCAATCTACATTTAAATAATTTGTTTTTCAACTATTTCTAATTGCTGTCAAAAGCACCAATGTCATGTTCAGTTTCTATTATAAATATATATGTGTGTGTGTGTGTGTGTTATTTCTAAGAATTCCATTTGGTACTTTTCCTGTAAGTACTGTCTAGACATTTTTATGGTATTTTTAATCTTTACCAATATCTGGGGCCTACATTTTATCTCACTAATAGTCTTTAATATAATCACTTTATATTCTTTAATTATTCCAAAATCTGAACTTTGAGGTGGGGGTTAATTCTCTTTTACATGATTTTTCTTGAACTCTTTTTTCTTACCTGGTTACTCGATGTGATTTTAATGTTGGTTTGTGTGAATAACCTATTGATATGACTATCCAGAGGAATGTGAATTGAGGTGCAAACCAGAGAGGTACAATCAAAGGTACAGTCAGAGAGGATATGTGTTTATTTCTGCCAGGCACTCTAGGCATGACAAACCTAAGACCACCTTAAATTATTTTTCCACTTAAGATTTCTTATATCACCCAAGCAGGGTAAATTCAAACGTCATGCTTACATAAGGATGGAACTATAGGTATAAATTCTCCATTTGCTGGTAGATAAAAATTTGTAGTCTTCACTCTCACCAAAGTTGTTGGCATCCAAAGGTTTTGATTTCAAGAGTTCCAACAACATATCTAAGTGGGTCCAAGGCCTTGTCTCCTTCTCAAAGGGCCATTATATTTTTTTAAACCTCAAAATGCTTGTCAAAGTAGGCCTAGAATCAGATTATACTCATCACACTGGTAGTCATTTCCTTTTTTTTGCAAACTCATCTAGAGTATTTGACTTATCAGTCTAGCATTTTTAGCTGCCCAGTCGCTTCAGTCATGTCCAACTCTTTGCAACCCTATAGACCATAGCCCACCAGGCTTCTCTGTCCATGGGATTCTCCAGGCAAGAATGTTGGAGTGGGTTGCCATGCCCTCCTCCAGGGGATCTTCCTGGCCCAGGGACCAAACCCCATGTCTCCTGCATATCCTACACTGCAGGCTGATTCTTTATTGCTGAGCCACCAGCGAAGCCCAGCATTTTTAGCTATTTGGGAGTAAAACATATAAAAAATATCTAGACCACTGTTTTATAAGAAGCATGACGTAATTGTTTTAATTTCAGTTATATTCATAGTAGATGTAGAGAATTTACTCTGTTTAATTAGTTCACGATTGTCTTGATCAGTTCAGGATGCAATAACAAATTACCACAGACTAGAGGGCTTAAACAATAAATAGTTTATTTCTCATGGTTTTGGAGGCTAGACATTTGAGATCAGGGTGCCAGTATGGTTAGTTTCTTGATGAGGACCTTCTTCCTGGTTATGGTTTCATATGGTGGAGAGATCATGTCTCTTCTTATAAGGGCACTAACCCCACTCATAAAGGTTCCAACCTCAAAATGTTATTTTTACTTCCAAATACCATTAGAGTGGAGATTAAGAGTCCAACATATAAATTTAGGGAGGGGACATAAGCATTCAGTCCATAGCAATGATCCAATACCATGATTTTCCAGCAAAAGACCCTCTTTAGATTTCTTTATTTATTTATTCCTTTTTATTTGTTTGTTTAATTTATCTCCTTTCATTCTCATTCTGCACTTCAATTTTTTTCTTTCCTAATGGTCTTTCTTTCTAAAATGTTAAAGTTTTTTTTTTTTTCATCTTTAGGTGCCCTTGTATAGCATCCAATATTATTTTACACACATATGATTTAATTGACATTAATGTTCTGAAAGAGATGGGAATACCAGACCACATGACCTGCCTCTTCAGAAACCTATATGCACGTCAGGAAGCAACAGTTAGAGCTGGACATGGAACAACAGACCGGTTTCAAATAGGAAAAGGAGCACATCAAGGCTGTATATTGACACTCTGCTTATTTAACATCTGTGGAGAGCACATCATGAGAAGCACTGGGCTGGAAGAAACACAAGCTGGAATCAAGATTGCTGGGAGAAATATCAATAACCTCAGATATGCAGATGACACCAGCCTTATGGCAGAAAGTGAAGAGGAACTAAAAAGCCTCTTGATGAAAGTGAAAATGGAGAATGAAAAAGTTGGCTTAAAGCTCAACATTCAGAAAATGAAGATCATGGCATCCAGTCCCATCACTTCATGGGAAATAGATGGGGAAACAGTGGGAACAGTGTCAGACTTTATTTTTTTGGGCTCCAAAATCACTGCAGATGGTGACTGCAGCCATGAAATTAAGACGCTTACTCCTTGGAAGAAAAGTTATGACCAACCTAGATAGCATATTGAAAAGCAATACTTTGCTAACAAAGGTCCGTCTAGTCAAGGCTATGGTTTTTCCAGTGGTCATGTATGGATGTGAGAGCTGGACTTATAAAGAAAGCTGAGCACAGAAGAATTGATGCTTTTGAACTGTGGTGTTGGAGAAGAATCTTGAGAGTCCCTTGGACTGCAAAGAGATCCAACCAGTCCATTCTGAAGGAGATAAGCCCTGGGATTTCTTTGGAGGGAATGATGCTGAAGCTGAAACTCCAGTACTCTGGCCACCTCATGTGAAGAGTTGACTCATTGGAAAAGATTCTGATGCTGGGAGGGATTGGGGGTAGGAAGAGAAGATGACAGAGGATGAGACGGCTGGATGGCATCACTGACTCGATGGACGTGAGTCTGAGTGAACTCCGGGTGTTGGTGATGGACAGGGAGGCCTGGCGTGCTGGGATTCATGGGGTCGCAAAGAGTCGGACACGACTGAGCGACTGAACTGAACTGAACTGAATGCTATTATATTCAACACTGACTTGATTTTTCACTCTGTCAACTGGAGCTGTTTTTATGGTCTATCATGTTGACATACTTCTATATGTCCATTTGTCTCCAATCGCTGAATATTTTTTATAATGGACATCCACTATTAAGAGCAGTTAACCTAGATTGTCTCCAACTTCCTGTTACCACAAGTAATGCTCTAGTAAATACTTGTATGGTCAGGCCACCCAAGATGGTTGCTCCCTTGCTCTCTCTATGTAACCTACGCATCCAGACCCTGCTTCATCTATACCCAGTTGGTATGACTGACCTTTGTTCTTAATCATAAAGCCTAGTCAGTAAATGCCTATATATTTGCCCCTGACCCCAGCTAGTGATTGTTCCAATCCTTAGATGAGAACTATCTCTACAATGATAGTTTATCAAAAGAGAAGTGAGGGGTGTACTCCTCTGCTGGTTTCCCTAGTAACCAATGAGCCAACCCCAGTCAACTCCCTCTATAACTGGTAATCTCCTTCTGGCTTTGATGGCAAAGACTACTGCCTGCTGTCTGCCACACACAATAGGGTGTCACTCCAGGACCTTGCTTCAGACCTGTAAGCTCTCCCGTCCATTAAGCTATTGGTGTCTCTGTCACTGACGCTGGACCCTTTCCATGATCTTGTGGCTGAGTAAGTACAGGTCTTGTAAGCCTGAGGTTGCAGCCCAACAATACTCTAATGTTCTTTAATGGACATGTGAGTATTTCCCTGAAACTTATACCTAAGAGAAATTGCTGTGTGCCATTATATTTATATTTCCCATGCACTAACTGTGACAAACTGTTCTTTGGAATGCTTGTACCAGTCCACACTTCCACAATGTGTATCAGTGCACATCTAAAAGATTTGAAGGAAACATCTTATCTTAATCATCTTTCTCTTATAATTTGCTCAGCACCTGTCATATAGTCCTAGCTCAATACATTTATAAACTTCCGTCAGAAAACCTGGTCCATGGAAATAAGAAAAAAATTGCTTCTAATACCAAAGAAGCACTTTTCACAAAATAAGAACGCACATTACTAAAGTTACTTTTCTTTTTAAGCTTAATAACTTCATTTTAGTTCACATTCGAATGTAGAAAAATTACTATCACTATTGTTTTCTTTCCTCTATTGAATTTCTCTGGGTGAATTATTGACATAACAAAAATCTATTTCATATTATTTCGTGTTAAAAAATAGTGTAAAGTCAATGACTCAGCTCAGTTTTCAAATTACCCTTGCCTCCTACTTATCTTTATGCTTCATTATCATGACTTGGTTCTTCAAAGAACTTTGTTTTCTTCACTAGAATCAGGTATATTGAAGACAAAACTGTGTTGTTATGTAAGAAGAAATTTCTTAAATTCAACCTATTAACAATGTAACCTCTAGTCTTGACAGAAGTTTTTGATATATTGTACTTTGGAAAATTTATAGTTTCTACTAAGAAAGCTAATCTTTTTTTTCCTCTCCCTCTAAATTGGTACCTGTCCCAGAACTAAGGCAATAAACATAAACATTTTTCCAAAGACCTTGTTGCTATTTCAAATTGATGTTTAATAAGATGTTCTGTATCAAATACCTTATTTTATGAAGTTTGAGACCATAATACTTCCAAACAATACTATGGGACTTTGAGATAGATGGAATAATTTGTAGAAACAATAGTTTGTCATTCACTTCTATTTCCTTTAAGATATATATATGCTTTTTCTTTGTTTCTAGATGACTTTTTCTGCATAATTGCTATAGTCATATTCAGTTTTACAATCTTTGTCACAAAGTAAACGCATTAAGATACACTGTTCTTTTATCTCTGTGACATTTCAGTTTTTCATAAACATGAACTAATCTATACCCCTTATGATGCAGTATAACAACAGTTTGTTCTCATTCAAATTACTTGATTCTCTGTTGAAAAAATAATATTTTTGTTGATAATGACCTTATCATCAGGTTCATAATAATATTCATTTAAATAAAGTCAAAAGGTCAAACATGTTGCTTAAAATTATTAAAACAAATTTTTTCCAATAGAAGAATGGATCCATCCTTACCTTGTTGATACTGTTTTAAGAATATCAGAATACAAAATGATATCACTGAAAAAGATTTGATGAACCAACTAAATTATAGAGTTAGTTGCTGGACTAAATGAAAAATAAAAGTTATTTAAGTATAACAGAACTTTATTTCTCCCTCATGTAACAAACTATATTGAAGAAGCCCAGGGCTGATATGAAGGCTCAACAGTGTCAAGGACTAGACTTTTTCTATCTTGTTTCTTTGTCATCCTAACATCTTGATTTCATCCATGTGATCCGAAAGTAATCACCACCATATTCACTTTCCAGTTGGAAGAAGGCGGAAGGAGGAAGAAGGAGACCAGAGGCATTTGTCTTCTTTTGAAGGTCATGAAGCAGAGATGGAAAGTATCATTTCTAATGAAATCCCTTTGATCAAAGTTTCACGTGGGCCTACATAATTCCAAGAAAGAATTGAAAATATAATATTTATTCTAGGTGGCTCTCTACTCAGCTAAAATTCAGGAGCTCTATTAAAATAGAAAAGGAGAAGAACTGATATTGGAAAATGAGTAGCCATATGCTCCATGCACTGTAGTTTAATTTCAATTTATTTTCCCCTTCCAGAATGGATGCCACTTAAAAATGTATGAAAATAATCCTAACATTTTATTCACAGATAAGGAGGTGGCAAGCCTGAATAAACAGTGAGATTTTCATTTCTGTGAATATTCTATTTGTCAGCCACAAAGCTCCCAGACTTCCAGAGTAATAGTAAACAGAGACACAAGGGTCCTGTAAGTGGAGGAATGATTCAAATGGATTCAAAACTCTCCACATTTATCTTCCAATGTTATTTTCACATTGTATCAAAGGGAGTCTCTATATTTAAAGTATAATTGCTGTGCACTTCCTTATTTGTGAGTGAAACAGCTCCTACTTTGTGCCTGAAAAGGAAGTCTAGGTGTTTCTAGACAAGTTTTGATCAGGAGCAAAACTCAGAAATGCAACTGGCATGATGGGAGAGGACAGCTATATTCTAACTATATGGCATAATGTAGTCAATAGAATGGATAATTAAAATTCTCCCTACACTTTTTGTATAGCTACTGCTGCTAGTGCATATCAAGATTCTTTTTAGGGCCCTAAGAAGTTCGTCGGAGAAGGCAATGGCACCCCACCCCAGTACTCTTGCCTGGAAAATCCCATGGGCGGAGGAGCCTGGTAGGCTGAAGTCCACGGGGTCGCTAAGAGTCGGACATGACTGAGTGACTTCACTTTCACTTTTCACTTTCATGCATTGGAGAAGGAAATGGCAACCCACTCCAGTGTTCTTGCCTGGAGAATCCCAGGGACGGGGGAGCCTGATGGGCTGCCGTCTATGGAGTCGCACAGAGTTGGACATGACTGAAGCGACTTAGCAGCAAGAAGTTCATATCCTAAGTGCTGTAGGCATTGGAAGCTGAAGCTTACATCTGCACCATTTCCAGGGGATATAGTTGACAGCAGCTGCCTTGCTTGGATATGCCTACATTTTACCCTGATCCATAACCAACAACTGCTGCTGCTGCTGCTAAGTCACTTCAGTCATGTCCGGCTCTGTGCGACCCCATAGACGGCAGCCCACCAGGCTCCCCCGTCCCTGGGATTCTCCAGGCAAGAACACTGGAGTGGATTGCCATTCCTTCTCCAATGCATGAAAGTGAAAAGTGAAAGTGAAGTCACTCAGTCATGCCCGACTCTTAGTGACCCCATGGACTACAGCCCACCAGGCTCCTCCATCCATGGGATTTTCCAGGCAAGAGTACTGGAGTGGGGTGCCATCGCCTTCTCCAAGCCAACAACTAGCAGGGTATTATTTACAAGCTCACACCGTTGCCTCCAGTTGAATCTAACTCCCCAATACTTCCAGTAAGATCAGATTGCCTGTAGACTCTCTCCTAGAGCCACACTTTTGTTTACCTTCTTCCCTTCCCTTATCTTCTCTCCCTCAATAAATCCCTGAGGCTCTGCTTCTAAAGAAATAAAACTAAGATGTTTTCCTTTAAGTAGACTTAGTTTCTGTTAACATGAAGAGTAATGAGACAGACAGATACCACACTCAATCCATGTCATCATCAACTATCAATTTGATTAGGAACATCCAAATATTTTCACTAATAATTCACTTAAGCAGAAAATACTACATGTGGACTTCAGGGCACAAATTAATATTGCATGTTCAATCTATTCAACACTAAATATTTTGAGCCATAAAAGATATAGAGTTATAGACCTGATGCTAGTCAATAAATAACATTATTGTATAGTACATGTACAAACATGTATAGTAACGTTCTACCATTATGTAATGAGAAAAAATACTAATTACATAAAATGAAGTCTTTTTATTATGAACTAATGAAATAGTCTAGGTAAGCCTACTGAAAAGAACAGGAGTTAATCTCCAATTATGCTACCATATACCCAAATTTACATTATCGCAAGGCTATTATTATAGGATGTCCTCTATATGATTATTTGAACATTCTTAAGATCTACAAAATGTATTTTATACTGGGACATCTCAATTCTGACTCTGCCTTGCATCTAATTCAGTGTTAACAGTTTATGGGAAAAATTTTTTTTCAAAATTACATAAGATGTAAAAAGTTCCCCAAGCTTAATTACATGGCCCCAAATCTCAGGATATTTCTAAGTATATATGCATGTATAAAATATTATTTCACACTTTTTATTAGGCATTTTTATTTTTAACCTTACCAGTTTCACTTAAAACTGTCATATTGATTGAACAGTTACCTGCTAATTCTTGAGATTTGCAGCTCAAAGTCAACCACAAGAATTTAAAATGATTCTGGATCTACTACTGTTTCCAGGAAAAGGGACTACTTCTAGATTAACATTCCTGATATCTTCCGTCATCTTCTTACTCATTCTTTCTCACGGAGAGAAAGTGAAATAACTGATTGAGGTGTCCACATTCAATGAATGAGTGGGGACAATCTATTAAAAATGACTAAGAAATAATTTTCTTTTCTTCCATATCCAACCCTGACCAGTATAACTCAGCAATGAAAATAAGTGTGTCAGCTCTTCCAATCCAAAGTTCAGTTCAGTTCAGTCACTCAGTCATGTCCAACTCTTTGCGACCTCATGAAACACAGCATGCCAGGCCTCCCTGTCTATCACCAACTCCTGGAGTTTACCCAAACTCATGTCCATTGAGTATCCTCCTGCTCTCAATCTTTCCCAGCATCAGAGTCTTTTCAAATGAGTCAGCTCTTCACATCAGGTGGCCAAAGTATTGGAGTTTCAGCTTCAACATCAGTCCTTCCAATGAACACCCAGGACTGATCTCCTTCAGGATGGACTGGTTGGATCTCCTTGCATTCCAAGGGACTCTCAAGAGTATTCTCCAACATCGCAGTTCAAAAGCATAAATTCTTCAGTGCTCGGCTTTCTTCACAGTCCAACTCTCACATCCATACGTGACCACAGGAAAAACCATAGCCTTGACTAGACAGACCTTTGTTGACAAAGTAATGTCTCTGCTTTTTAATATGCTGTCTAGGTTGGTCATAACTTTCCTTCCAAGGAGTAAGCATATTTTAATTTCATGGCTGCAATCACCATCTGCTGTGATGTTGGAGCCAAAAAAATAGTCTGCCACTGTTTCCCCATCTATTTGCCACGAAGTGATGGGACCAGATGCCATGATCTTCATTTTCTGAATGTTGAGCTTTAAGCCAACTTTTTCACTCTCCTCTTTCACTTTCATCAAGAGGCTCTTTCATTCTTCTTCACTTTCTGCTATAAAGGTGGTGTCATCTGCACATCTGAGGTTATTTTTAGACAATTGTCTAGACTGGCAGTAGGTGAATGTGCCAGCAAGCCCATTTACCTGCAATTAGATCATTACTTTCAATCAAATGTTTACCAATAATCAAGGAGCAATATTTATCTATTTTTGGGGTGTCTTTCTCTTTCTCTTTTTCTTTTTTCTAACAAAATTAGGACAAAAAAGAGAAGATGGTTATTCAGTGACCATGTAAAATCTAGTTCACTCTTATTCATCAAAATCTATGTGTCCCTGCTGACATGGTGACTTATTTCCATGAAATAGTCTCATAGGCCCACAAAATGTATAACTGCACTCAGCTCAGGGCACTTCCGTACAAGCAAACGTGCTCTCTGTATTTGCAATTTGAAGGCTAATGTGAACTTTTACCTTTGAAGAAGTCATTAATATTCTTTATTCATATTTTTTAAGTTGGTTTATTTTTCAAAGTTGTGTTCTCAGAAGTCTATACTTGAACAAAAAAAAAAAAACTTTGCTGAACAATCAGCACAATATGAACAAAAAATATTTATAACAAAACCTTGAACTACCATTTTCTTTTTTCTCCTATATTTCAAAAGATCACCTGATCATTGTTAAAGTGTTTCTTAACATATTTTGAAAAGTCATTTTGTTGTATGTAATACATTTATTCAACCTTGACAGATAAAGAAACAAAAAGAGCACATTTTGTGTTTCTCATATGTTACAAACTGCTGAAATGGGGAAAAGATTTAACTTCTCTTAAAATCATCTTTCCCTCTCACTGCACACTGGGAAATCTCATGCATTAATACTTCATGATTTTGTATTCCATCTCTATATTTTTGACTGTCATTTTTTTGTGTGTTCAACATTAACATATTTACTCATTTGCTCAGTCCTATAATACATAAAAAAT
Organism: Capricornis sumatraensis; assembly: GCF_032405125.1. Taxonomy (NCBI): domain Eukaryota; kingdom Metazoa; phylum Chordata; class Mammalia; order Artiodactyla; family Bovidae; genus Capricornis; species Capricornis sumatraensis. The sequence continues at coordinate 148,193,625 of NC_091070.1, read as the reverse complement.
AATTTTGGAATTGCTTTATCCATATCACTACCAAAAACAAACTTTATAAGAAAAGTTCATAATTTTTTTCAGCTCTCTTTATTCTCAGAATGCATCTCTTTGAGGATACAGAATATAGCATTTCAAAGTTGCATGGTTTAATTTCAATGAGGTATGACATTAAATTTCTTCGGTTTTGCTCTTTTTCAGTATGAAGTTGCTCAGTCGTGTCCAACTCTTTGCGACCCCATGGACTGTAGCCTACCTGGCTCCTCTGTCCATGGGATTTTTCAGGCAATAGTACTGGAGTGGATTGCCATTTCTTTCTCCAGGAGATCTTCCCGACCCAGGAATCGAACCCAAGTCTCCCGCATTGTAGACAGACGCTTTACCGTCTGAGCAACCAGGGAAGTCCGATTTCAGTATGAGGTTCCTTTCTGTCTCCATCTTTGTTGATTTATTAAATTTTTTTTTTTTTTTTAGCAAAACACATGCCTCAAAATCAAAACTTCTAAATAAATACTCAGAAAAATCATAGTCATATCTGTCAGTTCAGTCAGTCAGTTCAGTCGCTCAGTCGTGTCCGACTCTTTGCGACCCCATGAACCGCAGCACGCCAGGCCTCCCTGTCCATCACCAACTCCCTGAATTCACTCAGACTTGCATCCATCGAGTCAGTGATGCTATCCAGCCATCTCATCCTCTGTCGTCCCCTTCTCCTCCTGCCCCAAGTCCCTCCCAGCATCAAAGTCTTTTCCAATGAGTCAACACTTCGCATGAGGTGGCCAAAGGTCTGGAGTTTCAGCTTTAGCATCATTGTATTCCCACCTAATTCACGTGATAATCAACTAAACTACTTTCCCTAGTAAAGGTTTATTTGTTTCAGCAAAATTAAGCAAATATCTATATAGTATAAATTCTTGTTATTTCTTAGAGGAAAGACAGCACGTTAAATGTATACGTTTGCACTGAGCTTTTTCCATACAGTAGCATATCCTAGAACTTGCTCCATGTTATCTTCAAGATATCTCTATTGTAATTTGTATTTATTTGCTTTTTAGCAGCTACATAATACTTCAGAGTGTGAATGTACCTGAGCATATTAAATTTTCTACATATTTAAATTGTTTTTCATTTTTTTGCTAATGCCACAATGAATAATCTTGCGCATATTTTTACTTGTATTTTTTACAGATTGCATCTTCAGACTAACTTTCTGTAGGTGGGATTGCTGGGTCAAAGAGTAAATGAAACAAAACTATAGTTGCATAGCACAGGGAATTATAGTCATTACTTGTCATTCCTAATATTGGTGATTTGTTTCTATTGGATTTCATTTTGGTTAGTCTGACTAAGTGTTTACTAGTTTTCATCCTTTAAATAACTAGTTTTGATTTTACTGATTTTTACCTATTCTGTGTTTTCTTTAAATTCTGTTCTTTATTATTTCCCCTCACTGTACTTTATTTAGGTTTAAACTGCTGCTCTTTTGCTAACTTCTTCAGATTGATACATATAGATCATTTATTTTCAGGGTTTTTCTTCACATATGTACTTTGAGGGCTATTTTTTTTTTTCTGAAGATGTATTCAGTCCCATAACACAAATGTTATATATTCTCTTTTCATTATACTTAAACACAAAACATTTTCTATTAACAATATTTTATTAACAATTCTTCTTTTATGTATGGGTTATTTCATTTTCAAACTTTAGGAGGTTTTTTACTTACTTTCTTATTTACTGATTTCAAATTCAAATCTATTATAGTCAGAACATACTCTGTACTATTTCAGTTATATGAAGTATGCTGAGATTTGCTTTTTGTATGTGTAGTCCACCGTATGAAAATTTGGGGAAATATTCCAAGTACACTCATGTATACTGATTACTTGGATCCAGTGCTCTATATTGTCATTTAGGGTTAAGTTGATTAATCTTTCTTTCCAATTATTCTGTACTTTTACAGATTTTTTTCCTGCTTTATCCATAGCTTTCTGGAAATTTTGTATTAAAAATCTTTCCTTATGATCATGGATTTATATATTTTTTAATTCTTTCAGTGTTTCCTCTATAAACTATATAATTAGGTACATACAAATTTAAAATTATTATATATTCCTGATGAATTGACCCTTTTATCATTATTAAATGCCCCTCTTTACCTCCAGTAATGCTTCCCATCTTGAAATCTATTATATCTAATATGGGCATAGTTACATAAAATTTATGCTGGTTGCTGTTTGAATGTTACACCTTTTTTCCTTTTACTTAACTTTCCACTTTTATTGGGTCCTTATATTTAAGATTTAAGATTTTCTCTCCTGTCTGCAGCATATAATTGTCTTGTCTGGTAATCTTTGACTATTAGTTATAGAGTTTAATAATCTTATTATGAATTTAATCAAGTATTGATACATTTGGATTTACTACTATCTTAATATTTTATTCTATTTACTCCACTTCTTTTAGCTTTCCTTTTCTCTCCCTTCCTAACTTCTTTTGGGTTTATCAAATATTTTTCATTGTATTTTTGTCCTCTGTTACCTTGTAAGTTATACATTCACTAACATTTAAAAATTTTATTTTATCATCCTTGTGTTTTGGGTGGTTCTTCTAAGAATCTTTCAATTCCTAAATCTTATATAAATGTGTGTGTGTGTATTTATATATATTAGCATTCCTAGACAGTGCAAGGATATTAAAATACTTTAACTTCAATTACCTCTTTCTATTTTTGTGCTATTCTTGTCATGTATTTTGATTAAATACCACAGTGCATCATTATTGATCTTTATAGTCACTATTACTTGAACATATTCTCAACTTTACCATTCACATTGTTAGTCTTCCCCTCTCTGCTTTCATTCTTCCCCATGTGGTGATGTTCCTTCTGTTGAAACAAATATTTCCTTTTAGGAGTTTTTGCTGGCATCAAATATTTCCTGTCTTGCCTTTTTTTATAAAGCAATTTATTTTGTCTTCATTTTCGATAGATATTTCCACTAAGAGGAGAATTTTAAGATAACTATCTTTTTTTCTTACCATTTATGATTTTCATATAGGTTTCTTCTGGCTTCCACTTTTTTGTGTAAGAAATAAGTTAAGAATTGTAGAACTGTTACTCTGTCTTTTTTTTTCCTCCAAGATTTGTCCCTTTGTCATTATTTTATATTAATTTTACTATAATGTGCCTAGGTGTCATTGTCTTTGTCTCCATCCTGTTTTGTCTTCTAGTGTTTCTTGAATCTGTAGCTTAATATCTTTCATCAATTTTGGATAATTTGGGGCCTTTATTCAGGTCTTTCTTACTGTTTTAAAAGTCTATGCATCACATATATAAATTCTTTATGTATTAGATGCCTCTTATGCTCTTTTCTTTACTCTTAATCCTTATGAATATTTTTTACTGATTTATCTATCTTATTCACTAATCTTCTTTCTTGTAACTCTTTGATAGCCTGTTAGCAAGGAAGCTGATCTCCTTAATGTAGTCAGGGATTAAGCTACTTGTAACTGGTTTTAGGCTTGGTCTTCTAATTTGCTATTATTCCCAGTGTATACTTCTCCAGAAGGCTTAACTAAATACCTAGAAGATTTGATGTAGTCAAATCTTGCTAGACTTTGAACTCAGTTTTTAATCTCCAAACGGCACTGTAATTCTCTGCCTCTTTTCAACTGTCTGCTTTTAGCTTCTGAGCCTTTCCACCCACACTGCATATGCACTAACAAATGACTCAAAGAGAAAAGCTGCCAAGAATAACACACTTAACTAGTTTTCCTCCTCTCTGGAATCCAGGGTCTCCAAGTTTTTGTTGCCTTGATTGCTTTCTGGTGTGTTCCAACAATTTTTATATCAAATCCAGCTTTATTTTTGCTCTCAGTGGGAGGGTGGTCTGCTACAAACCAGTTCTTCCTAGCTGGAGTATGAAATTTTAGATATTTTTATAAATATATGTTAATGATAACTCCTCTATGAAACTTTTTTCTTATCATCTTATCAGAAATAATTTCTTGCTCCGCTAAATTCCTGTGAATATAGAGATTAATAGGATAGAATCTGGAGCCATTTGACTCAACCACGACTTTGGACAAGTTATTTAATTTTCTTTTTCCTCAGTTTTCTCTTTAATAAGATGGAGATAAAATGTGCACTTATGTCACAGTGCTGTTAGAAAGATTAAATAAGATGATATATGTTAAACACATAGTAAGCATTATGTAAGTGTTAGATATTCTTAGTAATATTATTAGTAATATGATAGCACCTTTCATTAAATATTTTCTTATTTGAGCATATATTGATATAGACCTGACAATTGTATATTCTCTAAGAGGAAATGTCTTCTTCATCTTTATTTGCAAGTCTTGAGTGCTGCCACACATGTCTATCCATTGCATTAATAAATGAATATAAAATTAACTGTATATATTCAAATTGGTTAATTTAATGAAGTGAAATGGCAGTTTGCTTTGAAAGACCCATAGCGAGGGAAAGAAGTTTATTTTTTGCAAATAAGAACTGGATCTGTAGGTTTCCCATATCCATTTTAACACTATTTAGCTCCTTAAAAGAAGAAGTTGGGTTTTTGTGATGTCTTTATTTCAGCACTTAGCCCAGTTCTTGGTTAATGATAGATGCTCAACTAGTGTTCGTCAAGTGACTGAAGCAATGCTCATTCTGTCTTATTTATTACTAGGTACTGATGATCTAAAGTGGTTTTATTGAAAGTTCTTATTTATCTAGATTTCAACATATCAAATCTCCAAAATTAAAAAAAGCTGCAATTTTTCTTTGACGAGTCAGTTTTTGTTTTTTTGTTTTTTTTGAAGAGTCAGTTTTATTTCTCCTTTAGTGAGCTGTATTCCACTGACTATTTTAGAGGCTTCTTTTAAATAATTTGCATCAGGCAGTTATGCTTCTATTATGCTAAACTCTTATCACACAAGTGTGGCCCAGATGTCCATAGACCAAATAACTTAAACATCTCACATGCTACAGAAGACAAAGAGAAATTTTCTATATTTTTTAAGCCAAGAGTTCCCTTTTAAATTTTTGATCCTTATCCTTTTTTTTTTTCATAACATTAGCCAAAGTCTCATGGATCTTATTTTCTATATGTTGCCCTTCAGAGATGTCCTTTGATGACAAGAAGAAAATGTTCAAAGATTTGATCTGGACAACAGAGAACCACAGAGCTGTGCTACTTCTTTTTTCTTTGCCTTGACCTTACCCAGAAGAAAGCACTCCTTTAGGCTCAAACTCTTGAAAATGATTGAAGTCTCTCTTAGGATGTGCTTAGGTCACAGAAAAAAGAAAAAATCATTTAAGTTCCATTCAAGGTACAGCCTCCCTTTACTGTATAGATTAAATTGGAAAGTACCGTTGGGAAGGGAACGAGGATCATGAGTATTTAAAGTTTATTATAAATGAGAAGTTTGTGAACAAAGCCTGCCCATGAGACTGAGGATTGTGTCACATTACTTCTTAAAATCAAATCTGTAAAAAGGAGTACTCACCATACAATCACACCAAAGAACAAAAATTCAGTACATGCCTCATTATCACTCTGAGAATCGCCAGTACCAATGGTCTTTCTTAAGCTCTTGACCACCTTTTGACATTTTTCCTTTAAGTTACATCATCTTTGGCAGCTCACACAGCCCCAAAAAAATTTTGTTTCTTGTCAATTATAACTCTTTTTATGTTTTCTTTCTCATAGATTTTTGAAATGAGGAAAATACATAAGAAAGACATTTCTTAGATGAAGAGAGAAAGGAAATATTTGCCATAAAATGACTCACTGCCAAAGTTACTATTTTACTAGACAAGAGAACCAGCAGTCTTGAAATAAGTGTTTACAATAACAATGTTAAGTATTCATTTATCTATTTGACCATGTTAATTAAAAACGCTATGTACCAGACACTGCAAAATGGCAAGTGAATTTGTACTTGATGCCGATTTGATCCAAGTTTTCTATACTCAGCGTATAGACTGTAAAACAATGCTATCGGGTGAGATTATATAAACCCTATACTATAGCTTTAAAGGTAAATAAAACAACTCCACTCCAAATTATTTCTCATTCCAACTGCTTTTACTGTACTATACTCCATATCTTAGAGTCCACGGGTAAATAAATAATGTGCAATCCATTGTCCTTATTGCCACTGAAAACATAGTATTCATTCAGTGATTCTTTTACTCAACAAACATTCTGATTCTATTGTATGCAAGAACAAACTGTCCATACCCCAATTCAGCGTATTACACAGTGTTGAGATTTTGGGTCTAAGACAGGGATCAGTCCTTTTATCTATGAAAGACCAGGAAATAAATATCTTACAGCTGTAAAAAGGAATGAATTTGAATCAGTTGAGATGAGGTGGATGAACCAGAGCCAGTTATACAGAATGAAGCAAGTCAGAAAAAGGAAAACAAATATCATATGTTGATGCATATATATGGATTCGAGAAAAATGGTACTGATGAACCTATTTACAGGAATAGAGATGCTGACGAAAAGCATGGTCTTGTGGACATAATGGGGGAAGGAGAGGGTGGGAGGAATCGAAAGAATAGCACTGACATGTGTATACTACCATGTGTAAAACAATTAATCGGAAGCTGCTATACAACACAGGGAGCCCAGCCTAATGTTCTCTGATACCCAGAGGGGTGGGATGGGGCATGGGAGGGAGGCTAAGAGGGAATGGATATACAGATACATATGGCTGATTCATCTTATTATACAACAGAAGCCAACATAACATTGTAAAGCAATTATCCTCCAATCAAAAAAAGAAAGAAAAAGAAAAGAATAAATGAGTATCTTAGACATTGCAGATCACAGAGCACTCTCCTGGAGATGCTGCTGTTGGTTTTTCCTTCTTCTTCTCCTCTTTCTCTGTTCCTGCCTCTTCCTTCTCCTCTTCAACCATTTAAAAATGTAAAAATCATTTTTTAGCTTATGGACTGTGCAAAAACAGGCCTTGGGCTGGATTTGGCCAGCAAACCATCATTTGCCAGCCCTTGGTCTAAGGGCATGTCTTTATCAAAATATGCTGAGTTTAAAACTCACTCTCATCCTCTTTAGAGTTTCCCTGTCACCATAATAGGAATATTGAGCTTCATGATTCTCTTCCCATCATTCAATTTCTGCTTCAGTCTCCAGAGGGTAACTTATTAAGCTAGGGAACACATACATTTTATTTAGGAACCACTTTTGCTATGAAACATAATGGTTGTAATTCAACCCAAACTGAAGACCCCTTCAATATTGCTATACAGAATAATTTTTCTCTCAATGATTTAAAATCTCTTGAACAAAAAATAAGATTTTCATTTCCTTCTCAGGTACAAAAATCCAACCAGATGATCTTTCATGCTACTGCTGCTAAGTCACTTCAGTCGTGTCTGACTCTGTGTGACCCCATAGACGGCAGCCCACCAGGCTCCCCCGTCCCTGGGATTCTCCAGGCAAGAACACTGGAGTGGGTTGCCATTTCCTTCTCCAATGCATGAAAGTGAAAAGTAAAAGTGAAGTCACTCAGTCACGTCCACCTCTTCGAGACCCCATGGACTGCAGCCTACCAGGCTCCTCCGCCCATGGGATTTTCCAGGCAAGAGTACTGGAGTGGGGTGCCATCGCCTTGTCTGATCTTTCATATAAAAGGAACAATGTGTTTTAAAATACAATTCTTAAACAATAAAAGTATTGCTCTTTTAAATTGTTAATACCTAAACTCTAGAATCTGTCCTCAAGGATTCCAAAATAGTTTTGCCAAGGCTTAGAGAAGAGAAATGGTCATACACAGACACACACACACAGATGTGGGAAACACACTGACAGAGAGATCAACACACGTTACAATGAAGAAAGTAGATTGAGTTTTGTGTTATGGTTCTTGGAATCAATATCACTTGCTTAGTGTTCTACCTAATATGTGTATATTATGGGTTGTTGTTGTTGTTCAGTTGGTAAGTTATGTCCAACTCTTCGTGACCCCATGGACTGTAGCCTGCCAGGCTACTCTGTCCATTGCCTGGGATTCTCCAGGCAAGAACACTGGAGTGGGTTGCCATTTCCTATTCCAGGGGATCTCTCTGACCCAGAGGTCGAATCAGCATCTCCTGTGACTCTTGCATCGGCAGGCAGATTCCTTACCGCTGAGCCACCTGGGAAGTGGTCGATGAAGGTATAGATGATATAGATGTAGATATAAAAATAGGTTAGATGTAAAGATATAGTTCAGTTCAGTTCAGTTCAGTCGCTCAGTCGTGTCCGACTCTTTGCGACCCCATGAATCGCAGCACGCCAGGCCTCCCTGTCCATCACCAGCTCCCGGAGTTCACTCAGACTGGCGTCCATCGAGTCAGTGATGCCATCCAGCCATCTCATCCTCTAAACACCTCCAAATAATGATGGTTTAAACAAGTTAGGTATTTGTCACTTAAACGTCCTGATGTAGTTAATTCATGGCTTGCATGGCAGCTCCATAGTCTTCTGGGTCCAGGAAGTATCTGTCCTTCTGCTTTTTTTTTATCCCCAAGGTAAGTCCCTCAACCTCATGAGCTGAGATATGGCTTCAGCTCACAAAGGGCAGAGGAAGGATCATATCTCTTTCATCAAAAAGAAATTCCAGAAGCAGCACATCACCTTAGCTAGAACTTAGTCTCAAATTACAGCAGGCTGTAGGGTTAAGAAATGCACTCTTCTAAGAGACATGAAAATCATGTGTTCAAGAGAACAGATATTGAGAAGCAAACAACTCTTTCCCTATAGCGATCAGAATGTTTTGAGATCATTCAGTGACATTGAAAACTAATAGAATTATCTATAAAGGAGAAAACCTTAGAGGTACTTCTGACACAATAAGTAGAACAAATAATCATACCATTGAAAGTTACTTGAAAATATTCAGTGAAGGCTTAAGAAACTTAATTAGAAGACATTATATGACAAAATCAATATAATACATTTTTATATTAGCACTACTTGTGATATTTCTAACTAGCAATAAGAATGAGAGGGAACATTTGTAGTTTGGAGCGTCCCTTATCCAACTTGTGTCAGACTTTATCTTTTTGGGCTGCAAAATCACTGCAGATGGTGATAGCAGCCATAAATCACTGCAGATGGTGATTGCAGCCATGAAATTAAAAGACGCTTACTCCTTGGAAGAAAAGTTATGACCAACCTAGATAGCATATTCAAAAGCAGAGACATTGCTTTGTCAACAAAGGTCCATTTAGTCAAGGCTATGGTTTTTCCAGTGGTCATGTATGGATGCAAGAGTTGGACTGTGAAGAAAGCTGAGCACCAAAGAATTGATGTTTTTGAAGTGTGGTGTTGGAGAAGACTCTCAAGAGTCCCTTGGACTGCAAGGAGATCCAACCAGTCCATTCTGAAGGAGATCAGCCCTGGGATTTCTTTGGAAGGAATGATGCTAAAGCTGAAACTCCAGTACTTTGGTCGCCTCATGAGAAGAGTTGACTCATTGGAAAAGACTCTGATGCTGGGAGGGATTGGGGGCAGGAGGAGAAGGGGATGACAGAGGATGAGATGGTTGGATGGCATCACTGACTCGATGGACGTGAGTCTGAGTGAACTCTGGGAGTTGGTGATGGACAGGGAGGCCTGGCATGCTGAGATTCATGGGGTCACAAAGAGTCGGACATGACTGAGCGACTGAACTGAACTGAACTTATCCAACTTCTTTTTGTTTGGTTAGCTCTGTGCCCAGTTTTCTTCAGAAGATTCACCTCTCCTCCTCTGGTACAGTCTTGGTAGAAATATCAGTAGATACTCTGCTCAACTGAGGGTCTTGAGAATTAAGGTAAACCAATAAGATTCTCTTTGGATACACTAAAACCAAATCAAAATGACACCAAGTTGCAGTGGTTCAGCCTGTGCCTTTCTGATGAACTGTCAAACACATAACATCCTCAATTCCCATTCTATTTGAAATATACATCTATATACATGTTTCTTTATTTCATTGAAACAGCCCAAATTATTCCAATGAATTCTCTTTTGGTTTGTTTTTGGAAGCATCATATCTTGCTACTAACAAACAACAACAAAAATCTGGGGATATCTGGATAATAAATTGTGTACTGGGGTAAATATAAGATATATAGATGTACACACATACACATACAAGCTAATAGGACTCATGAAAAAGATAACAGAATTTTACTATATTGCTTTCTCTTTTGTGTATACTTGGTTTATTTTGTTTTTTTGCATGTATATGCTAAAAGGTGAAATATCCTACTCTAATTGTTTGGGAAACAATGGGAGGAAGTGGTAGCCGGAGAGAAGGCACATGATTTGGTAGATGGGGAAAGGTAAAATGAAACATTTTTAGGCCAGATGGAGTATGTACCCAGCAGCCTAATGATCTTGAGAGAGTGATTTTTCTGGGTTATACACAAGTCTAATATTTTTAAAGCCCTTGTTCCTAAGGATAAAATCATGCAATACAAATGAAAACACAAAGTGTGAATTAAATGCCTCTGGTTATATGAATACTGAGGGCTTTTTTTAATGTATGTGTGTGTCTTTATTATTGCTCTTCTATTGTCATTTCAAAAAATGAATTTCTAAGACAGCCCTTCTAAAAGGTACTTTAGGCTTAATGGCTACAGCATTTCTCAAAGTGTTCAGAGGGTCAACTTGATTCAATTATTTTCTTTTGGATAAAAGGAACAAACATTTTTGAGAATCTACTATGTTGGTTCTTAACCCCATTTGAATATTAGATTCACGAGAGAGCTCTTTAAAATGCAGATTTCCAGAACATTTAAAGGCTTCCTCCTCATCACTGTGATTTTGACACATCTAGCAAGTGCTAAGGATTGTACCTTGCATTCTTCATATATAAGATCACACAGGGTAGTGGAGCAATTAAGAGGTCAGGCTCTGGACCCAGATTCCATTCAAATCCTGCCTGAGCACAAATTGGCTAGATAACTCTGGGCAATTTACTTAGCCTTATTGTATTTTGTGTTCCTCTGCTATAAAATGAGGACAGCGTTATTTTTGCTTCATTCTATTGTAATTTCTGGGTGGTTAGCATTCATTATTGTGGATTGCATAATAACTGATTTTAAATCCTTATAAAAATCCATTGAAGTTACTATTATTTTCATTTTAAATATAGGGAAATTTAGAGATGAAAAATGATTTTCCCAAGGTCATCTAAGCTAAGATGTGGTACATTAGCAATGATGGAGATTATATGAAAAACAATTACTGGAGTGAGTTTTGGTCATGGTGACCTCGGAATTGTTACAGAGTGCCTAAGTAGAGAAGTAATGTCAATTGTGTCATGTGGCTGTATGTCTCAGCAGAGTGACCCTGGCATAGGGATATTCATTTGGGTCTGTGACATGTAAACTGTGACTGAATGCCTGTGACTGAATATGGGAGGAAGAGTGAGCTCATGCAGGAATCACATACAGAAGATAGCAGAAGGCTATTACAGGTCTTGAGAATGTCAACATTTTACAGGACACATAGTCAAAGTGGAGACTGAAACAAGACTAAGAAGCCAGAGGCAATAGCAAACTCTGAGAAAGTGCTAACATAGAAAATTAGAGTGTGGGGTTTCACTAGAGAATGTTACTTAAAAGTGTTAAATAAACCCAAAGGTTTGAGGAAAAAGTTGTCACATGGTTTGAGAACATTAAAGGTGATCTGGGTCCTAAGGCACAACAGTTACCTAGAAAAAGATAACGGCAGGGGTTAAGCAAAATAATGGAAAATGAAGGTAATGGATTTGTGGCTCAGTAACAATTTCCTCTGACCACTTTTTTTGAACTGAACCACTTCTGAATGAGTATATTATATGTGTGTCTGTTCAGGCATGAATGTAAATCAGAAGTGTAAACATTTTGAAGACTTTGCACAGTGAGCTTATGAAACTTAACCCCCTTGAGTAGCAAAGTGAAGCTGCAAGTCAATGCTGAGTAGAAAGAGTCTTAAGATGTGACAACTGTTGCCAAGTAAAGAGAAGGAAGCTTATGTTTTATTTTAAAGTTAATTCCATACAGGGGAAAATTGAAGTTATTGTTTTTGTTTAATTCCCAATAGTCTAGGATCCAACAAATTTTGGCAAAACATTGCTATCATACTACAATGGTTTCAAGTTTGTTTTCTTCATGTGATTGGAGATGGTTTTAAAATTCAATAATTTTATGTTAATATGACAAACACTCAAAATTTCTGAATACAGAATTAATGACATTTTCTAAAATGAATGCATGGACATGAAAGCAAAAGGAATTTGTGTTTGAAGTAAAATTGTGAAGTTTTACAGATCATTCACCATACCACAAAGAGACATGACTTACTTCTATAGTATCAAAGTATCACATGTAAGCAATTTACTTTATACTTTCCCCTTTTTATTTTAGAAGTATATCTATATGACACGTGCTTTAGTGGAAGTATAACTCAACATAGAGTTACACTGATGAGTTACTTCATTTATTTTATGATGTATTAAAATCATTCTACTTTCTTTCAGTTCTGTGAACAACAATCTTACTCCAAATGTGGTGACACTATATTTGCTGTTGATTTTGGGGCTGTTTCTTTGACTGAACATTTTAGCAGGGATCCAGTTATGCTGCTCACTCAATGGACTGCAGAGAAAAACATAACACCCAAAGACAGAGTAATGAAAATAACATGGGAGTCAAGTACGTGTCTTAGTCACTCAGTCGTGTCCAAATCTCTATGACCCCATGGACTGCAGCCCACCAGACTCCTCTCTCTGTTGTATTCTCCAGGCAAGATTACTGGAGTAGGTTACCATTTCCCAGTCCAAGGGATCTTCCCCACCCAGGCCTGTTACTAAATGCTGGGAGCTAGTGGGGCAGTGGGATGTAGGGAGAGGCCTCTGGAACAACGTTACAGAGCAGAAACTGATCACCTCCCCAAACGAGATTACACTGAAGTCACAAAGAGGAAAATAAAGCCATCTACCAAAATGCATGCAACTACATCTTAGAGAATATGTGTGTAAAAGGAAATCTTTTCCGTAGGAATATTTGAATGACTGGATCAAGTCAATATTTGTCAGCGGTCTCTTACTCAAGGACAAAGGTTGTGACTCAGTTCTTGATAGAGAAATACAAAAGTAAGCTTTTGGCATCTTTTTGTTGAGTTGTATGACTGGTGCGCATATCCTCTAAGGGCAGGAACTGACATATTTTTTATTCCCTGCTCAGAAAGTCCCTTGCCAGTATTCCATGCTAAATACACATTTGGTATTTGGGGAAAAATATGGACATTATAAGCATACAGACTTGAATACCCACCCTGACCTCAGTCAGCACTAGACATATCCATATTTGCAAGTTCCTTAAGCATTCTGAGGTTGATTTCCTTCATTTTTGAATAATAATATATAGGTTGAAGGTTTGTTGCAAGGAGTAAATAATGTGACAATTGTGCTATAATGCTTTATTATCTCTTAATATAATGCTTAAGATTGATGATATTGAATAAATATTAGTTCTATTCTTTTCTTCCCTTTATGATTCTTGTTTATACTTAATTCATGATTTCCTGTGAAAACTCAGTGACTTGCATTAACGTCCCTGATTTTGGCCCAGGACAGTCCTCCATTACTGATTCTTGGTTCCTGACTCTAGGCCTCACATACTTGCTCTATAGCCATGATCTCCTCACCTCCGTACCCTACCCCAGACTCCCTCATTTCCAGGACATATACTCTAGAAGTTCTTCCACCACTCTGTCTATCCTTACTTGCTCCACATTCCTCTCCATTTTTGATCCAACCATCTGGATACGGACACTATGACAGGTCCTGGCCTTTAACTTCCCGGTTCTCACATTGCGTAGTGTCTTTATGACCTGTTCTGGGAATGTCTTCCTTCATCAACTCCATTCCACATTCAAAACTGTCTTTAAAGTGCAGTTCAAATACTACCTCTTCCAGAAAGGCAACTCTCATCTTAGAAACAAAGAACGACTTAATCCTAAATCGACATCTGGAAAGTGATCCATTCCCAAGTCTTAGTTGTGTCGTTGTTACTGATGTGTTTGTCGCCTTGCACTAGGTAGGCAGCATCACCCAGGGAAGACCTCTGCAGACTTTGAAGCTTGGGTGATTAGAGATTAAATCCAGAATCCGTAATCCTGTGTAACACTGTGTTAGTTACTTCATTTCCTTGTGACTTAATTTCCTTGTAACTGAAATTGAAAGAACGCTTACCTTAGAGTGTCTCTCTGAGGATTAGAGATGATACAGATGAAACATCCAGAGTTCCTGAGATAAAATAAGTCCCTATTCAATGATGATTGTTGTTAATGGATTTGTGTGTGTGTGTCTTATTACTTCTCATATTACCTTGCATTTGTCTTAATGTTTAATCAATGTTGAACTTGTTATAATTTTTCAGAGTGAGGCTTTTATTTGTATCCTTTTAGTAAATCCAACTCTTGTCTTCCCTGATTAAGTACCTAATATATTGTTGCTATGCATATATTAGGCCTGAATAATTTCAAAACAGATAGATGAATGATCCAGTTTATATCTATGAATGAAATCACTATTTTTATTGTCATGTCTAAGTACTAACAATTTGAGCTCATAAAACATAGAACTACTAAAATTAAGCAGCTAAATCTTGAGACAACATGAAGATGGCCTTTGGAATTAAGATTTGTTTACATCTAATATTATTTTATTTTTATATTGTCTGCATTTATTTACTAATATTTTATTTGTTGATATTTTATACTACTTCATAAAATTTTTAGCAACCAATTTTTTAAATGTATGAGTAGCATTATATGTATGAGACTATATTATGACTATATATGTATATAGTATAATATATGTGTGTACATATATACATATATATTTATAACAGTGATATTTAAAGTAACTTATTCAGAATTTTTTATTTGTTCATTTGAACCCAGCTTCATCCAAACAAACACCTGATAAAAATACCAAAGGACATTACCACATACATATATCATGGAGATAAATAGAAATATCAAAGGTGTGGTAATTGCCCTCATATACTCTAATTCATGTAATGAGGTTATAGTAAGGAAAATTATACATTTCCTGACACAGAAAGTAGAGCTAGTGAATTTTCTACATAGTACATATCTATATATTAATGGCATGTATATATTAATGGCATGTATATCTTAGCTTTGTGTATCATCCATAGCTCTTGGGTGAGTTGTTACTAAATAACTATATGCCTCTTATCTATTTTTACTAGATCAATATCTCCTATGTCACACTTTGACCTCCTAGAGGTAACAGCATTGAACCTATATGACAGATAATAATGGAATACTGTTTTTATTGCAGTGAAAAGAAAAAGAAATACTAAAGGGATTAATACATAGTGCAATTGCTTATTAAATGACTCAAAATCACTTGATATGTACAGTATATTATGTGTAAGGTCTGTATGTACTCAGTCGTGTCTGATTCTTTGAGACCCCATAGACTGTAGCCTGCCAGGCTCTTGTGCCCATGAGATTTCCCAGGCAAGAATACTGGAGTGGGTTGCCATTCTCTTCTCCAGGGATTGAACCCATGTCTCTTATGTCTCTTGCATTGGCAAGTGGGTCCTTCACCAATAGCACCACCTGGGAAGCCCTGAGTATAGGATAGTGTAAACATGGGGCTTCCTAGGTGGCGATAGTGGTAAAGAACCCACTTACCAGTGCAGGAGATGTAAGAGACTTGGGTCAGTCCCTGGGTTGGGAAGATCCCCTGGAGAAGGGACTGGCAACCTGCTCCAGTGCTCTTGCCTGGGAAATCCCACAGAGAGAGGAGCCTGGTGGGTTACAGTCCATAGGGTTGCAAAGAGTCGGACACGACTGAAGCAATTTGGCATGTACACATGCATAGTCTATTAAGCATATGATAGCATCTGTCTAATATATATATATATATACATATATATATATATATATACCTTAATTTAAAAATGACTTATTGCTAAAACATGAAAACCATCATGAGCCTTCAGCAAGTTGAAAATATTTTTGCCGGAGGATTTGAAATATTGTGAGAATTACCAAAATGTGACAGAGACATGAAGTGAGCAAATGCTTTTGGAAAAACAACACCCATAGACTTGCTAGACACAGGGTTGTCACAGACCATTAACATCTAAAAACTGTAATACAGTGAAACAAGGTGTGTCTGTATTCATTTAATGGAATAGTACACAGCAATGAGATTAACAAATTGTAAGTACATGGATAAATTTAAAAACATAAAATTGAGCAACAGAAGCCAAGAACATGTTCTGTATGATTTCATTCATGTGAAATTCAGAAGACACTTAAAACTATAGTGTTTAAGAATACAAGCTTAAGGAAGGGTTTACCATACAAGGCATGATAATGATTACCTTTTTGGGATAGTAATTAAAAGGTAGTAAATGGCAACCCACTCCAGTGTTCTTGCCTGGAGAATCCCAGGGACAGGGGAGCCTGGTGGGCTGCCGTCTATGGGGTCGCACAGAGTCGGACATGACTGAAGCAACTTAGCAGTAGCAGCAACTGTTACCAAACTTGCAAAAATAAAAGTATCACATGGAAATACTGTAAACAATTGCATGCCAACAAATTAGATAATTTAGAGGAAATGACCAAATTCATAGAAATACAAGTTACCAAAACTGACTCAAGAAAAAAAATAGAAAATTTGAGTAGACCTATAACAAAAAGAATGAAATAGTAATTTAAAGACTTCCCACAAAGCAAAGCTCAGAATTTGATAACGTGACAGGTGAATTTTATCAAACATTTAAATAGGAATTAATAGCAACCCTTCACAAACTTTTCCAAAAAACAGAGGGAGAAGGAACTCATTCTATTGAGTCAGTGTTACCCAGATACCAAAATCAGTCAAAGATATCAAAGAAAAGTCCCATGTCCCATATACTTTTCTGATCCACATCAGAAGTGCAGCCAACAGGTCACACAACCAGAATCTAGAGCACAAAGTGCATAAGTCAGAGCATACTCTCTGGCTCTGCCCTGCCCCTACAGACCTCCCCTCATCCTTCTACAGTCCAGGGGGTGAGAACCCTGGCACCCTGTGTACTCTCTACAGCCATGGAGAACCTCCCTACCTTAGGAACCAGTATAAGAAAGCCATATTGAGCAATCACATGCAGAACTGGGAGAGGCAGAGGGCAAATAAAGGCACCTATCAAGTTCACTAGTTGACAGAAACAAGGGCCAGGTGGTAGAAACCAGAGGAGGCTTTTGTGGTTGCAGAGTTTCACTGACAGGCTTATCTGGAGCAGGAAAGACCACAGTGAGCATGGTTTTGGAGGAGTACTTGGCTTGCCAGGATACCATGCTTTACTTTGGATGGTGACAACATTCATCAAGCTCTCAATAAAAACCTTGGCTTTAGTCTTGAACAGAGATGGGAATGTTTGATGAGTTGCAGAAGTTACTAAGCTGTTTACAGGTGCTGGCTTAGTGTGCATCACATATTTTATACTACCTTATACTCGAGATCTTGGGCTCCAAAATCACTGCAGATGGTGAATCACTGCAGTCCCTTTGGAAGGAAAGCTATGACAAACCTAGAGAGTATATTAAAAAGTAGAGACATCACTTTGCCAACAAAGATCTGTATTGTCAAAGCTATGGTTTTTCCAGTAGCCATGTACCAATGTGACAGTTGGACCATACGGAAGGCTAAGCGCTGAAGAATTGATGCTTTCCAACTGTAGTGCTCGAGAGGATGCTAGAGTCCCTTGGACAAGAAGATCAAGTAAGCCAATCCTAAAGGAAATCAACCCTGAGCATTCACTGGAAGGACTGATGCTGAAGCTGAAGCTCCAGTACTTGGACCACCTAATGCCAAGAGCTGACTCACTGGAAAGACCCTGATGCTGGGAAAGACTGAAGGCAAAAGGAGAAGGGGGTGGCGGCAGATTAGATGGTTATATAGCACTACCAACTCAATGGACATGGATTTGGGTGGACTTCAAGAGATAGTGGGACAGGGGAACCTGGTGAGCTACAGTCCATGAGATAGCAAAGAGTCAGACACAACTTAGCAACTGAACAACAACAGCAACAATACTCAAGATCACCACAAGTGAAGTCGCTCAGTCGTGTCCAACTCTTTGTGACCCATATACTGTAGTCTACCAGGCTCTCCATCCATGCGATTTTCCAGGCAAGAATACTGGAGTGGGTTGCCATTTCCTTCTCCAGGAGATCATCACAACCCAGAGGCTGAACCCTGGTCTCCCACATGGTAAGCAGATGCTTTACCGCCTTAGCCACCAGGGAAGTCAACCTCGCTAGGGGCATCCTGTGTTGGCTTGAGCTGTCAAGGTCAGAATCCAAAGGTGGATTTTTGGCTGGAGGGAGCATCTTGTCCTGGGTCCTCCCCTGGGAAAATCACCAGGGAAGTGAGGACCCTCTCAGCTGCAGGGCCCCTGGACTCCTAAGGCTGCTTGATGCTGGCTGCTGGGGTTCCCTTCTAACAGTCGATCTGGGCCACCACAGACTAGCTGGAGGCAGCTGCCACCATTTCCACCAACAAGAAACAGGTGGGCCACACCCTGGCTAGAAAGAAAGAAAGTGCAGTTTCTCAGTAGTGTCTGATTCTTTGTAACCCTATGGACTGTAGCCTACCAGGCTCCTCTGTCTATGGAATTTTCCAGGCAAGAGTACTGGAGTGGGTTGCCATTTCCTTCTCCAGGGGATCATCCGGACCCAGGGATTGAACCTGGGTCTCCCGCATTGTAGGCAGATGCTTTACAATCTGAGCCACCAGGGAAGGTGTTCTTTTTCAAGATCACCATATTGCATGGCAAATTCCTCAGGGTGTGTTTGCCACTTTTTTTTTTTTTTTGAAGTATTTGTTGATGCTTCCCTGTATGTTTGTGAACAGAGCTATTAAAGACTCTAACAAAAACCACAGGCTAGAGAATTAAAGATTTCATTTGAATCAGTTCTGAATATAAAAAACCAAAGACCCCTGAACTGATGCTGAAAATAGACGTGATAGAAATGACTGTATGCAGTAAGAGTTTTGGAACTTCTCTGGGAACAGGGTGTTGTACCTGTGACATCCTGTGTGTGCCAGAAAATAAACTTCATTTGGCAAAAACAGATGGAGAAAAATTACAGCATTAAAAATTAATAAAGTGGATATGCAGTGACCTACAGGTTTTGGCAGAAGGTTGGCCCAGCCCATTGAATGGTTTTATGAGAGAGAGGCAGAACTTGCAATACCTTCATTTTGATTGTCTTCTGGATGGGGGTGTCATTTTAATTTGTCAGTGCCTGTAGTTCTGACAGGCTACTCAAAAAGATAAATGCTGGACATCTGGACAGCATTTTCCCTGATGTAAAAGGGTCACTGTTTGGCTCTTCTTTACAATATTGAGCTTTTTTTTTTTTTTTTTTTTTTTTAACACAGAAAGAAAGAGCACTGTGTTAGACAGGAA
The DNA here is from genome assembly GCF_032405125.1 of Capricornis sumatraensis. NCBI lineage: Eukaryota > Metazoa > Chordata > Mammalia > Artiodactyla > Bovidae > Capricornis > Capricornis sumatraensis. The sequence goes on along the minus strand of NC_091070.1, from coordinate 148,174,139 downwards.
GGAACAGCATTCAGGACCACCCCTACATCAAGATTGTTTTACAGAAAGGAGATTGGCTGATAGGAGACTTTCAAGTCTTTGACCAAATTTATTGGAATAAATGATCTTTGTCAGTATCCCACTCTTACTGAGCTAAAGCAGATGTTTAAAGACATGAATGCTGATGCTGTATTTGTATTTAATTACAAAACCTAGTGTACAATGGACATGCTCTTTTAATGCGGGATACTCAAAAGCAAATTCTAGAGGGGGCCTACAGGTTCCCTGTCTTTCTCCTTCACCCTGTTGGTGACTGGACAAAAAGATAATAATGTTCCTTTGATGTGGCACATGAAGCAGCAAGCTGAACTGCTGGAGGAAAAAATCATGAATTCTGAAACAGCAGTGGTGACCATCTTCTATCAAGCATGCTGGACCAAATGTGGTCCAATAGCACTGCAGATTCTATTCTGCAGTCTGGAATCAAGATTGCCGGGAGAAATATCAATAACTTCAGATATGCAGATGACACCACCCTTATGGCATAAAGTGAAGAGGAACTAAAAAGCCTCTTGATGAAAGTGAAAGTGGAGACTGAAAAAGTTGGCTTAAAGCTCAACATTCAGAAAATGAAGATCATGGCATCTGCTCCCATCACTTTATGGCAAATAGATGGGGAAACAGTGGAAACAGTGTCAGACTTTATTTTTTGGGCTCCAAAATCACTGCAGATGGTGATTGGAGCCATGAAATTAAGACTCTTACTCCTTGGAAGAAAAGTTATGACCAACCTAGATAGCATATTCTAAAGCAAAGATATTACTTTGGGAACAAAGGTCTGTCTAGTCAAGGCTATCATTTTTCCACTAGTTGTGTATGAATGTGAGAGTTGGACTATGAAGAAAGCTGAGCACTGAAGAATTGATGCTTTTGAACTGTGGTGTTGGAGAAGACTCTTGAGAGTCCCTTGGACTGCACGGAGATCCAACCAGTCCATTCTAAAGGAGATCGGTCCTGGGTGTTCTTTAGAAGGAATGATGCTAAAGCTGAAACTCCAATACTTTGGCCACCTCATGCGAAGAGTTGACTCATTGGAAAAGACTCTGATGCTGGGAGGGATTGGGGGCAGGAGGAGAAGGGGACGACAGAGGATGAGATGATTGGATGGCATCACAGACTCAATGGACGTGAGTTTGAGTGAACTCCGGGTGTTGGTGATGGACGGGGAGGCCTGGTGTGCTGCGATTCATGGGGTCCCAAAGAGTCGGACACGACTGAGCGACTGAACTGAACAGAACTGAGCATTGCAGAACACTGATGGTTTCAAGAGTCAATGTTTATAATGTTGAATAAGACTGCTGGCATATCTCATCCAGAAAACAGGGATGGGTCTTTAAAAGCCAATTCACTATAGCAATTGTAGCAAGAAAAAGAAATGCAAGAAGGTGAAATGGTTGCCTGAGGAGGCCTTACAAATAGCTAAGAAAAGAAGAGAAGCTAAAGGTAAAGGAGAAAGGGAAAGATAAACCCAACTGAATGCAATGTTCCAAAGAATGGCAAGGAGAGATAAGAAAGCCTTCTTAAGTGAACAATGCAAAGAAATAGAAGAAAGCAATAGAATGGGAAAGACTAGAGATCTCTTCAAGAAAAGTAGAGATACCAAGGAAATATTTTATGCAAAGATGGGCACAATAATGACAGAAGTAGCAAGGACCTAACAAGCAAAAGGTTGCAAGAATACACAGAAGAACTATACAAAAAAGGTCTTAATGACCCAGATAACCATGAGAGATAACCATGTCACACACCTAGAGCCAGACTTGCTGGAGTGTGAAGCCAAGTGGGCTTTAGGAAGCATTACTCAAACAAAACTACTAGCGGAGGTGATGGAATTCCAGTTGAGCTATTTCAAATTCTAAAAGATGATGCTGTGAAAGTGCTGCACTCAGTATGCCAGCAAATTTGGGAAACTCAGCAGTAGCCACAGGACTGGAAAAGTTCAGTTTTCACCCCAATCCTAAAGAAGGGCAATGCCAAAGAATGTTCAAACTACTGCACAGTTGCACTCATTTCACAAGCTAGCAAAGCAGTACTAAAAATCCTTCAAGCTAGGCTTCAATAGTACATGAACCAAAAACTTCCAAATGACAAGTTGGATTTAGAAAAGGCAGAGGAACCAAAGATCTAATTGCCAGCTTCCTCTGGATCATGGAAAAAGCCAGGGAATTCCTGAAAAACATCTACTTCTGCTTCACTGACTACACTAAAGACTTTGTGTGGATCACAACAAAGTGGAAATTTGAACAACAGAATGGGTCAGAACTGGGCAAGGAGTACATCAAGGCTGTATATTGTCACCCTGCTTATTTAACTTCTATGCAGGGTACATCATGAAAAATGCTGAGCTGGATGAAGCTCAAACTGGAATCAAGATTGACAGGAGAAATATCAAGAACTTCAGATATGCAGATGCAGATGCCACCACCCTAATGGCAGAAAGTGAAGAGGAACCGAAGAGCCTCTATATGGAGAAAGGAAAGTGAGAAAGCTGGCTTAAAATTCAAACCAAGATCATAGTATCTTGATCCATCTCTTCATGGCAAATAGATGGGAGAAAATGGAAACTGTGACACATTTTGGTTTTTTGGGCTCCAAAATCACTGGACTGCAGCCACAAAATTAAAAGATGCTTGCCCCTTGGAAGAAAAGCTATGACAAACCTAGACAGCATATTAAAAAGCAGAGACATCACTTTGTCAACAAAGGTCTCTATAGTCAAAGCCATGGTTTTTCCAGTAGCCGTGTATGGATGTGAGAGTTGGACCATAAAGGCTGAGGACTGAAGAACTGATGGTTTTGAGCTGTGGTGCTGAAGAAGACTCTTGAGAGTCCCTTGGACTGCAAAGAGATCAGACCAATCAATCCTAAATGAAATTAATCCTGAATATTCATTGGAAGGACTGATGCTGAAGCTGAAGCTCCGATATTTTGGCAACCTGATGAGACGACCTGACTCACTGGAAAAGACCCTGATGTTGGGAAAGACTGAGGGCAGGAGAAGGGGACAACAGAGGATGAAATGTTTGGATGGCATCATCAACTCAATGGACATGAGTCTGAGCAAACTCCAGGAGATAGTAAAGGACAGGGAAGCCTGGCATGTTGCAGTCTGTGGAATTGCAGAGTTGGATATGACTGAGTGACTGAAGAACCACAGCAATGTGGAAAATGGATTGGAGTGTACAAAGAGAGGAAATTAGAATGGAAAGGAAGCAATTGCAACAGATAAGACTCCAGATGATAAGTGTTGGACTGAAGTACTGGTAGTAATGACATAGAAACAAATTAATTTGACAATTATTTTGGAGGCAGCTTCATAATGTATTGAATGTCGGTTACTTAAAGATAAGGGAAAGGTGAGAAAAAAGACTTTATGTTTTCTGATTAGTAAACAAGATGGATAGTTGATTCAACAACAAGAAAGAGAACACTGGAGAAGGAACTGTTTGTAGAGGAGGGTTTGGAGAAAGACAGATCACAGTATACAACTAAATCTATTGAATTTAAGTACCAAAGATGAAATAGACCTGTCAAGAGACGGGAGATGAGTTTATGTGCAAGCAAGAAACAGAGACGAGAGAAACTGGAGGTCCTACTGAGTAAGGTGAAAAGGTCTTGTTTTTTTCCTAGTAGTTTGGTTCCATTTCTACAGATCTGTCTGCTCATTCTCATTCTGCAATTGTATCTTTCTGTTCCTTGAAATCAAAGGATCTTTGAATAATAGTCAAGATATCTTTCCCTCTTCAGTCTCTCAGGTCAAAATATCTATGCAGTATTTGTGGTAGAAATGTTTCAGTAACAGGTGAAAATAAAATAAAAGCCTCTAAACTCAAAATTATTCAAACAACAAAGAGGATTACTGACTTAAGTAACTGAAAAGTCAGAATAAGTCTCGATCTCACACCTCAGATGAACTCTCCAAGGATCTTCTTTCTCATCTCCTCTCTACTCTGGCCCTGTGGTGGCTGTATCCCTGCTCTGCCCTGGTAGCTCTCTGGGAGTTTGAGGTTCTTCTGACAGTTTCAGCAGAATGTTTGCAGCAGTTCTTCATCCTCAGGGAAGTGAGAATCCTCTTACAGTAGCTGTTATACATCAGTTTCCTTTCACTGGCCTGAACATTTATTGGTTTCCCTGGTGGCTAGATGACAAAGAACCTGCCTGACAATGTCGGAGATGTGTGTTCAATCCTTGGGTCAGGAAGCTCTTCTGGAGAAGGAAATGGCAACCAACTCCAGTATTCTTGTCTGGGTAATCGGCGAGCTTTGGTGATTGGGGTCGCAAAAGAGTCAAACATAACTTACTAACTAAACAACAACTATTTCAATCCCTGTGACAAGATTAACAAATATTCCTTATTTTGTAATGGGATTATATCTCATGCATCATACATTGACAATATCAAAGTTGAAATGCATTTAATACACCTAGTATAAGAAAAATAATATCTTAGCTTCAGTTCAGTTCAGTCACTCAGTCTTGTCCGACTGTTTGTGACCCGATGAATCGCAGCACGCCATGCCTCCCTGTCCATCACCAACTCCCGGAGTTCACTCAAGCTCATGTCCATTAAGTCGGTGATGCCATCGAGCCATCTCATCCTCTGTCGTCCCCTTCTCCTTTTGTCCCCAATCCCTCCCAGCATCAGAGTCTTTTCCAGTGAGTCAAATGTTTCCATGAGGTGGCCAAAGTATTGGAGTTTCAGCTTTAGCATCAGTCCTTCCAATGAACACGCAGGATTGATCTCCTTTAAAATGGACTGGTTGGATATCCTTGCAGTCCAAGGGACTCTCAAGAGTCTTCTCCAACACCACAGTTCAAAAGCATCAATTCTTCAGTGCTCAGCTTTCTTCACAGTCCAACTCTCACATCCATACATGACCACTGGAAAAACCATACCCTTGACTAGATGGACCTTTGTTGGCAAAGTAATGTCTCTGCTTTTTAATATGCTATCTAGGTTGGTCATAACTTTCCTTCCAAGGAGTAAGTGTTTTTAATTTCATGGCTGCAACCACCATCTCCACTGATTTTGGAGCCCCCAAAAAGAAAGTCTGATACTGTTTCCACTGTTTCCCCATCTATTTCCCATGAAGTGATGGAACCAGATGCCATGATCTTCGTTTTCTGAATGTTGAGCTTTAAGCCAACTTTTTCACTATCCTCTTTCACTTTCATCAAGAAGCTTTTTAGTTCCTCTTCACTTTCTGCCATAAGGGTGGTGTCATCTGCATATCTGAGGTTATTTATATTTCTCCCGGCAATCTTGATTCCAGCTTATGCTTCTTCCTGACCCGCATATAGGTTTCTCAAGAGGCAGGTCAGGTGGTCTGGTATGCCCATCTCTTTCAGAATTTTCCACAGTTTATTATGATCCACACAGTCAAAGGCTTTGGCATAGTAAATAAAGCAGAAATAGATGTTATTCTGGAACTCTCTTGCTTTTTCCATGATCCAGTGGATGTTGGCAGTTTGATCTCTGGTTCCTCTGCCTTTTCTAAATCCAGCTTGAACATCTGGAAGTTCACAGTTCACGTATTGCTGGAGCCTGGCTTGGAGAATTTTGAGCATTACTTTACAAGCTTGTGAGATGAGTGCAATTGTGCGGTAGTTTGAGCATTCTTTGGCATTGCCTTACTTTGGGATTGGAATGAAAACTGACCTATTCCAGTCCTGTGGCCACTGCTGAGTTTTCCAAATTTGCTGGCATATTGAGTGCAGCACTTTCACAGCATCATCTTTCAAGATTTGAAATAGCTCAACTGAAATTCCATCACCTCCACTAGCTTTGTTCATAGCAATGTTTTCTAAGGCCCACTTGACTTCACATTCCAGGATATCTGGCTCTAGGTGAGTGATCACACCATCGTGATTATCTGGGTCATGAAGATCTTTTTTGTACAGTTGTTCTGTGTGTTCTTAGCCTAGCATAGTTTAAACAAGGTCAGAAATCATATATATAAAAACTAAGAAACAGAAACTTCAATTAAATAGAGTTGGGAGACCAGAACAGTGATCTCTTGACTTAAGATCATAGCCAGATACAAAAATTAGACTTCTCCTATTTCCTGGAAAGGACTCAGCCACTAAAAATCAAAGACTCTTTGTTTACTATAGCCACCCCCCCAACTTCCTCTTTTGAAATTATAAAGATAGTGTCTTACAGTTCCTCCATACATTTTAATCTGTTGCTATCATCATATTTCGATCTTTAATCCACACAAAATTAATTATGGTCTTTTGTTAGAGACCTTTTCCTTTTGCTATATTAATAATAAAATGTCTGAATATTATTTAATCAATAGCCTATCCTCCACTGGTAGGCATTGGTTCCTCTGCCATATATAAGCTTTCCATTCAAACACTGATCTATTTCAAGTCTCTGTTCAATTCCATTGGTGTATTTATCTTTCCCAGAACAATGCATACTGTCATTATTGTTTATAGTTTTATAGCTTATATTAAGTATTTTTATATGAAAAGAAATCTCCTTGTATTGTGCTTCTTCCAAATTATTGTGGATATTTTCATCTTTGAGATTTCCATATACATGCTTTATCATCATCCTGTCAAGTTCCATGTAGGTTAAAAAAAAACAAAACAAGATTTTGACTGGAATTTTTTATTTCTCTGGCTCAGATATCCAGTTTTGGTAGCGGTGGAGAGGGTGAGGCTTAGATATTAATTATTGATTTTTTTTTTTTTATCACTGAGGATTAGTCAGGATTTTAATTCTTCTGAATCACTATTGGCTAGTTACATTTCTCTAGAAAACTGAACAGTTTGTCTTAAGTTTTCAAACTTAATAACATAAGATCTTTTTAAAAATATCTTATCTTTCTATTTACATAGTTAGGATTTTTTTCTCTGTTCATGTGCTTCTTGGATGGATTCTCTCTCTTTCTTTCTTGCTCAGTCTTGCCAGAAGGTGTCTATTTTATTAGATTTTTCAAAAAATGAGTGTTTGGCTCTGTGGATCCTCTCTATTTTTTTTTCTATTCAATTAATTTATCCTCTTATTATTTCACTCTTCCAACTTCCTTTCATTTTATTGTGCTGTTCTTTTTCTAACTGCTTTGAGTTGAATACTTAGGTCATCACTTTTCAAACTTTATAAGTAATAAGAGTGTTAAAGGCAGGAGGAGAAAGGAGCAGCAGAGGATGAGATGGTTGAATGGCATCACTGATTCAATGGACATGAGTCTGAGCAAATTCCAGGAGATGGTGCAGGACAGGGAAGCCTGGTGTGCTTCAGTTCATGGGGTTACAAAGAGTTGGACACAACTTACAACTGAACAACAACAACAAATAAGAATGTTAAAATTATTTTAAGTAATGGATATTTCATCAATTTTCAATCCTAGATATTTTCTAATGTTCATCATTATTCCTGTTTAGAAACAAACATCATTTGAAAGTGTCTTTTATTATAATTTCCAAGTTCAGTTCAGTCCGATCACTCAGTTGTGTCCAACTCTTTGCGACCCCATGAACCAGAGCATGCCAGGCCTCCCTGTCCATCACCAACTCCCGGAGTCCACCCAAATCCATGTCCATTGAGTTGGTGATGCCATCCAACCATCTCAGCCTCTGTCATCCCCTTTTACTCCTGCCCTCAATCTTTCCCAGCATCAGGGTCTTTTCAAATGAGTCAACTCTTCACATCAGGTGGCCAAAGTATTGGAGTTTCAGCTTCAACATCAGTCCTACCAATGAACACCCAGGACTAATATTTAGGATGGACTGGTTAGGTCACTTTGGAGTCCAAGGGATTCTCAAGAGTCTTCTCCAACACCACAGTTCAAAAGCATCAATTCTTCGGCACAAGGCTTTATACTCCAACTCTCACATCCATACATGACAACTGGAAAAACCATAGCCTTGACTAGAGGGACATTTGTTGACAAAGTAATGTCTCTGCTTTTTAATATGCTGTCTAGGTTGGTCATAATTTTCCTTCCAAGGAGTAAGTGTCTTTTACTTTCATGGCTGCAGTCACCATCTACAGTGATTTTGGAGCCCAGAAAAATAGTCAGTCACTGTTTCCCCATCTATTTCCCATGAAGTGATGGGACCAGATGCCATGATCTTCGTTTTCTGAATGTTGAGCTTTAAGCCAACGTTTTCACTCTCCACTTTCACTTTCATCAAGAGGCTCTTTAGTTGGTCTTCACCTTCTGCCATAAGGATGGTATCATCTGCATATCTGAGGTTACTGATATTTCTCCTGGCAATCTTAATTCCAGCTTGTGCGTCTTCCAGCCCAGTGTTTCTCATGATGTACTCTGCATATAAGTTAAATAAGCAGGGTAACAATATACAGCCTTGGCGTACCCCTTTTCCTATTTGAAACCAGTCTGTTGTTCCTTGTCCAGTTCTAACTGTTGCTTCCTGACCTGCATATAGGTTTCTCAAGAGGCACATTGGGTGGTCTGGTATGCCCATCTCTTTCAGAATTTTCCACAGTTTATTATGATCCACACAGTCAAAGGCTTTGGCATAGTCAATAAAGCAGAAATAGATGTTTTTCTGGAACTCTCTTGCTTTTTCCATGATCCAGTGGATGTTGGCAGTTTGATCTCTGGTTCCTCTGCCTTTTCTAAATCCAGCTTGAACATCTGGAAGTTCACAGTTCACGTATTGCTGAAGCCTGGCTTGGAGAATTTTGAGCATTACTTTACTAGCATGTGAGATGAGTGCAATTGTGTGGTAGTTTGAGCATTCTTTGGCATTGCCTTTCTTTGGGATTGGGATGAAAACTGACCTATTCCAGTCCTGTGGCCACTGCTGAGTTTTCCAAATTTGCTGGCATATTGAGTGCAGCCCTTTCATAGCATTATCTTTCAGGATTTGAAATAGCTCAACTGGCATTCCATCACCTCCACTAGCTTTGTTTGCAGTGATGCTTTCTAAGGCCCACTTGACTTCACATTCCAGGATATTTGGCTCTAGGTGAGTTATCACACCATCGTGATTATTCTTTTTGTGAAGATAAAAAGGTCATTAAGATCTTTTTTGTACAGTTCTTCTGTGTATTCTTGCCACCTCTTCTGAATATCTTCTACTTCAGTTAGGTCCCTACTATTTCTGCCTTTTATTGGGCCTACCTTTGCATGAAATGTTCCCTTGGTATCTCTAATTTTCTTGAAGAGAACCCTAGTCTTTCCCATTCTATTGTTTTCCTCTATTTCTTTGCATTGATTGCTGAGGAAGGCTTTCTTATCTCTCCTTGCTATTCTTTGGAACTCTGCATTCAAATGGGTATATCTTTCCTTTTCTCCTTTGCTTTTCATTTCCCTTCTTTTCACAGCTATTTGTAATGCCTCCTCAGACAGCCATTTTGCTTTTTCACATTTCTTTTTCTTGGGGATGGTCTTGATTCCTGTCTCCTGTACAATGTCATGAACCTCCATTCAAATTAGCATTTTAACAATTTCTAAAGTAAATACATTCCATACAGAAAAGATCACCTGTTTGACAACAATTCTTTGTATTTTCTTTCTTTCTTTTTTTTTTTTGCAAGAACCTGCTTAATTATGTAGAATGCAGAAATTTCTTATATATGTTCCATGCATATTTGTGAAGAATGTACACTCTCTAATTATTGGATACTCAGTCCAAGCTTGGACTGCTCGCCAAATAACAGGTCAATAAATGGAGAGATGAGTTGTTGAGTCAAGAAATAACAACCTTAATCAGAAACCCAGCAAACCAACAAGATGGTAGACTGGTGTCCCAAAGAACTATCTTCCTGAAGTTTGTATGCTAGTTTCTTTCACAAAACAAAGAGTGGGGAGATGAGGATGTAAAGTAAAAAAGGCAATAAGTCATTGCAAACATTTCCTGGTTTTGCCCAGACACTGGAAGATATATGTAATTGCTTCTTTCCTATAGCCATTCATAGGTGGGCCTGGTCAGGATGTTTCCTGTGAGCTGAACGGAGGTATTTTAGTTCAGGCATGGGAGGCAGGGTTCCTAGAGATGGGCTTGTGTGTATACTTTGTTATAAGCAACATCCCTTTAGTGATTAATTTGTAGCAAAGCAATAGAATACAAAAGTTAGGGTAAAAGAAACAAATTTAATATGGAGTCAGACTTGTTCCTCCCTATTACAGAGTTGTCGATATTCTCATTATGTCAGACTTGCTAATTATGTTGTTAAAATCCTCAGTGGTTCTGTCTGCTGTCTCTATCAAGCATTATAAATGAGTTTAAAATTTCCTATTATGAATGTTCATGGATGAATTTCTCTTTAAAATTCTGTCAGTTTTGCTATATGTGCATTAAAATATATATAAAGATTATAGAATTGGGTGCTTATAAATTTAGATTTATCTTTCTGCAAGAATCTTACCTATTATTAAACATTAATATCCTTTATCTTCCAAACATATTTTTACTTTGAAGTCAATTTTGTCTAATATATAGAGAGAGGTGGATATATTTACAAAGCTATGGCAGATTACTTTGTTCAGTATTTGCCTAATATTTGTCCTTTAACTTTTCATTATTATATGTCTAAAATGTTTAAGGTTGTGTTTTGCAAGAAGTATATATAGAGAGAGATTTTGTTATTTATCCTAATTTGAAAACATTCTTATTTTGACGTGCACATTTACTCTACTGACATTTATTGTGATCACTAGTATATTTTGAATTAGTTCTTCTACTTTGTATTTATTCCGTTTTTTCTTTGCTTCATTTTATTTTTTACCTTTCCTGTTTGCTTTTGAATCCATCAGGAATTTTTGCATACTATTTTCCTCCACCAATGGTGAGAAAATTGTAAGCATTTAGGTAAGATAAAATTATCTTTTGTAACTAGTCCTCATGTATAATATTAGTGGCTTTATACTACACTGTTTGTGGGCTTCCCAGGTGGTGATAGTGGTAAAAAAATATGCCTGCCAATGCAGGAAATGTAAGAGATGCAGATTCAATCCCTGGGTGGGGAAGATTCCCTGGAAGAGCATATGGCAACCGACTCCATTATTCTTGCCTGGAGAATCCCATGGACAGAGGAGCATGGAGGGTTACAGTCCACAGGGTCGCAAAGATTCAGATATGACTAAAGTGAATCAACAAGCGCGCATGCAAAACTTACCAGGAGCTGGAGCCAGTAATTGGTAGGAACAATCGATCAGTTGCTGAAGGCTGAGTGTGGACTAGCTTGAGGCTTAAAACTCCTAAAGGGCCCATCATAGGGAGTTCCCTGTACTTTCAGGAGTTCCAGTTCCAAGAGCTCATATCTGAGGGAAAATTCCCTCTTGTTCTGGAAAGGAGGAAGAGAAAAGTAGCAATGTTGAAGTATACTCAGAGCCTTCTGTTCTGCATAACAAAACCCTGTCCTCAAAGGAAACTACCATACCAGGAATAAACGGATCTATTTTCGAAGAAGACATAACAATCAGTAATGTGGGCGTGCGTGTACTGCGAAGGTGTGCACCTACTAATATGTGTGTGTGTACTTATGTTTATATGTAGGTATGCATACATAATACATCAATATTTATTTATCAGTCTCGACATATGTAACATACTATTGCAAGATGTTAGTAGTAAAGGAAACTGGAATGAACGTGGGGAAGAGTAGTGTACATGGGACCTGTGTACTCTCTGCTCAATTTTTCTGTAAATCTAAAGCTGTTATAAATCTATTTAAAAAAAAGAAAAAAACATGGGGCCTGCCTCACTGCTCAGTGGTAAAGAATCCATCCGCCAATGCAGAAGACACGGGTCCAATCCCTGATTCAGGAAGATCCCACAAGCCATGTAGCAACCTGCGCTCATGCTCACCAGGACACTGAGCCCATGCTCTAGGGCCCAGGACCAGACACAACTGAGCCCACGTGCCGCAGCTACTGAAGCCCAAGCGCCCTGGAGCCAGTGCTGCACAGGAGAAGCCGCTGCAGTGAGAGGCCGAGAAGTACAACTAGAAAGTAGTCCCTACTCACCACGACCAGAAAGAAGCCTGAGCACTAACGAGGACTCAGCACAGCCAAGTGTAGATGAATAAATAAATAAAATTAGTTTTTAAACTGTTTTCAAAAAAAAATTCTTAGCACTCAGAACTTATAAAATCAGGCTACAGGCTGTATTTAGATGGCAGGCCTTAAATTTCTTAATCTTTGGTTTAAAAAAACCTTCATTCTGGGGTCTATTTTCATCTTTTTGGAGTCTTTTAGAAATGTCTTTGGTGAAGTATGCCAACTCTGTTGGTGATAAACTCATTTTTGTTCGTCTGAAAACATCCTGATTTTTTTTTTTTTTTTTTTAACAATAGTTCAGCTGATAACTCAATTTTAGGCCACTAGCAAGTTCTCCAAGCATTTTGAAAACAGTATACTTCTGTCCTTTTTGGCTCTTAAGAAATCTACTCTAGTTTTTTCCTCTCTCTGACTGCCTGTAACTGGTGCTACCGGTAAAGAACCCACCTGCCAATGCAGGAGACATAAAAGGCGTGAGTTCAGTCCTTGGGTGGGGAAGATCTCCTAGAGGAGGACATGGCAACCCACTCCAGTATTCTTGCCTGGAAAATTCCATTGACAAAGAAGCCTGGCAGGCTACATTCCATGGACTGTGGGATCCAGTGCTCCTTTCTCTCTCTAGCTGGTGACTCTATTCTCCAAGCTAGGACCTCCAGTCTGAGCTTTGGAACGATCCCAGTCCTGCTCTAGCCCAACCTAGGTGCCATGTCCCAGGTCAAGAAACCAGGCTCCTTTCTTGCTCCCATACCTTAACCTCCACCTTAGCCTCTTATTCAAGGAAACTGGTTTCTATTATCGTCTCTTCAGATCAATTTCCTGCCTTAATTACCAGGACTCCACCTGAGCTGCTTCATATTGGGGCTGTTTCCCTCTTGCTGGGTCCCTTGAGGAGTCCTACAGTGTAGTCATTAAGAGTTCTAGGTTCTGAAGCTTGAACACCTTGAGTTTCAGTCTCAGTCTGGCCAATACTGGGATTAGGTAAAAAAAAAAAAAAAAAAAGTAACTTCTCTGTCTCTGTCCATAAAAGAGCAATGGTGATAGTGGCTACGGTGGAACGCTAATGTGATAATGAACGTCCACGTTCTATAACACCTGGAAGACAGTAAACTCATTTCATTACTGATGATATTATTATTATTTAGCATCCCTTGTGGAAATTTGATTTCTTCTGCTACATCACCTAAGTCAGGGTAACTTTCAGTCCAGTCACTGTCTAATACCTGATTCAAGACACTCCAACACTGTTCTCCCCTTGCCTTCATCTGGCATCAGTGGGTACACCCTGACTTAGATAACTCTTTCATTTATTTGCTCTCTATTTATTGAGTGCCTAATATAGGCTGGAGCTTCCTTTGTGGCTCAGATGGTGAAGAATCTGCCTGCAATGCAGGAGATCCAGATTTGATCCCTGGGTCAGGAAGATCCACTGGAGAAGGAAACTGCAACCCGCTCCAGTATTCTTGCCTGGAGAATTCCATGGACAGAGGAACCTAGCTAAGACCTTTGCTGAAGCTGGGAATACATCAAGAAGCAGAAACTGTCATATCCTGGAATGTTATGTCCCACATTTCACTGTATGTTCTGCAAAAAGACAGAAATAAGTGAATTTTGAAAATGTCCTCCAGCTACTGCTGAGTCATGCTTGCTAACTTCATCCCTCATCTCACACACACACATACACACACACACACACACACACACACACACACACACACACACATACACACACACACACACACATACACACATTTTGTTCTAGCTGAACATTTGTGTCTCCCAAATGCTGGTTAAGCTGTACTGAATAAGTCTTTCTTTACCATCCTCACCAGACCCTTTTAAGATTTTCTAAGATTCTAGGCATATAATGGACATAATACGAACATGTTAAAATATGCTCACTTCACAATAAATGTGTGATATAGTAACTCCAGGTAAGCTGGGCTGAGCTGAAGTTAGACCAAAATTATTTTTTCATGTCTCAAACTATACAATAGTTCTTGCATTTCTATACACCCAAGACCGTGAGCCTACATGCCATAGTCTTTGCCCCATTCACTTCACCATCCTCTCATTTCACCTCTGTTCTGATTTGGTTCTCTGGATAACACAGGAAAGAAGAATCAAGTGGATAAAGTTTTCACATGGAAACTAGGAAGATGCAAATTTTGCCTCCTTTGCAATTTTGTCCAAGACCCTGTTAGCTGCTGCTGCTGCTGCTAAGTCACTTCAGTTGTGTCCAATCTTGTGCAACCCCATAGATCGCAACCCATCAGGCTCCCCCGTCCCTGGGATTCTCCAGGCAAGAACACTGGAGTGGGTTGCTATTTCCTTCTCCAATGCATGAAAGTGAAAAGTGAAAGTGAAGTCACTCAGTTGTGTCCGACTCTTAGCGACCCCATGGACTGCAGCCTACCAGGCTCCTCTGTCCATGGGATTTTCCAGGCAAGAGTACTGGAGTGGGTTGCCATTGCCTTCTCTGACCCTGATAGCAACTGATATAAAATGCCTGTGAGATTATCCATGTATATTTAGAAGGGGGAAAACTATGTTTCCTTTATTAACTTCAACGTAGTAGGTGCAATTTGAGGCATTTATATAGTGCTTGATATTGACAAAACATCTTAAAATTATTTCATTCAACCCCCCTAATCTTATAAACCAAATATAATTATAATCCCATATCATAAATGGCAAATTAAATATCAGAGAAAGAATATAACATGCCCAGAATAACACAGACAGTAAGGGGCAGAGGCAAGACCTGGATGCACACGATGTCTTGATATCTTAATTTTTTTTCTTTCAGGTTTATTGAGATATAATTGATATATACCATTGTACCATCTGAGCTGCAAGGCTTTCCTTGTGGCTCAGACAGTAAAGAATCTGCCTGCAATGTGGGAGACCTGGGTTCAGTCTCTGGGTTAGGAAGATCCCCTGGAGGAGGGCATGGCAGCCCATTCCAGTATTCTTATCTGGAGAATCCCATGGACAGAGGAGCCTGGTGGGCTAGAGTCCACAGGATCCCAAAAGAGTCAGACATGACTGAGTGACTTAGCACACAATAATGTGCAGGTTAAAGGTGTGCAGCATAATGATTTGACTCACATACATCATGAAATGACTATCACAATAAGATTAGTGAACATTCATCATCTCATACAGATACCAAATTAAAGATATAGAAAAATACTCCTTGTGATAACACTTAGGATTTAGTCTTAACTTTCATATATAACATACAGCAGGGTTAATTTTATTTATCATGTACATTGCATCTCTAGTACTGATTTATCTTATAACTGGAAGTTTGTACCCTTTGACTCCTTCATCCAACCCTCCCTCCCACCCACACTCCCCCTCCTCTAACTACAAATCTGATCTCTTCCTGTGAGATTGTTTTTGAAGTATAACTGACCTACAAAACTATGTTAGTTCCTGCTACACAACATACTGATTCAATGTATTTATACACTTCAAGGGCTTCCCTGGTGGCTCAGATGGTAAAGAATCTGTCTGCAGTGCAGGAGACCTGGGTTCGATCCCTGGGTTGGGAAGATCCCCTGGAGGAGGGCATGGCATCCCACTTCAATATTCTTGCTTGGAGAATCCCCATTGACAGAGGAGCCTGGTGGGCTGCAATCCACAGGGTTGCAAAGAGTCAGACATGACTGAATAACTAAGCAGGGCACAGCAAATACACTTCAAAATGATTACCATGATAAGTCTAATAAGATATGTCACCATAGTTACTGACTGTATTCCCTACATTGTACATTTTATACCTGCAGTATTTATTTTGCAATTTAAAGGTGTTACCTCTTAATCTCACTCATTTGTTTCTCACCTCCACCCATCCCCTCCCTTCTGTCAACCACCTGTTTATTCTCTGTATCCATAACTGCTTCTGTTTTGTTATGTTTGCTCATTTTTTTTTTTTTTAGATTCCATACATAAGCAAATTTTTGTCTTTCTGTGTGTAAAAGACATACATTATTTGTCTTTCTCTAATTTATTTCACTTAGCATAAAACCCTCTAGGTCTATCCAGGTTCTTTATTCTACAACCAGATTCCTGTATAATGCAAGGTTTCCCAGATGGAAGAGGTCACCTCCCTCAGTGAGACCAGGAACATATGTATATATTCTCTCAGAGTGCCATTTCTTTTTAGAGCTTTTCAAATATAGCCCTAAAATGTGAGCGTCTGCTGATTCTAAGCTTTGAGTGGATGGAATTGCACACACATATGCCTATTTAGTGCCAGGACATTCTTTTACTGTTGCTCCCCTGTCCTTAGCAACAATCCAAGAACAAAGACTTCTAATCCCATTTCAAATTTTCACTGCATCAGGGTCAGTCTCTCTCTCTCTCTCTCTCTCTCTCTCTCTCTCTCTCTCTCTCTCTCTCTCTCTCTCTCTCTCTCTTTTTAAACCAAAGTCATAAATGCATTCTGCACAGTCTTAAACCAAATAATATCCATCCCATACAGACTGGGTCTGACTTCACCATTATTGCTTTTTTTTTTTTTAGGCCCATAACTGTCTTAAATCACTGTTCCTTCCACCATCAGCAATGCTGTAAGATTTTCAGGGACAAGACTTTACTGCCTACCGCTGCTTCCTGCTTTATTGTCACTGGCAATTTCAATTCATTTCATTTCTGTGTCACTGTCACTCCAACTTCTATCTTCAGCTCTGTGTGGTGTCCTGAAGTTCAGAGTTAATGTATAAACCTTTGCTTTAATAGAAAAATAATGTTCTTTGACTTTTTCTCTAACATGAATAGAGAGCCAGGCAAGGCCAATCTCAAAATTTAGCAAAACTAAGGCTCTTCACTCTTTGTGTGAGTTATAGGGAGGGAAAGATTATCATCTACCTACCACATAATAAAAAAACAGAATTGTTAGGAAATAAGTGACTTAGGGTTTTTTGTTTTGTTTTGTTTTTGAGGGCAGACTTCAGTTTCTTGTCTTTTTATTGATTGGATGGACTTATGACTTCAGGTAAAGGTTTTACTCTCTCTAAGTTCATTCTTCCCCTCTCCCTCCATGCCCATGTAAAAACTGAGATATAGCTATTGCTATTTATTTTCCGCTCAGGGATGCTTTAAGTTTGAGCCCAATGGAAAAGAACATAGTACAAATTGTTACTGCTGACAATGGATCTGATCTTGTATTGAGCTAAGATGAATAAAACGGTCTCTAGGGAAGAGAAAGGTTCACCTATGTGAAGTAAATGAATTTCTCTGTGGCTGTAGGGAATGGTGAGATTGTTGTATGGTATACTGATGCCCCCAAAAGTTTATTATCTTCAGTCCATTTGTGGATAACTTGCCTGACTTGATATAGAACCCAGTCAATAATAATGTCTTTTTGGATTTACACAGGAACATTGGATAATATGTGTAATCCTTTGTTTTTGCTTTAGTATCAGTAACAATCTTGCACCAGAGTCATAGTAGAAAAGGTGGCTATTTCTTAGAGTCAATGTACTTTGCTCTCCTCCTTGGTCTAGGCTTATGGGAGGACAGAACCTGAGTTGACACCTAAAAGTGAAAATAAGGGGTGAAGAGGAGGGAAACAGAAGGCAACCAAAACATAAATGTTTTCGATAGCAGTACTTTGCTATCTCTCAGTATCTGTTCTAAGCTTTCTCTCTTCAAGGAAAATGCACTGAAGGAAAAGAAGGAAATCAATCATAAAGAACTTTGGGAAGAGTAAGAGATTTAAAACTATAGTTCTTTCTGGGCAACCAATAGAGTTTCTGGAAATAAACCATGGAAAGGATGAGTCATATGACTTATGGTCTTTACACTCTGTAATACTTGAGTCACTGACATAGAACTGAATGAATCAATCCATGTTAGAAATAGGATCTTTCCTGGAAAACCCAACTGTATGACTTTATTATTTCTGCCTGTATCTGAGAATGAAAACTTATCACTTGCAGCTTCTACCTCTCTTTTCATGCAGAAAATATATTAAACAAATATTTATATCATGATAAAAATGAGCCTGGAATTTTCTCAAGCACTTGGAAAATTACAAGTTAGTCATTGGTAGATTGACTTTTATTGCAGGTTACCTGAGTCTTCAAAATTGTCCATTCTTTATTTAACTTCTAAGGAAATAGTTTTTCCTTTTCAGGCTATAGAATTTGCACAGTAAAACTGAAAATTTAAGAAAGTATAATGGCATTTTTTCCTTTAATCTTATAGATGCTACTTTACTGTTTGTTCTCAATATATGTTAAAATTTAAATGTTCCCACTTCCTACTCCTTTCATTTCAAAAGTGTGCCATCCCCAGATGATACAGAACTTTATATTGCTAGACATATTTATCTTATACAGATTTGTTTTCTCTTATTATTTGGTCTTACCTTTACAGTAAGTGAAATGCAAAAAAATAGCAGCTACTGAACACTTGGAATAATTATTTTTATCTCAACAAGATTCTTTTTACTAATGGTAAACAAGTGTGCACACTGATAGGGACTAATCAATTGAGACTTTTTTTGGCTATTAGTAACATAAGACTCCAACAGAAGTTATTTAAATAATAAAAAAATAAGTTGCATCACAGATCAAGTGTTTGGCAATAGGCTGTTCTGGACTTAATTCAGCAACTCAGTGATGTCAGTTTTCTCTGCTGTTCTCTTGGATTTTGCTCATGATCACTATATGGCTGCAATGAAACCAAGTATTAATAGCATAGCCTTCAAAAACAATATTCATAGGTAAAAATGCTGCATTTTTATCAGGCATCCCTTTTTAAAGTCAAGAAAAACTTCCCAAGGTGATCTCAGAAGACTTCATCTTCCATTTCATTGACTGGCATATTATCACATGTTCATGTCTTTTGCTAACATGGGGATGAAATTATCATGATTAGCTTCAACATTCCTCTAAGTTTAGAAAATAAGCCATGAAGCACTTGAGGGCCTAAAGATCAAAAAAATCAGGATTCTATCAGGAAGAATGAAGGTGGGAGCTATTTACCAACAGTGTGGATCATATTGAGGAAATGCATAAAAAGATAGGGGCAGTAAGGCTAGAAGAGTAGGAGCTGTTACCATGCCTACTGTGAAGAGTCAAGGGCAGAGAGAAAAGGCTCTATAGCCTGGGCTACCTGTTAGGAGTTGTTCCCTTTCATACAGCAAGGTAGCCAGTCCACTACAATTCTGTGGGGAGGAGCCAGGGAAATAAATCCCTCAGCCTAACTCCCCTTCTTCTCTCTAGTCTCCTCTATTGACAGAAGCCACCCAAGAGACAGAGCATGGAACCCAATAACTCATTCAGTGCATCTGCCTCCAGAGACACAGAGTAGGAGTGTAGAGTTTGAGGAAGACAGAAGTCATCTGTCAAAACTCTTGGTTTTTTTGTGTTGTTTTGTTTTTTTTCTTTAAATATGAATTTATTTATTTTAATTGGAGGCGAATTACTTTACAATATTGTAGTTGTTTTGCCTTACATTGACATGAATCCACCATGGGTGTACATGTGTTCCCCATCCTGAACCCCCTTCCCACCTCCCTCCCCATCCCATCCCTCAGGGTCATCCCAGTGTACCAGCCTTAAGCACCCTATCTCGTACATCAAACCTGGATTGGTGATCCATTTCACATATGATAATATACATGTTTCAATGCCATTCTCCCAAATCATCCCTCCCTCGCCCTCTCCCACAGAGTCCAAAAGACTGTTCTATACATCTGTGTCTCTTTTGCTGTCTTACATATGGGGTTATCGTTACCATCTTTCTAAATTCCATATATATGCATTAGTATACTGTATTGGTGTTTTTTTCCTGGCTTACTTCACTCTATGTAATAGGCTCCAGTTTCATCCACCTCCTTAGAACTAATTCAAATGTATTCTTTTTAATGACTGAGTAATACTCCATTGTGTATATGTACCACAGTTCTCTTATCCATTCGTCTACTGATGGACATCTAGGTTGCTTCCATGTCCTGGCTATTATAAACAGTGCTGCGATGAACATTGGGGTACACGTGTCTCTTTCAATCCTGGTTTCCCAGCAGTGGGATTGCTGGATCATATAGCAGTTCTATTTCCAGTTTTTAAAGGAATCTCCACACTGTTCTCCATAGTGGCTGTACTAGTTTGCATTCCCACCAACAGTGTAAGAGGGTTCCCTTTTCTCCACAGCCTCTCCAGCATTTATTGCTTGTAGACTTTTGGATCCCAGCCATTCTGACTGGCATGAAATTGCACCTCATTGTGGTTTTGATTTGCATTTCTCTGATAATGAGTGATATTGAGCGTCTTTTCATGTGTTTGTTAGCCATCTGTATGTATCTTTTGGAGAAATGTCTGCTCAGTTCTTTGGCCTATTTTTTGATTGGGTCGTTTGTTTTTCTGGAATTGAGCTGCAGGAGTAGCTTGTATATTTTTAAGATTAATTATTTGTCAGTTGCTTCATTTGCTATTATTTTCTCCCATTCTGAAGGCTGTCTTTTCTCCTTGCTTATAGTTTCCTTTGTTGTGCAGAAGCTTTTAAGTTTAATTAGGTCCCATTTGTTTATTTTTGCTTTTATTTCCAATACTCTGGGAGATGGGTCATAGAGGATCCTGCTGTGATTTATGTTGGAGAGTATTTTGCCTATATTTTCCTCTAGGGGTTTTATAGTTTCTGGTCTTACATTTAGATCTTTAATCTATTTTGAGTTTATTTCGTGTATTGTGTTAGAAAGTGTCCTAGTTTCATTCTTTTACAAGTGGTTGACCAGTTTTCCCAGCACTGCTTGTTAAAGAGATTGTCTTTTCTCCATTGTATATTCTTGCCTCCTTTGTCGAAGATAAGGTGTCCATAGGTGTGTGGATTTATCTCTGGGCTTTCTATTTTGTTCCATTGATCTATATTTCTGTCTTTGTGCCAGTACCATACTGTCTTGATGACTGTAGCTTTGTAGTAGAGCCTGAAATCAGGCAGGTTGATTCTTCCAGTTCCATTCTTCTTTTTCAAGATTGCTTTGGCTATTCAGGTTTTTTTTTTTTTTTGGTATTTCCATACAAATTGTGAAATTATTTGTTCTAGTTCTCTGAAAAATACCGTTGGTAGCTTGATAGAGATTGCACTGAATCTATAGATTGCTTTGGGTAGTATACTCATTTTCACTATATTGATTCTTCAGACCCATGTACATGGTATATTTCTCCATCTATTTGTGTCCTCTTTGATTTCTTTCATCAGTGTTTTATAGTTTTGTATATATAGGTCTTTTGTTTCTTTAGATAGATATATTCCTAAGTATTTTATTCTTTTCATTGCAATGGTGAATGAGATTGTTTCCTTAATTTCTCTTTCTGTTTTTTCATTGTTAGCATATAGGAATGCAAGGGATTTCTGTGTGTTAATTTTATATCCTGCAACTTTACTATATTCATTGATTAGCTATAGTAATTTTCTGGTGGAGTCTTTAGGGTTTTCTATGCAGAGGATCATGTCATCTGCAAACAGTGAGAGTTTTACTTCTTTTCCAATCTGGATTCCTTTTATTTATTTATTTATTTTCTGCTCTGATTGCTGTGGCCAAAACTTCCAAAACTATGTTGAATAGTAGTGGTGAGAGTGGACCCCTTTATCTTGTTCCTTACTTTAGGGGAAATGCTTTCAATTTTTTGCCATTTTGGATAATGTTTGCTGTGTATTTGTCATATGTAGTTTTTATTATGTTGAGGTATGTTCCTTCTATTCCTGCTTTCTGGTGGGTTTTTTATCATAAATGGATGTTGAATTTTGTCAAAGGCTTTCTCTGTATCTATTGAAATAATCATATGGTTTTTATCTTTCAATTTGTTAATGTGGTGTATTACACTGATTGATTTTTGAATATTGAAGAATCTTTGCATCCCTGGGATAAAGCCCACTTTGTTATGATGTATGATCTTTTTAGTATGTTGTTGGACTCTGTTTGCTAGAGTTTTGTTAAGGATTTTTGCATCTATGTTCATCAGTGATATTGGCCTGCAGTTTTCTTGTTTTTTTAATGGCATCTTTGTATGGTTTTGGTGTTAGGGTGATGGTGGCCTCATAGAATGAGTTTAGAAGTTTACCTTCCTCTGCAATTTTCTGGAAGAGTTTGAGTAGGATAGGTGTTAGCTCTTCTCTAAATTTTTGGAAGAATTCAACTGTGAAGCTGTCTGGTCCTGGGCTTTTGTTTGCTGGAAGATTTATGATCACAGTTTCAATTTCTGTGTTTGTGATGGGTCTGTTAACATTTTCTATTTCTTCCTGGTTCAGTTTTGGAAAGCTGTACTTTTCTAAGAATTTGTCCATTTCTTCCAAGTTGTCCATTTTATTGCATATAGTTGCTGATAGTAGTCTCTTATGATCCTTTGTAATTCTGTGTTGTCTGTTGTGATTTCTCCATTTTCATTTCTAATTTTGTTGATTTGATTCTTCTTCCTTTGTTTCTTGATGAGTCTGGCTAATGGTTTGTCAATTTTATTTAACTTCTCAAAGAACCAGCTTTTGGCTTTGTTAATTTTTGCTATGGTCCCTTTTGTTTCTTCTGCATTTATTTCTGCCCTAATTTTTAAGATTTCTTTCCTTCTACTAACCCTGGGATTCTTCATTTCTTCCTTTTCTAGTGCTTTAGGTGTAGGGGCAGGTTATTTATTTGACTTTTTCTTGTTTCTTGAGGTAAACCTGTATTGCTATGAATCTTCTCCTTAGCACTGCTTTTACAGTGTCCCATAGGTTTTGGGTTGTTGTGTTTTCAATTGAAGAAGAAGATATAACAACTATTAATATATATGCACCCAACATGGGAGCACCACAATATGTAAGGCAAATGATAACAAGTATGAAATGGGAAATTAACAATAACACAGTAATAGCAAGGGGCTTTAATACCCCACTCACACCTATGGATAGATAAACTAAACAGAAAATTAACAAGGACACACAAAATTTAAATGATACAATAGACAAGTTAGACCTAATTGATATCTATAGATCATTTCACCCCAAAACAATGAATTTCAACTTTTTCTCAAGTGCACATGGATCCTTCTCCAAGATAGATCACATCCTGGGCCATAAATCTAGCCTTAGTAAATTCAAAAAAACTGAAATCATTCCAAGCATCTTTTCTGATCACAATGCAGTAAGATTAGATGTCAATTACAGGAGAAAAACTATTAAAAATTCCAACATATGGAGGCTGAACAACACGCTGCTGAAGATCACAACTCTTGTTAACTGAGCACCTATCCTGTTCCAAGCAGTATGATAAGTAATTGGCATGAATCAAACAGGGACTCAGTATGGCAACAATGGAATGAACATATTTTCAATTACACACCCAGAAAGAGATAGCAGTACTGTTTGTAAATATTCTGTGAGGTAAAATGATATGAGAAATGCCCAAGATTGAGTGGAGGAAGCATGGAGTAATAGTGGTCAAATACTGTGAATTCAAGGAAAGGAGAGATTCCCCACACCTGTGAAGGGGGTGGAGGTTTCATTTGTTTTTGTAAATTATAAAGATCCACACCCAACCCAGTTTTAACTCTGTCAGGAAATGTATTATACATTTATTAGCTCTGTCTCAGGATGAAGGAGGGGAATGTTGCATGCTGTACCTTGGGTTGTTAATGCTTAAGCTCCCAGCCATCGCAAAGACTCCTAGACCCAAGCCTGACATAGAAATGGCAGGGCTGCTCATGTTTGAATGGATCATGTGGACTTAAACATTGAGCATCTAAATAACACTACAGTGAGTTTGGGAGTTAAGGTTTTCCTTCTTTCCAGCCACAAAATTAGACTCAGACTCTTGGGTAACATTTATCTGTGACCAGAGGCAGAGAAGAACAAATAAGAAGGAAAAATGACTGCCTCAGTATTCTAGAGGATGACTGTTAGTAGACTGAGATTAATTTTTATTTAGAAAAATAATATGACATTTCTCATACCCAAGTGTGAGGGAATAAATCAATATCCTCAATACTTAGATCATTTGCTTTATCATATCAACTTTGTGAAGGAAGAATTGCTATCTCTCTTTTTATCAATAATGAAAGTATGTTTAAAGAGTTCCCACAATTTGGCTATGATCACGGGACTTGTACTTGGGACAATGTGCTCCAGGGTCTCTGCTCTCAATCACTTTCCTATTTTACTCAGAATTGACTTGGATAGGGGTTTCTTCTCCAGGCAACACAGAGCACTCTGCACAACACACCTCATAATTCCATTGGATAGTATTTGCTGCTACTGGTATTTGCTGCTTTAAATAAATAGCAACTTAACAGAGTTTATAGCCACCATCCCTGGATCACCCCAGCTGATACTTATATTTGATTTCTGTAACATAGCCAAAACTGTCACCACCACTCCCCATTACCATTTTCTAGACAAGAAAACCAAATTTTAAAGAAAAACAGAAAGAAAGAAGTTAAAAAGAAAAGTTACCTAACTTAGGGAACCAGGACAAGGGCCAAAAAACTCTTCAACTCCTAGTTCAGTATTCCAACCTCTCTTTGCTTTACACACAATAATTTTTTAAATCACAAACCAAAACATTGGTTTCTTATTTCTAGAGCATAGACAGTGATTCAGTGTTTGTGTAATGAGACTGAAAAGACAAAGAGCTCTGTATGTATCAGTGTGAGAATGCCAACACACTGCTAATGGACACTAGAGAATGGGCAAATGTCAGACAAGGATCAGTGACTCTGAGGATCACTTACCTTTTCAATATGGATCCAAATCCTTAGTACAAACTTCTATTATGCCATGTCTGTCATAACACTACTCAATTCCATCAACAAAGTGAAGGAATGGCAAGATTTCTAGTTCCTACTAGGACCACAATTCCCACCTTAAATGCTACATCTGTAACATAAGACTTTTCTTCTGGTCTGTATTATTACAGCCTGAAGACCCTTCTCTTTTCACCTTCTCTGATCTGCCTCTTCTTGTGTTACTCATCTTAATTGATGCCATTGTTAATCCCTCAGTTTCCCAAGAAGACAATTTGAGTAGTCACCCTTGAAACTTATTATCCATGACCCCTCAGAGCCATTGTCAGCTCTAGTCTATTTTTGAAATGACCATTAAATCAGACCCTTCCATCCTTTTCCCACCATCATCATTGTAGGTGGCACTAGTGATAAAGAACCTGCCTGTCCAATACAGGAGCTGAAGAAAACGTGGGTTCATTCTCTGGATTGGGAAGATCCCCTGGAGGAGGGCATGGCAACCCACTCTAGTATTCTTGCTTAGAGAATCAAGAGGAGCCTGGTGGGCTACTGTTCATAGCATCACAAAGAGTCTGACATGACCAAAGCTACTTAGCATGCATGCACAGTCCAATATTAGATCTTCTCTCACTTGACCTTGGCTGACTCTGTTTGTTCTCTTTACCTAAGTCCCACTCTAATTTATTATATATGCTCCTACCAGAGTTACTTTCATAAAACAAAATTTTGATGACATCAACTTCCTTGCTTAAAAATGTGTTCAGTGATATTCATTTATTTGTTAAAACCTAGGTTCCTGGGAAGAGCCCACAAGCCCTTCACAATCTGATGCCAATTTCCCTTACCAGCCCTATCTCTTCCCATCCTCTGTCCTCTGCGTATATTCTCATCCTAATAACTTCCCTTAAGTCCCTGATTGCATAATTCTGTGTTTTTGCACATCCCATTCACTCTGCCTTCACTTTTTTCTCTGCCTAAATTCTCCAAAATTTTCTTTGAAACAAGTTGCAATATCATCTCCCTGGTAAAATTTTCTGACTCTGTAAGTATGTTAGTCAGTCCTGTGTCAGGATTATAGCAGTACTTTGGCATGCAACTATGGGTAACGGCTGGAATTTAACCCATGTTTATGGTGGGATCCAGCTATATCTTGGCAAGCCTGGCAGCCTGGAGAGGAAAATCTATGGAAGCTGTTTGCATGTAAGGCCAGGTGCCTTACAAGTGTCAAATCCAGACTCTGACCAGATCCAATCTGAGGGTCGGGGGTAGGCATTGATGTGTACACAGCATTGTTGTGTTTTTCAGGCTTCCCCTGGTTCATCACTACTTTAAACTGCTATCTAAATCTTTGAGAATTAAGGTTGCATGAGGTGAGGTGAGGTGAAGTCTCTCAGTCATGTCCAACTCTTTGCGAACCCATGGACTGTAGCCTACCAGGCTTCTCCATCCATGGGATTCTCCAGGCAAGAATACTGGAGTGGGTTACCACTTCCTTCTCCAGGGGATCTTCCCAACCCAGGGGTCAAACCCGGGTTTCCTGCATTGGAAGCAGTTGCATAGAAAAATACAAAGTTATCTCATTGACAGTTACATGGGCCACCAAAATCATGGCTCACAGATGGTTTGATCTTAACCACCAAAAGCAAAGTCATTTTCCTTAGAATTGTATAGAAGCAGCTATATGGTTCACTTATTTGACTCTAGAAGCTAGAAGCAGCTTTAGAAGTTGCAGTGCTAAAAGTGTCCATTTCCTGTCTCTCTGTGGTAGCAATGGGGAGCAGAGGAAGGGGAATATAGAACTCGAAAACCCATCCCATGGGGCTGTAGGACAAGAGGTTTCAGCTGAAATTACCCCTGAAGGGTACTGAAGCAAGAAAAAAGTGAGGACTGCCAGAGGATAGTTCCAAAAGACTACCAAGAAACCTAAATAAGATACACCTTAGGCAATTTCATCCCTTACTTTAACACTTGTTCATGTGTCTGCTCTGTGCATTCACCATTCCAGATGCCAAGGACATGGCAGAGCACAAAAGGTGAAGATAAGTAATAACTCCACAAGGACAGAAAAATTCCATTTCTGATGTCAGTGGGTGAAAAAACAAAGGGTCTGCTGTAACAGAGGACAGGAACAGAATGTGTCTTGTTGAGGAGAGGTCATTTGAGCTCAAACCTGAAAAAAGTAAAAAAAAAAAAAAAAAAATCAACCATGTGACTAACTTGGGAGAAGAACATTCCAAGTATAGAGAACAGTTAAGTTCAAAGACCTTAAGATAATAATAAACTCGGCATTTCATAGACTAGAAAGAAGGTCATTGTAGAGACTAGTGGTCAAGTGAGAGTTGTATGGGATGATTCATGGAGATAAACAGATGTTGAGTCGTGTAGGAACTTCCAGAGCATGTTCAGGACCTTGGACTGCATTCTGGGTATAACAGGAAGCTATTGGAGGTTTTAGCAGGGAATGGACATGATCTGAATTTTGTTTTTAAAGATTCACTATAACATTTCAGCAGAGAATGGAATGTGGAGGGAAGAGGCAGCAGAAGAGGAAGCAGAGAAACTGTGTAGAGGCTACTGCAGTATTTCAGGCAAACAATGGTGTGTGTTCAGACAGAGACAGCAGTGGGAAAGGGAGAAAAACATGGTGGACTTGAGACATATATTGCAGATACAGTAGACAGGATTGGCAGGTACACTGGATGTCAGGGTGGAAAAGGCTGCAGAATAATAAAACATAGCATGGTTTATGGCTAGAGCAACTCTTAGAGAAATGACTGTTGGAAAAGGACGAGCTGGAAGCAACAGTGTATTGGAAGAGGAGGAAAATTGGGCTGTTAATTTTGTGACCTATTAGAAATCCAGAGGAATTTTCAGGCAGGTAATTGGATTAAAAAAAAAAATTCTGAAGGAACAGGATAAAGTTTCATGGGTGCAAAGTTTAGGAGCCATCAGACGATCATGGGTATTTAATGAGAATAGTTCCAGAACTAAGTAAGGGAGAATTGGGGAAGTAAACAAGTTCCACAACCACATATGGGAGTTATTTGTCAGATAACATTAATGGTTCTTGAAGTGAAAGTCGCTCAGTTGTATCTATCTCTTTGCCACCCCATGAGCTGTAGTCCATGGAATTCTCTAGGCCAGAATACTAGAATGGGTAGCCTTTCCCTTATCCAGGGTATCTTCCCAACCCAGGTCTTCCCAGGTCTTCCACATTGCAGGCAGCTTCTTTACCAGGTGAGCCACAAGGGAGCCCTAATGTTTCCTAGAGACACTCAGCAGGGAATGCTCATTAAGAACTGAAGGAGATGTATGTGGTACCAAGCCATAAAGAACAGAGGACCAAAGCCAGAAAATGTTACCAAATCTGTTTTCTTTTTGCTTCCCTAATTTGTGACTTTATAGCTCCCGAATATTCCACCTGCTTTTCCTTGAAGATGTAACATTTTGTTCAGTCTTTGAACTTCTGTGGCATCTCCTTTTGTGATTACAGTAACACTATCTAGGCAGAATTGGAAAAAATTCAGCAGTTATTTAATTAGCAACTTGTGACTCAAGGATACATATAGAACAGTAAAATTTCTTGTTAAGGTATTACTTTCTAAAGCCAAAAAAGGCAAAATTTCAATAACCAAAAAATTATTCTTGAAAATCTCCTAAACTGCCCATATGAAACAGAATAAATAGTTTTAGATACTAATACTGTACAGATTCCCTTAAAGTCCAAAGCAGAATACTTTTCTTCTAACACTAACAGACTGATATGGTTATACCAGATGAAGCTGTACAGTGTACCCCAAAATAGCAGAGGTAGGATTAAACTCATAAATGTTCAAAGGATGTATGAAATGATTCCACGTTATCTAGTCCTGGCTTAAGAGTCTTTGTGGTCAGATATTCAGACAATAAAGGAGATTTTTCCAGTAATGATGGGGAGGCGCTTTATATAGTAAGCTGTCAAGAATCGTAAGACACAGAAATGAGGCTGCTGAGAATATGTGTCTGGTTCAGGACCAAATATTGAATTTGCATATTACTGAACTTGCTTCATGCTCATTCAGTCATGTCTGACTCTTTGAGACCCTATGGACTGTAGCCCACCAGACTCCTATGTCCTTGGGATATTTCCAGGCAAGAATCTCTCTTAGAGTGGGTCACCATACCATGCTCCAGGGGATCTTTCTGACCCAGAGATCAAACCCATGTCTCTTGGGTCTCCTGCATTGACAGGCAGATTCTTTACCACTGTGCCACCTGGGAAGCTGTGAATTTGATGAATAACAGAATGCTTTCTAGTCTGCAAGCAGTCTGATAAGAGAGACAGATTTGCAGCTAGCACAGTTGGTGAGTTGCTGCATATTTTATCTGTCTGCAAATCTGTCTGCCCTACCAGACTACTACTTCCTGTCCACTTACACTAAAAGCTCAGCATACAGAGAACATTCAGTAAGTAAATTATACTCCCATGGCTGTGGAAGGACTTTCCCACTTCAGCTTATTTGTCATGACTCCCTCTATAACTTGAGGCTCTTGCTTATTCCTTATACTCTGATTCATTTGCTTTTTGGTCTAGTAGGCCAATATCCTTGGAGCTCTCCATGACAAAGTCAGCCAGGCCTCAGCCCCTTGGCCTTTCTCCCTGCAGGGCTAGTCCAGAAGCTACAGAGGGTGCTTTTTTTATCTTAAGCCCACTGTTGCTCTTGGATTTACTCTGGTTTAAGAATGTTCCTATAATCCCTTTGGATCAGCTTTTCTCCCTCTATTCCTTATTACTAATCACTGTCAGATGGAAAACGAGAAATCCCATCATTTTGGTTAACTGGGTCACTAAGAACCAAAGTATTCCTATGTTCCTACCTTGAAAGCATAATTAAAGCCTTGACTAATTACTGTTAAAATAACCTTAATTAACTAACCTAACTTACCACTAATCAAGGGAATGGGTCTTCTGAGGGACTGTGAATCATTTTCTAGTCAGTATATAACATAAGGTAACACACATCTATATCCCTAGGGATACTCTCATTAAGAATAAATTAAAACTGTTCATTATTAGGAGATAAAGTTGGAGGTTGCTTGTTTACTTGTTTATTTATTTACACAAAGGATTGGACTCAGGACCTTGTCTTGCATTTTTACTACAGAGCTTTTGCCATGTTTATGAGACAAGTAGGGATTTGGCATCTTCCTTACTTCCTCTGGGTTGTCAACCCATGATAATTATTTCAGTAGTGTTATTCAGAGGCTGCTATATCTGATCGCCACATCATGTGGTGTGTGTGTGGGCATGCACGCTCAGTCATGTCTGACTCTTCATGACGCCGTGGATGGTAGCCCACCAGGCTCTTCTGTCCATGGAATTTTCCAGGCAAGAATACTGAAGTGGGTTTCTGTTTCCTCCTTCAAGGGATCTTCCTGATCCACAGTTCAAACCAGTGTCTCTTATGTCTTCAGCATTGGCAGGTGGATTCTTTACCTCTGTGCCACCTGGGAAGCCCCTGTCACATTATAGTCACTTGTTATCTGTGTGACTTACTATATGTCAGTTCGCCTCCCTGGACCCCAGCCTCCTTGCCTATAAAATGAGGCCAGTATATCAAAGCCCCTTCCAACTTTAACATGCTCTATTCTATGGCAGTAAAGTTATTCTTGATGTCTAGGTACTCTGTCTTGAAAGTCAAATTGATATGATGTTATTCTGTAACACTAAGAGTTATTTTCTATGACTACTCACAATATTAACCCTTCTCTTTGAAAGTTTTAATTATACAGTTTCCAAAACTGCCTGATGAGAAGACAAATTAATAAACTGCCTCAATGCAATAATTTCAACACGAGAGGTTCCACCAAAATACCTATCATAGCTCTAATATCTGGAGTTCCCTCATTTTATTTCTACAGTGTAAGGCACCATGCATATATTAATCATTTGGCATCGATATTAATGAGTTTATGTAAGATCATTTCCTTGGCACAAGTTTTGAGTTAGACAGGAATGGGAAAAAAAAAAAAAAAAAGGCAAACATTACGATACTGATGTGAAGATACCAACGAAAGACATCAGAGTAAACACAATGGGAACCGTCATCATTAGTTTCTTAATATTTCTCTGGTGGGTACCATGGCCCCAGGCCATCCCTGCTTTTTCTGTGATAAGAATTCGTGTCTATTGTTGACACTCAGGAACCTGTAGTGGAAAAAAGTGGTACTGAACACTAGAACTAATGCATGAAGCAGGCTTTATGCAAAATCCCCTTTCTTGAACAGGCTTAAAACTAAGTTAGCTTTCTTTTAGTTTGCAATTGTTTAAAGACATCTGCAAAAAGCCTGGGGTTGGAGATGCCTGTAGGCATCCCTTCCATCACAGCGTTGCTCTGTTTGCCAACTGCTGGGAGCATCCGCAGCTAATTTATCACCTGAAAGCCACAAATACCTGGAGAACATATTCTGCCTGTAAAAATAGATTTCACAGATTCTTCAAGTTGGGTCATTATGTTTTAGTCTTTACTGCCTATTTATAGTAAATGAATGAGTGAATGAGAAAGTGAGTGAATAAATGAATAGCCAGGTAAATTAAAGTGTTTTCTTCCTTTTCACCTAAATAATTAAATGGGTTTCAATCATGTGTGAAGAAATAGATTGGAAAGGGTTTTTCTTTTTTTTTTCAGGTATTGTTGTCTCAGTGATTATCAAACTTTAGTGTCGATAAAAATAAATTTATATTAAAAAAAGAATCACAGAAAACGTATTAAATATTCAGATTTTGGGCCTTTGCACCTAGAGATTCTGAGTCACTAGATCAGGCACAAGCACAGAAGTGTAAGCATTAATAGCACAAGTGCACACACACAGGTGCAAATACACATGCTTCAAAGCTGATTCTAATGTGGGTGGTTCACAGGCCACATTCAGTGAGAAACTACTATATAATGACTATTGATCTTCTGGTCTGTCACTCTGATATCAGAATCTTCAAAATAATATGGGTTGTAGCCATCTCACCTTTGGACCAGGGTGAGTCAAATGAAAGCAAGCAACAGCCAAATGAGACAATTCCAAAGAGAATGCCAAAGTACAAAGGGGACTTAAAATATCTAAGTTGAAGATTTACTAGAAAAATAATTAAGACAAAATGATATTGACACATAAAAGGATAGATTAATAGATCGATGGAAAAGAATGAAGAGTCAAGAAATAAAAAACATTATATGTAAGAAATTAATTTTGAACAAAGGTGAAATGAATTCATTGGTGAATAAATAGTCTGTTCAATAAATGGTTCTTGAACAATTGGATATCCACATAAAGAAAAAAAGTGCTTCTCTTTACCAAATTCAAAAAACAAGTAAAAATGGATAATAAAACCAATGTTAAGCTAAAAACTTTACAATTTCTAGAAGAAAAGATAGAGGAAAATTTTTGTGATCTTGCTTTAAGATAAGAATTTTTAGATTTATAGTAAACCCACAATCCAAAAACAGTAAAAGTTGGTACAGTGGAGTTTTCCAAAATTAAGAACTCTTCACAGTAAAAAGACAAGACACTGACTGAAAAATTATCCTCGCAAATCACAAATAAAATGGTGTTTGCAAAACACTTATCTGATAAAGAACCTGTATCCACATTATACAAATAGCTCCTAAAACTCTATAATAAAAGTGAAAGTGAAAGTCACTCAGTCATATCTGACTCTTTGTGACCCCATGGACCATGGAATCCTCCAGGCCAGAATACTGGAGTGGGTAGCCATTCCCTTCTCCGTGGGATCTTCCCAACCCAGGGATCAAGCCCAGGTCTCCTGCATTACAGGCAAATTCTTTATCAGCTGAGCCACCAGGGAAGCCCAAGAATACTGGTGTGGGTAGTCTATTCTTCTCCAGTGGATCTTCCTGACCCAGGAACTGAACTGGGGTCTGCTACATTGCAGGTGGGTTCTTTACCAGCTGAGTTACCAGGGAAGCCCATAATAAAACATGTTAATGGGTAAAGAATTTAACATAGATAGTTCACCAGCAAATGTGTATGGATAACAAATAAGCACATGAAAATATGCTCAACCTCATTAATCATTAAGAAAATGCAGATCAGCGATACCACTACAAATCTGTTGGAACAATTATAGTTTAAAAGACTGATGAAAATATTTAGGACATTGAGAAACTGAAACATTTCTCCACAACAAAAGGAATGAACTATTAACACATGCAACATGGATGAGTCACAAACTATTTATGCTGAGTGACAAAAAGCAGACAGAAGAACAATAGATCCTAAGATTCTATTTGTATGAATCCTAGAAAATAAAATCTGATCCAAACTGACAGAAAGCAGATTAGTGGTCTCCTGAGAAAGGGGAAAGGTAAAAATGGGAAGAAGAAAGGGATTAAAAGGAGACCCAAGCAGTCCTTGTGGTAGATGTATTATAATGTTCATTGTCTTTACTTTGGCCACTTCATGCGAAGAGTTGACTCATTGGAAAAGACTCTGATGCTGGGAGGGATTGGGGGCAGGAGGAGAAGGGGACAACAGAGGATAAGATGGCTGGATGGCATCACCAACTCTATGGGCATGAGTTTGGGTGAACTCTGGGGGGCAGTGATGGACAGGGAGGCCTGGCATGCTACAATTCATGGGGTCGCAAAAAGTTGGACACGACTGAGCGACTGAACAGAACTGAACTGAACTGTCTTTACTGTGGCCAAAGTTTATAGGCTTATGTCAACAACATATGTCAAAGTTTATCAAATTATACACTTCACATGCAAATTATTGTATGCCATTTGTATCTTAAGAAGACCGCTTAAAAATTGATATGGGCCTCACTGAGTTGCCTTGTGGGAAACTGAGGTATGGATAGCCATCTCCATGGATAATAATCTTTGTATTCAGATCTCTGGATGAAAGAACACCCATACACACACACACACAGAGAAACATTATATGCATACATATGTGAATATGTATACATGTTCATGAATGAAGCTATGATAGGAAAGTTTCTTAGCTTTAAAGTGTAACATCTTATATCCTTCATAGTTTTAGGAACTAATAACGTGAAAGTATTATTTCTAAAGAGTAACTAGAATAATTTTAATTTAAATGTTACCTGTTAGGCAAATTTATAAAAAATAAAAAGCCAGAAAATAGCAGTAATGATGTGAGAACACTTGAATTCTCATTTCTCTCATTTTCTTCTGGTTGGAATACACACTCATAATTACTTTCATTATCTTTTAAAAGTCATCTTGAGTGTGCATGCATGTATACTAAGGTTGCTTCCGTCATGTCTGACTCTTTGTGACCCTATGGACTGTAGCCTGCTAGGCTTGTCTGTCCATGGGATTCTCCAGGCAAGAATAATGGAGTGGGTTGCCATGCCCTCCTCCAGGGGACCTTCCCAACCCAGGGATTGAAACCATATCTCCTGTGTTGGCAGGCAGGTTCTTTACCACTCGTGCCACCTGGGAAGCCCCAAAAGTCATCTTATAAAATATAAAATGTATATAACCTGTGTATTAGTTTTCTATTGCTGGGTAATGTATTAACACAAATTTACCACCTTTAAATAACACAAATGTATCATCTCTTATTTTCTATGGATCAAAAATCTAGGTATGGGTCAGCTGGGTCACCTGCTCAAGGTCTCACCAGGCTAAGATCAAGACCTCACTGGGGCTACAGTCTTGATCTGAGGTTCA
The DNA here is from genome assembly GCF_032405125.1 of Capricornis sumatraensis. Lineage (NCBI taxonomy): Eukaryota > Metazoa > Chordata > Mammalia > Artiodactyla > Bovidae > Capricornis > Capricornis sumatraensis. Next base: position 148,139,690 of record NC_091070.1, on the reverse strand, counting down.
AGATCTTTCAAGATGACTGTTGTGGGCAGCACTGAATATCTTGCGCTTGTGTCTGAAGCCACATATTCTCAATGATTATTGGTCAGAAACTGCCATTGCTTTCTAGGAGTTGTTCCCAATTTCTTCCTACATGACTTCCTCCATGAGCACTTCACAATGGAGAATTTGCTTCTTTAAGACTAGTGAGAGGATCTTTCTCATGCTCACATATCTTTTTTTGCAGAAAGGGCCCTTTGAAGGATTCACCTGATTGAATTAAGTTCACCCAGGATAATCTCTTCTGATTCACTCAACTTCAACTGATTTTGGATATTGAAAACCATCTCATCTTTGTCATGTAATGTATCCTAATTGTGGGAATAAAATTCATCATATTCATGTCCTTGTCTATACTCAAAAGGATAGATTTATTTATGCTGCCTACATTAGGGGACAAAAAATTTAGGAGTCATCTTAAAACTTGGTGTACCACATTAGGACCCAGAATATCTAAACACAGGTGCCCAAGGAGGCAAGTGTAAGGATGCACATCCCAGCATTGCTGATAACATGAGAACATTACCTACCATTCAAAAGTGCAAAATAGGAAATGTATAAATAAAATGAGGAATGTTCTTAAGTTGGAATATAAAACAAAATTTGAGCAGTAAAAAAAATGATTAACTAGTTAAAATATATGGGGCCTTCTGGGACAGACCCTCCACTTATTCTCTGCAGTGGTTCTTCTCTGAAGTATCTCAATAATAGTATCTGATGCACATTTCCTGAGTTGTCTTACAGATGCTAACCCCATCAACAAATGAAAGAAATTATCTTCTTGATGACCGTGTGCAGTAGCCCCCAGATCTACCTGCTCCTAAGGATTGATAATGTCAACCGCTGTGACACCAGCCCATTACTTCATCATCAACTAACCAGAGAACTGTGTATGAGCTGATCACATACCCTTGGACACCTCTCCCTTGCCTTGTCTTTTTTTTTTTTTTTAAGTCTTTATTGAATTTGTGACAATATTACTTCTGTTTTATGTTTTGTGTTTTTGGCTGTGAGGCATATGGAATCTTAGCTCCCTGACCAGTTATCGAACCTGTACCCCTTGCATTGGAAGGCAGTGCCTTAACCACTGGACCACCAGGGAAGCCCCTCACCTTGCCTTTAGAAAATGCTTTGCTAGGACTTCCCTGGTGATATAGTGGATCAGAGTCTGCCTGCCAATGCAGGGGACACAGGTTGGATCCCTAGTCTTGGAAGATCCCAAATGCTGTGGAGCAACTAAGTCCTCAGGCCACAGCTACTGAACACAGAGCATCTAGAGCCGGTGCTCCACAGCAAGTGAAGACGTCACAATGAGAAGGCCGTGCACTGCCACAAAGAGTAGCCCCTGCTTGCCGCAACTAGAGAAAGCCCTGAGAAAGCAATGAAGACTCAATACAACCAAAAAATAAATAGTTCTTTTAAACATCTATATATTTCCACGTGAAATGTTACAACTTAAAAATTGCCCAGTGTTCACAATTCAGCAATCTGACCTTTGCTGATGCTGCAATAAAATGTTGCAATTGAAAAAAAAAATCTATATTAAAAAAAAAGAATATTTTAAAAAATACTTTTCTAAAACTCGTCGGAGAGTCCAGACTTTTTGAGCACCAGCTGTCCCAGATTCCTTGTCTGGAGCCTTACAGTAAATGCTGCACTTTCAGTCACCACAACCTGGTGTCAGTAGATTGGCTTTACTGTGTGAGGGCTAGCAGCCCCAACTTTGGTTCGGTAACAGGGCTGTTTATTTCAGCATTTGCTTTACCTACATGAGAAACATAACCCCTACTTGTTTATATCTACACAATCAGGTTTCTGTCACATGCCGCCAAATGCAAATCTAAATAATATGTGGGCTCTAAGAATCTCTGCATAAGTAAATCTATCTTTCCTAAACTTATTTGTAAAAATAAATAGTTTAAAGATTGTACAACTATTTATTTTTACTTAATTTGATATAAAATTCCACAAAACAATGTTCCATTTAATATCTGTTTGGGTAATGAAGTTTTATTTCCTGTTATAAAAAACTTTTATAATTACCAGTCTGTTTTGCTGACTAAAGTACTGAATTAATGAGATCAAGGCATGAAAACTGGTCTTCATATGAACAAATTGATTTCACCTTATAAGATAAGCTATCTTAGAAAAGACATTACGGATTTATCCATGAGTCCATTGATCCCAAAAATATTTATTTGCCACCCAATCAATTACAAGCTCTCTGCCAAATTCTGGGGATACAAAGATAATTTAATCATGTATGCAAGTCTCAGTTATCTTAAACTAAGTGTGACAAAATAATTCATTATAATGTAATATATCTAACATTCCATTAAGACAATTTAAGGACAATTCCAAATATTGAGGCCATTCATAATTTTCCTGAATCAAGAATATTGGCCTACACACTGTCAGGCTCTTAGGAAAAACTGGATTCCTTAACAAGCAAGAGAGCTTAGTTAACCAGCTAGCATTGGCATCTCAATTTTGACTTTCTTTAATTATCCTTGTACACACAATGACATATGTCAAAGGACACAGATATCAATTCTTTGTGAAAACTGTAAATTAACAGTCAACACTGCTGATAGAATGGACAGAACTGATGTGGAAAGAAGAGGGGAAATATTTAATTATAACAAAAGGGAAAGAGGCTTCAGGTTAAGAAGACAGACACCTTCAAGAGGATGAAAGGCATGAGCATGTTTGCAGATAGCAGGGGAGTTGTCAGTGGAAACGCAGACGATGAATGTGCTGAAAAAAAGAGTTAGCTGATGGAGCAAAGTCTCAGAAGAGAAAGGAGGAGTTGGAATAAAGTACTTCATATTAAACTGAACAGAAATCAAGCCTTATCCTCTGATTCAAAAGGAGGGGAACAATATGCAGGTGGATGTAGAAGGGATTAATGTGAATTGACTTGTGTCACCAAAATATATGTAGAAGTCCTTACCCCACTACCGAAGAGTGTGACCTTATTGAGAAATAGAGCCGCTGCATATGTAATCAGCTAACAAGAGATCACACTGGAGTAGAATAGACCCCTAATCCTATACAGCTGAAGTCCTTATAAAACGGGGACATTTAGAGACAGACACTCAGAGAAGGAAGACAACGTTAAGACGCATGAGGAATGATAGCCATATGACAATCAAAACAAAAACTCCACTGATCCATCTACAAGTCACGGAATACCAAGGACTGCTGCAGACTCCCAGAAGCTAGGAAGGGGCAAAGAAGAATGCTCTTCTACAGATTTCACAGGGAACATAGTCCTGCTTCTGTTCTGATTTCAGACTTCTAGTCTCCAAGACTGAGATAATAAATTTTTGTTGTCATAAGCCACTAAGTTTCTGGTACTTTGTTACGGCAGCCTTAAAACACTAATGGAGGGATGTTGTGGAAAACCACACTGGTAGCCTTATCTTATAGATGAAGAAGGGGTTCAGGAAGTAGCAGGATGGTTTAGAAGGGAGTGTTGAGCTGTAGTGAAGTTCAAAACTAATCCCCGAAGGGAATGGAAATGGTAGCCAAGCATGAAGATGGAAGATATAAAAATGAGTAATGAGAACCTGACTGAAGTCAGTGACTATGAATTTATAGCAACAGTAATATGATAAAAATCCTAGACACAAATATGAATTTAGTACATGATAAAGGTGGTATTTCAAGTTAATGGATAAATGACAGATCCAATACAATACACTTGACAATGTGTAGGAAATAAATAAGGTTAAATATCTATGGAGAGAACAATCTGTCTCTTTAAATCTATTGTTTATAATAATGGCAAAAAGTTTTAAAACCTAAATATTAAATAATTGGAAATAGCATATGATATTTGGTTGCTAACACATTTTACATAGTGAGAATATATAATTTTTAAATTTAAAAAAGTCAATATATATTATTTTTGACTGTTATTACAGTCTTCTTGTGAAATAAATACACATACATAGTGTATATATATCTCTAGAGAAACCAAATGATGAAATTCTATCAAAAAATCAATGGTCATTTGAAGTAAGTCAGAAAGAGAAAAATTGTAAATTACTGCATATATGTGGAATCTAGAAGAATGGTACTGATTAACCTATTGGCAGGGCAGAATAGAGACATAGATGTAGAGGACATGTGAACACAGAAGGGATTGGGAAGGAAAGGGTGGGACAAACTGGGAGATTAGGATTGACATATATACACTGCAACAGGTGCATAAAACAGGTAGCTAGTGGGAAACTCCTCTGCAAACAGGCAGCTCTGCTCAGTGCTGTGGTGACCTGGAGTGGTGGCAGGGGGGAGGTTCCAGAGGGGATATATGTATACAAATAGCTGGTTCACTTTGTTATACAGATAAAATAATACAACATTGCAAAGCAACTGCACTCCAATTAAAGAAAAAAAAAAAGGAAAGAAAGAAATACAAGTGGAACCCCTCCCCCAAAATGATAGAACTAGAATACAATATATACAGTAAGTCAGCATTGTGCTTTGAGTGTTAGAGAGCCATGGTCAAGAGCATTTCTGGAGGAGGGAAAACAAAACAAAACAAAACAAAACAAAACTGCCCACCAGCTAGGATTGGGAGTGGGCTACAGGATTCCTGGAAAGATGATGTCCAAAACCAGTGCCATAATCTTTGTGGGACTAACTACCAATCCAAAGATTCCATGTGGATGGGCCTGAGAAGAAGGGGACAGTGCAATGTTCTGCTGAGATGCCATCTTGAAAGAAGTGGGACTATTTTATAAACAATCCCAGAAACACTTGGATTCTTACAGGTTTATTAGGGATACAAGGGTTTACTTGAGTGTTTGTCTGTGGCAACCACTCCTTAATCATTTATAACTTTATTTAGAAAACAAAGTGGTATAACTATTGTGACCCCAGAATTTCAGTCTTATACAGAACTGTGTACCTATTTGTGTTCATGAGACCTCATAGCTTCCTTAAAAAATGGTGGCTTCCACTTCCTCTGCATAACATGGAATCCTTGAGAAAAGTGAATATGAAAAATAATCTGCCTAAAAGGAATGTGGTGTTCTCAGATGGCCCTAAGAACCTGCCTGCCAACACAAGAGAGGTAAGAGATGCAGGTTCAGTCTCTGGCTTGGGAAGATCCCCTGGAGAAGGGCATGGCAATCCACTCCAGTATTCTTGCCTGGAGAATCCCATGGCCAGTGGAGCCTGGTGGGCGATAGTCCATAAAGTTGCAAAGAGTCAGACACAACTGAAGCGACTTAGCATGCATGCAGAAGGAATGTATAAATGTGTGTATGTCTCTATATATGTACATCTATGCATACATTTTCAAGGGCAATATCTGTTGTATTAGAATTTTTTTTTAATCTTTGCATCTATGTTATTTGCACATTCCCAGATTTAATGAAAACGGGAGTTCTGCTGAAAATAAAATGGTCTGAAAAAAGGAGAAGCAGGTCAGCTTAGGAACAATTAGGCTCAAAAAAAGTTTGAGTATTATCTTCCTGGTGGGCTTAGTTGTGTAATATAATCCAGAAAAAGCACAAGTTTGTAGAATGTTCTCCAAGATGAGGTTCTGAGATGTTTTATTTTAGTGCTTTCATTTTCTATAATGAAATGAGATAATAAATCTCTATTTGTGTCTGAATATCCCAAAATAGCTTGTAAGAATAGAAAAATCTGACAGTTGCTGAGGAAAAAAGAAAAAAAAAGTGAAAATAGCTGAATCTGTCCAATCTTGTACTTATCCATTCAGGCTAAAAATGGTGTTATTGTCGAAAAGAAGTTAAGAAATTTTCTTCAGGAAAAAAAAAAAATAACCCTTTTATGGAGAAAAAATGTCATTTGTTGCTCTCTAAATGCCCATGTGCAAAATTAATTTAATTCTTTTATTGGTAACTAAGTGAAAACATAATAGAAAATTGTCTTTCTTTCATTCTACAAACAGATAGAAGTCCCAGCCTGGACATTCACTGACAGAGATGGACTCCAGCAGGAATAAGATGTAGTCTCTGCCCTCAAATAATCTTATAATCTTCATGAATTAAAATCATGATGAAGTGCACAAATAGGCAATTCACAAAGAGGAGAAAAGCTAATTGTCTAGAAACATACATAAAATATTCATCTTCAATGGTAATCAAGCAATGCAACTTTGAAATAGCAATACTATATTGTTTTTCATCAATAATTTAGAAAAGAATGTCTAAGAATAATACATGACTGATACATAAAATTAAGACCTCTAATTAATTATTGTTTTTGATGTTGTTTAGTCTCTAAGTTGTGTCTGACTCTTATGTGACCCCATGGAGCCCCTCTATCCATGGGATATTCCAGACAAAAGTACTAGAGTGGGCTGCCATTTTCTTTAATCCAGAGATTAAACCTATGTCTCTTGCATTGGCAGGTGGAGTCTTTACCACTGAGTCATCAAGGAAGCCAATTAATTATTCAGTTCAGTTCAGTTCAGTTCAGTCACTCAGTCATGTCCGACTCTTTGCGACCCCATGAATTGCAGCACGCCAGGCCTCCCTGTCCATCATCATCTCCCGGAGTTCACTCAGACTCACGTCCATCGAGTCAGTGATGTCATCCAGCCATCTCATCCTCTGTCGTCCCCTTCTCCTCCTGCCCCCAGTCCCTCCCAGCATCAGAGTCTTTTCCAGTGAGTCAACTCTTTGCATGAGGTGGCCAAAGTACTGGAGTTTCAGCTTCAGCATCATTCCTTCCAAAGAAATCCCAGGGCTGATCTCCTTCAGAATGGACTGGTTGGATCTCCTTGCAGTCCAAGGGACCCTCAAGAGTCTTCTCCAACACCACAGTTCAAACGTATCAATTCTTCGGCACTCAGCCTTCTTCACAGTCCAACTCTCACATCCAGACATGACCACAGGAAAAACCATAGCCTTGACTAGATGGACCTTAGTCAGCAAAGTAATGTCTCTGCTTTAATTATTAGTTGAACATAAATTAGAAAATCTTTCTGGAATATAATCTCACAGCATGTATCAAAAGAATTAAAATTATTCACATAGTATGATACAAATCCACATCCAAGAATTTCAACTGAGAAAATAAATGATTGAAGTTCTCATAAATGGAGCAATGAGAATGTTCATCACACAAATTTTAGTAGTTTTAATAGTTCAAAATGAATTTTAACAACCAATGTACCATGAAATGGAAGATTTGTCAAAAATATGGCACATTTTTATAAAATGATGTTGCTAGTAAGACTTAAACAGTAAAATAATACTAAATAATATCAAGAATTTTATGATGTAATTAGTGAAAGATAAAATTTAAAAATTGGGTTCAGCAGGATGCCATTGTAAATAAGTCATGTGTATATATTGTGAAAAGCTATATACACAAATGATAGATACATGCAAAAGAGTTAGACTTGTTTTAATAGAAAAATAAGATTAGAGGGAATTTTCTTCTTGTTATTTCTTTCTATTACTTAAATTTTTAAATACTGAGCATGTGGCATTTCTTCTGTTAAAAATTAACTGTTAATTAAATGGCAGCCCACTCCAGTGTTCTTGCCTGGAGAATCCCAGGGACAGGGGAGCCTGGTGGGCTGCCGTCTATGGGGTCGCACAGAGTCAGACACGACTAAAGCAACTTAGCAGCAGCAGCAACCACCTTTAAGGCTTAGACATAGTCCTTGCTCACTTTCTCAGATTCCATTGACTGTCTCCTTTCTCTCTCAGTTGACTACCTGCCTTCTTCAAATACCCCTCTACTCTTATACTCTGATGCAGCACCATGCGTGGAAGTGTGGGATTTGGCTTCCTCAGAAGCTCCTGTGGAGCAAGATGAAAAATTAATTTCCCATAAGGCAGACCTTGCCCACTAAGAAACAGGAGATGAGAGAAAGTCAGACAGGTTAATTTCCCCTTCTTTCTTTCATTTGTACATTACTGAGATGTGAATCTTCTGGTGAAGTCTCACGCACTGAGTGCACAAGTGAGCTGAGAAACGTCAGCGTCTCAAGGGCATTGGTTCCAGGACCCCACCACAAATGGAGATGCCAGGGGCTTCCCCAGCGGCTCAGATGGCAAAAAAAAAAAAAAAAAAAAACAACTGCCTTCAATGCAGGTGACCCTAGTTCGATCCCTGGATCTGGAAATCCCCTGGAGAAGAGAATGGCAACCAACTCCAGTATTCTTGCCTGGAGAATTCCATGGACAGGGGTGCCTGGCAGGCTACAGTCCATGGGGTGGCAAAGAGTCAGACACTACTGAGCGACTACAATTTCTTTTCTTTCTTTCAAGTCCCTTACATAAAATGCTGTTGCATTTGCATGTAACCTACAAGATTCTCCCATACACTTTAAATTATCTCCAGATTATTTATATCTAGTATAATGTAAATATAATGCAAATAGTTGCAAATACAGTGTAAATGCTATGCAAATAGTTGCTGGTGTGAGGTAAATTCAAGGTATTTTTGGAATTTTCTGGAGTTTTAAAAAATATTTTTGATTCAAGATTGGTTGACTGTACAGATGTGAAAGCTTGGATACAAATGTAAAGCAAAGTAAAGTGAAAGTCACTCTCGTGTCCAACTCTTTGCAACCCCATGAACTATACAGTCCAAGGAATTCTCCAGGCCAGAATGCTAGAGTGGGTAGCCATTTCCTTCCCCATGGGATCTTCCAAACCTAGAGATTGAACCCAAGTCTCTTGCATGGCAGGCAGATTCTTTACCAGCTGAGCCACAAGGGAAGCCCTGATCAACTATAATAGACTTGAATTAATGTCGCATATCTTGGTTCTCTTCTTTTTCTTCTTTATTGCCTTAGGCTTGCACCACCCAGATAAAATGTCAATACTTTAAATTTTCCTCCAGATTCTCTAAGGCTAAAATTGGGAAAGGAGATCTGCACAAATATCTATATTACAAATATGTTACAAATTCCAAGTAAGAGATACAAATTGAGTACTAGAGCGAATTCAGAAAGAGGTCATTTTCCATAAGGTTTTGGGGAAATTGTCTTTAGAAAGGTCACCTAAGTTGGACCATACAGTCTGAACATGATTTTTGACAATGGAAATGTAAGGTTAATTCCATTGACCTGAAGGCTCATTAAAATTAGAAATTTGCATTCAGCAACATAAGAAAAGCAAAATGGCATCTCTTAACTACAAAGCAATATATAATTCTTATTAAGTTTGCTTCCCCAATGGCTCAGCAGGTAAAGAATCAACCTGCAATGTAGGAGACACAGGAGATGCAAGTTTGATCCCTGGGTCAGGAAGATTCCCCGGAGAAACAAATGGCAACCCAATCCATTATTCTTGCCTGGAAAAACCCATGGACAGAAGAGCCTGGTGGGCTACAGTCCAAAATATCGCAAAGACTCGGACATTTCTGAGCAACTAACCACATGCACATGGCATCTAATAAGGCTCAAGTTTCTTTTGGTGCCTTTGAAGCACAAGGCCCTTGTATGTGCTAGAGATGTTTGCAGGTAGACAGCTTCTGGAATTGTTTGAGTAGTTCAAGAATGAAGGGTCACAATATCTGCAATTATCCTGGCCTTTTCTTCAGAGTGAAAAGATGATGACTATCAGTTCAGTTCAGTGCAGTTCAGTCGCTCAGTCATGTCTGACTTTTTGCGATCACATGAACACAGGCCTCCCTGTCCATCACCAACTCCCTGAGTCCACCCAAACCCATGTCCATTGAGTCGGTGATGCCATCCAACCATCTCATCTTCTGTCATCCCCTTCTCCTCCTGCCCTCAATCTTTCCCAGCATCAGGGTCTTTTCCAATGAATCAGCCCTTCACATCAGGTAGCCAAAGTATTGGAGTTTCAGTTTCAACATCAGTCCTTCCAATGAATACCCAGGACTGATCTCCTTTAGGATGCACTGGTTGGATCTCCTTGCTGTCCAAGGAACTCTCAAGAGTCTTCTCCAACACCACAGCTCAAAAGCATCAATTCTACGGTGCTCAGCTTTCTTTATAGTCCAACTCTCACATCCATACATGACCACTGGAAAAACCATAGCCTTGACTAGATGGACCTTTGTTGACAAAGTAATGTCTCTGCTTCTTAATATGCTGTCTAGGTTGGTCACAACTTTCCTTCCAAGGAGTAAGCATCTTTAATATCATGGCTGCAATCACCGTCTGCAGTGATTTTGGAGCCCAGAAAAATAAAGTCAGCCACTGTTTCCACTGTTTTCCCATCTATTTGGCATGAAGTGATGGGACCAGATGCCATGATCTTAGTTTTCTGAATGTTGAGCTTGAAGCCAACTTTTTCACCCTCCTCTTTCACTTTCATCAAGAGGCTATTTAGTTCTTATTCACTTTCTCCCATAAGGGTGGTGTCATCCGCATATCTGAGGTTATTGATATTTCTCCCAGCAATCTTGATTCCATTGTGTGCTTCCTCCAGCCCAGCATTTCTCATGATGTACTCTGCATATAAGTTAAGTTAAATAAGTTAAATAAGCAGGGTGACAATATACAGCCTTAACGTACTCCTTTTCCTATTTAGAAACAGTCTGTTGTTCTATGTCCAGTTCTAACCGTTGCTTCCTGGCCTGCATATAGGTTTCTCAAGAGGCAGGTCAGGTGCTCTGGTATTCCCATCTCTTTCAGGATTTTCCACAGTTTCTTGTGATCCACACAGTCAAAGGCTTTGGCATAGTCAATAAAGCAGAAATAGATGTTTTTCTGGAACTCTCTTGCTTTTTCGATGATCCAGCAGATGTTGCAAATTTGATGTCTGGTTCCTCTGCCTTTCTAAAACCAGCTTGAACATCTAGCTGTAGCTATTAGTCATATCACAGGAAAGTGAGGGCATGGGGAGGATAAAATGGCTCATCCTAACCAAAATGTTCATGTTTTGAAAGCCTCATTTTTATTATCCACCTAACAACATTATATTTATTTCTAATTGACCAGGAATGGTACATATGGCCACTCATTTATGGAAATGAAACTAAGGAATGAAATTTTCAGCTATGCACCTTGAAACCAATAATCAAGTCATGGGAAGAAGGAGAAAATGCATACTTGGAAATCAATTAGTACTATCCATCACATTATATAAAGCCTAAGAATGGAAGTCGGTTAGCCAAAGAAAGACTCATAGCATGTGGAGGCTTACTTGTTATAGAGTGACAAAGAAAGGGAGCAAAGATGACTGAAGTTTCCTGACTGTGAGGATGATTATCCAAAAGCACTGGTTTGCCATTTGACCCTGAGTTAGTTATTTCACTTTGACAAGTCTGTTTCCTCAACTTAAGATACTGTAGAAGAGTGTTTTGAAGTCCTTATAGATACATATAGATATAGATATATAGAGATGTCCAAGTAAATAAGAAATCTATGTCCACATACAAAAACCTGTATATGAATGTTTATAGAAACATTATTCATAGCAGTCAAAAAGTAGAAACAACTCATATGTTCACCAATTAATGAATGGATAAACAAAATATGGTAAACCATACCATGGATTATTACTTGATCATAAAAAGGAAGGAAGTACCAGTACATATCAAAACAATGACACACCTTTAAAAGCATTATGCTAAGTGAATGAAGCAAGTCATAAAAGATGGTGTATTATATGATTCCATTCACATGAAACAGAAAGAATTGGAAAATCCGTAGGAATAAGATTAAGAATTGTCAAGGCTCAGGAGAAGGAGAGGCTATGGAGTAACTACTAATAGATGCAGGGTTTCTTTTGGGGATAATGAAAATATTCAGAAATTACATGGTGGTGATGGCTCTATAACTGTGAATATACTAAGTAAAAATCCACTGTCTTCTGTACTTTAAAGGGTAAATTTTGTGATATGTAAATTATTTCTCCATAAATGTTTAAGAATATTTCATAGAGGTCAAACATGGTAAGTTGTCACTCAATAATAAATATTAGCTATTACTATTTCATATTAGTTCAATTTATGAAGCTCTGGGTGCTGATAAAGTCACTGAGAAAAAAACGGATGAGTGTTAGGCTGAAACTGCAGGATTACAAGGCCTATACTTGCCCAGCTTTAGGACTCAAGAAAGAGCCCAGAGTCAGCAACAAAGATATCAATGGTTTAATGAATGTGGGGGCTAACACATCTGAAACAAGGTCCTGGAGGGACAAAACCCTACCGTGTGCAGCAGTGGTGGGCAGAATGTAATACCAGTCTTCACTCTTGATGTGAGGAGATTGTCAGTTTATAGAGGGAGTTACCAGGGAAGTCAGCAGAGGGGTACATCCCTCACCACGCTTTTTGATGAGAACAATCACTAACTGGGGCCTGAACAAATATGTGGGAAGGTCAATCATGTGTGTAGAGTGTGGGTAAAGCAGGCACTGGTCAGGCAGGGAATGTACAGACAGCAGCCATCTTGAGTGGCCTGACGATACAATGAGAAAGTAATCACAAATCACGGCATGGGGTCCCTGGTTCTATCGGTGCATCCCTTTCTCCTGAGGCCAGCTGAGAGGGGCACTGTCTTGGTGACAGAGGACAACACAGGGTCAGTACACACACCTGGAACATTTCTGACTGGTGTTTGTTGGATATGGACAGAACTTCCCATTGCCCTAAGGCTGGAACAGAAAAATGCAGTGACAATCATCAGAGACAATCTTGATGATAAGAAACTACCAATAAGAGGGAAATTTCCCATAGAATATCAGATGTTTCAACCAATGTCATGAACACAATTTCTGCTACCAAGAGAGGAAAGTGGGATATGAGCAGAGAAGAACTACTTTCAAGCTGAGCTTTTCACACAGTCTGGATCTGTGTAATCCAATAAAAGGGCTTAATGCTTTTGCAGTATGTTCGGAAGGAGCCACTTTACTGTGACAAGATGGTCTATTACATACATAGGGCCCTGAAGGGGCATACTGGGATTAGTTAGTCATTAGACGTGTTCTCTTACCTACTTTTCCTGTTAAAAAAGGGGAGAATACATCAAGAAAGACTTGTAAGAGATAGAGAAAATTACCAAAAGTGTACTTTTTTTTTCCTGAGAAGCTCCAAGTCACTCTTTCAAATGCCCTGTTGCATTGTAACATTTAAAAATCCAATTTTAAATACTTAACCAGCACATTCTGGAATCATTTTTGTGGTTTAGTTACTAAGTCATGTCAGATTCTTTCATGACCCCACTGACTGTAGCCTGCCAGGGTCCTCTGTCCATAGCATTTCCTAGGCAAGAATACTAGAATGGGTTGCCATTTATGCCATTTGCTTCTCCAAGGGATATTCTCTACCCAGGGATCGAACCTGCGTCTCCTGCCCTGCAAGTGGATTCTTTACTGCTGAGCCGCTGGGGAAGCCCAACCAGCACAATAAGGACTAAATATTTATCTAGAATTGCCGATGCTCTTTTACCAATGAAAATCCTTAAAAATATGGACAAATTAACTCTTAAAAGTATTTTTTAAAAATCAGTTCTATTAGTTAACCATAAAAAGAAATGAAGTACCAGTACATATCAAAACAATGAAACACCTTAAAAACATTATGCTAAGTGAATGAAGCAAGTCACAAAAGATGGTATATTATATGATTCCATTTGGATGCAATGGAAAGAATTGGAAAATCCATACGAATAAGGTTAGGAATTGTCAGGGGTCAGGAGAAGGAAAGACTCTGGAATGACCACTAACAAATTTTTCTCAACCTGAATCTCTCTTTACTTGGTTGAAACAATGATAAGCATTATGCTAAAATATGTTATAAAGAGCAGACAATAAATGTCAAAAGACTCTAATGGTAAGGATTATTAGCATGATAATAACAAAAAGCAGTTCTATCTTTTCACTCTTTGAGTTTTGATAAGTAACTGTAATGCTCATCAAGGTAACATAGCACTTGAGTTCTAAACAGAGATCATTGAATTTTCACTGGTCACACACATAAATATTACCTATGAATTCAACACTAGCGTATACTTTCAGTTGTTAACATTCTTTGTTCTATTCAGTCAACCTTTACAGAAGCCTGCTCTATACTTGTTACCATGCTAGGGAACCGCAGGTAACTGAGCATATGGTGCCAGCTGTCAAGAGCTCGCAATCTCGTAGAGAGTTACAAAAAGAGCACTAACCTTCCCATTCTGAGGCCCAATGCCAGAACCCATAATAAAAGGAAAAGCTATAAGATCACTGACAAAGACTGGTGGTTGGAGGGGAGGTAAGTGAAGAGTTCATAGGTAAAAGGGCATTTGGGATAGCTCTGTTGTAGTAGAAAGGACAGTGAACTGGGAGAAAAAAATAGTTCCAGTTTTGATATTGTGCTTTGTATGTTCTTAGAAGTGTCACTGAAGCTCCCTGAGTTTCCTCACTTATAAACTAAGAGAGGTGAACTAGGTAATGCTGAGGGCACATCAAACTTTAACATACACCTCTTATCAGTAATACCTGTGGTTGTGCTTTCAATAGGAAAATTTTTGTTTTAGTTATTTGTAGCTCTTACCAGCATAATAAGATGAAGAAGTCCACTTCATATTCATGTGGGAATATCTTTGCTAAAACTTTCTAGACTTAACATCATGTGGGATGTGGCAAGGGTGACCTGTAGGGGTGTTGTTCTCAAAGGAAGACGAGCAACAAAGTTTCCCTAAGAAAGTCAAGCATGAATGAAATTTCGAAGGCTAAGTAGAAGCTGTCCAATGAAGAGGAAGAAAAAAGGAAAATTTTGCAGATTAAATTAGAAGAGCCACTATAGAGAACAGTATGAAATTTTCTTTAAGAATGAAAAATAAAGTTACCATATGATCTACCTCCACTCCTGAATATATATATCTGGAAGAAAACTATAATTTGAAAATGAACCCCAAAGTTCATAGCAGCACTGTTCACAATAGGCAAAATACGGAAGCAACCTAAGTGTCCATTGACAGATGAATGGATAGGCAAATTGTGATTTATATACACAATGGAGTATTACTCAGCCGTACTAACCCATGTTACTGTCAGCACTTTTCACAATGGCTATACTTATCCTTGGCTCCAGACTTACCACTTCAAATTCATCTATATACAAAACTAAAATCATTATACTGCAGTTTGAATCAGTTAACCTCTCCCTTGTTTCATAGTCTCAATGAGTCCTCTTACTGGCCTCAGGATGAAATCTTATGCCTTCCTGGTGTATAAAGCCCACCATGATGTCACTGATGCTTAGCTGTACAGCCCCATCTCTTGTCATTTACCTTCCCCAATCTCGTTCCTGCCTTTGGAAATTTCTCTTGTTGGGCACTGAAATAATATATTCTTCCCTCTTTTTTCACTCTACCTTCTGCTTATCCTTTAGTTGTCAGTTTGGACATTTCTCCTTGTGAGACTATCCTTTGATTCTATAAGATTTATCTGTATTCTCTCAGTTCAGTTCCGCCGTTCAGTCATGTGTGACTCTTTGCAACCCTGTGGACTGCAGTACACCAGGCTTCCCTGTCCCTCACTACTTCCCAGAGCTTGCTCAAACTCATGTCCATCGAATTGGTGATTTCATCCAACCATCACATCCTCTGTCATCCCCTTCTCCTCCTGCCTTCAATCTTTCCCAGCATCAGAGTCTTTTCCAGTGAATCAGTTCTTCACATCAGGTGGCCAAAGTATTGAAGTTTCAGCTTCAGCATCAGTCCTTCCAATGAATATTCAGGGCTGATTTCCTTTAGGATTGACTGGTTGGATCTCCTTGCATTCCTCTCAAGGTCCCATTCTTCCAAGGTCCCATTACTTTATGGCAAATAGATAGGGAAACAATGGAAATAGTGACAGACTTTATTTTCTTGGGTTCCAAAATAACTGCAGATGATGACTGTAGCCATGAAATTAAAAGACACTTGCTCTTTGGAAGAAAAGCTATGACCAACCTAGACAGCATATTAAAAAGCAGAGACATTACTTTGCCAACAAAGTTTCATCTAGTCAAAGCTATGGTTTCTCCAGGAGTCGTGTATGGATGTGAGAGTTGGACTATAAAGAAAGCTGAGTGCCAAAAAATCGATGCTTTTGAATCGTGGTGTTGGGAAAGACTCTTGAGAGTCCCTTGTACTGCAAGGAGATCCAACCAGTCAATCCTAAAAGAAATCAGTCCTGAATATTCATTGGAAGGACTGATGCTGAAGTTGAAACTCCAGTACTTTGGCCACCTGATGCGAAGAACTGATTCACTGGAAAAGAACCTGATGCTGGGAAAGATTGAAGGCAGGAGGAGAAGGGGATGACAGAGGATGTGATGGTTGGATGACATCATCAACTTGATGGATATGAGTTTGAGCAAGCTCCGGGAGTTGGTGATGAACAGGGAAGCCTGGTGTGCTGAAGTCCATGGGGTTACAAAGAGTAGGACACTACTGAGCAACTGAACTGAACTGATTCTTCCAAGGAGCAAGAGTCTTTTAATTTCATAGCTGCAGTTACCATCTGAGAAGATTTTGGATCCCAAGAAAATAAAGTCTGTCACTGTTTCTGTTGTTTCCCCATCTATTTGCAATGAAGTGATAGAACCAGATGCCATGATCTTCATTTCTTGAATATTGAGTTTTAAGCCAGCTTTTTCACTCACTTGCTTTACTTTCATCAAGAGGCTCTTTAGTTCTTCACTTTCTGCCATAAGGGTGGTGTCATCTGCATATCTGAGGTTATTGGTATTTCTCCTGGCAATCTTGATTCCAGCTTGTGCTTCATCCAGCCTGGCATTTCACATGATTTGCTCTGCATATAAGTTAAATAATCAGGGTGACAATATACAGCCTTGATGTACTCCTTTCCCAATTTGTAACCAGCCCATTGTTCCATGTCTGGTTCTAACTGTTGCTATTCTCTACTATAGTGTAAGTAATTCAATTTTAAGCAAGGCGACTCATTCACTGTCCTGTTCTCAATAATTAATATAGTGCATGACACCATTTTTAAGTGAATAGATGGATAGATGAATGAATGCAACTTTGCAGTGCAAATTAATATAACTTTGTAGTCCATGAAGCCACTTGGAATATAGGAAATTATGTCCAAGAAAAGCCCAACAATGAAGCCAGATCAATGTATCTAAAAGTGAGCTGTCAACCCAAATATCAAGTCAGTGTGAGGGTCAAGCAAGGAGCTGAGAAAATCCAAAAAGGTAGGTGCAAGGAGATACTTAACAAGGATTCACAGGTACAATAGAACAACTCATAGTGACTTTTCATGGAATCCCTGAGCTAGCTTGACTGGCATATTTCATTTAAAAGGACAGTATATAGTGAACAATAAGCAGTAGGGAGATACTGAAGGATTTTAAAAAGAAAAATGACATAATCAGCTTTGTTTTGGACAGCATTTTCAACATTATGAAAGGTGGTTTGAAGGGGCAAGACTATTGGTAGAGAAACTAGTTAAGAGACCTGTCAAAAACCCAGTGAAAGTTAGTAACATTCTTAACCAAGGCAATAAGGAGGGGGAAAAGAGAACAGACTAAAGCAAATATAATCCAGCACACATTTGAATGGTGTCACTGATTCAACAGACATGAACTTGGGCAAACTCTGGGAGGTAGTGAGGGACAGGGAGGCCTGGCATGCAGCAGTCCATGGGGTTGCAAAGAGTCGGAGAAAGATGGCATTAGCGACTGAACAACGACTTAGCGACTGAATAACAACAATATTGAGGTTTCATTTGCAGAGGAAATTACAGATACTCCTTTTAGAAAATAAAGCAAATGTAAGAAAGTGTAGGGCAATTGTGCCTCCTCCTATTAGTACTGAATTTAGACTTGAAACAAGAGAAGCTAACCATCACCTCTTCAGCCTTGTGGAACTACAATGACAATCTGTTTATATAAAAATAAATAAATAAAAGAATTGACTATAGATGAATTCACAAATAAGATTTTTCAAAGACCTGGATCAGGCATAAGATACTGGGGAACATATATTTAGTCTGAGACTTTCTCCCCTAAGCTTTCCTTCCAGCTCTCTCCAGTAGTCAGTTTCTGATGATTACGGGCTCCTGTTTGAAGCACAGCAGCTCTGTCACCCACATGAAGTGTCACCCAGGACAGAGCCTGAAAGCTGCCAGCTGCCCATTTCACCTGAAGTCAGCATGCTTTTCATCCTTCCTGACAATGGTGCTGCCATTACGCCTTGGGTGAGGAGACACCTTTCCCTGGAAAGTGATCAGTACATGAAAAATGTGTTTCAGTTCTCTCTAAAGAACAAGGAGCTAATTCAGCTTGCTTTCATGGCCCTTTCCTTGTCTAATGTTTAAACAAATGATTTTTGACGGAAACATCAGTTAAGGTTTCACAGTTAAGATTCTTCCCCAAATTTTCTAACACTTGTTGGGGAAATTATCTCAGAAGGTTGCACAGTGAAACTTGAATATAAAATATCATAGGACAGCTCACATGTCCAGTTTTCTACCTCATCCTCTGTCCTCTCCTTGAAAAATAAAAAAATGTCTAGAGGCTAGAACAGGGTAATTACAGTTTCCACACCGGGGAGAGAGGGTGCTGAGAAGGGGGAGCGTGCTAGGTAGCCTGAGCCCCCCAGGATGTCACAGGGCTTCTGGGAGGTGAGAAGCTGAGTGGTGAGAGCTTGTGCTAACCTGCCTGACAGCCAAGGTCTTGTTCCTTTCAAAGTAATCTCTCCTGAGTGCTCCATGACAGGCTGGCTTAGGCGGGTTCAATCCAATTTAATGGATGATTTGACAATGGAAAATTGAGGAAAGAGGGAAATGATACATGCCAGATATCAGCCCAGGCAAAGCCGAGAGGGTGTAATGCTTGTCATTCATTCACCAAGTGGGAAATGTCTGAATGAATAAGTGCTCAGTACCAGGGGCGAATTCTAGCAGAGTCTCCAGGGAGAAGGAATGTCCATCTATGCTCTAATCCTCCTGCATAGTAACCAGACTTGGGGGTCGGGGGGCCTTATTTGGACAGTCTGTCTCTGCCCAATTTGGCACATTTCTTTGAGGATCTGCCTTTCCCCAAGCAGGTTTGAGAGTATCAGTATGCATGGCCTCAGCTCTTACCTGTTCTCATTGCCAGAGGTCTCTGTTGTTAACACTCCTACTATTTTCACATATCAGCTTATGTTTATTGCCACCCAGCTCTAATTCATAGGTTCCATCAGTAGTAAATGACCCCTAATTTGGGTGCCTTGAAACCTCTATTTTCATGAAGCACTCTCATAGGTCTCCCTTCTGGGCATCACACGACCCAGAGGGTACAAGCCGCTCTTGAGATCCAGAGGACTCTAGCCAATCCCTTTCCTAAAGCACGTTCCTTCCTATCCACGTGTCAGCAGGCTTTTCAGGCTGCAAAAACATATTCACATGAATAGAGGAGGAAATGCTTTAACTCGTTGTAGCTACAGCTGTTCTTTATCACTTTTATGTGATTGCTTACTGTCATTCTACAAGGGTAGAACAGATGTTGGTGTTCGCTCTTAAGAACTAGATCTCCCAGAGAAGGTCAGCATAGTGCCCTGGGAAGCCTCCAGATTCATTTTAGAGGTCCTAATGACTCTTTTTTGTCATGCTTTAAAATTACTCATCTCAAACCTGTCATTATATACCTCTTGTTTTCATTGGTGGCATTGGAGACCCTCTTGGCATTATTTATTGGGCTTCAGTGGTATCAGTAGGGGGAGGATCCAATTTCTCTTCAGAAAGGCCGTCATTCATCTTTTTCTGCCCTAAGGCTTGTGTTTGAGCAACTATATTCTTTATCTACAGTTGGAACGCTGGTTAGAAAAAGATCCTATTATAGTCTAGCTGAGAATATACTCAAAAGAACAATTCCCCCACTCCTCTTTATAGGATGCAATTTATAGAATTGTTAATAACAGTATATAACATTGATGAACACCTACTATACACTAGATTGGCTGGATGGTTTACATGGATTATCCCATTTAATCCTCACAATTAAATTACTAAGTAGATGTTATCATTATCCCTCACTCATACTTAAAGAAACAAACAGCTAAATAGTTTTCCCTCTCAAGAAAGTGAAGGAATCAGGACCAAACGTAACTCGTTATCTGTTTTTATAGTCTCGGTTATACTTCCCACAAAGTATCCTTTTCTGTCTAGGAGACAAAAAGATGCTTTCCACATAGTCTTTGCCCCTTTGAAGCCTCAGCCACCATCCCTGGGGCTTGCATTCCTGGTCCCTGACTCCAGTAAGTTCGCTCGTTCCTACTACTGGCGCCAAACTTATCTCAGAAACTGTAGTTGCCTATTTCCCAAGAAGTTTCCGTGGAGCTGGAAAAATCAGACTTTTAAATAAGGTTGCCAGCTTTCCAAAAGCAATGAATCAGACCTAGAAATCATGTAAAAAGTGGCACTTCTATTTGGCAATCACTATTAGACAGTTTTCTATTTTTACACTATGTTTCACTCAGTTCCCAGCAGTATCATGGATTGTGACCTCAAAGCTAGAAAAACCTCTTCGAATATTTCTTTTGTTGTTGTTACCTGGAAGCAGGGAGTAAGACATAAATAAAAAATGATTTTTAGTGTCTAATTTAGCATGGTTCAACTCAGCCTCTATTTTTTCTCCGTGTGTGTGAGATGCAAGATCTAGTGTTTGATGCTGGGCCAAATCCACAGAGGACGAGAACACACACTGCTTTGGCTTATTGCAGCTGAGGCTATATTAGAAAAAATATATATTCATATATACGATTAGAAGTTATCTTTGGCAAGTTGCTCCACAATAAGATATCAATTTACCTATGAGATAATTATGGTAAAAGTATGCAAGTGACACACTCTCCACTTTTAATAATTCTTATTTTCCTACAGCAAGATAGACTGTGATAGAAAAAATTGTCAAGGAGGAAAAGCTATCCAAGTTCAACATGGCAGTTTATATTTGTCTTCTCAAGTAAATAATACCCATCTCATTAGAGTTTGCATTAGCAAACTCCTTAGTCACATTAAGCAAACCCAAAGACTTTATTAATAAACTACAGAGAAATCTATTTAATTATGTTATCTCACTTGTGATTGCTTGCTAATGACCAATTCTAAATGTTTTGTAAACCGTGTTATTCATGGCCGTAGCAATTTGAGTCCTGAACATCTCTTTGCAAGACTCACTGTAATTCATTAGTCTTTACACTATAGTTTAACCACTAAAATTCTCATATTTGAATGTTTTGGTGTTTCAGAAAACATGTCTTCTTGAACATTATCAGGCTGAACTGAAGATGCACTCCACTTAACTGCAGGAATAATTTTCTTGCAGAGATCAAATCCAGTACATGATGTAACTTTTTATACAACAGTAATGAGAATGTTTATAAATACATTATATAAACCAAGGATTTTTTTAATAAAGGGAGATATGGAACAACCCCAAGATTAACATTAAGTGATTCAGTGATGTAGGTAACTGTGTACAGGTTTCCCCTGCTATCCAAAGAGACAGCATTTCTATGAAACCTTTTATAAACTGAAGTAGCAATTACCCAAGGGCACATCTTGCTAACTGTATGGAAAATAAATGGAGATAAAGCACTGACAGATGCTTACAGACACAGTTCAGAGCCATGGGTCTTGATGCTAAGATGCTGAGTACAGTTCCCAGGAAAGGAACCTGGCGATGCCACTCTTGCTGCTCCAGGTGAGCTCTGCCTCTGAAGTGACTGGCTGCAAAACTAGTGCTGAAGGCTACTGTGCCTTTTGTTTTTTCCATAAAAGTGAAAAATCCTCTCTGGATTCTTTTCATTAGCAAAAAACAAGTACAGTCTGCCCTTCATATCTGCAAGTGTACATCCACATATTCAACTATGATGAAAAATATTTTATTTAAATAATCCAGAAAATTTCAAAAGGAAAATGTGAATTTGATGCATACCAGCAGCTATGTACATAGCATATACATTGTATTTACAACTATTTATGTAGCATTTCTTTTTCGTTAGGTATTAGAATCTATCTAGAGATGGCTTAAAGAATGTATGAAGTTGTGCTTAGAATATAAGCTAATAATACACCACTTTACTTAAGGGTCTTGAGCATCCATGGGTTTCGATTTCCTTAGGGGTCCTGGAATCAATCCTCTTCCAATACCAAGGAACAGTTATACTAATGTAGGTCTTTCTTAAAAGCGAAGTGGTGTAAAGTTAACTTTCAAAACATGGGGTAATCCCTGTATAGTGGGCAACCATTTATTTAAATAAAAGAATGCAGATACATTTAATGTGTGCTACATATATAATTTCTTCAGTAGCAGCTAGTAAAATTTCTGTAATCACATTCTGAGGATTTTTTTTTTTTTTACTTAAGAATTTTGCTAGAAAGACAGGTTCTCCTGCTTCAGTTAGCACCTGTCCTTTGTTTTGATAGCTTTGGGTGAGTTTTCAAGCCTTTGGTTAGTGGTTTTCATGAGAAGAGATCTGCTAAGCCTTAGCTGCAGGGAATGAAATACTTTGGCATATTGAGAAGTGTCCCTTCCAACAGCTCAGCGGCCAGAGTCAGTGCAGGAGGGCCCTCTCACATCACTCTTCAAAACCTGAAGAAATACTTCAGGGCAATAACACAGACATCAGTAGGTGTTGACGGATGTTTGGCAGTTTACCCTCAAAACTGTGATCTCCACTCAACTTACTCATTATCATGGGTCCTGGAGAAGGTGAGCTGAGAGGCGAGGGCTGTACTGCCTTATGTATCTGAAGGACAAAGATATGCTATCACTTGCTTCTGCTGAAAATGTAAAGGATTGCATTATCTTCTCCTGGCCTGAATCCTATGGGGCTGGTTTTTCACTCTGACAATTGTCTAGTGACAAGGAAAGGCATGGGAAATGTGGCTGCCATAAAGCCATAGAGTGAGGCAGTCAAGTGAAGGGGAAGAGGCAGTTGAAAGCACAGAGATCTTGGAAAGGGCATGAAGTCAAGGTAAGACATACTCATGCCACTCACTCTGTTTGTTGCTGGAGCTGAAGCAGCTCCAAAATCTCTAATTAGGAAGGCTGTGGTGGCAGCAATTTGATAGAAAGTGGATGGAGAGGAGAACTTGGGCTGACACTGCAGTGTAGAGTAAGGCTGATGTTTTTACTTAATCTTTATTTTGTGCTTCTGTCAAATGACTTGAAGATGTGTTATCCTAGCAAGCTCACAGTTGTTATTAAGATTACTAAGATCCCATGCTTGTTTAGGGGTGATAAGGCAGTTGCTAGAGTTTTTAGGAAAGACAAAACTCCTGCTCAGTCACACTGGCATATCCACTGGGCAGTAAAGTTTACATAAATAAATAGGAACATATTAGAGCAGAGGTGGAAGTGTGATGCCATTTCTGGGGCAGCTGCCAGGTCATCGCACCTGCTAGGTACAGGTAACTTGAATTGGGTGCAGGTAATTTTGAATGGAAATTTTCAACCCCAACTACAGAGTAGCATAATGTCCTTCTGGTATTAGTAGCATACCTGAAAGAGTGCAATTGAACCCTTAAAAAAGAATGAGAGTAGAGGGGAGGGATGGACTCACCATATTTTCTGGAAGTTTGCTTCAACTGGATAAAATGCATTGGTGGTTAGTTTGGCGGAGAAGGCAATGGCACCCCACTCCAGCACTCTTGCCTGGAAAATCCCATGGATGGAGGAGTCTGGTGGGATGCAATCCATGGGGTCGCTAGGAGTTGGACACGACTGAGTGACTTCACTTTCACTTTTCACTTTCATGCATTGGAGAATGAAATGGCAACCCACTCCAGTGTTCTTGCCTGGAGAACCCCAGGGACGGGGGAGCCTGATGGGCTGACATCTATGGGGTCGCACAGAGTCGGACACTACTGAAGCGACTCAGCAGCAGCAGCAGCAGCAGCAGCAGTTCTGCAGTGTTCTAGTACTCCAAAAAAATTATTTTATGATTTGCCAATTTAGCTGGCTTTAATTCAATTAAAAGTTGTTTGAAGAAAAAATGTTATTTAACATCTGCTACTTAACAAAGTATAATTCACTACATCAGAGGTCAGCCACTAATACTGATTTCAGTTCAGTTCAGTTGCTCAGTAGTGTCTAACTCTTTGTGACTCCATGGACTGTAGCAAGCCAAGCTTCCCTGTCCACCAACTCCCAGAGCTTGCTCAAACTCATGTCCATTGAGTTGGTGATGCCATCCAACCATCTTAACCTCTGTTGCCCCCTTCTCCTGCCTTTCAATCTTTCCCAGCATCAGGGATTAAAGCCGAACATTCTAACTGATTGCACCAGAGACACCATATTATTGATCTATTGATTCTCAAAAACAGCTGACATTAGCATCTGCAAAATGAAACATGGTATTGTCTAGAAACAAATTGAATGCAAGTGGTTAATTTGAGTGTTAATCCTAGGAAACCGTTTTAAGAGGATGGGGATGTGAAGAGGCAGAAAACCATGAAGTGTGCATTATAGCTGAGTGGCAACTGGAATATGGTCCCAACAAGGAAATGTAGGAGATGATGTAGGGAATACCACAGAGTTATCTCCTTGTTGGGGGTGGGAGGCAAGATACTGGGTTATTTATGCCCTGAGTACCTTCTCTTACAGCCTGAAGTCTGCCCTTGAAGTCAATTCAGACCTGCTAAGATGAAAGCCTCATAAGGAGAGCAGCAGAAGCTTAGACTAGACACCACTGACCAGTACCAGGAATGGTGAGAGCTGAAGGAGAGCAGATGGGGCCACAAAAACATCCACCATAGTTGGAGTCTCAGAGTGGTCCAGCTATTGTCATCCCAGTATCCCCAGAAGTGGAGCCCAGAGGACAGAAGCTTAAATAGCACTTAAACATCTGGGCCACAATCTCTGCTTCCCCTCAATCTGGCCAGACAGGTAGCTTTGGACAAGTTATCTTCTCAAAATTCTTACATAAAATCTTTTTTAAAATATTTGGTTATTTATTTATTTGGCTGTGCCAGTTCTTAGTTGCAGCATGTGGGGTTTTCAATCTTTGTTGAAGCATGCAAGATTTTTTTTTTTAGTTGCAGTATGCAGGATCTGTAGTTGCAGCATGTGAAGTCTTAGTGCGGCATGTGGGATCTAGTTCTCTGACCAAGGATGGAACCCTGGCATGTTGCATTGGGAGCGCAGAGTCCTAGCCTCTGGACCAACTTTATGCTGAAGATGGGAAAAGTTGAAAATAAGATGTCAGTTGGCTTTATGTGTGTCTGATCTCATTTCCTCTCTGCAAAGCTGGCTGGAAGGTCAGTCACATGTTAAACCTGGTTGGCCAATGAGGATAGGGAAGGGTACAAGAGAAAGCCAGTGACAAATATTTATCCATCTAGACCTGGGGTTTAGTGCTTGCAAGTTCAAGGTGGAAAGGTAGTTTTTTTAAAGCCCAATTATACACAAAATCAAAAGCTAAGGCGATCAGTTAAGAAGTAAGGTCACTAAAGCTAACAGGCCAAATGGCAGCCATAAAACTACCTGCCTCCATCAAAGTGAAGCTAGATGCTGTCCCCAGCAAACCCCCAATTCCCAGTGGCTTCAAACAAGTGAGAACCATTTCTCCTTGTATAGTGTAAAATCCACTGTGCTTTTCAAGCTTGACTCTTGTTGCTCCTTCTGTGGCTCCACCCTTTACGATGACCTTGGACCTACTGCATCCTCTGACTCTTGCTCACAGATCAAGAAAACAGAGAGTGAAAGACTGAGTGGGAGAGTATTATGGGACAAGCCTGAGAATGGCCTGCATTAATTTGGCTCAGAAACAATTGTCAAGAACTTGGTCACATTTCTCCCAGTAAAATGCAGGGGAACTGGGGAAAAATAGCTCCTGATTTAGACAGAATTTCCTAGCAAGTTGTCTACATTATAGAAGGGGAGCATGCCTCTTCTTCGAGAGTTAGTCAACCTTGCCAGATAAGCCAAACAAAAACAGCTCGATAAGATAAGGCATCACTGAAAGTGGAATTCAATGAACTTGGGCAAAATGAACCATGTGCCAGTCCTGAAACCCACCAGAAACCAAATGCTTCTGGTATAAATATCCCTGCCAATAAGGGTATGACCCAGTTGACAAAATAAGTACCAGGGAAGAATGAACAATGTGGAAAAACTAATCAGAGAATAAACTCCAGCATGAAACCCAGGATTTCTTTTTCCTTCCTTCTTCTCATCCAAAGATGGGCTGCTGAGCAAAAAATTCAATCCAAAAGTGAATTCTACTTAATATCACCAATACAATTTTTCACTGGGCTTGTTCTGCATTCGGTGATAAAAGTAGCACACAATTATTTTTGATTGGACCAATGAGATTGTACCAAGAAGTCTCTGAAGATTGTCTGCTGAGTGCCAGTTGTTAATGAATCCCATTTGTCTTTCTTGATTAAGTCTGCTATTACCCCTGTTTAGTCCTGTCACCAACCCTTTAGCAAGAATTTTCATATCACTGTTTAGATGAGAAATTAGCCTATGAGAGCAGCACTCATCAATCAGAAGGCAGTTTATTTAATACAGTTTACAGTTTATGAGTTCAAAAACTCTAGCCTCAGACATTAGAAATGGATCACTGTCCCAGGCAGAGACAATCAGAGGGTTCAATTCACTTGACAAGGATGGAGAAATGACTGAACTTAACAGACACACTCAGGGCAGGCCTGCCATATCTCAAGCCTGCAGCTGATATCAGGAGGCTTTTTCTTCTGATTAGGAAATCCCCCTTGGTTTAAGCAAGTGCTCCATTCTGGGTACTTAACCACACCTTTCTACAACACTGCAACCAGAAAAATTCAAAATGAAAATTTAAAATAGCGTCACTTCTTATGACCAAATCTTTTTCCTTCTGTGCAATATTTTAAATAAAGCTCCTATAGAATATTTATTTGTTCTTTGAAATTATAAAGAACAAGATGTCCATGAAAATCTTAATTTTTCAAAAGGTAGCACTATTCAGTGGCCATGTGTAAACAGCACAAAAGAAAATGAAGCTTCGGCACTTCTAGGACAGAGCTGGATAGCTATGTGACTATACACACGTAGATGATTCTGGGCCCCAAGAGGACGTTAGGAAACCCAGGTTGGCAGAATGTATTGGTTATTTAATGGTATCAGAGATTTTAGTTATTTTAAGAATTCTATTTCACATCACCATGTAACAAGCCAGACTTAGAGAACTGCTTCCTATATTATTTCATTTAGAGCTATAGTTCCAAATTTATTTTACCCAAGACTCCCTTTATGTATTTTCTAAATCAATGCTTTAACAAAAAAGACTGTCATTTGTATACTTGGTTAAGTTTAGAGAAGGAAATACTGGCAAATCTGTTCTAAGAATCCTCAGTTTTTATCTTCCACTTTCTCTGTTGGCCTTAAATCTTAGAAAGAGAAATTTCTTAGAAGGACTTTAGGCAGAGAACACTAGCTACTATCAGAGCATGTAAACTTTGCCATCACTGACACACCATGGTGACGCTTTGGAGACATAGCTCCAACTTCTGTGACCCCTTTCAAATTCTTAATGACCTTATCTGATACTGTTTTCTTTTTTTTTTCTTTTTTTTATTAGTTTTTTATTTTTTTTAATTTTAAAATCTTTAATTCTTACATGCGTTCCCAAACATGAACCCCCCTCCCACCTCCCTCCCCATAACATCTCTGTGGGTCATCCCCATGCACCAGCCCCAAGCATGCTGTATCCAGCGTCAGACATAGACTGGCGATTCAGTTCTTACATGATAGTATACATGTTAGAATGCCATTCTCCCAAATCATCCCACCCTCTCCCTCTCCCTCTGAGTCCAAAAGTCCGTTATACACATCTGTGTCTTTTTTCCTGTCTTGCATACAGGGTCGTCATTGCCATCTTTCTAAATTCCATATATATGTGTTAGTATACTGTATTGGTGTTTTTCTTTCTGGCTTACTTCACTCTGTATAATCGGCTCCAGTTTTATCCATCTCATCAGAACTGATTCAAATGAATTCTTTTTAATGGCTGAGTAATACTCCATTGTGTATATGTCTTCTCTTTAGAATAATGTCTTTTATATTTAGATTGGGTATGTATGTCAAAGAGTATTTCACTGTAGCTATCCATCAAGTATTACTTCAGTCTCTATTATAATTGTTTTAGCTGTTATTTGTTGTCTCAGGTAAAGAATATATATGTTCATTGTAAAATAGAAATGAGACAACAGAATTATTTGAAGTAAAAGCAAAGAAAAAAATCAGTCTCCTTATCAAGTCCTCATTTCCTCTCACCAAGTATAACTACTTTTAAGGTTGATGTGTATGTTTTAAACCATTTTTATGCATGCATGCCAAAACACTATAATTTTAACAGAAAAACAAGATTATACTATATATGTTGTCCTACAACTTGTTTCCTTTATTCATAAAACATTGTGTTAATTAGGATTCTCCAGAAGAAAATAATATATTTATAATGAGATTTATTATAAGAAATTGGCTCATGCAATTATGGAAGTTGAGAAGTCTCTACAGTCTGCACAAGTTGGAGACTCAGGAAAGTCAGTGGTATAAATTCAAGCCCGAGTTCAAAGGTCTATGAACCAGGAATACCAGTGGTGTAAGCCCTAGTTTAAGGACAGGAAAAGACTGCTATTTCCACTCAGCAGTCAGGCAGAGAGAAGGAATCCAACCTTCCTCCACCTTTTTGTTCTATTCATGCCCCCAGCGAATCAAATGCCCACCCAACCGGGACAGGCAAGATGGTTTACTGAGTCCACCAATTCAAATGCGAACTTCATCTATAAACAGCCTCAAGACCCACCCCCAAACAATGTTAATCTGACCATTCAGTGTCCCACTAAAGTTGACACATAAAAATGACCATCACATGTACCATCAGCAACCTTCCATTTCAGTACATTCATCTAAATCATGTTACTATTGGCTGCTAAACAGATGTACGAACATAACTAAAACATTTCTCTATCAAAAGGCATTTAAGTAGTCTCCAATATTTTGACTAGAACAAAACAAAAATTGGACATCTTTAAACTTTTCCCCCTGACCATTTATGGGCAATTCAGACTAGTTGAGTTAAAAATCTATGTATTTTTTTCAACTTTATATACTACTGGAAAATCTCTGCAAGATAAATTAAGATTTATCATCTTTTAAGTTCTCACACATTATAAAATTCAAACTTTTACAAGCTGATGTTCTTGAACTAGATTCATCTAACTCACAGTGACAAAGATTTGAATACTGCACAAAACAAAAAACATAAGTAAAAATACATGCCGTAATTCAACATATTACAGCACATATTGCTACATATTTCTACCGTACTAATCTAAGCTACTCTGTGGCTGTCTGAATCTCAGAATAATTTATATCAATGTTTCATGAGATTGGACAATGTTCACAGTATTTTGGAAAATGCACAGAAGTAAATCAGAATGTACTTGGTTTTAAAACTACCTGTCAGTATAGGTTAAGCTATGTCACAATAACAAATTAACCTAAAATCTCATTGATTTAATACAATGATTTGTTTCTTATTTACACTATATGTATATTGTATGCTCATAGTACTGCTCAGGTCAGTAGGGGTCTCTGTTCTCCATAGTCTCTTGGGGACTCAAACTGATGGAGACTCCTCTTCTAATTGTGTTTCCTGGAGCACAGGTCTGAAGAACTGTTCAGGGACATATCTGGTTCCATAGAATCACTACAAAGTAATAGCCTAATTTGCTTTAATACAAGAATTACAGTTCTGAAAGCTCCCAGTCAGTGGCCATTGTCTCAAGTACTGCTTCCTCAATGCCAGTGATGGATCATCAGTGTCTGATAACACTGCTGAAACTCAGCAGTGTGCAAAAATGGGATCTGACTGGGCCACTCCCAGTCCTTTTCTTGTCTTCTCTTGCCATCATCTCTGTTGACCTCAAGCCACTGACCAAGGTCCCATTTGTTCCTCTAGATATAAGAGAGTATCATCCCTCTCTCAGAATCACTTAGAAAGGGTTTTCTACAGCAGCCTATTTATTATCATTCTTGGGAAATAAAGCTCTTTCAGGTCAATTCACAGGATGAGTTGGCTTGTAGAAGATTCCTGCCCCCTCCAAAGACCTATGATTTAGAGTTCAGCCCATAAATCCCCCCTCCCTTATGATGAGTTCCTTCTCAGGACTCCCTATCACCCTTCCATGCCTCCAGCATCAGTGAGTCTGGCAGAAGGAAAAAAAGGAGCAATACTCCTTTACTTTTTCTTTTAAGAGGCTCCTCACTATTGTGAAAATCCCTGAAATCAAATACACGTGAAAGGGCTCTGCCTACCTCCACACTACCTTATCCAAAGACTAAATGTCACAGCCTTTCCCCAACTAAATATGTTAAATGTATTGCTGTTAATATCAAAATAGCTCTCTTCCATCCTTTATTCTCATTAACTTTGACTCCTGTGCAGCCACAGAAGTCAACCACTGAGATCACAATAAACTGGAAAATTCTGCAAGAGATGAGAATACCTACCATACCACCTGACCTGCCTCTTGAGAAACCTGTATGCAGGTCAGGAAGCAACAGTTAGAACTGGACATGGAACAACAGACTGGTTCCAAATAGGAAAAGGAGTATGTCAAGGCTGTATATTGTCACCCTGCTTATCTAACTTATATGCAGAGTGAAAAGTAAAGTGAAAGTGAAGTCGCTCAGTCGTGTCTGACTCTTCGCGACCCCATGGACTGTAGCCTACCAGGCTCCTCCATCCATGGGATTCTCCAGGCAAGGGTACTGGAGTGGGGTGCCATTTTCTTCTCTAGGAGATCTTCCCAACCCAGGGACTGAACCCGGGTCTCCCGCATTGTGGGCAGATGCTTTACCATCTGAGCCATCATGAGAAATGCTCAGCTGGAAGAAGCTCAAGCTGGAATCAAGATTGCTGGGAGAAATATCAATAACCTCAGATATGCAGATGACACCACCCTTATGGCAGAAAGTGAAGAGGAACTCAAAAGCTTCTTGAAAAAGGAGAGTGAAAAAGTTGGCTTAAAGCTCAACATTCAGAAAATGAAGATCATGGCATCTGGTTCCATCACTTCATGGGAAATAGATGGGGAAACAGTGGAAACAGTGTCAGACTTTATTTTTTGGGCTCAAAAATCACTGCAGATGGAGATTGCAGCCATGAAATTAAAAGAGGCTTACTCCTTGAAAGAACAGTTATGACCAACCTATACAGCATATTCAAAAGCAGAGACATTACTTTGCCAACAAAGGTCCATCTAGTCAAGGCTATGGTTTTTCCAGTGGTCATGTATGGATGTGAGAGTTGGACTGTGAAGAAGGCTGAGCACCGAAGAATTGATGCTTTTGAACTGTGGTGTTGGAGAAGACTCTTGAGAGTCCCTTGGACTTCAAAGAGATCCAACCAGTCCATTCTGAAGGAGATCAGCCCTGTGTGTTCATTGGAAGGACTGATGCTAAAGCTGAAACTCCAGTACTTTGGCCACCTCATGTGAAGAGTTGGCTCATTGGAAAAGACTCTGATGCTGGGAGGGATTGGGGGCAGGAGAAGAAGGGGATGACAGAGGATGAGATGGCTGAATGACATCACTGACTCGATGGACGTGAGTTTGAGTGAAGTCCGGGAGTTGGTGATGCAGGCCTGGCGTGCTGCAATGCATGGGGTTGCAAAGGGTCAGACATGACTCAGAGACTAAACACTGAACTGAACACTATGAAGGCAAATCCTTAGACAGTATTTGTTAGGGTCATAATTGTATGCAGATAGATACATCATAAAGAACTGCCATTATTTTTTCTGTCTTCATATTAGAAATACCTTAATATTTCAGATCAAGAAATTGGAAATTGATAATTCTACCTGATTTATTCAAATAATCATAAGGAGTACTTTCATTTTGAATATTTCTCCAACTTTACATTTAAAAATTGTACCCCAGGCTGATCTCAGCTTCTGTAGTTCATCATGTATCTTACTATATTATGTTGTGTAATTTAAAAAAAAAAAAAACCTTTTATAACCATTTGATACATTTCAAAGTCAGAGGCAGGTGTGGCATTCATGATAAGATTTATTCAAAAATTTGTGATTGTGTTTCTCTTGTTTTTGTTGTTCAGTCACTAAGTCCTGACTGTTTGCAACCCCGTGGACTATAGCATGACAGGCTCCTCTGTTCTGCATTATCTCCCAGAGTTTGTTCAGATTCATCTCCATTAGGTCAGTGATGGTATTCAGTCATCTTATCCTCTATAGTCCCCTTCTCCTTTTGCCTTCAATCTTTCCCAGCATCAGAATTTCTCCCAATGAGTTGGCTCTTTGCATCAGGTGGCCAAAGTACTGGAGCTTCAGCTTCAGCATCAGTCCTTCTAATGAATATTCTGGGCTGATTCCCTTTAGGATTGACTGGTTGGACCTTCTTGCAGTCCAAGGGACTCTCAAGAGTCTTCTCCAACACCACAGTACAAAAGCATTAATTCTTCAGCACTCAGCCTTCTTTACGATACAACTCTCACATCCATACATGATTACCAGAAAAACCATAGCTTTGACTATATGAACCTTTGTCAGAAAAGTGATGTCTCTGCTTTTTAATACACTGTCTAGGTTTGTCAGCTCAATGAAACAATGAGCCATATAGTACAAGGGCCCCCAAGATGGTCATGGTGGAGAGTTCTGATAAAACGTGGTCCACTGGCTAAAGGAATGGCAAACCACTTCAGCCTTCTTGCCTTGAGAACCCCATGAGCAGTATGAAAAGGGAAAAAGATATGACACTGAAAGATGAACTCCCCAGGTTGGTAGGAGAAGAGTGGAAAAATAGTTCCACTATAAAGTAAAAAAAAAAAATAGTTCCAGAAGGAATAAAGAGGCTGAGCCAAAGCAGAAACAAGGCCCATTTGTGGACGTGTCTGACTGTGAAAGTAAAGTCCAATGCTGTAGGAATGATATTGCACAGCAACCTGGAATGTTAGGTCCACGAATCAAGGTAAATTGGAAGTGGTCAAACAGGATATGGCAAGAGTGAGCATCGACATTTTAGGAATCAGTGAACTAAAATGGACTGGTATAGGTGAATTTAATAATTCAGATGACCATTATATCACTATTGTAGGCAAGAATCCTTCAGAGGAGATGGAGTAGTCCTCATAGTTAACAAAAGAATCCAAAATGTAATAAGTACTTGGGTGCAGTCTCAAAACAGAATGATCTCTGTTTGTTTCCAAGGCAAACCATTCAATATCACAGTAATCCAAGTCTATATCCCAACTACTTCTTCAGCCAAAGAAGCTGAAGTTGAACAGTTCTATGAAGACCTACAAGACCTTCTAGAACTAACACCAAAAGAAGATGTCCTTTTTATCATAGGGGATTGGAATGCAAAAATAGGAAGTCAAGAAATACCTGGAGTAACAAGTAAGTTTGGCCTTGGAGTACAAAATGAAGCAGGGCAAAGGCTAACAGGGTTTTGCCAAGAGAATGCACTGATCATAGCAAGCATCCTCTTCCAACAACACAAGAGGTGACTCTACACATGAACATCACCAGATGTTCAACACCAAAATCAGACTGATTATATTCTTTGCAGCCAAAGATGGAGAAGCTTTATACACCCAGCACAAACAAGACCAGGAGCTGACTATGGCTCAGATCATGAACGCCTTATTGTAAAATTCAGACTTAAGTTGAAGAAAGTAGGGAAAAACACTAGATCATTCAGGTATGACCTAAATCAAATCCCTTATGATTATATAGTGGAAGTGACAAATAGATTCAAAGGATTAGATTTGATAGACAGAGTGCCAGAAGAACTATGAACGGAGGTTCATAACATTGTACAGGAGGCAGTGATCAAAACCATCCCCAAGAAAAAGAAATGCAAAAAGGCAAAATGGCTGTCTGAAGAGGCCCTACAAATAGCTGAGAAATGAAGAGAAGTGAAAGACAAAGGAGAAAAGGAAAGATACACCCGTTTGAATGCCGAGTTCCAAAAAATAGCAAGGAGAAATAAGAAAGCATTCATAAGTGAACAATGCAAAGAAATAGAGGGAAACAACAGAATGGGAAAGACTAGAGATCTCTTCAAGAAAATTAGAGACACCAAGGGAACATTTCATGCAAATATGGGCACAATAAAGGACAGAATCAGTATGGACCTAACAGAAGCAGAAGATATTAAGAAGAAGTGGCAAGAATACACAGAACTATTCCAAAAAATCTTAATGACCTAGATAACTATGATGGTGTGGTCATTCACCTAGAGCCAAACATTCTGGAATGTGAAGTCTAGAGGGCCTTAGGAACAAAGCTAGTGGAGGTGATGGAATTCCAGCTGAGCTATTTCAAATCCTAAAAGATGATGCTGTTACAGTGCTGCACTCAATATGCCAGCAAATTTGGAAATCTCAGCAGTGGCCACAGGACTGGAAAAGGTCAGTTTTCATTCTAACTCCAAAGAAAGGCAATGCCAAAGAATGTGCAAACTACTGCACTGTTGCACTCATTTCACATGTTAGCAAAGTAATGCTCAAAATTCTCCAAGCTAGGCTTCAACAGTATGTGAATGGATAACTTCCAGATGTTCAAGCTGGATTTAGGAAAGGCAGAGGAAAGTGAAAAGTGAAGTGAAAGTGAAAGTCTTGTCTGACTCTTGCAACCTTATGGACTATATAGTCCACGGAATTCCCCATGCTAGAATACTGAAGTGGGTAGCCTTTCCCTTCTCCAGGGAATCTTCGCAACCCATGGATCAAACCGAGGTCTCCCACATTGCAGATGGATTCTTTACCAGCTGAGCCACAAGGGAAGCCCAAGAATACTGGAGCGGGTAACCTGTCCCTTCTTCAGTGGATCTTCATGACCCAGGAATCAAACTGGGGTCTCCTGCATTACAAAGATCAATATGAGATCAAAATGCCAACATCCCATTGGATCATAGAAAAAACAAGAAAATTCCAGAAAAATATCTGTTTCTTCATTGAGTATGCTAAAGCCTTTGATTGCATGGATCCCAGTGAACTGTGGGAAATGCTTAAAGAAATGCGAATACCAGACAACCTTACCTGCCTCCTGAGAAAGTTGTATGCAGAAAAAGAAGCAACAGTTAGAGCTGGACATGGAACAATGGACTGGTTCAAAATTGGAAAAGTATACGTCAAGGCTGTATATTGTCACCCTGCTTATTTAACTTATATGCAGAGTACATCAGGTAAAATGTCAGGCTAGATAAATTACTAGCTGGAATCAAGATTGCTGAGAGAAATATCAACAGCCTCAGGTATACAGATGATACCACTTTAATGGCAGAGAGTGAAGAGGAACTAAAGAGCCTCTGATGAAAGTGAAAGGGGAGAGTGAAAAAGCTGGCTTAAAATTCAACATTCAAAAAACTAAGATCATGGCATCTGGTCCTATCACTTCATGGGAAGTAGATGGGGAAAATGTGGAAAGTGTCAGATTTAATTTTCTTGGGCTCCAAAACCAATGTGGATGGTGACCACAGCCATGAAATTTAAAGATACTTGCTCCGTGGAAGAACAGCTATGTCAGACCTAGACAATGTTTTAAAAAGCAGAGACATTACTTTGCTGACAAAGGTCCACATAGTCAAAGCTATGGTTTTTCCAGTAGTCATGTATGGATGTGAGAGCTGGACCATAAAGAAAACTGAGCACCAAAGAATTGATGCTTTTGCACTGTGGTGCTGGAGAAGACTCTTAAGAGTCCATTGGACTACAAGGAACTCAAGCCAGTTAATCCTAAAGGAAATCAATCCTGAATATCATTGGAAGGATTGATGCTGAAGCTGAAGCTCCAACACTTTGGCCACCTGATGTGTAGAGCTGATTCATTAGAAAAGACTCTGATGCTGGGAAAGATTGAAGGCCAGAGAAGAAGGGAATGACAGAGAACGAGATGGTTGGAGGGCATCACCAACCAGTGGACATGAAGTTGATCAAGCTCTGAGAGATGGTGGAGGACAACATTGCCTGGCATGCTGCAGCCCATGGGTTGCAGAGTCAGATACGTCTGAGCACATGAACAACAACAACAAGGTTTGTCATAGGTTTCCTTCCAGGGAACAAGCATCTCAGTTTTACAGCTGCAGTCATGGTCTACAGTGATTTTGGAGCCCAAGTAATTAAAATCTGTCACTGATTCCACATTTTCCCCCTTCTATTTGTCATGAAGTGATGGCACCAGGGAGACTTATTGCTACCTAAACAAAAGGAAACAAATTTTGAAATTTTAAATAGCAAACAGTAGGTTGAAGCAGGTATAGGTTTCCCCCCTAAGTAAGAAATTCCTGTTGCTGGCCAGGCTCTGCTACAGATATTCAGACTTTCCATAGAGGCTCTTGCAATAGGGTGCCAAAAATCTGATGGGAAAGAAAAAGTGAGATTTATGCTCAACATTCCCAAAGATGCCTCATCATCCAGGATTCTGGACAATTGCTTCATTTCATTACTCATATCTCCTTAATATTTGTTAATAAATAATTTTGCATGATATTAGCTCTGTCATTCAGTGTTTGGCAATAGACTTTCAAAATACCACTAACTGTCTATAGGAAGCTCACACTTGCTTCAAAACAACAAGAGTCAACTATTAAAAAAAAAAAATAAATGAAAGTTAAAAAGTAAAAGGAACTGATCTCTCAAGATTAACTCTTGACCTTTCCGATGCTACTTCTATGGCAGATGTTCCTCCACGCTGTGAAGGTCACTGTTGTTCATTACGAGAACTCGACAGTGCATATGGGCCAGCGGCAGAATTTGTTGATGCATCAGGAGATGAATGACTTGCCGAACAGGACTCCATTGAGGTAGAAAGGACTGTGAAAAGTCTCCTGCTGGGATGCTCAAGAGGGAAGCCAAAGAGCAGATAAAACTAGACAGGCGAGGAGACAGGGCAAAAAGTCAGGGATTTCTGAGGGTACAGCATGGGTGGGGCAGGCATGCAGTGCAGGTTTTCATTAGGATTGCTGGTGGAGTTTAGTGGCCTGGTGAACTTTTGTGCTGGTTTATTTATTGAGAGGAAAATGTGAGTTTAAGGGTGACTCTGAGACTTCAAATTTTTTGAGAAACTAGTCATGGAACATTCAGAATATGGATGTTTAGCCAAGGTATAGCATTGATTTATTGCGATAGCCACCTTTATGTCATAGTCATTTCCCTCTTTCCCTGTAGAACCTTTCAGTTGCTTCCTAAATTCAAAACTCACAAGATCTGACCATCAGTCTATTTGAGCTAATGAAGCTCAGTATAGGACAAAGAGCAGCAGACAGAAAGTCAGAAGTCATGGATGCTGACTTAGGTTCTGTTTGTAATTCAGTGTACCCTAATCGACAGCACTTAACATCTTTGGGCCACAGAGTTCTCATAAGGGCTTCCATGACCCTTCCCGGTTCTACTATTTCTGCTAGTTTCTGTGGTTCTATTTTACCAGTTTCATCTGTCAATAAAATAAAAAGCAAAATTTACCTGCTGGTATTGTTATACTCTGCTAGTTACATTTTCTGAATATTTGATTGTTAATGTACTGGAAGAAAGAAAATTGTAGAAGATTTCTTGTTTAAAGTCATTTGAATATCATTACTAAATCTACAGTTGTTATCAAAGCAAAACATGACCCTAGGCCTTCCTTTTGGAGTCATTCACAAATGAACACGTTTTATTTTAATAGAAAACAAGAGCATTTTAATTGCTTAGGCTAGGTACTTTTATTTTGTTTTATGTGTGCAGTCAGAACCAGACCCTTGTGGATAATGTTAAAAGATGGATATTCTTTTCCTGTGCTTTTTTCTTTTTGTGTGTAAATTACAGCAATTGCTTGGGGGATTGGGCATTTGGACAAGCCATAAAATAATCAAAAATTTAATACTGTTTGGTAGCAGCCTAGGACTCTTTGAATTAGTGGTTAGATTAACCATTCACAGGTATAAGCACTTCACTCCTAGCTGGATTTAATAGTTCTGTTCATTGGGGGAATAAATTCTCTTGGTTGGTTTGAGGGCTTAACAAAATAATTTCTTGAATGTAAGGAAGTGACCTCAGCATTCATAACTAGGTTTCCTTTGGTCTAATGTTATTTCTACACTCTGACAAAATAATAATCTGAAAGTGAATTACTTATCATTCATTACTTCAGAAGAACCAAGTCAAGAACCAGTCCAACCTCAAATCATTTAGCTGCATTTGCCAAATTGTCTGTATTTGTGTACGTTTCTAGACAGTCTTAAGTCTGTTTATACAGTAAAGTCTTCCAGACAGCTGTTAAAAACCAGTCTCAAAAAACTACCTTTAGAAATATCTACAAATACTAGAGCTCATTCAAAAATATACATCTCAGATTTTCTCCTGGTTACTGTTGGGGAGTTTCAAAGGAAATCTCAGATAGGACAGTCTCAGCTCAGTTTTGAATGTAATTAGTTTCTCTCTCTCTCTCTTGTCTTAATTACTTTCAATCTATTCTGTCACTTGAAGATTTCAAACTCAACTGTTTTATGATTGTGAAATATTGTCACAATTTATGCTAATCAACCTAATTAATTCCCAGGGCAACCTTCCTGTGGATTGTGCTAGAGTATGTGATAAAGTCACTAGTTCTCAATGGTGAATAGATTGTTTCTTCCAATTTGATGTTTACAACTGTTGCTGTATGATTCATTTTCCTGTATCAGAAGGCTAGTGAGCATATTTCAATGGCTCCAATGTATCTACATTCTTTATCATGCTGCTGTTTACCAAAGTGCAAGTTATCACTTGCTTAACAACCAGGAAAGTATGAGAAACTCAGTAATTAATTCTTATAACTGTCCGTCTGTCCGGACTTCCAACTGCCATGACAGAAACAACTATTGAGAGTAAGAAAATCCACACCCTGCCTACTCATATTTCCCAGCTTAAGGTGCTCAAAACAGAGAAATTTGGAAAGAGATGGAAGAGTGAAGGAACCTAATATTCAACTAGAAACTCTATAATAAATACTCTTTTTTCCCCAAAAGTGGAATGCAAAGTGTGATTCTGAGCTTTGCCAATTCCTACCATCCTCTAATAAAGGTATCAGATAGACTATGTTCTGTAGGGCTGTACTTAGTCACTCAGTCATGTCCAATTCTTTGCAACCCAATGGACTATAGCCCACCAGGCTCCTCTGTCCATGGGAATTCTCCAGCAAGAATACTGGAGTAGGATGCCATGCCCTTCTCAAGGGCAACTTCTCAACCCAAGTATCAAACCTAGGTCTCCTGCATTGCAAGCAGATTCTTTACTGTCTGAACCACTTTGAATCCAAGAAGCTTGAGCAAATGGGTAGGTTAAATTGCCCCAAGAATATAATAAGCTCTAGGATGTCTACAAAATACCACATGGTGTGGCCAAAATGTCACTGGACTGGATGCCAGGAGACTTGCCTCTGAATCCTGGCTCTGGCATTTAATGAGTATAGACTCTTAAATCTTGTTTGCTCTAGTTTTCTAAATTGGATATAATATTTACCTCTAACAAACAAAAGCTCAAAAATGTATGGTATAAAGTAGACACTTTCTATTATATTCATCTTCTCCAAAAAGCCTTTCTGTCCCTCCACGTCATAGGGCCTTTCCCTTCTTCGTGCTTAGTAAATTGTCTTATTTGCACATCACCTTTGGGCACAGCGTCAGGCACTGCTTGATAGCAATAGCCCTTCATTTTACATGACTATATATCTTCTCTTTCTGAAAATATGTTAATTTCTTTGAGGTCAGGAAATCCATCTTCTCCTTTTTCTGCTCTGTCTACCACCTACCCCACAACAATATCAGGTACAATGTACTGATGAATACTTATTGAACTGAATTTTTTTTCTCATCCTGCACTCCCCTTCCTCCTACTGTTTTTTGAGTATGAGTTTATACATACATTTATAAACAAGATTAAGTTTTAAAATATATGGCATAGCTTTGTCTAATTATAAGTTTAAGATTTATATCTACAATTGTATATGTTATATATGTTACAGACAATTGAGCCTCACTAAATTAAAGCAGCAATAATATATTTGCAGTAAAATACATCAAGTGCTTTGAGCAGCAATAATAGCCTATAGGACATCCAATACCAGCAGCACAATTACCACCTTCTCAATAGACTTTTTACTTTGCTCTACACTAAAAAGGCTACAGTATTCAATTTTTTTGGATAGGTTAACAGAAGTACCTAAAAAGATGAGTGTGTATATGTAGCACCAATGACCACCCCCAACTACTTTATTTAAATAAAAAAGCAACCACAAATATTAGTTTTCCATCACTCATCTTATATTGCTGATACGTTTACTTAGACAGTCTGACACTGAACAGGAATACTGAAATCAGGCTCTGCAATTTGGGTTACTGAATCTAATTTGGGAACCTACAGTATGTGCAGCATGTAGCTTAGCTGGGACAATAAACTGGGCCCACATATGGGCAGACTGAAGCAAAGGTCAGTTCAGTTCGGTTCAGTTCGTCGCTCAGTTGTGTCCGACTCTTTGCGACCCCATGAATCCCAGCACGCCAGGCCTCCCTGTTCATCACCAACTCCCGGAGTTCACTCAGACTCACGTCCATCGAGTCAGTGATGCCATCCAGCCATCTCATCCTCTGTCGTCCCCTTCCCCTCCTGCCCCCAATCCCTCCCAGCATCAAAGTCTTTTCCAATGAGTCAACTCTTTGCATCAGGTGGCCAAAGTACTGGAGCTTCAGCTTTAGCATCATTCCTTCCAAAGAAATCCCAGGGTTGATCTCCTTCAGAATGGACTGGTTATATCCTTGCAGTCCAAGGGACTCTCAAGAGTCTTCTCCAACACCACAGTTCAAAAGCATCAATTCTTCGGCGCTCAGCCTTCTTCATAGTCCAACTCTCACATCCATACATGACTACTGGAAAAACCATAGCCTTGACTAGACGGACCTTAGTCGGCAAGGTAATGTCTCTGCTTTTGAAAATGCTATCTAGGTTGGTAATAACTTTCCTTCCAAGGAGTAAGAGTCTTTTAATTTCATGGTTGCAGTCACCATCTGCAGTGATTTTGGAAGCCAAAAAATAAAGTCTGACACTGTTTCCACTGTTTCTCCATCTATTTCCCATGGAGTGATGGGACCAGATGCCATGATCTTCGTTTTCTGAATGTTGAGCTTTAAGCCAACTTTTTCACTCTCCTCTTTCACTTTCATCAAGAGGCTTTTTAGTTCCTCTTCACTTTCTGCCATAAGGGTGGTGTCATCTGCATATCTGAGGTTATTGATATTTCTCCCAGCAATCTTGATTCCAGCTTGTGTTTCTTCCAGTCCAGTGTTTTAGGGATTATTTTAAAAATAGATCTACCCATAGAAGAAGTTCTCATTCCCAACACATGTTTGGGACCACCAATAACCTTCACATTTCCCATTTAAATAGACACTTCAGTTTGAATCTTACTCTAGTAAAGATGACTGTCCACTGAAAAGTGTGTTCCCTCTCTTCCAGAGTTTAGAGTGCTTTGGGAGAAGTCAAGAACTACATAGATCAGCCTCCCTTGTATCTAAGTGAACCCATATGATTAGCTCTTTTCTGTGCAGTTTGAGCGGAAATGATGTGTGATGTATCTGGGCAAATGTAATTAAGAAACAAGTGCATATCATCTTCTTTTGGCTACCTGTTAGATAGATACCAAGGACTTCAAGATGCTAGGGAATGGCCATGCCATATATCAAGTTTGCATTTCTGAATCACCAAGTGGGAGAAAGTTGCCTGATAACTAGAATTATCCAATATGAATGAATAGGTATTAACTTATTGTGTTAGGTTATTAAAGTTTGAGTATTTATTTGTTATGGCACTTTTACATTCCCCTAACTTATTAAATCAACCACATTTTACATGGGCAATGGTGTATATCTTGATATTTGCTACTGCCTGTAGTAATTCCATCTTCTCCTTGATCATCCAACAATCCTGAATCCTTTTTCTCCATCTGTACCTTTTAAAGCTGGCATTCTAAGCCCACTGCTTGTGTTTGCCCCACCCCTGCCCCAGGCAATGTTATTATACCTTTAGGGCATATTGTTGATTTCTAAATTTTACCTCTAGCCTAATTTTTAGCCTGGCATGGTCAAACACCTCTGAAACTTCTCTTCCTGGGTGTTCCACGGACATGTCAAACTTAATTTGTCTGAAACTGGGATCAACATTTTCCTCCCTTCCTCTTCCTATCCCTAGAGCACCTCCCCTACTACATTCTCTCTCTCAGTAAATGGCACCAGCCTTATCTCAGAAAAAAGCACTGCAAATTATCCCAGACTCCTCTGTTCTCCTCATTTTCCATATCTGGCACATTATGAAGTCCAGCAAATTTTACCAACTAAGTACTTAGGGAATCAATCCTGTCATCCCCACCCTAAATAACACTGTCCTGGCTCAAGGTCCCATTATTTTTCATGTAGGCCATGCCAGAATACAGTGGCTAAGCACATGGACTTTGGAATTAGGCAGATCTTTGCTAAAGTCTCAAGTCTGCAACTATTTCTCAGCTGTCTGATCTGGGGAAATTAACTATCGATTTAAACCCATTTCTTCCCATCTGTGAAGTAAGAGATACTAATAGTACTTTCCAAATGGGGCTGTTATAATCAATGAAGGAAATTAGGTACAGAGGGACCTTAAAACAGCCTGGCATGGAGTAAGGGCACCATAACGTTAGCCATTGTGATTGGATACTCTGCTTCCATACTCATCTCCATGAATTTGCTCTCCTTAACGAAGTAACTTCTCTAAAATAGAAATTTTGCCATCTTTGACTCCTGTGTTGTAGATAGAAAGGAAAAGATCAAGGATGAGAAATATTCAGAGATAGAATTGGTAGGAATTGGAAACTGATTAGGATAATTGATAGACATCTTACTAGAAATGTCTATCACAAATTATATAAATTGGATAAATTTGCTTTTGTGAGTCAATTAAATGTCAGTTTAAGATCCTCTGTTTCCTTTTTTTTTCCAGATTGAATCTGCGTTTTAAAAACTTAACAACTAAATTAGTGATTATCCAAGTTTAGTATAAACCACACTCACTGAATAATGGCCAACTCATTTGTTTACTTACAGAACATGCATGACAGCTAAAAAACAGGAAATTCCAATTAACCAAAAGTTCTATCTGAGAAAACAGAATACAAGGAAAGCTCTAAGAATAGTATATTTTAATCCTCATTACTATTCTTTTCACATATCTCTTTCCAGTAATACTTTTCTCTCCTTTTTAAAAAATCTCATTCCCAAGGTATCCTGAACAGACAATAACAGCATTTGGAAGAAAAGAGTGGAAATAACTGAGGAGGAGTAAAACCAAGAATCACTATACATCTACTAAGTGCCAAACAACAAGGATGTTCTTCACATGTTGTCTCAGTTCTCAAAGTAAAACCGAATAAATAAATAAATAAATAAATAATTAATTAAAATAAACCCCATGACTTATATATGTAGCTTCCTGGTGGCTCAGATGATAAAGACTCTGCCTGCAATGCAAGAGACCCAGGTTGGATCCCCGGGTCAGGAAGATCTCCTGAAGAAGTACATGGTAACCCACTCTGTATTCTTGCCTGGAGAATCCCATGGACAGAGGTGCCTGGTGGACTGCGATCCAAACGGTCGCAAAGAGTCAAACACAACTGAGTCACTAACAGTTTCACTTTTCATGTACCATGAGGAACATATAATTTCTATTTTACAGAAAAAGGTCTCAGTAAAGTTAAGCTACCTGCCTGAAAAGGTAGTTATTTGCCAGGATTTGAATCTATTTTCATCTGACATAAATGTCACTAGCTTTGTTTTATATTACAATATCCTAGATATCCAAACTATGAAGAGTCTACAACTATGTATTTGACTATTCTGTACCTCTTTAGTGCATATGTGAACAACAACAACAAAATACAGATTGTGGGTAAGAACTTCTCACATTGTCACACTGTTTGTATCCACATGGGAACTGAGTCTGTGAAACACAGAAACGTCCCTGAGGAAGAAACCAGTCACAAAAGCCACCACAAGCACCCGTAATACACAAGCACACATTATCCTCCATTCCTCATGCCCTTCCCACTTGATGAAATAAACATCCCTAGTTTCCTGTAATTTGGGCTTCAGACTCCTTGGAGAGTAAATTCACATACTTCTCTGTGTCGTAGTG
Organism: Capricornis sumatraensis; assembly: GCF_032405125.1. Classification (NCBI taxonomy): domain Eukaryota; kingdom Metazoa; phylum Chordata; class Mammalia; order Artiodactyla; family Bovidae; genus Capricornis; species Capricornis sumatraensis. The sequence goes on along the minus strand of NC_091070.1, from coordinate 148,095,575 downwards.
GAAAGGAGTCCTATAAAATAGCAGAAAGCAAATGATTGGTGAACAATTTTTTTTTTTAATCAGATTCTTTCTGAGAAACTGATTTCATTATTTGTTCACTAGACAAGCTCCCACTAAATCTATTCACAATTAAAAAAAAAAAAATTTACCCAGCTAGTAGTATTGAACTGTGCCTTAATTAGAGCAGCCAAGAATGTCTTGTATAATTAACTGGGCTTTGTTTATAATTATTTCCTTGTGGTTAGGACTGTTTTCTGCTTGTAACTGGGGCAATGCTAATAGTAACACTAACCTTTGATTTTCATGTGAGAGTAACTGAAGGACAGGCAGAAGAAACAGGCCAGACCTAGGAAAGTGAAACGAAAGGACATGAAACACTGGGATTCCTTTTGACCTTCTGTTTTGCCTCAGGATGAACACAATCTCCCTAACCTCTGCCCCAGTCTAAAGCCTAGATGCTGACATATGGGTTCCTTTATCATCCTGTCAAGTAAAAGAAATTATTCCTTTACTTTTGGAAAATGGAGTGAAGCCTTTTCTCTTTGAAGTCCGTGTGCTAGTTTTTCGCCTCCAGATCCACTCTCATCTTCTGGACTCAGCTCTGTGCCCCATTGGATGACATCAACATCCTTAGAAATCCATTAGGTTTGGCCGACAAGAAACCCTGGGAGACATGTAGAAGGAGAAAGGATGGGAGGGATGAAGGAGGAAAGGATAGGTGGGTAGGAGAGCAGGAGGAGAACGATGTCTCAATGCTTATTCCCCTGGCTCCTTCCCTGTAGTTATCTCAGGCAGACTGTATCCCATCCCTAAGTCAAAAGTCTATGAACAGGCCTATAAATAGTTTTCAAATAGCGATCTGTCTGTGGACACCTGTAATCACTCTTTCCTCTTAATACTTATCTCTGACATTGGAAACAGTTATAAAAGTAGAACACTGTTATACTTGTCCTGGTGGCTCAGACAGTAACAGCGTCTGCCTACAATGTGGGAGACCCAGGTTTGATCCCTGGGTTGGGAAGATCTCCTGGAGAAGGAAATGGCAGCCCACTCCATTATTCTTGCCTGGAAAACCCCATGGACAGAGGAGCCTGGTAGGCTATAGTCCAAGGGGTCACAAAGAGTCGGACACGACTGAGCAACTTCACTTTCACATCCTTTAAAAACTATATTATCAACTGTGGTTGCCCTACACCCTACCAAAACTTTGTTAATAGTCCCAATCAAACCCCCTTAAATCTGTATTCAATGCGAGACACTTGGGTTCAATCCCTGGGTCAGGAAGATCCCCTGGAAAAGGGTATGGCAACCTACTCCGGTGTTCTTGCCTGGAGAATTCCATGGACAGTGGAGTCTGGTGGGCTCCAGCCCATGGGGTCGCAAACAGTGGAACACAGCTGAGCAACTACTACTACTCCCTATTCCTCCGTTCTTGGCTAGTAAAATGGACACAGCTTGGATTTGTAACACCATGTATCCCCACTCATGCACATCCCCTTACCTTCTAGAAGACTACAGGAATAATAGAATTCTTAGTTGTAAGGAATGTGGAAATTCCCCAAATGAGTAATTAATCAACAGTATTTGAGGTACTAGAATGTGGCTGGGTGGACTCAGAGGCCCTTGGCCAAATAAGACTGTCCAGGTCCTGCTGAATAACAATAGGAATTTAGATACTGACAAAGTATGAATTATTTTTATTTTTCCTATAAATCTTATTAATTGTGGTTAGTGTGGTAGCATACCCACCTAAAAATTCTATAAATTCTTATCACATTCCTTCTGCTTGATGTTTAAGGTACAGTTTCTTAGAAAGAGAGGTAAAGGAAAAAGATGTATAATAGAAGCTCTTTAAAATATGTCATTTTTTTAATCTCTATGGGGTGTAGGGCAATGTATTAGGTACTTCAGTTTCTTCCTTCAGGTATCTTGCAGCCCAATAAGAGAGACAGATTGCTATAGGGTATAAAAGAGAGAGAGAGAGAAAAAAAAAAGATTGAGTAGTAAAAGTAGTTTTAAATAGCCTCACAGAAATGGAAACACTGAAGGGAAATCTAGAGGGATCCCGCCAGGTAGAAGTAAAGAATGGAAATTATAGACAGAAGAAGAGCAGGGCCAAGGCAATGAGGCATAATAAAATAACTGAAATGTACAAGAATTGTGAGTAGTGTGTTACACAAAAATGATAGGGGTTTCAGCAGTGAAAATTTAATAGTGCATAAGGTCCAAGAAGGGATTCCCTGGTGGCTCAGTGGTACAGAATCTGCCTGCAGTGTGGGAGACAAGTTTGATCCTGGATCGGGAAAATCCCCCGGAGAAGGGAAAAGCAACCCACTCCAGTATTCTTGTCTGGAGAATTCCATGGACAGAGAAGCCTGGCAGGCTACAGTCCATGGGGGTCACAAAGAGTCCAACACAACTTAGCAACTAAGCAGCAGCAGCAGCAAGGTTCAAGAGGGAAAATGTCTAGGAATGAGACTAGAAAGCTCAGAGCTGGTGAAATAATAAAGTTCCTGCCAAACTTTCACAGCTTAAGAAAGCCTTCAAATGGATTTGGAGTTTATTCTATAGATAATGATGAGCCTGTGAGGTTATAATTAACAGAAGAGTGATGTGACTAAATCTGTTTTTAAGAAATATAATTTCAGGGGGGAGTATATGAGAACCAAGAAAACAATTGGAAACCTAATTAAAGTCTTCTAGCCTATACCAAGTCAAAATCAAAGTAAGCTGTGCTTTTTTCCCCCCGCCCCGGCTGTGCTAGGTCTTCCTTGCTGCACGTGGGCTTTCTCTAATTGCAGTGAGCGGGGGCTACCCTTCATGTGGGGCACAGGCTTCTCATTGTGGTGGCTTCTCTTGTCTGGAGCACAGGTTTTAGGTGCAGGGGCTTCACGTGGGCTCAGTAGTGTGGCATGCAGGCTCTAGAGCTTGGGTTCTGTAGTTGTAGCACACAGGCTTAGTTGCTTCACGGCATGTTTGGCTGTCAGGCAGATTGGCAGGCAGATTCCTATCTACTGTGCCACGAAGGAAGTCCAGAGTAAGCTCTTTGAAAGGACCAAATAAGTTGGTAAGCATCTGGAAATGAACCAATAGAAAAATGAGATTAAACAATAAAACAAATTATCAATATCAGCAATGAAAAAAGGAGACAACACTAAAATTTCTCCATAGATATTAAAAAGATCAAAGAAGATATTATTAAAATCTCTATCCAATAACTTTGATGATTTGTATGAAGTAAACAAAGTACTTGATAAACACAATTTACAAAAATGCTACAAGAAGAAATAGAAAATTTCAATAGCCTCATTCTAAGAAATTGATTTCATATTTGAAGATTTTGCCACAGGGAAATCTTCAAGTCAAAATAGCTTTTACTGGTGAATATTTCCAGAGAGTTAATTAATAAAAAGATAATTCAAATTTCATATATTATATATATGATTTTTGACTGGGGAGTAGCTGCAGTCAAGTGTACTTCCTGCTGAAAGATTGCTTCTAGTCACAAAGAATATATATCACGTTAATGATTTTATTGCTTTTCAATGTATTGGAAGATGCAAGAATTTGTTTTCATTCAAATTCTTCCTGAGATGATAAACATCTAACTATCTAAGGGAGCCTGTTTGTCCAAAGCACAGAGAGGGTCATTCTGTAATTGTCTAATTTCCTCTCAGAGTACACTGTCAGGCAGTGACTGTAGTGGGTTATGACTGAATCCTTATAGAACTGGGTGGTGAGCAATTCTCTTTGTTCTTCTTTGTTTACAGGTGGATAAATAAATTGTGACATATTCTTACAATGGAACAGTAGAAAGCAATGAAAATAAATGAAATATTCCCTCATGTACCAATGTAGACAAATGTCACAAACATAAAACTGATCAAAAAAGCTAGACAGCAAAAAGAACATTGCATTATTCCACTATATAAAGTTCAAAAAATAGGCAAAACTAATCTATGGTGATTAAAGTCAGGATAGTAGTTTCTTTTGGAGCAGTATTTAGAAAAGGATGCAAGGAGTCCTTCCTTTCTGAGTTCAGTTCAGTTCAGTCGCTCAGTCGTGTCCGACTGTTTTGCGACCCCATGAACCACAGCACGCCAGGCCTCCCTGTCCATCACCAACTCCCAGAGTTCACCCAAACTCATGTCCATTGAGTCAGTGATGCCATCCAGCCATTTCATCTTCTGTCGTCCCCTTCTCCTCCTGCCCCCAATCCCTCCCAGCATCAGAGTCTTTTCAAATGAGTCAGCTCTTCACATCAGGTGCCCAAATATTGGAGTTTCAGCTTCAACATCAGTCCTTGCAATGAACATCCAGGACTGATTTCCTTTAGGATGGACTGGTTGTATTTCCTTGCAGTCCAAGGGAGTCTCAAGAGTCTTCTCCAACACCTCAGTTCAAAAGCATCAATTCTTCTGCACTCAGCTTTCTTTATAGTCCAACTCTCACTTCCATACATGACCACTGGAAAAACCATAGCCCTGACTAGATGGACCTTTGTTGGCAAAGTAATGTCTCTGCTTTTTAACATGCTGTCTAGGTTGGTCATAACTTTCCTCCAAGGAGTAAGTGTCTTTTAATTTCATGGCTGCAATCACCTTTGTGACTAGTCATGGATTATTTCCTGATATCGGTAGTTTTGTGAATTTGTTCACTTTATAAAAAGCCATTAATCTGTGAATTCAGGATTCACTCACTTTACTGTATGTATGTAATACTTCTGTAAAGCTGTATATTAAATAGACACATGAATTGATTGATCACCATGTAGATAAAATTAGCTTAGAAAAAGGAGAACCTATAGTAATTGGTAACAGTGTCAGACTATTTTTTTGCACTCTAAAATCACTGCAGGTGGTGATTGCAGCCATCAATTCCTTAGACAAGAAGATCCGCTGGAGAAGGAGTGGGCTACCCAGTCCAGTATTCTTGCCTAGATAATTCCACAGACTATACCTATTGGGTCTCAAAGAGTCGCAGTGACTTTCACTTTTTACTTTCACTTTCACTTTTTACTTTTGTGTAAACTACTCAGCATCTCAAAGACTCAGTGTTTTATATGCTAAATGGGAATAACAACTACTTTAAAAGTTGGTATGAGAAATTCACAATATTAGGTGTAAAAAGCTTTTAGCAAAGTATCCAAAATGTAATAAATACTAAATAAATGGAAGCTGTTCATGAGATTTGAAAATTTATCTTCAGATACTTGAAATGTTAATAAATGCTTCTTTCCTGAGACTAACCATGAATAAATTAATTCTATATAAAGAGTTAAGACCAAGCTCAAGGATCCTCTTCCAAAACACAAGTAACTGATAAAAAATTGCGTATCTGGAAAATGACATTAAAGTACAGCTTACTAGACAACATCTGTGAGAAACCCTAGACCAGATGAAAAAGAGATTTTCTTGATAATGCTCACAATTTATGAAAAAGAAATGCAGATATGTTTCAGCTGTTTTTCATCTTTATTCCCTTCCATGGTTTTGAAAGCTCATGTGAGTTCTAATTATTTGTTGACAATTTCTCGTGGAGGCAAAAAGAGACAGAATGAAAGAACAAAGTAAGAGCTTTCAGGCTTAACCCAACCTGCCTCTATGTGACATTAGTATCTCATCATTTCACAATGTTATAACTCTACTTTGTGTCCACATCTATTGATGTCTAAACAGAGTCCAATGTCCAAGAAATGCCAGTTTCATGAGACCATAGGTGGTATAACCTCACTATATCTAGAACAAAGATTGGGTGAGATGAAAGAGGAAGTATCCTGGAGGAGATGTAGAGGTGCAATGCTCATTTGATTTATTCTGTGTTATCTCATTCACTTCTTGCATCAATTTACTTACTTTTACCTTATAATGATATTCACAGCTATTGTTCCTTTAGATTCATATCCAAATTACTTATAAGTGTTCATTTTAGATTTTGCTGATGTTCTGTAGAAAAGAAATAGTCAGGGGATGCTTTCTGTATTTAAAAGAAATTGATTCACATACAAAGGAATAAATTTTCCCCACGAATATGCAACATTTGAAAAAAATAGCTAAGAAAATTAAATGAAATCTACTTTGGTGCCACTAAGGATTTGAGGTAAAACTGAATCAAATGACTTACAGTTGAAAAACACGCCAAACTTAAATAGATATTACTTTCAGAAACTCACATCATTGTTTGGAGTCAGCAGAACTGATAGAAAATTAAAAGAAGGAGCCCTACATATATGTGTAGGCACTGACCAGTATCCACACATCACAGCTCATGAGAACCCATTGCTTTTCGTGTTAAATCTCTGCTTTTTGTTTTCGGGAACTGCTGTTTATTCTTTGCTATATTCATTTAATGTCACAACAAAAAAAAAATGAAAATAGAGCAGCTTATTAAATAATCTATTATATCACAAAAAATAGTTTGAGTGTTTCTCTAATGTGACTGCTCTGATGGATGTTTTGTCATTAGACAAACATAACCCACATAGAGTAGATTGTAATAGCTGATTGTCAACTTCTTAATCATTTAATAAGGTATTCTTATGGGATCTAGACTAGTTTTTTTAACAAACTATCCTGATGACTAGGGCCAAAATCATTCACCATTTATTTAACAAATGTTAAGTGCCTAGGTATACCAGGCCTTGTGGCAATTTGGTATGAAAGTTCCTTGAGAGAAGAAACTTTTTTCCACCTTGATATTCCTGGTACTCTGTTCTTAAAATTATCCTGGCAATGGTTAAAGATTTACCATGGGCTTCCCAGGTGGTGCTTGTTGTAAAGAACCTGCCTGCCAATACAGGAGACAAGGCGCTGGTCCAGTCTCTGTTGGAAAGATCCCCTGGAGGAGGAAATGGCAACGCACTCCAGTATTTTTGTCTGGAGAATCCCATGGACAAAGGAGCCTGGCAGACTACAGTCCATAGGGCTGCAAAGAGTCGGACATGACTGAAGTGACTTGGCATGTGCACAAAGATTTAATATTATTGCTCTCATAATTGCTTTTTATTACCATTAATCATTGTAAAATAGGAAAGTAGCACAACAATGGAATTCCTCAAATCTCTACATATTTATGTAATTTGGGAGAATCTGTCTCTAAATGGAGTTCCTTGTCCCAGTGGCAGAGGAAAATCCAAATAAGAAAAGTCCTTCAGATAGCAATGTTTCCCTAGGAAGAGGCTACATCATTTTCTAAGTTAAAGAAAAATTATTAACCCCACATTCTGGAAATACTGACTAATTCATTATATCAAACAATGTATGGTCCTTTTCATCACTGGTAAAATACTAAGTGCTCTCTTTAATGCCTAGTCAATAAGCAGATTAAAACATAAATGCCACTAAATATGCTTTAAATATCAGCTCCATTGAAATATTTCTAAGTTCTGTATCCTCTTAAAATAATCCCCATTTGAAATTGAGAGGAAATGTCACCCATATGAGTTTCTTCAGAATTTAAGCTCTGATTATACAAGGAATTATGTACTATATAGCTTTGGAAATCGGATAATTAAAGAAGTACTAGACTCTTTGTTGATGACATTTTTAAGCTTAGAAAGTTTTTATCAACGCTACAGTCAAATTTCATATTTCAAATAGCGTTTTACACACTGAGTACATTTCTAACTCCAATTAAAGCTAGCTACCTTAAGAAGAAACTGTGAGGAAAGGCAAAGATGCACAATCACATCAGACAAGTGAAGCCTTTCACTACTAGAACCTACAGAACTGCAAAAAGGCCATCTGCTTTGATCAGGTCTCAGTAAGGAAAGGAAGGTAAGTACAAAATTATAAAGGAGTAACTCGAATTTTCAAGGAAATCATGGTCTGCTAAAGAAACTGAACTAGTTCAAATGTGACTTGATTGACCCTCTTCAAGTTTTATTATTTTAGTCTCCATTTTCAAATGATGTACAAACAGGAAGTCTTTCATAAGACAAATCTGATTCTTCCTTGGGTGAATGTAAAGTAACCAAAATATATGTTCACATCTGATTCGGGGTAAGGGAGATTTTGTCATCATTTTCCCTTTATCAGAGGACTTAGGAATACTTTCTAAGTATTAGACTAAAAGGATCCCTCTTTGTCCTCTTACCAGTGTAATCATGGTATTTAATTCCAATAACCAGGGACTATATTAAATGTTCTTGAAATATACATTTTGCCTAAGTCTTTCAAATGTTGCACATTTGACTTCAGCTTAATAATAGATCTATGTGTAATGTGTATAATACATCTACATTTTTCTTTGTAACTTTCTTTGTTAAAGAAACATAATAAACACATAATCCAATTAAGCCCTAATATTTAAATCACCCACATTACTTTCCTTTTGGAGTTATGTCTTTTTTTTTCTCTTATACTATCCTCTCTTGCCAATCAAATGCGTGAAAATGGTAAGATTTCTCATTATTTAGTCACAGACTATAGTTGGAGTTAAAGATCATCAGAGCATTTATTCTTTCATTTCGCAAAAGAAGAAACTGAGCCACAGACATGTTAAGCCACACAGTTAGTGTCAGAACTTGGATTGCTTATTGTATAACTTCAGACCACCATTTAAATACGAACTTTCCCATTCAGAGGTGTTCTCAAAAGAGAAGGTGAAAACATCACTGGAACTGCAATCCGGAAGAACCACTACAGGAGCAAGAGAAAGAAATCCAACCCAGTATCACTTGCCATACCAGTTCCTGAGAGGTTATATTGTTCCAAACAGGCACTTTTGCTAACTTGCACCAAAAGGTACCATACAGTTGGGCTTCCCTAGTGGCTCAGATGGTTAAGAGTCTGCCTGTAATGCAGGAGATCTGGGTTCGATCATCCTGAGTTGGGAAGATCCCCTGGAGAACGGAAGAGTTACTCACTCCAGTATTCTTGCCTGGAGAATTCCATGGACAGAGGAGCCTTGCGGATTCCAGTCCATGGAGTTGCAAAGAGTCAGACATGACTGAGTGACTAACACTTTTCACTTTTCACCACACAGTTGGGCGGTGGCCCTGATCATAATTAAGGCACCTTTTGGAGTTATTTGATGGAAAAGGGTAAGAGGGGGCTTTAGAAATCTCCTGAGAGTGTTGACATCTGGGATTTCTGAAACTGAATTAGTTGAACCTAATAGCAACTCAAGAGGAAAGGTCACACAGGTTTGGGTGAGAAATTCATGATTTGTAAATGTCAGCTAAGATTTGGATAAGCATCTGGCTTTTGGTTATACATCTGAAAATGAATAAACACTGAAATCTGGAGGATTCTTACTCACTGGACCTAATCCACCCAGAATTTAACAGCCAGAAAAGAAATGCTGGTTATGGCAAGGATTCCACCAACTTTTAAATCAATTTACACACAAAAACAAAGAAGCACATATGTAGATGTCTGTATACATATGTAAACATGTCTATACATAACCCACACACACAAATATGTGTATATTTCTACGCATTTCATGTATATATGCATGTAGGCTTGCATGTGTGTGCGTGTGTGAGTGTGTGTGTGTTTAAATATTCCAAAACATTGGGCCAGTTGGCCATGCATCTAGTTTCTCTTGGAAAAGATTTACTTCATATCTAATAGAAATATACAATCTGGTTAAATGTTGCTGGTAAAATGTCTAACACATGGGTGGATTGAGATTGTGAACAAGTAGAGAATACTAAAGCAGCCTGTTGGAGATAGACCCTTTGAAAGGAGGCCAGAAAACATTTCATTCCAAAGAGAGAGGATACGCATCTATTGTTTCTCCAGCTGGCTAAGCAAAGGCAGGGATGTTTCCTACTAAACAGCCTCATTAACATAAGCATAACTACAGGGTAAGTTTTCAAGCTCATTCCAAGTGAATTCAAAGGGGTGGGGGAAGAAAGATGCCATTAATATGCACAACTCATGCAGACAATGATATGAAGCTAATTCATTTCATCATATTATCACCATAGCATATTAACTTAAAAGAAATAATAAGACAACATGGAAATGTTTGCATATTAGAGAGAATTCTCGTTGTACCCTATTAGCACCATATCCTATTAGTATTGCATTAGGCTACCATGCTGCAATGCTAAAATGATGAAATCCCACTGTGAAAACTGATATTGAATTCTTGTAATGTTTCAGAATCATTTTTAGCACTGCATATAAATAATTCATGTGAGCAGATCTAATGAATTGATGGAAGAAAAAAAAAAACATCCCTTGGCATTGTGAGCATATTTATGAATGTAAAGTCACGAGCAAGTCGCTTTCTCATAGAAGGTGGGCAGGGGCTGAAATGTGACATCTACTCCAGAGCTGGTTATTAATATAACTAGGAATTCTAGGTCAAGTCCTGTTGAAATATTCCTGAAAGCGTATTTTCTTCGAGGAAAGGTGGTACAATGTTGATTGGCACTCTCCTGTCCTTTTCGAATCTAAACTGTGGATCAACTGAGGCAGGCACCCTCACTTAGAGACACTTGCTATACAGAAACCAAATTTAATTAACTGAGAACCCAAGTGAACTAGTATCTTTTACTCGCAAAGGCTTCGTCCAAGACTTACCCAACAGTCATCATTATCTGATTTTTCATCTATCTGGAACACTAGCCTGTATGCTCCTTGAAGTCACAGATCATGATTTATATCTATTACCCTAATCCCTAGCACAATGCCTGGCCCTGACTAGGTGCTCAATAAACTTTTGACTGAGTGGATGGATGAATGAATTAATGAATTTATTCAATTCCAAAGACTCCAATTAAAAATTTGGAATAAAAGCGGAGAAGGGAGTCGTTTACATTTAACTCTGAGTGTCTTACTAAACTAAATCTTTATTTGTAATGTTGAGTTTAGTCAAAGCAGTTTCAGTTCAGAAAGGCATTTTAATTTAATGGAATTCTTCCAGAGTTAGACACAGTTGTTTAAATTCCTGCCTTAGATTAATGGTTTTTTGGTTTCTCATACCACATATTGCATATTGGTGTCAGTGCGCTTGCAGAGAAGTAATCCTAATGCAATTTCAACTCCCCAGGATGGAGATTTCCTGCAAGGAGAGCTGTCGTGTAAAGCGTGTTCCCCTATGTAGAAATATTGCTGGCAGTTACTGTGAATTGCAGGGCAGAAGCCAATGACCTGTTTTTGGTTCTCTGTGTAGCTTACTTGTGGGCCCTGCGATTCTTTGCAACTACTCTCTGGAGTTCACTACACTGAAGCTCCAGTTCCCTCATGGCCTATTTCCCGCATTCTGCTCAGTGGACAGATTACACAATGCCCCTAGTTGCAGGCCTTCTTTCTACACAGTGACTTGTTTCAAAGCTAAAGAAACTGGAAAAGAATAACTAATAGATTTTTCTGGAAGAAGACACTGGAGTTTTTTCTCTTTTCCATACCCCAGAGAATATTCTAATGTGGAATCGAAAGAGACCACTTCACCTTTCTGTTGGGTAAGGGAGTTAGAGAAGACGAGGTTCCGAAAGAATGAGACCAGCATTTTACAGGAACAGATCACCTTTAAAGAGGCGAGAAGGGGCAGCAGTCAGATTAGTGAGTGGCTGCACTAACCCAAGAAAAGAGTAAGTGTATACAGGCATATATGTCGAAAGCTACTGTCTTGGGGGCCTATTCTTCTCCAAGGTTGTTCGGAGTAATCTCTTAAAAGGCTGGGGCAAGGAATTCTGGAGATTGGCCAGAGGCTGGACCAGCTGGGAACTGGGCGTAATCAACCTTAATGTCCTTTTTTTTTTAATGTCCATTTTTTTTTTCCCTTCGGGTGAGAGAGTTCTTTGTTTTGCATAGAATGGTGGGGAGGACCAGGAGGGGAGTTTTAACTCCAGGTTATTTTGAGCCATGTAACTTTCCTTCACTTTCAATACCTGCCCTCCTGTATTCATGTGCATACAGACACACAGAGATGCACACATTGGCTCTTTAACTATGGTTGAGTGTTCATCCAAGTCTCAGAGTCATTTACCCAGAAAAGTAGCTTTTTCTTTAGGCCAAAAGGCCAGAGTGAGAAATGTGGGCCTCCTAAGCCATGTCTCTGTGAATAAAAATGAAAGGTCATTTATTGTATGGTAAAGTATACTAGTGGAGAAGGCAATGACACCCCCACTCCAGTATTCTTGCCTGGAAAATCCCATGGATGGAGGAGCCTGGTAGGCTGCAGTCCATGGGGTTGTGAAGAGTCGGAAACAACTGAGCAACTTCACTTTCACTTTTCACTTTCATGCATTGGAGAAGGAAATGGCAACCCACTCCAATGTTCTTGCCTGGAGAATCCCAAGGATGGGGGAGCCTGGTGGGCTGCTGTCTATGGGGTCGCACAGAGTCGGACACGACTGAAGTGACTTAGCAGCAAAGTATACTAGGGGTTTCCCTGGTGGCTCAGACAGTAAAGAATCTGCCTAAAATGCAGGAGATCTAGGTTCAGTCCCTGGATCAGGAAAATCCCCTGGAGAAGGGAATAGCAATCCACTCCAGTATTCTTGCCTGGAGAATACCATGGACAGAGGAGCCTGGACGGTCTACAGTTCATGGGACCATAAACAGCTGGGCACAGCTAAGCCACTAACACTTTCACCTTCAACAACACAAGCAAAACTAGGTGAGCCAGTCACTAAAGAGGGGCTCCCATAGGTGCTTTCTCATGCTTCTCTTGCCTTTGACTTCCCAAGAGTTTCCTAGGGTAGACTGAGTAGTCAACTCTGAGGGAAGTAAAGGGTCCTTTGTGTGTGTTGACTGTCATGGTTGGAAACAGAAGTCTGAATGGAGAACAAGTGTTCCCATTTCTTTAGATGGGTTAACAAAACAAGTATGTTTTCACTCTCTTCCCTGTGCACTGAGGTATTCATACTTAAGTTGACAGGTCAAGTTTGACCAGACAGTAATATATGAGTAGTAGTGATATTTGTTTATAAGGCATTAAGACACAAAATGAAAACTCACAATCTTTTTTTTTTTTCACCAGTTAAAAGGCAATTTTAACTAACTATGCACGTCAAAATGCAACTGGAAATGGAATGGAAAATGTGAAATGTTGTTGAATGTGAACCAGTTTGGATTAAGGAAATGATAGATGAGGTGATATCCATATGCAGCAATTTGTTCTGTTTCGCTGGTGAATAGATTTTAATTACTCTGCTGTCCTTTTGTAGCTCCCAGATTACTGCAGGTAATCTGCTAAAGTTGTTTCTAGGCTAATAAAGCACAGGTCAAAAAAGCTAATTGTGAGTTTTAAAAGGCTCATATTTCATCTTTTTTTGCTTGGACAAATAATGTTGTAAAGGCATTTTCTCCTATTTTTCATTTCTATGCATTTGTTGAGCAATTGCCATGTATACTTAGCATTCATTATTTTACTTTATTTCCATTTTACAGTTTATGAAACTGAGACTCAGAGAGATTAAGTAACTTCCTCAGGGTAACAGAGCTCTGTGAGTAGAGAATAGATACTAATCAAGGTTTATCTGATTCCAGAACCCAGGTTCTTAACTCTTTTCTCAGAATACTAACAAGGCCTAAGCAAGCACCAGCAGATTTGAAGTCTAAAGCATACCTAACATTGATAAAATAAATACCAGTTCCTCATTGGGTTTCTACAAATGAATAGTCTGAGCCTAAACTGTTTCCATCATACTGTGACTATTAAATATATATAATAGGTTGAGGCCTTTCTAGGTGTTAAGAAATTCAGGTGGATCCCAGTAAATCTACTTCCTGCTGCTGCTGCTGCTACTAAGTCGCTTCAGTCGTGTCTGACTCTGTGCGACCCCAGAGACAGCAGCCCATAAGGCTCGCCAGTCCCTGGGATTCTCCAGGCAAGAACACTGGAGTGGGTTGCCATTTCCTTCTCCAACGCATGAAAGTGAAAAGTGAAAGTGAAGCCGTTCAGTCGTATCCGACCCTCAGTGACCCCATGGACTGCAGCCTTCCAGGCTCCTCCGTCCATGGGATTTTCCAGGCAAGAGTACTGGAGTGAGGTGCCATTGCCTAGTGGTCTGCTATGGATGAAAGAGCAGATTTACTGACTCAGATAAAAACTGCTCTATGTATCAACTTTGGTGATAACTAATTGTATGGTTTTCAACAGGTGTCTTTCTTTAAATTCTTCATCTAAAACAGAGACAATACCTAATTTGTGGAACTGTGAGAAGTAAATGAGATCATCTCAGTGACTGGCACATAATGGTACACAGCAATTGTTACTTCTCTTTTATCACTTTCCTAGAAGCTGACCTAGGTCTAAGCATAGGAGATGCATTTTTATCTGAGTCAGTAAATCTATGCTTTCTTCCATAGTAGGCCACTTCTTAAGAAGTAAAAATGTGAAAGTGTTAGTCGCTTCAGTCAAGTCCAACTCTTTGTGACCCCATGGACAATAGCCCACCAGGCTCCTCTATTCATGGAATTCTCTGAGCAAGAATACTGAAGTGGGTAGCCATTCCCTTCTCCAGGGGATCATCTGGACCCAACGATCTTACCTAAGTCTCCTGCATTGCAGGCCGATTCTTTCCTGTCTGATCCACCAGGGAAGCCCCTTAAATTCTTAATCTCTGAAACAAAGATAATTTTTAGAGCTGTGAAAAGTGAATGAGATCATCCCAGTGGCTGGCACATAATGGTATAAGCAAGAGTGACTTCTCTTTCTCACTTTGCTGTTAATAGAAGCTGACCTGGGTCTAAGCACAGGACTACTTTGCACTCTTCACAGTCGTGCCCACAAACTTTCAAATAGCCACAGGTCTCAAATTCATTTTTTTCAGTCCAAAGTTAGTCCCCAAAGATGATGTTAGGATTCCTATAGGATTCAGAACCAGGTTCAAAATGTAGACTTTCACTGTCAAGTGGTATCATGTCCCCAGCCAAAGGGCCTCACTTATGTGATTCTTAACAGTAAGATATTCGTGTAAAAAATACCTCACCAGGAGATATAAATTCCAGTGGTATTTTTTCTCAATGTACCTGTCCCATTTTAGCTGATTTCAGTTTTTCCAATGTAGAAATAAATCTCATACTGAACAAAATCCATAAATCCTGAATCCTGATCACCTCAGCAAGATTTCCAAGCTGTCTGAAAGGCTAGTTTTATTATGGATCAGTCAATGCCATGCATTTCAGGTCATTCTGGCCCTAGTCAGCATGGAACTGATTTCAAGAGTCCAGGAGAGTATGAGTCATTGTGGAAGTTCAAGCAGGAACCAACAGGGTCTCAAAACTCACCAGGAATTCCAACCTAGTCTCAGTCTTGAAAGGACTCCTGGGGGATGTTCAGTATGCCTTGCCTTCACTGCACAAGCCAGGTCTCACCAAGTACTGAGTGTGTATTTCAATGGAGGGCTGATCTGCTCCATATCACTGAAATCCAAAAATGTAATAAGGAAATTTCACAAAGCCTGTAAGTCAGTTGACAGTGCAAGCCTCCCTCCTGGATTTTTAGCTTGCCAAAAATGTAATCTAAAAATCACACACTAACCCTTAAACCAGGACTATCTGAGAATTACGCATGACATAACTCCATACCATCATGGCAACCACAAAATTTTAAAATGCCTTTCTTAAAGGTTTATTAAATCTCTCTTCTTAATTAAGCCTTTCCTCAAAGAAAATTAGTAGCCTCCTTGGTTTCTATATGCTAATAAAATATTCAGGACACTTTTCTTATAAATTCAAGACATAGAAATGTGACCTCACACATCATCACAATTTCACCTTTCAATTAACCAAGACAGATCTAGGTTCATCACAGCAAGAAATTCTGCTTTTAATTGGCTACAAGAGTAATACAGTAGTGTGGAATTATTGCTCTAGGTTGTTTACGTTTGCAATAAGTTTCAACTAAACGTCTTCATCAAAATGTCAAATTTATTCCTGACATAACAAAATACATTCAATGGCTGATCATGTATTCATTAATATCTTGTGTTGCCATCATGCCATTATTGGTTCTAATAATACCTAATTGCAATAATAAATACCTAATTTGGGGGATTTGTTTATTTTCTAATTAGACATTTTTCACATTTATATTATGTAATTGTTCATGAATAATTATTGTTAGTCACAAAATAGAATTATCATTAAGCCTGTATAAACTGAAGCCAGCTTCTTTTTGAAGAAAGGAATTAAACTTTTCCCACTTTATGTTCTAATTAACTTTTTTCCTCTATTTTGTGGAACTCCTTGAAACAATGTTGAGGGAAACTGTAAAGTGGATGCTGATAACTGAAGACATTTTTATAATTATAAATTCACTGAAGGGAGGTTTAAAGAATCATATTACTATAATTGGTGTTTTTTTCCCATACCGTTTCTTGGAACCAAGTGAGCTTTCTTCAAGAGACTTTTGTCAGGAGCTTACTGCTGGTTGACCCAAGGCCTCATTCTCCTGTGTTAAAAGTGTGTGTGAAATCACTCAGTTGTGTCTGACTTTTTGTGACCCCATGGACTATACAGTCCATGGAATTCTCCAGGCCAGAATACTGGAGTGGGTAGCTGTTCCTTCCTATGCTAAGGTACTAAGCAAATAGCAACAGCACAAAAGCCTTTCTGCATCTGCTTTTCAGTTCACCCTTTCACCATCCCTTCATGGACCATAAAAACATAATACTCACTTGTACAAAATGTCTGCTGCTGCTGCTAAGTCACTAAAGTCGTGTCCGACTCTGTGAGACCCCATAGACGACAGCCCACCAGGCTCCCCTGTCCCTGGGATTCTCCAGGCAGGAACACTGGAGTGGGTTGCCATTCCAATAAACCATTCTACTTTCTTGTCTGAGTATATGTTTCTCTTTATTCTTGGAATGACTTTTTTTTTTCCTAGTCTCTTAAGAGACTCATGCTTATCAATTCAATAACCAATTTCTCCATGAAACTTTCCCCATGTCCTTATGCAAACTTTCTTATATTTTCTTTACATTACAAGCTTACCTCTAGCATTACCACTTACCACCCTGGATTTTAATTATGGAATTTCTTGACTATGTCTCCCACTAAATTCTATCCCCCAACGGAGTCTACAAATGTATTTTTTAAAATCCTTCTCTTGAAAGTGAGACAGAATGGGATCTGGGACCCTTTACTGCATGCACCTGGACAAATGTCTTCTCAAGCAACAGAAGACAAAGAAGCAATAAGGGACTAAAAGTAACTGCAGGCGTGCACAATTGGAACAAACTACAAACAAGAGAGAAAAAGACTGAAATGCAGCTGACACTTCTGAGGTACCGGCAGCAAAAGTAGGGTCTGCGCATGATCTCTGCACGTAGCACCATGAAGCGTGTAGGTAGACCACCTAATACACCCCTCGGGCCCAAGTCATGAATCTGCTCCTACCCTCACCCCCATTTAAGGGGCCAGCTTAGCCCACCCCAGGAAGAAAGCAAGGGGATTGCAACCTTGTTTTCACTCTCTCATACTATGGCACCAGTCCCCATAAGACCCTACCTGAATTTCTTATGTGGCTTCTTATCAGTTTCTATTGATTAATAGTCCAAGAACCCAAGTCAGTAAAAACTACAAGGAAGTTAATACTACCTTCAAGGCTTAAACTGTGAAAATGGAAGCTGGTGGATGATTGCTTTTTATTCCATGTCTTGGGCAGACTTAGCATTGTAAGTGACTCCTCAGAAGGTCCCCACTGGGACTGAGTCCCACATGCCCACACGGGTAACCAGTTTAATAATATGCCTTACTTTTCTGATTCTTGTTTTATTCTTCCCAATCACCAGTTCCTTTTCCATTCCTTTTTTAATTGCTGCTGTAACAAGCTGCCACACATTTAACAGTTTAAAACAACACTAATTTATTTTCTTATCACTCTAGAGATCAAAAATTGTAAATCCATTTTACTGAACTAGAGCCAGAGTGTCAGCAGGCTTGGTTTCTTCAGGAGACATTTAAGGGAGAATGTATTTTCTAGTTTCTGGAGGCCACCTGCATTCCTTGGCTCATGACCCTTCTTTGCATGACTCCAAATTCTTGCTTCTGCTATCACATCTCCTGTGTGTGTTTGTGTGTGTGTGTATGTGTGCGTGCTCAGTCATGTCCAACTCTTTGCAACTCCATGGACTATAGCCTGCCAGGTCCTCTGTCCATGGAATTCTCCAGGCAAGAATACTGGAGTGAGTAGCCATTCCCTTCAGGGGATCTTCCCAACCCAGGAATTGAACCCAGGTCTCCTGCCTTATATGTGGATTCTTTACCATCTGAGCCACCAGCAAAGTCCAGGAGACACTAGGGGCAAGTGTATTTTCTAGCTTCTGGAGGCCACCTGTGTTCCTTGACTCATGACTTTTCCTTACATTACTTCAATTTCTTGCTTCCACTAACATATCTCCAAGGCTATGGTTTTCCAGTGGTCATGTATGGATGTGAGAGTTGGACTGTGAAGAAGGCAGAGCGCCAAAGAATTGATGCTTTTGAACTGTGGTGTTGGAGAAGACTCTTGAGAGCCCCTTGGACTGCAAGGAGATCCAACCAGTCCATTCTGAAGGAGATCAGCCCTGGGATTTCTTTGGAAGGAATGATGCTAAAGCTGAAACTCCAGTACTTTGGCCACCTCATGCAAAGAGTTGACTCATTGGAAAAGACTCTGATGCTGGGAGGGATTGGGGGCAGGAGGAGAAGGGGACGACAGAGGATGAGATGGCTGGATGGCATCACTGACTCGACGGACGTGAGTCTGAGTGATATCCGGGAGTTGGTGATGGACAGGGAGGCCTGGTGTGCTGCAGTTCATGGGGTCACAGGGAGTCAGACACGACTGAGCGACTGAACTGAACTTCTTCCTTTGACCTTCTTGCTTCCCTCATAAATAATCCTGTGATTTTGTGATGGTGTTCAAGGCCCACCCAAATAATGTAAGATAATCTACCCATCTCAAGATTTTTAATTGATTCATAATTGCAACGTTCCTTTGTCATATAAGATAACAGATTCTGGGGATTAGGACATTTGGTGAGAAGGTGGGAGGACAATTATTCAGTCTACCACACTTCCAAAACTGACCACAAGCCACAAGCATGCTGATATTTCAAGCTCTCCATTTGAGGAAACTTCCCTGGTGGCTCAGATGGTAAAGCGTCTGCCTGCAATGCGGGAGACCCAGGTTCAATCCCTGGGTTGGGAAGATCTCCTGGAGAAGGAAATGGCAACCCACTCCAGTATTCTTGCCTGGAGAATCCCATGGACGGAGGAGCCTGGTAGGCTACAGTTCATGGGGTCGCAAAGAGTTGGACATGACTGAGCGACTTCAATTTCACTTTCACTTTCACTTTCACTTTCTAGGTAAGACAGTGAACGTCAGGATGGGAATAGCCTTAACTATTAAACACTACAGATCAACAAGCAAATTGTGACTTAGAAAGACAATAGGCCTCCTTTGCATTAATGAGGTCATTGGTAGACTTGGTGAGAACAGTTTCAGAAGGTAATTGCTAAATTGCACGTGGATTGAGTTAAGTCTCAAAGTTGTCTGAAAATATAAAGGCAGAGAGGGCTCAATCAGCCTGTTCTCTTCCATAAATAATCAGTATTTATAAATATGAAAGCAGCTCAATATTTTCACAAGAAGCAGTAGTTATAAAGCTTAAACTTAATTTTTCAGAAAGGTCTTCTTGGCCTAGTCAATCTCATTGCTGACTACTGGGTATTTTCATAATTTCCGATATTTTCTCTATTCCCACATACAACACTTATGTGACAGCTTAGTTAGGCTCTGGCTTCCCCCAGTGATTGAAGTTCTGTGGTGGTAGATACCATCTCTTTCCTGCTTGCTTTTCATTCTCAGCCTCTCATATGTTTCCTGCCACAAAGTAGATACTCACAAAATAATTATTAAACAAAGTGCCAGCAAAAGCTATACATATGATTTAAATGAAATCACAATCCATATATTATGGGGCAGAGCTGAAAGAAAGTGTGCAGACCTCTGTTTCAGGCTTGAATTTGTGGACAAGAAAATGTTTTTTTTTAGTCATCAAATTCCTATACAGATCACTTGGAAATACTGCCAAAATGCAGATTCAGCTATGTGTATGAGGCCCTAGATTTTGCATTTCGTTCCCAGGTGATGTCAACACAGCTGGTCCTCAGGCATATACTTAGTGAAGATCCAAATTGAGTGGTTCTAAATCTACCTGCATGTTACAAAGCATCTTGAAAGATTTAAAAATGTATTCCAGTATCATTTTTCTAGAGATTATATACATGCATTATTATATTATTTTTGTTTCTCTTTTTCTGACTTACTTCACAATGTATAATGGTTCTAGGTTCATCCACCTCACTAGAACTGACTCAAATTTGTTCTTTTTTATGGCTGAGTACTATTCCAGTGTGTGTGTGTGTGTGTGTGTGTGTGTGTGTGTGTGTGTGTGTAATGACAAAACCCAGCACACACAACATTGCAAAACAATTTTTTAATTAAAAAAAAAAAGTGATGGAGGGGATATATGTATACCTGTGGCTGATTCATGTTGATGGCAGAAACCAACACAATATTGTAAAGCAATTATCCTCCAGTTAAAAATAAAAATTAAAAAACCCTATTATCCTAGGTCTATAGAGACTAAAATATGGGGATTGTTAGTTACCCAGAAAATGTAATGTCTAGTTATTTATTTACAGGTATTTTTTATATTTATATGTCAAGCAGAAATAATAATGTTTAAAGTGACTAGAATATGTGAATAAAAAATTTGTTTAAATTAAAAAAAAAAAAAATGCATCCCAGTGCCAGAACCCTGGGCCCAGATTTTGATCTATTTCTGGGGCTGGAACCCCAGCATTCATTGTTTGTTGTGTTTTTTTTTTTTTTTTTAAGATTCCCAGATTATTCTCACAGGCAGCCATGGCTAAGAACCACTGGTTTCCGGCCAAGGTCCACTTTAACAGATAAAGAAACTGAGGTAGGGAAAGAGTAAGTTAAAGGTCAAAGCCAAAAGGGTTGGACTTGTCAAAGGGAGGGGAGTGACTACCTGCCTTCTGAGTCCCATGGCCAGGCTCTCCTGAACAATGAATTCAAGGAAAACGGAGAGATGCTTTTGCATTTAGACACAGCCTCAGTGATCCCTGGGAGTGAAGCAGGTGAGAGACGACTCAGACGTGAATTCCCTGCTGGCTTCCATTTTCATCCCCTTGGGCAGTGTGTAGGAGAAGTATAAACTGCATGAAGAGAGCATTGTCAAAGAAAATATCCCGGCTGATCTATTTTAGTTAAAACAGCTTTTTTCCCCCCAGGTACTGTGAGATTGCTTGTCTGTCAGGGTGTTGGCCTTGAGCAGGAGCTGGGCACCAGGGAAGGTGAATTTAGTGAAGGGAGAAAATAGAAATAAAAAGGAGGGCTGAGCCACAGGGTGCAGCGAGCGGAGGGAGCCAGCGCTGTCTGCTCAGTGACTTGCTCTTCATCGCAAATATCTCTGGGCTAAAGCCGAGCCTCATCTTTCACAGCACAGCTGCAATTAGCATTTCTCGCGTCCCAGGATGTGTCTACCAACCTCCATAGCATCGCAATAAACGCATCCAGTTCTTCCTAATTCTGTCATACATTTATGCTCTTTGGAAACTTCAGGCTGCTAGATGCAGCAGTGGCTGGATCTGAATAACAAATAGTGTATGCGGAGTCCAGATGTCAAGACCAGGCCACGTCCCTAATGAGCAAAGGCTAATGTGGGGAGCAAGGGCCTCTGCAGCCTCTGAGGGCAGCAAACATCTAAGAATTCTGGGTGTCAAGGTGGCAGGGTGTGGAGAAAGGTCTAACGAGGGGCCTCGGGGACCAGAAAGGGAAAATTGTCAGTTATCTTTGACAAGGATGCTTAAGTTTTCAAAATGGTTCAAAATTCTTAACCTGAGGAAGATGGCTTGTTTCTCAAGTTAATAACTCTTGCCTCATGCCACCTTGGGTATGGGCATACCACTGATGTCTTTGTTTTTCTCTCTTAATGCTAGGTGTCACAGCCAGCTGGGAAGCCCCAACAATTTCTCAGGAGATGCTAATACTGAACTCAAAGCAGCTAGGTGCCATTTTGCCTCAGCACTTCCAGCCTTACTCCTTTCTAAGTCACATGCAGTACTGGGTATGGGGTGGAGAGGTGGGAATAACTCGGGCAGACAAGGAGAGGGCACCCTGGACGTCTGCCCCCCAGGGGCTGCTCTTTGCCACAGTTTGCACTAAGGGACACATCATTTCTGCTTTTGGTCACACTCTTTCCCAACACACAAGGGACTTACTGAAATCAAAACTCAGAAAGGAAAAAAGCCTCTGTTGCCCACAGCTTCCTCTTCCCACCCTTATAACACACCTGATCCCAGGGACACGGTGTCCCTCAGGGGACTAAACTTTAGACAGGCTTCTAGAGTCTAGGCCTTGATGTTGCTTTCCTTAGAACATTTGCTCTAGGAAACTTTCCCTGGAAATTCTTTCTGTACTCCTTAGAGAAATAAATCTTTTAAAAAGACTCTTCCCAATCTTACAAAACCAAAACGTGTTTCTTAAGGACCTGGGAGCCATCTCTTTGAAAAGTATCAAGGAAAACAGCTCCCTTCTTTCCCAGTTTCTATGGTAGGAAAGGAGCCTAACTTTTGGGGGTGTCTTTCTCCAGGTTGTGAAATTACCTCCTGTCATAAAGATAAAAGAAAGTTTATTATTTCATTTGATAAAGCCAATAAGCAAACAGAGGCCTATGATGACCCTCACCCTAACTCGTAAATCCCTCCCACCTTTTTGTTTCAGCAGAGCTGAGTTCAGATTATATTCTGGTCTGTCTTACTGCTGCAGCCCTAAACAGAAAGTCTTCCTTGACTGCTAAACTTCTTAGGGATTTTTTGGTAGATTTTGCATTAAATATTGTTTTACTCCTTGGTTTGGTTGTTCCCAAGACCTGAGGATAAAGTAGCCTGATTACTGTCTCCACTATTCAGTGATGAAGACTTAGTGAAAAAGAGTGTAACTCTTAATATATACTCCAAGGATTTTATATTAAAATATGAACAATATATACAGCATAAGATAATAAATACAGCATAAGATTCATATTTAAATTGAGAGACAGTGAAACTGCCATCACCATTCTCAATCCTCTTTTCACCAGTTACTGTTTAATGCACATTTGTATGCATTTGCTCTTTACCTGTGTCCCTAATAATCCTTTGTATGGAGGAACCTGTTAGTTATCTAAAGAGAACTCAGAAAATGATTCTTAAAAGGGTACCTGAGGAGGGTGAACACTGGGGGAGACATATCCAGTTGTACAAGGAAACGTTGAGTTCAGGGTTGGTGTGTTGGACAAATGAGAGGAGAAAAAAAAGATGTTGACCTAACAGAGGAACCAGTTCAGTTCAGTTCAGTCGCTCAGTCGTGTCCGACTCTTTGAAACCCCATGAACCACAGCACGCCACACCTCCCTGTTCATCACCATCTCCCGGAGTTCACTCAGATTCACCATCGAGTCCGTGATGCCATCCAGCCATCTCATCCTCTGTCGTCCCCTTCTCCTCCTGCCCCCAATCCCTCCCAGCATCAGAGTCTTTTCCAATGAGTCAACTCTTCACATGAGGTGGCCAAAGTAGTGCAGTTTCAGCTTTAGCATCATTCGTTCCAAAGAAATCCCGGGTTGATCTCCTTCAGAATGGACTGGTTGGATCCCCTTGCAGTCCAAGGGGCTCTCAAGAGTCTTCTCCAACACCACAGTTCAAAAGCATCAATTCTTTGGTGCTCAGCCTTCTTCACAGTCCAACTCTCACATCCATACATGACCACAGGAAAAACCATAGCCTTACTTTGACCTTAGTTGGCAAAGTAATGTCTCTGCTTTTGAATATACTATCTAGGTTGGTCATAACTTTTCTTCCAAGGAGTAAGAGTCTTTTAATTTCATGGCTGCAATCACCATCTGCAGTGATTTTGGAGCCCAGAAAAATAAAGTCTGACACTGTTTCCACTGTTTCCCCATCTATTTCCCATGAAGTGATGGGATCGGATGTCATGATCTTCGTTTTCTGAATGTTGAGCTTTAAGCCAACTTTTTCACTCTCCTCTTTCACTTTCATCAAGAGCCTTTTTAGTTCCTCTTCACTTTCTGCCATAAGGGTGGTGTCATCTGCATATCTGGTTATTGATATTTCTCCCGGCAATTTTGATTCCAGCTTGTGTTTCTTCCAGTCCAGTGTTTCTCATGATATACTCTACATATAAGTTAAATAAGCAGGGCAACAATATACAGCCTTGATGTACTCCTTTTCCTATTTGGAACTAGTCTGTTGTTTCATGTCCAGTTCTAACTGTTGCTTCCTGACCTGCATACAGATTTTTCAAGAGGCAGGTCAGGTGGTCTGGTATTCCCATCTCTTTCAGAATTTTCCACAGTTTCTTGTGATCCACACAGTCAAAGGCTTTGGCATAGTCAATAAAGCAGAAATAGATGTTTTTCTCGAACTCTCTTGCTTTTTCCATGATCCAGCGGATGTTGGCATTTTGATCTCTGGTTCCTCTGCCTTTTCTAAAACCAGCTTGAACATCAGGGATTTCACGGTTCACGTATTGCAGAATAAATATCCATATACTGATTAGAAGATTTAGTTATATTTTATGTGACTGAAAATAGAATCTAGATATGACTGGGTGAAAGAGATCGAAATAACCACAACAAGTGAGCTTTGGAGGAAAGCATGCATATTAATAGAGGCAGATGTATTCGTACACGCGACAACCTGTTGGAATGTGCACGAGGGCTTGTGTGTCTAGCATATGGATGGATGATCACTACCCACATGTTGAGAGCTTCAAAACTAGCAATTGAAATGCCAGCACACTTTCAAAAATATTTTAATGATGCAAATTCAAATTGTCCCCAAATTCCTTTGCTACTGTTGCTAAGTCACTTCAATCATGTCCGACTCTGTGCAACCCCATAGACAGCAGCCTACCAGGCTCCCCTGTCCCTGGGATTCTCCAGGCAAGAACGCTGGAGTGGGTTGCCATTTCCTTCTTCAATGCATGAAAGTGAAAAGTGAAAGTGAAGTCACTCAGTCGGGCCCAACTCTTACCGACTCCGTGGACTGCAGCCTACCAGGCTCCTCTGTCCATGGGATTTTCCAGGCAAGAGTACTGGAGTGGGGTGCCATTGCCTTCTCTGCAACTTCCTCTAAGCAGAATAAATAAAGCAATAAATCCATTAGAAGGCACTTATGAGACATTTTGCTTTTAAGAGTCTTGCTCTGATGACCAGGAAAACAGAACTAGTTCCCACTTAGAAAGAGTTTTTGTTATTATGTTTAGCTTAAGGCATAGCTCACAGTCCTATTGGCTTTGAAACAATCACAATTATTCCCTGTTTTCTGTAGGACCCAAACTTTTCCGAATAAGGATGTTCAAGGGTTGATCTGCAAATGGGAAGATATATTTATGAAAGGTAATGTGTGTCACTTCAGTGTACATGTGCAACTTGCTATTTGGTTTGCTCTTCTCATTCAAACTATCAGAATTCAGACAGCAAGCCTACCATCTCTTCCAAGCTCCAAATCAAGTGTGTTGATATTTCCTGTGAATGTTGATTGTACTCTCAAGAATTCAGAAAACAAAAGTTTGGAATTCCCCATCCTCTTCAACTTGAAAGCCCACACAGTTGCCCTTCCCCTGTAGTCCCAATGTATGATGTGTGTGTGTGAAGTGAAAGTGTTAGTCCCTGTCAGTCATGTCCAACTCTTTGTGACCCCATGGACTGTAGCCCTCCAGGCACCTCTGTCCATAGAATTCCCAGGCAAGAATACTGAAGCAGGTTGCCATTCCCTTCTCCAAGGAATCTTCCCGAACCAGGGATCGAACCTAGGTCTCCTGCATTGCAGGTAGATTCTTTACCATCTGAGCCACCAGGGACGTCATACACACACACACACACACACACACACACACATTCAAAACAAGTTTAAGAAATCATTTTCTGCTTTATGAGCTGTGTCACAGTCTATGACCATTGTTTTGTCAGTAGATGACTCAACCTTCCATGGCAAAGAGACGTTGGATTAATATATTGATATTAAATGCTTTGGAAAACTGAAAGTGTAGGGTAATGACATTGCTGGGATGCCTCAGTTTCTCTGTTTGTATCTGTAGGAGGTTGATATCTACCTCAATGGATTACTGTGGGAATAGAATGAGATACAGAGTCTATAGAGTTCTTAACACGCTGCCTTGAACATGGCTAAGCACTCAATAAGTATAAGTTGCAAAAAAAACCCAGAATTTCCACCACAGCATTTAATGGGCCAGTGTCAATCTGTGGTGTTGCCTCAACACACTTAAAGTAAGTGTAAACTATGCTGTCCTTTGGCTTTCTGGTTTTACAACACTCCTTGGATAGGCTCTAGCACAACAGCGAGATTCCAGGGTGAAAACCTTCTAGAAGCTATGCACCCTTGAGGGCGACAAGTCAGTTACAGTAATCATCCTTGTCAGCACAGCAGGATCCCTGTCTCACACGTCTGCCTGAGCGCAACACCCAGGACAGTGTTAGACAAGTATCATTTTGTCAATTAACCTTTCTCCATTCTTAGTTTGTTAGGGCCTAAGCAAATGCATTGACTAAACTGAGAGGGGCCTTTATTTTCTTGACGTGGTACTTGCCGCTTTAAACACAGACTACCTGCACTTTCCCCTTATAAAAGAATCTCAGTTGCACCTCTCTGGCAAATTGGATAACCCTGTGTCATTCTGCATAAGAAAATCATTTTAATTTATGGGAGGCCTTGGTTTATTTAACATAAAGAGCTGTAGATGTCACGGTGTTTAACACTGCTTTTCGTATCCACGGGTCTAAGAAAGCAGAGGATGTAGATGCTGCCTGTGATCAGTGACTGCTCTCTTCCTGTATCCCCTTCAACCCTCTTTATTGGGTACCTGAGACAGGTCCATGACATGCACACGTATATGATGCTACTTGACACAAAAAGTAAAATTAATCATAATCTCCTACCTGCATTTTTCTATATAAACATGAAACCCAGGAAATCAATCCTGAATAATCATTGGAAGGACTGATGCTGAAGCTCAAGTTCCAATACTTTGGCTGCCTGATATGAAGAGCAGACTCATTTGAAAACATCCTGATTCTGTGAAAGATTGAAGGCAGAAGGAGAAGAGGGCGACAGATGGTTGGATGGCATCACTGATGCAACGGAGATGAACTTGGCCAAAATCTGGGAGATGGTGAGGGACAGAGAAGCCTGGAATGCTGCAATCCACTGGGGTCTTGAAGAGTCAGACACGATTTGGTGACTGAACAACAACACAATCTTCTAAGAAATATATAACAACGAGAGCATTTTGCTAGCCCTTTAAAAGGTGCTAAGTTGTATTAAGTGCTTTTCATTCACTATTGCATTTTAATCCCCAAAGTAACCCTATAAGGCACATATTATTACTTTCATTGTTCAAATGAGGAAACTGTTGAAACTAACAAGTGATCAAGGCAATGTGGGAACCATGTTGTCCTAACTGCCTCCAACTCATGTAGTGGGTTGAATCATAACTCCCAGGTTATACAAGTATAAATAAGATGTGTGCTCCTTCCATCAATAACTGACTCTCAATTGAATGTGATACCAACTAAGAGGTGAAGCCATAGTTAATAAAAATAATTAAGAATAAGTTTTATTTTTCAGTACTACTTGGCAGCACATGGCAGCATTGAGCCTAATGCTAGACGGTGAGAAATTTCTTAAAGACATATTTACTTAGGTAAGGAAATGGAAATTATTTTATATGTATGATTAATGCAAGAGGAAAAAAGTTGAATTAAAGCAAGTAAATATTTGTTAATTCAGTGCTCCGGTTATGAAAGATGATGTCAGCTTAAAATTCCTCTCTAGACTGGCAAGGCTAGAAAGCCCCCTTTCTCTTCTTTCTCTTTTGTTTTCTCCCTACATGTAATTCCCCTTCACATTACCAGAGCCCATTCTTGTCCACTTCTATTCTCTACCTTCTCCCTGGGTTAAACTTGAATCATCTCCCTATCACTGTGGCTACATTGGAATCTGCCTCCTTCTGTCTTCTGCGTCCCATGACTCTCTCTCACCTTATCACCATGGTTTCTCTCCCCTGTCCTGCTGTCACAATCATCCTTGGGCATCCCTGCCCTCCAGCTGGTAGGTAGTTACTTCTCTCAGTCTCACTTATATTTACATCACTGTAGAGTTAGAGCCTCAATTTGAAATTACAAAATTTGATAGAGTCTGGTAAGAAAGCACATACTGATTTAAAAAAAAAAAAAAAAAAACCTTTTGGAGTTTGCTTCTATTTGTTAATTTTAAAATTAAACTCATCACTGAGAATTTGGGAAAATTAAGGTGAAGTGTGCTGTTGTTATAGAAACATACATATGTACACAAATATGTCTATAAAATGATAGTCTACATGAGTCTGTGCTCTCTCCATGGCTTCTGAAGCAATAGTTAATTAAATCTCCCTGCCCCAGCTATGTTGACCTCATCGGTGATTCTGGTAAGGCGAACAAGGAGATAAACGCAAAGGCATTTAATCTGGGGGTCCATGAGGAAAAAAAACACACAGAATCATTAACATTTGCCAAATAGACTCAATCAGAAGGGGAGTAGGGAGTGTATTTTCAAGATTGGAAGAAGTATAAACCATGGGGAATAAAAACAGAAGCTAAAGAAAAAGAGTTCTTATAATCCTAGCCTTGGATGTGACTGCAAAGGATTCTAATCATCGTTATCATTATTAGTGTTATTATTGTTATTACCGATAATAAACATATGCTGGCTGCCAACAGGATGCCAGGCATTGCACAAGAGAGGATTTTACTCTGTCCCTGCAGTGCTGGCTTACAACAGATTATAATTGCAAGAGAAAATCATATTAATAGAGATTCAATATCTTATTAGAAAAATAACATTGTGTTTCTCCTCTCTCTGGGTTTTCTACCACCGAGTAGAATACTGACTCTAAGAGTGATGGTTCTTGGACCATAAAGCTAATAAATCTCCCGCTAAGAATTTATTCTCTGCAGTTTCTCAACACCGAACATTTATTTGTTTCTGCTTCCACACGATCCAGTGAAGTCATCCTACTTCTGTTTAGTCTTCTACCTTCCAGATCAATGGATCCTTTGGTTTAAGTCGAGTTTACTGATTTTACACTAGTCATCTTAAGCAGTGATTTTCAAACTGCTAGTGGCGGCCCATTAGTGGGTCTTGGAATCTGTTTAGAGACTCACACCAGGATCCTAATAAAAATGATAGAACGTGAATGCATAGAATAAAAAAGAATCCAAATATATTACATTTTATGAGTATTTTTTTCCTGAAACTTTTGTTTCACTTTTGTACATGTATGTGTGTGTGTGTGTGTGTGTGTTTAGTGAATGGTTAAAATTAAAAGTCTTTAGTGCTATGCTTCATAGTCAGAAAATGTTGCAAAAGTACTAAAGGTATGAAGTTAAACTTTCCACTTAATTTGAAGTTCACAGTCCATGGGGTCGCAGAGTCGGTCGTGACTGAGTGACTCACCCACACTACCACTCAAACAGTAAGCATGCCAGACAGTGAGCTCAATTGCCAGTTATTCATTGTACTTCAAAAAGTCTACTAATATTTACTATGGTTACGATCATCTTATGTCCCAGAATTAGTTCTAATTTCAAACATCCCTTTCCATTGCCACCATAAATACACCGAGGCGTGTTAGACCCCAGGTCCTGACTGTTGGTATATTAAAAACTCTCACCTTATGATATCATTTATAAAGCTGTTCATTCATTCTGTATTTTCTGTGGGTGTCATAGGCCTGTTTCTTCATACACCATTTTGATGACATTCACTGAAATAGTCCATCCCTTCTAATGTATACCTTGTTAAACCTGCAGTGGAACTCACTTCCCACCCACCGATCCCATCTGCCAACAAAGAGACAGCTTACCAATCTTAGGGCGTCCCAGGTAGCATTAGTGATAAAGAACCCAGAGCCAAAGCAGCAGATGTAGGAGACACGAGTTCTATCCCTGGGTTGGGAAGATCCCCTGCAGGAGGACATGGCAGCCCACTCCCGTGTTTTTGCCTGGAGAATCGCAAGGACAGAGGCACCTGGAGGGCTACAGTCCGCAGGGTGGTAAAGAGTCAGACATGACTGAAGCGACTTACCACACAGACATGTCGCAATCTTAACTGTAGAACTTAGCCATATAACTAATATATTACAAGAAAGTTCCTGTGTGCCTCCCACAGAGAAGATACATATTTATCCCATCGTGGTAAGAAAGATTTCCCTTTGCCTTCATTCTAGCTAGGATCCCTATGCTTTACCTCTACTTGTATTGTTAGACCTTTTTAAGTTTGTATAATTTAAAGACTAGATTTATATGCTTTCACACACTTTCCTCTGATTTTTTAATTTAATCCAAGTAAAAATATTTGAACTGGAGGTGGAGAGAAGGAAGCATGACTGAATTATCAAAGTAATCTTTAAGTAAAGGCTCTGCGGGAGACTACAGAAGCTGGGATAACAAAATATGTAGCAAGTGCCATTAGTATGAAGAGGCTTGCCTGGTGGTGTTTCAAACAAAGGCAAACACAGCACTGAGACAGCTTTTACGTCCCAAATTCCAAGGATGCTTCCAATTCTTTATCCTAAATAGACATTTTCTACTGCTCATGAAAAAGTCCCCTGAAATTTTTATATTCCAAGTTTACAAAAATCTCATAATGACTCCAACATTGATCATTGATAAGAATTACAGAGTTGTATCCCTGCTTAGAAGGAAACTAATTGTTGATAAATCTGTTTACATGTATATATTCTCACCAGTATCCGAAAGGACATAAAGGCAGACATGAAGGCAGTTTAAAATGTAATGCAAGATAAAGTATTCAGGGCTAAAACAGAACAAAGCTCTTCTCATAGAAGAAGGAAGAGGAGGGGCTTTAAGTCATTTGAGTTGAGCAAATTACAATACTTGGATAGTAAGTTTGGATGTACAGTTTCTGGCAGGATAGGTAAAGTGGAAAGATAAAAATTATCTGAATAGACATAATCTTTCCTGAAATTGAACCCAAAATTGTCCTTGGTTCAGGAGCATTGAATGCAATGGCCTAGGTGTTGTCTGGTTCTAGTCACAGCCCTGCTTCTAATTCACTCTTTTGTCTTTCAATTATTTATCTACCTGATGGGACAGTGAGAAGAAAGGGACTGCTTAGGACTACAGAACTGCTAAAGTTTGTTTAAGCATTAAAATTCTGATTTTATGACATGATAGATCTGAAGAAATAGGAATATTTTAAGTCAAGAGCTGTATTAACCGCTGAAAGTGCAGAAGTTGAAAAATAGCATGTGTGTAAAATCACCCAGTTATTTTTCCACAAGGCAGTAGCAGGGTCATTCTTTCATGCACAATTCCAAAATCCATTGTTCTGTTTCAGAATGCAGTGTAGTCACTTCCAGCATCTCATCAGGCATAGATGCTATTTGCTCTGTCTCTTGCATGAATCCACTTGTTTCTCTCCCTGTTGCAACCATTCATTATCCATCCATTGCCTTGTCTCCCTGCCTCCAGCTTTAGCCCCCTATTTACCTATCACACAGCTACAAGAGTGATTTCTAAAAAATTAATATCTTTCATTCTTTTGATCCCTGGGTCGGGAAGGTCCCCTGGAGTAGGAAATGGCAATCCACTTCAGTATTCTTGCCTGGAAAATCCCATGGGCAGAGGATCCTGATGGGCTACAGTCCACAGGGTCACAAAGAGTTGGACATGACTGAGCACTTAGCACTGCTGTAGTATTCTTTGTGACTACTCAGTACCAGGAGAATAGGGTCCAAACTTCTTACCTCCCCATATGAAACCCCTACGACCTTGCTTACTTCTGTAGGCTTACATTTCTGCACAGGCCCCTTGAACCCTAAAACTTCTTCCAACCATTCAAAACTACTCACAGATTCCCCAAGGACTCATGTCTTTATGATCTCACATGTCTTGTTTCTTCCCTTAAATATTTCTCTCTCCCCACCCCCCTTCACTATCCCAGTTCACTTGGCCAAATTTTCTTTATCTTTCAAGAGCCTATTAATTGTTTTCCTCTTTTATGAAACCTCAATTCACATTCTCTTCTCGGGAATTTTAACTCCTCTTTCCTCTTGGCTATACTGTGTCTTGCACAAACTCTATCAGAATGCTCATGACATTTTATTGCTTATAGGTCTGTTTTCCTTCCTCAATCTTTAGCACCAGGAGGCATGAAACATTTACTGATTTTATCCATGGCACTCAAGCAATGTTTATGAAACAAGTGAATGCTGGAATGTTGGGTCCTCTCCCTAATTTCTAGCTCTTAAAACGGTGAAAAAAATCCATCCTTGTCTCTTTCCTGTTATTCATCATCTCAATCTAACCCCGTATCCACTCCTGTATAATGATATCTTTTGTTTTTCTTGGCTTACTTAGTGGGCTTGTTAGCCAGGACAGCCTGTGTGATTCAATAACTTACTTCACTTCACCTTCTTTAGACTTCTTTCTTTATCTAATTTACCCATATTTTGTTGTCCTACGTCTTAACTTTCTCCTTGCCAGAGTCCTCTTAGCAATTTTTATGTGTCTGTTAAATACTTTGCCCGTTTCTGCTGCTGCTGCTACTGCTAAGTCGCTTCAGTCGTGTCCGACTCTGTGCGACCCCATAGATGGCAGCCCACCAGACTCCCCCGTCCCTGGGATTCTCCAGGCAAGAACACTGGAGTGGGTTGCCATTGCCTTCTCCATTGCCCATTTCTAGCATGTCATAAATACTAAGTATGCTTGTTAAAAAGTGATAATGTTGTTTGAATGGATTTTTGCTGTTAGGCCATATCTAGAAGTATTGCCTTTAAAAATAAAACCAATGCAGTATAACATTGTGGTTAACAAAGGCAGCCCAGTAGAGCAGAGTTGTCTTGGTTCTGTAATCAGACAGTCCTGGGTTTGAGCACTGCTTGGCCTGCAAGGAGATCAAACCAGTCAATCCTAAAGGAATTCAGTCCTGAATATTCACTGGAAGGACAGATGTGGAAGCTGAAGCTCCAATACTTTGGCCAATGATTTTGTCTTTGGATGCAAAGAACTGACTCATTGGAAAAGACCCTGATGCTGAGAAAGATTGAAGGCAAGAGGGGAAGGGGATGACCGAGGATGAAATGGGTAGATGGCATCACCAACTCGATGAACATGAATTTGAGCAAGCACTGGGAGTTGGTGATGGACAGGGAAGCCTGTTGTGCTGCAGTCTATGGGGCCTCAAAGAGTCAGACACAACTGAGCAACTGAATTGAACTGAACTATAGTGGGTTATCTGGGTGAGCTTGGCCAAGTCTACCTTCTGAATCGGTTTGTTTCTCCATGAAAAAGAATAAGCACACCTCCATGTTTGCAGCATTGTGAGGATTAAATAATATAATTCAGCAGAATGCATAGCTAAACAGTAGTTAATGAATAAAGGAGAGTCTACTACAATAATAATTATTGATTATTAATGATGATGGTGGTGACTGATTTGGTGCAACACTAAAGAACATGTAGGGTTATTTCCCCTTTGGGTTTGGGGGTATGACCTAAAGTATATTTATAAACTGGTTTTTATTTTTTGGTATTAGGAAATTTTGCTGCCTGTTTGTTTTTTAACCAGGGCTTATGCTAATAGATAATTGTTCCCATCTGGCGTTAATATTGAGTGCAAATCCAGAACCAGCAGCTCTAGTGCAAACCTCGGTCTCCAAAGCCATGCTCCAGAAAGAATGTGACACCCTGAAAGGCCCAGTCAGCTTTTCCGCCTGCCTTTTCTGTGATTGTTCTGTTATTGTTATGGTTGTTATTTTCATTATTACTCTCCAACTCTTTTTTTCCAGCAAAAAGCTGAGAACCACTAAAAAATAAAAAAATAGAAAGAAAGAAAAATTCTGTAGCCTCACTAATGTGATGAAGTGTCATCGGCAGCAGGAATTTGCACGATCTCGCTGCCGACCCAGGTAACAGCTGGTGACTTCGTCTTGCACAAAGGAAATCACTCTCTTTGATGAATACTTCGGGATGATTTTCAGCTCTGATCTTCACTTGCTTTTAGACAGCTACTGTAACAAAAGCCTGTAGGGAGAGCTAAAGCTTCGCCTATTTACAATAACCACACGCTGACTCTCTATTTAATTTTAAAAACAAACTCAGAGCTCCAAATCACTCTCATATTTAATATTTTGTCCTAAAATAACTCTCTTTTATTTTGCTTTTTTAAAATTAAAACGTAGCTTTCTATAATGGGCAGCAAGAAAAAAAGAAAGAGAAAGGAAGAGAAAGAAACAAATTGTGACAACAGGAGTAGCTTTAACAACAGAAACTCATTTCTTCCTCTTTTGAGGCAATGAAGAAGGCAACAGCTCTGCCGTTGTTATTTCTTGCATGCCAGCTAGAGCCCAGAATGACTGCATGCCATCATTTTCAATAACGCCTGTGTGTTTTTGAGGAAATACACACACATATGCACGCATAGAGCCTCGCTTTAAATAAATTCTACAATGTGCCACCTGTCCATTAAATATGATTACACAAATGTGATTTAAGATGTCTTCTGAGCTTTCCTTTCAATTCCCTCCTTATAGACAAATTGGAAGCCACCTGTGGATTCCAGACCATGTTTTGACCCCCTTCCTTGCTTCTTTCCAAACTCAAAATCAGTAACATAATTGCCAATCTGGGTTTCAGCCTTTGCTACCTCCTGAATAAGTTACCGACCAGTGAAAGGGTACACAAAAACACCTGTAAATCATATAACTTGGTCAATCACTTCACAACCTCTCTCTGGCTATCGCAGGCTGGGCCTCACAATGCCTGATACAGCATATTATGCAATGATGTTCCATGTTGCCAGTAAACCATGGCTTTATGCCACCGTTCCATACAGCAGCTCTATTTAGCTTTATTTATTGGATTTTTAAATCCTCTTGTACAGTAGGCATTGATCTCTCCTGAAGCTGTGATTATAGTTTTAACTATTGACACTTCTATCAGAGTCAACCTCAATTCCTTTGCCTTCTGCTGACAAGAAACGGTAATCATTCCAACATTGCAATCTCTGAATCTTGAACCCCTGTCCCACATACTTTGCCCCGCATAAAGAGTACACAGATGTTGGTTAGCTGGTTTCCTCAGCAAAATGTAGTCTTCAGATTGCCTTCCCTTTTTGTATTACTTCAAAGAGTAAAGGTAAATCTATAATGGTAAGTCTGACTGGAAGCATTGAAAGTGCTCTGAGACACATATGCATTTAAAAAGCTGTGTTCTTCCCACGCAAAAATTTCATGTTTGTCATTATGTACCTGGAACACTGTCTGTCAAGTTACTGAAGTAATTGACAGTGAGCACTTTCTTAGAAGAGAGTCTACCTTTCTGTTTGCTGATGAATCTCAGAAATAAAGTAAATTCCATCATTCCGGGTATAATTAGCAAAGTGTAGCTACTTCGGAAATCAAAGCATAGAATATAAAATATCAGTTCAGCCATTAATTAGTCTGTGACTGAGTAAGTAGCTCAACCTCTCTTAGCCTCATCTAGAAAATGAGAATACCTCAGCCCTCCTCCTAGTGTAAGTGTGAGACTCAAGTGAAAAGTGTGCATGAATATCTGGC
Source organism: Capricornis sumatraensis (assembly GCF_032405125.1). NCBI lineage: Eukaryota > Metazoa > Chordata > Mammalia > Artiodactyla > Bovidae > Capricornis > Capricornis sumatraensis. The sequence continues at coordinate 148,059,953 of NC_091070.1, read as the reverse complement.
GTATGGTGGATTGCCAGTAAGTTTTCATTTAACATCCCATTTTGCCCTTTCCTCTACCGCTTCTCAAGACAAATTGTTGCTTGTGAAAAACTAGTCAATCATTCTGTTATAGTTCTTCACCCTAGTATAGGTTAGATTAAGGAATTTGATTTTATCATTTGAGCTAGTCCAATTCGTATTATCTCTATGGTCTTGCCTTGGTGCCTGGGATTTTTCTAGTGTTTACTCCTTTTGGTGGAAGGAGTGATACAATAATATGGTGATGCAATGAGCCTTAATGGGTTTTGAACGTCTTACTTAGTTGATCAGGGAACTTCCAAATCTAACATTTGTTTACATTGGTTTTAAAACAGATTGTTTCAAGGAGGTACAGGATCTTAGAATACTCCTTCTAAATTCTTACTGTAGAAATATGCCTTTGGCAAAGGAAATCCTATTCAGTGTACCATAATTTCAAGAAGAAAATGCCTAGAAGACTAAAGGGAGATGCTGTAGCTATATTCTCCTTTAAGAGTTAAGTAGATTATCATTTCTTCATTCAAGAGGTTCAACTTAGTGGAAGACAGTTTGCACACTGGTTATAGAAAGACTTAAATTTACTGTCCTTTTCTCTTGCTTTTGAAATGTGAAAAAGAAGGACAAGCAACAATTTAGAAAGAAAGAAAGAATGTACAGGAATTTAGCTACATAACAGATTGTCAAAGTCAATTGCTGTAACTTTCCTAAACACCAAAAGTGTTGGAAGTTTCTAAAATTTTGATGAAGGCTAAGTGCCTCTTCCGTGATAGTGTTCATAAAACCAGGTATGTTAGGTTTGGAAGTCACCTCAGAAAACACCCCTTGTATGAATCTCTGTTGCTGTCCCAGAAAAATGAACATCAGTCTCTGTACAGACATCACAGTGTAGAGAACCCACTCTCTGGCAAGAAATTCCATCCTACTTTGAACAGATCTGACTCTAAAGAAATTAGATCTGTTCCTTATTTTGAATCAGATCTCTCTCTATCATTTCTAGGCATATGTTCTTATTTTACCATCTGGAGTCACAGGGATAAATCTGAATCTTCTAAAGGCAGTTAAAGGCAGTTATTCTCTCCCACAGGTGTGTTCTTCTCTAGCCTAACTAGTCCTAGTTTCTCTAACCATTCTCCTAGTAACAGAGTTTTGCTCTCCTCAACACTCTGATCACTCTCTTTTGAATGTATTGTGGTTTTTCAATGTTTATATAAATTATGATACCTTGGGGAAGGAAATGGCAACCCACTCCACTATTCTTGCCTGGAAAATCCCATGGACGGAGGAGCTTGGCAGGTATAGTCCATGGAGCCACAAAGTCAGACACAACTGAGCAACTTCGTTTCGTTTCACTTCAAAACTGAACACAATATTTGGCTTGTGTTTTCTGTGACCATTTGAAAGAGAGCAATAAACGCCATACCATTTTTCTCAACACTCCATATATATGAAGACGTATTTAGCATTTGCTCTGTTAGACACCGTTCAATATGCTGTACATAGATTAGCACATTTAATCTCACAGCAAACCTATGAGATAGGTACTTTGATTATTCTCATTTTTTTAAATAAGGAGACTGCAGTATAGTCTATGTCAGTACTTCTCAAGCTTTATTATGCATAAAAATCATATAGGTTTTTATTAAAATTCAGATTCTAATTTAGTAGGATTTCTGTGGATCCTGAAATTCTACATGTCTAACAAGCCCCTGGGTGATATTGGTACTGCTAGTCCAGGGAACATAATTAAAGTAGGAAGGGTCTATATAACATGGTGAAATGATATGAAATGATAAAACAGAAAGACCTTAAGCTGCAGCAGCTAGAGGTATCTTTAACAGCATTATAGACAGTTTCAGAGAATTTATGTTTATTTAATTAGAGAACTGCTTTCATCTCACTCCCTAATTTGTAAGATGTTCTTCCTATCAGCAAGACCTGGCTTATAAAACCCTTTCTACCATTTAAACATGAAATCACAACAATACTATTTAGGAAACACTTGCCATAAGTCAGATCCTATTCTACAAAACCTACACATCCTATCACTTAGTGTTTCCAACAGTCCTATAAGGAAAATCCAATCATTATACTGTTTTGAAGATGAGAAAACACAAGCAAACATGAGAGCAAAACTAAATCTTTAAGTCGCTGATCAATGGCAGAATCTACCCCAAAGATCTGGTAGATGACTGAGCTCACTCAGTTAGGAAGAGGCAGAGCTGGGATGCAATCCTACCTGACATCACAGTATGCATGTCTAACTATGAAGCTACATATCTGCCTGTGCTCATCTCATAGAGAGCAAAGGCAGCGGTCCAAGAGACAGAGGGGCAAAGAAATTTCAGAGGCTAGCAAGTGGAAAGCGCTCCCTTCCCAGGTAAGGTAGCAGCTGTAGAGAAAAGGCAGCTCTCTAAAACTGAAGTAACTCAATGTGCTAAATTCTATGATAAAAACTGTAATAAGAGAGAATGTTGATCAAGTTCATAAACAGAGACCACAGATTTTCTATAATTAATAACAAGGATGTTAGGATTTATTTATTTATTGATGAAGTCTTTTTTCAAATTTTTATTTTTAACTGGAGGATAATTGCTTTAGAATGTTGTGTTGGTTTCTACCATACAACAGTGCGAATCAGCCATAAGTGTGTGTGTGTGTGTATATACATACATACATACATACATATATATATATATATATATTCCCTTCCTTTCGAGCCTCCCTCCCAACCACCCCCACCATTCTACCCCTCTAAGTCATCACAGAACAGTCAAGCTGGGCTCCCTGTGTTATATAGTGAATTCCCACTAGCCATCAACTTTACACCTGATACTTTATAAATACACATCAATGCTACCCTCTCAGTTCATCCCACCCTCTCTTCCCCTCACTGTGTCCAAAAGTCCTATTCTACGTCTGCATTGCTATTTCTGCCCTGCAAATAGGCTTGTCACTACCATTTTTTCTAAAATACCAGATCTAGCTCAGATCCTGTGCTAGGTGCAAATGTACTCATGTGAGTACTGTCCACAGTGAGCTCATAGTCTAGTTGGGAATCATTTATAAAAATATGACTCTAATAGAATGTAAAAGCCACTGTGGTTATAAAGGAATAGGATGAAGTAATGAAGAAAAGACAACAGTCAGAACATTCATGGGAAGGGATTGGTGCTGGAGAGCAACCTGGCAGAGAATACCAGAAGAGCCAAGATAGACGCAACCTAATCTTCATTTTTCTCAGGTTGTAGTATGGTATATCAAATTTTTTGATATTTAAGTGTTTGCACCAAAAGGGTGGTTAATTTTCATCCTTCTCAAAGGATGCTCCCAAAGAAGACGGCTCTTATGTAAAAATGACAGAATCTCTCCATTATAAATTTGATTTTTCTTATATTTTTTCTTCAACCTGTTGGTAACTGCTTTTGTCAGCTATTTAGAAATATCTAAAAGCAGATGTTTGTGCCTGGCTTGAGTCATAGATTTGAATAGTAAAATTATCCCTAGATTTTTTTCTATTAAAGAATTAATATAAATCAATTTCCATGTTATTGCCAAACATCATAGTTTTCAGGGGCTCTGCTGGGTGAACAAGTAGACCTTGCCTGTTAAGAATTATCAGATTCACCCATTCTGATCAGATTTATATTTTATGTTTCAAAACTTTACGATGTGCCTTAGACCAGCATACACGGCACAACAAAGGTGAACTTACTGTACATATCAGTAACGCTAGCAAGTTCAAGTCCTCTGACTTTTTATGGGATACATGAGAGCATAAATAATGCACACACACAAAATCATTTAGGAAACTTTATCCTTGAAAGTATACAAGAGAAATGATTAAGAAACCCCATGTGGTTTGCAGGCACAGCATATGGCTTATGGTTTTGACGCTGTGACCAAGACATTTACCACTAGCTGGTACCAGTGTAACTAGTTGCAAGAAAACATCCAGGTGTAGCAGAAGCACTTCCACTGCTGAAAGTTCTAGAGTACTTATTTGGCTAAGATAGAGCAAATGTCAGGCTTCCCAGGTGGCACTAGTAGCGAAGAACCTGTCTGCCAAAGCAGGAGATATTTGAGACACGGGTTCCATCCCTGGGTCAGGAAGATCCCCTGGAGGAAGGCATGACAACCCACTCCAGTATTCTTGCCCAGAGAATCCCATGGACAGAGGAGCCTGGTGGGCTACAGTCCATGGGGTCACAAAGAGTCAGACAGGACTGAAGCAACTTAGCATGCATGCATGACAAACGTTATTTGGATAGAAATTTTATACCTATTTGGGGAGGAAGGAGAGCAATATAATGGAAAAGAATAAGCAAAAAAATTAGCCCATCTAACCACTTTCCAGGAACAGAAATCTACAAACTCTTTTTAGGGTGCTGCTTCAGGGCTACACCACAGGTGAGCATGAAGTTTGAAGATGTCTATTTATTCATCGAGTAGGATTCCCTGAGTTCATAGACTGTCACTCTACTAGGGGCTAGAGAAATACATGCCTCATGCCTACTATCAGAGCACAAACAGTGTAGGAGAGAGACAGGCCTGCAGGGAAAGATGACTATTAGAGCATTAGTTGCTGCACTGGGTACAGAGGGGACAAAGGAGAGAAGCCATTTCTACCTAAACCAAGTGAAGAGAGAAAGGAGAATGTGAGAAGAAAAAATGTTCATTTGGCAGAGAGAGGAAGTCTGATCAGAGTGTGAAAAACAAAGAATTTTAAGAAGGTTAAAAGGAAAGAGCTTTATGGAAAGAGAAAGCAGGATAAGCAAAGCCATGTAGATCTGTAGAAATGGGACCCATAGGAAACTGCAATGAACTTGATATGGCTGGAGCTTTGGGTGAACTCCTTACTACACACCTATTTTCTGTGGTGGATCTTAGAGCTTGCACTCTAATGTAATCATTGAAACAGAAGATGAAAGTTTGAATGGAATGGAGAGATGGCAGTACGTTTAAATGACTAATGACCAGAACTGAGCCAGTGTTCGTCACTGATGGTACTGGGGGTGAGGGAAAAAGACACAGTGACAGTGATTCCTGGATACAGTTTTGGGGTGTGTATTGAAAAATCCTACATTTCTCTTCTTGAACACTTCACTTCTGACATTTCTACCAAATGTGTGGGAGATTTTCCACCACCAAAACTTTCTCTGATGTGGCTGGATATCCTACAATTTAACTCAGTTATGACACTAACTACCCAGAGATAGTGTCAGATCCCACAAGTGAAGTCTCACATGGCTGCCCCTTGCTTCAGGTGCCAATCACAAGTATTAGACCTATGGGTTGCCCACAACTTTTGTCCAACTTGGCTACAAATTGGAGTTTCCCATGACCTCTTCCCCTTAGATTTGATTATTTGCTAGAGTGGCTCACAGAACTCAAGGGAACACTTGCTTATGTTTAGCAGATATGAAAGGATATGATAAAGGGCAAAGGTGAGCAGCCAAATACTGGGATGGGGCTCGAGCACAAGAACTTCTGTCCCTGGTGAGTTGGGATGAGTCACCTTCCTAGTTCGTGAGTGTGTTCACCTACCTGGAATCTCCCCAAACCCCATATTATTGGGATTTTTATGCAGATTTCTTCATGTGCACATAATTATCAACTCCATTTCCAGCTCCTCTCTAGAGTGTGGGGTGGGTAGAAGAAGCTGTAAATTCCAAGCTTCCAACAACGGCATGGTCTTTGTGGTGACAGCCCCCATCCAGGAGCACACCCAGAATCATCTCATTAGAACAAAAAATGCTCCTAGTGCTCTCTTATCACTTAAGAATTTACAAGGGTTTTAGGAACTCTGTGCCAGGTGCCAGAGACAAAGAGCAATATATGTATTTTCTATCATCTCACTAGTTGCATGAATGGTGATTCCATTTGATACATATAAGGGGCATATATCAAATTTCAGAAACTTCTACTATAGATCTCTTAATTCTCTCAAACTAAAGAAAGAGCGCTGATTAGGAAAGAATTCATTGCATCATTTTATCTAAGTCCTATGCCTAGTCTAACAATCCCACATGGTCTTTGGGCTAAAATGAGACACTATATGCTATTTGCACCACATTATTCTAATATTCCTTTTCATCTGGGACATAGCAACCCCTCCGAAAACAGCCTGGAAAAATGAATCACAAGCAGTTTAAAATGTAAGTGAGAAGCATCAAGTTATTAGGCAAGGCTTTGAAAAGATAAACGGTTTGTGAAAGAAAATGTAATTAACAGGTTACACTGTATATGTTTGCAAAATGCCAATGATGCATGAAAATGTTTTTGTCTACTTAATTTTCCTCAGATTGTGTGTTTATATTTAAATTAATTAAAGGCAAACAGTCTTGTGTTCTTGAATAACTTTGTGGTGACTGATATGTGCAGCAGCCAAATTGATAGCATGTAATGAAAACTAGCTAACCCAAATGCTTACAGTCCAAGAAGCCACAGAGTAAGCTACTGTCCTTAAGGGGCAAGAATCTGAAAGCCCAGTGTGCAGCAGACAGAGTCTTCCCATCCAAAGGCAGATTTTCCACTCATGAAGGGAAAGCTGAGAGAATAAGCACCTTGAGCGCAGACATCTTTGTTCATTGTGTTCAGTGACATATCCCAAATGTTTAGAACAGCCTACATGTTCAATAAGTATTTTCTTAATTAATGAGTTACTGAAAACTTAATTAATGAATTTCCACAGCAACTTGGCAGCATGATGTGGGAGCAAAGATTTGGTATCAGAAGTCCTAGATATTAACCCTCATCAGTCGTATGATCCTGAGCAATTCATTTACTTTTGAGTTTTAGTTTTCTCCTCAGTAATATGGACACAATACTTATGAAAATCAGGTCATAAGAGATAGTTTATATGAAATCACATTATAAGCTTTAAAGGACTGATATGTTCATTTATCTCCTTGAAGGCAGAAATTCTACTTATGCACTACTCAGTAATTTCTGATCCTCACTGTTCATGTATTACTAATTTTTTTTTAAACTCCTGACACACAGTCTAATGGGCTTCTCAGGTGGCTCAGATAAAGAATCTGCCTGCCAGTGCGGGAGACGTAGGAGATGCAGGTTCGATCCCTGGATCAAGAAGATCCGCTGGAGGAGGAAATGGCAACCCACTCCAGAATTCTTGCCTTGAGAATCCCATGGACAGAGGAGTCTGGCAGGCTACAGTCCATGGAGCTGTGAAGAGTCGGACAGGACTGAGTGAGCACATGTGACACACAGTCTAAAATAATTGTTTATTAAAATGAATTGAAGTCACCATGGCTGGTACATTTTGCATTGGGATTGGAGGAGGAAGTGGTTGACAAAATGATAACTCATTTCAAAAAAAATCAACATTTGGTTTATTGGACTATCTAAGATCTGCATTTCTTAGCAAGTCTGAAGACTTAGCCTGATTTCTAGGATTATTTGAACATGACAGTTACTCCCCCACATCCATACAGAATTATTACCTTATATGATAGAGCAAGCTATATCTATTGGCTCTTTACAGTACAGATCTATTTCTGACTAAAGGCACTTCATTTGAAATTGTCCAGATCTACAAATACCATATGTGGCTATGTCAATACGTATGGTCTATGCCCAGGAAAACTTTCTCAGGGTATATGTATATTTAAATAAGTTCTTATCTCATGGACAGATTTGTTTTCAAAATTTCACTTATAACAACCTTATTCAAGGATTTCTTCAACAAACATTACATCCTGATTGTTCTGAGCTCAGTGTTAAGCACTGGGAAACGAAGATGTCTAATGCCATCCTTTGGCCACCTGATGCGAAGAACAGATTCATTTGAAAAGACCCTGATGCTGGGAAAGATTGAAGGCGGGAGGAGAAGCAGCCAACAGAGTGTGAGATGGTTGGACGGCATCACCAACTCAATGGACATGAATTTGAGTGAACCCTGGGAGTTGGTGATGGACAGGGAGGCCTGGCGTGCTGCAGTCCATGGGGTCGCAAAGAGTCGGACACAACTGAGTGACTGAACTGAACTGAATACCATTCTTACCATGTCTGGCTACCTCTCGTTTTCTAAGGGCAAGGAGACCAGGGACAAAGCTGTAAGATAATATGAGAAAATATGAAAATTGGTGCAGTAGGTATAATCTAAGATGGATCTTTGGATTTATGACTTCAGTGAATGGGTGAATGGTTCTACTACTGTTTTCCAGAGAGACATCCAAAGAATAAGCAGTTTTAAGGCAGAAAATATTTATCCTAATTATGTATAGTACTTAGCATGACTCTAAAATACAACCAATAGTGCCTCACCAGTGTCTGGCACACGTGAGGCACTCGGTAAGCATTATTTGAATCGATCAGTGAATCCCTGTGCTGACATTTACTAGTTGTGTGACTTTGGGCAAGTCATTTACCTAAGTCTCCTTTGTTTCAACTGTACAAATAGCAGTAGCTACTTAAAAAAGTAAATAATTATTTTTTTAAAATAGAATGAAAAGCTGTGTATAAAGTAACACGATACTGGGTACCTAACAAGTTTTCAATAAATGGTAACCATTTGTATTCATGTTTGTGGCTCAGGGATTATGTCTTTCAGATAGGTCAGAAAAAGAAAGTAGATGTGAATAATCATTAATTTTACTAATATTATTTCACACATTTTTTCACAGGTGTTGATTGGGCCTTTCTCTGATGCCAAATACGTAGTCTCCTATGATTTTGTGAGAACATGGTGCCCTCATCACCTGGATCCAGTGCTCTCCCACCTAGGGTCTGGCTGAAATCCCTATCACCACTTAGCCCTCAGCCACCCAGTCACTATGCACCTTAGCTGTCCTCTCCCACGAGATGGCTAGATCAATGACAGAGGATGATAAGAAGAAAGAGGGCAAGAAAAAGTAAGAACTGATTCCCTCCGGCCTACTGAAAGTTTAATACCATGTGTAAGGGCAGATCTTACAGTCAGCATAATTATATGCATAATATGTGTGGAAATGCAAAAACTTGTAAATCATGCAACTTTAAATGCAAATATATACATGGTCTTTTTGATTATCTATGCCACCTGGATTTGAACCTCAGGATAACCTTAGTGGAAACTACTGCCCTAGGTACCTTTTTTTTGTTGTTAACTGAAATCAGTGATCAGTTTTTTAACTGAAATCAGGTTTTTAAAAAGGAATTCAGGAATGAAAAAGAAATATGTTTTACAGTTCACATCTGCGTGGGCTAAACCACCTGCTATGATTCTGTGGATTGCATTCCTTTTACCGTCTTGGAGTATTAGTTAATATTATGTGTACGTGTTTTCTCTTCCACCACCCACAATCCCAGATTGCCAGTTCCTTGAAAGAAAAGCACTATATATTATAATCTATCATGTCCCTTTGTAACCCTGGCAAATCAGGTCGAGGGAGTGCTCTATCATATGAGGTAACACCATCTTATCTGTTCTTCACTCCTCATTCCATTCTCTTTATCCTCTAGCTTTCATATTTTTACTCTTTTCTCACTTCACTAGTCCTTCTTGTTTTCCTACCCTCTCTTCTCTCTGGACTGTAATTTTGTCTTTGCTCTTTATATCAGTATAATTTGCCATTATAGCAATTCTCCCACTTTACCTGGATCTTCAAAAGTTCCCTTTTGGGAGCTTGTTCCCTCCTCTCTAAAGCAAATTTCCACCACTCTTCTCCCCCTCATGTTGGAACATACTTATCTATGGTTTTTAATCCTCTTTTTCAGATGTTACGTGAAGAATCTTTATATCTGGTTTGAAACCATCCAGAGCATTTGAGGTTGTTGAAATACAAAATTCAACTGAGTACATTTTAAACGCATTTCTGGCTTTATTCAAAGAGTCATGAATTGGGCAGCATCCAATTTAACAAATAGAAAGGAGTTCTGAGGAGCTGTACAAAATGAAAGACTTTTATAGACAGAAGAGAACGGGAACAAGGAAGTTATTCTAGACCCAAAAAAAAGTGAGTTATTACAAGGTCATTTTCCTTTAGGGGATGACAAGGATCTCAAGTAGATTACCTAACTATTGCTTATTACGTGATTCCTTATTGATAATGACTGTTTTAAGGTTCCATTTTGGGGAGAGCTGAAACTGTAAATAAGTCTCAGTCTGGTGATCTTGTGCTTAATGTAAGTGATTTCATTTTGGCCTGTTGTCTTGTTATTGTATTTACAGATGTGAATAATACTATGTCCCTGTATAGATACTATTGTTTTCTCTTATAGTGAGACAAAATGGTCTGCTCAGGTGGGGCTTCCAAGGTGGTGCTAATGTTAAGGAACCCCCCTGACAATGCAGGAGATGTAAGAGACATGGGTTCAATCCCTGAGTCAGGGAGATTCCCTGAAGAAGAGGATGGCAACCCACTCCAGTTCTTGCTTGGAGAGTGCCCTGGACAGAGGATCCTGGAAGGCTACAGTACATAGGGTCCCAAAGAGTGGGACACAACTGAAGCAACTTAGCCCATAGCACTCCTCAAGGATACTCTAAAAAAAAAAAAAAGGCTTCCACAACTTTTTCTGACAGTCATATCTCACATTGTAGAAGGATGGGGTTTAACCCTATAAGTAACAAAAAATTGATAACTGTAATGCCCCATTAAGGAGCTTCTTAAGCTGTTTCTGGTGCAGACATCTTTATTTCCCCATTCACTTAGTGCTTGGAAGTTCCCAGTTCATTCCCAGATTCTCCAGAACCAAGTTCGTGTCTGTTGACCACTACTTTCATCATTCCTACATACCTACTCAAGTCCCAAATCTGTCTGCTCTAGACTTGTCAATGATTTTCACTGGGTTTAGGCATATATTACCTGTTTAAATAGCTTCTAAGGTCCACTGGTAAATGAGCAATTCACTGTTACTCAGCACTACCCCATAGAAGATAGCTCACGATTATGTCTTTGCTTTTTAAGAAAATAGCTTTTAGCATTGAAATATATACACTACCATCCATAAAGTAGATAGCCAGTGGGAATTTGCTGTATGACATGGAGTTCAAACCCAGTGCTCTGTGACAACCTAGAGGGTTGTGAATGGGTTGGGGGGTGTGAGGGAGGTTCAAAAGGGAGGAGACACCTATGACTGATTCATGGTGATGTATGGCAGAAACCAATATTGTAAAGCAATTATCTTCCAATTAAAGATATGATCAAACAACAACAACAAAACATAACACTTCTGTTATGTAAACTGGAGAGGTCCAATGTCTTTATAATTTTTATTTCCTCAAAAAATAAAAATCAAGGTGACTTGAAGCAATTTAAAAGCCTTTCAGAAAGTCTGCTCGTTTCTACTTTGGTAAGCCTTTCCTGTACAGTAGGCATCAGCAAACTTTATCCATAAAAGTCAGTTTGTCAATATTTTAGACCATACTGGCTAATTCAGTTCAGTTCAGTCGCTCAGTCTTGTCCAACTCTTTGAGACCCCATGAATCGCAGCACACCAGGCCTCCCTGTCCATCACCATCTCCCAGAGTTCACTCAGACTCATGTCCATTGAGTCGGTGATGCCATCCAGCCATCTCATCCTCTGTCGTCCCCTTCTCCTCCTGCTCCCAATCCCTCCAAGCATCAGAGTCTTTTCCAATGAGTCAACTCTTCTCATGAAGTGGCCAAAGTCCTGGAATTTCAGCTTCAGCATCATTCCTTCCAAAGAAAACCCAGGACTGATCTCCATTAGAATGGACTGGTTGGATCTCCTTGCAGTCCAAGGGACTCTCAAGAGTCTTCTCTAACACCACAGTTCAAAAACATCAATTCTTCGGTGCTCAGCTTTCTTCACAGTCCAACTCTCACATCCATACATGACCGCAGGAAAAACCATAGCCTTGACTAGACGGACCTTTGTTGGCAAAGTAATATCTCTTCTTTTGAATATGCTATCTCGGTTGATCATAATTTCCTTCCAAGGAGTAAGCGTCTTTTCACAAGGCTGCAATCACCATCTGGCTAAATGGCCTCACCCAGAAAAGATGGCTAACACCCAAAAAAGATGCCCTTTACATCACACAGAACTGGAATGCAAAAGCAGGAAGTCAAGAGGATACCTGAAGTAACAGGCAAATTTGGCCTTGGAGTGCAAAATGAAGCAGGGCAAAGGCTAACAGAGTTTTCCCAAGAGAGCACACTGGTCATAGCAAACGCCCTCTTTCAACAACACAAGAGAAGACCCTACCCATGGACATCACCAGATGGTCAATACCAAAATCAGATTGATTATATTCTTTGCAGCCAAAGATGGAGAAGTGATAGCTTACAGTGAATGGTTGGATTTGTGATCTCAGACGAAGATTTAGCTTCAGGACCAGGGACCAAGCTTGATCACTCAAGAGCTTATGTGTATTAGAGTTTTATTGAAGTATGAAAAGGGACAGAGAGAGCTCCTAACACAGACATCAGAAGGAGGACAGAGAGTGCCCCCTTCGATAGTTTTAGCAAAGGAGCTATATGCTTTTTAAATTGGTTATTACAATAAATCAAAAGAATGCCTCAGGGTTGTAAAGATCTTACCAGATCCACTCCCACAATTTACTTTTTAAGATGACAGGATTATAACTAACAATAGAAAGATCTTACCAGACCCACTCTCATAATATACATTTTGAGATAACAGGATTAGTCAGAAGGTTTTCAAGCAGAAATAGTCCTCAAGCAGGATACATTGTTGTTATATAATCCTTGAAAGAAAGTGAAGTCACTCAGTCGTGTCCAATTCTTTGCGACCCCATGGACTGGGGTCTGTAGACTCTAACCCCACTCCTCCATCCATAGGATTTTCCAGGCAAGAATACTGGAGTGGGTTGCCATTTCCTTCTCCAGGAGATCTTCCCAACCAAGGGATTGAACCCGGGTCTCCAGCATTATAGGCAGACGTTTTACCATCTGAGTCACCAGGAAATCCTTACTACAGAGTTTAAGCTGAGCTGTTTTGTTGTGTAATCATCAGCTCTGGGCTTAAAGAAAAAAAAAATGTTTTATGTGACTAAGACTAAGAAATGTAGAATACAAAGTTTGTTCTTTTCTCCTCCTTGAGAACTCCAGACCCCTATCTAATCTTGAAAAGCCCCAGACTCCACTCTCCTCCTTGGGGACCCCAGACTTCTTATCAAACTACCTAGAAATTGACTCTCTTTTAAGCTCTAGAAAGTCAGCAAAAACAAGACTGGGAGATGACTGTGGCTCAGATCATGAACTCCTTATTGCCAAATTCAGGCTTAAATTAAAGAAAGTAGGGAAAACCACTAGACCATTCAGGTATGATCTAATAAAATCCCTTATGATTATACAGTGGAAGTGACAAATAGATTCAAGGGGTTAGATCTCATCTGAGTGCCTGAAGAACTATGGATGGAAGTTCCTGACTTTGTACAGCAGGCAGTGATCGAGACTGTCCCCAAGAGAAAGAAATGCCAAGAGGCAAAATGGTTGTCTGAGGAGGCCTCGCAAATAGCTAAGAAAAGAAGGGAAGCAAAAGGAGAAAAGGAAAGATATACCCATTTGAATGTAGAGTTCCAAAGAATAGCAAAGAGAGGTAAGAAAGCTTTTTCTCAGCGATAAATGAAAAGAAGTAGAGGAAAACAATAGAACTGGGAAGACTAGAGATCTCTTCAAGAAAATTAGAAATACTGTCAGGGGAGTTTGTAATTTCCTCGGTTCTGTCTCATCACAAAAAAATCTGAAGCGAGGGACAAACCAACGTTACAGCCCTTGGACGACCAGTGTTATAGCTCTCGGATGGACCAGTGCCACAGCTCCGTGTTTCAACTCAATTTTATTTAGAAAGTAAAGGAAAATACATCCTCGAGGCATGGCGGAATGCCATCCCAAAAGACGCAAAGAGAAGAGATGCCCCCAGCCTAATTGTGGCTCCTCTTTTTATATGTTTTTTCTCCGCCCCCGGGGCTGCCCTATGTAAATTAGGTTGGTCAAGAGTGCTGTTTGTTTTACCTGAGGTCCTCACTCCTCAGACCTTACTTTGTTCTATTTCCGTGGATTTTCCCTTCTTTTTATTTTAGCCACTGCCATTTTGGACTCCTTTTTCCTACTCCTTCAAGAGATGGGAGGCCCAATCTTTGGGAATAGGGACATCGAGGTCTCTCTGGCTACTTCCTGCTGAACTGGGATGGCAAGGGGCTTTGGGCCTCCCCCTCTTGCTACTCTCAAGCCTCAGAGTCCTTGTAGCAGTGTCCAGCTAAGGGTGAGTGATTTCTTTTCTGTGGTCAGCTGTAGTTTTATATATGCTTGTTCAACTGGCACTGCATGTTGTAGCTTGTTGACCTGGGCAGAGACAAAATGTATTAGACAATTGATAATACATGGAGCAATCACAAGCAGCATCAATACGGTGATGACAAGGACTAGCAGGGGCATTAGCCAACTCCAAATTTCCCATCACCAGGAGGATCCCCCAAAGAGAGATTGTAGCCACCTGGAGAACGCTCCAGCTTGTTCTCTGAGAGCCTGTGGGGTCTGAATGTTTTTCTTAAGGACTGTGAGATTTTCTTCAACTTAGCTAGAAGTATTTATCCAGAAACATGTCTCACTCAAGATGGCTCAAGTCCCTCCTTGTTCAGGGATCAGGAGATCTACCTCTTGTCTGTTTTGGAGTACAAACCCTGCCAAGCTGTGTTGGCTCTTTAGAGCTGTCCTGGAAAATCTTACCCCCAGAAACTTAATTTTGGGGGTGTTCATTAGAATGGCACTCATTTGTAGTCCTGAATAGGTATCTGAGAGCTCCCAGGGGCTCACAGGTGTAGTGAGTGTCCTCTTCTGTTTTCTTCCAAGGCTTGACTCATGAGTAGTGAATCCAGGAGTCGTGTCCTGGTACATTGACTCCTGTGAGGGTAGAAAGTATTACAGGGTAGGGGACCTTCCATGTGGGATGGAGTTAAGCCTTTGGGGACCCATCTTTCCAGACTTTAATTAGGACTTGTGCCCCCAGAGCAAATAGTGATGACTTCAGAATCTTTTGGGTCCTGGCTGACACGCCACAAGCGTATATCCTGTTGGAATTGCCCAGTGGCCATGGTATAAGACTGGAGGGTCTGAGCTTCTGGTTCTAGGAAGAGGTCATTGGCATTTAAAAAAAAACAAAGGTCTCCCATAGCATCTCATAAGGACTAAGACCAACCTGTTCCTTAGGGGCAATATGGGTACAGAGGAGGGATATTGGTAAAGCCTCCTTCCATCCCAGGGAGGTCTCCTGGGTTATCTTTGTTATTGTTGATTTTAAGAATTGGTTGGTGCTTTCTACTTTTCCTGAAGACTAAGACCTCCAGGCACAATGGAGATAATAAGTAATGACCAATGCTTTAGAGACCCCTTGGGTGCCCTTAGAAGTAAATGATGTTCCATTGTCACTTTGTAATGACCTGGGCAGACCAAATCTTGGAATGATTTCATGGAACAGTTTTTTTTTTTTTTTTTTTTTTTTTTTTTTTACCACCTCCTCAGCCTTCTCAGTCCAGGTGGGAAAACCTTCAATCCATCCTGTGACTGTATCTATCATGACTAACAGGTATTTATACCCTTGAGAAACTGGCATCTGGGTGAAGTTCATCAGCCAGTCCTCTCCTGGGTAGGTCCCACATCATTGGACAGGCTAGGTCAGCTCAGGTCTTCGAGGTCCTTGGGGGTTGTTTAATTGGCAAGTGGGACAAGAGGTGACCGCTTGCCTTATAGTCGTTTGAAGACCTGTTTCTCTGAAGGATCTTTCTAGTAATCTTTGGAGGGCCTTTTCCCCTAAATGAGTGGTGGCATGTAAGGAGTTAACCAACTTCCATTGGAGATTCCCAGGCAAAAAAGGAGTCCCTCTCATGGAACCACCCCATATGATCTTGAAAGCCCTCACTCTTAGGTTTAAGAGTCTCACCTTCAGTATATGAAGGAGTTTCTGGCAAATTAGTCTGTGGCAACCCCTATTAGATCATTGTACTGTAATGCTATCTCTTAGCTGCCCGATGGGCTGTTTGGTTCCCTTGTGCCACTTCCATGCTCCCTTTCTGTGTCCTTTACAATGGGAGACTAACATCTCAGTGGGCAGATGAAGTGCCTCCAAGAACCTAAGGCTTTGATCACCGTGTTTGATTGGGGACCCTCGGGTAGTAAAGTGGCCTCTTTCTTTCCAAATAGCAACATGTGCATGTAGCATCAGAAAGGCATACTTGGAGTCAGTGTAAATGGCTACTCTTTTTCCTTTTCCCAGCTCTAAAGCTTGAGTCAGGGCTGTAAGCTCAGCTAATTGGGCTGAAGTACCTGGGGGCAAAGGTTTAGCCTCTATGATCTCAAAATTGGAGACTACTGCATATCCAGCTCTTCTTTTTCCACCCGGGACAAAGCTGCTTCCATCAGTGTACCAGATTTCCTCAGGATTGGTCAGAGAATCTTCTGACAATCCCTCTTGGGGTTTTGTCCAGTGGTCCAAAGTTTCTAGGCAAGAGTGAAAGAGGAGAGAGCCCTTGGGGGTAGGCAGGAGGGTGGCTGGGTTAAGAACCTCACAAGGAGATATAGTGAGGCCTGGATTTTCCATCAGCACTACTTGATATCTGAAGATTCTTTGATCAGGCATCCATAAATGGCCTCTCCCATTTAGGAGTTATTTCACTTGGTGGCTGGTGAAAATAGTTAGTTTGCCCCCAAAAGAGAGTTTTAAGGCATCTTCTATCAGGATCCCAATAGCTGCAAGATTTTGAAGGCAGGCAGTCCAACCTAAGGTGGTTGGGCCGAGCCTCTTGGATAAGTAAGCTACAGGCTGGGGGCTCAGATCCCAACCTTTGAGTTAACATTCCCAAGGCTATTCCTTCTTTTTCGTGGACTTAAAGTTGGAATACTTTTTCTGAGTCTCGCAACCTGAAGGCAGGTGCTTGAGTTAAGGGGGTTAATTTTGTTCTCCCATAGTTTTTGGTCCCTCTCTATTGGAGAAGGTGTAATGGGTTCCTCAGTAGTAACCAGAAACTGTAGGGCTCTAGGGGCTGAAAAGCTTCCCATCACAAGGGTGGTCCACAGTTTAGTGAGTATCTCTTCCCCATAAGGGAGTAGGACACTCAGGGACCACCAGAAACTGGTGGGAAAATATTTGTCCATCCCAGCAACAAAGAAGTGCTCAGGTGAATCTGTTAGTAATTGTTTTTCCTGTAGCACCCAAAATGGTACAGGTTTGGGAGGAGAAGGCTCCGGAGTAGGAAGTCAGGACAGAGTAGGTAGCCCCTGTGTCAACCAAGAAATTCTCGGACCTACTTGCCACATCCAGTTGCACCCTTGGCTCCAGCCCTGTGATGGTCATCTGTGACAGGTGGGCTGGCTGGAGCAGGCTGCTTCAGTGAGGGAAACATTGGCACTTGACCTCGAGGCTCTTGGATCCCGAGTCTCTTGAGGCTCAATGTCCCAACTGATGACACTTGTAGCAAGCTGTTTTAGGAGACTTGTCATGGTTTGGACACTATTTGGCCCAATGTCTCACCTGTCTACAGATTAGGCATTTGCCTCCTGCCTTGTCCTTTAAAGACTCGGGGTTTGCTTTTCTGGAAGGATGCCAGCATCTGTGTATAGCTTGCTTCTTTCCTATTCTCCCTTTCCTGGGCCTTTGTCTCCCTTTCTTGTTCTCTGTTATAAAAGGTATTGGTGGTTGTCTGGACCATCTCATCTAAAGAGGCAGCAGGATCCTGCTGCTGTAGCTGTTGTAACTTTATCCTGATGTCTGATGCACACTGGGACAGGAATTTGTCCTTTAAAATCACCTGTCCCTGGTGATAGTCTAAGTCCAGATTGGTAAACTTTAGAAACTTTTAGAAAGGCCAGAAAGGCAATGGGGTTCTCATTGGGTTCCTGAGTTATTGCTGAGAATGGGCACAGTCCCACAAGTAACATGCTTCCTTTAATTTCCATGGGTGGACTTCCTTAGGGGTGAGACTTTCTGAAGCTTATCCTACCTAGTACTGTTGCAGCCTGAGAGCCAGGCATCCCCGGGTCAGGGTGCAGATCCCCAGGCAGGCTGAGGCGTGACAGCCTCCTGGAGATCGAATCCCCGGGCAGGTCAAGGCAGGTCAACTTCCTGGGACCCTTGGACTGGCGGATCCCCAAGCAGGTTGAGACATGACAACTTTTTGAGGACCAGATCCTTAGGCAGGTCAAGGCAGGTTGACTTCCTGGGATCCCCCAGACTGACAGATCCCTGAGCAGTTTGAGGTGTGATAACCTCCCAGTGACCAGTACCCTAGGCAGGTCAAGGCAGGTTGACTTTCTGGCATCCTGGACTGATGGATCCCCGAGCAGGCTGAGGCATGACAACCTCCTGGGGACCGGATCCCTAGGCAGGTCAAGGCAGGTCAACCTCCTGGGACCCTGGGGCTGGAGTTGGGCATCCCCAAAGTCTCCAGAGTGGCATGTGCTGGGGTAGGATTAAGGAGTTGTAATTTTAATTTATTGCCAGTTTGTTCACCACAGATGGAAATAGATATCATGATGTGAAACAATTCAAGCCATGCCCTGAGACAGGGAACCTGTTGAAATAGCCATAAGCCTTATCCTCTTATTGCTCTGACAGAATGTAAGTCACTGATTTCCTCCCCTAGTCCTCCATAAGAGCAGTTTAGGGTGTCTCCAGTGGTAAACATTTCATTGTAATAGACCCCCTTTAGGTAATAACAGAAGTAATGAGAAAGGAGTGGATTATCTGGCCCTGTTAGCATTAAAGGTATCTTAATAATAAGCAGGGTGGAGCAATGTTGCCTACAAGGGGGCAGGGTCTTGGTTATAGGAGTTAGTAAGTGGCTTAAGAACAAATTCATAAGAAGAAACAGACTAGATGTTCCATAAAAGTAGAGGGGAAATTTGATCTGGGGATATGTTTGTAGCTTTTAGAAGGGTGGTAAGGGTTTGGGCCCAAACAGCCTGCAGGGCTAACTCCCAAAGCGGCAAACATTATCCCTGGAAGCCCAGTTGCCTTTGAAGGGATGCCAACAGATGGACTT
Source organism: Capricornis sumatraensis (assembly GCF_032405125.1). Lineage (NCBI taxonomy): Eukaryota > Metazoa > Chordata > Mammalia > Artiodactyla > Bovidae > Capricornis > Capricornis sumatraensis. The sequence continues at coordinate 148,040,974 of NC_091070.1, read as the reverse complement.
CTAGCAGACATTGTGTGCCTGTCAGCCACACTAGTGGGTCCACTGAGAGATGCTGTTGTTGCACATGCTATAGAATGGTAGATGAAGGCCTGAATATCTAGATGGATTGGATATTAAACACTATTTCCCTCCCAAGGGACAGCTATTTTCTGGTTGTCCTTCCAGAAGATTATAGAGGCAACACTGTGGGCCTGGGCAGGGCTCAGGAGAAGAGCAAGAAACAGGAGGGAAGAGAGCAGGGCACAACTTTTGAAAGAATGACATAGCCCAAGGGCATAACATAAACCAATTAAAACCAAATGGATTCAAGGTGAAAAGTCAAATTCAACTAAACCTTGATCCCCAATCTTAATGTTAAATGACATCCACAGGAGGCAGGACAGTTCCAAGTCACCATCTAAAGAAGGAGTGGGTGGGTCCCCAATGGTTGGGATGATGCTCCCACTCGTTAGCATATGAATTCACCCAGACCACATTCCATGGCAGAAGCGTTTGCCCTCTGTGATGGCCCACACCCTGTGGAGTGTGGTTCTCTCTGAATCTGAAAAAAATCCACCTCTTACCTAGGGCAGTGTCTGTAACTGAATTTTTGCAATGAGACATCAGAGCCTAAGTTTCATTAGGTCCTGAAGCCAGGCTCCATGGGTTTTGGCTGGGCTCAAGTCCCAGGAGAGAGGAGCTGAGAACAGGAGGAAAAAGTGGTGGGAAAAACATGCTGGGGAATCCCCTTCATAACCTGCCAGAGAATCTGCTAAATACCTGACCTGTGCTCACTGTTTTCATTGGCCTGATCCTTGGTACAAAGAAGATTAAGGACAGAAGAACTCCCATGGCTTGGGTAACAGCTACTGACCCCCAGGAGATAATGGAGCCTTTGGGACATACTGAGGAGAAGCCCTTGCCAAAGTCCCTCAATTGCACCCACTGCTGCTCGCCTGTTCACGGGGGTTTAAGGAAACAAGAAATGAGAGATGGTAAAGAAATGAAGATTTTGTTAGGCATGTGTCCTTCCAACCATGGGAGCGAGGATCCCCTACCTTAATCAGAGGTCTTCTGGAATCTGAGACTGAGCCGCGTGAGCTTTCTGCTGAATTCGTTTTTCACTGTCCACCTTTCCAGCACGTTGGGCTTCTTGTCACTTTCTCTGCCCTGGGTTTTCTTTGCATTCAGCTTCCACTGCAGAAGCTTTCGCCTAGTTGGGCTCCTGCTGTGCTTGGCTTCCTCCTTGCAGGGAGCCAAGCTGAGGTTGCTTCAGCCAGGTTAAATCCAAGAAACAGCACCATAGATGTCAGGGGAGTATGTAATTTCCTCGGTTCTGTCTCATAGCAACAAAAATTTGAAGCAAGGAACTGACCAGCCTCACAGCCCTCAGACAGACCACTGTTACAGCTCTGTGTTACAGCTAAGTTTTATTTAGAAAGTAAAGGAAAATACATCCTCGAGGTATGATGGCATGCCAAACCAAAAGATACAAAGAGAAGAGTGGTCCCCGGCCCAATTTTCACTCCTCTTTTTATATGTTATTTCTCCTCCCCCTGGGCCTGCCCTATGTAAATTGGGCTAGCGAGGAGTGCTGTATGTTTTACCTGAGGTCCTTACTCTCATCCTCAAGCCCTCCTTTGTTCTATTTTCAAGGACTTTTCCCTTCTTTGTCTTTTAACCGCTGCCATTTTCGACTCCTTTTTCCTATTCTAACTACCTAACAGTAATGTTCCCTTGGTATTTCTAATTTTCTTGAAGAGATCTTTACCCTTTCCCATTCTGTTCCTCTATTTCTTTGCATTGATCACTGAGAAAGGCTTCTCATCTCTCCTTGCTGTTCTTTGGAACTCTACATTCAAATGGGTATATCTTTTCTTTTCTCCTTTTCCTTTAGCCTCTCTTCTTTTCTCAGCTATTTGTAAGGCCTCCTCAGACAACTATTTTGCTTTGTTGCATTTCTTTCTCTTGGGGATGGTCTTGATCACTGCCTCCTATACAATGTCAGGAACTTCCACAAAAAGTGGTAAGATTCAAATGCCCACTTCTTATATTATTATCAACTTCAATTAATGATCTAGCCCCTCAAAAAATGGAAAGCTGAATGTTTTGTGACCTAAACAATGGGAATAATTGTAACCTCATTGCTGTTGCTGTTTAGTCAATAAATCGTGTCTGACTCTTTTGCGATCCTATGGACCTTAGCCCTCTAAGCTCCTCTGTCCTTGGGATTTCCCAGACAAGAATACTTGGGTGGTTATCCATTTCCTTCTCCAGGGCATTGGAAATGTGAAAATGTTAGTCACTCAGTCATGTCCCATTATTTGGGACCCCATGCAGTGAAGCCTACCAGGCTCCTCTGTCCATGAAATTCTCCAGGCGAGAATACTGGAGTGGTTTGCCAGGGATCAAATGTAGGTCTCCTGCATTGCAGGCAGATTCTTTACTGTCTGAGCCACCAGGGAAGTCTATAGGGATTACTGGTGTTTAATTAAACAAAGAAACCATGAGACTGAGTTGGCTCTAATGCTAGGATGACCTACTTAAGCAGACCAAATTCAATCTTGTTACAAAATCATTTGTAACAGGTTACAAGGTTACAAAATCAAAACCCAAAGACAACTGATCACAGATAGGTAACTAGGCTTTAACCTATTAAGTGTCTGTATAGCACTGGACCAGCCAAGAGCAGATACCTCATGTCCTAGGTCAGTAGCTGCGGCCATGTCCTGGGTGTTCATTGGAAGGACTGATGTTGAAGCTGGGCCATGTCCTGGGTGTTCATTAGAAGGACTGATGTTGAAACTGAAACTCCAATACTTTGGCCACCTGATGTGAAGAGCTGACTCATTGGAAAAGACGCTGATGCTGGGAAGGATTGAAGGCAAGAGAAGGGGATGACAGAGGATGAAATGTTTGGATGGCATCACCAACCCAATGGACATGAGTTTGAGCAAGCTCCAGGAGATGGTGATGGACAGGGAAGCCTGGCGTACTGCAGTCCATGGAGTGAAAAAGAATCTGACACGACTGAGTGACTGAACTGAAACTGAAGATAGATTAACAGGAGAAAATATATAATTGGGTACTAACAGAGGCTCTGCACAGACAATGAGACCTAAGGAAGAACAGTGTGGTAGAGCTTTAAATGCCATCATGAGCTAAGGAATGGGGTGGGGGCCCTGGGCTTCAAAGGGATGCAGGGTGATTCACAGAACAATAAGAAAAGCTGATGTTTGGTAATTAGATGTTTGTGCTGCTAAACAGATAGATCATTTAGATAGAAAGCCTCTCTTAGTAATAGATCTCTCTCTGGGCCACATCCCTATCTAAATTCTTTTAAATAGTTAAAGAAGTAAAAGTTTTTCTTGAGCCTGCTGGGTCATCTGCTCAACACAGTCCACATGCCAAAGTGGCGTATCTTGGGAAGCTCATTCTAAACCCCTTCATAGTCTCATTAGAAAGTTTCAAATGTGAACTTTCTCACTATTATCATTCAGATACTTAAAATCTCCAATAAAATAATCAGCCTTATGAAAGCATCATCTTTTCTGGCAAAGATACCATTTGGCCCATCACTGAAATTTAAGAAACTTGTTTGGTGACATATTTACCAAGGGAAATATTCACATTTACTATGAATCACATGGTACATGTGCTTGTAATGTATTTTTATTTGACATTTTCTTTTTAACTTTACTTCTATAAATTAACATATTAACAGTTTATTTTTATACATTTTATATAATCAAATCAGTCACTGTCTTTATAGTTTCTATCTTTATTTTTATGCTTAAGTATATCTTTCTTTTTAGATTTCTGTTTTATCCAACTTGAATTTATCTCAGCATGGGCTGTGACATAAGAATTTAACCTTTTAGCTGCAAAATAGTTAAATTTCCCCAAACTATTGATATATTACCTTTAATCATACTTATACATGCACAAATAAGAGCACAGATATCTCAGGTTGTATAACAGGGCTTTCCCATAGTTAGCGTATCCTTGTACTACAATCACTTTGTTTTAATTACTGTAGTTTAGGATACAAGAGATGGTAAAGGACAGGGAAGCCTGGACTGCTGCAGTTCCTGGGACTGCAAAGAGTCAGACATGACTAGACTGGACAACAAAGCTTATCTAATAGTACAATTTCCTCCATGTTAATCTTCTGCAAAAATTTTGTGGTTGTTCTTATGCAGCTATAAATAGTGCATCATCTTGGAGTTAGTTATGGTCAAAAACCATTATCACCCTTAGGTCTAAGGGTTCAGAGAGAGCTGTGTCAAGATCTTGACATCACCTCATCTGGTTCACAGTGATCTGGAGCAAGGAGGCATGGGTCAAAATAAACACTACTCCCCACGAATAACCCACCTCCTACCCTTAATCTATTGCCAGACGAATTCAACTTGGAACCAGAAGGTAAGAGAAGCCTGTAATGCAGCCTATTTAAGTCATACCTGCAGGATACAAAGCAGTAGGAAAAGAGTAAGGGAGTTAAAAATGAAGGCATCCAGCACCTAATCACCACATTTAGTCACAAAAGCAACATCCAAAAAGTTCATATTGGAATTGAATGACATTTAAGGCTATTTTCTGAAAATTGACATAGCTATAATTCTGAACCTACAAATCTGAGAATATGGCATGCATTTTCTTTTAGTAACATCCTTCTTTTAGTCCTTCAAAAAACATCCTACTGTATATTTAGCTTACTAGTTCCTTTTCTTCCTTTCTTTCCTTCCTCTTTTTAATTCTTTTACACTGCTGTGCAAAAATCTATTTATTTATTCCTTTTGAACTCTATTCCCCATTCCCATTTCTTACCTTGTCTAAAAAAAAAAAAAAACTTACCTCAAATATAACAATTTTCATTTGTTTTTATATCTTTTCAAGTCCTCTGTGTGTTTCTGTAAAATGTGTATTTGTGTACATGAATTGCTAATTTACACAAATGTTATTGTGTGTTGTAGATTTTATTGTTTCTTGCCTTTTTCCACCGAAGGTTTTTAAATTTTAGCCATGTTCCTCTAAGTATACATCTAAATGTTGCTCATTAGTCTTAACCAGTATGGATTTCCATAGAATGAATTCACAATATTTATATATTCATTCCAGCAGCAAGGAATAGCTGGATTGCCTCCAACTTTCTGCCAACACAAACAATGTTTCAAGGAACATTCTCATTCACTTCCATTTATGGTTTTATAAGGAGAGGAATCACTTGTCATATGGCATACCTTTATTTAATTTGGTTAGGTATTGCCAGTTTGCTGCCGCTGCTGCTGCTGCTAAGTCGCTTCAGTCATGTCCAACTCTGTGCGACCGTATAGACAGCAGCCCATCAGGCTCCCCCGTCCCTGGGATTCTCCAGGCAAGAACACTGGAGTGGGTTGCCATTTCCTTCTCCAATGCATGAAAGTGAAAAGTGAAGTCACTCAGTCAGTCATGTCCAACTCTTGGCAACCCCATGGACTACAGCCTACCAGGCTCCTCCGCCCATGGGATTTTCCAGGCAAGAGCACTGGAGTGGGTTGCCATTGCCTTCTCCGTGCCAGTTTGCTACAGGTTGTCTATTTTATTCTATATTCCAACCAGCAGTGCCTGAGTATTCCTACATTCCCTCCACCTACCAATACTTAGCAGTATCAGCTAATATTTTATCTATCTGACAGATCTTCAGGGATATTCATTGCTATTTTAATTTGCATTCATCTAATTACTAATGATTTTGAGTATCACTTTGTAAGGTTATCAGTCCCTTAGGTGTTCTCTTTGATGAACTGCCTCTGCATATACTCTGGGATCATTTTTCTATTGGAGTTCATATCTGCTTCTTATTGTTCATATAGGCTCATGTATAGTCTAGATATTAATCCTAATGGTGTCCAACATTGAAGGAAAATCTTTAGTATGATGCAATCAAGTTGAGCAATTTTCTATTTCATGATCCTGAAGTGTTGTACTTTTCCACAATTAGGGTACCAAGATATTCTTCTGTGTTATTTTTTTTTATTAGCTTTATGGTTTTACCTTCAAATTTAGATACCTTATCCATCTGGAATCTTTCTCTATGCCTCATATCTTATTTTTTTATATAGTAAGACATTTTTCTCAACACCATCTACTAAACAATCTGTCTCTTTTCTATTAATACCTTCAGTTTAGTCGCTCAGTCGTGTCCAACTGTTTGCGACCCCATGAATTGCAGCACGCCAGGCCTCCCTGTCCATCACCAACTCCCAGAGTTCACTCAAACTCACATCCATCGAGTCTGTGATGCCATCCAGTCACCTCATCCTGTCATCCCCTTTTCCTCCTGCCCTGAATCCCTCCCAGCATCAGAATCTTTTCCAATGAGTAAACTGTTCGCATGAGGTGGCCAAAGTACTGGAGTTTCAGCTTTAGCATCATTCCTTCCAAAGTACAACCAGGGCTGATCTCCTTCAGAATGGACTGGTTGCATCTTCTTACAGTCCAAGGGACTCTCAAGAGTCTTCTCCAACACCACAGTTCAAAAGCATCAATTCTTTGGCACTCAGGTTTCTATACAGTCCAACTCTCACATCCATACATGACTACTGGAAAAACCATAGCCTTGACTAGATGGACCTTTGTTGGAAGAGTTATGGCTCTGCTTTTGAATATACTATCTAGGTTGGTCATAATTTTCCTTCCAAGGAGTAAGCGTCTTTTAATTTCATGGCTGCAATCACCATCTGCAGTGATTTTGGAGCCCAGAAAAATAAAGTCTGACACTGTATCCACTGTTTCCCCATCTATTTCCCGTGAAGTGATGGGACCGGATGTCATGATCTTCGTTTTCTGAATAGTGAGCTTTAAGCCAACTTTTTCACTCTCCTCTTTCACTTTCATCAAGAGGCTTTTTAGTCCTTCTTCACTTTCTGCCATAAGGGTGGTGTCATCTGCATATCTTAGGTTATTGATATTTCTCCTGGCAATCTTGATTCCAGCTTGTGCTTCTTCCAGCCCAGCATTTCTCATGATGTACTCTGCATAGAAGTTAAATAAGCAGGGTGACAATATACAGCCTTGACGTACTCCTTTTCTTATTTGGAACCAGTCTGTTGTTCCATATCCAGTTCTAACTGCATATAGGTTTCTCAAGCTCCCTCTATTGTATTTCATTTTGCACATAAACATGAGTCTGCTTTTGAGGTCTCTAGACTATTCTATTTGTCTAACTTTTTTAGTGACAGAATTTATAACTGTAGCTTATAATGATTCTTTCATAAAAAATTAAAAACAAGTTTAATGAGTTTCTTTCTTGTTAAGTTTATTCAAGAACTTATATAAATTTGTATTTCTAAAGTGACTAGTGCTTCATTTATATTTCATTCTGATTATTGATAATATACAGATGTATTGTTAATTTTTCTATACTTTATTTGCATTTCACCTTTTTATTGAATTATATTTTATTCACATTCCACTTGGGAAATTCACATCATGTAAATCTCCTATAATATTTATTTATCTGAATTCTTTTTCTTTACATGTTGCATTGGCTAGAAACTCTTCAAGAATGTTGAATAATAGCAATAATATCAGACATCTTTGCCATATTTAATGGGAATGAATCATAAATTTTCCCTTGTTTTATAGCTATGCTCTAACATATTAAAATACATTTCTTACATAAATCATTTAAGTATATTGATTTTGCCTGCGATTACACTTTTAACTGGATCCTTCATGTTTTGATATGTGCTGTTCTCCGTTTCCCTATTTTCTTATCATTGAAACTGCAGTTTTGAATCCTGCTTTAATCTAATAATTATTTAGGGAAATTGTGGTGATTGTTTAATTCCTGAACAGCTGGGGTAAGGGAGTTTTAAGATATATTTTCTTGTACTGTGTTCAAACAATGAGTCTTGCATACTTTTTGCTATTTTGCATTTATATATTAAAGTTTTTTTTAATGTAATATGTTATGTTTTGAAGTTTTAAAAAATATTTATTACATGCATAAATAAAATATATTATCTCTGATTTAAGAAAAAAAGTTTTAGTTAAATGTGTTAAATCTGTTTCAAAACCATCTAAATCTGTTAGATCCTTATTTGTTTCTTGCTATTAATCTTTGAAGTATAGAGGGATATTTCTGTTTCCCACAGTGATTGTATATTGTATATTGCTTTAAGACACTGATAACTTTTTTGATTTGAAATTAGCCTCTTTATTCATTTAAAGATCTTTTTCATTAAAATCTATTTTATTAACAGTGTTTGTCTATTTACATTTTCTTTTCATTTGTTTTAAATACTTTTGCATATCCTGTTGCTTTCAAACGGAGAAGGCAGTGGCAACCCACTCCAGTACTCTTGCCTGACAAATCCCATGGACAGAGGAGCCTGGTAGGCTGTATTCCATGGGGTCGCTAGAAGTCTGACACGACTGAGCGACTTCACTTTCACTTTCATGCATTGGAGAAGGAAATGGCAACCCACTCCAGTGTTCTTGCCTGGAGAATCCCAGGGATGGGGGAGCCTGGTGGGATGCCATCTCTGGGGTTGCACAGAGTCAGACACGACTGAAGCAACTTAGCAGCAGCAGCAGCAGCAGCTTTCAAATGTTCTAAATTACTTGAGGCAGGAGGAAAGCATAGAGGCATAGAATTTATAGACAGCATAGAATTGTGTTTGATTTTTGGTTATATTTAGTTTACTCAATGTGAGTCATTTTTTATAGGGGAATTTAACTTAATTGTATTTATTATCATAATTAATCTGGCTAGTCTTAATTAAGCCACCATCTTATATTTTGTACCTTTTATGATTCATGGTACTGTATTTTGTATTCTATTATTATTTTTAAATTTTTTATTGTTTTAGGCATATTAAAAATGTGCTGTGTGCTAAGTCACTTCAGTCTTGTCCAACTCTTTGCAACCCTATGGACCGTAGCCTACCAGGCCCCTCTGTCATTGGATTCTCCAGGCAAGAATACTGGAGTGAGTTGTCATGCCCTCCTCCAGAGTATCTTCCCAACCAGGGGTCAAACCCACATCACTTACATCTCCCGCATTGGCAGGTGGGCTCTTTAGCACTAGTACCACCTAAGAAGCCCATATTAAAATATTATTCTACAAAATGAAAAGATTATAAACACTTAAGCCTTAAACTAGTTGTGAGATTTTAATTTCCTATCTTGTAAAAGCATAGAGAATAATACCTGATGCATTAAAATGTTCAGGAAGTCTTTGTTATTATTTTTGTCACTCATCATCATCACCATTATGGTTATTCTGATTTTTAGAGTTGTCAAAGGAAATTCAGGGACCCCTCGACTTTTATTCTTTTTTAAGTGTCTGTCAATAAGATTATGAAAATTATTTGTGAATCTGTGAAATTCATAAATGTCCCTATAATGTGTCTAGCTTTCCTCTCCTGTAGGTTTTGCTGGGCACATGGTAAGGTCTTTGAATCCACTAATTTCCTTCTGAAATCTCAAATAGGTATTTCTATTCTGCAATCAAGAAATAACTTAATGATTCTTCTTTCTGCTTTGTTTCTCTCTTTTTCAGAAACATTTAATGTCTGTGTATTGGATTTCCTCACTGAATTTCACAAGTCTCTTAAATTTTTTCCTTTCTTCTTAATTTTGTAAACTCTCCTTAATTTCCTTCCATATCTGACTTTATTCAGTTTTTATTTCCGTACCTGATTTTATTCAGTTCTGATTTTGCCTGCTTCTAATACATATTTTTGCCTCTTCTATTTCAAGACTGTTATGTTATTTTCTCATCTTTCTGTTTGTGCATATAATACAGTTCTTATCTCTCTCTCTTTTGTCTCTCATTTCATCTTTCATCTCATCCTAAAGTCCATGTATTCTGGAATTTGATGGGGTGCACAAAGTAGATAGTGTAAATTTACTTCTGCTTCATTTCAAAAAGCTTGTTTTTAAATGATGTCTTTCTACTCTAAATTATCCTATTTTCCTTGTTCCTTTAGGTTGAAAAATCTTTTTTGTTGCTCCGTGTTATTTATCTTTGAGTGAAAATTTGGATCTCGTGGCCTCACATTTACTTAGAAGCACAAGAGTACATTACTCCCAACTTCCATTTTACCTTCCTGGTGAGAAACCGTTTTCCAGACCTCATTTAGAAGGGCAGATAAAATGCACTGTGTACAAGACCAAACCAACTTGAAGGATGGGGGAAAAGAGCCCAAGCCCTGGGAAGGCCGTGACATGGTCTCCAAGCAGATGTTGAAGGGAGTGGCCACAGTTATCCTCAGCTTTCTAGTGTCCTCTTCTCCACACTATTTTTCTGTGTGCCTGTCCAGGCCTCATTTCTGGTGCTGCTCCCTAGTCAGGGAAAATAACCACTTGTATTCAGCTAGAATTCTATTTACTATTCTAGTACAATATTTTACTACTGCATTTTCTATAGTGTGCCTGTTTACATAAACTTTACAACCTCCCAGTGAAGCCACAACTCAGTGTATCAGTCTTCAAAGAAAAAGAAATTCTAATGAGAATCCTTCTGTCTGTCCTATGGCCCATTGCATTTGCTGTGGTTCAGTCACCCAGTCATGTACAACTCTTTGTGACCCCATGGACTGCAGCACGCCAGGCCTCCCTGTCCCTCACCATCTCGTGGAGTTTGCCCAAGTTCATGTTCATTGCATCAGTGATGCTGTCTAGCCATCTCATCCTCTGACACTGTCTTCTCCTTCTTCCCTCAATTCTTCCCAGCATCAGGGACTTTTCCAATGAGTCCTTTGTGCTCATCAGATGATCAGCTTCAGTATCAGTCCTTCCAGTGAATATTCAGGATGGATCTCCCTTAAGATTGACTGGTTTGATCTTCATGGTGTCCAAGGGACTTTCAGGAGTCTTCTCCAGCAACACAGTTCAAAGGCAATCAATTCTTTGATACAACTCCCACAGCCATACATGACCACTGGGAAGACCATTCAGTTCAGTTCAGTTCAGTCGCTCAGTCGGGTCTGACTCTTTGTGATCCCATGAATCACAGCACGCCAGGCCTCCCTGTCCATCACCAACTCCTGGAGTTCACTTAAACTCATGTCCATCAAGTCAGTGATGCCATCCAGCCATCTCATCCTCTATCATCCCCTTCTCCTCCTGCCCCTAATCCTTCCCATCATCAGAGTCTTTTCCAATGAGTCAACTCTGCACAAGGTGGCCAAAGTATTGGAGTTTCAGCTTCAGCATCAGTCCTTCCAATGAACACCCAGGACTGATATCCTTTATAGCCTTGACTACATAGACCTTTGTTGGTAGACTAATGTCTCTGCTTTTCAACCTACTGTCTAGATTTGTCATTGCTTTCCTGCCAAGAAACAAGCATCTTCCGATTTCATAGCTACAGTCACTGTCTGCAGTGATTTTGGAGCCCAAGGAGAGGAAAGCTGTCACTAGTTCCGCCTTTCCCCTTCTATTTGCCATGCAGTAATGGGGCCAGATGCCATGATCTTAGGTTTTTTAAATACTTAGTCTTAAGCCATTGCATTTAGTAGGTGTCAGTTGGGTTCTACCAGCTACTTTGCTCTTTTCCTGCTTTGTTTTTACTACTGTGTTAGGGAAAGAGTGTATACCAAGCTGCAGTGATTTCTTTCAACATTATTCCATCTGTATTATAGTTAATTCTGGAGAAGGCAATGGCACCCCACTCCAGTACTCTTGCCTGGAAAATCCCATGGACAGAGGAATCTGGTAGGCTGCAGTCCATGAGGTCGCTAAGAGTCGGGCACGACTGAGCGACTTCACTTTCACTTTTCACTTTCATGCATTGGAGAAAGAAATGGCAACCCACTCCAATGTTCTTGCCTGGAGAATCCCAGGGACGCGGGAGCCTGGTGGGCTACCGTCTATGGGGTCACACAGAGTCGGACACAACTGAAGCGACTTAGCAGCAGCAGCAGCATTATAGTTAATTCAGTCAAGATAGCAGTCAGGAAAATGGTAATGCTCCCAAATTTCCCATTTGGTACAGATTTTCCAGGCTTTTTGTTCATTGTATTTTATTTTTTGATCATTTCACTTCCTAGGTTGAGTTGTAAGAGCAATTAGAGAAGAAAGTTTCATGCATGTACTCAAGTTGTTATTGAAACTGAAAATACAGAGAAGCAAATATATTTCTGTCCATATTGCAAAAGTCTATGAATCCTACTATTACCAGAATGCATGATTTTGAACCTACACTTATTACATTCATAATATCACTGATGTTTAGAGTATAAAAGGTAACACTATCATAAAAGAATATTCAGAAAACTTCAAAATAAATTTTCCTAAAGGGCATAGCAATCACATCATTTGGTATTGGAGAGTCTACATCACAGTCATGACAAAGTCTGAGAATTCATGGGAAGTTTCACGGGGTTCATGGGAAGATGTTTGAGGATACAGCAGCATTTTTCACAGAATTAGAAAATGGCCCAAGAGGGCCAGATGGCAGTCAATACCAGCTCATCTGTGTCAGTAGGTAAAGATATCAACATGAGGCTTTTTGCCAAGATGTGGAGGCCACCATGCACTTCTCAAGATTGTAATCATTACACAGATGGTATTCCCAGAAGCTACAGGCTGAATATGCTGCATAGCTCCTCGAGAGAGAAATCTTACATCAACTCTGAAAGAGTCTTTAGAACCCTCTCTGTTGAGGAACTAAACTCTACCACAAGAAGCTGCATCCAAAGCATTTGCAACCACTAGAAGAGCCTGGCTGCCAGAATTTGTCAACACTGAGATACTCTCCACAGGTCCATCTTGAAAATCACTCCCTAAGATTCTTTTTTGTCCTAAGGAAATATTTTTTAATATTTAAGTATATAGTCCAAAAAGAGGTTCTTGAAATAATTACAAATAGACTCTTGAAAGGAACATAGATACTTTTGACTACATTAAGCAAAGAAATGAGTTAACATATTCAAAACTTTGAAAGTTTAGCACCCCTTCCCAGTTGTGCTTAACTCACACCAAGGAAGCAATTTCCTCATCTGATAGAAGTTGACCTAACTATTTTGGACAGGTACGGCAGCTGGTCAAAATGCTGAATTGTTGCTGCCCAACAATTGTTTGGCTTCATTCTCTGTAAAAAGCTTTAGCATTGTGAAGGGAACAAACTAAATGATATATGACAATCTTATAAATAGATTCATAACTCTAAAATATATCCAAGGCTGAATATTTCAAATGGCCTAGCTCCCATTAGTCAATTGCCTTAGCACCTCAGGTGTATGACAGCCTCACATTTCTTTCAGCATCATCTATTATTTCACTTCTCATTGACATGAAATTACCTTTGCAGAATTCAACCCATCAACATTCTAGTTTATTTTCAAATGGAATGTGTTTGCTGGATGTAGTGTTAAATATGACTCATACTTTAAACTCTTTCACAATTTGTTGTATTCAACAAGTTGAATGAGTGCTAAAATAGTATATGTAGACCTTGACCAACTATGCTGCTTGGGAGTCCAAAAAGATCAAAATCATGCCACCTCAAAGGATTAGCTGGGCTGTTGGCTCCCTCATGGGGAAGGGAGTGATTTCTTTGCACCCTGCCATGAAATGGACTGCCACATACACCCTACTCCAAGCTAAGGATAGAATGCAAACAGAAGGCTCCTCCAGTTACAGTCCTCATTAGTGTTGTTTGTTGTTTGCTTGGTCTTTTTTTTTTTTATGTTTAGTTGACATATAGTATTATTTTGTTTCAGGTATACTACCTAATCATATTTGTATACACTGCAAAATGATCATCACAATCAGTCTGGTTCCCATCTGTCACCATACCTAGTTATTAACCCCATTAGTTATTATTACTCTCTCTTTAGTTATGTGCAGAACATCCAGAGGTGACTGCAAGCAGGGAAACACACTCTCCTTTCTTATGTTAACAGAGACCTTTAATATCAATAAGAACATTCTCTCATTTAATCCTCATAGAAACTTAGAGAAGTAGATTCTATTATTGTTGCTGTTACACAGATGAAGAAACTGAGGTACGCAGAGATGAAACAACTTGTTCAAACTTACCTAGCCCATAATTGGTAGAGCCAGAGTTCAAACCAAAGCCTTGAGCCTAAAGCCCACTGGTGACCCCTCTGCTCGGCTCTGCTGCCTTCTGATGTAATACACATATAGCTGATGAAGGGCCCTCCTGCAGGGCCCTCCTGTGACTTCTGAAACACAAATCAGTAAATATCAAGGATCAGTTACAGTTAAGGGGTTCCTTTTCTTGGCTCCTCTGGCATGAGTTTGAATTCAACAGTCTGCCCCTGGGGTGCGTTCTTACTGCTCCTCCTAAGACCTAGTCTTGGGTTTCCCTTAGCTCTTCCCTGGTATCTCTGCCAGGCACTTGTCAAGGCCCCTCCTTGATCTATGAATAGAGACATCTTTTCCTGTCTGGGCCCAGACCCTTTTGACTTTGGGAGAGCCTGTATGAGGATGGTTGCTTCGTGTACTTAACTGGAGACCTTCCTGGTTCAGCCCACTGAATGTTTCTTTTAACTCTGAACTTTCATGTGTTACTCACTCTCCTTAAACTGAATTCCAATATAATCAGCTCTTCTTGCCTCTGTTGTCTCTCCTCCCATCCTGCACCCCACCCTCCTGCCCTCCCTGTCACCACCTAATCTTATTTCTTTTCTATTTATCTCTCCTTTCCTTCATCCTAATCCTTTTCAAATTGTTTCTTAGGCCCTTAACCTCCATTCATCTCTGCTCTTTTAAGCCTCTTTCTGTCAACATACAGGTTCCTTGAAAGTGCACTTTCCCTTGTGCCTCTGTTTCAGCAACCCCCTGACACCTGACCAACCAGGTATTTCATTCTCTCCCCTCTCCCCACTGCAGGAGCATTCACATCTCCATTTCAAGGTTTCCTGTCACTTAATAAATACCCTTTGGCACGTTGAAAGACAGCTATCATCTGGCTCCAGTATAAAGACCATCAGCACACATCCTTGGAAATATTAAAATTATTTATATTTGATATTGTTTACTGCCCATTTCTAGCACTTTAATCCACACTCACTTTTTTAGATACAGATGCTATTTCATTTGTTCAGGGTCATCATCTCACAAGCTTGAGCTTTTTATACAAACATTCTCAGTATTGCAATGTTTCATAAGCAATATATTCCATAGCCAGGGCTTGGTAGAGAAAAAGACAAATTAAATATCTATCTTGGTTTTGAATGTTTTGCATATTCATTGGTAGCAAAGTATATTCTAAGCATAGTTTCAGACAGAGGGCAGGACACAACCCCAGCAGCAGGAATAGACAGGAGAAAGTCTAGGCAGATGGCGAATGTGCATCAGGGGAACATCAGGAGTGAGCAACAGGTGTGCTGGCAAGGAAGGCAAATGCAGCATCCGGAGCCGGGTTGGCAGCAGGCAGTCAATATTGGGGAAATCTGGCAACAGGCAAGAGAAGCCAGCCACAAACACTAAAAGTTCAGGTTCATAAAAAGTTCATTAAATGACTCAGGTGGCAGGACAGGATCATAGCAGTGGAAGATATAGGATTCTAGGCAGAGGCAGAAACATGAGGGTACCAAGGATTTATCCCATGGGAGTACCAAGGATTTATCCCAGTTATTGGAATTGAGATTCAAGATAGAATTTTCTTCACAAAGAAGGTGATGTCAACAAGCCTGACCTAGAAATGAACCACTGAATCACTGCCTTCTCCTCAATTCACCTGTCCAAAGATTGAAAATGGAATCCAACTTCCAGGTGGAAGCCAAGTAGCTTAGCTCTCCAGTTCAAGGCAAATGAGCCCACCAGACAGCTACCTAGTGAAGCGGGTGGTTGGAAGGTTACAAGGAGGGTGATATTAGGAACATAAGAAGCTTCTGGGACTGCTGGATTGCCCCCAATCCTAATCTCTTATAAGAGTTTTTCTGGCCCAGACTCCAACCTCCCAGTGGGGATCTGCCTACCTGTCTTTAGAATGTGTCCCAGAGTCACCTGCTCAACAAATCCGTACACCCAAGGCTTAAGATAACTACTTCTGATTGGCACTAGAAGAGCTTCTCAGGTGGCACTCGTAGTAAAGAACCCACCTTCCAGTGCAGGAGATATAAAAGACATGGATTTGATCCCTGGGTCAGGAAGATCCCCTGGAGGAGGGCAGGGAAACCCAATCCAGTATTCTTGCCCAGAGAATCTCACGGACAGAGAAGCCTGACAGGCTACAGGCCTTTGGCTCGCACAGAATCAGACAGAACTGAAGCAACTTATCACGCATGCACGCGTAGGCACTGGAAAGAAAATTTGCCTTGGCAGGATCATCTTACATGCCTTTGACAGATAAGTTACAGTTATGGAACCCATCAGACATACAGTTCATAGATAATAGCAAGACTTTCAATATACCTTGTGGTCAGAGTGGATGCTTGGTAAATATTGATTGAGCTTGTCATTATCTTTAGGTTTCCAGAGAAGAAGCAGCTTGATTCTAACCAGGTCCCTAGCTACTGTCATTTATCCAATAGAAATATAAAGTAATCTTGACCTCAGTCTATTCCTTATTAATATTCAAGCATTGAGTATTACATAAAGGAATAATTTCCTGAAAGCAGGGAGACCTGCCGTAGAGGTTTGCTGACTGTAATGTCTACAACTCAGAATGCAAAATATCTACTGTCTGGGAAGTTGTCCAGCTTTTCAGTGCTGGCAAGTTGCTGAGGTATCCAGGTAAATACTGTTATTTAAATACAAAGAACGGTGTGTCTGTGCACCAGCTATTTGAATGTTAATTGTTTCAAAATTAAATGAACTTTTAATGACTCTTATTTGTATGTTTCTCTATAAAGTCATTTCTGCCAAATAAATCATGCCCAATTGAGCATGGCAGAAACTTGCACTTTTTGCCGTCATGAGCAGCCTGGAGACCCTCATTTCCACTGCCACAGAGCAAATACCAGTGCTTCTCTGCCATTCAGGCATACCCAAGGTGACCAATAAATGCTTGAAATGCCTCTACTTTATCCAAGCAGGAGGTAGAAAGAAGCAATCCATTTCATTTAGAGTTGTGAGCATCACTTTGGCATCAAAATGACAGATGATCCTTCTCCATGTGTGAAGCATGCTGGAGTTAGCGGGCTATGTACCAGGGCTATAAAAACTTGGAAATGTCAATGGCATTTCCAAGCATCTGCTCGCTCTAGCCCCACATTTCTGGGCAACAGCAAAAATTCTCCAGGATGATACATTCAAGCCCCAGTCTTCCAGCATAAACTGTCAGGAGAAATTTTAAATTTACATCAAAGAAATTAGGTGAATCATCCTCCTCTCTCCTGTTACTGCTCCATGGGGGTCTCTGGGATGAAATGAAATTGTGGTTACATTTCCAAATGGGTTATAAACCCAATCCAACTCTCCTAGGAGACTCACAACTTATACTTCCCCGTTCCCTGATACACTGCTGCATTTCTAAAGTTACTCCGTATACATTCAGCGTAGCAGGGAGCCTTGGGGAAAAAGCAAAAATAAAGGAGGAGAATGCTGTTGATGGATGGTTGAGAGTTTAGTGGACCTTATTAAACACATATGCGTGCACACACACCCACACACACATACAAACACACAAACACAGACTCTCCAACCCAGCGTCTCCATTTCCTGAATCATTCTGTCCCATTATATGCTGATATAATGGCATAGTAGTATATAGATAAATAACAGCTCTCCACCTCTGACAGTGAATTTACACCCTGTGAAGCCTTCTTTATTTTTGTGACTACTGAGTTTTCAATGGGTCTTCCCTTCACAGCTTTCAAAGATGGGAGTTTTTTGGTAGTGATAATCCTAAATCTAACTAGACTTTGTAACCAAAGCTTTTGAGTACATACTTATGTTAGCCAGAGGAGAATTTCCAACTGGAGTCAGAATCACTTTCTTTTGATAAGACCTACTCCTTGCCTCATGCCAGAAACAATGACAGGAACCCCCAAATGGCTCCCAAGTGACGGCCTCTGTCATGTCCTGGTTCAGCGTCCAGGGAATTACCTAGATACACATAGCCATCTCTAGCTATTTTTAGAAAACAGACAATAACCACAACATAAACTACACTAAGCGTGGCACGTCACCGAGATGATTGGTAATTTAGAAACACATATTTAAATAGAAATTCATTTTCTCCTACTGTTTCCAGGCAGAGGACCAGGAAGAAATTAATTGCCTAGGAGAAGAAAGAGTGTAAGTAAAATAAAATCATAAAATCGTTTATCTTTTAAAAAATAACCACATATGAATTTTGAAAAACATTTTCAGGTTGCCCAGTTATCTGAGTACTCAGTTTCCTCTGCAGTTGTCTGAAACTGCAGTCAAGACACAAAACACACTTTTCCAGTCATGATGGCACACTTCCCTGGCCATTTCTGTGATGTATGCACACTTCTACTCATCATGAAGTTTTTGATTAATGTGCAGTTAATCTTTCTTCTTGCTAATAGACTAAAATATTTCTCATCGAGGAATAAATGATCAGACTACTGATACAAGTGGTTTTTGAGAAGTCCATTTATAATGCAACACCTTCAGCAAAAATTCTCGATTTCAAAAGAAGAAGAAAAACTAAACGATATCTTGAGTCTTTAACAACTCTCTCCCACTCCTTCTCTTGGAGCAGGGGCCTCTGGGTGGCAAAAGTGGAGAGAGGAGACCGGGAAAGAAAGCAAAGTAGAGTTTATAGGGGACGCCAAAGGGGCCATACTCCACATTTGTTGTTGTTTAATCACTAAGTCATGCCCGACTCTTTCGTGACCCCATGGGCTGTAGCCAGGCTCCTCTGTCGATGGGATTTCCCAGGCAAGAATACTGGAGTGGGTTGCCATTTCCTTCTCCAGGGGAATCTTCCTGACCCAGGGATCGAATCTGCATCTCCTGCATTGGCTGACAGATTCTTTACCACTGAGCTACCAGGGAAACCACGCTCCACATTAGGCCCTGGATTAACTCATATATCATTTAATTCCCATAACAGCCTTTCAGAACAAGTATCATAATCCTGATTTTGCTGTTGAGAAAACTGACTTTTATTTACTTATGTTGGGTACCCCGAGGTCATGCAGCTAGCAAGTGGTGAGAGTCGGCGTCGCAGCGTTATTCGTCTAACAGTAAACGTTCTGCTATTGCCACCCCATACATGGCATTGTGCATTCACATCTTGAGGATTTTTAAAAAGCATGTCATTAAAGATGTTAACTTGAGACTAACTCCTATAAAAATACACGACGTTTTCTGGTTAGCTGAATTAAGGGTGTAAGGTATCATACAGATATTAAAGCAGAAAATAATGTTCAGGGCTTATCTTTCCATGAGATCTTTAAAGCCCCAAAGACATAGAGGTCATCAAGTCAGAGGATCAGAAGGATCCTGTTTTACTCACAGGACCAATGCTGACACTTAAATAGATACCTTGAAAACCCATTGTTTATGTCCACTTCAGTCCACGGTAAGGCGTAATCACTAATTCTTGGTCAGATGATACAAGCAGCAGTAATTCTTAGTGTGAATGGCAAAATTGGGGGCCAAGTCTATGAGGGATGTAGGCTGACAGTGGCCAACCTATCCTTGAGGAGAAAACTTCAAACCCTGAGAGGATGACAGGTGTACTGAAATGACACAGCACTGAGAGTCAGGCAGTATGAATTCTAATCCTTATTTGCCATAAGACTCTAGACAATTCATTTAACCTCTCTCGGCTTTGTTTCCTCATCTCTTAAATAAGGGTCTTATATCAACTGTCTTTAAGGTTTCCTGCAGATGGTTTTATGCTTTGAAGTCTGTGTTTGACAAAGTGGAACTAGGAAAGAGTTCAGAGTTGGGGCACAGAGAAGGCTGTGCTGAAGTTCAGACTTGCATCACAGCAAAGAGCAAAGACAGAACTTCAAAGTCTCATTGTTCCAGGCCAAGAGATCAAAGCAAAGAAGCCAAAACCAAAGCAAAAGCTAGCAATACAGTGACAAGATACCAGCAGTTAGAAGGATATAAGGAACAATTTGCTAAAGTTTTATCCCAAGCTTTCTTTCCTCACAAACGTAAAAACTAATTCTTAACGAGGGTTAATGTGAGGATGGCAGGTGGAAGTAACAGGTATATCTAGTTAGAATGAGAAGTAGTCTCAAAGAAATGTTTCTAATTCCTTCATATTGACACACTACTTTTATTGTCTCTAAATACAATTATGAGGGTGATTTCCAAGCATTTGGTATCAGTCTCAGCTCTACAATCCCCATTTTCTTAAAGGAACAGAACTAAAGAAATCAATAAACCACAGAGACATTTTAATAAATCCTTCTAATAAAGGAGTTTGGGTCCTTAGGTTTTTCCTTGAGGGAGATTGGTTTACCTGACTTAGAGTTAGTAGCAGCTTGATTTATGAAGAATTTTTTTTAATCTATACTGCATTTTAAATTAGTTTTGTTAAGAATCACCATCTCATTTACCCAGCTTTAAACAACAGAGCCCAGACAAGTGGTATAGAATGTGGATTTATTCATTTTACAATTGCATGATTTGTTGAGGAAGAAGGATAGATAATTTGGGAATTTCTTTGGGTTTGCTAACTACCTTCAAAGTTACAGGATAGAGTTCTTTGACTATGAGAAGAAATTTGTGCATACATACATAAAATATATATTAATATATATTAACAATAAATATGTTGCATATTCTAAAATATAATTATATAACTATAATTTAGTATTATTAAATTCTATATACTATATGAATTCAGTTCAGTTCAGTTCAGTTCAGTCTCTCAGTTGTGTCCAACTCTTTGCGACCCCATGAATCACAGCACGCCAGGCCTCCCTGTCCATCACCATCTCCCAGAAATATGAATTATGTTAATATAATACATTATGTATGTGTGTGTGTGTATCAGACACTGTGCTTTGACTTTTATGTCTAAAAGCAAAACAAGGAATTCTAGGTTAATAAGCATAGTTCACAAATAAATATATGCAAAAATGAACTTTGTAGCATTCATTTTGATAGAGTAGTAGTTAATAACCCAAAATTAATTAAGTATAAATTGGTAATAAATAAAACATTGTCCAACCTTACAGCAAATACTATTTAGCTGTTGAAAAATATAGACATGAATTTGGATGTCTGGACTTGCACAAACAACCAAACTACAAGATTAACTGACTGAAATATTGTAACACATGCATGTGTTCCCATGTTGGTATATACATTAAAAATTTAAAACAGTAGGTATCATCATGTTAATAGTTCTTTCTGGGGATGCCTGTTCATTTGCTTCAGTCGTGTCCAGCTCTTTGCGACCCTATGGACTATAGACCTCCAGGTTCCTCTGTCCATGGAATTCTCCAGGCAAGAATACTGGAGTGGGTTGCCATGCCCTCCTCCAGGGAATCTTCCTGACCCAGGGATTGAACCCACATCTCTTAAGTCTCCTGCATCAGGAGGTGGGTTCTTTACCACTAGAGCCATCTGGGAAGGTCTATGGGGATGGAGCTTTATTTTCTATATGATATATTTTCTGTTACATGCAAATTAGCTACAACTTCATATTACTATTCTAATCAGAAAAAAAATTGAAAGGAAAAAAAAAGGTGCAAGGAGGCTACCCATACACCTGAACTTCCCAGGTGGCACAGTGGTAAAGAAGGCACCTGCCAATGCAAGAGACACCAGAGATGCTGGTTCTACCCATGGGTTGGGAAGATCCTTTGGAGAAGGAAACAGCAACCCATTCTAGTATTCTTGCCTGAAAAATTTCAGGGACAGAGGAACCTGGTGAGTTACAGTCCATGGGGTCACAAAGAGTTGGACACGACTGAGCATGCACACACTACTCTTCACTACTATAGTGGCTACCCATAGAGGTATGTGCTTCTTGACATCTTAGTCTAAGTTGAGTACTAGAGAAGAGTTTGGCAGCACGCTATTTGTCTCATTTCAGAGGACTGATTATTTTTTAAATTTTCATATAAGGTATCTAACATATGTATCACTCAGTAGTTTCTTGAAGATGACAGTGGTGATTGACAATGAGAGTAATTTTGGCTTTTAAAATCCTATTTGAACACATTCCTTAGGAGGGGAGTTAAGCTAGAGAACTATTATTGATAAAATCTCATAGGTGATTAAACTTCAGCAGTACCAAATATTTCAGGACCTAGAACTCAAACCAAACCCCAATTTTTCAATCCATTAATGAATACAAACGAATAGAGGGATGGAGAAGATGTTAGCAACATATACGGCCATTCAAAATGAGGTTGAACTTGAACAACTACTTGACATAGTGTTTCCAGATCAATTGATATAGTTACCTAGAACTGTGCAAGCTGTTTCAACTCATAAGCTGTTGCCAGTTTTATTGCTTTAAACATATTCCACAAATGATCAAGAGGAACGGTGCATTAAGAGTCTGGCCTGGAAGCCAGGAGATCTGAACTCTAGACCCAGCTCCACCAGGCATAAGCCAGATGTGTGATGATGACCAATCCACTTTCCCTTCCCTCTCTGGTCTCAGTTTCCTTATAAATATTACCGTGCATTTTGTCTCCATTATCTTCCACTGAGTCTATTTCACATCACAATGAGTCTGAACTGCCTACCTTGCTGATTGCTGTATCTTCAGCATTGAGAATGGTGTTTGCTGTACGGAAGATGCTTAACAAATACATGTTTCAAAGGCAAATTCTTTAGTTGTGCACTCTAAGGCTTTTGATGAGTGACTTTTCTTTCAGCATGACTCAGAGTAAAAGGGAGGAACAGTGAATAAAGACCAGGCTCTGTTTCTTGGACTAGAGAACTTCTTTACCTAAAAGCCAAAACCAAACAAACTAAACCAAAAACCTATGGCAAAGCCAACATGCAGTCTCATTCTGCACCAGAAACCTCACTGCAAGCCCTGCAAAGTGTCTGATGAGAAGGTTATACAAACAAAGCCAAGCCCACTCAGAGTCTCACTCAGAGCTCCAATAATTGGACTCCCTCCTCTTTGCATTTCTTTTCTCCTTTTTTTTCCGCTGTCGCTGAAACCTGCCCTATAAATCAGATTTAATTATCTATAAAATTTGGTGTAGAAAAGGATTTACTCATTAAAAATGTTCATCAACTTGCTACCCACGTTCCAGACTAATAGAAGCGGAAAAGGAACACCATGGAAACACCAGACGGGCTGGGGAGATAAGCGAGCTTTGAAATACCTGAACCTCAATTAAATAGCAAGTGCCAGTTTCTGTATTTGCCTTTTCAAATATCATATCAGGAATAAGTAAATGTCACCAAATCATCAGCCTGTTTTCCTCTTTTTTCGTTTTAGGTTGCTTGCTGCAACAGGTTTTTTTTAAATGGGTTTTCTGAGCTAACCTCCTTTGCCTGTGTGTTCCCTAAGATAGCCTCCCTGGGTTGTGTGTGTGTGTGTGTGTGTGTGTGTTTGCAAAATGTCATAATACTCACTACAGTCAAACACAAGGACTCATGTCTAGTCAAAGAGTGAAGAGCAGTTAATTAATGAGAGCTGAGGGAGGCAGTGAGGAAAGTGGAGAAAAACATTGCCAGTGGAAGATCAAAGGGGAAATGTCTCAAATCAGTTCCTAATAAGTCAACAGTCGTTAGAGGTAGTAGCCCTGGGATAGATGATGTTGGCTGCCAATAAACTTAGATTTCCTGTGGGTGGCCGGGGCAGTGGCGGGGGAGGGGGACAGGGGAGGGAGTGGTTTGTTTCCTTTGTTAAGGTAGTTGAAGCAGGGCGTGTGGGAACTTGGAGAGAATGTTAGAGTGACTTTAACAAGGCAAAGCTCCTATCTTAAACTGCACATCGGTTTCCAAGAAACTCTCCATTTGTGAAAAGGCAGAAATCTAAAACTTTTTCTCCTTTTCTCGCACATGACAGGATTTTTGTCGTGACTTTCCTAAATCCTCCCTGAGCCAAGAAAGAAAGTGCCCACAGAAGTGGGAGGGAAAAGACACATGGAGGGCGACAAGGAAGCCTGCCTGCAGCAGCCAGCCTTCCCTTCTGGCCCCTCACTTCCTTCCAGAGAGAATGTCTTTCCTTGACAGGGCCTGCCTCCTGTCATTTCTTCCCAACACTCTACCCAACCCTAGAAATCTGGATTTTCTTTTTAAAGAAAGATGTCTAGAGAGAAAAATAGACCAGGAACAGCCAACAGAAAATACATCACAGCTTGTTGATACAGTCCTGTCAGATATGTCAAGTGTCAGTGGTGAGGCTCACTTTTTATGTCTAAGGATTGGTTTCCTTCCCTTTCACTTTGTATGTTCGTTGTGTTTGTCCCTAGTAGATGTCTTCTTTTGTTACCTGTCCCAACAATCTCTTGCTGAGTCATCCATTCTGTGATTTATCTAATCTCATGAACTCACCCAAACTGGCCCAAAATTAGTTTGGGGATGTTTTAGAAAAGCAGATTTGCTCCAATTGCTGTCTACTCACTAACAGGATGGGTCTATGCTCTCAAATCACATACAGTATTTGAATATTCATTATCTTGACCATAAATCTAGAAGATTCCACAGCCACTCCACCCAAACTGATTGTCTGAGAAAGTGGGCTTGGTGTTGGCTCAGTTTTTGCCCCATGAGAACTGAAGTGAAAAAATAAAGGATGCTATAGCAATGACTTTTCTCTGTAGGCCATTGTTTTGGGAATACATTGCATACATAGCTCCACAAGATGATGAGAAACACATACACAGGAATGTTATTTTATTTATTTCATATCATTAATGCCTGGGGCTTTCCAGGTGGTGTTCGTGGTGCCAGTGCAGAATATGTAAGGGACGAGCGTTCAATCCTTGGGTCAGGAAGATTCTCTAGAGGACTGCACAGCAACCCACTCCAGTACTCTTGCCTGGAGAGTCCCATGGACAGAGGAGCCTGGCAAGCTACAGTCCATAGGTTCACAAACAGTCAGACATGACTGAGGCAACTTAGCATCCATGCATACATCATTAATGCTCAAGAACCAAAGATCAAATTGCCAACATCCATTGGATCATAGAAAAAGTAAAAGAGTTCCAGAAAAACATCTACTTCTATTTTATTGACTATGCCAAAGCTTTTGCCTATGGATCACAGCAAACTGTAGAAAATTCTTAAAGAGATGGGAATACCAGACCACCTGACCTGCCTTCTGAGAAAACTGTATGCAGGTCAAGAAGCAACAGTTAGAACCAGATATGGAACAACAGACTGGTTCTAAATAGGGAAAGGAGTACATCAAGGCTGTATATTGTCACCCGGCTTATTTAACTTATATGCAGAGTATATCATGTGAAGGGCTCGGCTGGATGAAACACAAGTTGGAATCAAGATTGTGAGGAGAAATATCAATAACCTCAGATATGCAGATGACACCACTCTAATGGAAGAAGGCAAAGAAGAACTTAAGAGCCTCTTGATAAATGTGAAAGAGCATAGTGAAAAGTTGGCTTAAAACTCAACATTCAAGAAGCTAGGATCATGGCATCTGATCCCATCACTTCATGGCAAATAGATGGGGAAACAATGGAAACAGTGACAGACTTTATTCGGGGGGGCTCCAGAATCACTGCAGATGGTGACAGCGCTGTGAAATTAAAAGAGGCTTACTCCTTGGAAGAAAAGCTATGACTAGCCTAGACAGCATATGAAAACACAGAGACATTACTTTGCCAACAAAGGTCCATCTAGTCAAGGCTATGGTTTTTCCAGTAGTCATGTATGGATGTGAGAGTTGGACTATAAAGAAAGCTGAGCACAGAAGAATTGACGCTTTTGAACTGAGGTGTTGGAGAAGACTCTTGAGAGTCCCTTGGACTGCAAGGAGATCCAACCAGTCCATCCTAAAGGAAATCAGTCCTGAATATTCATTGGAAGGACTGACGCTGAAGCTGAAACTCTAGTACTTTGGCTATCCGATTCGAAGAACTGACTCACTGGAAAAAACCCTGATGCTGGGAAAGATCAAAGGCAGGATAAGGGGACAACAGAGGATGGTCAGAGGGCATCACTGACTCAATGGACCTGAATTTGAACTAGCTCCAGGAGTTGGTGATGGACAGGGAAGCCTGGCGTGCTGCAGTCCGTGGGGTCGCAAAGCAATCACGACTGAGCAACAGAACTGAACTGAGTACTTAGAAAGATTTTAATACTTTGAATAAATGAGTAAATGAACCAATCACCTTTATGATGTAAGAGCTGTGGAACCATCTTACTCAGATGCAAAAACTAAAACTTTAACATCCACCGCCTTTTGGCCTTCTGGGTGCCTCTCATTACTTAAAATGCAAAACACTATATGTGATGACTCTGGCTGATTTTATAACCCCTCTATTCTCTATTCTTTGCTGTTACTATTTTGTTGTTATCCTTCCTTCTGTTGCAAGTAGCCATAAGAAAGCAACTATTCAATTCACTGTGCTGTCAGTAAAGAGAATCTTTGGGTTTCATTCAGTCATGAGTACCTGCTAAACCTGAAAATTCGTGGCACTCAATTTTTGCTGACACTTAATGTGAGTGTATGCACTGGGAGTAGGGTAGAGCAAAGAGTTGCAAATGAAAGAAAGCAGGAGGGTAAGATGATAAGAATCAAAGAGAGTGAGGAAAGCCTTGCTGTTCATTCAATCACTGTTTACCATTTATTTATTCTAGACCCAAACTGTGCTATTCTCTTGCAACGCAATGGTAAACAGAACAGACTCCTTGTTCTCCGAGACTTAAAAATCTAGTGGGGGCCCCCACACCAGTATTCTTGCCTGGAGAATTCCATGGACAGAGGAGCCTGGTGGGCTACAGACCATGAGGTCACAAAGACTCTGGACACGACTGAGTGACTAAAGCTTTCTCTTTTATTGTATGTGACCCACGTAGCCTTACTGATTCCACTGCCCTGAAAATCATACCCTACAAGTAGTTATTAGACCCTAAACTTTCTCCTAATGTCAAGGATAACTGGTAATAGATGAAATCTCCCAGATCTTGAGCCATGAGCTTGGCTTTGTTATGCAGTGTTGAGCTCTACGATTATTATTCCATGCCAATAGGCTTACTGCCACTGCCCAAGTGAATTCTGAACATACTCCTTAGGAGTGGCAGAATCTGATGAAATCCAGCACAGGACCAGTTAAAAGCAGTTGGCAGCCATCATTGTCTTTCCAAATTATGCAAATATGACAGTTGGCCTTCACTGGCAGAGAAGACTGACACCTTCATCAAATGATTGAAGGAGTTTCAAAGCCCATCCTTTCCTAAAAATATCCACTTCAAATTATCGAATGTAAAATAAGCTACATGTTATATTGTACAGCATGGGGAATATCGTAAATATTTTATAATAACGATAGAGTATAATTTTCAAAAATTGTGAATCACTCCTTTGTACACATGTCATTTACATAATGTGGTACAGCAATGATATTTCAATATATATTCCCTTCAAACCAGCCACAAAATTCTTTTTTAATTTATTTTTCAGGTATAATTGATTTACAGTGTTGTGTTAATTTATGCTGTACAGCAAAGCAATTCAGTTATACATATATACATTGTTTTTCATATTCTTCTCTGTTATGGTTTGTCACAGGATATTTTTTTCCCCCAGATGTCTCAGGGGTAAAGAATCTGCCTGCCAGGCAGTAGATGAGAGTTTGACCCCTGGGTCAGGACGATCCACTGGAGAAGGAAATGGCAACCCACTCCGGTATTCTTGCCAGAAAACGCTATGGATAGAAGAGCCTGGTAGGTTACAGTATGTAGGGTCGCAAAGAACTGGACATGGCTTAGGGACTAAACAACAATAACAATTTTTTTTTTTTTTTTGGTTGCCTGCATGCTTTCTCTAGTTGTGGCTCATGGGCTTCTCATTTAGGTGGCTTCTTTTGCTGAGGAGCACAGGCCCTAGGCACATGGGCTCAGTAGTTGCAATACACTAGCTTAGTTGCTTCTCAGCACGTGGATTCTCCAGACCAGGGATCAAGCCCATGTCCCCTGCACTGACAGGCAGATTCCTACCCACTATACCACCAAGAAAGTCCTGTCATAGGATATTGTTATAGTTCCTTATGCTATACGGGCTTCCCCGGTGGCTCAGAGGGCAAGCGCCTGCCCACAATGTGGGAGACCCGGGTTCAATCCCTGGGTCGGGAAGTTCCCCTGGAGAAGGAAATGGCAACCCACTCCAGTATTCTTGCCTGGAGAATCCCATGGATGGAAGAGCCTGGTGGGCTACAGTCCATGGGGACGCAAAGAGTCGGACACGACTGAGCGAGCTCACTTCATGCTATACAGTAGGACCCGATTGTTTATCCATCCTATATGTAATAGTCTGCATCTGCTAATTCCAAACTCCCAATTTATCCTTCTCCCACCTACCCTCCCCCTTGCCAGCCAAAAAATTCTTGATGCCCCTCCAGCAAAGGCACTTTGTCCATATTAAGTCATCAGATGCCTGGAAAGAAATTTCATGATCAGATTTTACCCATTATCAGGAATTAGCTTATTTAATTAACCCACTACGCTCTCTCCTCCTGACTTCCTACCTTCACCCCCACCCATTCCTACCTCAATTTTGCTCAAGTAGCTCCAAGCCCAAAACTGGGGATCGGAGTCTGGTGGCCATGTTTAATCCTTGGTGGAAGAAGGGCATCTGTTTATTTTAGAGTGCTTATACTTATCTCAGCAGGGAGTCTTACTTTGGTTGTGGGGATATTTAAAGAAAATGCAAAGAAAGAAGAATTGCTGAAAACAAATTTTCCCCATATCACAATTGCGTGAGCTCCCTCCCTGATCTGCATGTGATAGCTCTTCTCCTACTCAAATCTCAAGGCTGGTTCAGAGCTCTCTAGAATGTCTGCTACAGGCACAAAAGCCCCGTTAAGATGCTTGACAATCTAACCCATGCAGTTTCTCCCTCACTAGCAGCTACACTAAGTGACATCCAAACGTTGGTAATGAAGAGACATCTGCATACACACTGGTTTCGAAACATGAAGCACTGGAGGAGTTATGAGCTGTCAATCATCTGTTCTCAGTCCTGTGTTTATTCAGAGATAATTTTTGAGGCTGCAGGAAGTGTTGTTTCTAACTGATGAACAAGTTTGAACACTAAGAATGAAGAATGATTGATGTTCTTTGAGGTAAGCTGGGAAACTCTCCATCCACTAGAGGCAGCCACAGCTCAAGATGCTGATAAGGTTCTGACACAGAGGGTGAGTGATGAGTGGTGTGTAATGTCTGCTGAAAATGAGAAGCCATGACAACAGTGTGAGGAGGGATCCTCTAAACACAAATCCTAGGGCTCCACACAAGCAAGTGAATAGCTCTGAAATCTGACTTGATCTATTGCAGAAACCCCTTGTCGGGATCACTCTTCCTCTTCTGTTGAAAGAGACTGTAAAGGTAAAGACTCATTAATTGGTAATAAAATCCTCTTTGATTTACTGATTGGTTGGTAATTTGGGGATTTTCAAAATTTGGAATATTTAATTCTGTGTATTTTCCAACTGGTTGTATGTTCCAATTTACTAGAGAAAAGGACAAGAACTTGTACAATACTAAAACTATTAGAATCTAGGACATGAGGATCCTATCTTGGAATTCATACTGGCAAGAAAACAACACTGAGATATGGTCCAGCCAGCTTTCCTGAGCCCTGATCTCAGGATTCAGATTGCTGATTTATTACAAACCCATCCTTTCTGACAACTACAGAATTCTTTTATTCACTGTCCACTGATAGCCCGCTAGCTGGCTTTCTCTGGCAATGGCTTATCATTTCTCTCCACAAACTCCCCACCCTTATGTGCAGCAGCTGTATGGATGTACACATTCAATAACACTGGGTTGGGGCATCTTCCATGCCAGGCATGGTATTGGCTCCAATTTTAGAGTGGTTGACAAAACAAAAATGCTCTCTGTCTGCAAGGAGTTTACAGTCCAGAAGAAATCAGAGGCATTGAATGTAAAATATACATTTCAATCTGAAATACCAGATGCTCAAAAGAGAACAATGAGAAGAACCTAAAGGACTCATGGAAGATCTCTCTGGGGAAGTTATATTTTAGTTGAGATGTGAAAATTGAATAGGAGAAGGCCAGGCAAAAGACAAGTGAGTGAGTGTTTAGAAACATTCTAGGCAGAGGGCACTGCATGTGGTAAGAACCCGTGGCAGATTATAGAGGTTACATTGATGTAACCTGTATTCCTTAGACAACTGAGATCGTTCAAATTCAATGAATACTATCTTTATAAGTAAATAATGAAATTTATTATAAGGACTTATTATAAATCCTGTTCCCCTCTAGAGAAGGAAATAGCAATCCACTCAAGTATTCTTGCCTGGGAAATCCCATGGA
This sequence comes from Capricornis sumatraensis, assembly GCF_032405125.1. Lineage (NCBI taxonomy): Eukaryota > Metazoa > Chordata > Mammalia > Artiodactyla > Bovidae > Capricornis > Capricornis sumatraensis. The sequence continues at coordinate 148,010,648 of NC_091070.1, read as the reverse complement.
CAGAGGAGCCAGGTGGGCTACTAAAAGAGTTGCCTAACAAAAGAGTTAGGCACAATTGAGCAACTAAACAACAACTACCCCTCTCACTGACTTTGGATTCTCAGTACTTATTAACCAGCACCTTTGGGTTCCTTCCTCTGGCCTCATCCTCACTCCTCCAAAAATGGATATATATTTTTTTAGTAACGGTGATAATGAGACAGGACAATCTGTTGGGATATGAACATATGACTTGAACTTACTGCTATGGAAGACAAGAAGGCTTAGAAAGATGGTGGAGGAAGGGCATGTGGGTACTGGGAGAGAATGTTAGAGTAATTATAACAAGGCAGAGCTTCTGGCTCCCTTTCTCCCTTTCATGGGAAGCACAGCCAGCCTTTATCTTTTAAGGTCTCTCTCTCTCTCTTTTCTGTTAGAAGGGAATTAACAGCTTACTTTTGTATCAGAGACCCCCTGAAAGTCTGCTGTTGTGCAAAATGTCAGTCAATCAAAATGCCCATCAAGAGGAAAAAAGTATTGTTGGTTAAAGAGAAAGGATGATTTGCCATGTTGGCAACTGATAAAGACATCTTTGGCATTCTCCCATTCAGGAACCTATAACCAGGCACCATGGTCTATAAAATTCAGTCCAAAACGAGTTCGACTCATACCTTCTGCTAATCTGAACCTTCGATCTCCTTCCTGACCATTCCTCTCTGTGGCCAAATTCATTGCCAACATCAAGTCCTACAACACAGATTCAGTTCAAGTCTCTTTTCCCCCATGTTTTCTCCTATATCCACTTTTTTCACTCCACCTTTATTTCAATCTCTCCTTTTCCTGACAAGGCATTAGTACTCGCTGTCTCTACTACACATGCAGTAATTCATTATATCCCCTTGTGTATAAAACAATTCAGGAACAATGTGTGTACTTTTTTCCTCCTCAACTAATTTGTAGAATCTTTGATTACAGAGATAAAGTCTTATACTCCCTTGAATCTCTTCCAGTGCCTAGTGCAAAGCTGGATGTGTGGCAAGCTCTCAAAAATGAAAAACTTAGATAAAGTCAAATCACTTGGCATCCAATCTATGTATAATGCCATTCTGGGTGCTACAAGGATTTGTAAAGGACTTATCAGCCTGGCCAACTCTTTCTCATCTTTCCAGCCTCAGTTTACATACACTACATTTTTCCTGGTAGGTTCCTCAACTCCAAGTACAGATTAGATGCTCCTTCAGTGTGGTGCTAAAGTAACCCATGCTTCCCATAGTACACCACTTAACACAGAGAGCCACTTTACGCAACAGCTCCTTTGCTAGACTTCCTTCCAGGCTGAATGCACCATGAGAATGGGGGCCAGGATTGACGTACACATCATTTAGCCCCAGTGCTTAGTGGTCCCATGGTAGAAGTTCAGTAAATATTTGTTAAATAAATAAATGCAAAATTTACTGACTTCAAGGCACAGATGATCTCATTATCTAGAAATGCTTAAATACATATATGATGTGCTATATACTAATTATAGGTGTTTGCCTATTCTAATGAACCTGTTGACTCACTTGCCTTTAAGGCTAACTACTGTGGTTAGAATTTACTTTTGGAATGGTAAGTGCTCCTCATAATGACAGTTGATAAACTGTGAGCCTGAAAACAGCAGTTCTTAACACAACATACACCTTTGTGGATTTTCCACATATAATATCAGATCAGAAAACTTAGCCAGGTACTCGCTTCATGTTGCCACGCAAACACTCATCCTTCGTCTTTTTGTCTTCCTTGACTCTTTATTCCTCATTAAGGCCACCTTCCAAATGAAATATATTTACTCTTAAAACATACATGAGAATAATTTTCCTCAATGTTTTTTCAAGTCCAGAGAGTTTTATAAAGACTGAATTAAGATTGGAGGAGGCTGTATGAACTGCCATGACCTTTCCTCTACCTCAAAACCAGATTTCATCAGAATCTGCAATCCAAAAGCAAAGTACTGAATGCAGTTTATAATTTTTGTAGTAACTTTATTCCTGAATAAACTCTTTCCATTACTTGACTTTAATATACTTTCTTCTTTATATTTTGAATATTGTTGCTGATCATTACTGAATATGACCTAACACTTCCTAGCTGTCTATCAAAGTAGCTATCATTTGAAATTCACTAATTCCCACCTAGGGGCTGCAAGGGCAGATAACAGATTTCAGTACCATAGTATTTTCTTCATTTATTCTTTCACTAAACAAGTATTTAAGGAGCATCAAATATGTACCAAGCACTATCCTAAGTGCCAAAGATTCAGAAGAAGGCAGAAAAAGTGTATTAATCCCTGAGGTCTCTACTCCAAGGTAGACTTCAGTTTCTCTTTGCTTAACATCTTTAGCAGGCACAGCTGCCCAAGTTCCTTGGTGAACATGAGACTTCAGGTACCAAGTTAAATGACATCATTATGTTTGAATTCCTCCAGCTTACTTTCTGTATCACTAATTTGTAATATCTTGCATGTTACCTGTACTGTTAGTAGTAACTTATACACGTTCTATCTGCCTAAAGAGATTGTAAACTCCTGGAGGACAAGGACCTTGACTAAGACCTCATTGTGTTACAAAGGCAGGGAGGCATTTCCACACAAGGAAAATGCTACTTATCTTGCAGCTTTTTCATTCTGGACTTCCTTCTAGGAACCAGTCTGACAACACCTGCTGCAACAGTAATATATCCATAGGATTTCCCCCTAATTGAATGAATAATTTTCTGTGAACCATTTAAAATAAAGATGAAGGAAACTTTTTTCCAACTGATCCTATTGAATCCAACTCCTGGAATTTCAACACATTTCAACATTAAGTGAAAATTTAAAAGCTATCCTTGTCATAGTACCAATGAAGATCATGTAAAAGAAAATAGAAAATGAGGAATAATCATAATCCAGTGGAAAATTTTCAGTAAAATGGATAGGAAAATTCATAAGCCAGAGATCAGACCTCGGAAAATTATTATTATTTTTTTCCATTCAACAAGGTACTGTGTTTGGTACCAGGCTGCAAGGAAGATCAAGATGAGATCTCTGGCCCTTTCTGAACTAAGTTTAATGAGTTACTCTTAGGGCTACACTATTCTAATGGGTGCATATGGGCAATGGCAGCAGTGACACAAAGCAAGAAACCCTTGGCTCTGAGTGCTCAGGACTCTTCTTGGTCAGTCCAATGAGGAAAGTGTGTTCTTTACTGTCTATTCTGTTAGAGGATAAGTCCCACTCACAACTTGATTGGGAAATGAGTGCCGTTGGCAGTAAAGGAAGGACTGAATTAACTACTTATTGTTAACATTAGTGTATCCAGAAGGTCAGTTTTACTGGTTGTTCTCTCTTTTATTGTGGAAAAATTGTTAAAACATTATTTCAACATATGATCAGTTTAAATTGTGGTTTTTGAACTCTGCTCCTGAAAGCCTAAAATGCTATGAATGTGCCCCCCAAGGACCCTGTTGGTGACCTTAAAGAGGTGTCTAAGTGATTCTTATGTCTCTCCATTTCCACTTCTACTTGAGAAACTCCATTTCATGTTTTATTTCTTAAAAAAAATTTTCTTTAATTTAGTAGGAAATAGTTTTTTGAGAGAAAGAGAGACAGAGGATCCTGTAGCTTTATATAATATATAAACCAATGATTCAAAAATGAAAAACTACAGTATATACACATGATTCGTATTTTTTCTGTTCAAGAAGCATATCGAATTTTAGTAAGCACAGCATAGATCAGGATGTAAGGGAAAGTTCTTTGTTTGTTTGTTTGGACCTTTATTTATGCAAGTTAGTGTCACGAAGATGACTCCTCTGGTAGGTCAGAGTGCTAAGTAATAGTGTGGAATAAACATTCTGTAAATGCAAAGCTACTTGTCAAAACAACTTAATATCTTACATAGTTTTCTCCAAGAAGATCCCAAAACACTGGGCATCGCTGTCAAATATTGTTTCCTAGCACCAGAAACCAAGTCCACATTGAAATAAAACATATACTTATACCAACTTTGACAGGAAGCCTAAATATATAGACTGTTTATGTAAGATAAAGATGTGTTCATTTCCAAAGGTAGTTTAAAATTCCACTGAACTAAAATACCATACTATTCATTATTTAAACTCTTTCATGCATTTTTACATCTTCCTAGTGCCCACTATGAACTCCTACTACAGGGAAATTTAGATGCATAATCCCCATTAACAATATGACAGAAACAGCAACTGTGTAACTAATTTCCCACTCTGTGTGTCCTCTGCTCACACTACATTGAACATACTCCTTCATGAGTCTAGAAGGAAGCACACAGCACACCACTTTGAAGAGTAGAACAAATTCAAAAATTCCCATGACTGTTTTGGGCATAAGAGAGTCCAGTCTTGGACATGGAGTGTGCTGTGTACTGGGGCCATTATTTCCATGCATACATAGAACACTAACGCTAACACCTAATTAGCATCATGAAACTGATTAACTCTCAATAAGGTCAGTACAAAGCAGAGAAATACTGTCTTGATGCCACCTATTAGGTCATTAATTTAATAAATTAAAATACTTCAGGAAGAAAAGTCAGTCTGGCATTATCTCCAGCCTATTCTCTCTGGTGGGTGACTGAATGGCAGAGAAAATTCAAAGAGTGGAGGCAACACTACATTAAAAGCTCTGTAATCAAAATAGAGAGTATAAAAACACTTGAGCATCGTCTAATGCACAATTTATCATCCAAACAGATGCATTCATTAAGGGGAAAAATTCCCTTCAAATATCAGTAAAGTAAATTGGGTCTGTTCTGATTTCTTATTTCTGCAGCAAGAGTGTTCCAAGCTATAGACACAAGTATATAAAGGAAGCTTCAGTGCACGAGCAGGACATTTCATTGGGTAAAGCTGTTTGAACCGCTTGCAGATGGTAAATCAAGCAAATGTGGAACATTCCAACTGATAATGTCTTTCTGGGCCAATTATTTCTCTCCTATATTTCAAAGACAGAGACTGTTTTGTTACTGTGTGGCTATTGTTATTATTAATGGGACAACTACTACTAATAAGAAATCATTTTCTGTTTTGCCTTAGCAGTGTGGACCCCAATCACTCATAACAGTTTCCCTCTCTGTGGCAGGAAACACATCTCTCAAGCACAGAGCAGAAGACCAGCCCCCTCACACCCTCTCTCCTTCTGGGTGCTGAGCTCACAGTCAGATGGCAGAGGGAATCGTTCTGTACAGCTGGTGGCCTGAGCTGCCTGCTCCATCAGCTTGCTGCATTGCTATGAAATTAACACTTGGAAGCAGCGCTATAGTTGCCCTAAGGCCACAATTCAGCCACTAAATGGGATAAAGAACTTTCATAAATAAACAGGCTAAGCAGTAGCTCACTGAGCTGTGGCCTCGAGCATGTGGAAAGCTCCACTTTTCCCTGTAAGTGAATGGAGAACTGCTCTAGACTAACTGGCAATGATGGTAGTAGTGATGGTGATGGCTGTGGCTTACACAGCACCTACTGTGTGCAAGCTTCTTAATCCTCACAACAGTCCTGCCTGGGGTATTGCTACTATCTTACAGATGAGGAAACTGAGGTTCAGCATCAGATACCAAAGTCTTTCTACTACGTATACTGCCTCTGCGCTTACTGATTCCTGACTACAGAAAATGTTTAAATGCTGATAATAGTCTAATGAACATTTGGGTCACATTATTTGTGCATATGAGAAAATAAAGGAGCAGACGGGAAAATGCACACCATTAGTTTGTGTCTAGCCAGGCTACATTTGAATAAACCACCTGTCTAGAGCCAGTCTGTCGAGAGACAGAGAGCGGGGCACTACAGTGACAAGGACAAGGACCTGAGGTTGCCTCTGGCTGTGTGATCTCTGGCAAGATAATTAACTTTTCTGAGCTTCATTTCTTCATTTGTGAAATAGTAGTAGTAGTCAAAATGGATTGATCACTTACTATGAGTGAAATGCTTTTCTAAACCCTTTATAAGATACAAACTCATTTAATCCTTAGAACAATTGTATTATTAACTCCAAATGATAAACGTGAATTTCAGAAAGCTGAAATGATTTATCCAGGGAGATAATAGCTAAGAAGTGCAACAACAGATGTTCTAACTCATGTATTCTGTCTCCAGATTTTGGGATTGTAGTTAAATTATGCTTCCTTATCTCACAGAGCTCTTTTAAGGATCAGAGACTATATACAGCATATAACTACATGGTCACATGTAACATGGCCTATTAAGATTGTTGCTGTATTTTAGAGTATTAAATGCTGATATGTCACACTTAATGGTAGCCACATTATTTTAATTGTTTAGGTCAAACTGACTTTGTAAATGAGGCTCAGTATATGTAATAGAAATTTATTATTATTAAAGAAACAAGATCCCCAGAAATCTTTATTTAAAGTGTATATGTAAATGAGATAAAATGGTAAATTTGGGAGAGAAAAGGCAATGTCTTAGGTATTTTGTTGGCCTAGAAAGTAGTACTTTGCATTTAGAAAAGACTCAGCAAATGACACAAATTATGCAATAGTAAAAAAAATAAATGTAACCATTGTGTTTACATTTTAGTAATTCCTTCCTTCAGCAATGCAATGAGACCTCATCATGACCCTGGGGCTGCAAAAATGCTTTTGACATGACTTCTGCACATGAAAATAACAAAATAAATCTCTACAATATATCAAGACTTGAATAGTCTCTAAGTTATGCTATGGTAATGACCAACTTCAGAATCTTAGTGATAACAAACAAAAAAACTTTCCTTCTCACACTCAGCTACATGTCCTCCCTGAGTAATCTTTGAAGACTCTTTTCAACAAAGTTTCTGGGACCCAGGCTAATAACAGTTTCGTGATTTGTAGCTTGTACCACCTGGAACATGTGGCCTTCCATCACCAAAATAGAGCAAGAGAATGCATAAGGGTATCATCCATCCTTTCCTCTCCCAGCCCCTGCCACCAAATCAGTCAACACAGCCCACTTTCCTGCAAGGGAGCAAGAAGTGTGGTGCTTCCCTGTGCTCCAAACAGGGAAAAAAGAGGAAATGGACAAGCACTTAGAGATTGCAATATCTGGGCAAGCAGAAGGAGCTCCATCCCAGTATCTGGAAGAACATTCTATGTTCCTAGCCTTTCTGATGGAGAGATTGTAGAGTGGGTGTACAGTGCTGGCTAGCAAGGGAAACTGAAGAGAATCTGCTTTTCTTCTCCACATCTTCTTAAGGGAAAAAATCCAAACCATCTGAAATAATCACAGCTCTAATTCTTGGTCTGGATGAGCAGGTTACCAGCCCCATATTTGGTTTGTTTTAGAGGGTTTGTTCTTTAAAATGAGTGAGTAATTTCCAATGAGTGAGTTGTTTTTTTGTTTTGTTTTTTTTGTTGTTCAGGTTCTTTACATGTAAAGTCCATTTCTAAACCTGGAGCTTTGACTCAACAAGAGAGCCAAATCACATTTTAGCAATAACTACATTGCATAACATGGAAAGCTTTGATTTCTCCCATCTTCATTGAAAAAGTTGCCACAAAACACCAACAAATTCAAAACAGCTCTCAAAATGACTTTTGTTAAAGGCAGATTCCTGAACTATTCATCTGTGTTAAAATGCATTTTGCCTTGAATCACATGTCATGTTGCCAGCAAAGAGTTGTTTCCATGCCAACTCATTTGCAACACAGGGGAAAAAAATCAAAGCTACTAACATCTGGAAGATGTCAGTACTGATGTAAGCCGCTTGCAATGAAAAACACAGGATGGCAAGTGTCTGCCAAAGAGACCCTATATATGGCGTAATGATTTACGATATAATTACCTAACAATGCACTATCATTCCTTTTTGGGCTATTTTCATGATCTAAATTCTATTTTAGAAAAGATTTGCAGAAAAAAAAAAGTAATATGGTTTGTATGCAGTGTTTTTGTGTTTTCTTATAAAGCCAGCACATTTTCCTCACATGAGCCTTTTAATAAGCCACTTAATTTCAGGCATAGTCCTAAAAGTGGAACAAGAAACAATTATCTCACTTTCTACATCTTTTCCTTTCCATTTCTCGTCCTCCAGAGTCCCTTTTCAAATAAAGACCATCAGGAAGATAAATGTGAACTGGTGTCTCAAACCATGAATTTCATGACCAGCACTTCTGTATACTTACTTCTCTTTCTACATACTTCTCTGTTTGTATCTGTGTGTGTGTGCACAAGCTTGTGCGCATCCACCCACATGTCTCTATCCATCAGTGTCTTTCAATAAAGCAGATTATTCTCCAGGTAATAAAGACTGTCACAATCCAGAGTGGCTTCTTGGAAATAGTATTCTATGGTCAAAGAACCTCAGGACACTACATTTTGAGATGATGCCGAATGCTGTCAGAACTGCTCAGGTCTTTTCACATGTTAAAAGGATTTACTGACTATGCTTAACTGATAGTGGAAAAGCACAGGCAGTTCCTGTTCTGACTTAAAAATGGAACACAAGTTTGTACTAAGCCTTAGCAGATTGTAAGCACACAGGAAAGGGGTCATATTCATAGATACAGTTTATGGTCCTTACTCAAGCAGGACCTCAGATTCTTCTCTCAGTTCAGTTCAGTTCAGTCACTCAGTTGGGTCCAACTCTTTGCGACCCCATGAATCGCAGCACACCAGGCCTCCCTGTCCATCACCAACTCCCGAAGTTCACTCAGACTCACGCCCATCGAGTCAGTGATGCCATCCAGCCATCTCATCCTCTGTCATCCCCTTCTCCTCCTGCCCCTAAGTCCTTCTTATTCCCTGACTATTTCTAGGTGTCTACAGAACATGCTTCATCCATGCACTCAATAAAACTCCATGAAGCTTTACTGCCACAGTGTCTTCTGATGCTCTGCTTGCCTTCACCCCAAGTGCCTGGTGGCAGACACCAGGCACTGCTGTCTAAAGGTTACAGTGTAGGAAAGTTTCACCAGTGTCTATCACAAGATAAGAATGAGTTTCCTTGTTAGCATCTTCATCACTGGGTGCATACACAACAGTGTTATTTGTGGCCAGAATATTTGGTGAAACAATTGTTGAGGGTTTTTTTCTAAAACATTTCAGTTTTCTATGGGACTCATACATGATTCTAGTGAGATCGGGGCCAGTGCTCTAATCCCTAAGACAAATTTGCATTCATCATCACTGTATTGTGTCTTCCTCCTTCTGGTGGCATTCAGATTCTCTTACTGAGTCAACCTATTCTTGTCTGGCTCCTGTCCATCTAGAATGAATTCTTTCTCAAGAAGCTCATTGGTCCCACTTATAAAAATATACCTGGCCAGGTCCATGCCATCAGTTCCTCAGGTAGGTCTAAGTGCCAGAATAATGCTAGGTGGAAATCCACTGCAAAGTGGTTGGGATGTCTATTGCTTGTCAAAGACACACACTCTCTCAAGTCATTTTCAGAAAGGACTCTTCTTCAGTGTCAGCTCTGAGACGGTTACTTCAGGCATCTCCCTTAGACTCTCACAATCACTATAGTGGATTGTGGAAACAGTTCCCGATCTTCTCAATGTGAATATGCTCTTCTCTCTCTGGGAAAAAAAAAAAAAAAATCAGTGGCCTCTTGAGCCATCCTGCACCATGCTCGACATATTGGCCTTCCTGATTCCTCGTTCACAGCTGAACTTTAGGCAGAGTTCTAGCTAGTTCTAGGGCCTTCCTGAACTTTCAGCTTCATTCCTTTCCTAGGCTTTGGAGCTCAGCCTGCTCTTATTGATGAGTGAGGAGGGAACCTTCAATCAGTGATCCAAGTGGCTCTGCATCATACATCCATCTATTCCGCATCTGAAACAAGGCCCCCCCCCCCTTGCAGTTCTAGTCCACATCTCTCTTCATTTTCTCAATCCCCTTTTCCCTCCAAAACCTTACAGCTAAGCAAGTGTGATCAGGCCTTAGGGACAGACATCTATTCCCTCCTTCCACTGCAAGGTTCTCCATCCACTGTCTGCTCCTTCACTCTTTCCCATATATTGGAAACTCCTAACATGCCCTGAATGACTCTATCTGGAAATTTTGCTCCCCCCACCGACCCTCACTACTCAGATTGCACCGACCCTCAAGACTTAGCTACTTTCTAGAGCTCAACCCCAATATCTAATCTGTCCACTGCCCACTGAGCTCAGGATACAGGTTCTGACAATGGAATCACTCAGATTTCAACCTAGGGATTTGGAGAACCAATCTCAGCTGATGAAGGCAATGGGGCACCTCATAGAAGCCAGAACTAGAGGAGAGATCACACAAACCACTGGGCCCAGTGGTCCCCAACATTTTTGGCACCAGGGATCAGTTTTGTGGAAGACAATTTTTCCATGGACCGGACCAGAAGGATGGTTTCAGGATGACTCAACCACGTTACATTTATTGTGCACTTGATTTCTACTATCATTACATCAGCTCCACCCCGGATCATCAGGCATTAGATCCCAGAAGTGGAGGACCCCTGACTGGGCCACATTCACCTGGCAAACAGACTTGTTTTCATTCATCTTAGTAATATTTGTGTCAATCTTAATATTTGCTAAATCTCACACAAAACCCTGATTTCCAGTTTTTCTGAGAAATCAGAAGTTCTCACAGTATTGGCTCAAATTTCCACATGATAATAATCAACAGGAATGGTTGGCTGCTCCAAAGGACAGTACAGGACAGTAATCAGTGTTCCCTGTGACACCAAAGTAGATTTCATATTACCTTGTCACTGATGGTTTTCTAGTAGTCAAGAACCATTTCTTGTATACATGCTGCTATCAAGAGTAGAAAATGAACAAAAGAAAGGGAAATCCATATATTTGAAGAAATATACAAGAGAGATTCCTGAGGCTCTGTGTATATATAGGTGCATATGTAAGAAAAGAATAGTCTTAATATGTTTAATAAGTAGAATACATAATAGTTAATATTTCTTATAAACTGTCTGTGTTACCCATTTACAGTTTTCTTGATTCAGCCCCTGGCCTGAAAGATTAATAGAGCACTTGCTACCCTGTCTAGCTATAGAAATAGTTCAAATAAATAGCTACCTATATATTATGGCTTAAGAACCAATGAAAGTTGGCCTTATTCAGCAAGAATTTCTTGAACATGCATTACCCCCATTCTCTTAGCACCAATGGCACAGATGCAACACCCACTATTAGCGCTATCAAACTTATTCAACTAACTTGTAGTAAGCTCCTCTATGTGCTTGGCACAGAATCTGCAACTTGGCATAATTACATTTACTGATATTCACAGAGGGCCTACTGTGTACAGTACCAATTCATTCCCAGATACTGTATTATTTATAATCCTCCAAAGCAGCAATTATTCCCATGTCATAGTCAGGAAGCTACAAAGCAGCTACAAAGCAGCCTATAGGCCCACATTAAAAATGGGGTGCCAAAGCCCAACCCAAGTTGGTCCAAGTTTAAGTGTCATTATCTTCAGGACAATGTACATTTGCTTGGATTACTAAGTCTCTCTACATTGCTCAAAGATGAATACTTTAAAACTTGTACAGAAGAGATGACTTAGTATGAATCTGAGCACCGTCTCTCCTTATATAACCCAGAAGAGACTCGTCTATAGACATGAGTACTTGATTCACCCAACAGGACTCACCCTGGTTGTTAAAAAAGTTTATTGTTAATTTCTAAAATAAACTCAGTCTGTGACAATATTGAAAAGAAACTGGGATTTTTTTTTTTTTTAATTTGACATCCAACTGCATTCTCCACTGCAAGGTGGCACTTAGCCTTCCATGATGTTATGATTGGCATTTTAGGCAAACTTTAACTTCTACCTGTTAATAAATGGCAGCAGAATCCCATATGTAGTCACACAATGAAACAAAGTAAGAAAGCTGTTCATTACCCTTAACTCTTCTGCTCCTTTGCCCTTGTTTTCCCTCTGCACGTGGTCAGAAATTGAATTGATATTGAATTTGCTTCACTGTGTAATACTATTCATACATGCTTTTGTAATTCATTCACTTCATTCACATTTCACCTTTTGTCATTTCAATCACTTTAATCTGCTATGGTCTCTTTCACATTTCATCTACTAAGTTCCTGGGCATGAGTAGATTTATTAATTTTACTTTCTGGGCTTCTGGTTGCAGTAGGAATGATCCCATCAGGACATGGGTTTAGATACTGCTAGGCCTGAAGTAAGGCCTGAAGAGTAGACAGATACCAGCATTCACAGCAGGTACTCATCAGGAAGGGGGCCTGCAGGTCATAGAGACAGTATCACAAAGTGGCTAAATGTGCAGGCAGAGTTCATATCCTGGAGTGCTGTTTGCTCTGGGAACTTTTGCAGGTTCCTTAGCCTCTGCATGCCTTAGTTTCCACATCTGCACAATGCATCTAACAATATTATTGACCATATAGAATTATTAGGATAAAATGAGAAAATCTCCACCAAGCACTCAGCTCACAATACATACACAATGAATATGAATCGTTATTATTATGGTGAAGCTACGAAGATGCAGCCTGGAGAAAGAAATGGCAACCCACTCCAGTATTCTTGCTGGGAAGATCACATGGACAAAGGAGCCTGGTAGGTTACAGTCCGTGGGCCTGCAAAGTCAGATATGACTGAGCAACTGAGCTGAGCACAAGATGTATAGTTAATCACTTTTCTTTTGGAATGGACTGATGAAAACATTAAAAAGACCTTAAAAACACACCACTTCAACAGTGTGATGAACATAAAAATGACAAGAAAAATGTCTCACTTAAAACAATTGGTCATTCAACCTGATGTCAACAGCTGCATCTAGTGAACAAGCCTGGTTGTCCCTCAATATCATTTTCCAGTGTTATAAACACTCTTCTAGTGAAATAATGGATCAATCTTTTCTTAACTGATTCCAGCTCTTTGGGGGACTCTATATTCCTGGTCTGTAATCTCTGGGATAATATTTCTTAGACTTGCTTCCTTCTATGAAAGGGGGATAATTTCACTACCCTAGTTCTTAAACTTTAGAAATTTGGTTAATGGATCACAATTTTATAGGCTAATCAATAATTTACTTTCCTTTTCTCTTTGCAAAGAAGAGAGTATTCATTTCTCTGTCTTAAATGTAAAGACATTGAGTGATCAAAGACATCAATGGACCAAAGCAGATCAAGGCCAAGGCTGTGTCATAGGAAAGACATGGATGATTTCATGACATCAACATTGACAAGAGTGTGATTGACCCAGGAAATACTTTCAGCTGGAATAACAGATGAGGAGACATTGAGTCTAGACATAAGTATATTTCAGAATTAAGCCTGGTTTAGCAGACTGGGTAGATTAAAAGCATCTGAGTGGAAAACTTTAACATCATCTTTTGTCTCTAACAGAGAAAGGAGGTAAAAAAAAGATTCAGTTATTTGGAGACAACCTAAGTCTTTTCCATCTTAAGAAACCAGAATCTGTAACTGCCAGCTTGCTACTGAGTCTTTAAGGGCAGAAGTGATCTCCTTATTAATTCAGGGTCACTGACGACTTTATCTGTGGATAAAACCACATGAGACGACCAGACCCAGGGATCCTTTGCCAACCAGACCCAAGGATCTCTCCGGAATCCAGTTTAATAGAGGTCATCTCTTTGGAGTTCTCATGTTCCATTTTAACAGAATTTTCTTTCTTTATATGTTATTATAGATGTTTCTTTGGTAGCAAAGGCTTCTAAAGAGCCATGATACTGATCATTTTAATTTGTTTTATTGAAGCTATTCCAGCATTTTTATCAACCCAAAACTGTCAATCTCTGGCCCCTTTCCCAGTCAGTTATAGCTTTCTGGAAGTGTAGTGACCAGAACATGTTCTTCCTCAAGGGTAACATTATACTTTCTATTTTCATTCTAATACACTTCTTGGCTATGCCAAGAACACTCTGGCCTTTTTTCTCTGCAGCTACATACAGAGTCTTCAAGACCTGAGACTGCATGGTCCCTTAGAAACAGTTCAGTTCAGCCACTATTTATTGAACTCTCAGAATACAAAAGAAGCAAAAGGCTCAGTTTAGTCCTCAAGTAGCTACAATCCTTCTAAAGACATAAATTCATGAATATATTGAATAATAACCAGTGCAATGCATTACTAAGTGTCATAGGCTAGATTGCAAGTATAGAAATTCAAAAGAATCCCAGTACTTTATTTTAAAACAAATATATAGATGGGTTATAGTAAAGGTAATGCAATTATTCAATAAATGTAATTATTGAATAATAAATTATGGCACTGAAGAGATAAGGCTATCTAACATGTGAGCCAGAAGAATTTCTTTTACATTTAATCTCACACCAGAGATGACAAATACAGAGCATGTGTATTTCTCTGCCTTCTAAAATAAATACTAGATCACAGCCTCTTCTTCCTCACTGAAATTTTATCAGTTCAGTCCTAATGGCCATCACCATCTATCAGAAATTAGCATTGAAAACTGCTCTTTGTTTGTCAACCTGAACTCAGGTCTCACCATGGTAGTTGTTATTCAGTTGCTCAGTCTTGTCCGACTCTTTGTGACCCCATGGACTGCAGCACGCCAAGCTTCCCTGTCCTTCACTGTCTCCCAGAGATTGCTCAAACCCATGTGCATTGAGTCAGTGATGCTATCTAATCATCTCATCCTCTGCTACCCGCTTCTCCTCTTGCCCTCAATCTTTCCCAGCAGCAGGGCCTTCCACAGCCTGGATAAACCATGTGGAAGAAATTCTTGGGATGCCTCCATCTTTATGATTCTAATGAGCTCAACTCAGTAATCATTACAACTATGGAAGAAGACCTTCATTTACAAATAGAAGTGGAAGACATGAGTATTGTCTCAGTCCAATGTGCCAGCTGTGACCAAAAAAAAAAAAAAAAAAGCATAATGTATTCTGGTAATGGGAAAGCTGTTTACTTAAGTAACCATGTATTAAAAGGCATTGTATAAGTGTTTTTCAGAGAAATGGAGAAAATAGGATGTGTATGGTTTTTCCAGTGGTCATGTATGGATGTGAGAGTTGGACAGTGAAGAAAGCTGAGTGCCAAAAAATTGATGCTTTTGAACTGTGGTGTTGGAGAAGACTCTTGAGAGTCCCTTGGACTGCAAAGAGATCCAACCAGTCCATTCTGAAGGAGATCAGCCCTGGGATTTCTTTGGAAGGAATGATGCTAAAGCTGAAACTCCAGTACTTGGCCACCTCATGCAAAGAGTTGAGACCCAATGCTTGGAGGGATTGGGGGCAGGAGGAGAAGGGGATGACAGAGGTTGAGATGGCTGGATGGCATCACTGACTCAATAAGCGTGAGTCTGAGTGAACTACGGGAGTTGGTGATGGACAGGGAATCCTGCTGTGCTGCGATTCATGAGGTCGCAAAGAGTTGGACACGACTGAGCGACTGAACTGAAATGAACTGAACTGAACTGATACAGCAACTTATTAAATGGACTCGATCCATGTGTCAATACATTTTAACCTCAAAAATAATATGTTAATTTAAAAGGCACTTGCAAAAGAAATATTTTTAATATGTACAACTCTGCACTGTATAAGCGAAAAGCAAAGGAGAAAAGGAAAGATATACCCATTTGAATGCAGAGTTCCAAAGAATAGCAAGGAGAGATAAGAAAGCCTTTCTCAGTGATCAGTGCAAAGAAATAGAGGAAACCAATAGAATGGGAAAGATTATAGAGATCTCTTTAAGAAAATTTGAGATACCCAGGGACATTCCATGCAAAGATAGACACAATGAAGGACAGAAATGGTGTATGGACCCAAAAAAAGCAGAAGATAGTAAGAAGAGGTGGCAAGAACACACAGAAAACTGCACAAAAAAAGATCTTCATGACCCAGATAATCATGAAGGTGTGATCACTCAACTAGAGCCAGACATCCTGGAATGTGAAGTCAAGTGGGCCTTAGGAAGCATCATTATGAACAAAGCTAGTGAAGGTGATAGAATTCCAGTTGAGCTATTTCAAATCCTAAAAGATGCTGCTGTGAAAGTGCTGCACTCAATATGCCAGCAAATTTGGAAAACTCAGCAGTGGCCAAAAGGACTGGAAAATGTCAGTTTTCATTCCAATCCCAAAGAAAGGCAATGCCAAAGAATGTTCAAACTACCACACAATTGCACTCATCTCACACGCTAGTAAAGTAATGCTCAAAATTATCCAAGACAGGCCTCAACAATACATGAACCATGAACTTCCAGATTCTCAAGCTGGTTTTAGAAAAGGCAGAGGAATCAAAGATCAAATTGCCAACATCCACTGGATCATCAAAAAAGCAAGAGAGTTCCAGAAAAACATCTATTTCTGCTTTATTGACTATGCCAAAGCCTTTGACTGTGTGGATCACCACAAACTGTGGAAAATTCTGAAAGAGATGGGAATACCAGACCACCTGGCCTGCCTCCTGAGAAATCTGTATGCAGGTCAGGAAGCAACAGTTAGAACTGGACATTGAACAACAGACTGGTTCCAAATAGGAAAAGGAGTATATTAGGGCTGTATATTGTCACCCTGCTTATTTAACTTCTATGCAGAATAGATCATGAGACACGCTAGACTGGAAGAAACACAAACTGGAATCAAGATGGCCAGGAGAAATATCAATAACCTCAGATATGCAGATAACACCACCCTTATGGCAGAAAGTGAAGAGGAGCTAAAAAGCCTCTTAATGAAAGTGAAGAGGAGAGTGAAAAAGTTGGCCTAAAGCTCAACATTCAGAAAACCAAGATCATGGCATCCAGTCCCATCACTTCATGGCAAATAGATGGGGAAACAGTGCAAACAGTGAGTGAGTGAGTAAGTGAAGTTGCTCAGTCATGTCCAACTCTTTGCCACCCCGTGAATTTTAGCCTACCAGGCTCCTCCATCCATGGGATTTTCCAGGCAAGAATACTGGAGTGGGTTGCCATTTCCTTCTCCAGGTCTTCCCCACCCAGGGATTGAACCCAGGTCTCCCACACTGTAGGCAGACACTTTACTGTCTGAGCCACCAGGGAAGTCCTAAGTGGAAACAGTGGTAGACTTTAGTTTAAGGGGCTCCAAAATCACTGCAAATGGTGACAGCAGCCATAAAATTAAAAGACACTTACTCCTTGGAAGGAAAGTTATGACCAACCTAGACAGCATATTAAAAAGCAGAGACATTGCTTTGCCAACAATGGTCCATCTAGTCAAGGCTATGGTTTTTCCAGTGGTCATGTATGGATGTGAGAGTTGGACTGTAAAGAAAGCTGAGCGCCAGAAAATTGATGCTTTTGAACTGTGGTGTTGGAGAAGACTCTTGAGAGTCCCTTGGACTGCAAGGAGATCCAACCAGTCCATCCTAAAGGAGATCAGTCCTAAATATTCATTGGAAGGACTGATGTTAAAGCTGAAACTCCAATACTTTGGCCACCAATTTGAAAAATTGACTCTTTTGAAAAGACCCTGATGCTGGGAAAGACTGAAGGCAGGAGGAGAAAGGGACAACAGAGAATGAGATGGTTGGATGGCATCGCTGATTCAATGGACATGAATTTGAGTAAACTCTTGGAGTTGGTGATGGACAGGGAGGCCTGGCATGCTGCAGTCCATAGGGTTGAAAAGAATTGCACTCAATCAAGTGACTGAACTGAATTAAACTGATGCACTGTATTCACTGTAGGTAGAGAAATAATAAACATTTGATTATCTGAGGAGAGAAAAGGAAATGAGATTAGGTTAGGATTTAAAGAAGTTTCAACTAAAACTGGGATTTTCTTCTTTATTTTAAAAAGAGAAGTGAAGAAAAATGTGGTAAAATGCTAACATATGCTGAATCTGAGTAGTGAGTACACATGTGATTATTCAGATATTCTGTATGTTTTTCTAATATCTGAAACATTTAATTTTTATTTTATTTCCCAAATAATTTTTAAGGTATAAAACTTTTCCTCAAGGTTCATCTGTTGGTCTGCTTTTAATTGCCAAGACAACTTTTAGCAAATAGAGGTAAATATAAAAAAAACTTTCTTTGGGAATTTTGCCAATCAACCCACCCCATAGCTGGACAATGGTAATTTTCTCTTCTTCAGAACTCCCTACCATGAGAACCAAGGACATCTTTTTGTAATTATTTCAGTTGTTGCAAATGTCTGCCTCTAAATTCATTTGTTCTGTTTTGCTTTTTTCATTGAACCAACAGTGATTATGTTTTTTCACATCCCTACCACATTTCCCTGCAGTTCCTTTCAAGTCCATCAGTGTTGGGTGGATACCAAGGCTCAAGGGTTGACTAGATAGGCAGTAATAAAACTTGGATTCCAGTCTTAGGTTTATCAATTTGCATATTATTTACTTAGCTATTCATAGCCTTGGGTTATGATTAAGTGCCTCAGTTTCAACAAGCATGATATGGAAATAATGCCATTTCTAATTGTGTAGGATTGCTGGGGGGTATTAAAACAATTTTTTTTAAAGAAATTTGTTGTAAAAACACCAAACAAAGCAATCTCCATCTTCTCAATAATCCCTGACTTTGTTCACTCCATCCTATGATTCATTCAAATCATTCAATAAACAGATACTCATTCTGCACATGCAAAATGCAGAAAACTGTGAAGAACTCAGGTACTCTAGAACATGCTAAGTCATTCTTTTCCACACAGCATATAAGCTAAGGGGAAAAATAATTTCAGTAGAAATAAAAGATGTTTTATCCAAGAGAACATTCCAAACAACAAAGTTGACCCTAAGACCACATGGGGTTATAGATGAGCAAAAACTTTAAAAGCTAATAGCAAGTATGGTCCAAAGAATTAAACAGGACAAAAATGATACTGTGTGATAACAGAGGACCTTATGTTGCATTCTTTGATACAGTCAGACTTTGTGATTAAATACACTAATGAAATTCCTCTCCCAAATTTTACATGACGGCCAAATTCTCTTTTCCAAATAAAATCATTAAACTTACAGACAAATAAATCCTCCCACAGTCTATTACCAAATTTAATTAGAAGTACATAATTTATGTCTTAGCTCATATGGACTGCTGTAACAAAATACCATAGACTGGGTTGCTTAGAAACAACAGAACTTCCTCACAATCTGGAGGCTGGATGTCTGAGATCAGAGTGCCCACATGGTCAAATGCAGATCCTCTTCCAGGACGCAGATTTCTCTTTGCATCCTCACTTCATGGAACTGATGATTAATTTAGTTTCAAATACAAAATTTGTTTTTCACATTGAATCACAAAATTTTCTTCTAAAAATAAATGCAGATCTCAATGAAGCAAACAAACCTGCTCCATGTTTGTAAAATACAAAGGATTTACTAAAAAGGAAACTGAAGTTTTATTTCAAAATTAGGCAGAAAAGTGAAAGCTGAAGATACTGAACTACATTCAGTTGACTGAATATAAAAATTGAAGTTTGTTTTTATAGTTAAAATCTGGATTGTTTTCCTTTTCTTTTATATTTAACATGCATATTTCTAGATGATCAGTTTTAATGACTCAATTATTATTGGTATCTCTATTGAATTGGGATAGGTCAATTTCTGAGGTACCTCCATGAACAAAATATATTTTTTCATAATTATTATTACTTCATATTTTGGTCAGATTAGATTGTTTTTTAGTCAGTTCTCTAAGTTAGTATTATCTGACTGTCTTCATATAGATTTCATTTTCACAAGCAATATTGAGTCAACTTATACCTTGACTAAAAATTATTGTTAAGATGTCAAGAATACATCTAGATGTTTAGCAACTCTTGAGTTCTCACCTTACAATTGCCATCAAGAAACATATTTTCCATCTATGCTTTATTTAAAGGAGATATCTCTATCTCTCTAGTGAAATTTTTGATACTTTTACTTTAGGCTTAAGCCAGAGATAAGTAGCTAAATGCCTAAGGCAGCCAGAAAGGTGAGAGAAATAAACTGTTTATGAATTTAGTCTATAAGAAAGTAGGAAATTATGAGGGGCTGAAATTGTGAGGGGCTACAGTAGAGCCAGAATGTGTTCTAAAGGCATTTAAATATGCACCATTTTTCTGTGCATGACCAAGTTAAACATACCTGAAGGTACAGCCTGCAGACCTGCAGTTTATTGACTGCTTGCCTGCTGCTGCTGCTGCTGCTGCTGCTGCTGCTGCTGCTAATTCGCTTCAGTCGTGTTCGACTCTGTGCGACCCCACAGACAGCAGCCCATTGGGCTCCACCGTCCCTGGGATTCTCCAGGCAAAAACACTGGAGTGGTTTGCCATTTCGTTCTCCAATGCATGAGAGTGAAAAGTGAAAATGGTCGCTCAGTCGAGTCCGACTTTTAGCAACCCCATGGACTGCAGCCTACCAGGCTCCTCCGTCCATGGGAGTTTCCTGGCAAGAGTACTGGAGTGGAATGCCATTGCCTTCTCCGGACTGCTTGCCTAGATTACTATAATGTTCTTGACATACATTAGCTTGACACAAATCTTCAGATTCTAATTATTGTTATAAAAGAGGTGGGAAAAAAGTGAAAGTGTTAGTCAATCTGTCCTGTCTGACTTTTTGCGACCCTATGGACTGTAGCCTACCAAGCTCCTCTGTTCATGGAATTCTCCAGGAAAGATCATTAGAGTAGGTAGCCATTCCCTTTTCCAGGGGATCTTTCTGACCCAGGGACTAAAGCCAGGGCTCCTGCATTGTAGGCAGAATCTTACTATCTGAGCCACCAGAAAAGTGCAAAAATGGTGAGTACCACTAAATAACTAAAAAAAATATATTTTGCAAATGATCAAAGCCAAAATCAGATTGATTATATTCTTTGCAGCCAAAGATGGAGAAGCTCTATACAGTCAACAAAAACAAGACCAGGAGCTGACTGTGGCTCAGATCATGAACTACTTATTGCCAAATTCAGACTTAAATTGAAGAAAGTAGGGAAAACCACTAGACCATTCAGGTATGACCTAAATCAAATCCCTTATGATTATACAGTGGAAGTGAGAAATAGATTTAAGGGAATAGGTCTGATAGATAGAGTGCCTGATGAAATATGGACAGAGGTTTGTGACATTGTACAGGAGACAGGGATCAAGATCATCCCCATGGAAAAGAAATGCAAAAAACAAAATGGCTGTTTGAGGAGGCCTGACAAATAGCTCTGAAAAGAAGAAGCAAAAAGCAAAGGAGAAAAGGAAAGATATACCCATTTGAATGCAGAGTTCCAAAGAATAGCAAGGAGAGATAAGAAAGCCATCGTCAGTGATCAATGCAAAGAAGTAGAGGAAAACAATAGAATGGGAAAGACTAGAGATCTCTTCAAGAAAATTATACATACCAAGGGAATATTTCATGCTAAGATGGGCTCAATAAAGGACAGAAATGGTAGGGACCTAACAGAATAAGAACATAGTAAGAAGAGGTGACAAGAATACACAGAATAACTATACAAAAAAGACCTTCACAACCCAGATAACCACGATAGTATGATCACTCACCTAGAGCCAGACACCTGGAATGTGAAGTCAAGTGGGCATTAGGAAGCATCACTACGAACAAAGCTAGTGGAGGTGATGGAATTCCAGTTGTGCTATTTCAAATCTTGGAAGATGATGATGTGAAAGTGCTGCCCTCAATATGCCAGCAAATTTGGAAAACTCAGCAGTGGCCAAAAGGACTGGAAAAGGTCAGTTTTCATTCCAATCCCAGAGAAAGGCAATGCCAAAGAATGCTCAAACTACTGCACAATTGCACTCATCTCACATGCTAGTAAAGTAATGCTCAAAATTCTCCAAGCCAGGCTTCAGCAATATGTGAACAGTGAACTTCCAGGTGTTCAAGTTGGTTTTAGAAAAGACAGAGGAACAACAGATCAAATTGCCAACATCTGCTGGATCATGGAAAAAGCAAGAGAGTTCCAGAAAAACATCTATTTCTGCTTTATTGACTATGCCAAAGCCTTTGACTGTGTGGATCACAATAAACTGTGGAAAATTCTGAGAGAGATGGGAATACCAGACCACTTGACCTGCTTCTTGAGAAACTTAGATGCAGGTGAGGAAGCAACAGTTAGAGCTAGACATGGAACAGACTGGTTCCAAATAGGAAAAGGAGTCCATCAAGGCTGTATATTGTCACCCTGCTTATTTAACTTCTATGCAGAGTACATCAAGAGAAACGCTGGACTGGAGGGAGCACAAGCTGGAATCAAGATTGCCAGGAGAAATATCAATAACCTCAGATATGCAGATGATACCACCCTTACGGCAGAAAGTGAAGAATTAAAGAGCCTCTTGATGAAAGTGAAGAGGAGAGTGAAAGAGGAGAGTGAAAAAGTTGTCCTAAAGCTCAACATTCCGAAAACTAAGATCATGACATCTGATCCCATGACTTCATGGCAAACAGATGGGGAAACAGTGGAAAGAGTGTCAGACTTTCTTTTTGGGGGCTCCAAAATCACTGCAAATGGTGATTGCAGCCATGAAATTAAAAGACGCTTACTCCTTGGAGGAAAAGTTATGACCAACCTAGACAGAATATTAAAAAGCAGAGACATTACTTTGTCAGCAGAGGTCTGTCTAGTCAAGGCTATGGTTTTTCCAGTGTTCATGTATGGATGTGAGAGTTGGACTATAAAGAAAGCTGAGGGCCAAAGAATTGATGCTTTTGAAGTGTGGTGTCAGAGAAGACTCTTGAGAGTTCCTTGGACTGCAGGGAGATCCAACCAGTCCATCCTAAAGGAGACCAGTCCTGAGTTTTCATTTGTAGAACTGATGTTGAAGCTGAAATTCCAATACTTTGGCCACCTGATGCAAAGAGCTGACTCATTGGAAAAGACCCTGATGGTGGGTCTTTTTCAAAGACTGAGAGGAGGAGGAGAAGGGGATGACAGAGGATGAGATGATTGGATGGCATCACCGACTCAATAGACATGGGTTTGGGTGGACTCTGGGATTGGTGATGGACAGGGAGGCCTGGCGTGCTGTGATTCATGGGGTCGCAAAGAGTCGGACACGACTGAGCGACTGGACTGGACTGAACCTGTTGTTCTACTATTATGCTAGCTATTATGATTAATCGAAAGAAGTATAAGGTGTGGCTTCCTTTTTTAAGGAATGAGAAGAGAAAGGAGCAATTATTGGGCACCTGCTATGTGCAAAACATTATGTAAATAAAACAGAAATAGTATATCTTTACCTATCACAACTTCATAATTAACTTATTTGTTTTATTCATTCATTCAACAAACATTTATTAAGATAATCTACATATTGGATACTTCCCTAAAGAGGAAGAGTTTAGAGATGAAGGAAATGAAAGGCAGAAATATCAGGAAATTTGCTCAAAGCCTAGGATTCAACCTCATACCTTTCTCAGCCCATGGTCTTTTCCCCAAAGGAAAGTGCAGAGGAAGAGGATGACCATAGCGTGAATCTGACATGACTTTGAATTCTACCCTCGCACTTTGGAGCTACAGTCTTTTTTTCTGTGTTGCGCTTCTTACTGTCTCTCTTAGAGTATTATGGCAACAGAAAGGGCTTTATAACCAGCCCTGGCTTTTTGATGGATAGAAAAAAATTCCACGTTGAATTCTACCTGAAATTGTATTCCCACTGTGCAAACTCATTGATTCTGTGATACTTCCTGTGTAGCCATGTCAAAGAACTTCCTGCCTTCAGAGACTAAGGTTTTGCTATTTAACTGGAGAAGGCAATGGCAACCCACTCCAGTACTCTTGCCTGAAAAATCCCGTGGATGAAGGAGCCTGGTAGGCTGCAGTCCATGGGGTCACAAAGAGTCGGACACTTACTGAGCGACTTCACTTTCACTTTTCACTTTCATGCATTGGAAAAGGAAATGGCAGCCCATTCCAGTGTTGTTGCCTGGAGAATCCCAGGGACGATGGAGCCTGGTGGGCTGCCATCTGCGGGGTTGCAGAGTCGGACACGACTGAAGCGACTTAGCAGCAGCAGCAGCAGCAGCAGCAGCAGCAGCATATGTGGCGATGGCACCCCACTCCAGTACTCTTGCCTGGAAAATCCCATGGACGGAGGAGCCTGGTAGGCTGCAGTCCATTGGGTCGCAAAGAGTCAGACACAACTGAGCGACTTCACTTTCACTTTTCACTTTCATGCATTGGAGAAAGAAATGGCAACCCATTCCAGTGTTCTTGCCTGGAGAATTCCAGGGACAGAGGAGCCCAATGGGAGTCGGACAGGACTGAAGCGACGCAGCAGCAGCAGCAGCAGCAGCAGCATATGTGGGGAGAAGGCAATGACACCCCACTCCAGTACTCTTGCCTGGAGAATCTCAGGGGCAGGGCAGCCTGGTGGGCTGCCTGTCTATGGGGTCACACAGAGTAGGACATGACTAAAATCACTTAGCAGCAGCAGCATATGTGGATTAAGCTGATAAAGTTGCTCCCTTGCCCTTCCCCCTATATTTACATATATATAGACATACATAGTGGAGAAGGCAATGGCACCCCACTCTAGTACTTTTGCCTGGAAAATCCCATGGGCGGAGGAGTCTGGTAGGCTGCAGTCCACGGGGTTGTGAAGAGTCAGACACGACTGAGCAACTTGACTTTCACTTTTCACTTTCATGCATTGGAGAAGGAAATGGCAACCCACTCCAGTGTTCTTGCCTGGAGAATCCCAGGGACAGGGGAGCCTGGTGGGCTGCCGTCTATGGGGTCGCACAGAGTCGGACATGACTGAAGCGACTTAACGGCAGCAGCAGACATATATATATATGTTATTACCAGCAATGAGTAGACCATTGTTCAAAATGAATAATAGTTTTGGCTTTGAGGTTGTTATTTCATGACTAACATAATAGATTCAGCTGTTTTTGTCTGAGCTGTTGGCATATTTTGGAGTACACTAACTATTAACCATCAATCGAACAGTTCCTTTCTACCTTGTACTGGCAGGATGTTAACTAAAGACCAAAAGTTCTTTAAGGACAGAGGCTAGAACTCCTTTCATTTATTTACTTATTTTAATCCCTCGCAGCACAGGAAAAGCTGCTGATGAATGAGCTGGTGGGGGCGTAGATAAAGAGGCTAGTCCTTCTCCAGATGGTCTCTAAATTCGAACAAGTCATTTTTTAAGGGAAGCCCATATCTCAGGGATTCATTTTCCCTCCTGTTTGACAAATTTCAAATGTTTCAGGACATGATGCAGTGCCCTGGCATTCAATCAAGGTTTGATGGATGGGGAGAGGTGAGTATATGTTTGGAATAGGAACACTTGTAATTGAATGTTGTGTTACTGTTCGTCAAGTTCTGTGGCTTAGGCATAAAAGAAACTAAATAAAATTCTTAACCACCAAAGTGTCAGTTTAGGAAATTATCTAAAAACTTTTTCTAGGAGAAAGGAGGATACATTGCTATTTCTCCCACCAGGGGAATTTGTTAACACACTTCAATTTCTATCAATCATTACTTTCTTGATCATACTTATATTTCTTAATGTAGCATCCAGTTTATATCCTCAAGGGTACATTTCATCTGGTTTATATCAAGCTAATTGGCAATTTTACTCTGTGTTGACCTTATTTCTCATCTGTAGCTATTATTTGCAACTACCTCTTTGAACACTAAGTTCTTTGGATAGTGACCCTGATTTTGTCTATTAGCCTTTCACATAGAAAAGAATTGACATTATTGCATTGGGGAAAGCATAACTGCCCTCTGCCTGTTGTTTTTCCTGTGGGCATCATACGATGCACTTGACTCATTTTTTTGTTCTGGCTTTGCCTTTCCAGAGAGAACCCATAAGAGCTGATTTGCCCTGAGCTAATAGAGCACTAACATTGCTGGAACCTTCACATCTTCAATTCCATTCAGCTTTAGCTTCACAGCAGGCTTTAAGTCTTCTCTTCCTATGTGTATACAGCAGCCATACTGATGTACATAGCTTCTTCCAAAACTCAGCAAGCAATTTCCCAACATAATAACTAACATTATCAAGTGCTTATCCTTTCATCTTCACAACAACCCAAAGAAGTAGGTATTGTTATTATTCCTCTTTTACAGATGAGAAACCATGTTCTTAACCACTACAATGCTTTCAGCGTCACTCTCTCAAACCAATGCACCTTTACACAGTTTCCTTCTGTGTTTCAATCAGTCTTGCCTTTATTTCTCTACCTCCATAGCCTTCCAAGCTTCTACTTTACCTTTAAGATCCGTTTTGAATGCTCTGTGAACTTTTTGAATCCACTCCAAAGCTTTGATCATTACCGTTTTGTGCTGAAACTATACTACCAACCACAAAACTTTAGTACTGCTCACCTCACACTTCCTGTTATTTTGTTTTTTTACATATCATCTTCTCTTATCAAATTATACTGACTTTGAGAGCAGGAGCTTGGATTGTTTACCTTTAATCCTTGTCTTATTTGCTCAATAACTGGCCCATCTCAGGGTTACTTTCTATCTGCTGAATTTCTTCTTGATATGAATTGTAATTGTCCATTTCTTTGTATGTCTAGTGATTTTTTTATTGGATCCCAGTCATCATTGCTTTTACATTGCAGAGACTCTATTCTGTCATCTTCTTCTGAAAAGTACTGATTCTTATATCGACAGTTCAATTGCTGGCTGGTCCCTGTGTACTGGAGGGTTTCCCAAGTGGCACTAGTGATGAAGAATCCACCTGCCAATGCAGGAGACATAAGAGATGCAGGTTCAGTCCCTGGGTCGGGAAGATCCCCTGGAGAAGGGAAGGGCTGCCCACTCCAGTATTCTTGCCTGGAGAATTCCATGGACAGAGGAGCCTAGCAGGCTATGGTCCATAAGGTTACAGACTCAGACATTAACAGCATGCATGCTCTGTGTACTGGAATGACTTGGTTTTATGTTTTGTTATCAAGATCCATGCAAAGTTTAATGCATATTCCAAGTGTTTCAATACCCAAACCCTGTCATCTGTGCAAATCTGTCTAAATGAGCTTTGAGTAGTTCCACCCTGAATGCATACAGCCCGATCCTCAGTCACAGATTCATAGGGGACACCACACATAGATTTCTGGAGCCTCCATTCTGCCTAGTTCCCTGACTTCGATACCTTATCCTGCCAAATCCAGTCATTTCAGTTGTCTGAAATTAGCATCTCAATCTCCTGAGCTCACTGGCTGCTGCCATGCTATTCTCAGATACCAGCTCCCTGCATCATTATCAGAAATCATTCCCAGGCACTGTTGAGCAATCAGAAGTCCCATGTATCATTTACCTTGCCCTCTGAATTACAGTGTTATGCCTGTTGATGTCCAGTGCCTGAAACGTTGCCTGATATGTTCTGTCCCAGTTTTACAGTTGATTATGGTAGAATTAAGATTGCCAGGAGAAATATCAATAACCTCAGATATGCAGATGACACCACCCTTATGGTAGAAAGTGAAGAGGAACTAAAAAGCTAAAAAGCCTCTTGATGAAAGTGAAAGTGGAGAGTGTAAAACTTGGCTTTAAGCTCAACATTCAGAAAACGAAGATCATGGCATCTGGTCCCATCACTTCATGGCAAATAGACGGGGAAACAGTGGATACAGTGTCAGACTTTCTTCTTTGGGGCTCCAAAATCACTGCAGATGGTGACTGCAGCCATGAAATTAAAAGATTCTTACTCCTTGGAAGGAAAGTTATGACCAACCTAGATAGCATATTCAAAAGCAGAGGCATTACTTTGCTAACAAAGGTCCATCTAGTCAAGGCTATGGTTTCTCCAGTGGTCATGTATGGATGTGAGAGTTTGGACAGTGAAGAAAGCTGAGCACAGAAGAATTGATGCTTTCAAACTGTGGTGTTGGAGAAGATGCTTGAGAGTTCCTTGGACTGCAAGGAGATCCAACCAGTCCATTCTGAAGGAGATCAGCCCTGGGTGTTCTTTGGAAGGAATGATGCTAAAACTGAAACTCCAGTACTCTGGCCACCTCATGTGAAGAGTTGACTCATTGGAAAAGACTCTGATGCTGGGAGGGATGAGGACAGGAGGAGAAGGGGACGACAGAGGATGAGATGGCTGGATGGCATCACGGACTTGATGGACATGAGTCTGAGTGAACTCCGGGAGTTGGTGATGGACAGGGAGGCCTGGCATGCTGAGATTCATGGGATCGCAAAGAGTCGGACACGACTGAGCCACTGAACTGAGCTGAACTGATGGCAGAAGAAGCTGTCTGGTATCAGTTATAACAGTATAGTCAGATGCAAAAATCTACTCTCTTACTGATCTTCATTTCTATATTCCCAGCACTTCCTATAGTTGATCCTTGAAATACATGGGGTTAGTACTATGTGTTTTGAAAACAATCCTCATATAAGTGGACTCATCTAGGTGAAACTCCTGTTTTTCAATGGCCAGCTGCTGGAGACTAGGAAATAATCACTAACCAGCAATAAATCTTTACTTAACAAAAGACTGACAAAATGATACTTTCGATGAGTTATACTAATCTAGATAAGTAATATTTTTATTATTTTGTGATATCACCAAAAAGATTTTATTCTGATGTAAAATTAATTTACTAAAATTAATAGGGGAAGGAGAGAATTTTCTCTGGGAGTTTTCATTTGCTTCCCTTTATTTATAATGAATATAATTGTCTAGTCCTATGGTGATAGATAAATACTTAGGCAAATTAAATTGAAAATCTAGGTTAACAGGAGTGCTTCAGAGAATGTAATTTTCTGTTAATATAATTTTTACGCCCAATGAGGGTTAACAGAAAATCCTTGTTTTGTTTCTTATTACTGAGAATGTCTGTGAAATAAAGCAAATCACTTTCCTTCAAAGAAACATATAACATACATATGTTACTTTATAACATACAGTAAATCTGAGACAGATCTTCCTTCAGTGCCTCTGGATATCAATCCACACTGTCCAGTCCAGACCTGGAACACACTCACAGAAGGAAAAAAATATCCAGGAAACTCCTCTAAATTAAGACTTCACCAAATTCTGGTTATACGCAACATGGGCGTTTTTGGGAAATGAGTATGACCCTATTACCAGGTTCAAGGATTATTCCAAAGACAAATGAATATTCTCTCCAACATTTTTTATAAAGAAGATGCCAGATTTTGTAGAACAAATTGAAGGAATACTCAATTCCTTTCCCTGTTTCTGGCCAACATCAGAGGAAAAGCAAGACTCCAGCTCTCTGAGATCCCTGAACTGTCTCCTGATGCAAAGCTGCAGCTGAAGGAATCCTGGACCAGTTTCTGAGGAGAAGGTTCCCCTGCTGCGGTACTTTGTCTCTTCTCACTTACAGCCCCTCACGAACAAGGGAGCCCACAAGTCACTTTGCTGGCTGAGGAGCAAACCTTGCTCCCTTTCCTTTTTATTTACTTATTTTTAAACTTACCTTATTTGAGACTTATTTGACTCCTTGATGTTGTCAATTATAGCTTTCATCACTTCTGAAAAATCTTCAATCATTATTCTCTTCAAATATATCTCTGCTGCATTTATTTCTCTTATTCTATTTTCCATGTCTCTTTATCTTTCTTTTATATTATCCATCTGTTTATATTTCCTGCATGCAGTCTGCATACTTCTTCTGATCTACCTTCCAACTTATTAATTCTCTCTGTAGCTCATTTAAACTGTCATCAAATGTATCCCCTGGGTGTTCATTACAGTGCTACTCAAAGTGTATCTTTCAGAGAAATGGCACTGCTGTCACCTGGGATCTTATTAGAAATGACATTTCTTGGGCCTGACTTCAGACCAACTAAGTCAGAAACTATGCAAGTAGGGTCCAGGAAACTGCTTTGACAAAGCCTAACCATCAAATTTTCACACATGTTAAGTTATAATAAGCAGTTATTCACAATATTATACTTTTTAAATTTTATAAATTCTATTTAATTGTTTTTAAAATGTGGTTGGTCATTCTTTGTTTTCTCTTTCCTGGAACATTTTTTGAAGTTTGTCTTCTACGTCTTTAAACATAATAACCATATTAGTTTTCTATTCTAATATTCTAATCATTTGGGGACATGTTTCTGCTTTATGCTGTTTCCTCTGGTCTCATGCACAGTATCACATTTCCTTCTAAACTTAATGTTTTGGGGTTTTGTTTGTTTGTCTGTTTGTAAAATGCTCATTTTCTTTCAAAATTGCTTCTGGATGTACTTTGAGGCCTGGGATGAAGGTGCATGCCCCCAGAGACAACTTGCACTTTTGTGCCATGTTTATAAGGGTACTCTAGATTATAGAGTGGTTAAATTTACAGAACCACTCATGTAAGCTGCCAATACATTTGAGAAGTAGCTAGTGGTTAAAACCTCTTAGAGTAATTTTTTTTTCTCCTGATCTGATTAGTTGGATGACAAATTTCCATTCAGTGCCCAGAGGCTACAGGAGAAGGTAGAACTACAGTGGATTACACTGAAGATTTTTAAAGAGATGAGAAACTTGTATGCAGGTCAAGATGCAACAGTTAGAACAGGACATGAAACAATGGACTGGTTCCAAATTGGGAAAGAAGTACATCAAGACTGTATATTGTCACCCTGCATATTTAACTTATATGCAAAGTTCAGTTCAGTCGCTCAGTCATGTCCGACTCTTTGTGACCCCATGGACTGCAGCACGCCAGGCCTCCCTGTCCATCACCAACTCCCAGAGTTTACTCAAACTCATGTCCATCGAGTTGGTGATGCCATCCAACCATCTCATCCTCTGTCGTCCCCTTCTCCTCCTGCCTTCAATCTTTCCTAGCATCAGAGTCTTTGATAATTAGTCAATTCTTCACATCAGGTGGCCAAAATATTAGAGTTTCAGCTTCAACATCAGTCCTTCCAATGAATATTCAGGACTGATTTCCTTTAAGGACTGGTTGGATCTCCTTGTAGTCCAAGGGACTCTCAAGAGTCTTCTTCAAAACTACAGTTCAAAAGCATCAATTCTTCGGTGCTCAGCTTTCTTTATAGTCCAACTTTTGCATCCATACATGACTACTGGAAAAACCATAACTTTGACTAGATGGACCTTTGTTGGCAAAGCAATGTCTCTGTTTTTTAATATGCTGTCTAGGTTGGTCATAACTTTTCTTCCAAGGAGTAAGCATTTTTTAATTTCATGGCTGCAATAACCATCTGCAGTGACTTTGGAGCTCAAAGAAAAATAAAGTTTGTCACTGTTTCCCCATCTATTTCCCATGAAGTGATGGGACCAGATGCCATGATCTTCATTTTCTGAATGTTGAGTTTTAAATCCCCTTGTTCACTTTCTTCTTTCACTTTCATCAAGAGGCACTTTAGTTCGTCCTCACTTTCTGCCATAAGAGTGGTGTCATCTGCATATCTGAGGTTATTGATATTTCTCCTGGAAATCTTGAATCCAGCTTGTACTTCAGCAGCTTGTGCTTCATCCAGTCCAGCATTTCTCATATGCAGAGTACATCATGCCAAATGCTGGGCTGGATGAAATACAAGCTGGAATCAAGATTGCCAGGAGAAATATCAATAACCAAAATACATAATTGACACCACCCATATGGCAGAAAGTGAAAAGGAATTAAAGAACATCTTGATAAAAGTGAAAGAGGAGAATGAAAAAGTTGGTTAAAACTCAACCTTCAAAAAACAAAGATCATGGCATCTGGTCCCATCACTTCATGGCAAACAGATGGGGAAACAATGGAAACAATGACAGACTTTATTTTCTTGGGCTCCAAAATCACTGCAGATGGTAACTGCAGCCATGAAACTAAAAGACACTTGCTCCTTGGAAGAAAAGCAATAACAAACCTAGACAGAATATTAAAAAGCAAAAACATTACTTTGTTGACAAAGGTCTATATAGTCAAAGCTATGGTTTTTCCAGTAGTCACGCATGGATGTGAGAGTTGAACCATAAAGAAAGCTGAGGGCCAAAGAATTGATGCTTTTAAACTGTGGTGTTGGAGAAGACTCTTGAGAGTCCCTTGGACTGCAAGGAGATCCAACCAGTCCATCCTAAAGGAGATCAGTCCTGGGTGTTCATTGGAAGGACCAATACTTTGACCACCTCATGCAAAGAGTTGACTCATTGAAAAAGACTCTGATGCTGGGAGGGATTGGGGGCAGGAGGAGAAGGAGATGACAAAGGATGAGATGGTTATATGGCATCACCGACTCAACTGACATGAGTTTGAGCAAGCTCTGGGAGATGGTGAAGGACAGGGAAGCCTGGCTGCTGCAGTCCGTGGGGTAGCAAACAGTTGGACACAACTGAGCGACTGAACAACAGCCCTGAAGATCTCATTCTAGAGTCCCTTTATAGAGATACTCTCTTTAATTAGACCACCCACCTTTTTTGAGCCTGAGGCTTATTCTGCTATTGCTCAAGCTTAGGAGACCACTTAGTCCAAAGCTCAAAGTCACCATCTTCAGTAAATCACCTCGAAACAGCATCAGTACTTAGTTTTATTTAGATTTTAATCTGATCATTTATACCATTTTATCAGTACTTTCATGGCTTTAAGGTCACACATGTATGATACATACACAGAGAAAGCTGTGCTGGAGCTGACTTACATTGGTTCTCAATACTGAGCTCTTAACATCTCTTCCCAAGTATGCATTGTGGTGTAATGTTGGCACTTTAAAATCAGCTGTGGTGGGAGTGCTCATACCACAAAATTTGACAAATACAATAAATTGGTGTGCTTTTTTCTAGAAAGCCAACTATTGAATATTTAGCAGCACATAGCAATATACTTATACAGTCCCATATTTTTCTTACATTTCTCAGGAGGATTGGTCTATCTAGCAAATAGAATTGTTTTTGCTCCTTTCTCTCCGGTACTGCAGACCTTGCTTTCACTTGAAACCAACTGTGTTTACCTAAGATATATGCTAGTTTTCTTTTGCTTTTAATAGTTTCTCAAAAATAAATATTCAAAATAATTTAAATCTAGATCTAGACTCTCCTTTTTTGGTTTCCAATAACTTCATTTTAGTTTTCAAAAATACCCTCTCAGGTTGTTATTATTGTTATTTCTCTATTTTGTGGATGAAGAAACTGAGACTAATCAAGATTATATAACATGAAGTTATATAATTTATTTATTACATAAACATAAGGTTTATTACATAAACATAAGGTTTACACACCTAGAAAGAACCAGAGTGTGTTAGTCGCTCAGTCATGTCTGACTCTTTGCAACCCCATAGACTATAGCCCACCAGACTCCTCTGTCCGTGGGATTCTCCAGGCAAGAATACTGGAGTGGTTTGCCATTCCCTTCTCCAGGGGATCTTCCCAATCCAGGGAACAAACTCGGGTCTCCCACATTGTAGACAGATTCTTAACTGTCTGAGCCACCAGGGAAGCCCAGAGAGGGATAGAACAAAGTTTCAACTCAGGTCTAACTCTAAAGCCATCCTACCTCAAGTGACTCTTTTCTATTTCCTAAAACTGACTAGTTTTTCACAATCCTCTCTTACTAGTCTTTTCTTCTTCCATAGTCTTTTTTAATATCTACATTTTTTCCTTCTGTTTCAAAATAATAATTTTCCAAAGCATTTTCATGAAAAATAAAGCCAGGGCATGTTCCGGAGTTAATTTAGTCTTGGAAATGATGAGCATTATAGCCTCCTTTTTATAGATCCATATGTACAATGACATATCAAGAACTCTAAACAGGACTCCAATTATAAAAATCTCTCTAACTATATCGACAGCTTCCTGGTCAACTATCTCTTTAAACTCCAAATTAACTGCATGGAAATTCCTTTTATTTTTATTTTATTTCCCGCAATGCATTTCTGAAAATTGAGTTACAAAGAAACTTAGGAATAATGTTATGATTTGGATGCCATATTCTTAATGAGGCATTTATCATTAAATAAATTATGAATATCATCAATAATCTTTCTATAAAGTAAAGCTGCCAAGTTTTAAAATACTAAAACAGTACAAATGGACTGTATATTTGATTATTGAATAGACCATTGTACTATAGAAAAATTCACATCTTATGGAATATGCAATCCTGCTATCTCATAAATTTGATCTGAAACTAGTATTTGGCCATAACAAACATGATTAAACCTTCAAAGAGCCATTGACTTCTAGGACGTTAGAAGGACTTTGGACATTGGTGGAAACCCTCAAAGGGAGTAAGTGTGTTAATATGGCAACTCATAGATGATGACTATTGCCTTTACTTAATTTATATTTTAACTGTTGGTATTGCAACTCTATAATTTTATTTTTACTATAATTGTATAGCATGTCAAATTAAACCTGGTCTTTGTGGGCTTGTTATACAAACTATCATTTATTCATACCGATGCTGTTTGAAAACTAAACTCTGAATTTCAAGCAATCAGCTAAGAGATGAACACTAGAACTTGACACTCTACTTTATCTGACAAGTAGAACAAGAAGATTGGTTCAAACGCACACTGAAATCAGAAACTATATATAATTATATATATATCAGTTCAGTTCAGTTCACTGGCTCAGTTGTTTCCGACTCTTTGTGACCCCATGAATCGCAGCACACCAGGCCTCCCTGTCTATCACCAACTCCCAGAGTCCGCTCAGACGCATGTCCATTGAGTCAGTGATGCCATCCAGCCATCTCATCCTCTGTCGTCCCCTTCTCCTCCTGCCCCCAATCCCTCCCAGCATCAAGATCCTTTCCAATGAGTCAACTCTTTGCATGAGGTGGCCAAAGTACTGGAGTTTCAGCTTTAGCATCATTCCTTCCAAAGAACAGCCAGGGCTGATCTCCTTCAGAATGGACTCGTTGGATCTCCTTGCAGTCCAAGGGACTTTCAAGAGTCTTCTCCAACACCACAGTTCAAAAGCATCAATTCTTTTGTGCTCAGCTTTCTTCACTGTCCAACTCTCACATCCATACATGACCACTGGGAAAACCATAGCCTTGACTAGAGGGACTTTGGTTAGCAAAGTAATGTGTCTGCTTTAGAATATGCTACCTTAGTTGGTCATAATTTTTCTTCCAAGGAGCAAGCATCTTTTAATTTCATGGCTGCAGTCACCATCTGCAGTGATTTTGGAGCCCCAAAAAATAAAGTCTGACACTGTTTCCACTGTGTCCCCATCTATTTCTCATGAAGTGATGGGACTAGATGCCATGATCTTCGTTTTATGAATGTTGAGCTTTAAGCCAACTTTTTCACTCTCCACTTTCACTTTCATCAAGAGACTTTTTAGTTCCTCTTCACTGTCTGCCATAAGGGTGGTGTCATCTGCATATCTGAGGTTATTGATATTTCTCCTGGCAAACTTGATTCCAGCTTGTGCTTCTTCCAGCCCACCATTTCTCATGATGTACTCTGCATATAAGTTAAATAAGCAGGGTGACAATATACAGCCTTGACAGACTCCTTTCCCTATTTGGAACCAGTCTGTTGTTCCATGTCCAGTTCTAACTGTTGCTTCCTGACCTGTATATAGGTTTCTCAAGAGGCAGGCCAGGTGGTCTGGTATTCCCATCTCTCACAGAATTTTCTACAGTTTATTGTGATTCACACAGTCAAAGGCTTTGGCATAGTCAATAAAGCAGAAATAGATGTTTTTCTGGAACTCTCTTGCTTTTTCGATGATCGAGCAGATGTTGTCAATTTGATCTCTGGTTCCTCTGCCTTTTCTAAAACCAGCTTGAACATCAGGAAGTTCACCCTTCATGTATTGCTGAAGCCAAGCTTGGATAATTTTGAGCATTACTTTACTAGCATGTGAGATGAGTGCAATTGTGCAGTAGTTTGAGCATTCTTTGGCATTGCCTTTCTTTGGAAGTGGAATGAAAACTGACCTATTCCAGTCCTGTGGCACTGCTGAGTTTTCCAAATTTGCTGGCATATTGAGGGCACCACTTTCACAGCATCATCTTTTCAGGATTTGAAATAGCTCTACTCGAATTCCATCACCTCCACTAGCTTAGTTCATAGTAATGCTTTCCAAAGCCCACTTGACTTCACATTCCAGGATGTCTGGCTCTAGATTAATGATCACACCATCATGATTATCTGGGTCATGAAGATGTTTTTTGTACAGTTCTTCTGTGTATTCTTGCCACCTCTTCTTAATATCTTCTGCTTCTGTTAGGTCCAGACCATTTCTGTCCTTTATTGAGCCCATTATTGCATGAAATATTCCTTTGGTATCTCTAATTTTCTTGAAGAGATCTCTATTCTTTCCCATTCTGTTCTTTTCCTCTATTTCTTTGCATTGATCACTGAAGAAGGCCTTCTTATCTCTTCTTGCTATTCTTTGGAACTCTGCATTCAGATGCTTTTATCTTTCCTTTTCTCCTTTGCTTTTCACCTCTCTTCTTTTCACAGCTATTTGTAAGCCCCACCCCCCCAGACAGCCATTTTGCTTTTCTACATTTCTTTTTCATGGGATGGTCTTGATCCCTGTCCTGTACAATGTCACGAACTTCATTCCATAGTTCTTCAGATACTCTATCTATCAGATCTAGGCCCTTAAATCAATTTCTCACTTCCACTGTATAATCATAAGGGATTTGATTTAGGTCATACCTGAATGGTCTAGCAGTTTTCCCTACTTTCTTCAGTTTGAGTCTGAATTTGGTAATAAGGAGTTCGTGATCTGAGCCAGCCACAGTCAGCTCCTGGTCTTGTTTTTGTTGACTGTATAGAGCTTCTCCATCTTTGGCTGCAAAGAATATAGTCAATCTGATTTCAGTGTTGACCGTCTGGTGATGTCCATGTGTAGAGTCTTCTCTTGTGTTGCTGGAAGAGGGTGTTTGCATTTTCTTGGCAAAATTCTATTAGTTTGCCCTGCTTCATTCCACATTCCAAGGCCAAATTTGCCTGTTACTCCAGGTGTTTCTTGACTTCCTACTTTTGCATTCCAGTCCCCTATAATGAAAAGGACATCTTTTTTGGGTGTTAGTTCTAAAAGGTCCTGTAGGTCTTCATAGAACTATTCAACTTCAGTTTCTTCAGCATTACTGGTTGAGGCATAGACTTGGATTACGGTGATATTGAATGGTTTGCCTTGGTAATGAACAGAGATCATTCCATCGTTTTTGAGATTGCATCCAAGTACTGCATTTCGGACTCTTGTTGACCATGATGGCCACTCCATTTCTTCTGAGGGATTCCTGCCTGCAGTAGTAGATATAATGGTCATCTGAGTTAAATTCACCCATTCCAGTCCATTTTAGTTCACTGATTCCTAGAATGTCGACGTTCACTCTTGCCATCTCTTGTTTGACCACTTCCAATTTGTCTTGATTCATGGACCTGTTATTCCAGGTTCCTATGCAATATTGCTCTTTACAGCATTGGACCTTACTTCTATCACCAGTTACATCCACAGCTTGTATTGTTTTTGCATTGGCTCCATCCCTTCATTCTTTCAGGAGTTATTTCTCCACTGATCTCCAGTAGCGTGTTGGGCACCTACTGACCTGGGGAGTTCCTCTTTCAGTATCCTATCATATTGCCTTTTCATACTGTTCATGGGGTTCTCAAGGCAGGAATACTGAAGTGGTTTCCCATTCTCTTCTCCAGTGGACCACATTCTGTCAGACCTCTCCACCATGACCCACCCATCTTGGGTTGCCCCGTGTGCATGGCTTGGTTTCATTGAGTTAGACAAGGCTGTGGTCCTAGTGTGATTAGATTGACTAGTTTTCTGTGAGTATGGATTCAGTGTGTCTGCCCTCTGATGCCCTCTTGCAACACCTACCATCTTACTTGGGTTTCTCTTACCTTGGGCATGGGGTATCTCTTCACGGCTGCTCCAACAAAGCACAGCCGCTGCTCCTTACCTTGGATGAGCGGTATCTCCTTATCTCTGCCCTTCCTGACCTTCAACGTGGTATAGCTCCTCTAGGCCTTCCCACACCTGCGCAGCCACCACTCCAAGGCCAGGGGCGCCAGCCGGGAGGAGCAACCCTAGGAGCAGTGGCTGTGTGGGTGTAGGAAGGCATGGTTTCTGTAGGTAAGTTAAATGCAATTCTTATTTTTTTCTCCTCTACAAGTAAGTTTCCCTGCCTCTCATCTGTCTTTCAAGACTTTACCTTTGATTTTCTGTCATTTGAAAATGACAAGCCTAAGTGTAGTATTTCTGGTAATTTTCCTGCATGGTGTGCTATAAGCTTCCTGGATCTGTGTTTGGTATCTGACATTAATCTAGGGAAATTCCCAGTTATTACTGTTTCAAGTATTTCTTCTTGTTTTGGAATTCCCATTATGCATATGTTACACCTCTTCCTTGGAAGAAAAGTTATGACCAACCAAGATAGTATATTCAAAAGCAGAGACATTACTTTGCTGACTAAGGTCCTTCTAGTCAAGGCTATGGTTTTTCCTGTGGTCATGTATGGATGTGAGAGTTGGACTGTGAAGAAGGCTGAGCGCCGAAGAATTGATGCTTTTGAACTGTGGTGTTGGAGAAGACTCTTGAGAATCCCTTGGACTGCAAGGAGATCCAACCAGTCCATTCTGAAGGAGATCAACCCTGACATTTCTTTGGAAGGAATGATGTTAAAGCTGAAGCTCCAGTACTTTGGCCACCTCATGTGAAGAGTTGACTCATTGGAAAAGACTCTGATGCTGGGAGGGATTGAGGGCAGGAGGAGAAGGGGAGGACCAAGGATGAGATGGCTGGATGGCATCACAGACTCGATGGACGTGAGTTTGAGTGAACTCCAGGAGATGGTGATGGACATGGAGGCCTGGCGTACTGTGATTCATGGGGTCGCAAGGAGTCAGACACAACTGAGCAACTGAACTGAACTGAACACCTTTCGTAGTTGTCCCAGAGTTTTTGGACATTCTTTCTGATTATTTTCCATAGTTTTTTTGCTTTTCAGCTACTTTCTTACTGAGATAGCCTCAGGTTCAAAGAGTGCTTCCTCAGCCATGTTTGGTCTACTAATAAGTCTATCAAAAGCATTCTCCACTTCTGTTACATTATTTTTTATCTCTACATTCATTTTTATTTTTCTCTTAAACTTTCTATCTCTCTGCTTGCATGTTTCTCATTTCTCCTTCTCTTTCCACTTCTTCAGTGAAACAGGATGGCTAAAGTAGTCTGGAGTTGGGTATTTTCCTTATTCCATGTCAGTTAGGCAGTTATAAAGCCCCAGCAAGTTAGGTTCTAGCTAAGAAATTTTTCTTAAGGACAGATCTTGTTGAAAACAGAGTGCTCTGACACATCTCAGTATGATTCCTTTACCCCTCCTCTTGCCAGAAGCACAAGGAAAGTTTTCTCCAATATTCACTGTGAGAACCAGGTCAAGCTACTAATAAAATTCACAAAAGTGTGGGGACCCCCTTATGTCTGAATGCTCCTGGAATTTTTAATTTTCAGAAGTTGTCTACACTGAGCCTTCAGCAATTCATCAATTCCATTTTAGGTTTTCTCTCTCTGGTGGTACCAGTTTCCATAAGGCTACTGGTTATGAGTTTCTGTATTGGTAAGTTATGACTCTCTGCACTTGTCTGTCAGTCTCTCCACTTTGGGGGGTTGCAGTTTACCCTACGACCTCACTTCTCTTGTGGATTTAAGAAGAGTTGATTTTTCAATATGTTCAGCTTTTATTTGTTGTTGGAATGAAATGGCAACCTCCAGTCTTCTTATATGCCAGACTGGAAATTGTCGTTTGGGATCTGGGGATTATTGACAGTCTAGACTTGTGTTGACTTGAATACTCTTCAAATCTCTTTTTAGTTTATAACCATTTTTGCAAAGGAGAAACATTCTGTTGGTACTTTTATTGAAGCTTTCAGCTGTACTCAACAACACTTTTTTCAAAATTTTGTTAAACTTGAATCATCTCTAAAATTTAGTGTTTTTTGTTTTTTTTTTAATCTCTATCAGTCCGCTTGCTTGGTGAGTTTTCTACACTGGAAAAGATAAACTGATAATTTCTCTTTTTTATTCTAGTTATATTTCTGGTCCCTTGTCTTTTCATCTTTTTCATTTGTTCTCAGAGGATACTGTCTTTGTTCTTATAATTAAGGTCAAACAGACTTCTTGTCTCTCTGACCTTTTCCCTTTGGGTTTTCTTCATAGACTCCTTTCTCTTTCTTATCTTATCTGATAGCAAACAATGTCTCATATCCCTTGATAACTTGGATTTTTTTTCATGTAATTTAAATTATCAATTGGTTACCTCTATTATATGAAAAAAATTAATGAAGAATCTAGCTAGGGAAGATCTCTTATTGGCCCGGTTAATCTTTACATATTAGATCCAAACTTTGGATCCCAGTTTTTCTCTGCTTACAGATTTACAATTTGGTGGACACAATTTTACCCAGAGTGTAACTCATTCAGAAGTTACACACTTAAAACATCTGGTGAAAACAGAGTCACAGAGTTTAATGATTTATCATTAGTTGCCATCTGGTATCTTCTCTTGATGGAACTGAAGCTTTCCTTGTAGTAGGATGTTTTGCTATCAATTGGCCATCCTTAAATTTCAGAATTAAATATATACAAATAAAGCATCTTTTATTGTTCTAATAGTTTTTTGTTCTTTGCTTATTTGATTTCTCCTGTTCCATGTTCTTATGTTAGGATTTTTCAATATTATGAGTTGGCACCTTTTAGAAATTTGGGTACTTACTGATATTTGTTAATTTTTAAAAATTTGTTTATCATTGATATGCTGATAATGTCAAATATAAATTGATCTCCCCACTTTTC
Organism: Capricornis sumatraensis; assembly: GCF_032405125.1. Lineage (NCBI taxonomy): Eukaryota > Metazoa > Chordata > Mammalia > Artiodactyla > Bovidae > Capricornis > Capricornis sumatraensis. Next base: position 147,970,037 of record NC_091070.1, on the reverse strand, counting down.
CAGAGATAAAAGCCATCATATCTTCTATACTCAAACATTATGAAACGTTATAATTCTGTGAGACTAACCATATTTTACTCCTGATCTTTAAATTCTTACTAATTTTTCTTCTATTTTAAGTGTAATTTTAGATACAGATCATAAGTATTTACCTACACTAGGAAAACAATGTGATTAATATTCAGTCTTCAAGTATTTTAAATATTTAGCAAATTGATACCAGTGGTTATATTCATTATTTAATACTTAAAATGATGTCCCCTGGACATTTCTAGTTGAAGTCAATGTGTTGTTTAGATACACTGTCTAAATTATATTCATGGTAATAATAGCTCCTACTGAGTGCCCATTATGTGACAGTAACCCTACATATTTTTAAACCTTTTAAAAAACTATTTTATAGATAAGAAAGCTAAAGCTTATAGAAGTTAATTAATTTGCTCAAATTGTGCTTATATATGGAAAATTCATGATATGAACCCAGATTTTTGCAACTCCAAATCTTATGTCCTTTATTCTACAGCATTACTTCTCCATTGTACAAGTGAGCCATCTCTTCAGTGATTGTGATGTCTGATTATTATCTTAACTCTCTACCTCATTTTTCCTGTCTAGATTATTAATGTGTGGCAGAACCAATGAACCTGGCACAGTAAATCCATTTATTTACTCTCTAAGTGACTGATATAGATCACTGGATGGTTATTAACACCATGGCTGTTAATATACACTACAAAAGGTGGCTGAAATATTGCAGAATGAATCAGCTCTGGAATGAAGACACCACATATGGTGTTTCCCAGCATTCCTTGATGAAACTTAGAGCACAAGGTTGGGGTCACAAGGTTGAACTGAGACTCTGCTCCACTACTTACTGGATGTGTAATATTGCACAATTCACTCAACCTCTCTGAGTTTTTTTCACATCTATTAAACGGAATGGGGATACAGATCTCACAGTGTTGTCTAGTAGATTAAATGAGATATATATGTGCAAAGGAGCTTCCCAGGTGGCACTAGTGGTAAAGAACCCACCTGCCAATGCAGGAGACATGAGAGACATCAGTTTGATCCTTGAATCACAAAGATCCCCAGGAGGAGGTCATGGCAACCCGTTCCAGTATTCTTGCCTGGAGAATCACATGGACAGAAGAGCCTGGTGGGCTACAGTCCATAGCGTCACACAGAGTGAGACATGACTGAAGCAATTTAGTATCCACGCAATGTGTATAAAAGTGTATTACCTTCTAAAGAGCATTCCATAAATTTAAGGTATGATAATTATTATATTAGAGCAGCCAGCCATCTGTTGTGTGTCTGAGTCTGTTGAGATCCCATGCACTGTAGCCCACCAAGCTCCTCTGTCCATGGGGTTCTCCAGGCAAGAATGCTGGGGTGGGTTGCCATTTCCTTCTCCAGGGAACCTTCCCAGCCCAGGTATCAAAAATCCACGTCTCCTGCATTGGCAGGTGGATTCTTTGCCAATGAGTCACCAGGGAAGTCCTTTTAGAGTGGCTGTCACTGGTAAATTCTAATGATACTGAGCTTACTTGGAAAAGAGAGAAAATGTGTTGCATGCTACTGTTCTCTTATTTAAATCTTTTCACACTTAGACTCCTACGTTGCTTTACAGTCTGGATCTTGCTTAACTTTCTGTTTGCAACTTAACATCCTGCAGATGATTTATCACTTGCTTTACCATCTGTGCTTCTATAAAATCTAGGTTACATTATAGGATTTTTGTGTATTTAGTGTCCTATGAAGGTTTGAATAAATATTTGGGGGATCTTCTAATGTGTGTTTAAGTCTTCTTTCTTCCTTCTATAATATTCCTCAATATTTTGGTATGACAGAAAGGGAGTGTTTGAATTAATTAGTAATAATTAATAAGCTTTTGACTGTGACATATGCTAAATACAATCAAATCCCATAGGGCAACACATACAGCATGTTACAAGTCTGTCACAATATGTATGATTTATGTATGTAAATACTAGATCGTAATCAATCTTCATTTGAAGAAATCACATATTTATAAAACAAAATAAGTCAGCATTTAACATTACTTCTGTCATCAGCAATATTATCTGAAGCTATCTTATTTTACTATACCATTAGAATAATCAATTATGGTGCTTACAGAGAAAAACACTTCATATAGAAATTTTAGAGTAAGATGATATAAAATAAGAAGTTGCTTTTTTAATGGCATATTTTTTCTTTATTCCAAGTAAAATGCACAATAAGCAATAACTAAAGGGGCAATCTGATGGTCCATTGACAAATTTTAGTGGGTAATTTCCTGTGGAAAGTATACATAGTTGACATATTCCTACAAAAACACTCTGTGTGTTTTAATTAGGGAGATTTGATAATAGTAAACTATTTCAGATTTAATGTTAAAACAAAGATGTAGCACACAAAGCAAAATTGAACAAAGGTCCAAATGGAATATTATTAAAATGTCAAAGTGAGTAAGCAGATGGAGTTTGTATGGCTCAGTGGATTAGTCACCAGGCCCCATTACCTTGGGGACTCTAGTGCCATCCAGTCGCAGTAGAATGATCAGAAAGTAAAAATAAAGGGTATACACAGAACCAAATAAATCATTTCATTTGTGTTCCCAACTGAAACTGGCTTTTTTAAATATTTATTTTTCTTTCTTTAATCACAAGACTACAGGAAGATTACAATACAGCTACATTTATTTTTATCAGAGTTTCTTTTCCTCTAAGGTTGTGGAAATGAAAATAGAAGGAGAGATTGGAAACTATGCAGATTTGTCATGCTCTTCACGTAACAGAACACGTACCCTGCAGAGACTGGGTGAAAGCACTGCTCTCTCTAATGGAGCTTCCTGCACAATACACCAAGGAACATTCGGGGAGGCACCACTCTTAAGTGGTGACTCTGTAACAATCCCGTAAACAAGAAATTAAGATTTTTTTTAACTGTCTTTCATCCTGGTCATCTCGCTAAAGCAATTACTACTACCTACTCTTTGCAGACACAAATTGAAATGTAGCCATTTACAGCTCTTCCGAATTTCTGACAAATCACTTTGACTTTTATTATGGCTCTACAGTTTAACACACATCAAGACTCACAATCTGTACTGGTAAGTTAAGATTTAGAACACGAACACACATCCTGCAGGAAAAATTAGAATTGGTAGAAAGTCTTTTTCCTAGATCAAATCAAAGTATTGCTTGGATATTTTATGATAAAAAGAAAGTAATTGCATGTTACACACTAGAGTTTGTGAAGTGTACTTTCTGGATAACTTTTTGGTAAGCGCTCAGAACAGTTTGTGTGGCACTCCACTGCATAAAATAAACACTTGCTGAATGCAGATTTCCACCCCCCGCCCCCCTGCCGGCCATAAGTAGCTCTTGAGACAGCAGCTGCGGTGTAATTGCGCACCCATTATTACTCTAGGCATGGAAGTCAAAGCAAGCCCAAAGAGTAAGAGGACACAACCGAATCTACTGAGAAAATTATGTTGATTTGGGGGGATACCATAGTGAAACACAGGCTTCTATTGAAATGTGGTCTGCTCTTTGAGAATTCAATGCACCCATTTGTACTAAATGGGCTTCCTAGGGGGCACTAGTGGTAAAGCATCCACCTGCCAATATATGAGACGCAAGGGCTGCAGGTTTGATCCCCTGGGTTGGCAAGATCCCCTGGAGTAAGAAATGGCACCTCACTCCAGTACTCTTGCCTGAGAAATCCCATGGGCAGAGGAGCCTGGCAGGCTACCGTTCATGGGGCTGCAAAAAGTCCAATACAACTGAGCACATACATACCTCATATGTACCTACCATACCTATTGGCACTAAATATGTGTCTGTGTACATACAGGGTTCTGCAAAGACTCAGAACCAAGAGAATTTTATATACATATATAATTCTAAATATATGTGGCATTATTTGTCAAGACACTGCAATAAAAGACTAAATTGAAATTAGAATAGGAATCTTATATAGCTACATAGTGCCAATTACATTACCACATTGTTTCCTCCCTGCAAGACTGATAAAAATCTACAAGCACCCAGAACCCAAGAGACCTGAACATGGCTGGTGAAAATTGGAAATCAATAGGTGTCTAAAATCGCAAACAAATGGCATCTTTTCCATTAGAGTTAAGGAAGACAGGCATCACGGAGCTCAAACAGCACTGTTGCACACAGGGCCAAATGATGTCCTTTCTCTTTGGCCTGCCTGGATGTTCCTAGTTGGACACACCTGTTTGTTCATTTATATGTTTAACATTGTGCTTAGTGGCTCAGTTTTGTCAGACTCTTTACGACCCCATGGACTATAGCACGCCAGGCTCCTCTGTCCATGGGGATTCTCCAGGCAAAAATACTGGAGTGGGTTGCCATGCCCTCCTCCAGGACATCTTACCAACCCAGGAATTGAACCCAGGTCTCCCACATTGCAGGCAGATTCTTTACCAGCTGAGCCACCAGGGAACCCCAAGAATACTTGCTTAGAAAAGCAAATTATTCTTTAATTTTATGCAACAAAGGAAATTTGCATTTACCTTATATTAATTAAATAATGAATTTTTTCAGAATTTACTAGAAATTGGAGGTAGTTCATCTGAAGTTGGCTCCTCTGATTATCTGTACTCCTGGTATCAAGTTAGCAAATGTTTCCAGGCTTTCTGTCAACTCACCATAAATTCATCTCAATTATGGCTTGAGATAAAATCCATTTCCAAAGCTAAGAGGTAATTCAGTCTCCAGGGTCATTTGGTTCTGCCCCTCATTTAAGCAAAATTTACCAATTCAACGTGAAAATGAACATTACTATCCACTAGGGGCCAAGCTAAACCAAACATTTAATTTAGTTGCAAATGCCTGTTTTTTCTGAGTTGAAATTACAAAAGTCCTTTTGTTGTTGCTGTTCTTGATTTTTAGTCCATTTCATGATACATTCAATTCAAAGCTGTCCTTGAGCTCTCTAGCTAAGACAGAAACATACAGTTCAGAGATACAAATGTACAGTCTTTATGAAAGACACAAATGCCTCCACCCACAGAAAGACAGGTAGTATACTCAGTGACAGCCTCCCTGAGACAAACACGGAAAGATGTCACTGTTCAGACAACAGCTCCTTCAAAAGACTTTCAAACGTAAACCAAAGTTATCCTCACAATATTCATGGCTATCCTGTCCACTTTTTGAGCAAAGGAAGATGTACTGAATTTGATGGGTACCTAGGTCAGTTCTCAAAAAAATAATGCCAACCAGCATATCAGTTTTATTTCTAATGGTTTTGAACATATAATATGCCAAGGTACTACCTTTTTAGTGAAAGTGTGTAAAGGTTTTAGGTGTTGCTTGAGTGGGATGACAAATACATGCCTGGATTTAAGGGCATTTTTGAGGTTGAGGTAGTTCTATCTTGAAGGTTTTATAAATCACCATTGATAGTTTCCAGAGATATTGGGACTTAACTAGTTGGAAGAGATGTAGGTAATAGTTACCAATGTCCTGCAGTAAACAAAATTCAGATTTAAGAGAAATTTATTTTCTTACAAATTGACTTTTTTGACCCCTTCTACACTGCTTATGTGCAAGTAATTTAGTTTGTAAAAAGGAAATGCTTACTCCAAACAAACAACAAAGAAAAATACCCAGTACAATGTTTTACAAGTATGACACATGCGTGCATGCTCGGTTGTGTCCGACTCTTTGTGACCCAACGGACTGTAGCCCACCAGACTCCTCTGTCCATGGGATTCTCCAGGGAAGAGTACTGGACTGGGTTGTCATTTTATCCTCCAGGGGATCTTCTCAAAAACCCAGGAATTGAACTGGTGTCTCCTGCGACTCCTGCATTGGCAGGCAGATTCTTTTACCACTGAGGCACCAAGTAGACAACAAAGAGAAATAACCAGAACCGTGTTTTACAAAGATAATACAGTAGACATATAGGATTTGAAAGGCATATAGGATTTTCCATAGAGTTTAACTATGCCTTATCTTTTAGCATCTTGGGCTCCTGTGAAACGATTTTTTTCTTTTTTTTTTAAGAGAAACCTGTGTCTTCCTGCCAGGGATGCAGATATTTTTTTTTTTCAGGTGTGTACATTCCTTAAGCACAGACTAGTTTAGGGCAGAAGCAGAATGAACATCAGCTTGTGGACTCTGATTTGGGAAAAACGCAAGTACTTCCCCCTGGAGGCTTTAAGAATGGACTTGAGTTCCTCCTCCTCAGGGCTTATTGTATTCTCTCTCCTGGATTCTTATCTCAATTTGTTCTGATAGAGCTGTCTTTCTCAACACAGCTCTCACCCTGCCTGTCTATTACTCACACTTGCCAGTGGTTCCTCCATTGCATGGATTTTGGAAGAAAGGGCAGAGGGAGTCTGAACATTTTCGGCATACTAGAATGTCCCTAAAAGGCTTCGTCACATCTTCCTAATGTTATTCCTCCTACAGCTCCACAGCATCATTTTCATATTCATCTTCCACTTATATCAATCTGAGCAGCTGAGCCACTCATCAACACTTACCTCAGCAAACGTCCACCCTATTACTTAGGCACTTCACAGGGCTGGCATGTAGCAGATGCCCAATAAACTATGTTATTGAAGAAGAATAGATTATGCGGATGAGAGGAGAACTGTCTTCATGGTACCATTTCAGACTGCTGCCCAGTGAGCAACTCCCTGGAAATTAGAATCTTACAAAATTATTTTCCTTCTGGCTCCTGAGAACACTTCCTGAGCAAGTTGACAAAATACATTTATTTCACAACTATAAAATTTATAACAAAAAAAAAAGATTCCTTCTTTCCAGGGAAAAAAATGGATGCATTTTATTATAAGAAGCAAAATCTTATGTATTTTCATATACTATGTTTAAACTTCCATTTTTACCAGATAGATCCTCAAATATCCTTGACTTGTGGCTTCCCTGGTGGCTCAGACGGTAAAGACTCTGCCTGCAATACGGGAGACCCAGGTTCGATCCCTGGGTTGAGAAGATCCTCTGGAGAAGGAAATGGCAACCCACTCCGATATTCTTGTCTGGAAAATCCCGTGGACGGAGGAGCCTGACAGTCTAGAGTCCATGAGGTCTCAAAGAGTTGAACAAGACTGAGTGACTTCACAGATGTTCAGTATGTTTGTGAAAGAGGTTTCTGTAAAGAATCTGTTTTTGCCCTAGGAAAAAGGTGAAATATCAACATTTGGATTGTGTAAAATACAACATTTAAGAGCATTTTTTGGGTCTAGTTCTATTTCTGCTTTTTTTTAATTTATTGTTTTATTGAAGGACAATTGCTTTACAGAATTTTGATGTTTTCTGTCAAACCTCAACATGAATCAGCCATAGGTATACATATATACCCTCCCTTTTGAACCTCCCTCCCATCTCCCTCCCCAGCCCACCCCTCTAGGTTGATCAGAGCCCCTGTTGGAGTATCCTGAGCCATACAGCAAATTCCCTTTGGCTATCTATTTTACATATGATAATGTAAGTTTCCATGTTACTCTTTCCATACATCTCACTCTCTCCTCCGCTCTCCCCATGTCCATAAGTCTATTCTCTATGTCTCTTTCTCTGTTGCTGCCCTTTAAATAAATTCTAAAGTACCAGTTTTCTAGATTTCATATATGTGCATTAGAATATAATATTTACCTTTCTCTTTCTGACTCACTTCACTCTGTATAATAGGTTCTAGGTTCATCCACCTCATCAGAACTGATTCAAATGTCAGTTCTGATTTCAGCTCTTTTTATGGCTGAGTAATATTCCATTGTGTATATGTACCACAACTTCTTTATCCATTCATCTGTCGATGGACATCTAGGTTGCTTCCATGTTCTAGCTATTGTAAGTAGTGCTGTAATGAACAATGGGATACATATGTCTTTTTCAATTTTGGTTTCCTCAGGGTATATGCCTAGGAGTGGAATTGCTGGGCCATATGGTGGTTCTATTCCTAGTTTTTTAGGAATCTCCATACCGTCTTCCATAGTGGCTGTATCAATTTACATTTCCACCAACAGTGCAAGAGCATTCCCTTTTCTCCACACCGTCTCCAGCATTTATTGTTTGTAGACGTTTTGGTGATGGCCATTCTGATGGGTGTGAGGTGGTATCTCATTGTAGTTATGATTTGCATTTCTCTAATGATGAGTGATGTTAAGCATTTTCCCAAGTGTTTATTAGCCATCTGTATGTCTTGTTTGGAGAAATGTCTGTTTAGGTCTTTTCCTACTTTTTGATTGGGTTGTTTGTCTTTCTGGCTTTGAGTTGTATGAGCTCCTTGTATATTTTGGAAAGTAATCCTGTGTCAGTTGTTTCATTTGCTATTATTTTCTCCTATTCTGAAGATTTTCTTTTCACCTTGCTTATAGTTTCCTCTGCTGTGCAAAAGCTTTTAAGTTTAATTAGGTCCCACTTGTTTACTTTTGTTTTTGTTTCTGTTACTCTAGGAGGTGGGTCATAAATGATTTTGCTTTATGTCATTGAATGTTCTGCCTGTTTTCCTCTAAGAGTTTTATAGTTTCTGGTCTTACATTTAGGTCCTTAATCCATTTTGAGTTTTTTTGTGTGTATGGTGTTAGGAAGTGTTCTAATTTCATTCTTTTACATGTAGTTGTCCAGTTTTCCCAACACCATTTATTGAAGAAGCTGTCTTTGCCCCATTGTATATTCTCACCTCCTTTGTCAAAAATAAGTTACCCAGAGGTGCATGGGCTTATTTCTGGGCTTTCTATCTTGTTCCACTTATCTATATTTCTGTTTTTTATGCCAGTACTATACTGTTTTGATAACTGGAGCTTTGTAGTATAATCTGAAGTCAGGAAGGTTGATTCCTCCAGCTCCATTTTTCTTTGTCAAGACTGCTTTGGCTCTTCAGGGTCTTTTGCGTTTCCATATGAATTGTGAAATTTTTTGTTCTAGTTTTGTGAAAAAAAAAACCATTGGTAATTTTATAGGAGTTGCATTGAATCTGTAGATTGCATTTGGTAGTATAGTCATTTTCACAGTATTGATTCTTCCTACCCAGGAACATGGAATATCTCTCCATCTATTAATGTTGTCTTTGATTTCTTTCATCAGTGTCTTATAATATTCTGTGTACAGTTCTTTTGCCTCCTTAGGTAAGTTTATTCCTAGATATTTAATTCTTTTTGTTGCAGTGGTGAATGGGATTGATTCCTTAATTTCTCTTTCGGATTTTTCATTGTTAGTATATGGAAATGCAAGTGATTTCTGTGTGTTGATTTTGCTAAATTCACTGATTAGCTCTAGTAATTTTCTGATACTATCTTTAGGGTTTTCTATGTCATCTTTAGGGTATGTTATCTGCAAACAGTCAGAGCTTTACTTCTTTTTCTAATCTGGATTCCTTTTATTTCTTTTTCTTCTCTGATTGCTGCACCTAGGACTTCCAGACCTATGTTGAATAATAGTGGCTAAAGTGGACACCCTTGTTCCTGATCTTAAGAGGAATACTTTAAGTTTCTCACCATTGAGAATAATGTTTGCTGTAGGCTTATCATATATGGTCTTTTCTATGCTGAGGTAGGTTCCTTCTGTGCCTTTTTTTTTGAAGAATTTTAATTGTAAATGGATGCTGGATTTTGTCAAAGGCTTTTTCTGCTTCTATTGAGGTTATCATATGGTTTTTATCTTTCAGTTTGTTAATGTGGTGTATCACATTGATTGATTTGCATTTATTGAAGAATCCTTGCATTCTTGAAATAAACCCAACTTGATCATGGTGTATGAAATTTTTGATGTATTGCTGAATTCTGTTTGCTAAAATTTTCTTGAGGACTTTTGCATCTATGTTCATCAGTGATATTGGTTGAGTTTTCTTTTTTGTGTTGTCTTTGTCTGGTTTTGGTATCAGAGTGATGGTGGCCTCTTAGAATGAGTTTGGAAGTGTTCCTTCCTCTGCAATTTTTTGAAAGACTTTTAAAAGGCCAGGCATTAGCTCTTCTCTAAATTTGATAGAATTCTCCTGTGAAGCTATCTGATCTTGGGCTTTTGTTTTTAGGGTTTTTTTTTTTTTTTTTTTTTTGGTCACAATTTCAATTTCAGTGCTAGTAATTGGGTTGTTCATAATTTCTATTTCTTCCTGGTTCAGTCTTGGAAGATTGAACTTTCCAAAGAATCTGTTCATTTCTTCTAAGTCATCCATTTTATTGCCATATAGTTGTTAATAATAGTCTCATAATCCTTTGTATTTCTGCATTGTCTGCTGTAACCTCTCCTTTTTCATTTCTAATTTTGTTGATTTGATTCTTTTCTCTTTTTTTCTTGATGAGTCTGGCTAAGGGTTTGTCAACTTTGCTTATCTTCTCAAAGAACCAGCTTTTAGTTTTGTTAATCTTCACTATTTTTTCTTTCATTTCTTTTTCATTTATTTCTACACAGATCTTTATGATTTCTTTCCTTCTACTAATTTGGGGGCTTTTTGTTCTTCTTTTTTCAGTTGTTTTACATGTAAAGTTAAGTTGTCTATTTGATGTCTTTCTTGTTTCTTAGTTAGGATTGTATTGCTATACACTTCCCTCTTAGAACTGCTTTTTCTGCATCCTGTAGGTTTTGAGTTGTCATGTTTTCATTGTCATTTGTTTCTAGAAACCTTTTTATTTCCTTTTTTGACTTCAGTAACCTGTTGATTATTTAGAAATGTGTTGTTTAATCTCCATGTGTTTGTGTTTTTTACAGTTTCCTTTTTCTTGTAATTAATATCTAGTCTTATAGGATTGTGGTTGGAGAAGATGCTTGATATGATTTCAATTTTCTTAAATTTACTGAGGTGTGATTTGTGACCCAAGATGTGATCTATCCTGGAGAATGTTCCATGTGCACTTGAGAAGAAGGTTTATTCTGCATTTGGATGGAATGTCCTGAAGATATCAATGAGATCCATCTCATCTAATGTATCATTTAAGACATGTGTTTACTTATTAATTTTCTGTTTTGATAATATGTCCATTGGTATGAGTGGGGTGTTAAAGTGAAAGTGAAGTCGCTCAGTCGTGTCCAACTCTTTGCGACCCCATGGACTGTACCTTACCAGGCTCCTCAGTCCATGGAATTTTCCAGGCAAGAGTACTGGAGTGGATTGCCATTTCCTTCTCCAGGGGATCTTCCTGACCCAGAGATCCAACCTGGGTCTCCCACATTGCAGTCAGATGCTTTACCGTCTGAGCCACCAGGGGTGTTAAAGTCTCCTACAATTGTTGTGTTATTATCAATTTCTCCTTTTATGTCTATTAGTGTTTGCCTTATGTATTGAGGTACTCCTATGTTGGATATATATATATTTACAATTGTTAGGTCTCCATATTGGATTGGTCCCTTGATCATTATGTAATGTCCTTCCTTATCTCTTGTAATCTTTATTTTAAGGTTTGTGTTGTCTGATATGAAGATTGCTACTCCAGCTTTCTTTTGCTTCCCATTTACATGGAATATATTTGTCCATCCTCTTGCTTTCAATCTATATGTGTCTTTAGGTCTGAAGTGGGCTTCTTGTAGACAGCATATATATGAGTCCTGTTTTTGTATCCACTCAGCCAGCCGTGTCTTTTGATTGGAGCATTTAATCCATTTATATTTAAAATAATTATTGATATATATATATTCCTATTGCCATTTTCTTAATTGTTTGGAGTTGATTTTGTAGATATTTTTTATTCTATGTATTTCTTTACTATATAAGTCCATTTAACATTTGTTGTAAAGCTGGTTTGGTGGTACTGAATTCTCTTAACTTTGGCTTGTCTGTAAAGCTTTTTATTTATCCATCAATTTTGAATGAGATCTTTGCCAGGTACAGTAATCTTGGTTGTAGATTTTTCCCTTTCAGTACTTTAAGTATATCCTCCCATTCCCTTCTGGCCAGCAGAGTTTCTGCTGAAAGATCAGCTGTTCAGGATATGGGGTTTCCCTTGTATGTTACTTGTTGCTTCTCCCTTGAAGCTTTTCATATTCTTTCTTTGTGTCTAATCTTTGTTAGTTTCATTATGCATTTGGTGGGTTTCTCCTTGGGTTTATCCTGTATGGGACTCTTTGTGCTTCTTGGACTTCATTGACTATTTCCTTTTCCATGTCGGGGGAATTTTATAATCTCTTCAAAATTTTTCTCATACCGTTTCCTTTTCTTTTCTTCTTCTTCTGGGACCCCTATAATTCAAATGTTGGTGCATTTGATATTGTCCCAGTGGTATCTGAGGCTATCCTCAGTTCCTTTCATTCTTTTTACTTTGTTCTGCTCTTCAGAAGTTATTTCCACCATTTTATCTTCCAGCTCATTGATTCATTTTTCTGCTTCAAATATTCTGTTATTGATTCTTTCTAGAGTAGTTTTAATTTCAGTAATTGTATTCTTTGTCTATGTTTATTCTTTAATTCTTCTAGGGCTTTGTTAATTGATTCTTGCATTTTCTCCATTTTGTTTTCAAGGTTTTTGATCATCTTTACTATCATTATTCTGAAATCTTTTTCAAGTAGTCTGCCTATTTCCTCTTCATTTATTTGGACTTCTGTGTTTTCTAGTTTGTTCCTTCATTTGTGTATTATTGTGTTTGAGGTCTCCTTTTCCCAGGCTTCAAGGTTAAATTCTTTTTTCCTTTTGGTTTCTGCTCTCCTAAGGTTGGTCCAGTGGTTTGTGTAAGCTTCATAAAGGGTGAGATTTGTGCTGAGCTTTTGCTTGTTTGTTTGTCCTCTGATGGGCAAGGGTGAGAGAGGTGGCTATCCTGTCTGCTGATGATTGGGTTTGTATTTTTGTTTTGTTTGTTGTTTAGATGAGGCATCCTGCACAGGGTGCTACTGGTGGTTGGGTGATGCTGGGTCTTGTATTCCAATGGTTTCCTTTGTGTGAGTTCTCACTATTTGAAACCCCTTAAGGTTAGTTCTCTGGTAGTCTAGGGTGTTAGAGTCAGTGCTCCCACTCCAAAGGCTCAGGGCTTGATCCCTGGTCAGGAACAAAGATTCCACAAGTAGTTTTCCTACGAAGTTTTGCATGGATTTTTAATATATTCTTTTCCACTGTTCAAGTACTCCTGTCAGCTCTCAGCTGGTGTTCTGCATGCACTTCTGTGTTTGAATGTGTATTCTTGATGTATCCATGGAGAAAGATGTACTCCATGTCCACCTACTCCTTTGCTAACTTATTCTCTCTCCATTTCTGCTCTTTATTGGATACAAACATTTACACACACTAAAAAAAGTTTTGAGAGAAGCTAATTTTCTTTGACAAGGTATTAGTTAATAGAGTTGGTGCATGGGGATGACCCACTGAGATGTTATGGGGAGGGAGGGGAGGGGGGGTTCATGTTTGGGAACACATGTAAGAATTAAAGATTTTAAAATTTAAAAAAAAATAAAAAAATTAAAACAAAAAAAAAAGAAAAAAATATATGAAGAAAACAAAATTAAACCTAAACAATTGTTTCATAGTAGACAGTAATAAAATGATTTAAACCCCCCCAAAAAAAAAATTTCATCTTTTAGAGTTTCCTTAGTTAGAACTAGGATTCCCTATGCCAGTTGTTCAATTATACATATTACTATACATATACAGTGTACCAAACTCATTCCCAAAATTCTTCATTAAAATAAACTTGTCATTTTGTGACTGATTTTCTTCATAAAGTTCTGTGTTTGGCATCTTCACATTTTCCAAAATACATGTGCATATCAAAAAAAGTCATTATTCTAAATGTCTTTTTAGTGTAGAGTCCTTTTAATGTTGTACATACATTGCATCTTTGTTTCATGGTAATAAGCAGTTTGTAAAATAGACTTCAAAAAAATTTAGTCAGGCATGACTGAACAACTGAACTGAACTGACCTGAGTATGCCCTAATGGAAAGGCAAGAATGTAGGGAAAGAGGCTGTCTCATCTTTTAGTTCACTAATCTTTGGGAGAGACCAATCAAGGCCAAATCCACCACGGATGACTAAGAGCTGTGGGCATCTCCACAGGTTCAAGTAAGCAAATCCAAAGATACCTGTTGTATTACATATTTAAAAATTTTAACATTGCAAGAGGTGTTTATTTTATAGTCACTGATACAAACTGAGGACTTACCTTAAAACATATCAAATGGAAAACAACTATTTAATTTCATTTTACTTGATGTTTGTAACCAGTTGTGACTTCTTGAACTTGCTTATAAAACTCTGTAAAGCAAAGGTTTACTATAATGAGACATGAACTGTCTCTACCCAACTGTACATACAAATTCTTCCCATAGGAAGCAGTGCTTGCAAGTAGGCTTTAAACCTTCATAAAGCTGCACAATATTTGGCTTTCTGTTAAATTTTTTACAGTCTCTTAGGAAGCTTAACCATAAAAATGCTTATGTGTGTAGCCAAACTTTAAACACTGCTGGTTTGGTTATGAGCATTAAATTTGTGACCAGAAAGTTTGGTGGTTTGTGGATGACATCTTTACCTAAATGATATTTTATGATCACATATATAAAACACATTCAGTTTGCTAACATTATAAAATAGGGTTCCATTAAAAATATATATTGGGGGCTTTCCCGGGGGCTCAGTGGTAAAGATCCTGCCTGCCAATGCAGGAGACACAGTTTCACTCCCTAGTCTGGGATGATCCCACATGTCATGGAGCAACTAAGCCTGAGTGCCACAACTACTGAGCCTGTGCTCTATAGCTCAGAAGCCACAACTACTCAGCCCAAGCACTGCAACTACTGAAGCCCACAGGCTCTGGAGCCAGATCTCTGCAACAAGAGAAGCCCCCACAGTGATAAGCCTATGCATTTCAAATAGAGAATAGCCAACACAGCAATAAAGAACCAGGAAAACCAAAAATAAATAAATAAATATTGTGCCTGCATGCTTAGTTGCTTCAGTCATGTCCAACTTTTTGACCTCATGGACTATAGCCCACAGGCTCCTTTGTTCACGGGATTCTCCAGGCAAGAACAATGAAGTGGGTTGCCATGCCCTCCTCCAGCTTAGAAATTTAACATATATATATATATATATATATATAAAATTTTATATTATCAGTTCAGTTCAGTCGCTCAGTTGTGTCTGACTCATTACGACCCCATGAATCCCAGCACACCAGGTCTCCCTGTCCATCACCAACTCCAGGAGTTTACCCAAGCTGATGTCGATCGAGTCGATGATGCGATCCAGCCATCTCATCCTCTGTCGTCCTCTTCTCCTCCTGCCCCCAATCCCTCCCAGCATCAGGGTCTTTTCCAATGAGTCAACTCTCTGCATGAGGTGGCCAAAGTATTGGAGTTACAGCTTCAGCATCAGTCCTTCCAATGAACACCCAGGACTGATCTCCTTTAGGATGGACTGGTTGGATCTCTTTGCAGTCCAAGGGACTTTCAAGAGTCTTCTCCAACACCACAGTTCAAAAGCATCAATTCTTTGGTCCTCAGCTTTCTTCACAGTCCAACTCTCATATCCATACATGACCACTGGGAAAACCATAGCCTTGACTAGATGGACCTTTGTTGGCAAAGTAATGTCTCTGCTTTTTAATATGCTGTCTAGGTTGGTGATAACTTTTCTTCCAAGGAGTAAGTGTCTTTTAATTTCATGGCTGCAGTCACCATCTGTGGTGATTTTGGAGCCCTGCAAAATAAAGTCTGACACTGTTTTCACTGTTTCCCCATCATTTGCCATGAAGTGATGGGACCAGATGCCATGATCTTCGTTTTCTGAATGTTGAGCTCTAAGCCAACTTTTTCACTCTCCTCTTCACTTTCATCAAGAGGCTTTTTAGTTCTTCTTCACTTTCTGCCATAAGGGTGGTGTCATCTGCATATCTGAGGTTATTGATATTTCTCCTGGCAATCTTGATTCCAGTGTGTGCTTCTTCCACCCCAGCGTTTCTCATGATGTACTCTGCCTAGAAGTTAAATAAGCAGGGTGACGATATACAGCCTTGACGTACTCGTTTTCCTATTTGGAACCAGTCTATTGTTCCATGTCCAGTTCTAACTGTTGCTTCCTGACCTGAATATAGGTGTCTCAAGAGGCAGGTCAGGTGGTCAGGTATTCCCATCTTTTTCAGAATTTTCCACAGTTTATTGTCATCCACACAGTCAAAGGCTTTGGCATAGTCAATAAAGCAGAAATAGATGTTTTTCTTTACCTCTCTTGCTTTTTCCATGATCCAGCGGATGTTGGCAATTTGATCTCTGGTTCTTGTGCCTTTTCTAAAACCACCCTGAAAGTCAGGGAATTCACAGTTCATGTATTGCTGAAGCCTGGCTTGGAGAATTTTGAGCATTACTTTACTAGTATGTGAGATGAGTGCAATTGTGCAGTAGTTTGAGCATTCTTTGGCATTGCCTTTCTTTGGGATTGGAATGAAAACTGACCTTTTCCAGTCCTGTGGCCACTGCTGAGTTTTCCAAATTGCTAGCATATTGAGTGCAGCACTTTCACAGCATCATCTTTCAGGATTTGAAAACAGCTCAACTGGAATTTCATCACCTCCACTAGTTTTGTTCATAGTGATGCTTTCTAAGGCCCACTTGACTTCACATTCCAAGATGTCTGGTTCTAGATTAGTGATCACATCATTATGACTATCTGGGTTGTGAAGATCTTTTTTGTACAGTTCTTCCAGGAAGGTCAGGAACGGTGGCGGTAAGGAGATACCCCTCATCCAAGGTAAGGAGCAGCAGCTGTGCTTTGCTGGAGCAGCTATGAAGAGATACCCCCACGCCCAAGGTAAGAGAAACCCAAGTAAGATGGTAGGTGTTGCAAGAGGGCATCAGAGGGCAGACACACTGAAACCATACTCACAGAAATCTAGTCAATCTAATCACACTAGGACCACAGCCTTTCTAACTCAATGAAACCAAGCCATGCCTGTGGGGCAACCCAAGACGGGCGGGTCATGGTGGAGAGGTCTGACAGAATGTAGTCCACTGGAGAAGAGAATGGCAAACCACTTCAGTATTCTTGCCTTGAGAACCCCATGAACAGTATGAAAAGGCAAAATGATAGGATACCAAAAGAGGAACTCCCCAGATCATTAAGGCCCAATATGCTACTGGAGATCAGAGGAGAAATAACTCCAGAAAGAATGAAGGGATGGAGCCAAAGCAAAAACAATACCCAGCTGTGCATGTGACTGGTGATAGAAGCAAGATCCGATGCTGTAAAGAGCAATATTGCATAGGAACCTGGAATGTCGGGTCCATGAATCAAGGCAAATTGGAAGTGGTCAGACAAGAGATGGCAAGGGTGAACGTCAACATTCTAGGAATCAGCGAACTAAAATGGACTGGAATGGGTGAATTTAACTCAGATGACCATTGTATCTACTACTGCAGGCAGGAATCCCTCAGAAGAAATGGAGTAGCCATCATGGTCAACAAAAGAGTCCAAAATGCAGTACTTGGATGCAATCTCAAAAATGACAGAATGATCTCTGTCCATCTCCAAGGCAAACCATTCAATATCACAGTAATCCAAGCCTATGCCCCAACCAGTAATGCTGAAGAAACTGAAGTTGAACGGTTTTATGAAGACCTATAAGACCTTTTAGAACTAACACCCAAAAAAGATGTCCTCTTCATTATAGGGGACTGGAATGCAAAAGTAGGAAGTCAAGAAACACCTGGAGTAACAGGCAAATTTGGCCTTGGAATGTGGAATGAAACAGGGCAAAGACTAATAGAATTTTGTCAAGAAAATGCACTGGTCATAGCAAACACCCTCTTCCAACAACACAAGAGAACACTCTACACATGGACATCACCAGATGGTCAACACCAAAATCATATTGATTATATTCTTTGCAGCCAAAGATGGAGAAGCTCTATACAGTCAGCAAAAACAAGGCCAGGAGCTGACTGTGGCTCAGATCATGAACTCCTTATTACCAAATTCAGTCTTAAATTGAAGAAAGTAGGGAAAACCGCTAAATCATTCAGGTATGACCTAAACCAAATCCCTTATGATTATACAGTGGAAGTGAGAAATAGATTTAAGGGCCTAGATCTGATGGATAGAGTGCCTGATGAACTATGGACGGAGGTTTGTGACGTTGTGCAGGAGACAGGGATCAAGACCATTCCCATGGAAAAGAAATGCAAAAAAGCAAAATGGCTGTCTGGGGAGGCCTTACAAATAGCTGTGAAGAGAAGAGAGACGAAAAGCAAAGGAGAAAAGGAAAGATATAGGCATCTAAATGCAGAGTTCCAAAGAATAGCAAGAAGAGATAAAGCCTTCTTCAGAGATCAATGCAAAGAAATAGAGGAAAACAACAGAATGGGAAAGACTAGAGATCTCTTCAAGAAAATTAGAGATACCAAGGGAACATTTCATGCAATAATGGGCTCGATAAAGGACAGAAATGGTCTGGACCTAACAGAAGCAGAAGATATTAAGAAGAGGTGGCAAGAATACACGGAAGAACTGTACAATAACATGTATATATATATATATATATATATAGACAGTTGTATCTGTATTTTAGGTAGGACAAAAGGCATGTTTAAAGGATTTCGTCAAGGCTGTATATTGTCACCCTGCTTATTTAACTTATATGCAGAGTACATCATGAGAAATGATGGGCTAGAAGAAGCACAAGCTGGAATCAAGATTGCCAGGAGAAATATCAATAACCTCAGATATGCAGATGACACCACCATTATGGCAGAAAGTGAAGAACTAACGAGCTTCTTGATGAAAGTGAAAGAGGAGAGTAAAAATGTTGGCTTAAAGCTCAATATTCAGAAAACTAAGATCTGGTCCCATCACTTCATGGCAAATAGATGGGGAAACAGTAGCAGACTTTATTTTTCTGTGCTCCATAATCACTGCAGATGGTGACTGCAGCCATGAAATTAAAAGATGCTTACTCCTTGGAAGAATAGTTATGACCAACCTAGACAGCATATTAAAAAGCAGAGACTTTAATTTGCCAATAAAGGTCCATCTAGTCAAAGCTTTGTTTTTTTCCAGTAGTCATGTATGGATGTGAGAGTTGAACTATAAAGAGAGCTGAGCCCTGGAGAATTGATGCTTTTGAACTGTGGTGTTGGAGAAGACTCTTGAGAGTCCCTTGGACTGCAAGGAGATCCAATCAGTCCATCTTAAAGTCTTGAATATTCATTGTAAGGTATGATTCTGAAGCTGAAAGTCCAATACTGATGCAGAGCTGACTCATTAGAAAAGACCCCAATGCTGGGAAAGATGATGGTGGGAGGAGAAGGGAACAATAGAGGATGAGATTGTTGGGTGGCATCACTGACTCAATGGACGTGAGTTTGAGCAAGCTCCAGGAGTTAGTGATGGACAGGGAGGCCTGGCATGCTGCAGTCCATGGGGTTTCAAAGAGTTGGACACGACTGAGTGACTGAACTGAACATAACATTTTATATGCATTTAGCTTAAGCAAATATTCTGTAAAATATCTTAATAAAACATTTTTAATTAAACACCTTATAAAAAGTAACCAAGAAAAGGTAGTTAACTTTTGCCACTGTTTGAAAAACATTGTTGGCTAGTATTGCCTTTCAAATTATAAGGGTGGTTTTCTCCAGTTGACATACAGCTATGACACCAGAAGTGTGATGTTCAGAAATTTGACTATAAACATGATGGCTATGTTTATTTTATCTACAAAAACTTGCTGCACTGAACAATGCAGGATTTTCTACTTCAGTAGTATTGAGTGTTCTTTTTTCTGTACATAAAGCAAAAATGAAAATGATGTAGGAGTCACTGATAAAAATAAATTGGACACTCCAGAGTCTTGGCAATTTGTGTGAGTTCTTAGATTGTCATTGAATTATCATCCTTTTGTGGCTCAGTTCCATGATATCCATCTCCTTGTCACCAGCCCCTTGCTGCTCTTTCAGGCATTCTGACCTGCTCTATGTCACAAACTTATACCTCTGTCTCAGCTCCCAGCCTTTACCTGGTGCCCCTTCCTCTCCTTTGCTCTGGTACCACCATGTCTCTATCTCATTGTTGGTTTGAAAAGGCAGGAGGCCCTGCTGGGCCCTGAGTGAAGAGGCTGGGTCAGGGTCTGAGGAACGAGCTGCCCTAGGAAGGTGGGAGCTCCCCAGAGGCTGCACAGCTATTCTTCCCACTGCAGCCCTGCCTCCCCGACCCCCAGTCAAGTGCCTGCTACAGACCATGTCCAATCCCTTCTCTGAGGTTTTACCACTCCCTACAACTTTTGCTTTCTCTAGGGGGGCAATGTTGTGCAGCCCAAATAGACCACGGACAGGCCTCAAGGAATCTGGGATAAAGGGTGGCCCACAAGGCAGACAGTGAACTACCTGGACAGTGACCTTCATGCTGGGCCAGTGCAGAGGACAGGAAACTCAGCATGTGCTTAAATGCCGTGGATGAGCAGGCCAGAGCTGTAGCTGCGGCTCTTTTCCTGGGAATTAGGTAAGGCTGTTTGCTACATGTCTCCACTGAGGAAAAAGATGGGCATGGGAGTTCCAAGAGACTCGTGTGTGTGTGTGTGTGTGTGTGTGTGTGTGTGTGTGTGAGTGTGTGTGTGTGTGTGTGTGTGTGTACCTTTCTGAGTCTGAGGTTTTGGAACACTGGTTGTGAAGTACTGTTCTCCAGCAGTCACCTCCCCCACCCTCTGCCCCTCAGCCAGCCAGCTGTTTCCCTCCCTCAGCCTGCCCTGGGGTCTCTGAGTCTCAGAGGACCCAGCCAGTGAGAGAACAGGGCTCCCACCCACTTCTCTCTCCTGGATGCCCCTTTCCTGCACCCTACTCTTGCCCTGCCTCGGAGCTGGACTCCTCAGCCCTAAGGGCCCGCTGTAAGTTTCCTCAGAAAGTGTTCTCAGGAAGCCCCGGCCCCCACTCCTTTGCCCTTCACCCATTTATAAGACTCCAGGACCAGTGCGCTCCAGTCTTCACAAACACTGACCTCAGAGGTCCTTTACTGGTGCCCTCAACATTGTGCTCTCAACCTAGTTACATCCTTATAGCTTTTCAATGTACCCCTCGACCACTCACTGCTGAGGTTGCCTTCATGCCCTCTTTCCTATCCTGGTACCTTGTTGCCAACCAAATGGTGGCAAGAGCTTGACTCATTCACTTCCATGATTGTGCCCTCCCCATCCTCCCCCTGCACTAGCTACTATGGGGGCTCAGTTCTACAGAGAAAGCTCTGAATCCCAGGGATTGTGGGGGCCTAACCTAGGCTCCTGTCTGTGTATAAACTGTATAGACCATTAAAAAAATTCACTTAGATTAAATTTTCCACTAGGCCAGCAACATAGAGGCTTGAATTTGAAATTAAATGGATTTTTTTTAAAAAAACTTACTATTCAGCCATAAAAAGAGTGAAATTTTGCCGTTTGCAGCAACATGGATGGACTTGGAGGGCACTATGCTAAGAAAAGTAAGTCAGAATAGAAAGGCAAACACTGTGTGAGATTACTTACATGTAGAACCTTAAAAAATACAACTAACTAGTGAACACAATAAAAAAGAAACAGACTCACAGATATAGAGAACTAACTAGTTACTAGTGGAGAGAGAGAAGTGAGGAGAAAAGTAGGGGTGGAGGATTAAGAAGTATAAACTATTAAGTATAGAATAAGCTACAATATATATTGTACAACAGATAGAACATAGCAAATATTTAATAATAACTCCAAATGGATTATAACTTCTGTGAATCATGTCATTGTACACCTGTCATTTATATAATATTATACATTAGCTATATTTCAATAATAAAAAGAGAGGAGCATTAAAATACAAAAATAATTAATATAATACTTCTTTCCTATTTGAAGATGGAGTTTCAAGCTGACTATATATGGAAGCCAGGAAGGATTTCTCTCATCTAAGTAGATAAGTACCAGGAGAGAAGGACCATGTTTGCCTTGTGCATTTTCCACAATGTTATAAAGTAGGCAGTCAATTAATGGTGATTAAATAAATGAGTGACTGGATCAACACATTAGCACAAATGTCATTGTTAAATTACCCAGTTATCCAGCAGAAGGCTCAGAGTAAGAACAAATAAGCTTTTAGGCCAGAAAAGAAAATTTCCTGAGCCTTGGAGGACAGGAAATAAATGGACAACATATCGCAACCCCAGGCTACAAATGAGCTTCATTACACAGAGGGCTGATGGGCAGGCAGGCACTGGTTTGCCCTTGGTGTTGAATAGAGATGGCAGTGATGGTAGGCACTGGGTAGGATTGCCAAAGACAAATTTGTTCTGACTCTTATCAAAGCGATGCAAGGAAAGTTTGGAAACATAATGCTACAAAAGGAGACCTTTGAATGTTAGCCTTCAAAAAAAGAACTTGGAAACTTTTGTGGATATGAAACAGTCTAACTCTACCACTGCCAACAGGGCTTTCTCAGCCCCTTCTTTCCATCTTTCATTTTCCTGGTCTTCTTCTGAGAAAATGTGAGCTCAAAAGCTGTCCATCAAACTTAGAGCCTGTCATACAGAGTGAAGTCAGAAAGAGAAAAACAAATATCTCATATTAACAGATATATATGGAATCTAAAATGGTACTGATGAACCTATTATCACGGCAGGAGTAAGGACCCAGATGTAGAGAACAGACTTGTGCACGCAGGAGGGAGGGAGAGTGGGACAAACTGACAGAGTAGCATTAATATATTTACATTACCACGTGTAAAATAGAGAGCTCGTGGGAAGCTGCTGTATAGCACAGAGAGCTCAGAGGTGAGATGGGGGAGGGAGGTTCAAGAGGGAGGGGATATCTGTATACATATAGCTGATTCACGCTGTTATAGAGAAACGAACACAACATTGTAAAGCAATTGTATTTCAATTTTTTTTTTTTAAGTGAGGAAAATTAGCTCTCCATCATGCACATGTAATCCAGCTGGGCAGCTTGTGTTGCTGTCATTTAGTCACTAAGTCGTGTCTGATTCTTTTGCAACACCATGGACTGTAGCCCACCAGGCTCCTTTGTCCATGGGATTTCCCAGGCAAGAATACTAGAGTGGCAAGAATACTAGCTTCTACAGTAATTGCCATTTCCTTCTCCAGGGGCTCTTCCTGACCCGGGGATCAAACCCACACCTCCTGCATCGTTTGCATCAGCAAGTGAATTCTTTACCATTGAGCCACCATAACTGGGGAGATAGTAGCCCAGAAAGAAGTTGAAGAGAAAAGGCTTTTCAGTCTTTCCTACCACCCAGGCTTGACTGGACCAGCTACAAAAAACCTGTTTCCTCAGCTACTATCAGCATTCTTTTCCTTTTCTTTAATTTTTATTGGGGTATATTTGCTTTATTGACTGGTGGCTCACCGGCGGCTCAGTGGTAAAGAATGTGCTTGCCATTGCAGGAGACTCAAGAGACTCGAGTTCAATCCCTGGGGTGAGAAGATCTCCTGGAGTAGGAAATGGCAACCTGCTCCAGTATTCTTTCCTGGGAAATACAGAGGAGCCTGGTGGGCTATAGCCCATGGGACCACAATGAGTTGGACACAACTGAGCCCACACATATAATTGATTTACAAGTTGTGTTCGTTTCAGGTATACAGCAAAGTGAATCAGCTATATGTATACACATACCGACTCTTTTTCATATTCTTTTCCCAAATAGTCCATTACTGAGTGCTGAGTAGAGTTCCCTGTGCCATACAATGGGTCTTTATTGGTTATTTATTTTATATATATTAGTGTGCTCTGCCAACTGAGACAACAAACTTGACAGAATTTATGCTAGAAGGTCACCTGCAGGCCCTGAAATAATCTCTTAAAGCCCCTAGTACAGCATTGCTTTTCCTGCATTCCATACACCCAGTCACTCCTCTGTTCTTACCCCCACCCTTTACCTAGGGAGACTCATCTATTGCTTCTCTTTCATGAGAGAGCGACAAATGATCAAATAATTCACAAGACAAGCTACAGCTTGCAACAAGGTATAATTAAAAGGTGTCACATATTTACCAACTGGCTCACCTGTAGCTCAGCATATGGGACTAGAAAAATCCTTCACTCTGCGAGAAGAATCCAGCCGCCTGCTGAGAAAACCATGTCAGCCTGACAGCGCTTGGCTTAATTACTTCAAACTTAAAATAATTAATAAGTTCCTCATTTTTCAACAGGAAAGCACTTAACACTGTTCAGTAAAATAATTCATAGCCTACATAGCTTGCTGCTATGAAAGAGGGAGTTGGTTTGAGGCGTTTTTTTCTTCCTGTAACTTTGCTTGAAATGATGTTGTGGTTTTTGTTGTTTTTTTTTTTTTTTGGCCAAGCCTCCCACAGATACGTGAATTGTGATCATTACATTTCCTCTAACAAACCCGGTCTTTCTCAAACTCACCAGGGAGAGCCTTGCTGTCCTCTCCTCCTCCCCTTACTAATCCTTCTGGGTCATGGGCTTCACTGTAAATTGTCTGAGGAGATTTTCAGCTCCTAAACCTAAATATTTGCTTAAAATAAATATAGAAAGAGAGTGTGAGAAGGTGAGTGAACCAAAGAAGAAAATGGTGCTGGGAAAGGAAAGGTTTTCCATTTTCAAAAGGGAGCCTTAGTAATGAAAGAGCATGAAGGGAGGGTGAAATGGACCCCAGTTTCACTTTCCTCTGGTGGCTTTTTGAGGTGTCTGCACAGATGCCTGCAGGAGGTAATGTGGAGGCATAAGGCAATGAATCTCATCTTTTAACTTTTTAAAGGGAACTTTTTTAGTGTGAACATGAAATTTCTTTCAAGGAGTCAGATTTCATTTGAAAATGCATAATACATAACAGTTGGAGAAGGAAATGGCAACCCACTCCAGTATTCTTGCCTGGGAAATCCCATGGACAGAGGAGTCTCGCGGGCTACAGTCCATGAGGTCACAGAAGAGTCAAACATGACTCAGCGACTAAACAACAACAATGCAGAACAGAGGAAGCTGTGGTTTCTCGAAAGTTGTATTTCTGTAATCTGCCCTATGAAGAAAGCAGTTATTTTATCCTGAGTGGGTCATCTATAATAGAGAAGTTATTGCTGGGAGTTCCATAAGGCTATTAAAAATGATGTGTCTGTTGGGTCAGGGGGAGAAATGAGACAGGAATAAAAGCCTAAATGTCAGCAAGACCTGCACTCAGGGCCAGTCGAGAGGAAGCTGTGGCCTCCAGCCCACTGTCGTCCAGCCTTGGTGTGCATGTGACAATCCCTTGGATGCTTGTTGAAGTAGAGTTCCATTCCACCTCCAAGCTTTGAATTCAGTGAGTCAGCAGTGGCATTCATAACCCACCTCAGTAATAATGACTCGAGGTGTTTCTAATGCATGTGACCAACGACCCACACTTTGAGAAATCAGTTCTCAGCTTCTCGGGTGTCCTGGATACCAGAGGGAGGCCTGACCACCCCTGATGTTGCTCCTCAGAGGAAGCAAATGAGATAAACAGGTCTCAGGACCAAGTGTTCTTAAGCAAGAAGCCGAAGTTCCCTTGTCTATTCCAACAAGATAAGCTCTCTGTCAGCAGTGAGGCAGAAGTGGTGACCTCACAAATCCATACTTAAACTTACTTTGTTTCAAAATCCTGCTAGCGCCTTTGAGAAGCCAAAACCATAAGTAAATTGGAGGAGAGCTCTCCCTTTCATCCCAAATAATATATTTTTAAAGTTGTGGTTAGTTGTTGCCACGGGTCCACAGATATTCCCCAGGAAAGGGGGTTTTGATTCTCCCTTCTTTTGTTGGCAGTGTTGCCCAGTTGTCCTCACGGGGCCTGACGGGACTGTGAGCGGCACCCTTTGTGTCCACACGCATCCCGGCACCAGCTGCACCAGCAGAGGGTTCCGAGTCTGTCCACTCAGATGAGGACTCTTGCCTTTAGCAGAGGAATAAAAGCACGGAGGGCAACATTGGAACCTGCCCAGGCATTTTTCAGACAGCCAGTGAGGGGAGTGGAATTCTGACTGCTTCAGTCTCATGACACTCTTTACATTATGATCAAAACATCAAAGAACAAACTCGAATCCAAAGAGGGGAGAAATCTCTACTTCTAACAGATCTAGGTATTAATAACAATAATGATATATATTATTATTATATAATAATATATTAATATAATATAAGATTATAACATTACATATTATATTAATATAATAATATAATAATGATGATATATATTATTATATAATAATAATGTGTAGCCTCTCCAGAGAAGCAAAAGTTATCCAGTGTTTCATCACCAAGGCTTTGGCAATGAGCAGCTCAAGGTTGAAGCCCAGCTCGGTCCCTCACTGTCTGTCTGATTTGGGCCCTATCATTGACCTCTCTGAAGCTCCATTTCTTTATCAATAAATTAGGGGTAGTAATAGAACCTGCTTGTGGTGTGGATGTGAGAATTAAATGAGATAGTTTGGTAGAGTGCCTGGTACAGGTAAAAGGAATAAAATAGCTGTTAGTCATTCTCACTCCCCTCTAATTCCACAGGGCAGAATCTATGTCTCAACTGTTTATCATCACAATTCTTGGCATATAGTTCATGGTCCATAAATAGTTTTAGAATGAAGAAAAGAAGAAAGAAAAGTAGAGAGGAAAGAAGGGAGGAAGATCAGAAGATTAAAAAAAATATTAGTTCCAAGGCAAAAAATGAGAAGTGTTCAGAAGCCATATGTTGGCCCACAGTAAGCTATAATAACAAGTAAAATACATAACCTTATTTCTTGCTCACAAAATTCCCTTTCAGGTCCAAGCAGTGAGTGAGCCAGGATCTGTTCAGATGCCATCTGGTGGCACTGGCCTCTCAGCATGCGTCTCCCAGGATGACCACGGCAGAGAAGAGAGACCCGGGGAGCCAAGCCTCAGCCTGTTGAGTGACAAGCATCACTTCTACTCAGGTCCAGGGGCTGCAACCAATCACATGCGCCACCCAGCTGCAAGGGGGTGGAAAAAGAAGGTGCAGGAGCCACAGGAAGGGAGGAGAATGGGGCAGCATGTTGATGTCCTCCACTTCATGCGTCCTGCCACAAAAGTCCAAGAAAGGCAGTTAGCAAAGGACTTGTAGAAAAATGTATCCTGAAATGAATCAACCACAAAAGACATTCAATGATCTTGGATTTTGTTTTTTTCTTTGTCTTCTTAATGTAATGGGATTTTCACTTAGTATGTGGTACATGCAGGCACATAGGTGAAACCCTTAGTTAAACCTTTAGTTCTCTCTCTCTCTCTCTCTCACTTTTCACTCTCTCTCTCTCACTTTTCTTTCTCTCTCTCTCTCTCTTGCTCATCCTTGCATTCTTGCTCTCATGCAAACACTCTCTTCTCTTACTGTAGATTAGACAAGAATTCTCTCCATTCATGTTAACCTTGACCCTAGGAGGAGAAAAATAATTATTAATACAAGTGTTTGTTGATCTCTAACACATACTGAAAGGCAATAGCATATCAGAGATGGATAACCTTGACATGTTAACTGCCCTGAACAGGTCTTTATTCTCACCCTACTAGGTAAGTAACTTCCCTAGTAGCTCAGATGGTAAAGCATCCACTTGCAATGCAGAAGACCCAGGTTTGATCCCTGGGTTGGGAAGATTCCCCTGGAGAAGGAAATGGCAACCCACTCTAGTATTCTTGCCTGGAGAATCCCATGGACAGAACAGTCCGGTGGGCTACAGTCCATGAGATTGCAAATAGTCAGACATGACTGAGTGACTAACATACACACACTAGATAAGTAAAATATGAAAGCTTTGACCTTAAACTACCAATTGATTTGGTCCAGGTGACTACATCTAGGACAAATAAATAATGACAGAGTTAGCTCTTTCAGTAACCTACACTCAATGAGGAAAGCTGAACAGCTAATGTACTAATATTTAACAGTAGGCAAACTTGGCCAGAGCAACCCAGATGGATGGAGTCTGCTCACAGTCCATCCAAGGCTGTTACAAACAGCTATAGTTTGCAGTATTCTTGGATGAGAATTAGTCTCCTTTTTTTAGTCCTAGGTCACTAAACAGACGGTGAGAAATTTTACTTAGAATTAACGTACTGTAGTTTAATTCCAGGCAAAGTGTTTCAGCTAGCTTCACTGTGAGTAAACAACTTCCGAAATCTCAGTGATTTACAACAATGAACATGGTACACGCTGGCAGCTGCAGGTTGGTTGTTGTGAGCTTTTTTCAATCTCCTTATTCCAGGATTCAGATTACGGTTAGGGTTATGTTTCAAGTTAGGAAAATCTCTTTGTTGAGACTTGCCATTCTTACAACAAAAAGAAGGTGACGATAGAATCATATAATGCTTCTTAAATCATCTTCTCAGGTGTAGTGTGCATGGTGTCCACTACACAGCCAAGGAGATAGAGAAGTATATCCCCCTCTCACAGGACACACTGCAAGGTACATACATCCCCACCTAGGGAGGTCTAATCCTTTTACAGGAAGAGGAGTGAATATTTAAGAACAACAATGCAATCTACTGTGGTAAGTAACCAAAACTGAAGCTTTCTCATCTTAATATCTCTAGGGCCCAGCACAGGTGTCCAATGAATATTTATTAAATCACATTGAATATTCATTGTATTGAATGAATATATCATTTCCATGTAAGTCAGTCATCTGAAAGAAAGAGTATTTTATCATATCTAACACCTCTATTATCATTAACTGATATTTTTAATTAGCATGTATACCTGGTACATATCTGAGCATTCTACAGGTACAAGCAATAGATTTTATTGATTACCTTTAGCAGTTTAACCATCTGAAAGATGAAAATGATAGAAAATAATTCTAAAATAGATATTAGCATACATACTTATGTGTTAACATGCAAACTTACAATTCCCTTTTTGAAAATACTATTAATCATGCCAATCAAACCCTGAAAAAAGGAGAACTTGTTTTTCTCAGGATTATCTCTGAAATTTAAAATTGTCTTTTTTCTAATAGAAATATTTTGGGGGAAATATCAGAAACAATAGGGAAAATATGAATGATTCCCTTGTCATAACGAAATCAGGAATTAGATATTGTCTTGAATCTGTTGATTTTGAAGGGAGTCACTGAAATAATTACGAGGTTGAAGTACAGCATAAAGATTGCTTGTTCAGCCTGAATTCCCTCAAAATATAATAAAAGTTTGGGATACATTTGGAGAAGGGTTGGTTATGCTGCTTTTGGATAAAAGTTCAGGCAAAATGAAATTCTGAGCCTCTGCCAGTCCCTCTTAGGGATCTGGGTATAGAAGCTACGCTACAGCACACTTTGCTATCACAGAAATCACTCATTTTAATTTGCATCCATTTCAGGAGTTGGTCACGGGCAAATTCACACATCCAGAACCTGGCTTTTCCTCAAAGATACCAGTATGCTACACATTACATTACAAGAATCAAAACTAATACCTTTATCCCGTAAAACAATGCAATCCCCTCCTAATTGTAACTAGAAATTGTACTGAAGTTATCATTTGTGCTCAGTGAGTTTGTGAATTAATTCATTACCCTGTTAAAATCCCAACGTCTCTTATCACCTGCCGCTTGCATTAGTAGCGCTGCCCCGTCAGCTGCCAACTGCCTGAGCTGGAGGCAGCTAAGAGGCAGCTAAGAAAAGTGAATCCCTGAGCTGAGAAATTCCACCTAGGGGAGGAAATGCAGCTTTGACTTGCAAACATGGCCCAGGAACCCAGCAGAGCTATCTGGAGAACCACCTGAATCATCGATCCATAAAACCATCATGAAAGTCAATGTCTCCTCCAGCACAGATCACAGTCAGGCTTAGAGAAAATGCTGTCCATAATGATAACCCTGTTCTCTGAGTGTGGACAAGACTCAGGGATCAGCTGCACTTACTTGGAGGAAACCCTGTGCAAACAGAAACCTGAAAACAATATTCTGAAAAGCCAAGCAAACCCTTTGTTTCGGAATCCTATCTTAAAATATGTGACTTCATGCGTTTAAAGTTTGATGTTACCTTTGAGGAAATAAGCCAGCATTGCTGATTAAAAGAATATTTATTTTCTGCAATGCCACCATAAACCGCATACATTTGCCTGACTGCCAAGGAATAATTAATTTCCTAGTGTGCACTGCCTGTCTTGAGACTTCCACAGAGCCACCCTAGTTTTTCTCATTAAAATGAATCCTGAAGGCACTTTGTTATTGTTTAGTCTCAGAAAAATATTGACAGGGGTTTTCTTTCTCCCTCCATCAACATCATTGTTTTATAAATGTTAAGTGTAAAAGATTTTTTTGTGTACCTTTGAAGTATTCCTTATCAATAATTCATTCAAAATCACAAAGGAGTAAAAGAACTAGGTGGTCAAAACCATAGCAATGTTAGGAAAATCACATCTGCTTTAAATCATCATGTTACTGAGATAAAGCTTTACTGAAAGCACAGTTACATCCACAAGTCCACGGGTTTCTCTTTGTGTTTAATTCAGCTGTGCTTTTTAACTAAGCTTTGCTGGGAGAGAGGGAGTAGGTTACCAGCATTCTAGATGACAGCACCAGGCATGTGCAGTCTCCTACCCATTTCTATTTGTTAAGAAAAAGCGGAGTACTTGTTCAATAGTCCACCTTTATTCTTGTCGTAATTATCTCTTATTATTGGGTTTACCTTCTTTTTATACTATGCGCACCAGGATGGGATGATTCCCACTCTATGATATTCAAAGCAAAGACTAGTCTATTGCCAGTGCTACACAAATGTTAAATAATAAGAGTCATATCATTCCTGCCATGAAGAAAGACTATTTAAGAAAAGAATAATATCGACATGTATTACCCAGGTGCCAAACAGATACTTTACAGAATTCAGATATAAAAAGTCAGACTCTCCATTTTACTTTTAGTGTCC
This sequence comes from Capricornis sumatraensis, assembly GCF_032405125.1. Taxonomy (NCBI): domain Eukaryota; kingdom Metazoa; phylum Chordata; class Mammalia; order Artiodactyla; family Bovidae; genus Capricornis; species Capricornis sumatraensis. Next base: position 147,939,255 of record NC_091070.1, on the reverse strand, counting down.
CAAGAAAAGGCCATATTGTTCAATTAACCCAAACGTAGGTTAAAGAAAACAGCCATTAGCTCTTTTGTTAAAACATTCTTCTACTCTCTTCATTGATTTGAAAGTTAATAATGCCAGTGGTTTTCTATGTCAAGGTATTAAGTTTTAAAATTACTTAACCTTATTCCTGAAATCTGAAATGTCTAAAATGAGACATAGAGTACACAGAACAAGCTAGGATATATTTTCTTGAGGTTGCTAGATATTTAAGAAATAAGGTTATTTCAAAACTACAAAAAAGAAATAAAAATGTTGGTCAAGGATTCCTCGACTGACTTACCAATAAACTTACTTTGGAAAGTTCTCTCTTGGTGCTCTCAGAAACCCATTCAACTTCCTCTGGAGATCTCATGAACATCCTTTGGTGTGTGAAGTTGCTCAGTCATGTCCGACTCTTTGCGACCCCATGGACTTTAGCCTACCAAGCTCCTCTGTCCATGGGATTTTCCAAGCAATAGTACTGGAGTGGATTGCCATTTCCTTCTTCAGGGGATCTTCCCGACCCAGGGATCGAACCTGGGTCTCCTGCATTGTAGACAGATGCTTTACCGTCTGAGCCATCCTTTACATATCTACTTTTTAGTCAAAAGCATCAAAATCTTACTTAATATGAAATAAATCTTTAAAATCAGTCTATCCTGTCATCCACAATGAAACATAACTTTGTATAAAATTAGCTATTGGATAAAAGTATCAAATCATAGCTGATAATTAACTTTCTTACCTACCACAAAGTCTTTCAGTTTATTCCTTTTGACTTTGTACTAGTATTTAAAACTTTCCAGGTCATTTTATTTAACTCAATGGGAAAACAAACATGGAGAAGTTTTAGAAAGTGGTGGCTAAAGATAACTAAAGACAGTTGACTTTTCATATATAAAGGCATGAATGAAAATTCATCTCCTTAACTACTTATTTAGTTCTGGGTGCTCAGCAAGAGAAAGCAGTTTTGAGGGGTGTACCTAACACTAGCATTAAGAAAAGCAAGGTTTCATTTGATTTCATTGTATATGGAAACATTAGAAACACAGTCAAATGATTTACAAACTGAGAAACATGAAGAGATTAAAAATGTATAGTAGATTAATTCAAGAATAAGAGATGTAAATGTTAATAGGTCATCAAGATTCACCGAGTAAACTAAGCCAAATACAGCTCGTTATTTTTTTTTTAATGAGATCTTTGTCTGGTATAGAAAAATATATATATTGATCAAATTCTCTAAATTCTCATGATAATATCAATAATAACACCTATCATTTGTTGAATAACTACTATACGTCAGGTACTGTTCTAGCGGAGATATTTTTATGTATGTTTTAATATCTTCTGATATTAATGTTATTAACCTCACTTTTCAGTGGAGAAAACAAAGTTTCAAAAATGTTGTATAACTTGTCCATAGCCAAAACAATGGGCCAGGATTTGAACCTGTGTCTGTCTGACTCAAATCCTGTGTGCTTAAACATTATTAGGTAATAGAATGCCAGAAATTTTAGTAGTTTATTGAACAACCACATCCATATTCTATGGATAGATGTTACTAGACAGTATTCTCCCAGAGAGAGGGCTCTTGTTCACAAATTTTCAAATTTTCACATTTGTCCTACTTTGTTCAATTTTTTTTAACCACCAGCTTATTAAGACCTACCTTTCAAATTTACATATGACACAAATGGAAGAATAGTTAATATATTGATTACCAAATCTATATTAAAAAGCACTCAACATAGAAGTAATGAACTCAAAAGAGATACATTTAATATAGAAGTAGAAAGGAAAAGACCTATCTCATCTTAGTCACAGTAAGAAAAAAAATCCTACAGACCACATATAGCATGATAATGCTGTCCACAAATTAAACATAAAGCCCTTTATCCAGATAGAGGAAAACAGTTCCACCATTGTCCCTTGCAATCATCAAGTTATATCTACAATATGAAACATTTTTAAAGAAAGACATGGCACAGCTTTTGCAGGCATGGAGAGTGAACCTCTTGAAGTATTCAATCAAATGAGAGATGATATCATGGTGTGTTATGGAACCTTTCTATAATTACATGGACCAAGGCTTCCGCCTACTGAAAGACCCCACCCCATCCCACTCTGATATAGTAGTAGTATTCGGAGCCTTCAGCTGACATGGCATTTTGAAAATGTTTCTCCAGTGATTCTAATACAATTCTATACACCTTGCATCTTATACTCCTCCATCCATGCAAAACGTTGTTCAATCACTCAGTCATGTACGACTCTTTGCAATCCCATGGACTGTAGCTCGTCAGGCCTCCCTGTCCTTCACCACCTCCCAGAGCTTGCTCAAACTCATGTCCATTGAGTCGGTGATGCCATCCAACCATCTCATCCTCTGTGGTTCCTTTCTCCTCCTACCTTTAATCTTTCCCATGATCAAGGTCTTTTCTAATGAGTCAGTTCTTCACATCAGGTGGCCAAAGTATTGGAGCCTCAGCGTCAGCATCATTCCTTCCAATGAATATTTAGGATTGATTTCCTTTAAGATTGACTGATTTTATCTCCTTGCAGTCCAAGGGACTCTCAAGAGCCTTCTCCAACACAACAGTTCAAAGCATCAATTATTCAGCACTCAGCCTTCTTTATGGTCTAACTCTCACATCCATACATGACTACTGGAAAAATCATAGGACCTTTGTTGGCAAAGTAATGTCTCTGCTTTTTAATATGCTGTCTAGGTTTGTCATAGCTTTTCTTCCAAGGAGCAAGCATCTTTTATTTTCATGGCTACAGTCACCATCTGTAGTGATTTTGGAGCCCAAGAAAATAAAGTCTGTCACTGTTTCCATTGTTTCCCCATCTATTTGCCATGAAGTGATGGGACCAGATGCCATGATCTTCGTTTTTTGAATATTGAGTTTTAAGCCAGTTTTTTCACTCTCCTCTTTCACTTTCATCAGGAGGTTCTTTAGTTCCTCTTCACTTTCTGCCATAAGGGTGGTGTCATATCTGAGGTTATTGATATTTTTCCCGACAATCTTGATTCTGACTTGTGCTTCATCCAGCTGGCATTTTGTACGATGTACTCTGTATATAAGCTAAATAAGCAGGGTGAAAATATACAGCTTTGACATACTCCTTTCCCAATTTGGAACCATACAAAATATCTTAATTAAAAACCATTTATCTGTGTATATTAAGGCTGCAAAATAAAAATGGACATTGGGGGATGGAGGGAGGGTCAGGAAGGAGGGAACATATGTATGCTTATCGCTGATTCAATTTTTCTATGGCAGAAGCCAATACAACATTTTAAAGCAATTATCTTCCAATTAAAAACAAACTTTAAAAAATTAGTAAAATGGACCTTAAATCATGTAGCTGGAGAAAGAAGCCAATACATCTTTTGTAAATAGTGGCCAGGACTAAAAAACTCATTAGCTTACATGTCCTAGTATCAAACTAAAAAGTGAGAAACCAGGGTTTAAAGTAAATATTGTAATAAAATGGTTAAAAGCTAAGATTCTAAAGCCAAACAGACCTTGTTTGAACTTCTGCACATCATTTACTAGGTGTTTTAGCTTGGGGAACCTTTTTTAGCCTTTCTGAAATTCAAGTTTCTCATCTGTAAAAAGGGGTAGTTATCATTCCTCAGCTTGAATCCTAGCTCCATCACTGCTGGCTATACAATCTCAGGAAAGATGCTGCTCTCTTAGGTATTCATTTCTTTATCTGCAAAATGACACAGGAGTATCTATTTCATAAGGCACTAAAGAGAAATAAATGAGTTAATATGTGCAAAATGTTTAAACAATGTGTGGCTTATAGCTGATCTTCAATAAGTCTATTATTTTTACCCTCTTTTTACAATAAAGATTATGTAACCTGCCCTATTTTGTAAGATTCTTCTAAGTATTATGTCATGTGATGAATGAAGAACACTTCTACAAATTAACACTCCAATTCAGCAGTCACTGACAATTTTATTTTTATCATATAGGAGTCTATGAAGCATTTGTATGAATTTTAATTTTAATTATATTTCTAATTATGTGTGGGGCTTTCCAGGTAGTGCGAGTTATAAAGAACCCACCTGCCAATAAAGGAGATGTAAAAGATGTGAGTTTATCCCTGGGTTGGGAAGATCCCCTGGAGGAGGGCAGGGCAACCCACTCCAATATTCTTGCCTGGAGAATTCCATGGACAGAGGAGCCTGGCAGGCTACAGTCCATAGGATCACAAACAGTTGGACATGACTGAAGTGACTTAGCACAGCACAGCACAGGTCAGACCTGTTTGGGCATTTACAATGGATCTCAAAATATGTTGCCCAGAATTTTGCATACACATTACAAATATACACTTAGACATTCACATTTGCAGGAGACTTTCGGAAGAATCCCAAAGTTGTGACTCTCAAAACAACTTTTTAAATGAATTTCATTTTCAGACTTCCAATGGAAAAAGTAAAAAGTTATTTTTAATTTTGGTTTTGTTTTTCCTCAGTCAGACCCAAGCTTGTTTTTAACTGACTTTATTTGCTAACTTGAGAAGAAAGAAATCACCAGTTAACTCTGAATGAGATCCCCAACCACCTACACAGAGACGAATCGCTAGCTGAAGTATCTTCTAAAACATGGCTTCAAGTTGCACTTTTAAACTCAACCTATTTTTTAAACTTCTAAAATAAATTTCTCTGTATCTTCTGCTTATTAAACAGCATTTTGAACTCATGTTGGAATTCCCTTTAGCCTTTCAATAACAAATCAACTGCATTCATTTGCTGTTTGGCTCGTTCTCATGCTATTTCACATACAAAGTTCAAAAGCTGAAATTATACTGAGACAACTGCACATAATACTTTGAGGCTAATAGTATCAAATTATAGTATGTGCTGAATAGGTTTTCTAAACTTAGCAAAAGAAAGCCTTGTAGCAAAACATCTTAAAAAGATTCTGGTTTTCATATTATATTATAGTACCCAACCAATGAAAAATCATGCTACCTCAAAATTTATTGGATTTACTGAACTGTGTCTTCAAAGAAAAGGTTGTTTTATGAAGGAAAGGAACTAACTTGCTTTTTTTTTTTTTTTTTGATCAGAAGATTATCTAGTTTGAAGTGAACTGTTATCTCAAAATAAATGAGAAACAGCAAAAGAAGCTAAGTGAAACCCGGGAGACAATACTTGCTTTGAACTGAAAGTGGAGGAGTGTTACACTGTGTGTAAATGTCTAGCAGGACCATCAGACAGCCGTGTCCTTCGGCTCCATGAAGCATGGTAAATCCACAGCCTATCTGAAAGCCATCAAAGCCTCCAAAAAGGAAATTCGTTTTCAAAGGCCCCGGAGTGTTGGTGATGCCCTTAATTTCACAGTCACCAAAAACACGGATCAAATAAGATTTCTTTTTAGTTTCTCTGTTGTACAAACATAGTTACATTTCTCACAAGCTTCTCCTAGTAGATGATTTTGGTCAAATTTGCTGTTCATGGGGAAAGGAAGTAAGTATAGAAAGAATACCCACCCCACCCCCCGCCAAAAAAAAAAAAAATTCTCAAATGGGCAATTCTAAACAAACAGCCATAATGAACCAAAGGCTCATAAAGACTTCTGTCAACCATAAGAAGTTAGATATTTAGGATGTTTAGTCTGTGTTTTAAACAGTATTCACATTAAGTACTCTGGGATAATCTATCTATAAGAGAATGAAGTTTTACACCATCTTAGACTGAAGATAGATTGCACCATTTAGATTTGCCAACCCTATCTTACCACAGGAACAAGACCAGCTGTTGCTGAAAAGAAGGGAAAAAAGAGAAAACGCCATAGCTACTCCAAAGAAGTATATCCTACTCCTCCCTAAGGACCAGTCTAAGAGCTTACTTTCTACACTGTCAAAGTTATAGATCATGGTGCTTTATGACAAAACAAAACAAAGTCTTTAAATTGTCTTTTCTTTTTATAAAGGCGAAAATGTCCCTTAAAGAAAGAACCCTATGACTCCACTCCCCACAGAAAGTGATAGCATCCTGAATGCAGGAAATACCCGCTCCAAAGCTTTAAAAAAATCTGAAATTTTCCCCAAATAACTTTTGTAAAAAGAAAGAACACTAGGGTTGCCATATCACCATCCCTCCCAGTAAAGAAGAGAATAATCTTTCCACTCAAGGTAAAAATTATCTGTGACTGGGCCCTATTTAAACTCAGACTCCAAACAACATTTTTGTTCCAAGAAATAATATATAAAAGAATGGAAAGAGTGCCAACTTAAGACATCAATGTTTAGTTCTCATTAACAAAAATATAATCAGAGAAGGGAGAGCTTCTAAAATTAGAACCCAAAGTAACTATTGAGTTGACCTCACCTTCAAAGGCAGTACTAAACATTTAATTAGGCTATTTCTGCAAGGAAAGAGCTGGTAAATCAATATAATCTAATAAGCTTTTGGCCAGGGCAAGGAAGAGTGATCACAATTGCTTGCCATGTGTTTATTCTTCAGGCCTTTTGCTGGGTAACTTATACTAAAGAACGAAACAATCAAAGGGAAGAAATTGAGAGAATTTTTTTAATGGAAAAAAATCTAGCTTCAGGATACTATTTTATATATTAAAGGTATATAAACCTTCTTTGGAAATTCTCTCTAACTATATAGCTTGAGGTTCATAAGCTTGAAAAATGGTCATTTTTTTTTTTCCCCTCTAACCTACTAGAGAGGACAGAATGACCAGAACATTCATGGGTTTAAAGTACAGGACATAGATCTGTGAAAGCTAGCAGCTTTTCCGATTTGACTCACTATAGTACAAAAAGGAATTGGCTTACATTGCAAGAAGAGGACTTTAGATAATTCACTTAGCTTTTTTGAGTCTCATTTTTATTGTTTGTAAAACAAAAGGATTAGGTTAAATGTTTCCTAACTTATTTTATAAGAATGTATCTATTATTAAAGAAAAAAATATTTTGAGACTTTGTAAAAATGGTAAGAGAATGGTACCTAGATTTATCATGGTGATCATTTTGAAATGTATAGAAATATGAGTCACTATGTTATATAACAGGAACTAGCATAGTGTTATAGATCAATTGTACTTCAAAAACAAACAAGGTCATAGAAAATGAGATCAGATTTGTAGTAACCAGAGTTAGAGGATGGGATAAGATAGAATGGGATAAAGGCAATCAATCAAAAGATACAAACTTCCAGTTATAAGATAAATAATTACTAGAGCTGTAATGCATAATATGATAAATATAATTAACACTGTTGTATGTTACATATAAAAGTTGTTAATATAGTAAATCCTAAGTGTTCTCATCACGGGAGAAGGCAATGGCACCCCACTCCAGTACTCCTGCCTGGAAAATCCCATGGACGGAGGAGCCTAGTAGGCTGTGGTCCATGGGGTCACTGAGGGTCAGGCACAACCGAGTGACTTCACTTTCACTTTTCACTTTTCACTTTTATGCATTGGAGAAGGAAATGGCAACTCACTCCAGTGTTCTTGCCTGGAGAATCCCAGGGACGGGGGAGCCTGGTGAGCTGCCATCTATGGGGTCACGCAGAGTCGGATGCAACTGAAGTGACTTAGCAGCAGCAGCAGCAAGAGTTCTCATCACAAGGAAAAAATATTTTTTCCTATTTCTTTAATATGACATCTATATGAGATGATGGATAATCCCTTTGATTTGACTAAGTGATATCTCAGTATAAAACTGGAAGCAAAATGGTAATGGGCTGTTAAAATAGGTGTCACAACTATCACAAGGGAGAGAGATGAGCTCAATTCCATTCCAAATATAGCAGAGGCAACTGGGGATTCATAGCCAACAAGCAGAATGATGGGGACAGCAGAAGGAAAATTACTAAGAGAAGACATCAAGGATAGAGGAGATTCTTGTTGAAGAGACTTAGTAGGCTCCTTGCTGAAGGCAGACCAGGGTGACCAGATCCTAGGAGTAAGGAAGTTGCTCAGGTATGGAGAGCAGGGCCTTCTGCCTGAAGTGACTTAGCAGGATCCTTACTACAACTTGGCTATGCAAGTCTAGCAATGATGGAACCAAGGACAAGGCCTAATGGAGAAGAAGGGTCCCAGGAGCCTGACTAAACTTTGTTCAAGGAGAAACTTTGTTAATATGTGGGCTAAAACAGACAACATAGTTAGAAATAGATTAGGATGGCCCCAAAAGAGATGTTGTTATAAACAGAGCATTTTTTCAGGTACCTCAACAGGGGACAAAAATGTGGCCTAGTTCAAGAGTCAAATCAAAGGAGGCAGAAATGAATCCATTCAAGTCACTGCACAGGACAAACAGCAGAGCCAAACAAAAGAAAAGTATTCCTGGATCCTGGTTTCTGGTACTGGTTTACAGGTTCTAGAAGAGGTTTGAGAGAGATTGAAGAAACTTTTGCTATCTTTTCTATGTTCTGTGAAAACAAATAACCAAAAGCCCTCAAAATTATCTCTGGACAGAGGCTCCAGAGAGGAGACTAAACTTCACCTCTGTGCCCTGGCCTTTAGATATTCCTCTTTTCCCAGTCATATTCTCCAGTACTAATATTCCATCCCTACCAAGTCTGCCCCTATGAGCCACTGTCACTGAGAAATAGTTCAGTCCTGTATTTCTACTATTACTTCATTGGAGTTACTGTTGTTTGTGTGCTTGGTTGTGTCCGACTCTTTGCAGATTTCTGTAGCCTGCCAGGCTCCTCTGTCCATGGGATTTTCAAGGGAAGAATACTGGAGTGGGGTGCCATGCTCTACTCCAGAGAATCTTCCCAACCCAGGGATCAAACCCACATCTCTTGTGTCTCCTGCATTGGCAGCCAGATTCTTTACTACTAGCACCACCTGTAAGTTATTGTTACATGAGGATAAAGAGAGAACAAAACATCAGTTATAAAGATTACATCTTGAGCCAGACTCACCTTGAATGACTCAATCCCCAACTTCATGTCACATTCAATTTGAAACATAAATTCCAGCTTTAGCAGTCTTGAAATTGTGCTTGTCATGGACCTACAGAGACTGTTCAGCTCAGAGATTCTCAAAGTATTTTGAACGTAAGAATGACTGTGCTTTTGTTAAATGCGTATTCATGGACCACTTGCCCTCAAAACTTCTGATTGATTAGATCAGTCTTGGTCAGGACTCAGGAATAGGCATGTTTAATAAGGCTTTCAGGAATACACATTAAAAAAATATATATATATATTTAAACTAAAACATTCATCCATTTCTCCCATCCCTGCAATCCTCCACCTCTGGCAACCACCAATTGGTTCTCTGTTCCTAGGAGCTTGGTTATTTATATATGAAGTGAAGTGCTGTGAAGTCGCTTAGTCATGTCCAACTCTTTGTGACCCTATGGACTGTAGCCTACCAGGCTCCTCCATCCATGGGATTCTCCAAGCAAGAATACTGGAGTGGGCTGCCATTTCCTTCTCCTATTTATATATATTTAAATCCCACATGTAATACCCTTGAGGCCCATCCATGTTCTTGAAAATGGTAAGATTTCATTCTTTTTTATGGCTAAATTAGATATAGATAGATAAATACATAGAGATATATATCACATTTTCTTTATTCATTCATCCATCAATGGATCCTTAGGTTGTTTCTATATCTTGGTCATGGTAAGTAATACTGAAGTGAATGTGGGTATGCATATATCTTTTCAAATTAGTGTTTTTGTTTTCTTCAGATAAATACCCAGGGGTAGAACTGCTGAATTATATGGTAGTTCTACTTTTAATTTTTTGAGGAATTTCCATATTGTTTTCCATAGTGACTGTACTAGTGCATGTTCCCACTAACAGTGTACCAGGGTTTCTTTTCCTCCACATGTTGTTCATCAACACTTGTCATCTCTTGTCTTTTTGATGATAGCCATTCTAACAGGTGTGAGATAACATTTTATTATAGCTTTAATTTGCATTCTGTTGATGATTAATAATGTACAGCATCTTTTTATGTACATGTTAGCCATCTGGTGTCTTCTTCAGGAAAATGTCTACTCATATCTTCTGCCCATTTTTTAAATCAGATTCTTTCTTTTTTTGCTATTGGGCTGTATGTGTTCTTTATATATTTTGGATATTAGCCTCTTATCAAATGCATGATTTGCAAATATTTTCTCCTAGTCTACTTTGGATTTTGTTAATGGTTTCTTTTGCTGTACGGAAGCTTGTAGTTTGATGCAACCCCATTTGCTTATTTTTGCTTTCAGTATCAGATTCAAAAAAAATCAGCACCAAGATCCACATCAAGGAGGTTACTGTCTGGGTTTTCTTCTAGTAGTTTTATGCTTTCCAGTCTTACTTTCAAGTCTTTAATCCATTTTGAGTTAATTTTGTGGTGTGGTGTAACATAGTTATCCAGTTTCCTTCTTTGCATGTGGCTGTCCAATTTTCCCAGCACCACTTATTGAAAAGACTTTCTTTTCCACATTGTGTATCCTCATTTCCTTTGTGAAATGGATTTTATACCCATTAGTTTATTTCTAGACTTTCTATTCTGTTCCTTTGATTGGTATGTCTGTTTTATGCCAATACCATGCTGTTTTAATTATTATAGCTTTGTAATATAGTTTGAGATTGGGGCACATGATATCTGCAGCTTTGTTCTTCTTTCTCAAGATTTCTTTGGACATTTGGGATTGTTTGTGTTTCCATACAAATTTTAGAACAATTTGTTCTATTCCTGTGAAAAATGTCATTGGAATTTTGGTAAGGGTTGCATTGAATGTGTATATTGTTTTCTATGGTATGAACATTTTGACAATATTAAGGCCTTTAAATCATGACATGGAATATCTTTTCATTCATTTGTGTTTTCCTCAATTTCTTTCATTATGTTTTGTAGTTACCAATGTATAGTCCTTTCATCTCTTTGGTTAAATTTATTCCTAAGTAACTTATCAAGAATATCTGTTTTTAAGATGGCTTCCTGGAGATTTTGATACATCCCTTTGAGAAATCTTACCTTGTCAAAATCACACGTCAAAACTCCTCTGAATTCCAATAATCTGTTATCTAGATCAAATTGAAATGCTTAGATCTATTATAGACAGCACAACATTAAGGAGTGAATAATCATACAAGAACAAATCAAGCTTATGTATCTCTATACCATGAAAATGTGAAAACATGGTTTACTTATAAATCTCTTTTTATAGAATTTAAGTTTTGAGAGTTTTTGTTAAACTACAACTTCTCATTATCATTGAAGGGAAGGAATGTTGTTGTAAAGTCAAAAATTGCATCCTTTGTTAAGTACCACTATAGTAAGGTCCCTGATTCACCACAGACAAATGTATTTTTCAACTCCCCAAATTAAGACAATCTATAAAGAAATGCTCATTTATTAGCAACTTGTGTTTGACAGTTTATTTCATGTCAGCCTCCAGCTTTCCTTTGCAAGCTTATTTGCATAATGTGTTATTATGTCTAAATGGAAAACTAAATGCCTCCATGTGGTCTTTAAATGACAAGTGCTTGTCAGCTTCATGCAATATTCAGAAGTAATAGATCCAAATCACAACAGCACTCACTGAGATGTTAAAAAAAACTTGTTGTGTATCCTTCCTTGACAAATTTACACTTTGGTACAGAATTGTCAATTAGACATTCCATGTGTTAAACAGTTTAGTTCAACTGTGAAGGAATTTACTGTAGCTTTATTCTATAGTGTTCTAAGTAATTACAATTCACATTACAATTTTGTTTTTATTTCAAACAAAGCAGCTCAGGGAATAATCTCCAAATGACCTTGGCATGATATCACCAAGAATTTCTGTTTTAATTGTTTTAGAATACATAAAAATTTGATGATCATGTTTTTAAGAACTCTGAAAAATCCACTGTGGGAACCTAAACTTTGGGGATTCCTTGACTTGATGTTTTGTACCAGCAAGATGATGCTAACTTTTGGTATTCAACAAGAACCACACTATTTTCAGAACATTTTTACTGCATCAAATCCTGCCCTCACCCCCAGCTCAGATATTTAGAACAGTTCTTTTCTCAATGTACTGATTTTACATTAGCATATGATTTAATATTAGCACCAGGCACTGAATTCATGAACATAACCCATTAAACGGGAGTCATTGTGTCTCAAAGGCCTTTGCAGTTGAGAGACAACAAAGAGAATGTAGCTACAAAATCTCCATTCATACCACTTCTCCCACTCCACACTGTCCTTCTTCCCTCCTACTTCTATGCTGCTCCAAACAAAGCTCAAGCCTAAAGCTGCAGACAACCCCCAGAGGACCCGGCCCAGAAAAATCACCCCTAAGAGAGAAACATAAGAAGGTAATGGTGACTTGAGGTCCCTGGTTTAGGGACACTTGAAGCAAAACAAGGCAGCACTAAAGTTCCCATAGGGAGACATGACTAACACTGAAGAGGCCTCTAAGTAAAGGGAAGAGCAGGAGGCCTGGTTTAATCTATATGCACCATACAGACTCACTCCATAAACTGAACTGGGCAGGAATGGAGCAAGATAACTGACAATGTGACTGATTTCCCAAGTGGATCCCCCAGGACTAAGTTGATCTGAATGATGAGAGTCAGCACACTAAGTTCTAGTTGGTGGGAAATGTGCTTTTAGGGATGTTTGACCCTTATCCTGACCCTAGAAAATGATGATGTGTTCAAATGGTTTTGTTGGGAGGTCTGGAGACTGGTGATGGATGGCGGATGAATGGATGGAAGCTGACCTCAGAATAACAAGGACCCAGTGAACCCAGATAATGGTCTATTAAAGTCAGTTCCTAAGAGATCTCAAAATGTATCCACAGAGAAAGAATTCAAAACAGTGTGAAGAGAGTAAGTAGTTAAAGAGGCTGATTTATAAAACAGGAATATAATTGATCCAGAACTGTGGGAATCATGGAATGCTAAATATAGAGGATATCTGGAAGACAAGTTCATCTGGTCCTTATACTTTACAGATAACAAAAAAGAAGCCCAGGAAATTGAGTTACACAAAGATTTACCCAGCTGCTTCGTGGCACATTTGGACCTGGATCTGGATCTGGACCATCCAGCTCTTAATCATAGTTGCTTTCATCTTGTTGTTTTAGAGAAAATATTAGTCTACCCAGGTCTTCTCCAACTGTTTAGTCATAAAGTAAAATAGAATTCATGGACAGATAATACATTTAATCCTCTCTTTCATTTACTGTCCAAGATGTTCCTGGCAGTCCAAATTTTTGTTACTTATACTAATATTAACATTATTGCCTATTTTAATTACAAGACCAAGAAGAAAAATTTATAGATCAAACAATGAGTAAAATTGCTCTTTTTTGGAATCTTATTAAACTATTTTGATTACAATTCAGATTTGCTCAAATCTCCTCTTAGTAGAACAAGAACATAACATTCATATATTAAAAATCCAGTCAGTAAACAGATATGTATTTTTCAATACCTACTCTATCATTCAGTTCAGTTGAGTTCAGTCACTCAGTCGTGTCCAACTCTTTGCGCCCCATGAATCGCAGCACGCCAGGCCTCCCTGTCCATCAACAACTCCCGGAATTTACAAAAACTCATGTCTATCAAGTCGGTGATGCCATCCAGCCATCTCATCTTCTGTCGTCCCCTTCTCCTCCTGCCTCTAATCCCCCCAGCATCAGGGTCTTTTTGAATGAGTCAACTCTTTGCATGAGGTGGCCAGCGTATTGTAGTTTCAGCTTCAGCATCAGTCTTTCCAATGAACACTCAGGACTGATCTCCCTTAAGATGGACTGGTTGGATCTCCTTGCAGTCCAAGGGACTCTCAAGAGTCTTCTCCAATACCACAGTTCAAAAGCATCAATTCTTCGGCGCTCAGCTTTCTTCACAGTCCAACTCTCACATCCGTACATGACCGCTGGAAAAACCATAGCCTTGACTAGACAGACCTTTGTTGGCAAAGTAATGTCTTAATGTCTCTGCTTTTTAATATGCTATCTAGGTTGGTCATAACTTTCCTTCCAAGGAGTAAGTGTCTTTTAATTTCATGACTGCAATCACCATCTGCACTGATTTTAGAGCCCCCAAAAATAAAGTCTGACACTGTTTCCACTGTGTCCCCATCTATTTCCCATGAAGTGATGGGACCAGATGCCATGATCTTTGTTTTCTGAATGTTGAGCTTTAGGCCCACTTTTTCACTCTCCTCCTTCACTTTCATCAAGAGGCTTTTTAGCTTCTCTTCACTTTCTGCCATAAGGGTGGTGTCATCTGCATATCTGAGGTTATTGACTCTATCATTAATTCAACAAAAAATACATTAATCACCTATTAAGTTCCAAGATGTTTTACAAACTTGAGATATAGCAGTGAACAAAATAGAAGTGCCTACATTCATAGTGCTTATCTCTAGAGTAAGAAAGAGATGGTACTGCACAAACTGGCCAAAAATAAAAGAAGAGACAGTGATACATAAAATAATTTATAATATAATCTTGGAAGTGATAAGTAAGCACTATGTAGAAAAATGAAGTCAACTCAGTGTATGGAGGCACAAGTCTACTCCATGATTACTGCTCAGGAAATTATTTGGCCATAATGGCAGGGTTAACTCATTGAAGAGCTTTAAAACCTAAAACTACATAACACAATATGTGACCCATATGATACTGGCTGTGTCAGATAATAATACATGTTTTGTGCAAAAATAAAAACAAAGGAAACCCTGTACCTAAATAACTTTAAGAAATCTTGGATTAAATAAACTAAATAGAGTAAATAATTAATTTAAATAAAGTAGCTGTATTTCTGTAGCAGCTCTTCAGGGAGTAGGGAACGCTAATATGCACTGGGCACTAAAATACAAGAATATTAGAACATTAGTTAATATTACATCGGGATGCTAATCTTACATTTTACTAGTTAACTATGAGTATTTCCCACTTTTGACAATAGAACTTGCTGAATGAATTCTCTGTGGAAAGTATTTAGAAAAAATACAATGCTGTAAATTTTGATAGAATGGTGGTTAGAATTTGTATCTGCAAATACTGTGCTCTTAGTATATAGACTCATCCTTAGTGACCCAAATATCTATTTTGTTTACTGCAATGGTTGGTTCAATGCTGAATTTTAAAAAATGATTGAAGCATCCAGCTTTGAAAGTTGGTGGATGAGGAAACATCTGTTGCACATTTCCACAAAAGAAAAAAAAAATGTAATTTTTAATTAACACTGTAAAGAGATCAAACCAGCCAATCCTAAAGGAAGTCAACCCTGAATATTCACTGGAAGGACTGTTGCTGAAACTGAAGCTCCAGTACTTTGGCCACTGATGCAAAGAGCCGACTCATCAGAAAAGACCCTGATTCTGGGGAAGATTGAAGGCAAAAGAAAGGGAGCAGCAGAGGATCATGGGTTAGATAGCATCACTGACTCAATGGACATGAATCTGAGCAAATTCTGGGAGACAGTGAAGGACAAGGGAGCCTGGTGTGCTGCAGTCCATAGGGTCCCAAAGAATTACACATGATTTAGCAGCTGAACAGCAACAGCATAGCTAACTACTAAAATGAAAGATAGGCATCCCAAGGAGGAGAGCTTCTATGGCACATGTGAAATACTTGCATTTGTCTAAATCCCATCTAGACAGCGTGCTAAAGATACCAACTAAGTTTCTCCTGATCACACATAGTTCAGTGCTTGGCAAGTGGTATACAACCAGTGAATATGTGTTTTAAAAAATGAATCAAAAAATGAAATTCTATACAGTACCAGATAGCATTCCATATTATCAAAACTTATCCTGTAGTCAACATGTTGCAATACCATTTTTTATTATTGAGGTAAAAGTAACATAACATAAAATTAATCATTAACTTTAAAAAAGTGAACAGTTCGGTGGCATGTAGTATAGTCACAATATTGTGCAACCAGTAGCTCATCTAACTTCAAAATAATTTTTTACCCCAAAAGGAAGCCCATACCCATCAAGCAGTTATTTCCCATTTTTCCCTCCCCTCGCAGCCTCTGACAATGATCAATCTGTTTCCTATTTCTATAGATTTCTCTCTTGTGGATATTTCAAAAATGGAAACATATAACTTATGACCTTCTGTGTTTGGCCTCTTTCACTTAGCATATTTTTGAGGCTTGTTCACATTGTAGCACGTTATCAAAATTCATGGCTGTTGTTATTCAGTCACTAAGTCATGTCCTACTCTTTGCAGTCAGTATTCACAGATGAATAATATTCCATTTTCTGTACGTACCACAGTTTAATTATCCATTCATCCACTGATGGACGATTATGCTATTCCTTTCGTTTGGATATTTTGAATAAAGTTGTTATGAACATACAAGTGTTTGAGTATTTGTTTTCAGTTATTTCAGGTAGATAACTAGTTGTGAATTTTCTGGGTCATATAATTTTGCTGTTGTTCAGTCACTCAGACATGTCTAACTCTGCAACTCCATGGACTGCAGCACCCGAGGCTTCCCCGTCCTTCACCATCTCCTGGAGCTTGCTCAAACTCATGTCCATTGAGTCAGTGATGCCATCCAGTGATCTCTCTCTCTCTGCTGTATAATTCCATGTTTAATTTTTTGAGTTAAACTGTCAGTAATACTCTTGAAAAAAAATTTTAATTTAATGTAAATAAAGGATCCTAAAGCCTACTTAAAATTCTGCTATTGTATTCTGCTATTGCCCAATTGTAAAGAAGAAAAATAGGTTGAGGTTGAGATAAAATTTTTAAGTAGAAGATTGTCTTAGAAATCACTTTGCATGGACATATTTTCCTTCTATCTTTCCATAACTCACTCATTCCAACTTTAGTGTCCAGTGTGCTCCCCCTCTTCTCTGGCTATCAAATTTTACTCTCATTATATGTTATTATGGATTTTAGCTACTGTGTTACTTCTTTGTATTGTCTCTACCCTTAAGAGTTTATAAGATCCTTGACAGCAAGGACTTTTCCTGCTCTTTGCTGTTGCCCTAGAACTTTAGACAGTGACTGGCAGATAGTAAGTGCTCAATAAATATTTAAGGCCTGATTTCTCTAACTATCAAACACAAATAGTGTGTGCTTGCTTAAAGAACTTTAGGCATCAACAAACTGGTGTGTGTGTGTATTTGTGGGTAGATGAGCTGGTAAAGAATCCACCTGCAGTGCAAGAGACCTGGGTTCGTCCCTAGATCAGATACCTTGGAGGAGGGAATGGAACCTACTCCAATATTGTTGCCAGGAATATTCCATGGACAGAGGAGGCTGTCTGGCTACAGTCCATGGGGTCAGAAAGAGTTGGATATGACTGGGCGACTGAGCACACACACAAGAGACATTTAAAAGTGACAAAAACACTGAAATCCTGCAACCTAGCCAGTCACTGACTCTATGCACAAAGCTGTCACCAAGTGGACACCACAGTCCTCCCAGGCCACACAGATGGCCAGTTCGCTCTAACAACAGCAAGTTACAATGTTTGGAATCTTCCCAGTTTCGTTTAGAAAAAGAAATTATGGGGGCAGCTATTCTCTAAAGTGATGGTTATTTATATGTGTAGCTCCCCAGGTATTAAAGAGAAAATAAACCCTACAGTGTCTGAAGCTAACAAAAATAAAAAGTTTTTTAATGCATCAATACATAAGCTACCAACTAGATTTAATTTAATTACCTAGATAGCAATCAGATTGTGTCTCCAGGTAAGAAAAAAATTAAAAGCAATAGAAAATTGTATAAATACTGCTATTTATTTTTTAATCTATTGTAAGACTGAGAAGAGATCAAATACAATCCTTCACTTTACTTGGAAAAACTTATTGGGGTATAGGTATTTATGTAGATATTGGTTGTAACCTTCAAAGCAAATGTGGTAGATTTCAGTGGTTGATAAGGTCCAGTGATAATAAAATGAAGCAGGAATCAGGGGGACCCTCAAGACAACTTGGTGGGGGGCAATTATGACCCATTACTGTGTGAATCACACACTGTGATTAAACTCCTAGAAGGCACTCAACATCCACATTTGTTGTGAAAAAGGGCCCTGATTAGCATTTGTACTATGCATTTTGGTAATCAGAAATCATTATAGAGAATGCAACATTAAATGAAGGAATATGGCAATCTCTCATGCATTAAATAGGCTAATTTTTTTAAATAAATGACTTTATATCTAAAGGAAATAACATCATTTCTTTTCCTGCAAAGCAATAACACTTGGTCAGATACTTTCTACTACCATCTATAAGTATTGCCACAGTGAACATTTGATTAGCAAATAGCCACTCTGCATGATATGGAGGCTGCTTTCATTTAAATGTTGATATGTAAGAGCTATTTTTGCTGTGTGTCTTTACTCTTGGAGAGAGCTAAATGATGAGTTAAACTAGTCAGAGATATAACAGCAAGTTTTAAATTCTTAAAACATTCCAACAAATTAGGTCAAGATTCAAGAAGGCTTCTGACAAAAGCATCAGAAATATTTTTCTGTTCTATAAAATATTAACAGGGATGAAAGCTGTTAATAATGTTTTTGGCATATTTTGACATGATCTCTTGTTACTTCAACTGACTTGCATCTACTCATGTATTAAAATCTTAAACAACTGGATCAAGACCATTTTGTGTATGAATTTCAAAGACTTTTTCACAGTTTTATATCTGTAAGTAAACACACTTTGAGAAATCCTTTCTGTATCAGATCTTGCAACATAATATTATCCCTACCTACAAGTATTTAATTCCATTTGTTTTAATTATACAGATTTCTTTGTAAAATGTTGAGGAAAAGAGGCATTGTCAAGAATTGAATAAGATAGTCAAGCTGCGCATTTACTCAAAAGAAATTTTAAACACTTTATTGTTGGCAGGTAAAATTGAAATCAATTGTTAAATGACCATTTACTCATTATTTTATGCCATATGATTAAAGGAACTTTTAACTTTGACAACTGTGTCACCAAATTAACTTACCTAAAATTTCACTGCTGTATTTTTAAATACCTTCTCTCCAGCAAGCTATCTGGATTGATTAACCAAAGAGCTAAGACTGGAGAATATCAAAGTAATTATCACTTATTTCAAAGTGCATTAGACAATAGCTAAATAAGGAACTTTATTGACATCTATTATAGAAAGATAAAAACACAATGATTATTCAACATTTTCCTTTGCATTCTATTAACCAATATTACTCTAAAATTATTCTGTGGGTAATGCTAATGTTCAGAAAACTAAGATCATGGCATCTGGTCCCATCACTTCATGGCAAATAGATGCGGAAACAGTGGAAACAGTGACAAACTTTATTCTTGATGGCTTCAAAATCACTGCAGATGGTGACTGCAGCCATGAAATTAAAAGATGCTTACTCCTTAGAAGGAAAGTTATGACCAACCTAGACATCATATTAAAAAGCACAGCCATTACTTTGTCAACAAAGTCTGTCTAGTCAGGCTATGGTTTTTCCAGTAGTCATGTGTGGATGTGAGAGTTGGACTATAAAGAATGCTGAGCACTGAAGAATTGATGCTTTTGAACTGTGGTGTTGGAGAAGACTCTTCAGAGTCCCTTGGACTGCAAGAAGATCCAACCAATCCATTCTAAAGGAGATCAGTCTTGGGTGTTCATTGGATGTTGAAGCTGAAACTCCAATACTTTGGCCACCTGATGCACTAGGCTGACTCATTTGAGAAGACCCTGATGCTGGGAAGGATTGAGGGTAGGAGGAGAATGGGACGAAAGAGGATGAAACGGTTGGATGGCACCACCAACACAATGGACATGGGTTTGGGTAGACTCCGGCAGTTGGTGATGGATAGGGAGGCCTAGCGTGCTGCAGTTCATGGGGTCGCAAAGATTCAGACACAACTGAGCAACTGAACTGAACTGAACTGAACTGAATGCTAATGTTCATGAAAACAAATTTAGTAGCAAATTGCCTAAACTGTAATAATTTATAATTTTTAGAGAGATGTTTTTACACTGACCCTTAAGCCTGAGAGTACTGCAATTCATTTTCCTGTGTTCTGTGGATACCCTATATCTCTGTCCCACTGTGGGACACCAGAAGTGTATTTTTGCAAAACTGTCTAGCATTAAGAACTACTGTCATTCATGTAAAACAGAAAGCTTGTGACTTAGTCCTACTTTGAGATATGACAGTTTTGGAAAAGAATGGAAGGAGAGGAAAGGAGAACTAAGAATAGTCCCACTATGTACCATGCATATATCCTTTGTACAGTTTAAAAGTAACTTGAGCTGCTCATACATATCAAAATCTAAAATGAGCCCAATATGAAAAATTAATCAAATCACCAAGTACAGTGGAAGGCATCCCCCTTGATTCTCTAATTCAGCTCATTTAAAAATTCCATCTGTTTCATAGTCAATGTGAATCCAATGAGGAGCATCATTTGGGTTCATAGAATGACAATACTAAGTTGAAAAGTATGTTGTGAGATGAAAGAGCCACAAGTTTACTCAGTGGAAAAAAACACTGACCTTTTTTTCTAACTTGAAAAGGTCTTGACATAATATTATATAATAGAGGTTTCACTGATGATGGAATTTAGGTTGAAATGCTTTGCTGAGATTAAAAGGAGAAACATATAAGAACATCATACTGTTTCTTTGTGGGAAGAAGGAATTGTACTTTGTGTTCCCAAGGTCAGAATAAACAGGAAAACCTGGAGACAAACTTTAGCGAAACCACTGGATTGAGTTCAACTATAAGAGATCTTCCAATGTTTTTACATTTGAGATCATTTGGGATGCACATATTACCAAATAATAGAGATCTGAACTGCCTATGAAGACAGATTAAAATTAGCATTTAGTAGTTGAATACTGTAGTGAGAGATGTTGTCCTATACACAATACATTTACTGAAAAAATAAGTAAAATCTTACCTTCAAGAAGCTTGCAGTCTAGGAAACCAAATGCAACAGAATGATGCAAAAATATATCATATCACTTGATCAAGCCCATCATTCTGCCCACTCCACAGAAGCCTCATGCTGACCCTAGCCTCTGCTGAGCCACAGGCCTGTTCAGCACTCCTATGCCTTCTCATCGGGGCCTGTCAGAGCCTTTGGGTCCCCTGTGTGCCTTGTGCCAGCCACGTAGAGGCAAGTGATGGGAATATGGAGCTTGCTTCAAGCGTATCTACTTGGCTACTTCCCACTAATGTTGTCACATCATTGCTCAGATTCATGCTGGAAGCGGGTGGGGCAGGGAGTACAGAAAGACAGAAGAGTGTGGTGTGTGTGTGTGTGTGTGTGTGTGTGTGTGTGTATTCACATGCTTCTCTAAGCTAGATACTTGTAGTCTCCCCTTTGTGTGCCTGGGAAACATGCCGTTTCATTCTCCCCGTGGAAAACAAATTGCTGTTAATACCTAAGACAGACTGCTCCAGCACCTAGGTTCCAGTCTCAGCTCTGTCATTTACCAGCTGTACAACCTTGAGCAAGTCATTTAACATCTCTGTGCCCCAATTGCTTCATCTGTAAAATGGATTCAATAATAGTCCCTCCCCCCTCAGAGTTATTATAAGGATTAAATAAGTTTAAAAATGTACAGTGCTCAAAGCAGTACCTGACACATGGTGAGAAACAAGAGTTTGTCAATTTTTTCACCTCCTCTATCTTCTTCTATCCATTTCTCACCAGGACCAGAAAGGGTATGCTTTTTAATTCCTCCACATCATATCTTTCTTCTCCAGAAGGCAGAAACTTTTTTTTATCTCTCCCAGGTGAAAGAAGATTCATCTTTACATTATGAAGGAATGAATCTCCATCATTTGAGAACTATATGCTTGGTCCCTTAATGTTTCTGTTGATATAGCCTGACTCTTAAAATCAAGGCTTCTGACAAAGACCAGTTTGGGTACTAGAGTGGAGTACTAACCATTTCTGTTTGCAATCCTGTTCTGACACCACTATTTTCAAAGTAGGTAGAAATCTTGGACTGATTAGGTTAGTCAATAAAAATGCTGCCAAAATACAAATATTATTATATTCCAAATATCATTCCCATTACACATACAATATGCTATTTAAGACCCTTTATGGCAATGAGTGTTTCTCAATCTTAGAAGCACATAAGAATCACCAGTAAAACTTTAAAGAATCATTTCCAGTACCTATCCAATTCTACTAAATTAGAATCCCCAAAGACCATCTGTAACTTAAAAATAAAATTCTGATCTGCAATTAAGATTAAAAGCCACTGTTGTTGAATAACAGGAGAATGCATAAAAATATATATGATTTGTAAAAAGTTGACCTGAATTCTAATTATCATCTCACTTATTAGCTAAGTGATCTTGGTGAAATTTCTGTAAACCTCACTTTTTTCATCTACAAAGCAAAGGAAAAATAGTAAACAATTTACAAGGTCACTCTGGATATAGAATGAGGTAATACAAATATTAATACAATGCCTGGCATCTGGCAAACACTTGATAAATGTTAACTGTAATTAGTATCCGTAAGTTATGGATGAAAAATAAATTTTGAGGGAAGTTACAAAACTTACCCATTATCCACAGCTAATATTCAACAGACTCAGTACGTGAATCACTGTATATCTGATTATAAAAATCATGAATGAATGAATATATAGTAACATAGGAATTGACTCAATGGTATCTAATTTCAGAACGCATATGCTTTTTAGTCCCCCACACTGTTTATCAAAAACAGGTGGGAAAATATCAAGGAAGGTAGATAGAAGCAGAATGAAAGAAGAAATAATTGGCTCAAGTGAAGCTTGCAGTACTGGTGGAAGTGATGGGAGGTGGGAGGCCTATGACTGAGGTCCAGTATAAACAACTAACTATGTGCGCAGTTTCTGAGTAGAATTTGGCAAAGAGTGACAGGGAACCCAAGGGCTCTATCAATGTCCCTTGATGTTGTTGACATTGAATCATTTAATCTTCACTAGAAAATATTACTTCAATCTCAAATAACAATAGCCAACTATTTTCTCAAAAGAATTAATTTTCAAACCATCATGTGACATTTACATTTTGCATCTCCCATCTTAAATCTTCCTACTTGTCAGATGTTTTGTTATTCTTTTATGAAACGGTCAGCAGATGTGGCCACAAGAGGAGGTGGAGGAGAGGCTCGGGAAGATGATTTGCTCTGTGCACGTGTTCTACAGACAGGAGCCACGCCACACAGGGTCACATGGAAATACACAGGCTGGTCAAGAGGCAGAAGACATGAGAAAGGGCAAAGTTTCGACCACAGCCTTTACTGAGTTTCTGTGGGAAAGGTAAGACAAGGCAGGGTAAACAGTTTAAGACTGGTTAGCTTGAATCATTCCAGTGTACTGTAAACTCAGGAGGTGACTCCTAGTTGTCTGGATCCTGGCCCTGGGATGCTTAAGGCAGAGGAGTATTGCCCCCTGCAGTGGACAAAACAGATTGTGGAGGGACAGCTCTGGATGGAGTAGTTTGTATACCAAAGGCATGTTCCTCACTGGGCACTTTGCCATCTCTAAGAATTTTCTAGCCCCAGGAGAGGCAGACTCCCCAGAGAGAAAGATTTGTTTTTTTCACAATGTTAAAACATTAACATACAGAATTTATATATTTTAAAAAATTACATGTCTATACAATAGTTAAATTTGTAGTTGCATATTCAGACATCAAACTATTTTTTCATATATGATCTGAAAAAGATATCTTAAAACAAAGGCATCTATAAATGAGGCTGATTTACCTGACTATCCATACAATAGGTCTGAAATTATGTACTAAATCAGCAAATTTCTGAAATTCCCTGGTGATCCAGTGGTTAAGGGTCTGCCTGTCAATGCAAGGGACCTGGGTTTGATCCCTGATCTGGGAAGTTCCCACATGCTGCAGGGCAACTAACTCAATGTGCCACAACTGTTGAGCCCAAGCTCTAGAACCTGTGCTCCAAAACAAGAGAAGCTACCACAATGAGAAGCCTGGGCACTGCAACTAGAGAAAACCCACTTACAGCATTGCAGCCAAAAATAATTAAATAACTTAAAAGTAAAATAAATCAGCTAGTTTCCAAAAGCAAAAAGCTGGATAATTCAAGTATTTTTTTCCTTTTGACAAAAAAGTTATGAAACCTTTTCTAATTGGGACTCCTTTTACGTGTGCCTTGTTTTATAAATATTTCTATATCATTTATCCTTGGTATTATTTCTCTATTAATATTATGGTGAGTTGTCAGGACTTGCTTTGGAAGGGCTCAGGGAAATGAGAGCTTCATTTCTCCCTGTGAAGAGGGGGTGATCAAGACCCCAAACCTCAGGAAAAGGGCAGATGATCAAATCTCACTGACTGCTCAAGCTTTTCCTTATTCAGACAGGTTCTGTCAAAGCTGCTGCTCTTTCAGGGTGACAGAATGTGACCTCCACCAAACGCAGGAGAATCCAAGACAAATTGAAATTTCAGGTAATTTCTTTCAAGTTAGAAATGTAACAAAAGACTTGTACTGATAAAGAGGCTCTCACGCAGGATCAGAGCCATTAATCTCTAAACCCCAACTGAGCAAAACGTATTATTCTTCTAAAATGCAATATCCTATTAGTGATGGAGCAAATATTCACATTTGTGAAGATTATAGAGACTGATATCATTTAAACCTCGATTATTAAAATGTACACATTTATTGAGTAATTTCTAGATCTAATTCCCTGGATTAGATACTCAAAGGGATAGGAAGATGCTTCCCAAGTGGCACAGTGGTGAAGAATCCACATATCAATGTAGAAGACACAGCAGACGCAGGTTCCATCCCTGGGTCAAGATGATCCCTTGGAGTAGGAAATGGCAACCTGACCCAGTATTATTGCCTGGAAAATTCCATGAACAGAGGAGCCTGCTTGGTGCTTTTCTACTAGTTAGTGCCTATTCTTCACAAAGCACATCATCTATCCTAAAAGATAGTGCTGTGATGCTGTGCAAGTGCTGCACTTAATATGCCAGCAAATTGGGAAAACTCAGCAGTGGCCACAGGACTGGAAAAGGTCAGTTTTGATTCCAATCCCAAAGAAAGGCAATGCTAAAGAATGCTCAAACTACCACACAATTGCACTCATCTCACACGCTAGTAAAGTAATGCTCAAAATTCCCCAAGCCAGGCTTCAGCAATAGGTGAACCGTGAACTTCCAGATGTTCAAGCTGGTTTTAGAAAAGGCAGAGGAACCAGAGATCAAATTGCCGACATCCTTTGGATAATGGAAAAAGCAAGCGAGTTCCAGAAAAACATCTATTTCTGCTTTATTGATTATGCCAAAGCCTTTGACTGTGTGCACCACAACAAACTCTGGGAAATTCTGAAAGAGATGGGAGTACCAGACCACCTGACCTGCCTCTTGAGAAATCTGTACGCAGGTCAGGAATCAATAGTTAGAACTGGACATGGAACAACAGACTGGTTCCAAATATGGGAAAGGAGTACGTCAAGGCTGTATATTGTCACCCTGCTTATGTAACTTATATGCAGAGTACATCATGAGAAATGCTGGGCTGGATGAAGCACAAGCTGGAATCAAGATTGCCGGGAGAAATATCAATAACCTCAAATACGCAGATGACACCACCCTTATGGCAGAAAGTGAAGAAGAACTAAAGAGCTTCTTGATGAAAATGAAAGAGGAGAGTGAAAGAGTTGGCTTAAAACTCAACATTCCGAACAGTAAGATCATGGCATCTGGTCCCATCACTTCATGGCAAATAGATGGGGAAACAGTGGAAACAGTGACAGACTATTTTTTGGGCTCCAAAATCACTGTAGATGGTGACTGCAGCCCAAAATTAAAAGACGCTTTTTCCTTGGAAGAAAAATTATGACTAATCTAGACAGCATATTAAAAAGCAGAGACACTACTTTGCCAACAAAGATCTGTCTAGCCAAAGCTATGGTTTTTCCAGTAGTCATGTATGGATATGAGAGTTGGACTATAAAGAAAACCAAAAGAATTCTTTGGTGCTCCCTTGGACTGCAAGGAGATCCAACCAGTCCATCCTAAAGGAAATAAATTCTGATTATTCTTTGGAAGGACTGATGCTGAAGCTGAAACTCTGACTCATTTGAAAAGACCCTGATGCTGGGAAAGATTGAAGGCGGGAGGAGAAGGGAACAGCAGAGAATGAGATGGTTGGATGGCATCATTGACTCAATGGACGTGAGTTTAAGTAAATTCCGGGAGTTGGTGATGGATAGTGAGGCTTGGCATGCTGCAAAGGAGTTGCAAAGAGTCAGGCATGACTGAGTGACTGAACTGAACTAAACTGAACTTCCCAAAGCTCTCCTGTCCTGTCTTAGTGTTTGTCTTCCCTTCTACTCTTCCCAGATAGAATGTGAGCTCTTCCTGTCACATTCACCCTTTAACTAATGCTTCCTCCACTGCAACCCCATAGACAGCTTACAGCACACATTCTGCCATAGAGCTCGCAATAACTGTTGAATCACTGAATGTAGAGATCACTGAATGAATTGGAGGCACACAAAACTACACAAGTACAGATTATTCTACTTAGTGGAGTGGCTCTCAATCTTACATGTCTGTTTATATCTCAGTGACATTTTCCTTCTGCCTCAGTGTTCCCAATTTCTAAGCACTGCAAATTGTCCCTGGCTGGATTGCCTTAGCTGGACAAATGAAGAAAGGCATGCTAACTGCCCTCTGAAATTGTATTCAAGACCAGAGTTGAAGCGATACCAGTTTTACAGAACCAGAAAGCTCGTGTTGTACTAGATGGGACAAGTTTTGATACTTCAATTTTTAAATGATTCACATTGGCTAGAATAGTCCCCCAAAAGGAGGACTCCACCAAGGTACTTGTGCTGATGGCTTAGATTTCAAGCTAAGAGAATTAAACTGTTCACATTTCAACCTTGGTTGGGTTAACATCCTGTCTACCTAAATGTTTTGGCTCTTCATTGAACAGCTTGCATAGCCCGTATGGTTGCCATGGAACTGGTGTTAGACTGAATGCCATTTAAATCTTCTAAATCCCTCTGTTAAAGGATTTCATCCCACTCTGTTTCCTCCAACAAAATAAAATTTGAACAATGGCAATCAGTAGGTAACTCAGAAAAAGCTATTGATTTTTCAGTTTCTCAATTTGTAAAACAGAAATGTGATTTATTCTTACATAACATTTTGCTAAGAATATTGCCAGTAATCAGGCTTTGATGGCTATAAAATACACTAAATTCCTTAGAAGTAAAGCTATCTGGCGTTTCTCTCTAATTTGATTTTTTTAAGTTTAATTAATTTAAGATATCTATAATGAAACACGCCAATAATTCCTGCTAGTTCTGCTAAGCGAGTACATTTTTTAGCCTCTTCAATTTAAAAAGAAAATAAATTAGAAGACGAAATCTTGATGCTTTTCCCCCCTCTGGATTAGAAAGGACAGTTTTCTGTTGTTATTGTAGTTCTTTCTTTGGCCTTAATCACTGATTCATCTTTAATTTATCAAATGGCATTTTCCCAAGTGATCTAAGCAACTGCTTTTATGGGTGTGAGAGATTTGTAATTTTTCCTCTCTATTTTCAAAACTATGCAATTATTCACACAGAAACTAATAAACAATGTTGTATTGGTGCACATCTCAGCTTTACTGGTTGGAAAAGTCTGCCCTAAAAACAGTATAAACACATGGTTTGTGGGAGGACATGTTTGGCCTCCATTATGTTAACAGTAGTATGCCAAGACATTTCCCTCGAGATTGAGTAAGGAATCTATCATCCATGCATGCATCTGAACCTTTTTAAATACATTCTTATTTCAACCTATTACTGAATCTTAAAGTAATATATTTCCATAATTTCAATATCCATTATGTAAAGCTCTAGTACCACTTACTTGTTTTACATTTTTCTTCTTTTAAATCCCAAAGGATGCCTCCCGTCTAGTTCTACAGGAGTCAGTGAACAATCCATGTAAGTTATCCTTTTCAGATCTTTCATATTATAAATTTTGATGAAAGCCCTCTCTTACCTTTGATCTAAAATGTTCTACTTATTTAATATATCTCATATTCACTGTCACTGGTGAATGACCTGCTATCTGCCAACACATTAACCCTTTTCAGTAATTATTTTTTTTTATTTCTCTGCTGCATATGACATTGCTAATCATATTCTGTTTCTTTAAATTCTTTCCTACCTTGACTCCTCTGACACATGCCATTACCTAAATGTTTGTACTGCTCTTCATTCCTCATGCTGTAAATATTCTTTTTCTCTTTTTGGCTTCAGCTCTTGCTCTGTGGAATCTAAATTTAGACTTTCACCGCCAATCTTCTCAACCACTTTTATTCCCTTTAATATGTTTCTAACTCTAACTTCAGGGCACAATCTAGAATGCCTTTTTTCCCAATAACTCAAAAAATCCAGAATCAGAAATGAAATACTTCAGATTTTAAATAATGTAAGTATATTATTTTATTATATCCTCTCGTGTCTCTATTGACACATGAAACATTTTACATTCCAAATGGCCTCAATAATCCAAAATTTATAGGCAAGTATATCTTTCCATATTTGGTTGAGTGCTCACTGCAGAATATTACCTTCTTTTTCTGGGTCATTTACAAATGTGTTAAAATAAATTTCAGCCCCAGTGTTTAGGAAACTTCACAGCTTGTGTGTTTCCAAGATACAGTTGCTTTCTAAAAAGCAGAAATGTAAAACTCAGCTAGCTTCATTTGTTATTTAATTGACTTCCTTGATCATGTAACCACTAAAATACAGACCTGGCCTAAGATGGTCCATGCTCTTCTCTGGTGGAGGT
Source organism: Capricornis sumatraensis (assembly GCF_032405125.1). NCBI lineage: Eukaryota > Metazoa > Chordata > Mammalia > Artiodactyla > Bovidae > Capricornis > Capricornis sumatraensis. The sequence goes on along the minus strand of NC_091070.1, from coordinate 147,910,478 downwards.
GGTTTAGTCGCTAAGTCTGGTCTGACTCTTGCTATCCCCTGGAATGTATATAGCCCCCCACACTTCTCTGTCCATTGTATCTTTCAGGCAAGAATGCTGAAGTGGTTTGCCATTTCTTTCTCCAGGGAATCTTCCCAACCCAGGGATCAAACCTGGGTGTCCTGCACTACAAGCAGATTCTTTACTGACTGAGCTACCAGGGCCCAATTTCCTGCAATGTTTCTATTCTACTTTATCATTACACTACAGATACTTTATATGGAAAGATTTTTAAAAATACAACCTCTTGTTTATTTCTCATATGTATTCTTAAAGTCTATTATCAAAGAAATTACAACAACAACATGCAAAAGCAATATAAAACTTCTAAAGAATTTTAATGGTTACTATAATATCATTATGCATAACAATGAATTAAATTTGATTTCTTTATATTAAGCTTTAATTATATTAAAATGGAAATATGAAATGCAGGTTGCTATATTAACTAATCAAGCCAGCCTTAGTGAGACAAAATGAGAGGCCACGGGGTTTGGGCAGAGGTTTGAACGTCATGAATTTCAAAGAATATCAAAGAATATGAAACCTCGCTCCAAAAATATCTAAATAAATTTCAGTCCTTTCTATAAAATAAAGACTATTTCAAAATGCATTTGATGTGATTGTCATCATCATATCTGGAGAAATGGTTTCATATTTGTGTCTGCTTTGTTCCCTATTCCAAATCATAGCTACAACTTAAATTGCACAGGAGTTTACCAAGAAATAAATCATTTTTACTTTTTTCATTGTGACCATTAAAGAATAATTGTGCATTCTACATAAAAACTCTAGTAGTTGTGTGTGTACATATGTGGTGTGTATTAACAACCTGATTCTAAATTTTAACTTGAAATACAATCAATAGCAATAATAATTAAGGAAGAAGAATAAAGTTAATTGACCTACATTACTAGATATGAAGATTTATTATAAGGTTATGTAATTGCCATATTATTTATATATATAAAGGTTCCACTACAATTAGCTGAGGAAAGGGTAATCATTTCAATATGATGCTGGGTTAATTTGTATTTATATGGGTAAAAATTAACTTTGACCTCTATCTCATACTGTACATAAAAGTCAGTTTCAGATGGGTCATGTACTTAAATGTGAAGAATAAGATTTAAAACAGCATAGAAAAAAACCTAAAAGAATATCCTTGTGGCCTCAAAGCATACAATGAAATTTGAGGAATCACAAATGTAAAAAAAAAAAAAAAAAAATCACAAAATATAGAAAGCATTAACCATAAAAAAGAGATAGACAAACAGGATTCTGTTAAGAATGTGTTTATGGTGGTATCATTAAGAAATTAGAAAGGCAAGACACAGAGTGAGGAAAGTTATTTATAATACATACATCTGACAAAGAACTCATATCCAGAATAAAGAATTTCTACACAATTTTGCTATTCACTTTCTACATGACTTGTCACTAAGTCATGTCTGACTCTTTTGTGACCCTATGAAGTGTAGCCCTCCAGGTTCCTCTGTCCATGAGATTTCCTAAGCAAGAATACTGGAGTGGGTTGGCATTTCCATCTTCAGAGATTTAAAAAAAAAAAAACACGCAAAAAAGATTTTTAAATATCCAATTTTAAAACATGGGCAACACATTTGAACAGGTATTTTACCAAACAGCATATACAAATGACCAATAAGTGTATGAATATGTCTTTAGTCATGAAAGAAATGCAAATTGGAGACATAAAATATACCATTTCACCTGCCAAAATAGCTAAAATTTAAAAGACTGGCAATTCTAAGTATTGAAGTGAATCTAGAGTGATCAGAACTCTGAGACTGTTGAAGGGAATGTCAATCAATACCACCACTTTGTAAACTCTTTATCAATATCTGTTAGAGTTAAGCATACCTACCGGTAACCCAGCAACTCAATTCCCAGTCATATACCCAGTATAAAATGAGTGTATATGTTCAACAAAAGATATATCAAAAATATTCACATCAGTTTTATTCTTAATGGCCAAACTAGAAAAAAATCCAAATGTCCCTCAACAATTGACTGGACGAATAAATTGCAGTATATTCATATAATGAAACACTATGTGTTCATAAAAAGCTCAACATTCAGAAAATGAAGATCATGGCATCTGGTCCCATCACCTCATGGCAAATAGATGGGGAAACAGTGGAAATTGTGTCAGATTTTTTTTTTGGGGGGGGGGCTCCAAAATCACTGCAGATGGTGATTGCAGCCATGAAATTAAAAGACGCTTACTTCTTGGAAGGAAAGTTATGACCAACCTAGATAGTATATTCAAAAGCAGAGATGTTAGTTTGCCAACAAAGGTCTGTCTAGTCAAGGCTGTGGTTTTTCCAGTGGTCATGTACGGATGTGAGAGTTGGACTGTGAAGAAGGCTGAGCGCAGAAGAACTGATGCTTTTGAACTGTGGTGTTGGAGAAGACTCTTGAGAGTCCCTTGGACTGCAAGGAGATCCAACCAGTCCATTCTGAAGGAGATCAACCCTGGAATTTCTTTGGAAGGAATGATGCTGAAGCTGAAACTGCAGTACTTTGGCCACCTCATGCGAAGAGTTGACTCATTGGAAAAGACTCTGATGCTGGGAGGGATTGGAGGCAGGAGGAGAAGGGGACGACAGAGGATGAGATGGCTGGATGGCATCACTGACTAGATGGACGTGAGTCTGAGTAAACTCTGGGAGTTGGTGATGGACAGGGAGGCCTGGCGTGCTGCCTTTCATGGGGTTACAAAGAGTTGGACACGACTGAGCGACTGAACTGAACTGAATGTGCAAAAAACATGGATTAATTTTCTAAACATAATGTTGTACTAAAGCCAGACAAAAAGAATTCCTATGAAGTTCAAGAGCAGAACTATTCTACTCTACAGAGATTGGACTTGAATACTGATAGCTTTTTGGTAGGAGGATAATGACTGGAAGAGAATACAAAGGAATCTTCTGGGGTGGTGGAAAAGCTCTTCCCTTTGATCTGGGTGATAGTTACCTGAGTGTACATATATTTTAAAAATTCGTTGAACTATACGCTTAAGATTTGAGTACTTCACTGCATTTGCATTAAACTCAAAAATAAAGGAGGAAGGTTAAGAGAGGGAGCAGAGGAGGAGGGAGGAGAAATAAAGGAGGAAGAGAAGCAGGAGCAGAAATAATAATGTGAACGTGAATTCAACCTGCTACAAGATAACTATATTTTTGAGACTAGATATTTGCTTCATAGAATCATCATTAATGGCTTTATTAGTTTGGTTTTAATAAAAAAAAAAAAAAAAGAAAATTTAGCATAGGAAACCAATCCTTTTACTTCTTTGATTAGAAAACAAGGTAAAGTTACAGACTATACCCTAATTTTTTGTAATGATTTAATTTACCATTATCTATTTTTATGTTGAAAGTTATTTTAGTTTTTCTTATTGTTTAATTCTCACCTCATGTATCTAGCTGTTTAATTCTTTTTATTGTTACCAATTTTAAAAAAACCCTCATAGCTCAAATGCATATTACACATAGATAAAGCACATTATTAGAGAAAACAACAAACAAATTTTAAATGACTAGTGTTTTTATTTATTACATTATACTGTTTTCTAGAAGTGAACATTTCTCAGCATTTTTATTCAGGCTTATTTGTAATATCAAAGTAATAATAAATAAGTTACAGATAAACTAATGCCTTTATGTGATATTAGTTATAAAATTAAAACAGTATGCTGTTAATGATTATGCATTGGATAATTTATAATCCGAATGGCATTGCTTAATATGATAACCTAATTTGACACATGATTTTAATGTTTTTTTTATTTTTTTATTGAAGCATAATTGTTTTACAGAATTTTGCTGTTTTCTGTCAAACCTCGACATGAATCATCCATAGGGATACATATAATTCCCTCCCTTTTGAACCTCCCTCCATGTCCTTCCCCATTCCACCCCTCTAGGTTGATACAGAGCCCCTGTTTGAGTTTCCTGAGCCATACAGCTAATTCCTATCTATTTAAAAGAAGAGACATTATTCAGAGACATATTCGAAAACAGAGACATTACTTTGCCAACAAAGGTCTGTCTAGTCAAGGCTATGGTTTTTCCAGTGGTCATGTATGGATGTAAGAGTTGGACTGTGAAGAAAGCTGAGCACAGAAGAATTGATGCTTTTGAGCTGTGGTGTTGGAAAAGACTCTTAAGAGTCCCTTGGACTGAAAGGAGATCCAACCAGTCCATTCTAAAGGAGATCGGTCTTGGGTGTTCTTTGGAAGGAATGATGCTAAAGCTGAAACTCCAGTACTTTGGCCACCTCACGCGAAGAGCTGACTCATTGGAAAAAACTCTGATGCTGGAAGATTGAGGGCAGGAGAAGAGGACGACAGAGGATGAGATGGTTGGATGGCATCACCGACTCAATGGACATGAGTTTGGGTGAACTCCGGTAGTTGGTGATGGACAGGGAGGCCTGGTGTGCTGCAATTCATGGGGTCGCAAAGAGTCCGACACGACTGAGTGACTGAACTGAACTGAACTGAATGTAAGTTTCCATGTTACTCTTTCCATACATCTCACCCTCTTCTCCTCTCTCCCCATGTCCATAAATCTATTCTCTACATCTGTTTCTCCATTGCTGTCCTGTAAATAAATTCTTCAGTACCGTTTTTCTAGATTCCATATATGTGCATTAGAATATGATATTTATCTTTTTCTTTCTGACTCACTTCACTCTGTATAATAGGTTCTAGGTTCATCCACCTCATCAGAACTGACTCAAATGCATTCCTTTTTAATGCATCATTTAGACTCATTTGTTAGCAGTTACATTAAATCTTTCAACTTGGATATTTGAAAATAAACAGTAAAGATTTCTTTACAAGGAATGAGTATCATACTAGTTTTGAATAAGTAGTGTGAACCTAAAGTGGTGAGAATAGTCAATTATTAATAATACTGGTCCCTATCTTAAAAAAAAAAATTGTTTCTCAATTTCTTACATAGAGCAACATGGCCACTGAGCACAATAGGATATACACTGACTGCCTTTGTTTTAGAGTATCTCTTTTGAGCACATTTGTATGGAGAACAGCCTTAAAAGAGAGTCTCCCTACATGGCAGCTGCTACTGCTGCTAAGTCGCTTCAGTCATGTCGGACTCTGTGCAACCACATAGACAGCAGCTCACTCTGTGCAACCCCATAGACGGATTCTCCAAGCAGAATACTGGAGTGGGTTGCCATTTCCTTCTCCAATGCATGCATGCCTGCTAAGTCGCTTCAGTCTTGTCCGACCTTGTGAGACCCTATGGACAGCAGCCTACCAGGCTTCCCTGTCCACGGGATTCTCCAGGCAAGAATACTGGAGGGGGTTGCCATTTCCTTCTTCCCCTACAGGGCAGAGGGCAGGCTTATTTACTATCCAGTATAAAGACAGTATAAGTAAAGATAATGCCTCCCTCCAAGGTGATAATGTCTCCCTCCAGAGTTCCTTGGACAGCAAGGAGACCAAACTAGTCAATCCTAAAGGAAATTAACCCTGAATATTCATTGGAACGACTAACATTGAAGCTGAAGCTCCAATACTTTGGCCACCTGATACGAAGTGCTGACTCACGGGAAAAGATTCTAACGCTGGGGAAAATTGAGGGCAAAAGAAGAGGGCAGTTAGAGGATGAACTGGTTGGATCATCAATTCAATGGACATAAGTCTGAGCAAACTCCAGAAGATAGTGAAGGACATGGAAGCCTGGCATGCTATAGTCTGTGGGGTCACAAAGAGTCAGACACTATTGAGCAACTGAACAATGACAACCAGTATGAAATTCTGTCATGTTTGCTTTTATCTTATTATAAAAGATTCAGGTCCCTTGAATTCAGAGTTGTTCATCTGGGGCCATAAGCCCATTGATTACACAGCATCTACCTGGGTCTTTACAGCACATGGCAAACCAAGGCAAACATAAATCTCATGTTAATTTCCATACTGAGAATAACAAAGTCCTTTATCTCTGACCCAGGCATCTTGAAGGCTTCCTTGATAGCTTAGATGGTAAAGCATTTGCCTGCAATACAGGAGACCTGGCTTTGATCCCTGGGTCAGGAAAATCCCCTGGAGAAGGAAATGGGTACCCATTCTAATATTCTTGCCTGGAGAATTCCATGAACAGAGGAGCCTGGTGGGCTACAGTCCATAGGGTCCCAAAGAGTCAGACATGACTGAGTGACTAACACACACACAGGAGTCTTGAGTCTGTTTTATTTCTGTCTAGAAACTGAGGTAGACTGTAGGGTTCTTGACTATCAACAGTTTGTTGCTCAAGCAGGTATTACACAATCAAGGGTAAGCTCTTGCTTCATTAAATTTTTCACTAGTCCATGGATGTCACCAATCTTTTAACTACTGGAAGCTTCTGTATATGTATTTCTTTCCTCTAGAGCACCCTGCTCCATGCAGTTGGCCAGAAATACATATTGAGAGATTGTCATGAGCCACTTGGTGTGCTAAATGTTGACAAGACCATTCTAACTCTCATGGAGAATTTAATCAGGAGCATCCTCTGGTTTAGTAAGCTCTGCTTTGCCCTTTAAGACTGCACTCAAGGGACTTCCTGGGTGGTCCAGTGCTTGGGAGTCCACCTTCCAATGCAAGGGACACCAGTTCAATCCCTGGTCTGGGAAGATCCCATACGCCCCAGCACAGCTAAGCCCATGCACCACAACTACTGAGCCCACAAGCCCTAGAGCCCACCCTCTGTAACGGGAAGCCCATGCACCACGGCCTCTGCTCAGCTCACCTATAAAAAGCCTGCACAGTGGCGAAGACCCAGACCACCCAGTAAATAAAGAATAATTTTTTTTTCAAAAAGACTGTGGGAGAAGGAGAGGGTGGGATGATTTGAGAGAACGGCATTGAAACATGTATACTATCGTGTAAGAAATGAATTGCCAGTCTAGGTTTGATACAGGGTACAGGATACTTGGGGCTGGTGCACTGGGATGACCCAGAGAGATGATAGGGGGAGGGTGGCGGGAGGGAGGTTCAGGATTGGGAAGTCATGTATACCTGTGGCAGATTTATGTCAGTGTATGGGAAAACCAATACAGTATTTTAAAGATTTAAAAAAAAAAAAAAAAGAATAAAGTGTTGAAATATCAAAAAAATAAAAAAAATAAAAATTAAAAAAGACAATTCAAATCTTATGTCATCTGAGGAACATTTTCAGTCATTTCTACTCAGTTCTTCTCTCTTCTATACTTCCATGTGGTATTTGACCCTCATCATGGCTTAACTCCCGATCTCAAGGAAGTTACTATGTCTTATTTGTTTTTATCCTCATTACCTGTTTCTATCTCTGACACACACTTGGCACTTCATAAATGTTTAAGATAGAAAGAAAGGGATGAACAAAAAAAAAATGAGCATATATACTCTACACACTGTTTATAGACTGTTCTCATGCTAAAGAGAAGATTAGGTTGAGGCTTTGACTCATATTTTATTTCATTGGTTTATACTCTGTGTCCTAAATGACTTAGGCACAATTCAAAGCCCAGAGGAAAGGTGCCATGTTGGTACAAGTCCTTACTTTTTACCCAGAGAGTTAGAGATAACCTTTGATTAGGAGATATAAGCCTTGTATACTGGAAAGGGCATGTGTGTTAACAAAAGTTGATTAATGGCTGGGCCCTGAGACTCCAAAATAAGGGACACATATTTTGTCTGAAAACAAAAGTGGAAAGAGATGGAGAAAATTGTTTTTTACTGGATTTCTCTCTGGAAAAATACTATAAAAGGTTGGGGAGAAAGTCTTCAATACATTAAGGGGATGAGGGAATAACAAAGTAGCCGATAAGAATTACTAGCTTTCTCAAAAAATGGAACATATACTGTGTAGAGCTCTGGTTTCCACGAAGGCTTATCAGGTTTGAAGCAAGCCAAAAGCAGCAAAGTTACTGCTATTAAGAGTATTTCTTCTCCATCTCCTTCCCCCCAATCTCTCAGCATCTCTGCTAAATAAATGTAGCATAAACAGCTTAAAATTTTCAGTTTGGAAGTGTAGTTGAAGAGAATTGAAGTGGGTGTTTTACTCTGGTCTTACTATTTGAAGAGACATAGAAGTGGCTTCAAATCTTAATTTGGGGAAAGAAGTTGAACCTCTCCAGATAGAACAAGCTATATGATTTATGGAGTCCAATACAAGAATAAAATGTGGAGTTGCTTGTTTAAAAATTTTAAGATTTTCAAAATGGCAAGACCAATCATTAAGTCAAGCATGGGAGCCTTTTAAAGTGGGGAATCAGTCAACTGCAAAGTTCACATGCCCTGTCTCTGGGCTTCAGATGCCTTGTGTGAAAAGTACTGATAAAAATGACTCCCTTACAGGGTTCTTCCAAGGATTACTTGAGCTACTAGATGAAAAGTGTCTAGTCTATTGTAAACATTCAGCAATTACTGCTTTCCCTTCTTTCCCCTCTCCTTCTTTCTCCTTCTCGCTCTTTCCCCCACATCCTTCACTGTAGTAAGGATAATATATTTAATTTTGTTGCTGTTTAGTCAGGGAGCTGCACTGGTGGCTCAGACAATAAAGAATCTGCCTGCAGTGCAGGACCTCAGTTCAGCTCAGTCGCTCAGTTGTGTCCAACTCTCTGTGATTTCACAGACTGCAGCACACCAGGCCTTCCTGTCCATCACCAACTCCCAGAGCTTACTCAAACTCATGTCCATTGAGTCGGTGATGCCATCCAACCATCTCATCCTCTATCAACCCCTTCTCCTCCCACCTTCAATCTTGCCCAGCATCAGGGTCTTTTTAAATGAGTCAGTTCTTCACATCAGGTGGCCAAAGTATTGGACTTTCAGCTTCAGCATCAATCCTTCCAATGAATATTCAGGACTGTTTTCCTTTAGGATGGACTGGTTGGATCTCCTTTCAGTCCAAGGGACTCTCAAGAGTCTTCTCCAACACCACAGTTTAAAACCATCAATTCTTCAGTGCTCAGCTGTCTCACATCCATACATGACTACTGGAAAAACCATAGCTTTGACTAGAAAGACCTTTGCTGGCAAAGTAATGTCTCTGCTTTTTAATATGACCAATAGGTTGGTCATAATTTTTCTTCAAAGAAGCAAGTGTCTTTTAATTTCATGGCTGCAGACACCATCTGCAGTGATTTTGGAGCCCCCCAAAATAAAATCTGTCATTGTTTCCACTGTTTCCCCATCTATTTGCCATGAAGTGATGGGACTGGATGCCATGATCTTCGTGTTCAGAATGTTGAGTTTTAAGCCAACTTTTTGATTCTCCTCTTCCACTTTCATCAAGAGGCTCCTTAGTTCTTCGCTTTCTGCCATAATGGTGGTGTCATCTGCATATCTAAGGTTATTGATATTTCTCTTCACAATTTTGATTCCAGCTTGTGCTTCATCCAGCCCAGCATTTCTCATGATGTACTCTGCATATGGGGTTGGGAGATTCCTTGGAGAAGAGAATGGCTACATTCCAGTATTCTTGCTTGGAGAATTCTATGGACAGAGGAGCCTGCCAGGCTACAGTCCTCAGGGTCACAAGGAGTCAGACAAGACTGAGCGATTAACACTTTCACTTAGTCACTAAGTTGTGTCTGACTCTTTGCGACCCTGTGGACTGTAGCCCTGGCTTCCCAGGTGACACTAGTGGTAAAGAACCCACCTGTCAATGCAGGAGACATAAGAGATGTGGGTTCGATTTCTGGGTCAGGAAGATCCCTTGGAGAAGGATACAGCAATCCATTCCAGCATTCTTGCTTGAAGAATCCCATGGACAGAAGAGCATGTTGGCTATGGTCCATAGAGTGGCAAAGAATCAGACACAACTGAAGTGACTTAGCATGCACGCAGGGACTGTAGCCCACCAGGCTCCCTGTCCGTGGGATTTCCCAAGCAAAAATACTGGAGTAGGTTGCCATTTCCTTCTCTAAGGGAATATATTAAATACACCTATGCTATTGGTTAAATTAACTGTTAAAGAAACATATATAATATCCATGTGGATAATTTTAGAGATAATTTTCTATAATAACAAATATAGTACAGGAAGATTGAAATCCATGAATTATCTCAAATCACTTCCTAAGTCATAATATAAAATTTTTCCCCATCAATTACTTTTAATGAGAATTAATAGGAATCAATTTTTCTAGTGCCATATTTTGCAATCACACAATATCCTGCCGGAAATAGAATAAAGATCTTTTCTTAGTTCAGTTCCATATACATAATAGCACTCTGCTTTAATTGTATTAGAATTCACTGCACATTGACAAAAGAAAGGTATTTCCTGTGGTGTATTTTTAACAAAGTATAAATCAAAAGAATTTGTTTTATTTAGTTTATTTTTGTATAGTCAGTCTGGACATTAGCAGAGATACCCAGCATTTGAAGTGTCCTGAATATGAAACTTAAGGATTTTATATGAAATTCCCTCTTGAAAATATTGAAAAATGCCAAAGTATCTGTTATGTAAATTATACAGTAAAATGTTTTCGTTTCTTTTAACTAGCACAAATTCCCTCTAGACCTAAAGGAAGGGTCACTCACAATCACATATTTAAGTAGAAAAAAAATGAAAATAACAATGCTTCTGAAACTCAGCCATAATACCAAAGAATGCATATTTTACAATCACTGAAAATTTTATTTTCAAGTTAATTTTCTAATATTTTTGTTTTAATTGTCGAAAGTGTTGATACTTTCTTTTAAAAAGCTCTGCCTAAAAAAGATGTGATATACAACTGAATTAAATTTTAACAAAATTTTAAAATATCCAATCTTTATTTCAGTTTATAACATAGTTCTTAGGGTAAGAATGGACTAGGAGTTTGGAGTTAGTAGATACAGCGACTTAGCAGCAGCAGCAGCAGATACAAACTATTACAGATAGAATGGATGGATACCACGGCTCAACCACATAGCACAAGGAACTATATTCAGTGTTCTGGGATAAATCATGATGGGAAAGAATGTAGAAAAAAAAAGGTATACATATATACACTTCCAATGTTAAATATTGTAATAAGTGCTTTAAATACTTATTGTTGCTACTTAACTGTTTCCCACCTGATTTGTTTTATTACTTAAAATAATAAAAAAAATCGCATTTTAGAATATTTTCAATTTTCTTCTCAATCAGATGGAGTGTTTTGGCATATATGTGACCAAGGTCTAAATGTAAAGGAAAACTACAGTCATTTTCTTGCTAACTCTGCTTTTTATCTTTTGCTTAGCACTTTTCCATATAAATTTATATTTATCAGGAAGCATATTGTCAAAAAAGTTCACCCCTAAACAGGGATATAACTCCAATAACTAATTAGAAGGTATAGATTATTTACAATGATATTCACTCTTATATAATCCAATATACATAGATAATTATTTCTAAGTTTGGTAACAGATAAACATGGATATTCAGGAAAATAAAAGTACATTCTGAAGTTAATGTATCTGAAGCAGAAAAGAAAAAAATACACTGAGAAAATTATAAACTTAGTCCCCTCCTGAGTCTCACTTTTTCATCTAGAATGAGTGAATTGCTGAAAGATGTTCCAGTCTTAACATCCCCTAATGAGATGATTCTACTTGGGCTTTGCCAGTGAATTTTGACAACTTTTAGTAAAAGTTGTTGAAACAATTGGACATAAATAGGAAAAACAAAATAAAAGAACTTTGACCTAAACCTCACCTTTCATAAACTATCCAGTCAAAATGTATCATAGATCTAAATGCAAAATGAAAAACTATAAAACTTTTAGAAGAAAACATACAAGAAAATATTTATGACTTGCAGTTAGACCAAGAGTTCTGAGCTATGACACCAAAAAAAAAGAAAAAAATCAATAACCTAGACTTCATAAAAATTTAAAATTTTGCTCTATGAAAGACTCTAATCACAAGAAAGACAAACCACCAACTGGGCAAAAAATTGTTTGCAAACCACATCTCTAACAAAGGACGTGTAAGCCAAATATATGAAGAATTCAATAAACTCTACAGTAGAAAAACAAACAATCCAACTAGGAAATGAATAAAAGACTTCAACAGACAACTCACCAGAGAGGATATGCAAATGGAAATTAAATGCATGAAATGAATGGCTATTAGGGAAATGCAAATTGAAGACGTGATGAGCTACCATTGCACACCTATCAGAATGACTCAGAAGAAGTATACTAACAATATCACATGCTAATAAGGATGTGGCTCTACTAGAGCTCTCATACACTTATAAGGGAAATATACAATGGCAGAACTAGCCTGGAAAACACCTGAGCAATTTCTTATAAAGTTAAATATTCACTTACCCATGTGCCTGTATGCTAAGTCGTTTCTGCTGCTGCTGCTGCTAAGTCGCTTCAGTTGTGTCCAAATCTTTGTGACCCCATGGACTGTAGGCCACCAGGCTCCCTGTCCATGGGATTCTCTGGGCAAGAATACTAGAATGGGTTGCTATGCCCTCCTCCAGGGTATCTTCCCAATCCAAGGCCTGAAGCCAAGTCTCTTAATTCTCTTGCACTGGCAGGCGGGTTCTTACCACTGTCTCCACCTGGGAAGCCCTCACTTACCCATCAGTTCAGTTCAGTTCAGTCACTCAGTCATGTCCAACTCTTTGCCACCCCGGGACTGCAGCACACCGGTCTTCCCTGTCCATCACTACCTCCCGGAGAGTATTCAAACTCATGTCCATCGAGTTGGTGATGCTCTCCAACTATCTCATCCTCTGCCATCCCCTTCTCCTCCTCCCTTCAACCTTTCCCAGCATCAGGGTCTTTTCTAATGAGTCAGTTCTTCTCATCACTTGGCCAAAGTATTGGAGTTTCAGCTTCAGCATCAGTCCTTCCAATGAATATTCAGGACTGATTTCCTTTAGGATGGACTGGTTGGATCTCCTTGCAGTCCAAGGGACTCTCAAGAGTCTTCTCTAACACCACAGTTCAAGAGCATTAATTATTTGATGCTCAGCTTTCTTGATAATCCAACTCTCACATCCATTACATGACTACTGGAAAAACCATAGCTTTGACTAGATGGACCTTTGTCAGCAAAGTAATGTCTCTGCTTTTTAATATGCTGTCTAGGTTAGTCATAACTTTTCTTCCAAAAAGCAAGCATCTTTTGATTTCATGGCTACAGTCACCATCTATAGTGATTTTGGAGCCCAAGAAAATAAAGTCTGTCACTTTTTCCATTATTTCCCCATCTACTTGCCATGAAGTGATGGGACTGGATGCCATGATCTTCGTTTTTGAATGCTGAGTTTTAAGCCAACTCTTTCACTCTCCTCTTTCATTTTCATCAAGAGGCTCTTTAGTTCTTCTTCACTTTCTGCCATAAGGGTGGTGTCATCTGCATATCTGAGGTTATTGACATTTCTCCTGGCAATCTTGATTCCAGCTTGTGCTTCATCCAGCCCAACATTTCGCATGATGTACTCTGCATATAAGTTAAATAAGCAAGGTGACAATATACAGCCTTGACATACTCCTTTCCTAATTTGGAACCAGTGTGTTGTCCCATGTCTGGTTTAACTGTTGCTTCTTGACCTGCATACAGATTTCTCAGGAGGCGGGTAAGGTCTGGTATTCCCATCTGTTTAAGATTTTTCCACATTTTGTTGTGATCCACACAGTCAAAGGCTTTGGCACAATCAATAAAGCAGAAGTAGATGTTTTTCTGGAACTCTCTGCTTTTTCAATGACCCAACAGATGTTGGCAATTTGATCTCTGATTCTTCTGCCTCTCTAAATCCAGTCTGAACATCCGGACATTCATGGTTCACAAACTGTTGGTACCTGGCTTGGAGAATTTTGAGCATTACTTTGCTAGTGAGTACACTTACCCATACAACTCACCAATTGCACTTTTGAATATTTATCATAGAAAAATGAAAACTTATGTTCACACAAGAACTTGTATGTAAATATTCAAAAGTCCTTCTAGGAATAATGAAACTGCCCATGCTAAGGAGTAATAAAGTAACAAATTATTGATAATTCAACAACATAGGGGCTTCCCAGGTGGCTCAGTGGTAAAGAATCATAAGATATAGGAGATACAGGTTTGATCCCCGGGTCAGCAAAATTCCCTGGAGGAGGAAGTGGCAACCCACTCCAGTATTCTTGCCTGCAAAATTCCATGGACTGAGGAACCTGGTGGGCTACAGTCCATGGGGTTGCAGAGTTAAGACACGACTGAGCATGCACACATGCACACTTCAACGTAGATGGAATTCAAAGGCATTATGCTAAGTGAAGAAAGCCAGATGCAAAACCTTAAATACTGTAGAATTCCATTTATATAACAATGACAAAATGAGAATGATGAAGGACAGATGAATGTTGGACACTTTCTAGGATTGTGAAAAGGGTGTGACAGTAAAGGGTTAGGGTGAGGGACTTTTTTATGGTCATGGGCTTTTTTATGGCAAGGAAAAATATCCTTATTGTAAAAGTTGTCACAATACAAATCTGTGCATGTGGTATAATTTCAAGCATAAAAACTCTTTTCTTTAAAAAGAGTGTATATAAAAGCTAGTGCAATTTGAATAAGTTTTGTAATTTATTTAATGCTGTTATACCAATGACAATTACCTGGTTTGATGATTTAGTATGGTTACTTGAGATGTTATTAGAGAAAGCCAAGTGAAGGATGCACAGGACATTTTTGTACTTTTTGCAACGTCTTGTGAGTCTTAAATTATTTCAAAATTTAAAAGTTTTTTAAAAGCAATGTATGATATGATCAGAATATAAATTTACTTCCACCTGCAACTTCAAGTCTATAAGTATATCCATACTGGTTTTAAAAAAAAAGTTATATACATATCTAAAACATTCAAATCCATGCTACAATAGATATGGAAAGAACTAAGATTTTGGAGTGATTTCTCTAGTGAGCAAGTTTTGAAAAATAATGTTAAAAAAACAGTGAGAAAAAAAAGAAAAATTCATTCTGGTGAGAACTGTGGAAGTGAAAGAAGTGAGGAGATTTGAAGCTAATACCTGAGTTTATCATTGGAATAAATTTAGGGAAAACAGACCAAGATAATTACAGTTATCAG
The DNA here is from genome assembly GCF_032405125.1 of Capricornis sumatraensis. Lineage (NCBI taxonomy): Eukaryota > Metazoa > Chordata > Mammalia > Artiodactyla > Bovidae > Capricornis > Capricornis sumatraensis. The sequence goes on along the minus strand of NC_091070.1, from coordinate 147,895,356 downwards.
GAAAGGTGCAGTGATGAGCTAGATTAGGCAATGAGTTTAATTTAGTGAGATTAAAGCCAAAAGACTACAATTTTTACTTCAAATTACTGTTTCTATTATTTGCTGTCTTTTTAAGTTTAATGACTGAGCTACTTTTGAATGTAAAGTTCTAGCCTTTTTTTATTCTTTCTTATTTTTTAAAAACATGAAAAGTCTTATTTCATCAGGTGACAAAATGTATGATAAACCATCATTCTTCTCTAAAAATTTCTCTCAAAATTCAAGGAGTCCCTTTGCAATTGGAAGTATGTATCCTGTGATCCTTACAGTGTTCATTCATGTGAAGTTGTTTACAAATTGTCATAGCATCTTGGAAATATACTTGGCCTTGTCTCATGATTTCAAATGAGTCTCCTATCTGTAGAGAGTAAACTCCTCCAAAGTTACTATAGGGAAGAAACCTACAATCTCCCTAGATGACTTTTTTCTGAAGAGGATTTGCTAACATTCCATATTCTCCCTCTAAATTAAAGATTATAAGGCAATGACATCAGAAAATTGGGTATTTGTGACATGGAAGACAAGGATCAGTTCTTGGGTGGATATTCAATGCACAGATTATAGACACTGATTCAGCAACCGTTGCAGCAAATGGACTGCAACTACATATTTTGAATTATTGAAGCACTGGCTTGAAACTATTCAGTAGATCAGATGTATTGCCTTCTTTCATGAGACTGATGAGAATTCAGCTCTGCTCTCCACACTCCAGTGCAGAGGACTGGAGGGCATTTGGCATGCTGAGAAAGGTCAAACTAAGCCTATATCAGTTTCTGAACCTAAAAATTCCAAACTCCTTGCAACCCATGAAAATGAATGAAGAAAAGCTATGTGGTGTAGCATCCTAAAGACTTGCTAGAGGCAAAAAAGGAAGGAAACTTCTGTGGCCCACGTCAGAAAATGCTTATTTGACACCTTCCAGAGCACATACAGGAGCCCAGTGCTATGCACTGTTTCTCTGCTAAAACACTTTCGGATCAAAAATTATATGCAGCTTAAATAATGGAAATCCCAGCATAGAAAATCCACTAGTAATGAAATATACTTAACTCTCAAATTGAGCTTCACTCCAGTCAAACCACCACAGTTTCAAACTGTACAAGGGTTAGTATGTGAGGAATACCCTTGATCAAACACGATGAATGGCTGTTCTTCAAGCTGAAAGAGTGGGAATTTGCTAAGATGGAGATTTTTGTTTTCTTTGCTTATGTGCTTCTCATTAGCATATCAGGTTGATAAGGACTGGAATTCTACTGCTGTCTTTTTTTTTTCTCCTTCTTCTGACTTCCTCGAGCATTAGAGATCACAAAGAGCTTGGCATAATTATTAAATAATTTGACTTCTAGAAGAAGGAAATATGATAGGCAATGTGCTTGTAGGGGCTTCTCTGGCAGCTCAGATGGTAAAGAGTCTGCCTGCAATGCAGGAGACCTGCGTTTGATCCTTGGGCTGGGACCACAAACACACACACACATAAACACAATTTCTTCCCTTTTTAAAAAATCTCTTTCCTTTGAGTTTATATCTGAAATTCTGTTTAGTACCCTCAGCCAAATTAAATAATAAGGATCAAAATAAAATCTTCCTTTGAGACCCCATAATTGGCAATCTCCTGGAGAAAGGAAGAGTAATATTTATTTTCAATAATTTAGAATGCCCATGGTAACAAAAAGAGCTAATCATTTAATCAGGTTTCTATTCCATCCTTTTTATTGATTAATATTTGACACATATGTAAGAATATATGTAACAAATTATTTATGAGACTCAATGAATTGAACAGTTACTAACCTAGTCCCAATTTAAGAACATTGCCAGTAATGTGACATCTCCCTGTGTGTCCCTTCTGTGTACCATGTCTTTGCCTCTCTATTACCCAAAGGGTACCACTATTCTAAAAATTGTGTTTATTCTTCCCTTGCCACCCCTAGTAGTTTTATCACAAATGTATTCAAATCTAAACAATATACTGTTTGATTTCTTAGTTGGGAGACTATAAAAATTATAAAGTACACATTCTTCTATAATTTCCTTTATTTAAGTAACATTTTGTTTCAAGGATCAATTGATGTTGTTGCATATAATTGTAGATCATTAACTTTCATTACTGCATAAAATCGCATTGCCTAAATTTACAATTTAATGATCCTTGATCCTGTTGACAGACATTTGGCACATTCTGTCTCCCAGTTATCCAGACCCTTATCATCATCCACTTCAGTTTGGGTAATCCTGACCTCCAATAGGCTAAAAATTTCTTCAGTTAGAACAGGATTAGCACCATGTTAAATTACATCACTTTGTAAGAAATAACCCAAGAAACACCTTAGATCCTTCTGACCGTGGGATGCTTAGTCTTTGAGTAAGTATACTGGTTCTAATATTTATTCCTTCCCTTTTTTGTACATACGCTTTGTAACACTATACTGTGCTTCACATGTACCATGAATGAACATGGTCCAAGTTTTGACCTTGAATGGAGAAATATTTTCCATCCTTGACAGCCATAAAAAACAAAATTTTGCCATGGGCAGCAATATGGATAGACTCAGAGGGAACTATGCTATGTGAAATAAATCAGACAAAGAAAGACAAATACAGTGTGATATCACTTATATGTGGAATCTTAAAAATAAAACAAGTTAGTAAATACTATAAGAAAGAAGCAGACTCACAAACATAAAGAACAAACTTGTAGTTACCAGTGGGGAGAGGGGAGCAATACAGGAGTGGGAGAGTGGGAGGTACAATATTGGGTGCAAAATAGGCTCAAGGATGTATTATACAACATGCAGAATATAGCCAATATTTTGTAATGACTGTAAGTGGAGCATAACCTTTAAAATTGTGCAACTAATAAAAATTAATAAATAGATTCAAAAAAATGTTTTAAAGAGAACCAACAAAAACAAATACATAAATTTTTTTTAAAAAAAGAAATTATCACCAAGAGCTGCTTGAGGAGGCACCTTGTCTCCAATGCACAGAAGATAAGACTTGGGAAAATTAAGTGAGTGGAAAAGCATGGGACCAGCTATGGGTAGACTGAGACTGATAAGGAGAAGATCTCCTGGAAATGATTATTCTATAGGTCTTTCTGGCAAGGACTTTTCAGGAATTCTTGGGCAAGTGTGACAGGTGTCCCTGACTGAGGGATGCTGGCCTGGTATCAAGACTTGTGGGGCCTCTGGACTTAGAGTTACCTGGACTCTGAGTGCTCATACCCTGAGGACCATGAGACAGTCACTCTGGAAGGAAGGCCAGAGGATCAGGCCAAGGTTGAGAAACACTGCAGCAAAAAAATATGGTTAGGAAGGATTCACTGATTAAATTCTAAGATAAGTAAATAAAAAGAAATGAAAGAGGAGATAAAACCAGACTAAATATGATGACAGTAGTAGTTAGCAACCATATTGAGTGCTTGTCTCTCAAAATTAAAGTCAACTGGCACTCAGTCTCATCCTCCTGGAAGGATAATGAAGATGCTGCAGAAAGGAAAAAATCCAGATGCTCAACCTCCACAAGAACACATACATAATAACTTTCAAATATGAAAAAAATTGACTTTATTATGCTATATAAGAATATTACTTCAGTTCAGTTCAGTCACTCAGTTGTGTCCAACTCACTGCAACCCCATGGACTGCAGCACACCAGGCCTCTGTGTCCATCACCAACTCCTGGAGTTTACCCAAACTCATGTCGATTGAGTCGGTGATGCCAACCAACCAACTCATCCTCTGTCATACCCTTCTCCTCTCGCCTTCAATCTTTCCCAGCATCAGGGTCTTTTCAAATAAGTCAGCTCTTCACATCAGGTGGCCAAGGTATTGGAGTTTCAGTTTCAACATCATTACTTCCAGTGAATATTCAGGACTAATCTCTTTTAGGATGAACTTGTTGGATTCCCCTACAGTCCAAGAGACTCTCAAGAGTCATCTCCAACACCACAGTTCAAAAGCATCAATTCTTCAGCACTTAGCTTTCCTTGTAGTCCAACTCTCACATCCATACATGACTACTGGAAAAACCATAGCCTTGACTAGATGGAACTTCGCTGGCAAAGTAATGTCTCTGCTTTTTAACATGCTGCCTAGGTTGGTCATAACTTTCTTTCCAAGGAGTAAGTGTCTTTTAATTTCGTGGCTACAGTCACCATTTGCAATGATGTTGAAGCCAAAAAAAATAAAGTCTGTCACTGTTTCCACTGTTTCCCCATCTATTTGCCATGAAGTGATGGGACCAGATGCCATGATCTTAGTTTTCTGAATGTTGAGCCCTAAGCCAACTTTTCACTCTCCTCTTTCATTTTCATCAAAAGGCTCATTAATTCTTCTTCACTTTCTGCCATAAAGGTGGTGTCATCTGTGTATTTGAGGTTATTGATATTTCTCCTGGCAATCTTGATTCCAGCTTGTGCTTCTTCCAGCCCAGCATTACTCATGATGTACTCTGCATATAAGTTAAATAAGCAGGGTGACAGTATACAACCTTGATATATTCTTTTCCTTATTTGGAACCAGTCTGTTCTTCCATGTCCAATTCTAACTGTTGTTTCCTGACTTGTATATGCATACAGATTTCTCAAGAGGCAGGTCAGGTGGTCTGGTATTCCCATCTCTTACAGAATTTTCCACAGTTCATTGTGATCCACACAGTCAAAGGCTTTGGAGTAGTCAATTAAAGAAGAAATAGATGTTTTTCTGGAACTCTCTTGCTTTTTTGATGATATAGCAGATGTTGGCAATTTGATCTCTGGTTCCTCTGCCTTTTCTAAACCCAGCTTGTACATCTGGAAGTTCACGGTTCATGTATTGCTGAAGCCTGGCTTGGAGAATTTTGAGCATTACTTTACTGACATGTGAGATGAGTGGAATTGTGTAGTAGTTTGAGCATTCTTTGGCATTACCTTTCTTTGGGATTGGAATGAAAACTGACCTTTTCCAGTCCTGTGGCCACTGCTGAGTCTTCCAAACTTGCTGGCATATTGAGGGCAGCACTTTCACAGCATCATCTTTTAAGATTTGAAATAACTCCACTAAAATTCCATCACCTCCACTAGCTTTATTCCTAGTGAGCTTCCTATGGCCCACTTGACTTCACATTCCAGGATGTCTGGGTCTAGGTGAGTGATCACGCCATTATGATTATCTGTGTCATGAAGATCTTTTCTGTATAGTTCTTCTGTGCATTCTTTTTTTTAATTAATTTTTTAAATTGTAGGCTAATTACTTTATAATATTGTAGTGGTTTTTGCCATACATTTACATGAATCAGCCATAAGTGTGCACATATTCCCCATCCTGAATCCCCCTCCCACCTTCCTCCCCATCCCATCCCTCAGGGCCATCTCAGTCCACCGGCCCTGAACACCCTGTCTCATGCACTGAACCTGGGCTGGTGATCTGTTTCACATATGATAATATACATGTTTCAGTGCTATTCTCTCAAGTCATCCCAACCTCACCTTCTTCACAGAGTCCAAAAGACTGTTCTTTACATCTGTGCCTCTTTTGCTGTCTCATATATAGGGTCATCATTACCATCTTTTTGTATTCTATATATATGTATTAGTATACTGTATTGGTATTTTTCTTTCTGACTTACTTCACTCTGTATAATAGGCTCCAGTTTCATCCACCTCATTAGAACTGCTTCAAATGCATTCTTTTTAATGGCTGAGTAATATTTCATTGTGTTGTGTATATGTACCACAGCTTTCTAATCAATTTGTCTGCCAATGGACATCTAGGTTGCTTCCATGTCCTGGCTGTTGTAAACAGTGCTGTAATGAACTTTGGGGTACACGTATCTCTTACAATTCTGGTTTCCTTGGTGTGTATGCCCAGCAATGGGATTGCTGGGTCATATGGAATACAGTAAGGTCCCTCAGTATGCTGTCTGGAGAAGGCAATGGCACTGCACTCCAGTGCTCTTGCCTGGAAAATCCCATGGACAGAGGAGCCTGGAAGGCTGCAGTCCATGGAGTCACTGAGGGTCAGACACGACTGAGCAACTTCACTTTCACTTTTCACTTTCATGCACTGGAGAAGGAAATGGCAACCCACTCCAGTGTTCTTGCTTGGAGAAACCCGGGGACAGGGGAGCCTGCTAGGCTGCTGTCTCTGGGGTCACACAGAGTCGGATACGACTGAAGTGACTTAGCAGCAGCAGCATGGCAGTTCTATTTCCAGTTTTTTAAGGAATCTCCACACTGTTCTCCATAGTGGCTGTACTAGTTTGCATTCTCACCAACAGTGTAAGAGCATTCCCTTTTCTCCACATTTATTGTTTGTAGACTTTTTGATAGTAGCCATTCTGACACGCATGAGATGGTACCTCATTGTGGTTTTGATTTGCATTTCTCAGATGAGTGATGTTGAGCATCTTTTCATGTGTTTGTTAGCCATCTATATGTCTTCTTTGGAGAAATGTCTGTTTGGTTTTTTGGCTCATTTTTTTATTGGGTCGTTTATTTCTCTAGAATTGAGCTGCAGGAACTGCTTGTTTATTTTTGAGATTAATTCTTTGTCAGTTTCTTCATTTGCTATTATTTCTTCCCATTCTGAAGGCTGTCTTTTCACCTTGCTTAAAGTTTCCTTCATTGTGCAAAAGCTTTTAAGATTAATTAGGTCCCATTTGTTTATTTTTGCTTTTATTTCTGTTACTCTGGGAGGTGGGTCATAGGGGATACTGATGTGATTTATGTCAGAGAGTGTTTTGCCTATGTTTTCCTCTAGGAGTTTTATAGTTTATGATTTTACATTTAATCCATTTTGAGTTTATTTTTGTGTATGGTGTTTAGTTCAGTTCAGTTCAGTTCAGTTGCTTAGTCGTGTCCAACTCTTTGAGATCCCATGAATTGCAGCACGCCACGCCTCCCTGTCCATCAACAACTCCCGGAGTTCACTCAGACTCACGTCCATCAAGTCAGTGATGCCATCCAGTCATCTCATCCTCTGTCATCCCCTTCTTCTCTTGCCCCCAATCCCTCCCAGCATCAGAGTCTTTTCCAATGAGTCAACTCTTCACATGAGGTGGCCAAAGTACTGGAGCTTCAGCTTCAGCATCATTCCTTCCAAAGAACACCCAGGACTGGTCTCCTTTAGAATGGACTGTGTGGATCTCCTTTCAGTCCAAGGGACTCTCAAGAGTCTTCTCCAACACCACAGTTCAAAAGCATCAATTCTTCAGCGCTTGGCTTTCTTCACAGTCCAACTCTCACATCCATACATGACTACTGGAAAAAACATAGCCTTGACTAGAAGGACCTTTGTTGGCAAAGTATTGTCTCTGCTGTTTAATATTCTATCTAGGTTGGTCATAACTTTCCTTCCAAGGAGTAAGCGTCTTTTAATTTCATGGCTGGAATCACCATTTGCAGTGATTTTGAAGCCCCCAAAAATAAAGTCTGACACTGTTCCCACTGTTTCCCCATCTATTTGCCATGAGGTGATGGGACCAGATGCCATGATCTTAGTTTTTAGAATGTTGAGCTTTAAGCCAACTTTTTCACTCTTCTCTTTCATTTTCATCAGGAGGCTTTTTAGTTCCTCTTCACTTTCTGCCATAAGGGTGGTGTCATCTGCATGGTATGGTGTTAGAAAGTGTTTTAGTTTCATTCTTTTACAAGTGGTTGACCAGTTTTCCCAGCATCACTTGTTAAAGAGACTGTCTTTTCTCCATTGTATATTATTGCCTCCTTTGTCAAAGATAAGGTGTCCATAGGTGTGTGGATTTATCTCTAGGCTCTCTATTTTGTTCCATTGATCTATATTTCTGTCTTTGTGCCAATACCATACTGTCTTGATGACTGTAGCTTTGTAGCATAGTCTAAAGTCAGGGAGGTTGATTCCTCCAGTTCCATTCTTTCTCAAGATTGCTTTGGCAATTTTAAGTTTTTTGTATTTCCATACAAATTGTGAAATTATTTCTTCTAGTTCTCTGAAAAATACTGTTGGTATCTTGATAGGGATTGCATCAAATCTATAGATTGCTTTGGGTAGTATACTCATTTTCAGTATATTGATTCTTCCAATCCATGAACATGGTATATTTCTCCATCTATTTGTGTCATCTTTGATTTCTTTCATCAGTGTTTTATAGTTTTCTATATATAGGTCTTTTGTTTCTTCAGGTAGATTTATTCTTAAGGATTTTACTATTTTTGTTGTAATGGTGAATGGGATTGTTTCCTTAATTTCTCTTTCTGTTTTCTCATTGTTAGTCTATAGGAATGCAAGGGATTTCTGTGTGTTAATTTTATATCCTGCAACTTTACTATATTCATTGATTAGCTCTAGTAATTTTCTGGTGGAGTCTTTAGGGTTTTCTATGTAGAGGATCATGTCATCTGCAAACAGCGAGAGTTTTACTTCTTCTTTTCCAATCTGGATTACTTTTATTTCTTTTTCTTCTCTGATTGCTGTGGCTAAGACTTCCAAAACTATGTTCAATAGCAGTGGTGAGAGTTGACACCCTTGTCTTGTCGTGACTTTAGGGGAAATGCTTTCAATTTTTCACCATTGAGGATAATGTTTGCTCTGGGTTTATCATATATGACTTTTATTATGTTGAGGTATGCTCCTTCTATTCCTGCTTTCTGGAGAGTTTTTATCATAAGTGGATGTTGAATTTTGTCAAAGGCTTTCCCTGCATCTATTGAGAAAATCATGTGGTTTTTATCTTTCAATTTGTTAATGTGGTGTATCACATTGATTGATTTGTGAATATTGAATAATCCTTGCATCCCCAGATAAAGCCCACTTGGTCATGATGTATGATCTTTTTAATATGTTGTTGGATTCTGTTTGCTAGAATTTTGTTAAGGATTTTTGCATCTATGTTCATCAGTGATATCGGCCTGTAGTTTGCTTTTTGTGTGGCATCTTTGTCTGGTTTTGGTATTAAGGTGATGGTGCCTCATAGAATGAGTTTGGAATTTACCTACGTCTGCAATTTTCTGGAAGAGTTTGAGTAGGATAGCTGTTAGCGCTTCTCGAAATTTTTGGTAGAATTCATCTGTGAAGCCATCTGGTCCTGGGATTTTGTTTGCTGGAATATTTCTGATCACAGTTTTGATTTCTGTGCTTGTAATGGGTCTGTTAAGATTTTCTATTTCTTCCTGGTTCAGTTTTGGAAAGTTGTACTTTTCTAAGAATTTGTCCATTTCTTCCAAGTTGTCCATTTTATTGGCATATAGTTGCTGATAGTAGTCTCTTATGATCCTTTGTATTTCTGTGTTGTCTGTTGTGATTTCTCCATTTTCATTTTTAATTTTGTTGATTTGATTCTTCCCCTTTTTTTCTTCGCTAATGTTTTGTCTATTTTATTTATCTTCTCAAAGATTTGAGCTTTGTTGATTTTTGCTATGGTCTTCTTTGTTTTTTTTGTTGTTGTTTTTTTTTCATTTATTTCTGCCCGAATTTTTATGATTTCTTTCCTTCTACTAACCCTGGGGTTCTTCATTTCTTCCTTTTCTAGTTGCTTTAGGTGTAGAATTAGGTTATTTATTTGATTTTTCTCTTGTTTCTTGAGGTAAGCTTATATTGCTATGAACCTTCCCCTTAGCACTGCTTTCACTGAATCCCATAGGTTTTCGGTTGTTTTCATTTTCATTTGTTTCTATGCATATTTTGATTTCTTTTTTGATTTCTTCTGTGATTCATTGGTTATTCAGAAGCATGTTGTTTAGCCTCCATAGGTTTGTATTTTTAATAGTTTTTTTTCCTCTAGTTGACATCTAATCTTACTGCATTGTGATCCAAGAAAAGATGTTTAGAATGATTTCAATTTTTTTGAATTGATCAAGGCCAGATAAGGCCAAGATGTGATCTATACTAGAGAAGGTCCATGTGCACTTGAGAAAAATGTGAAATTCATTGTTTTGGGGTGAAATGTCCTATAGATATCAATTAGGTCTAACTGGTCTATTGTATCATTTAAAGTTTGTTTCTTTGTTAATCTTCTGTTTAGTTGATCTATCCATAGGTGTGAGTGGGGTATGAACGTCTCCCACTATTATTGTGTTACTGTTAATTTCCCCTTTCATACTTGTTAGGATTTGCCTTACATATTGTGGTGCTCCTATGTTGGGTGCATATATATTTATAATTGTTATATCTTCTTCTTGGATTGATCCTTTAATCATTATGCAGTGTCCTTTTTTGTCTCTTTTCATGGCCTTTATTTCAAAGTCTATTTTATCTGATATGAGTATTGTTACTCTTGCTTTCTTTTGGTCTCCATTTGCATGAAATATGTTTTTCCAGCCCTTCATTTTCAGTCTGTATGTGTCCCTTGTTTCAACGTGGGTCTCTTGTAGACAGCATATATAGGGATCTTATTTTTGTTTCCATTCAGCCAGGCTTTGTCTTTTGGTTCAGGCATTCAACAGATTTACATTTAAGGTAATTGATAAGTATCATCCCATTACCATTTACTTTGTTGTTTGGAGTTTGAGTTTATAAACCTTTTCTGTGTTTCCTGTCTAGAGAAGATCCTTTAGCATTTGTTGAAGAGCTGGTTTGGGGGTGCTGAATTCTCTCAGCTTTTGCTTGTCTGTAAAGGTTTTGATTTCTCCTTCATATCTGAATGAGATCCTTGCTGGGTACAATAATCTGGGTTGTAGGCTTTTGTCTTTCATCTCTTTAAGTATGTCCTGAAGAGTTTCTACTGAAAGATCGGCTGTTATCCTTATGGGAATCCCCTTGTGTGTTATTTCTTGTTTTTCCCTTGCTGCTTTTAATATTTGTTCTTTGTGTTTCATCTTTGTTAATTTGATTAATATATGTCTTGGGGTATTTCGCCTTGGGTTTAGCCTGTTTGAGGTTCTCTGGGTTTCTTGGACTTGAGTGGCTATTTCCTTCCCCATTTTAGGGAATTTTTCAACTATTGTCTCCTCAAGTATTTGCTCAGGGCTTTTCTTTCTGTCTTCTTCTTCTGGGACTCCTATTATTCAAATGTTGGGGCCTTTGACATTGTCCCAGAGGTCTCTGAGGTTGTCCTCATTTCTTTTAATTCTTTTTTCCTCTCTGCTTCATTTATTTTCACCATTCTATCTTCCACCTCACTTATCTTATCTTCTGCCTCAATTATTCTACTGTTGGTTCCCTCCAGAGTGTTTTTGATCTCATTTATTGCATTATTCATTATTGATTGACTCTTTTTTTATTTTTTCTAGGTCCTTGTTAAAAGTCTCTTGCATCTTCTCAATTCTTGTCTCCAGACTATTTATCTGGAACTCCATTTTGTTTTCAAGATTTTGGATCATTTTTACTATCATTATTCTCAATTCTTTTTCAGGTAGACTCCCTATCTTGTCCTCTTTTGTTTGGTTTGGTGGGCATTTATCATGTTCCTTTACCTGCTGAAGAGTTCTCTGCCTTTTCATCTTGTTTAGATTGCTGTGTTTGGGGTGGCCTTTCTGTATGCTGGAAGTTTGTGGTTTCTCTTTATTGTGGAAGTTCCTCCTTGTGTGAGGAGTTGGACAAGTGGCTTGTCAAGGTTTCCTGGCTAGGGAAGCTTGTGTTGGTGTTCCAGTGGTTGGAGCTGGATCTCTTCTCTCTGGAGAGCAATGAAGTGTTCAGTAGTGAGTTCTGAGATGTCTATAGGTTTGGTGTGACTTTTCTGGCCACCTGTATTTTACCGCTTAGGGTTATGTTCCTGCATTGTTGGAGAACTAGCTTGGTATGTCTTGCTCTGGAACTTGTAGGACCTTGGACGGAACTCGGTTTCAGTGTAGGTGTGGAGGCTTTTGGGTGAACTCTTGCCAGTTAATGCTCCCTGAAGTTTTCTGATGGTCAGGAGTTCTCTGATGTTCTCAAGTTTTGGATTTAAGCCTCCTGCCTCTGGTTTTCAGTCTTATTCTTACAGTAGCCTCAAGACTTCTCCATCCATACTGCACCAATGATAAAGCATCTAGGTTAATGGAGAAAAGATTCTCCACAGTCTGGAACACCCAGAGAGGTTCATAGAGTTGCACAGAGAAGAGAAGAGGGAGGAAGGAGATAGAGGCAACCAGGAGGAGAAGAGGTGGAATCAAAAGGATAGAGACAGATCTAGACAGTAATCAGTTCCCTAAGTGTTCTTCAGAGCCCGGAATACCCAAAGAGATTCACAGAGTTGGATAGAGAAACGAAGGGGAGGGAGGAGATAAAGTGACCTGGGGGAGAAAAAGGAGAGTCAAAAGGAGGAGAGGGCAATCAAGCCGGTAATCACACTCCTAAGTAAAAATGGGTACTGAAGATTGGATTCTTAAAGGTATAAAATAAATAACAAATACCAAAAAGCAAAGATTAAAAATCTAGAGTAGAGGTTAGATTCTCAAAAATATAATATTAAAAAGCCAAAACAAAATCACAAAAATTATTTAAAATATATGAAATTTGCTTTAAAAATAGGGTCTTTTTTTTTAAGTAGTAGGTTATAAAAATGAAAATTAAAGAAGTAATAAAGAACTTAAAAATGTTTTAATTAAAAAAATTTTTAATGATAATAGTAAAATATATCTAGGAGTTTCTTTGGAGCTGTCGATGGCAGTGTGGAGTCAGTTCAGTTTCAGATAGTTCCTTGCTCCAGCTTGTACTTCTCAAGGTCTATAGGCCCCTTCCAATGTAGTTGGTGCTAGCTACAGGGTTTTAATCTGTTGCACCTGTCACTTCCAAAGCAATTGCCTCTTCTTTGTTTGTCTTGACTTCCTTTGTTTGCAAGTCTCTTCAGTGTCTAATTTCCACCCTGACACAAGGGGGCAAACGTGGTCACTTATTTAGGCTCACTTGTTCAGTTGTGCTGTCAGAAGGAAGGAACACTGCAAACAAATATCACTGGCATGTGTGGGGAATGCTCATAGTGTCTGGGCCACACTGGGTTTTCCCCCACTCACGGCATGTGTGCTTTCCTGGTCTACACTGCTCAAGCTCCAGGTTGCTCTGCAGGGGAACTGTCTAAAGCAGGTCCTGGGTTTCGTGCACTTCCCAGGTCTAAGCCGCTCAGGTTCAGGTTCTCAGGTACTCCACAAAAGCACAGACTCAGTTGGGCCTGAGTTTTGTGCCCTTAGGTCCGAGCAGCTCAGCCAATAAGGTGGTTAGTGAGCACACTCTCCCTAGGTGGGTGGTGCATCTTATCACCTCCCCAGTCCCAGCCGATTGCTTTCCTGGGTGCACAGTGGGAGCACCATCTCAGGTGTTCTGTGTGTCTCCTCTGGGGAGCTGATCTCTGGCTGCGGCCCTCCTGGCAGATGTCAACTGTCCAGGATCCCAGGAAAACTTGGTTAGCAACTGGGAGCCTGCTCACAGCTTGGTAGAGGATGCTCTCTGGAGGTCCGAGATTGCCCCTCGCCTTCTGGCTCTGGCTGTCGCCTACCTGCCTCTCTGCCACCAGAGGCAGGTGGCCTCTCTGCTCTCCTCTGGTATTCACTCAGTCCTTTGTCCTGTGAGCAGGCCCAGCAGTGCCTTAGGTAAGAGCTTTTCACGGGAAAGTTATCTCTCTCTCTCTCTCTCTCTCTCTCTCTCTCTTTTTTTCTTTCTCTCTCTCTGGCTGTCCCACAGTTTGGGTTGCTATATCATGTTAGCTCCCTCAGATTGTCCTCAGGGCATTCAGGCCCGGTCCTTACCCTAAGCAATGCAGCCCGCACCCCCCTGTTTAGCTCCCACTTGCTGATTAGTGTCTGGGCTACTTATCTGCTGGAAGTTGCTGTTAGGTTCATAATCTGTGTGTGTATGTGTGTGTGTGTGTGTGTGTGTGTGTGTGTGTGTGTGTGTTTTCCATGCCTGTTATGTTGCCCTCTGAGATTCCAAAACTCCCCATAGACCTGCCAGTGAGAGCGTTTCCTGGTGTTTGGAAACTTCTCCTCCTTCATGACTCCCTCCCCAGGATGGGTCTCCATCCCTAACTCTTCTGTCTCTCTTTTTATCTTTTATATTTTGTCCTACCTCCTTTTGAAGACAATGGGCTGCATTTCTGGGTGCCTGGTGTCCTCCACCAGTATTCAGAAGTTGTTTTGTGGAATTTGCTCAGCGTTCAGATGATCTTTCAATGAATTTGTGGGGGAGAAAGTGGTCTCCCCATCCTATTCCTCTCCCATCTTAAGACCACCCCCCTGTGTATTCTTCTTAATATCTTCTGCTTCAGTTAGGTCCAGACCATTTCTGTCCTTTATTGAGCCCATCTTTGCATGAAACGTTCCCTTGGTATCTCTAATTTTCTTGAAGAGATCTCTAGTCTTTCCCATTCTATTGTTTTCATCTATTTCTTTGCATTGATTGCTGAGGAAGGCTTTCTTATCTCTCCTTGCTATTCTTCGCAATTCTGCTTTCAAATGGGTATATCTTTCCTTTTCTACTTTACCTTTCACTTCTCTTCTTTTCACAGCTATTTGTAAGGCCTCTTCAGACAGCCATTTTGCTTTTTTTGCATTTCTTTTTCTTGGGGATGATCTTGATCCCTGTCTCCTGTACAATGTCATGAACCCTTTCCATAGTTCAGGCATAGCCTTAAAAAAATGTTTTTTCTATATGAAGTATTCAAAACAATTAATAAACATTAAAATGTACTCAGAACAAATTTACTAACAACATACTATTTATGAAAATTACAGTGAATCAGGGATCCTTTATCCATTCATTCTTTCCCTTTTTTTCTCTCCATCCTTTTTTTCCCCTATTTTCTCTTTCCTTCACTCTTCTTTCCCCTAAATATGCATACATAATCATACACACAAAGTAATCCAAATATTACATTTCTCTATAGTATTTTAATAAAACACATTTTAATAAATTTAATAAAGCACATTTTAATAAATATCTATTTGTCTCTAAAATAAAGTATTAGAATATTAAAGCATAAGATTTAATCTGTAAGGGAACAAAAGTTTTCAAATTATCCTCTTTCATTCTTACTTTTTTTTTTTTAATGAGACAAGATGGCAAAATACATTCTATTGTCTGGGCTTCCCTGATAGTTCAGCTGGTAAAGAATCCACCTGCAATGCAGCAGACCCCGGTTTGATTCTGGGTTGGGAAGATCCCCTGGAGAAGGGACAGATTACCCACTCTAGTATTTTGGGGCTTCCCTTGTGGCTCAGCTGATAAGGAATTCACCTGCAATGTGGGAGATGTAGGTTCAGTCACTGGAGTGGGAGGATCCCCTGGAGAAGAAAACAGCTACCCACTCCAGTATTCTGGCCTGGAGAATTCCATGGACTATACAGTCCATAGGATCTCAAAGAGTCAGACAAGACTGAGTGACTTTCACTAAAAGTTCAGTTCTGTTTTCCGGTCCATTCCTTAGTCATTGTGAATCTAAACCTTTCTTTCCAAACAAGTAATTCCTTTGCTTACAGCAGAATTTCAGACTTGAATGGTTGTTGCATTTGTTTTCCAGCCATTTACACATATGCCAAACTGCCTGAGGCATTACTTGAGTTAATTCTTGAAGCATCTCCCTTGCTCCCCTCGGTCACCATTACCTGAATTCAGTTCACTAGCTACAATCTTCTTGGATATCTTCTCAGAGGCATTCTATTGTGAAAATCAAGCACTTTTAAATCATTGAATCACCCAAGAGACTGCTCAACCACAATTATCCTCTCCACAAAGGGTAAAACTTCCATGAACATCCTCTTCTGGCTTATTTTCTTCCAAAGTATAAATACCACTGGTGAGGGTAACATTAAATTTCAATAATTTTAAAATAAAGAAGTTTATCAGATTGCTTTCCCCTCTGAGAGAAAATATTCATGGCATGTTGTGACTACCAGGAGGTTCCACATTTTTCCCAGGAATTCTAGATCCATCTTGTATATTTAGCAGTAAACCATAATATTTATGTAAAGTGTTTTGTAAGGTTAATGGTCATATAAAATGAGGTTAGTGAATGTTTTCTTTCGATGCAAAAAAAAAATTGTATGTGAAAACACATTCACTGGATTATTAAGGTTACAATTGTGACATATTGAGACTGTGTGAGTTTCTGCTGCATATAATATACTTTATTAATATCTTTGTGAATCATTTCAGAGAAGTATCATAAAGTAAAACATTTAAAACAGATTAGAGTGTCTAGCTGTCTATTTGGAACCAACTGGCAACCCACCATGAATTAGGGCTTAATTTTATGCCTAATTATGAAGCCGATACAGTATGAATTATCTCTCATTAAAAACCATTCCAGGTCAATGAACTTCTAAATAGTCGCTGAAGCTATCTGCTCCCTCACACAGTTCATGGGAACCCGTAGTTTTAAATATCTACAAATGTTCAAGGGCTTCCCTGGTGGCTCAGTGATAAAGAAACCAGCTGCAATGCAGGAGACAAAGGAGTCGGGCAGATCCCTGGGGAAAAAAAAAAAAGGAAATGGCAACCCATTCCAGTATTCTTGCCTGGGGAATCCCATGGACAGCGAAACCTGGAAGGCTACACTCCATGGGGTCACTAGATTTGGTCTCAACTTAACGACTAAATCACCACTACACCACCAAAAATATTCTTGGAAGTTGTGAATTCCAATTCTGTTTTACCACCAAACTGCTTCCTTTTGTATTTCTTTTCTCCCCCATGTTTTCTTACCACTATAAAAATGACTTTTAACCTAATACTTTTCTCATGAGGACATTGTGAGATTTTACTAATATATGTATGTATGTAGAACATTCTGGGAAACTCAGAGGTAATATATTGTGTAAGTATAGAGTATCATACTAAAGTTTCTAAACTGGCTTAATTGTACAATAATATATATTTTCAATATGAATGTTTTGGCACTACATTCTCTGTGTCAATATTATAATCTAAAATAATTATAGTAGCTTTACTTTTCAAAAAAAGACATCTCATTCTTAGAATACCAAATGCCTCTAGTCTTTTAGCTGTGGTTAAAATGACACCCTTATTTTCTATTAGGAACCGAAAGTCATATGTAACAAATTCAAAGAGAGTGAGGAGAATGACTGCCATAGTTGGTCAGAGTTGCAGATGTTTATCATGACACCATTAGTGAACATAAGGATGGGCTTACCATGATTCTATGCAGAGAGCCAAATTTGAATTTAAAGCAAAACTTCATGAAACAGTTTCTGGCAAGAGGAAACAATTTTAAAGGGTGGGGAAAACTCTGAATGTCACAATGACAACCCTAAATTTTCTTTTGTTTGTTCCACTGAATTGAAAGCAATAACATCCCATCCCATCATCCATCTATTATGTATTAAGTCCCACAACTTGTCAGCAGCTAAAATAATTGTTCAACCACTTAAATATTTTCAATATATGCCAGCAAGTGATGGCAGTGTCAAATTCCCACAAAGTATAGAATTTATGATCTTAGAATCCATTTTCTTTTCTGACTCCCTCATGCATATATATTTAACACCCTACTTCTAATAGTAGAATTATTTGAACTCATAGAGCCTGTCATCTGTTATTTTCAAAGTACTTCACTAATAACAAATAATGTGAAATTTATCTCTGCTCTGGCTATTACTACTTCTGTTTCAACAGCAAGTCACTGACGTTGGCCCCAGGTATCTGATTAGAGGAATGAGAACTGTAACTAGAGACCAGGTCCAAACTGCAAGGTGGGTGACTGTTGGTCCTGCAGCTTTTTGTGCTGTCAAAAAAATAAACATCCAACTATAGTTACACACAAGGAACAATTTCAAAGTCTGACTTTCTTAGCAAAACAACAGTGCAGTGAAGCCCAACACAATAATGGCAGGTCCAGGACAAAAATACTGCCCTAATTCACATCTGTTCATCATTCCTTTAACCTTCACTTGACTCACTGCTCCTAGCTTTAGTGTTTCAGTTCCTCTCACCCAGGAAGCCAACTGAAGACCAGAATGACAACTCCCTTTTTCTGAGATGAGCCAGTGCAATCATAATAATCTTAGAATCCTGGCAATATGAATACTATGTTTTATTTATTTGTTTTTCCACTTTTGGGATAGTAATAGAATGGAAAAATAAAATTTCATATATAATAAATATATATGGGACAGCATAAGATGACCAGATGATCTCCATACAACAACTTAATAAAGATTTGCCATTTCAAACATTACACAATACATGTCCTCTTGAGTTTTTGTTGTTGATCCTGAGCACCTCAAAATTGTAAGTTGATTATTACTCTCTGTTCAATACTATTTGTGGATGATGCCTGAGTAACACTAGCGGCATTACATTTTTTTAATTAATTTTTCAGCTGCTTAGCTATTTCTTGCAAACTTCCCTTAATCACTTACGCAGATAATGACATGTGATACATATATGAAGGTGGAAATTCTTCAGTTTCATGAAGATTTTGAGCATCATAAGGATATTCAGAGTCTCCAAAATTAATATTAGTCCTTGAGTGCAGTATTTATTTTTTAATCAAAATGTGAAAGATCTCAAAAGAAATTGATACTGTTCAATTATCTAGAGAAGTTTCTGAACTCACATTTTTACATCCTTTCTTTCTCAAATTCCACATGGCAAACATTTAAAGTAAAAAGATTCAAACCAGCACTGAAAGTGGTTAAGAGTACTGATTGCAGACTGGACATTTTATTAAACTTCAGGAAGTAAGGTCATATTCAAAGTGCTGACATAGCACCTTTGTGAAAACTAGGACAGAACACCTTTTGAGGAGATAGAGCACTGAAAGTACATTCATATCTCTCTTAATGTTGAAAAGCCCTAAGATTCCATTCTTGATTTCTCCTCTGTCTTACTCATGTCTTTAAGTAACCCTTAGAGCCAAATTTGTATTTTCAGCCTTATCTGCCTTCCCTTGTTCTTGATTCATGTATCTATTGTCTACTTATTGTAACAACCTTGATAGGTAACCTAAGTTAATAGGACCCATCAAAAAATCAAAAACAAACAAACAAACAAAAAAGACAACAAGAATTCTTAATTCCCCTACCTCACCCAAACCTAGTCTTTCTCTCTTTCCCTTTTCAATGAATGACACTAACCTTCACACATATATTTAGCCTCCAATAGTAGATGTTATCTTTAATTCTTTCCCCATCTCCTACTGCAACCCTAAAGGGTGTTCTGTTGGCTGTGTATGTATCATAAATCTTCATTCAAACCATTGTCACACTCTCTACTGTGACTAGCTAGTACAAGCCTATATCACTCTCATCATGAATTCTGCAGTAACCTTCTAACACTTGTCCTGGCCTCTATTCTTGCTCCCTGTACATACAGTATATTCTTCACTTGGTGGATTGATCTTTTCAGATTATAAATTAGATCACAGCATTGCATAGTTGAGACCCCCCTCCCCCCACAACAGTTCCCCATCACAGAATAAAATTCAAACTTATCATCATGGTGAACAAGGTTCTGGTTACTCTCTAGTTCTCAGACCTCATTTAAAGTACTCTATCTCTTATTATCTGCCCCCCTAACATTAATGTTTTGGGTCTTTGTCAAAAACACCAAGCTTGGGGCTTCCTTGGTGATCCAGTGGTTAAGAATCAGCACTCCTAACGCATGGGGCCTGGGTGTCAAATAAATAAAAATAAATATATTTTAAAAAACACCAGGCTTGTTTCTGATTTAGGGCTATTAAACTGCTCTGGTCATCCATGCCCCCATGCTACACAAGTTTCAGTTCAGTTCAGTCACTCATTCGTGTCCGACTCTTTGCGACCCCATGAAAGGCAGCACGCCAGGCCTCCCTGTCCATCACCAACTCCTGGAGTTCACTCAGACTCAGGTCCATCGAGTCGGTGATGCCATCCAGCCATCTCATCCTCTGTCGTCCCCTTCTCCTCCTGCCCCCAATCCCTCTCAGAATCAGGGTCTTTTCCAATGAGTCAACTCTTCGCATGAGGTGGCCAAAGTACTGGAGTTTCAGCTTCAGCATCATTCCCTCCAAAGAAGTCCCTGGACTGATCTCCTTCAGAATGGACTCGTTGGATCTCCTTGCAGTCCAAGGGACTCTCAAGAGTCTTCTCCAACACCACAGTTCAAAAGCATCAATTCTTTGGCGCTCAGCTTTCTTCACATTCCAACTCTCACATCCATACATGACCACTGGAAAAACCATAGCCTTGACTAGATGGACCTTTGTTGGCAAAGTAATGTCTCTGCTTTTGAATATACTATCTAGGTTGGTCATAACCCTCCTTCCAAGGAGTAAGCGTCTTTTAATTTCATGGCTGCAGTCACCATCTGCAGTGATTTTGGAGCCCCCCGAAATAAAGTCCGACACTGTTTCCACTGTTTCCCCATCTATTTCCCATGAAGTGATGGGACCAGATGCCATGGCCTTAGTCTTCCAAATGTTGAGCTTTAAGCTAACTTTTTCACTCTCCTCTCTCACTTTCATCAAGAGGCTTTTTAGTTCCTCTTCACTTTCTGCCATAAGGGTGGTGTCATCTGCATATCTGAGGTTATTGATATTTCTCCTGGCAATCTTGATTCCATCTCGTGCTTCTTCCAGCCCACCATTTCTCATGATGTACTCTGATTATAAGTTAAATAAGCAGGGTGACAATATACAGCCTTGACGTACTCCTTTTCTTATTTGGAACCAGTCTGTTGTTCCATGTCCAGTTCTATCTGTTGCTTCCTGACCTGCATATAGGTTTCTCAAGAGGCAGGTCGGGTGGTCTGGTATTCCCATCTTTCAGAATTTTCCACAGTTTATTGTGATCCACACAGTCAAAGGCTTTGGCATAGTCAATAAAGCAGAAATAGATGTTTTTCTGGAACTCCCTTGTTTTTTCCATGATCCAGCGGATGTTGGCAATTTGATCTCTGAAACTAGCTTGAACATCTGGAAGTTCATGGTTCACGTATTGCTGAAGCCTGGCTTGGAGAATTTTGAGCATTACTTTACTAGCATGTGAGATGAGTGCAATTGTGCAATAGTTTGAGCATTCTTTGGCATTGCCTTTCTTTGGGATTGGAATGAAAACTGACCTTTTCCAGTCCTGTGGCCTCTGCTGAGTCTTCCAAATTTGCTGGCATATTGAGGGCAGCACTTTCACAGCATCATCTTTCAGGATTTGAAATAGCTCAACTGGAATTCCATCACCTCCACTAGCTTTGTTCGTAGTGATGCTTTCTAAGGCCCACTTGACTTCACATTCCAGGATGTCTGGCTCTAGGTGAATGATCACACCATCATGATTATCTTGGTCATGAAGATCTTTTTTGCATAGTTCTTCTGTGTATTCTTGCCACCTCTTCTTAATAACTTCTGCTTCTGTTAGGTCCATACCACTTCTGTCCTTTATCAAGCCCATCTTTGCATGAAATTTTCCCTTGATGTCTCTAATTTTGTTGAAGAGATCTCTAGTCTTTCCCATTCTGTTGTTTTCCTCTATTTCTTTGCATTGATCACTGAGGAAGGCTTTCTTATCTATTCTTGCTATTCTTTGGGACTCTGCATTCAGATGCTTGTATCTTTCCTTTTCTCCTTTGCTTTTCACCTCTCTTCTTTTCACAGCTATTTGTAAGGCCTCCCAGACAGCCATTTTGCTTTTTTGCATTTCTTTTCCATGGGGATGGTCTTGATCCCTGTCTCCTGTACAATGTCACGAACCTCATTCCATAGTTCATCAGACACTCTATCTATCAGATCTAGGCCCTTAAATCTATTTCTCACTTCCACTGTATAATCATAAGGGATTTGATTTAGGTCATACCTGAATGGTCTAGTGGTTTTCCCTACTTTCTTCAATTTAATTCTGAATTTGGCAATAAGGAGTTCATGATCTGAGCCACAGTCAGCTCCTGGTCTTGTTTTTGTTGACTGTATAGAGCTTCTCCATCTTTGGCTGCAAAGAATATAATCAATCTGATTTCAGTGTTGACCATCTGGTGATGTCCATGTGTAGAGTCTTCTCTTGTGTTGTTGGAAGAGGGTGTTTGCTACACATGTGTACTGAGTACTTATGATATGTTAGGCTGTTTATGCAAAGTAGAAAATAACAGTGACTAAAGCACCTGCTCTCAAGTAGTTTACATTTTAGTGCCTAAAGGAATTTTCTATCATCTCTCATCAGGATTCCTGGAAGAGCCTCTTAACTGTCTGCTTCTCGTATTAATCCCTTTAAATCTCATGCTTCATCCAACACTCAGAGGGTGCCAATCTTCAAAAAGACAGGCTTTTTCTGAAAATTCTATGTAGAACAGTGCTCATCTCTCCATTCCAAGTCCCTATCATTTTTTTTTTAATTTTTTTAACTTTATTTTACTTTACAATACTGTATTGGTTTTGCCATACATTGACATGAATTCTTTATTTTATTAATGCCCTTTCAGCAATCTAAAATGAACTTATTTGCTTACTTTTAAGCTTCATAATAGTAGGAATTTTGTGGGTTTTTTTTAATCCTTGTGATCCCAACTTCTTAAACTGCACCTGAAACATCATATAGATTTAATAAATACTTGTAGAGTGAATACATGAAGAAGGATGTCACTATATACAACTTGCACAGGAAAGAGCTTAAAGTGAGTGGTGGTCATTTCTTTGGGGAGTATATATGAAATGGTTCCAAGCTTGGAATTATCCAGTACGTGGAGAGGAAGGAACCCTGGGAGGAAGCATAGCTACTTTTTAAGGGACTGCCTATAAAAAAAAAACCTGGGACACTGGATAAATGCATGCTAAATTGCTTCAGTCATGTCTGACTCTTTGTGACCCTATGGAGTGTAGCCTGCCAGGCTCCTCTCTCCATGGGATTTCCCAAGCAAGAAACTGAAGTGGGTTGCCATGCCCTTCTCCAGGGGATCTTCCTGACCCATGGATGGAGTCCACATCTCTTAAGTCTCCTACAATGGCAGATGGGTTCTTACCACTAGTGCCACCTGGTCAGTCCAGGACAGTGGATCCCCACTCTTTAATTACTCCATATTGAATAATTTGCACATGCCTGTCCCAAAATCACAGTTATCCTCTGAAGAAATGCACACTCTTCTTGAAAGTATCAGTTCAGTTCAGTTCGGTTCAGTCACTCAGCCGTGTCCAACTCTTTGCAACTCCATGAACCACAGCACATCAGGCTTTGCTGTCCATCACCAACTCCCAGAGCCTACCCAAACTCATGTCCATTGAGTCGGTGATGCCATCCAACCATCTCATCCTCTGTCATCTTCTTCTACTCCTGCCCTCAATCTTTCCCAGCATCAGAGTCTTTTCAAGTGAGTCAGCTATTCACGTCAGGTGGCCAGAGTATTGGAGTTTCAGCTTCAACATCAGTTCTTCCAATGAACATCCAGGACTGATCTCTTTTAGGATGGACTGATTGGATCTCCTTGCAGTCCACGGAACTCTCAAGAGTCTTCTCGAACACCACAGTTCAAAAGCATCAATTCTTCAGCACTCAGCTTTCTTTATAGTCCAACTCTCACATCCATACATGGCTACTGGAAAAACCATAGCCTTGACTAGACAGACCTTTGTTGGCAAAGTAATGTCTCTGCTTTTTAATATGCTGTCGTTTGGTCATAACTTTCCTTCCAAGGAGTAAGCGTCTTTTAATTTCATGGCTGCAATCGCCATCTGCAGTGATTTTAGAGCCCCCAAAAATAAAGTCAAGAACTCTAAGCATACCTGGTGATAGTGTAGGGAGAAGGTGAAGACAGGAGTCAATGTGGACCTATAAGACAAAGGGGGAAGAGAGACAGGGAAGCCAACTCAGCTTGAGGAAAATACCCTAAGTGAAGCATGCCTGTTCATTCCTGCACACACAGCTCCAGCCTGCCTGCTCCTCTGTTCTCCTAAACACAGGTTTGTTCATCTGCAAGGCATAATTATTGAGACAGAGCTAGAAATCAGTAATCCATTCAGGGAAGAAAATGTTTACATGTAGATCCGCACAGTCGTAATCAGAGTTAACATTCGCAATAGCACTTGTCATGTGTAGGCACTGTTATACATGCTTTAGATATATTAACTTATTTAATTCTTATTCTCTAAAAGGTAGGTACAATTCTTCCCATCATACAGATTATGTACAGAAATGGTGTGGTGACCAGCCCAAGTCCTCATAGCTCTTAAGTGGCTCAGTAGGAACTCTATGCCAGGAAGTCTTATTCCATGGTCAAAACAGTTTACCTCTACTGTCTACGTAAAATAAACACATGGCATTGACCATTGACTATGGCATTAACCAACTTTTCTCCATTCATTAGTAGAAATGGAAATTAAGGGGAAAAAAGACACTTGAGATAAAAATACCACACCAAAAAGAATCAAGGGAATAAACAGGACAATTAACACTATAGGAAACAAAATTAATTCAAGATGCCAGTAAAATTCTAATAATATCCTTAAAAATTTTTTGAGAGGCTCTTGTGTCCATTAGGAAGCAACAGTTAGAACTGGACATGGACCAACAGACTGGTTCCAAATAGGAAAAGGAGTATGTCAAGGCTGTATATTTCACCCTGCTTATTTAATTTATAAATAGAGTGCATCATGAGAAACACTGGACTGGAAGAAGCACAAGCTGGAATTAAGATTGCTGGGAGAAATATCAATAACCTCAGATATGCAGATGACACCACCCTTATGGCAGAAAGTGAAGAGGAACTAAAAAGCCTCTTGATGAAAGTGAAAGAGGAGAGTGAAAAAAGTTGGCTTAGAGCTCAACATTCAGAAAATGAAGATCATGGCATCCGGTCCCATCACTTCATGGGAAGTAGTTGGGGAAACAGTGGAAGCAGTGTCTGGTTTTATTTTGGGGGGCTCCAAAATCACTGCAGATGGTGACTGCAGCCATGAAATTAAAAGATGCTTACTCCTTGGAAGCAAAGTTATGACCAACCTAGATAGCAAAGTAATGACCAACCTAGGTCATTACTACTTTGCCAACAAGGTCCATCTAGTCAAGGCTATGGTTTTTCCAGTAGTCATGTATGGATGTTAGAGTTGGACTGTGAAGAAAGCTGAGCACAGAAGAATTCATGCTTTTGAACTGTGGTGTTGGAGAAGACTCTTGAGAGTCCCTTGGACTGCAAGGAGATCCAACCAGTCCATTCTGAAGGAGATCAGTCCTGGGATTTCTTTGGAAGGACTGATGCTAAAGCTGAAACTCCAATACTTTGGCCACCTCATGCAAAGAGTTGACTCATTGGAAAAGACCCTGATTCTGGGAGGGATTGGGGGCAGGAGGAGAAGGGGACGACAGAGGATGAGATGGCTGGATGGCATCACCAACTCGATGGAAGTGAGTTTGAGTGAATTCTGGGAGTTGGTAATGGACAGGGAGACCTGGTGTGCTGCAATTCATGGGGTCGCAAAGAGTTGGACATGACTGAGTGACTGAACTGTACTGAACTGTGTCCATTAAATACTATCAGAATGTCCTGAGAAAAGAGCAACTGATAAAAAATTATTTCTGGAAATCTGCAAAATTATTGCTCAAAAAAATTTGAATAGTATATCTAAAGACTAAAATGAATATCATATAAGACCAAACAATGGTATAGAAGATAAAGGTAAAGAAATTTCAAGGAATATAATGCGAAAAAGATAAGTAGACTTAAAATATGATAAAAGTAACTAATAAGCATGAAAAATTGATTGAGGACATGCAACATCTAACAATTAAGAAAGAAAGAAAGTGAGCAAGAGTGAAAGTGAGAGTAAGAAATAAAAACCAAGAAGGAGAGGGAGCAAGGGAAGGAAGAAGAGAGGGAGGAGAAAAAATGAAAAAAATAATGAAGGCAAATAGAAGTGAGAACATAACATTAATAGAAGACAATGAAAAAAATGGCATAATTAAGCAATAATAGAATAGAGGCATGAACCTATATTGAAATACTATGAGTATTAGTGGGGGAAATATTTTTAGACATATGTGGAAGAAAACTCATGATATATAAAAACTACAAAGATTAAAGGAAAATTCTAAAATCTTAAAGACAGAAACAGTAGGTGCTCTACAAAAAAGTGGGAACCAGAATTGTTTCACTAACTCTGGATATTAGAAAATAACAGGAGAGGGCTTGACAAAATCTAAAGCTGGAAACTAGATTTCAACATCTAAAAAGGGACTGGATACATGTAAGGACTCATAAAAATGTGTTCCACAAAACAAAAAAGAAATCTTTGAAGGGTTAAAAATGTGCTTTGAGGAGTTATGGACTTAATACAATATATAAAAGTAAGAAAATTACAGGATGGCATCTATAGACTAAGACTAGAAACTACTAGTCTAAATCAATGCAGAAGTGAAGAAGGCTCTGTGAAGCATCACTTCATAAAGAGAGTAGATTGTTTTTTTAAAAAAATATGAATATGAAATGTGAATTTCTTCTGTCAATAAAGAAAAGAAAAAGCAATCAGAAATTTAGAAAAACACAAAAAGTTACACAAGAAAAGTTATTCTAGGAGACAAAAAATGTGGTATGCTTTTCAGTGATTTATGTTTTGTCAGAACAACACTCTTTTAACTTAATCTTAAAACATTTAATTTTGAGCAACAGTTTTTAATGACCTGCCATTAAAACTTTTTTCCTCTGCAGTAAATTATACAATTTGAATATCATGGGTATATTCTTTAAATATTACAAATGCTGTTTTTAGTTTATAAATTTTAGATTTGTTATTATCAAAGGTCACAAAATCTTTGCTTATAGTCATAGAGTGATTTAAGTTAAATAGCCTCTTGTTGTTGTTTTTCAGTCACTCATTCGTGTCTGACTCTTTGTGACCCTGGGACTGCAGCACGCCAGGCTTCCTTGTCCATCACCAAGTCCAATAGCTTGCTCAAACTCATGTCCATTGAGTCAGTGATGCCATCCAACTATCTCATCCTTTGTCATAGCCTTCCCCTCCTGCCTTCAATCTTTCCCAGTCTTTCAGGATCTTTTATAATGAGTCAGCTCTTTGCATCAGGTGGCTAAATTATTGAAGTTTCAGCTTCAACATCAGTCCTTCCAATGAATATTCAGGACTGATTTCCTTTAGGATTGACTGGTTGGATCTCCCTGCAGTCCAAGGAACTCTCAAGAGTCCTCCAACACCACAGTTCAAAACCATCAGTTCTTCACAATCAGCTTTATTTATAGTCCAACTCTTACATCCGTGTATGACTACTGGAAAAACCATAGCTTTGACTAGATGGAACATTCAGCAAAGTAATGTCTCTGCTTTTTAATATGCTGTCTAGGTTGGTCATAGCTCTTATTCCAAGGAACAAGCATCTTTTAACTTCATGGCTGCCAATTGCCATGTGATTTTGGCAATGTTAAACTCACCAATTGCAGTGATTTTGGAGCCTCCCAAAATAAAATCTCTCACTGTTTCCACTGTTTCCCCTTCTATTTGCCCTGAAGTTATGGAACCCAATGTCATGATCTTAGTTTTCAGAATGTTGAGTTTTAAGCCAACTTTTTCACTCTCCGCTTTCACTTTCATCAGGAGGCTCTTTAGTTCTTCACTTTCTGCCATAAGGGTGGTGTCATCTGCATATCTGAAGTTATTGAAATTTCTCCCTGCAATCTTGATTCCAGCTTGTGCTTCATCCAATTCAGCATTTCACATGATGTACTCTGCATATAAGTTAAATAAGCAGGGTGACAAAATACAGCTCCTTAGAATGTGAAATTATAAAAATGACTGCAACTGGAAGATGCCATGAGGAGATATGGAAGAATATGTAGGGGAGATCAATTCTCATACAATATAAAGGGAATTCAGTAGGTTACGCCTAAATTTTATGAATTAAGATATAGAACTGTAAATGTTTAAAATCACAATGCTAACCACAAGAGTAACTAGATCCATAAACTGAGTGGTTCAGTTCAGTTCAGTTCAGTTGCTCAGTCGTGTCTGACTCTTTGCGACCCCATGAATCGCAGTACGCCAGGCCTCCCTGTCCATCACCAACTCCCAGAGTTCACTCAAATTCACTTCCATCGAGTCAGTGATGCCATCCAGCCATCTCATCCTCTGCCGTCCCCTTCTCCTGCCCTCAATCCTTCCCAGCATCAGAGTCTTTTCCAATGACTCAACTCTTCACATAAGGTGGACAAACTATTAGAGTTTCAGCTTTAGCATCAGTCTTTCCAAAGAAATCCCAGGACTGATCTCCTTTAGAGTGGACTGGGTGGATCTCCTTGCAGTCCAAGGGACTCTCAAGAGTCTTCTCCAACACCACAGTTCAAAAGCATGAATTCTTCTGTGCTCAGCTTTCTTCACAGTCCAACTCTCACATCCATACATAACTACTGGAAAATCATAGCCTTGACTAGACGGACCTTTGTTGGCAAAGTAATGTCTCTGCTTTTGAATATGCTATCTAGGTTGGTCATAACTTTGCTTCCAAGGAGTAAGCGTCTTTTAATTTCATGGCCGCAGTCACCATCTGCAGTGATTTTGGAGCCCCCAAAAATAAAGTCCGACACCATTTCTACTGTTTCCCCATCTATTTCCCATGAAGTGATGGGACCAGATGCCATAATCTTCGTTTTCTGAATGTTGAGCTTTAAGCCAACTTTTTCACTCTCCTCTTTCACTTTTATCAAGAGGCCTTTTAGTTCCTCTTCACTTTCTGCCATAAGCGTGGTGTCATCTGCGTATCTGAGGTTATTGATATTTCTCCTGGCAATCTTGATTCCAGCTTGTGTTTCTTCCAACCCAGTGTTTCTCATGATGGACTGAGTAGTAGAGGAAGGGAAAGGGAGAAGTAGTAACTGTGGTCGCTTTCTTGCAACATTGCAACATTGATACAGCCAATATTGCCTACATCATAAAATACTCCTTCATATATATCACTTAGGGATATACTAGTAACCTCCAGAAGAACCAGTTTTTATCATTTTTATAATAAGTAAATGGTCAAATGAAAATTTTAAAATTCTTTGTATCAAGGTGACACTTTGGCTGAAACCAAGTTAATTAGTCCTCATATCATCTGACTGAAAAATGATAAAATTCTATTATAAAGTGGTTATATGTAATCTTAAAAGAATGAATTATAGCAGCTGTAAGTTATTTTTGATGTGAATTATGACCATTCCTTAATTCAGCTAAAGAGCAAGAAATTTAAGATAAGCAAAGATGAATAAATAAAATGCAAAATGTGCTTAAACAAACATATTAGGTTTTGCTACCTAACAATATCTCACTGGCATCCAGTAATAAGCTTTTATTGCTATTATTACTGTTGTTGTTGTTACTATTGTTACTATTATTGTTGTTGTTGTTGCTATTATTGTTACTATTTTGCTTACAGGACTGCAGGCTGGCTAGGACACCTTCAACTTTTGGGTCCACTGTATAATTTTGGGAGTGGCTCAGATCCATACTATTAAGTAGCCCAGACTGATTTGGAGCAGCATTCTTCTGCAAAATGCTTTTCTCATGGTAAAGCCTGGAAGTTTCTGTAGGGATGAGTAAAAACATACTGCCTCTTAGGGCCTCCATTCAAAATTCACATATTCATTTCTACCTTCAGTCCCCTGGGCAAAGTATATCACATGCCCAATCTCAAAATCAAAGGAGGCAGAGAATATAATTCCTGTGGAAGTAGAGAGGGGAATAAACACTTGCTCAACGATAATCTAAGCCATCGTAGACTATGTATGAAGTTATTTCTATTGAACACTGTTGAATTTACTCAGAAATACATTTTAGAAAATTATTATTCCAATCATGACTTTACCCATATTTGTTTCTCCAAAAGTAAAATAACCAGTAAAAGCCTTGCAAGACATTACTTTGCCAACAAAGGTCCATCAGTCAAGGCTATGGTTTTTCCAGTGGTCATGTATGGATGTGAGAATTGGACTGTGATGAAAGCTGAACGCTGAAGAATTGATGCTTTTCAACTGTGTTTTGGAGAAGACTCTTGAGAGTTCCTTGGACTGCAAGGAGATCCAACCAGTCCATTCTGAAGGAGATCAGCCCTGGGTGTTCTTTGGAAGGAATGATGCTAAAGCTGAAGCTCCAGTACTTTGGCCACCTCATGCAAAGAGTTGACTCACTGGAAAAGACTCTGATGCTGGGAAGGATTGAGGGCAGGAGGAGAAGGGGACGACAGAGGATGAGATGACTGGATGGCATCACTGACTCGATGGACCTGAGTCTGAGTGAACTCTGGGAGTTGGTGATGGACAGAGAGGCCTGGCGTGCTGCGATTCATGGGGTCGCAGAGTCGGACACAACTGAGCGACTGAACTGAACTGAACTAAACTGAACTGAAAATGGATGTGATAGTTTGACTGTGAAGAAAGCTGAGCACCGAAGAATTGATGCTTTTGAACTGTGGTGTTGGAGCAGACTCTTGAGAGTCCCTTGGACTGCAAGGAGATCCAACCAGTCCATTCTATAGGAGATCAGTCCTGGGTGTTCATTGGAAGGAATGATGCTAAAGCTGAAGCCTCGCTACTTTGTCCACCTCATATGAAGAGTTGACTCATTGGAAAATACCCAAATGCTGGGAGGGATTGGGAGCAGGAGGAGAATGGGGCGACAGAGGATGAGATGGCTGGATAGCATCACAGACTCTATGGACATGAGTTTGAGTGTACTCCAGAAGTTGGCGATGGACAGGGAGGCCTGGCATGCTGCGATTCATGGCGTCTCAAAGAGTCAGACACAACTGAGCAATTGAACTGAACTGAACTGAAAAAGAGCATTAATTTTAAACTTAGAGACATATAGCAATATCACTTGGATCTGGTTGTTTGGCCAACATGCTCAACAATATGAGTTCACTTTAGACTCAATTTATACAAGTTAGCTGATAATAGTCCAAGCAGGGACAAAGGCTGATTGAGAAGCAGGTCGTCTTTCTCTTCATGTATCTCTGTTTCTCTTTTTCATCTTCTTTCTTCATTTCCAGTTCAGGAAATACAGTCCTTAGGCAAACCTAGTTAAAAAGCTATTGCCAAGATGCTTTCTGGACCTCCCAGTGTATTCCCTTCCCTAAATTTCGGAACTGTTGAGATCTACACATATTTTAATGATTAAAACAAATATACATATCTGTACTGAATAGAATAAAAGCCCTACAAAACTTTGTATCATCTCAGACTGTAGAGAACCTATTAAACAAAGAAAAAAATCAATAAAATTTCAACCAAATTGAATAATTTAACAAACCCTTTTGCTGGAAAAAACATGTATAGATACCAATATCTGTCTTTCTATAGACAGACTGCAAGACATATATACACATATATAAGTATCTTTGTATACATATGTATACATACATGTACATGTGTATATATGTATGTATATATATGCATGTGTGTGTGTACAGATATATATCCCAATAAACTTATACAAATATAATATACACTATTTTCATGATTTTCCTGAATAAAAAACCTCTAAATAAACCTATCTTAAATGTTTTCCTGACTTATACTTTAGTAACAAATCAATAATTTAGAGCAGTAGTGTCAGTGGGGCATACAGATTGTCCAAGAAATATATCTCAGGGTAACTTCATAAATTTTATTTAATTTTTTTGTAAGACATATGCATATATTCTTATCTTTTGCTAAGTGATTTGTCCAGTGTTTTTGAGTTGAACTTTTGCCCTTAATGGTCTTTCAGGTCGCTACCAATCAAATATCTCACTCTTATAATTGCAGACTTTTAAATAAGTAAATAAATTGAACTGTTCACTAATTCAAATTAATTCATGTCTTCCTAAACCAGGCAAATTTGTGATACTTCCTGGTACATATGTAGAGAAAGTGGAATGCTTAGTTAACAAAGATGACCCACTTCATAGGTACTCATTAAATATTTGTTGAATGATTCAATGTATGAATTCTATAAAATCAGAACTGAAAGACTAACTTGGTTCATTTTTCTTTATTTCACAAAACTTCAACCCCCAAACATGGGGAAAGTCACTTAGTGAAAGAGAATGTAGGTATCTAAATTAATTCCTTCTGAATGCTTCAAAGATTTAAATACAGATTTACAAGATGAATTTGTCCTTGATATATTTCATAAATGATCTTTTTTTTTCCACTATCACGACTGCTTTAAATTATTGATTAGTCACTAGAATATAAGTCAAGAGTACATTTAAAGAACGTTTAGTGAGAGTCATTTATGCAGGAGCACCATGAAATGGACATGAGTTTGAGTAAACTCCGGGAGTTGGTTGAGGGACAGGGAACCCTGGCATGCTGCAGTCCATGGGGTTGCAAAGAGTTGGACATGACTGAGCAACTGAACTGAACTGAACCATGAAATAGGGTTCTCTTTAAGTTTTGGGGTATGAGGTTCCCTGAAGACTCAGTGGGTAAAGAATTTACCTGCAATTCAAGAGACACAGGAGACGTGCGTTATGGGGAAGATCCCCTGGAGGAGGAAAATGGCAACCCACTTCAGCACTCTTACCTGAAAAATCCCATGGACAGAGGAGCCTAGTAGGCTACAGTCCAAAGAGTCCCAAAGAGTCAGACACAACTGAGCAACTACATACACATGTAAATATTCCATTAAGGGGTTTGGTGATGTGGTTCCCATTTGGGAACTGATTACATCAGGGTTGTGGGCTTCCAGACACAAACTGAACATGCTGAAGGGGGAAAGATTAGTCTTACAAGACATAGTACTCTTAATGAGTGGCTTTGGCTCAAGGACTCTCTGTTAGACTGATCAGAAGTTTCTCAGAACTGAGCTTCAGTTTAAGACTCCTCGCATTGGTCTATCCTTCCTCCTCCCTTCTTCACAAGTGTGAAACTCACCTGGCAGTCTGAATGTTCTTCCCATTTTTTTTTGGCACTGATCCTTTTATCTTTTATACCCAATAAATCTCATGCACTTCTAATCTTCCATTGGTTTCTCAGACTACCCAAACAAACAACTGAACA
Organism: Capricornis sumatraensis; assembly: GCF_032405125.1. Classification (NCBI taxonomy): domain Eukaryota; kingdom Metazoa; phylum Chordata; class Mammalia; order Artiodactyla; family Bovidae; genus Capricornis; species Capricornis sumatraensis. Next base: position 147,862,516 of record NC_091070.1, on the reverse strand, counting down.
ACTGAGTTGAAATTATTTTTTTCTTTTTAAAATCTCCTCCACGTTGGAGAATCATGTGGGCTTTTATAGAACTCTTACTCCGTCCAGTACAGATACATGAATTAGTAGTAACCATTAAAATATGAATAGATTCCAACAGTTTGAAACTTTGATTTATGGTAGAAATGGCAGAAGGGCAAAGCAAACCCAAAATAGCTTTCAGCTAAGTCTGCATGGGTATATTATGCCCCTGGGTTGAAAATGGAGATAGGAGATGAAACAGACTCATGGCCTACTTCTCACTAGTCCAGAGTGTCTCTGCTTAGAGTTTCACTGGCTAATTCATTCAAAATGCCTCCAAAGTGAAGTCAAATAGCTAAAAACAATGGTTGTTGAACACAATCAAATCCAAGAGTTATTGCTGCTTTATTTCTGACCCCAAGAATTAGTATTTTTTTTAGCACAGTTTAAATGTCATTAAAAAGAAATTTTTAAATAGGTAGCCAAGCTTCATTTGTGAAATTCTAAGCAAAGTTTATCTTAAAAGATCTGATCAAACTATTCTGTTTTAGTACAGGTAAAAAAAAAAAGTCAGGATTTTTTTTTTTTCCCAAAAAATTCTGTCTAAGGAGCCCTCAAATACATACTTATATGTTATCTAATTTTTAAAACAGCAGTTTATTCTAATTTAACTTCCCTAGGTTGGCAGCAATGCTTTGGATGTACTTTACCTATTCAATGTAGCAATTCTTTTTCTTTTTCATTAATTTTACATCATTTGTTTTATTGAATTTTAATATTATTTTCTTATTATAAATATGAAAATAGTTTTGAAACAATGCCTGGAAGAAGTGATGAATTGCATAAGCTGTAGAAATATTAAAATATAACATTAAAACTACAATATATAAATACTTGCATTGGTTGACAAAACAGAGGAAACATTACTTGAAGTCATTACAATTGTATACCTACACAACTATCAAAGAAAAATTATCTTAGTATGAACAATTTAACAGACACTACTGGGACATCTTGAGGACATCTAGAAAAAGAATAAAATGGTGTTGAAAATATTGAATGTAAATGAGAATAAATGGAGACACTAGATAGTGTTGCTTAAAATGGATGCGGGACTCACTGGCCTATAGAGGAAATCATTACAAAGACCCACTAAGGTAGCAAGTCCCTTGGTCCCAGACATATTACAGTTTTTACTTCATAGGTACAAAGTTAGTTTTCCTTGCCCCAGCAAATATGCCTTTGGGGGCTTCCCTGGTGGCTCAAAGGTAAAGAATCCACCTGCCAAAGCAGGAGACATGGGTTCAATCCCTGATCTGGGAAAATCCCACATGCCGCGGAGCACCTAAGTCTGAGCCCTACAACTGTTGAGTCTGTCCTCTAGAGCCCGGTAGCCACAACGAGCTTCGAGCCCATACAGCCTCAAGACTGCTCTGCAATGAGAGAAGCCATCTCAATGAGAAGCCTGAGCACTGCAACTAGAAAGTAGCCCCCACTTGCTGAAGCTAGAGAAAAGCCCACACAGCAAGAAAGGCCCAGCACAGCCAAGAATAAACAAATGATTTTTTAAAGTGTCCTTTGGAGGATATGTAATCATAATTATATCGTTATTTGCCCACTCAGCATCTCTGCTTGACCATGTATGAGTGGAGATGAGTCATAATGCAACTGCTTCAAGTGAGGGGAAATTATGACACAGGCCAGCCATACCTGCCTCCAAAAACCTCTGACAAACATAAATCCTGGGTTTAAATCAGAAGATTCATCATTTACTAATATATTTCCCTGACTGTAAATCGGCTCTCTTCCCCAAAACCAATCCTAAGAGAATATAAAGTCCTTCGGGGCAGGTGTCTTTGTAGATGTGTTCTACTTTTGCATCCCAAGCACTAAGAATAGTGGCTAGCATAGAGTACATACTCAAACAATAACTGTGTATTGAATGAATGAGTCTCCCTCCCCTAGGAGACTGTAAGACTCTTGGGAACAAGAACCATATTGAATTGGGTTTTGTACATCAAGCATGCAGTTCACTGTCTGAGACCTCTTTGCATCAGTGAATATTTGTTGAATAAATTATTTGGAAGTAGAACCAGTAGAAAAAAAAAATTTTCTTTCCAATCCAGAGATAGTGCATTGGAATCTACCTTTGGGCCAAGCATAGATGTCTTTTGTTTATCAGGTGTCCTGCAACATTTTCTAGTCAGCTGTAGGGTTCAAAGACAAGTATGACAATGCAATTCATTTTTCTATGAAATTCACATAGAAGCTGATTCAATTCTCAGGAGAGAGCATGAACTAAGGTGGCATTCACTGGACCTCAAGCATTTAAATATCACTTTTAAAGTTGCTTCTTCCCCTACATCACACCTGCACTGATATATTTTTCAATTATTTATTATAAAACAATTTTTTATTTAAAGAAGAGTTGTAAAGATAGTACAGAGAGTTCCCGTATACCCTTCACCCAGTTTTCCCTAATGCTGACATCTTATACAACCATGAAACATTTGTCTACACATGGAAATTAACATTGATACGGCACTACTAATTGTATTGTACTTGCATTTTACCAGCTTTTCTACTAGCATCATTTTTTGTTCCTGAATTCAACCAAGAATACCATGTTGCATTTATAATGATTCCTTAGTCCCTTTCTAAACTGTTATAATTTCTTGGTCTTTCCTTGTTTCTTCATGATCTTGACTAACAGACACTTGTGAAGATTTGTGGTCAATAATTCTATAAACTGTCTCTTAATCTGAGTATGTCTACTGTGTCATGATTAGACTAAGTTTATAGATTAGGAGGAAGAATCTCACAGAGGTGAAGTACCCTAGTCCATGAATTTTTGTATTCCAAATGATGCTGCTATTTTACCAAACAAAGCGAACATTTGTGTCACATGCAACACCTGTCAAAACTGGTGCCAGTACTGGGTTGTGCTAAGCCTAGAAATCCTGGTACGTAGTTCTTTTGTTTACTGAAGCAATGGAATACACGCACTAGAGACACAAAGATAAGCTGGATGCCTAGTCTGGAGTGGAGGCCAAGGCCTAAATCAGTTGTAAGGGTGAAAACACCTGCCCCTGTTTTGGTCCTTCCAGTGACTAATCTCAGAAGCTTCTGGAGAAAGGAAAATGAGAACGAGACTATTTGGTGGGCAAATATCCAAGTTTCTTATATTGATATCATGAGTAATGACAGCATAATAAATGGTATATTGTAAATACAATAAGTATTTGTTGATGAATAAAGAAATAAATGGCCAGACAACAAAACCATGTCATCTGTATGACTAACAGAATACTGAGCTCTCTGGGCAGTGGATCTGACCCAAGATGTCTGGCAGTTTTTCTCTTCAGATGTCATAGTAACCTGCAAAATTAGCTTTACAATAGGTAGTTGAAGAGAAACTGCTGGTAAGATCACATCAAAGGTTACATTAAGTATAAAAGTTAGAAATTAAGTCTAACCACACATAATAAGCTTCTTCTTGCTGCCTTTTTGAGCCAAAAGGAAGATCCTAGGAAAAATCTTTTTGTTTCCCTTATTTTAATTAAATCAATATATCTAACAATCTTAAGGCACTTACATTTTTAATAACATTAAAATGAAGTATATTACAGACATCGCTGACAAGAACTTACTTTCTCTTGCCAAGCTTAATGCAGAATATATTATTGGTCATATTTTATTTTCATTATTTTTAAGGGCTTCACCTGGAGGAATCTAAAAATGCACACATCACTGAAAAGGCAGTTTTGCTATTTCAGAAATAATTCCTCCTTAAAGAATGTCCCTGGCTTAAAGAAAATTTGGAAAAGGTTTTCTCTTTGAAAAAACTTATATGATTGTAGAGATTTCACCATCAAAGAGTTTTACTCCAGAGGGAGCCCCTTTTGAGAATATTAAGCATTACATGGGAAATGTATTTGAAGATTTTCATGTTAAAAAACAGTTGCATGACTTGGGTATCCTCTTTGAAGTTTTTTTTAAACAATATTTAAAGGATTTCCCCCTTTGAATGTTTTCATGTTATTGAGTACTGCTTTTCTGAAAAATGTTATTCTCTGTTCAAGTGGTTTGCTTTTCATTTTTCCCTATTATTAACATACCTTTAATTATTTTATTCTAATAAGAGAGATTGAAGACATTAATATACCAGGACTCCTCCTAACTGCTATAAAACTAGGATTGGATTTCCCAGCCTCACCCTGCATCAGATCAGATTCAGAAGTACTGTAAAAATTACTACCCCATTTAAGGAACCAACATAGAAATATGACCTAGCATAGGAAGCTCTGTAAGAATTGGCAGTGTCTGGATGAATTACTCAAGAGCAGCATTAAGTGATTATAGATAATAGAGAACACCTTAATGAATTTTATCATCGTGTCCCTAAATCAGATACAGCTCAAGAAGAGACAAATCTTTTAGAGTAGATTAGATGAGGCATATAAAGACTAATATCTGATTTCTTTCATTTGACTGACTTCCTATGAGACTCTACAATATTGTATCAAATAGGACACAAAATACATAAGATATCAGCCTTATTCTTGAGAAGTTTACAATCTTACAAGGAGGCATAAAATGGATACAAACAGCTATAATGTCAGATTTTGTGTTAATTAAGTGCATCAGTAGTAAAAGCCCTTATCAGCATAGAGAGAAAAGAAAGGCTATTTCTGATTAGAGGGATAAAGGTCTTCATATAGGAGGGGACATTTTAGATAAGCATTAAGGCAGTGTTTCCAACTGGAGAATATAACAGTAACCCATAATTGGGTCAAGAAATCAATCTAGTGGGATGAGATTAGCATTTTCTTTTAGTGATATGGAATGATAGAGAACAAAACACAATACAATCAAAAAGCAGTTTTCTATGACTCAAAGTAAGGGAAAATATACTTTCAGGAGAATTTTGCTTCTGTTTTTAATGTACATATATATGTGCATTTGGTTGCAAGTAAAATACGTTTCTTTCAGTAGGTCTCAGTAACACAAAGCAAACAAAGCAAAAACAATTTGAAACTCACTATGTTAAAAACGGAAAAGATTCAAGGAAGAAAATGAGCTAGGAAAATAGACATAGTTTTGGCAGACGTCAAAATATAGAAACACACTGAAGAATAAAATAACTCAGTGTTTTAAAGATAGAGTTCACTAGAGGAGTGAGAAATGAGGTGAGGAAAGGAATGAATTTTGGAGAAATTTGAAATCCAAGCCAAAGACTTGCCATATTATTCTAATATAGAAGGAACCACTGAAAATCTGGGGGAGGAAGTAACAGTATCAGAGTTTGTAATAGGAAGATTAATCCATCAGGGATAGGTTGCAGGAAGTAGAAATTATACATGGGAGAGAGATTAGTGGTATATTGCAATACTAGCTGAACAACAGTGGAGTCTGTCTTTTTTTAACTAAATATATATATAGCATCATAAATACAAACTTTAAAATTCTAAAATAGGGTTAAGAAGCATAACTTATTGTGTTTTTTTATAAAGAAATAAGCTTAAAAAAACCTTTCCTTTTAATTGTATTCTTTAAATAAGAATGAAAAAAATTACACAACATTGTGACAATGCTACAAGTAAACACTGCAAAAACTGGGAATGAATTCATAGGTCTTTTCTTGTTCTTTTCTTTATTATTATTAGCTTTCTTTTTCCTAATCACTTAAAAATTAAAACTTCAAGAATTTTTGAAGATATGTCACTGTTATATTTAATAACATTTATATAAAGGCAGAATTCATATTGCTAATATGGCTAGGCATAACCATAACTTAAGAAAACTACTCAAATGCCAGAATTCTATCTCATACCCCACACATTTCAGCCTCTAGCATAATAAATATCTGATAAATACTAAGTTCATGAACATCACCAGATGGTCAATACCAAAATCAAATTGATTATATTCTTTGTACCCAAAGCTGGAGAAGCTCTTTACAGTCAACAAGAACAAGACCAGGAGCTGACTGTGGCTCATATTATGAACTGCTTATTGCAAAATTCAGACTTAAGTTGAAGAAAGTAGGAAAAATGACTAGACTATTCAGGTACGACCTAAATCAAATTCCTTATGATTATACAATGAAAGTGACAAATAGATTCAATGGATTAGATCTGATAGACAGAGTGCCTGAAGAACTATGGACAGAGGTTCATAGCATTGTGCAGAAGGCAGTGATCAAAACCATACCCAAAACAGGAAATGAAAAAAGGCAAAATGGTTGCATGAGGAGGACTTACAAATAGCTGAGAAAGGAAGAAAAGAAAAAGGCAAGGGAGAAAAGGAAAAATATATCCATCTGAATGCAGAGTTCCAAAGAATAGCAAGGAGAGATTAATAAGAAAAAAAAAAAAAGAAGAAGAAGTCTTCCTAAGTGATCAGTGCAAAGAAATAGAGGAAAACATCCTAGAGTGTGAAGTCAAGTGGACCTTAGGAAGCATCACTAGAAACAAAGCTAGTGGAAGTGATGGAATTCCAGCTGAGCTATTTAAAATCCTAAAAGATAATGCTGCTAAAGTGCTTCACTCAATATGCCAGCAAAATTGGAAAACCCAGGAGTGGTCACAGGACTGGAAAATGTCAGTCATCATTCCAATTCCAAAGAAAGACATTGCCAAAGAATGTTCAAACTACTGCACAATTGCAGTCATCTCACACACTAGAAAAGTAATGCTCACAATTCTCCAAGATAGGTTGCAGGAGTACAGAAACCGAGAGCTTTCAGATATTCAAGCTGGATTTAGAAAAGGCAGAGGAACCAGAGATCAAATTGCCAACATCCGTTGGATCATAGAAAAAGCAAAAGAATTCCAGAAGAACATTTACTTCTGCTTCATTGACTATGCTAAAGCCTTTGACTGTGTGAAAGTCACTCAGTTGTGTCCAACTCTTTGCTACCCCATGGACTGTACAGTCCATGGAACTTTCCAGGCCAGAACACTAGAGTGGGTAGCCTTTCCCTTCTCCAGGGTATCTTACCAACCCAGGGATCAAACCCAGGTCTCTGGCATTGCAGGTGGATTCTTTACCAGCTGAGCTGCCAGGGACTGTGTAGATCACAACAAACCATGTAAAAGTCTTAAAGAGATGGAAATATCAGACTACCTGACTTGACTCCTGGGAAATCCATATGCAAGTCAAGAAGAAACAGTTAGAACTGGACATGGAACAACAGACTGGATCCAAATTGGAAAAGGAGTATGTCAAGGCTGTATAATGTCACCTTGCTTATTTAACTTTATATATAGAGTACATCATGAGAAATGCCAGGCTGGATGAAGCACAAGCTGGAATCAAAGTTGCAGGGAGAAATATCAATAACCTCAGATATGCAGATGACACCGCCCTTATGGCAGAAAGTGAAGAGGAACTAAAGAGCCTCTTGATGAAAGTGAGAGAGGAGAGTGAAAAAGCTGGTTTAACACTAAACATTCAAAATGAAGATCATGGCATCTGGTCCCATTACTTCATGGCAAATAGAAGGGGAAACAATGGAAACAGTGACAGACTTGATTTTCTTGGACTCCAAAATCACTGCAAACAGTGACTGCAGCCATGAAATTAAAAGATGCTTGCTCTTTGGAAGAAAAGCTATAACCAACTTAAACAGCATATTAAAAAGCAGAGACATTGTTTTACCTGCAAAGGTCCACATAGTAAAGCCATGGTGTTTCCAGTAGTCATGTATAGATGTGAGAGTTGGACCATAAGGAAAGCTGAGCATTAAAGAATTGATGCTTTTGAACTGTGATGTTGGAGAAGATTCTTGTGAGTCTTGTACTGCAAGGAGATCCAACCAGTCCATCCTAAAGGAAATCAGTCCTGAATATTCTTTGAAAGGACTGATGTTGAACCTGAAGTTCCAATACTTCGGCCACGTGATGTGAAGAACTGACTCATTTGAAAAGACCCTGATGCTGGGAAAGATTGAAGGCAGGAGGAGCAGGGCATGACAGAGGATGAGTTGACATCACAGGATGAGTTCACAGGATGGATGACATCACCGACTTCATGAACATGAGTTTGAGGAAGCTCTCGGAGTTGGTGATGGACAGGGAAGCCTGGTGCTCTACAGTCCATGGGGTCACAAACAGTCGGACATGACTGTTTGACTGAACTGAGCTGAATTTTCCTATGCTTAGCATGCAGAACTACAGGATTCCCATTGAAATTTGAATTTCGTATAAACAATGATATTTTTAGTATAAATATGCTCCATTTCAGAAAACAAATGCTTTTTTACTATAAGTAGGTCCCAAATATTCAAGTTACACATTTACACTAAAAAAAATTTGTTTTTCTGACATTCAGATTTCACTGAGTGTCTCATATTTTTATTGGCCAACTCTAATATTCATTAATATTCATTAATATTAAATTTAAAAATGAATGCTTACATTTTTTTTTTACTGTGGCAAAATAGACATAATATAAAATGTATAATTTTAACCACTTTAAGTGCACAATTCAGGGGCATTTAGTACATTCATGTTGTTGTGCTACCACCACTATGATCAACCTCCAGATTTTTCACCATCCCAGACTGAAACTCTGCATCCATACACACACTATTCTACCTTTTGTCTCTATGAATTTGTCTATTTAAAGTCGCTCATATAATTGGAGTGGGCTTCCCTGGTTGCTCAGAGGTATAGAATCTGCCTACAATATAGGAAACACGGATTCAATCCCTGTGTCAGGAAGATCCCCTAGAGAAAGAAATGGCAACCCACTGCATTATTCTTGCGTGGGGAATTCCCTGGATGGAGGAGCCTAGAGGGCTACAGTCCATGGGGTCACAAAGGAGTTCAACATTACTTAGTGGCTTAACAACAACAACAACAGCATAACTGGAACCCTAAACCCCTGACACATTGCCTGACCATGGATCCCTAACAAAGTCTTCTTCCCAACTGCTACTCTTTACTGGCACAATAACCTGTTACAATATGTTCAGTAAGCAACCATAGCAAATCTTTGTTAGTGTAAGTTGTATTCTTTTTTATTGTTTTGAAAAATTTACAATCACTAATACATCATTGGCCATTTTGAAACGATGTGTGGTGACTATAAACTTAATTTTTAAAAATCTTTGAGATATGTTTGTATACTAATATTTTGATATAGCTGAGATTTGTTTAATTTTCAGCTCTATTAAAGCAATTTTGTACCATTCTCCATATATATGAGATGGTTGCTAAGGAACTATTCAATGTAAATATCAAGTAATTCAGGTTTGGGGTTCAAAGGGCAAAGGGCTAAATTTTAGAGAGCATTGGAAGACAATAGTGGTTTTCTTTTTTTTTTTTTTTGTCCCCACCTTGAAAACGCAGAGATATTCTGAAGTCTCCTTTTGTTTCTGCACAAGATGGATCAACCATGACGCCTGTGCTTGTCTATCATGACCCTCATCCCATCTTACGGTGATTAACACCCTCCTTTGAACTAAGAATTATGCTGTGTGAAAGCTGTCTTGTGTACCCTCCTCAGTTCCCTGGGTCTAATAAATTGCTATTTATTTTTTGCTTTAAGAAATCAATTATGTTTTGAAGAAATTTTTAAAATGAAGAAAAAAAATACTTCAAATATACCACATATTCACATTTTCCAGCATTTTCATTCCTTCATTAGGATTCAACTCCCTCTCTCGTATAATTTTCCTTTTATAGAGGAAACTATAGTGCCCATATGCTGATAATTTTCTCAGCTTTATCTGTCTGGAATAAGATTTCATTTTCCTTAACTTCTGAAAGATATTTCCTCTGAATATAGAATTCTAGTTTGAAAGGAAAATTTTTCAACACTTTAAGGATGTCATTGCACATCACCTGGATTGCAACTTTTTCTGGAAAGAGATCTACAATCATATTTTATTTCCTTGTCTGGTTTTAAGATTTTCTCTTTGTCACTGATTTGCAGCAGTGTGGTTATGATGTGGCGTATATGGGGGGGGGGGTTGTGTGCTTATCAGGCTTGGTGTTTCTTGAATTCTTGAATCTGTGAGTTAGTAGTTTTATCAAATTTGGAAATTTTTCATTCATTAACTTTTCAAGTATTTCCAGTCTTCCCTTCCCTACTCAGAACTTCAATTATCCATGTTTTAGACTATTTACTGTTGTACCCTGGTTCATTGAAATTCTGTTCATTTTTTTTCAGTCTTTTCTTCCTTCTTATATATCAGTTTGGATAGTTTCTATCGATTTTTATGTCTTCAAATTCATTGATTTTTTCTTCAGCAGTGTTTAAAAGCTCCGTTAAACCTATCCACAAAATATTTTATTTCAACTATTATATTTTTCAGCTCTAGAAGTTCCATGTGATCTTTTAATTTCTTAGTTATATATGTTATATGAAACAATCTTTTAACCATCTTTTATTTCTGTCATAATATTTATATTTGTCATATTTATAAGCATATGTATAATCACTTTTAAAACTTCTGTTGCAGGAAGGCAGACCCCTTCCAGGGCCTGAAACTGGGCTCTTGTCCAACACTCAGACATGAGTTATTCGAGGAGACACATATGCTGACAAAGCAAGAGATTTTATTGGGAAAGGGCACCCAGGTGGAGAGCAGTAGGGTAAGGAAACCCAGGAGAACTGCTCTGCCGCGTGGCTCGCCACAATGTTGGGTTTTATGATGATGGGATTAGTTTCCGGGTGGTCTTTGGCCAATCATTCTAATTCAGAGTCTTTCCTGGTAGCACATGCATCCCTCAGCCAAGATAGATGCTAGTGAGAGGGATTCTGGGAAGTGGATGGACATGCGGTGTCTTCTTTAGACCTTTCCCGAACTCTTCCGGTTGGTGGTGGCTTATTGGTTCCGTATTCCTTATCAGGATCTCCTGTCATAAAACGATTGATGCAAACGGTTACTATGGTGCCTGGCCAGGGTGGGCAGTTTCAATTAGTGTGCTTCCCCTAACACTTCTGCTAAAACCCATCATCCCTATAATTTCAAGGTATATTTCTATTAATTGACATCTTTCTTGCATGAGTCTCTTTTTCTGCTGGCATACATGTCATGTAAACTTGTATTGAGTTATGGACATAGCAAAGTTTACTTTGTTCTGTGTTATGTTTCACTGTCTTTTAAAAAGAGTTGAATTATTTTGGTAGACATTTAAGTTAGTTTGGGGCTTCCCTGACAACTCAGATGGTGATAAAGAATCTGACCGCAATGCAGGAGACCCTGGTTTGAGCCCTGGATCAGGAAAATCCCCTGGAGAAAGAAATGACAACCCACTTCAGTATTCTTGCCTGGAGAACTCCATGGACAGAGGAGTCCAGTGGGGTACAATCCATGAGGTTGCAATGAGTTGGACAAGACTGAGTGACTAATACTAACTAATACTGACTTTCAGATCAATTTAGCTACTTTCAGATCAATTTAACTCATTTTTTGGCCAGGCGGGGGGCGGGGGTGGGTAGGTGCTTGGTCAGGGAAGGTAAAGAGTAATCTTAACACCACTAAGGGTTGTTTAGCTCCACTATTAAAGCATGACATTTCTGGGGTCTCCATTGAAAACACGGGACTTTCGATGAAGACTCTCTTCCATGATTTGTATGTGTGCTTAGTCGCTCAGTTGTGTCTGATTCTGTGTGACTCCATGGACTGTAGCTCTCTGTCCATGGGATTCTCCAGGCAAAAATACTGGAGTGGCATGCCGTTTCCTTCTCCAGGGAATCTTCCCGACCCAGGGATCAAACCCGGTTCTCTTGCATTGCAGGCAGATTCTTTACCATCTGAGCCACCAAGGCTGTACCCAGACAAAGATACTGGAGCTCAAATATCTCCTGGCCCTGTGAGAGCAATGATCATTACTCAGCTTACAGATCATCAGTCATTCTTTGACCAGATTTACCAAGGTTTATTCTATGCATGTGTAGCTCAGTATTTGCCAGTAGACTCTAGGGTAACTCTTACAGATTTCTGGAGCAATTCCTCTGCTTTCCTTCTGTTTCAGTTTCTCATCAGTTCAAACTTCAAGTGATTTAGCCTCTTCTAAATCTGATATCTGTCACCTCAACTTAGTGAGACTGTCATATTGTGCTTTGTTTAATTCTCTCCTCACCGTATTTCAGAAAGTGCCTTCAGGGACAAGTTGGAGAGATCATAGGGCTCACTTCATTTTTTACCTTTTCTCAGTCTTGCACTATTTGTTGTCCAGTGTATGAAAACATTTGTTTACATTTTTCAAGTTTTATAGTGTTTCTTATCATTTTAATGGTAGGAGGATATGTCAGGTCCCAATTACTTTTTATGGCCAAGGATACTAATGAGCCTAGCCCAGATTATTATCTGTGATTGACTTGTCTTGGCTATTTACAAACAAAGTTTCCATTTTTCCCTGCTGTATTATCCAAGAACTCTGATCTCACTATATAGAAATATGTTCAGGTTGATTACTCCTGAAAGCTGGAGATAGAACATAGCAATCTTAGAAGAAAAAGTATATAGAGTGGCCTACTCCCTGTGGACATAATTTCTGCTTAAGGGCAAGGACCTTTTCCACATTGCAGCTGGGCCAGATGCCCAGATTGGTGAACTTTATTGCTACCAGGGATTCACTCAGGTCTTGGCTACTTATTTCTTAACCCAGGTGGTATTAATTCCATTAATATTCTTTGTTTATGAGCACTTGTGTCTGGTATGGATAAAATATTTCACAGTAAAAATTCAGAGTTTCACATTGCAATACAATAAAGGATTTGGTAGATCAAGGTTGAAAAAGAATGTAGTTTCTACCCTCAAGGACCTATAAGGTATGTGGAGCTCAGACTTAGAGAAGGAATTAGAAAATAACAGATAAAAATAAGTGATGGAGAGCCACGGGATATTACTACAGCAAAAAAAGAAAAAGTTTTAGTGTGACATATTAAATGACTCCAGTAAAGTAAGCAGAAATTAATTAGGCAAAGGAAATGTGTTATTCAGTGTAGCGTACTGTGGGAAAGATGGCAAGGTCATAAACAGGTGTAAACAAGGACATTGAGACAAGAATGACATGCTAGGTGCAGGAACTATTGGTGTCCTATTTGTTTGGGGCATAAAGTGGGAGACTGGGAGTGTCCAAAAGTGAGATTCAACACCATGAAGAGTTTGCATACCATGTAAATAAGCTTGGACTTTATTTACAGTGAAAGGGAGTCATTAAAAATTTTTGAGAAGGATGATTCCATATTCAGATTTGGTTTTACAGAGATCCTGTGGAGTGTAGAGTTAATATGAATAAGAATAGTGGTTAGAAGAGTCAAAAGTTATTATAGTAATTGAGTTAAGAGAAGATGCTTGTCCCTGAACAAAATTAAGTGATAGTGGGAGTCATTGAAAGATTAAAGACCTGGATGATATAATATCCAAGAACTACAAGAGGTACCCTTCATCCTCAAAATTAGAGAAAAAGACTAAGTGTGACTGGTTTATCTAAATTATCTCGTAGGTGAGAGATGTCCAGTTAAGAAAATTATATATCATCCTCAGTTTTCTCAGTGGAAGTGGCCTGAAACTGAATGGAGGGTTTGATAAGATTTGTGCCAATTTGGATTCATAGTTGAGGGAGAGGAGGCTGAGTACAACTCAAGGGATTAATAGGAGAAGCTGAGGATCCAATTGAGTTTTGAAAATGTGATTTTATGGAGACAACATGTGTAAGATTGGGAGATGTTTCACAAGTGGCACTTAACTGTTCAGGTGGAGGAAAGAGAAGGTGATAAATTAGAGCCTTGATGGGAATGCTACTAGGAGGAGTTGGGAGTATAGTACTTGGGAGTTTTGTTTTTGTTTTTTGAGCAGTAGTTAAAAGTTTTCTCTAAATAATCAAATCTAAATTTTAAATCTTTTTAAAATTTCTAAATTTTAAATCTTTTTAAAATTTCTAAATTTTAAATCTTTTTAAAATTTCTAAATTTTAAATTCTTTTAAAATTTCTCTCTCATACTCCTATAATGAAGGGGAGAGAAATGTAGTCATCAGAATTCCTCTAGGGAAGAACAGTATTACAAGGAAGAATTATTTCTTGATGTTTTGAATGAGACTCTCTAAGACAAGTTGAAGCAATAGATGATAGTCACTAAAACTATACCCATGAGAGAAGAAGGACATTTTGTTTTGCTTCAAAGGAGAGAAGAGTACAAAATCAGGAAGAGAGAAGAAAAAGAAAGTTGTTGTAGAAGTCTAACCTTAGCACAATATAACTTCATTTTCACCTCCAAATATACAGGATCAATCTCCTGGACACTTGGTGGAAGCTGATTTATTGTGTAAACTAAACAAGGGATTGCATTTCACATACATGTTAGTGTAAGGTGTTAGAATGTAGAAAATATAGACACAGGAGCTAGAGGCAAAGTAGATCATGAGAATCTAAGCTCCCAGGAGTGGACATTGGTGATTCACACCAACTTTATCTTTCATGGCAGGAAAGCCTCCACAATAGCTTCTCAGGGGCAGAATTCAAACCAGTCCCTCCATATCTCCTGACTGCCTGGCATATGCCTTACACATGGGGAGCATTCAATTGATAAACTCCATTCTGAGTCATCTGTCTCAAGGATTCATGCTACCTTTTATAAGAGGAACAGGAAAGAAAAGAGTGACTGGATCTGTAACCTTTCACTGCCTTCAAATAAACAACTCAAAGCACAGTTCAGCATTGTCATTTTCATATAACAAGGGCACAACATTTTCAAACGCTGGAGTACTAGGAAAGCACAGGTAAATTTTCTAAGAGAGACTGGACTAACAGAAACACACTTGCTTGTATTCAGTATCCACTGTAAATTTATGTGGCTGGGCTGCAGGTAAAGCCACCCTTATAGCAACCTGTACCCAAAGCCATAGGTATCTATTTCTAAAGGTTAAATGCTAGCTCTCTAATCTCCTCTGTCTGGTTCAGGACATTATCTGCCAAAAACTTATCATGTTGGCCACTAAAGTGCCTAATACCAGTTTAACCGATAATCAAGCTAAATTCATGCTTAGGATTCTAGCAAGATAGGAGCGCCACATTTTTTTTTCAATGAAGGCTTCCAATAGTCACTAGAGGAAAATGTGGGCAAGGTTTAGGAATTTTTCCCCGCCCTAAAGTTTGGATTAAATTGTGAGCTGCAGAGATTTGGGGGGAGGGGGAGTTTTCTTAGGCCTCTTTAGAGTCCCTGGATAGGTCTGATAATCAAAATGACAAAGATTAATATGAGAAAAGCATACAAATTTTATTGAATTTTTACATGTACGGGGAGTCTTCACAAGAGAACAAAGACCTGAAGAAGTGACTAGAACAGGAAGCTGTTATTTTATTCCTCTTAGAAAAAGAAGTAGTAAGTTTGTGAAGAACTGACCAAAGCAGTGTGGGGCATGGGTGGTGAAGAAATAACTAGGAAGGTAAGGGTGAGTTTAACAAGGTTTGTTTGTGCAGATTCCCCCACCTCTGGTAATAAGAATGTTGTCTTTCGTTCTGGTACAGGGGGTGAATCTTTCACATATTTTTCTTCTTCTTCAGATAAGAAGGGTGTGTGTGTGTGTGGGTTGTGGGGGGGGGGACGGTGATGGGAGGTCAGAGTGACCTTCCTGCTTCTGCCCTTTTCAAAAAATAAGATATTAACTGTACTAAGGTTACCTATTTTAGTGAGTCCAGACCCCATATGATGGAAACTTTAATTTTGTACCTAATTATGTCTTCAAAAAACCACTCTGGCTTATAAAATATCTGGTGGATATTTTCAGTTGGTGGCTCAGAGGGTAAAGAATCCGCCTGCAATACAGGAGACCCAGTTTCAATCCCTAAGTCAGGAAGATCCCCTGTAGAAGGGAGTGGATACCCACTCAAGTATTCTTGCCTGGAGAATTCTATGGACAGAGAAGCCTGGCAGGCTACAGTCCTTGGGGTTGCAAGAGTCAGTCACGACTCAGTGACAAACACTTTCACATTTCAACAGACATAATGGTGATGGGTCCTAAGCAAAAAAATACCAAACAAGATGAGATAGTCACTGAAGGAAGGGGAAATAAATGTCCAAGTTCACTTGACAAAGATGAAAGGCAGCAACTATTTCACTATTTCCTCTTATTCATTTGCTGTCAAGTCTGAAGAAACTCAAACTCTTCCAGTTAATAATATGCTGACTAATAAAAATCCTTAGGGGACTGATTGAACAAATAGATAAGAATTATTCATAAATTAACCATAGTTATCATATCAATTGTATGTAAATTAATTACTTCTGAAGTACTTGAGGGTGTTGAAGGTGCTTAGAAATAGTTTATAGTTAATGTATTTTAAATATCCTGCTTACACTTAGACAATTAAGTCGTGTTGTTTGTAAGTAAGGAATTCTTTTGGGAAAGATGAACTTTATATAAGTCTGACTCAATCTCTGAAGTTCTAAAAGCCACAAACATCTGAATATTGTGGAGTTTCTCTTTTAAAGGTTTTATTGTAGCTTCTAAATCTTCTTTTTTTCTTTTTTTTTTTAAGAGATTTTGGGAAGGAGATCCAGAAGATATCCCTACACTTGACAAGTATTAAAAAAGGTCCAAAGATATATTTTATAAATTATTAAAACCTTGGCTTAAAATATACCCTAATTGGTCACTTTGCATTCCAAAGCACATCAGAGTAGCCAGAGTAGCCAGTCTGCCATCTTCTATTTAACTATATTCATGTGTCCGATGGAATGAAGGGAGGGAATAATCTCTTCCTCTGCCTATTTTAGGTTCTCCAACTTGGGCCTGTAAATTAGACTGACAAAAGACAGATTAACAAGAGAAAAGCAAACAGAAGTTTATTAACATGTATATCCCATGTATGAAAGGAGAGACTCAGGGATTAGTAACTCAAAGGGATGCCTAGACCTTCCGTTCATACAGTATTTAAACAAAGGAATAAAAAATTTTTAAAGAAGTAACAAGACAAAGGAAGAGGAGCCTCTAGGTCTCAAATTGTTAGAAGATAAATATCTGTATATCCAATGGCTAGTAAAGGCTAGTTAGTAAACTTTGTTATGCTGATTCCTCTGGTGCTGTCTCCAAGCTGATAAGGGTCTACATTTCTAAATTTGTCTCCAATGGGGGACATCTTTGTAAATGTTTGTCCTCCATTTAAACAAATTAGGAAGAGAACAGAGGACTTTCTTTCATCTGCTTCTTCTCAACTGCCTTCAGCTCAAAATCATTCTTATGCCAAAGTGGCATATTTGGGGTGGTAAATTCTTCTACTCTCAGGGACAAGATTCGTTTGATGCTGTTAAAACTCAGCAAACCCCTGTATTGGTAGACAATATGAAAAAGAGATAGCTTTTGATGAGACATAAATAAGCTATGCTGCACGTTACTAACAAAAGAAAATATTTGTCCATTGCATTCAGTTCAGTTTAGTTCAGCTGCTCAGTCGTGTCCGACTCTTTGCGACCCCATGAATCGCAGCACGCCAGGGCTGCATGTCCATCACCAACTCCCAGAGTTCACTCAAATTCATGTCCATCGAGTCGGTGATGCCTTCCAGCCCTCTCATCCTCTGTCATCCCCGTCTCTTCCTGCCCCCAATCCTTCCCAGCAACAGGGTATTTTCCAAGGAGTCAACTCTTCACATGAAGTGACTAAAGTACTGGAGTTTCAGCTTTAGCATCAGGCCTTCCAATGAACACCCAGGACTGATCTCCTTTAGAATGGACTGGTTGGACCTCTTTGCAGTCCAAGGGACTCTCAGAGTCTTCTCCAACACATCAAAAGCATCAATTCTTCAGCGCTCAGCTTTCTTCACAGTCCAACTCTCACATCCATATATGACCACTGGAAAAACCATATCCTTCATGAGATGGACCTTTGTTGGCAAAGTAATGTCTCTGTTTTTTAATATGCTGTCTAGGTTGGTCATAACTTTCCTTCCAAGGAGTAAGTGTCTTTTAATTTCCTGGCTGCAATCACCATCTGCAGTGATTTTGGAGCTCCCAAAAATAAAATCTGACACTGTTTCCACTGTTTCCCCATCTATTTCCCATGAAGTGATGGGACCAGATGCCATGATCTTTGTTTTCTCAATGTTGAGCTTTAAGCCAACTTTTTCACTCTCCTCTTTCACTTTCATCAAGAGGCCTTTTAGTTCCTCTTCACTTTCTGCCATAAGGGCGGTGTCATCTGCATATCTGAGGTTATTGATATTTCTCCCGGCAATCTTGATTCCAGCTTGTGCTTCCTCCAGCCCAGCATTTCTCATGATGTACTCTGCATGTAAGTTAAGCAGGGTGACAATATACAGCCTTGACGTACTTCTTTCCCTATTTGGAACCAGTCTGTTGTTCCGTGTCCAGTTCTAACTGTTGCTTCCTGATCTGCATTTAGGTTACTCAAGAGACAGGTCAGGTGGTCTGGTATTCCCATCTTTTTCAGAATTTTCCACAGTTTATTGTGATCCACACAGTCAAAGGCTATGGCATAGTAAATAAAGCAGAAATAGATGTTTTTCTGGAACTCTCTTGCTTTTTCAATGGTCCAGCAGATGTTGGCAATTTGATCTCTCATTCCTCTGCCTTTTCTAAAACCAGCTTGACATCTGGAAATTCACGGTTCATGTATTGCTGAAGCCTGGCTTGGAGAATTTTGAGCATTAATTTACTAGCATGTGAGATGAGTGCAATTGTGTGGTAGATAAAGCATTCTTTGGCATTGCCTTTCTTAGGGATTGGAATGAAAACTGACATTTTCCAGTCCTGTGGCTACTGCTGAGTTTTCCAAATTTGCTGGCAATATTGAGTGCAGCACTTCAACAGCATCATCTTTCAGGATTTGAAACAGCTCAACTGGAATTCCATCACCTCCACTAGCTTTGTTCATAGTGATGCTTTCTAAGGCCCACTTGACTTCACATTCCAAAATGTCTGGCTCTAGGTGAGTGATCACACCATCGTGATTATCTGGGTCATGAAGCTCTTTTTTGTACAGTTCTTCTGTGTATTCTTGCCACCTCTTCTTAATATCTTCTGCTTCTGTTAGGTCCATCCCATTTCTGTTCTTTATTGAGCCCATCTTTGCATGAAGTGATCACTTGGATCTCTAATTTTCTTGAAGAGATCTCTAGTATTTCCCATTCTGTTGTTTTCCTCTATTTCTTTGCATTGATCACTGAAGAAGGTTTTCTTATCTCTCCTTTCTATTCTTTGGAACTCTGCATTCAAATGGGAATATCTTTCATTTTCTCCTTTGCTTTTCACTTCTCTTCTTTTGACAGCTATTTGTAAGGCCTCCTCAGATAGCCATTTTGGTTTTTGCATTTCTTTTCCATGGGGATGATCTTGATCCCTGCCTCCGGTACAATGTCATGAACCTCCATCCATATTTCATCATGCACTCCGTCTGTCAGATCTAGTCCCTTAAATCTATTTCTCACTCCCACTGTATAATCTTAAGGGATTTGATTTAGGTCATACCTGAATGGTCTAGTAGTTTTCCCTACTGTCTTCAATTTAAGTCTGAATTTGGCAATAAGGAGTTCATGATCTGAGCCACAGTCAGCTCCCGGTCTCGTTTTTGCTGACTGTATAGAGCTTGTCCATCTTTGGCTGCAAAGAATATAATCAATCTGATTTCAGTGTTGACCATCTGGTGATGTCCATGTGTAGAGTCTTCTCTTGTGTTGTTGGAAGAGGGTGTTTTCTATGACCAGTGTGTTCTCTCGGCAAAACTCTATTAGCCTTTGCCCTGCTGCATTTCATATTCCAAGGCCAAATTAGCCTGTTACTCCAGGTGTTTCTTGACTTCCTACTTTTACATTCCAGTCCCCTATAATGAATAGGACATCTTTTTGGGGTGTTAGTTCTAAAAGGTCTTGTAGGTCTTCATAGAACCATTCAACTTCAGCTTCTTCAGCATCACTGGTTGGGGCATGGACTTGGATTACTGTGATGTTGAATGGTTTGCCTTGGAAATGAACAGAGATCTTTCTGTCATTTTTGAGATTGCATCCAAGTACTGCATTTCAGACTCTTTTGTTGATTATGATGGCTACTCCATTTCTTCCAAGGGATTCCTGCCCACAGTAGTAGATATAATGGTCATCTGATTTAAGTTCACCCTTTCCAGTCCATTTTAGTTCACTGATTCCTAGAATGTCAACGTTCACTCTTGCCATCTCCTGTTTGACCACTTCCAATTTGCCTTGATTCATGAACCTGACATTCCAGGTTCCTATGCAATATTGCTCTTTACAGCATCAGACGTTGCTTCTATCACCAGTCACATCCACAGCTGGGTATTGGTTTTGCTTTGGCTCCATCCCTTCATTCTTTCTGGAGTTATTTCTCCACTGATCTCCAGGAGCATTTTTGGCACCTACCGATCTGGGGAGTTCCTCTTTCAGCATCCTATCATTTTGCCTTTTCCTACTGTTCATGGAGTTCTCAAGGCAAGAATACTGATGTGGGTTGCCATTCTGTTCTCCAGTGGACCACATTCTGTCAGACCCGCCCATCTTGGGTGGCTCCACAGGGCATGGCTTAGTTTCATTGAGTTAGACAAGGCTGTGGTCCATGTGATCAGATTGGCTAATTTCTGTGATTATGGTTTCGGTGTGTCTGCTGTCTGATGCCCTCTCATAACACCTGCCATCTTACTTGGGTTTCTCTTACCTTGGACATGAGGTATCTCTTCATGGCTGCTCCAGCAAAGCTCAGCCACTGTTCCTTACCTTGGACGAGGGGTATCTCCTCATGGCTACCCCTCCTGACCTTAATCAAGGTAAAATCAAAATAATATCATCAGATTACTAGCATTAACATTGTTACTGATATCAGGTTCAGCTTTCACTGCTCAAAAGCCAATAATCTGAGACAGGTGTCAGTAGAAAGGAAATGTGCTTTATTCAGAAAGGCAGGCAATCTGGGAAGATGGTGGATATGTGCCCAAAGACCAACTCCAAAGATTCTGTTGTGTCATGACAGTTTTTAAAGTTTTAAAAGGGGGAAGAATCTCAGTAAGTCATGAGGTCAGGAGGATGGGTTCTAGTCACTTTCCATTGAGAGTGCCTACTGGCTGACTCTCTCTTCAGATGTATTTTCAGAGTGATCTGCCTGGAGGAATCCTCTGGGAACTGTTAGGAGTAGAGAGCAAATTATTCTTTACTTAAGTCTTCATTCTTCTTTATAGATAGGAAAAAAATCAACAAGTTAGACAAGGCTGCTGTGCATTCAGGAGGGCATAAGTCAGGTGTTAGTTTTGACAGCTTAGTGATCTCTTTCCTATAATTAGATTCTTTAAGGTTAGAGGAGAATAGAAATTGGCAAACAGGAAAGGGGCAAAAAAGCTGCTTTCAATATCAGTGGGGAAATATCCAATTCTCCTTTTATAGAAGCTTCAAATCAAAGACAATCTCCAGGCTATACTAAGTGTCATGAAAAAGTTAGTGACATAAATATCTTGGTGCTTTATGTATTTCAGTATTATAGGGAAACTATGAACTCTCTTCTGGCCTTTCCCCCTCTTCTGAGATATCAAGAGTCTCCAATGGGTAACAGTTTTACGAAACAGTCTTGTAACTCCAAAAATTTTAAAGTGGAAACATCTACTCTGAGTTCCTACCAAACCTACCAAAACTTCATATATTCTGCTGCTTAAAATCTTCCAACAGCTTCTTGTTGCATTGCCTTTAGGATAATGTTCAAAATCCTTTATTTTTGTTGTTCAGTTGCTAAGTTATGCCTGGCTCTTTTTGACTCCATGAACTGCAGCACACCAGGATTCCCTGTTCTTCACTATTTTCCAGAGTTAGCTCAAACTTATGTCCATTGAGTCAATGATGCCATCCAACCGTATCATCCCCTGTTGCCCCGCTTCTCCTCCAGCCCTCAATCGTTCCCAGCATCAGGGTCTTTCCCAAAGAGTCAGCAATTTACATCAGGTGACCAAAATTTTGAAGGTTCAGCTTCAGCATCAGTCCTTCCAGTGAAAATTCAGGGTAGAATTCCCTTAGGATTGACTGGTTTGACCTCCTTGCCGTACAAGGGACTCTCAAGAGTCAAACTCCATAGGTAGGCATATACAGACATTTCATTACCAGGTTCTCTCTTCACACTCCATTCCTTACAACAAAATCTTCAACACCATTATTACCTCTCTGTACAGGTTCCATGGGAAAGGAAATGGCAACCCTCTCCAGTATTCTTGCCAGGAGAATCCCATGGACAGAGGAGCCTGGCGGGCTATAGTCCATGTGATCTCAAGAGTCAGACATGACTTAGTGACTAAACCACCACCACCACAGGTTCTAAGCACTTCAGTCTTTCTCCTGATGCCCTTTTTTGCACGTGCCATTTCCTCTTATCTGAAATACTCTTGCCTGTTTCATTTATTGGCAACCTGAGGCCTGAAGCTTCAATCACCCAGAGAGCTCTCTCCAATTCACATATTCCCCAATACAGTGGGCCCTCCTTTATGCTTCGGGTTTTACTAGAGCTGTACTGAATTTTTTTTTTTTAACTGAATTTCAATAATTGATTTTCCTAGCTCCTCCTTAACAGTTCAGTTCAGTTCAGTCACTCAGTCATGTCCGACTCTTTGTGATCCCATGGACTGCAGCAAGCCAAGCCTCCCTTTCCATCACCAACTCCAGGAGTTTACTCAAACTCATGTCCATTGAGTTGGTGATCCACCCACCATCTCATCCTCTGTTGTACCCTTCTTCTCCAGCCTTCAGTTGTTTCCAGCATCAGGGTCTTTTCCAAAGAGGCAGCTCTTTGCATCAGAGGCCCAAAGTACTGGAGTTTCAGCTTCAGCATCAGTCCTTCCAATGAATACTCAGGACTGATTTCCTTTAGGATGGACTGGTTGGATCTCCTTGCATCCAAGTGATTCTCAAGAGTCTTCTCCAACATCACAGTTTAAAATCATTAATTCTTCAGCACTCACCTTTCTTTATAGTCCAACTCTCACATCCGTACATGACTACTGGAAAACCATAGCTTTTACTAGAAGGACCACTGTTGGCAAAGTAATGTCTCTCTCTGCTTTTCAATATGCCGTCTAGGTTGGTCATAATGTTTCTTCAAAGGAGCAAGTGTCTTTTAATTTCATGGTTGCAGTAACTATCTGCAGTGATTTTGGAGTCCTCCCAAAATAAAGTCTGACACTGTTTCCATTGTTTCCCCATCTATTTACCATGAAGTGGTGGGACCAGATGCCATAATCCTCATTCTCTAAATGTTGAGTTTTAAGCCAACTTTTTCACTCTCCTCTTTCATTTTCATCAAGAGGCTCTCTAGTTGTTCTTCACTTTCTGCCCTAACGGTGGTGTCATCTGTGTATCTGAGGTTATTGATATTTCTCCTGGAAAACTTAATTCCACCTTGTGCTTCATCCAGCCCAATGAAATACATTTCGCCTGATGTACTCTGCATATAAGTTAAATAAGCAGGGTGACAATATACAGCTTTAATGTACTCCTGTCCCAATTTGGAACCAATCTGTTGTTCCTTGTCTGGTTCTAACTGTTGCTTCCTGACCTGCATACAGATTTCTCAGGAGGCAGATCAGGTAGTCTGGTATTACCATCTCTTTAAGAATTTCCCAGTTTGTTGTGATCCACACACTCAAAGGCTTTGGCATAGTCAATAAAGCAGATGTAGATGTTTTTTTGGAACTTTCTTGCTTTTTTGATGATCCAATGGATATTGGCAATTGAATCTCTGGTTCCTCTGCCTTTTCTGAATCCAGCTTGAACATCTGGAAATTCTTGGTTCACATACTATTGAAGCCTGACTTGGAGAATTTTGAGCATTACTTTGCTAGCATGTGAGATGAGTGCAATTGTGTGGTAGTTTGAGCATTTTTTGGCATTGCCTTTCTTGGGATTGGAATGAAAACTGACATTTTCCAGTCCTGTGGCCACTGAGCTTTCCAAATTTGCTGGCATATTGAGTGCAGCACTTTCACAGCATCATCTTTTACGATTTGAAATAACTCAACTGGAATTCTATCACCTCCATTAGCTTTGTTCATAGTGTTGCTTCCTAAGGTCCACTTGACTTTGCATTCCAGGATGTATGGCTCTAGATGAGTGATCACACCATCATGATTATCAGAGTCATGAAGATCTTTTTTGTATAGTTCTTCTGTATATGCTTGCTACCTCTTCTAAATATCTTCTGCTCTCTTAGGTCCATACCATTTCTGTCCTTTATTGTGCCCATCTTCACATGAAATGTTCCCTTGGTATCTCTAATTTTCTTGAAGAGATCTCTAGTCTTTCCCATTCTGTTGTTTTCCTCTATTTCTTTGCATTAATCACTGAGGAAGGCTTTCTTATCTCTCCTTGCTATTCTTTGGAACTCTGCGTTCAAATGAGTATATCTTTCCTTTTCTCGTTTGTTTCATTTCTCTTTTCACAGCTATTTGTAAGGCTTCCTCAGACAAACATTTTGCCTTTTTTGCATTTCTTTTTCTTGGGGATGATCTTGATCCCTGCCTCCTATACAATGTCACAAACTCTGTCCATAGTTCCTCAGGCTCTCTATCAGATATAATCACTTCAATCTATTTGTCACTTCTACTCTATAATCATAAGGGATTTCATTTTCCCTGCTTTCTTCAATTTAAGTCTGAATTTGGTAATAAAGTGTTCATGATCTGAGCCACAGTCAGCTCCTGGTCTTGTTTTTGCTGACTGTGTAGAACTTCTCCATCTTTGGCTACGAAGAATATAATCAATCTGATTTCAGTGTTGACTATCTTGTGATGTCCATGTGTAGAGTCTTCTCTTGTGTTGTTGGAAGAGGGTGTTTGCTATGACCAGTGCATTCTCTTGGTAAACTCTATTAGCCCTTTCCCTACTTCATTCTGTACTCCAAGGCCAAATTTGCCTGTTACTCTAGGTGTTTCTTGACTTCCTACTTTTGCATTCTAGTCCCCTATAATGCAAAGGACATCTTTTTTTGGTGTTAGTTCTAGAAGGTCTTGTAGGTCTTCATAGAATCATTCAACTTCAGCTTCTTCAGCATTACTGGTCAAGGCATAGTCTTGGATTATCATGATATTGAATGGTTTGCCTTGGAAACGAACAGAGATCATTCTGTCGTTGTTGAGAATGTATTGAAGTACTGCATTTTGGACCCTTTGGTTGACCATGATGGCTACTCCATTTCTTCTAAGGGATTCCTGCCCACAGTAGTAGATATAATGGTCATCTGAGTTAAATTCACCCATCGCTGTCCATTTTAGTCCACTGATTCCTAAAATTTTGATGTTCAATCTTGCCATCTCCTGTTTGACCACTTCCAATTTGCCTTGATTCATGAACATACCATTCCAAGTTCCTATGCCATATTGCTTTTTAATAGCATTGCACTTTACTTCTATTATCCATCACTTCCACAGCTGGTTGTTGTTTTTTCTTCTGGCTCCATCCCTTCATTCTTTCTGGAGTTATTTCTCCACTGATAGCATATTGGGCATCTACTGAGCTGGGGACTTCATCTTTCAGTGTCCTATCTTTTTGTCTTTTCATACTGTTCATAGGGTTCTCAAGGCAAGATTACTGAAGTGGTTTGCCATTCCCTTCTCCAGTGGACCATGTTTGTGCCTCTTGGAGGGCACAGACAGAAACTTTTGTGCACCAGGACCCAGGAGAAAGGGGCAGCGTCCCCACAAGAGACTGACCCAGACTTGCCTATGAGTGTCCAGGAGTCTCCAGTGGAGGCGTGTTTGGACGGTGGCCTGCTGCAGGGTTGGAGGCACTGAGTGTGGCAGTGCATGGGACCTTTTGAAGGAGGTCATCATTATCTTTATAACCTCCACTATAGTTTGGCCCCAGGTAAATAACAGGGAGGGTACACAGCCCTACCCATCAACAGAAAATTGGATTAAAGTTTTACTGAGCAAAGCCCTGCCCATCAGAACAAAACCCAGTTTCCCCCTCAGTCAGTCTCTCTGTCAAGAAGCTTCCATAAGCCTTTTATCCTTTTCTGTCAGAGGCCAGATAAGACTGAAACCCACAATCACAGAAAACTAACTAATCTTGTCACATGGACCACAGCCTTGTCTAACTCAATGAACCTATGAGCCATGCTGTGTAGGACCACCCAAGACGGATGGGTTATGGTGGAGAGTTCTGACAAAACATGGTCCACTGGAGAAGGGAATGGCTCCTCCTTCTACCAGAAGTCAAATTACATGAGGCTGAGGACTGTTGGACTGTTTTGTTTCTTTGCTTGTTTTCATCCTTGTGGCTGCAGTACCTCACACAGAGATTTAAAATATGGTACATTTCCAATAAATTATATGTTAAATAACTTAATTTTAAAAAATTTTGAACAGCCACAGTCAATATATTTCCATACTCACACAGAGAGTGTTAAAAGTGCAGTCTCATACTGTTTTATCTTCTTTTAAGTTTCTGCTTAAATATTGCTTTATCAGAATTGGCTTCGCTAATCTCCCTGTTAAAACACATCACTCAATTCTCATTTATTGCCTTTTTTTCTACCCTGCCTTGCTATTTTTCTATCTAGCAGTTATCATCTCCTGACATATATATGGATATATGTGTGTGTATACATACATGAATATATATATACACACACACATATAGTGTGATTATATTCCTAGTCCCTAAAATAGAGTCTGAAACATAGAAAGTGTAAATTCTTTCATTTAACAAATATTTATTGTTAATAAGATTAATGTTTTATAGATCCATGCTCATAGATATAGGCTATAGATAAAGGCTTGGGGTACATTGACGAGCAAAGAGCTTTCCCTTGTGAGTGTCCATGGTGAGAGACTGTTGAAGGAAAGAAAGAAAACAAAAATTAAATTTAATATAAAAGGAAATTGCTTACTATATTGAAAGATGTTATGAAGAAGTGAGAGTAGGGTGAAGAGGATCAGATTTGCTACAGGGACAATTTACACAATTAAATAGGATGGTCAAATAAATATCTATGAATAAATAAACATTTATTGATTATACAAATATGTATTGTGTGAATACATACTTGTCTAATGAATGAATGAATATCTCTTATTGCAAGTGGTCAACTATTTTATACATATTTAAACTTGCATTAGTTAAATAACTTTGGCTCACCACCAACAACATGAATGGTAACTTATAAAACAGAAACTTATTTTTGTTTGAACTGGATATTTTGCCTCACATAAAAAGGAATTGAAAAATTTATGTTTTCAAGTAAAATAACCTGATCATAGACTCTTTGAGTTGGAAGGAAACCTCTAATCATGCCATTTCACAATATTTCTTTTAGCAAAAAATCATTTAGTGCCACCCAGTTTAGGCAACTGACACACGAGCCAACTCTCCTGAACTACTTATCCTTTGCTCTTTCCATTTCTAATTCAGATAGTCTTTTCTGAATCAAATTACTAGCCTTATATAAATGCAACACACTTTATATCAATAGGTAAAGTCATTTGTTTTTCTATATTTCAGTCTTCCAAACAATGAAGCAGGATAAGGAGGAAAAGATATGCCATCTACTGTCCAGGCAGATCACTAGAAATAATTTCTAAGTAAACTTTCTTCTAACTTTCCACTTTAGCTCATTTGTCTTATATATCTAATCACTTATTCATATATTCAAACATTTTTATTGAGTGTCAATTCTGGTCCAGGCACTGTGCTAAGCACGTACAATAGAGAGATGATTACCACTTGATTTAGCGAAGTCTATTCATTAATTCATTTCATAATGATTTATTGACTGTTTGCTTTGTGCCAGGCATTGTTCTAAGTGTTTGAAGAGTAGAAAAGGACAAAAAATGCAAATTTATTACTCTCCTGTAGTTTGCATTTTGGGCGATGAGACAAATAATAATCAATTAAACATTTAGACATACAGTATACTCTTAGGCTATTAATTCTTAAGGAGAAAAAAAGAAGTAAGGCAGAGAATAATGGAAGAGAGTTGTTATTTTAAGCAGAACTGTTTGGGAAGGCCTCTCTGAGGTGGGGTCACTTCTGAACAAGACTAGAAAGAAGGCAGAAAAACATGCAAAGGGAGAAAAGCATTCAAGACAGAAGAGCCCAGCCTGAGGCTGACGTGCTTGGAAGTAGATTCTGGATTCAGTAAGGTGGCCTGTATCAGTGGTATGCTGGGACTGGCTTGTACACAGGCTTGAGAACCAACTAGGCTCACATCTTCCCAAATTCATGTTTGTGCCTTGAAATCAACCATGGAGGAAGTATTTGAAAGTGAAAGTGAAAGAAAGTGAAGTCGCTCAGTCGTGTCCGACTCTTTGCGACCCCATGGACTATAACCCACCAGGCTCCTCTGTCCATGGGATTTTCCCGGCATGAACACTGGAGTGGGTTGGCATTTCCCTCTCCAGGAGATCTTCTCGACCCAGGGATTGAACCCGGGTCTCCTGCATTGTAGGCAGACGCTTTACCATCTGAACCACATGCAAATCAGCACACATGACCAATCAGAGCTTTTCTCCCAGTTGTGAAACATTTTCCCATGTTCTGCCTATGTTCCCATGCACTGAGGGAGAGGACAGTAGTGGTGGTGAGATTATTTCAGGGGGCAGATCTGACTTCCATGAGACCGGTTCACATGGTGGAGATCTGGCCAAAAGCTTATGCTTGTTTTATTATGTATCCTTACAATTTCCCCGCACTACATTTACTTTTTTCAATTGGCAGAGTATGCATCCCAATTAATGTGCAGACAGAATATTACCTTTACCCTTTATATATAAATGGTAGATTTCATTTATTAATCCAGAACCTAAAAATGCAGATAAACAGGGGTTAAAAGTGAAATAAAATATTTATTAAATGCAAGTAATAGAAGAATTTGACTAGCTTACTAGAGCGAAAGTGAAAATGAGAAAGAGAGAGACTCAAGAACAGGAAAACCACTGGGCCTTAGGAAGGACTGAAATAGGAACTGAAAACCCTGATAGTCAAGCAACATAAACACTTATTCAGTTTTATTTCTTTGCATCAGCTACATTCTTTTAATCCTTCTACAGACCAGTTATCTTTACTCATTAGCACATATGGTAGAATTCATATTCAGATGTTACCTTTCTAATCACATAAGAAGACCAGTTGAAAGATTTTTCTCCTATCTCTAAATTTCTAGGTGGAAGAATCTGACTGATTCAGTTTCCTAAGCTGCCCATCCCTAGTCTAATTACCTATGTCCAAAGGAGCTGGGCTCTCACAATACAAATCTGACTGCTGGAAGCCCATCCAAGTAAAAAGAGTCAAGGAATGAAGAAAGAGGTAGACGTTTTATGGGTAAAGCAAATACCCTAAAAGTGCTCACATCAAAATACTTCAGATCTGATTCTAGAGTAGCAATGACTCCTCTAAAAATCAGAGTTCAATCTACTGCCAAATGCAGTGACCTCTGCTATCCTCTCTCTGACCCATGGATGTATTCAGTATCTGCTTGGATAGCAGAAAGCTGGCTAAAGCCTGAGGCAGCTCATTCCAGAGTGAGGCAGTTTCATTGTTAGAAAGTCCATTTGTACACAGAGCTGAGATCTCTATAACTTCAATCCGTTCTGCTTTGTGGAACAATATATGCCTAAATTCTTCCTGGCAGCCCCTTATTTATTAGAAGATAACTAACACGTTCTTCACTGATGTTCCCCAGGGTAAAAACATCTCCAACTCCTTCATTCTTTTTCTCTGGTATGAATCTCTTATCCTTCAGTACTTTAATAATTAGTTTGCTTTCAGTTGCCTAAAAAGGATATTTTTGTTTCAAGTGTATAAAGCCCTGAAGGAATCACCTTGGCTCACATCATTGGCAAGTCCACAGTCAGTTTTCTGCAAGTGGGTGATCCAGCAGCTAGGTTGCTCATTCATCCTTTAACAAAGGATTGAGGAGCACCTACTATGTGCCAGGCATTTGTAATAGGCACTCGAGGTATGTCAGGCCACAAATAAACCACCATTCTAGAGCTTATATTCTAGTGGAGAAAGACTGATGGTAAACAATAAATATAAAAATATAAACAATTGAACAGTAAGTTAGAATGTGGTAGGTGCTTTTAGTAAAATGAAAAAGTAGAACAAGGAAAGGGGGCTGAGATTGTTGAGAGTGGAGTACAAAGGCTATATTAGGGTAATTTTCTTTGAGATTTGAATGAAGACTTGAAGACTTTATTGCAGGTGTACATAGGAGGTGGTCAGGGGATATTTGAAGGAAGAGCAGAGAAAGAGATTTAGAGAAGATACTAAGGTGAGACAGTACCTGGAATATTCTAACAGCAAAGGCCAGTACATCAGTAAGGAATGAGTATAAAAAAGGAGAGTCACTACAGATGCGGAGAAGGCAACAGCACCGCACTCCAGTACTCTTGCCTGGGAAATCCCATGGATGGAGGAGCCTTGTAGGCTGCAGTTCATGGGGTCAGTAAGAGTCGGACATGACTGAGCGACTTCACTTTCACTTTTCACTTTCATGCATTGGAGAAGGAAACGGCAACCCACTCCAGTGTTCCTGCCTGGAGAATCCCAGGGATGGAGCCTGGTGGGCTGCCGTCTATGGGGTCACACAGAGTTGGACACAACTGAAGTGACTTAGCAGTAGCAGCACTACAGATGAGGACAGAGAGAGGACAGGGGACCAGATCATGTCAGATTTATAAACCTTTGTAAGGACTTTGCCTTTTACTCAAAGTGAAATCAAGCTCCATTTCCAGCTTCTGGGCAGAGTAGTGACAAGATTTTGCTTACAAAAGAAACTCCCTGGCTCCTATGAAAAATAGATTTTTGGAAGGCAAGAGTTCCTTTCTGTCTTTCTGTAAGGTTTATGTTTAGGCAGTCTTCAGTTGTGATTCTAGTGTGGTTACCAGCACTGGTCAGAACTACGTGCTTCCATGTTTGTGTCTATGGGATTTCATGCTGACTGACCCGTCCTTGACCCAACCTCTGTTTTCAATGGAATGCCATGCTCTGATTAGCCTTAGGTCTGGATGACCTGAAATTATCACTCTGGAAGGAGAGGGATGATTACTTTGATTGGCTTACCCCTCACCAAATTGCATGGCTATCCATAAAGAGAATGGGGCTGCCAACAATATTGTTCTCTACAATTATCCTGGTACAACTTTTTTTTTTTTTAAACACATTCCAACTAAACAAAGTCCATGGGAAAAATTTGAGTTGAATATAATGGAACTATTACCTTCTTAATTGAATACTTTTATTTTATTAAGAATCCTAATTGCTTTGGGTCAATGCTTCATATTTTCTGTATAGAATGTATCATCAAGCCACATACCCCTGAATATGCAGAACCTTATACAGTTGATTTTTTAAAACCTAAATAGGAGAATTTACATTTATATTCCTATTGAATTCCTACCAATATCATTTTGAATACTGATTTTATCTTCCTAATATAAAGTACCTGTCACTTGCAAATTTGGAAAAAATACTTCACCATAAATATTAAATACATTAAATAAGGACAAAATCATATTCGTTTCTTCTTCCTTAAAAACATACATTATTTTCTCTAATAGAAAATGGGTGTAGAGGGTAAGAGATCAGACTTGAAGTAACAATGCTCCAACAGAAATATCCGTTGCAAGATAATTAAGAGATTTAACCAAATCTGAACAATTTTCAGCTCTCATTTCTCAGCTTTTCATTGCCAGTGTTAAGGAGCAAATGTATTCAAATTACTTTGAACACTCTAGATTATTAAAATAGATTTTGAAAAGGCCGAAGGTTTCATTTGTTATTTGGTCCCTTTCTGTGTGAAGTTAACAAAGAAAGTTGGTTTGGGAGAGTTACTCATTCCAGGAATGAGCTTCAAAGCTGTAGTTTTATTTGCAGACCACTTGTCAGTCATCATTTGTGTGGTTATTTGCATAAAGGTAAGTAAATTATAATGTGGATTTTATAATACATTTATACTATTTCATAGTTTATGATATTATAAAGCAAAATGATATTGTTTCTTTTATATTTAGCATATTTTTCATCTTTTACTTTTCTGTGCATTTTTCTTTATTTTTCACATTCGCGCCCCTAGTTTAGTTCTTTATGCATGATCATTCTAAAAACTGCTGATCCGCTTAAACTATTGTGTTCTCTTCCAAGAATAATCTTTATTATATGCACAATATAGGAAGGACAGCCAGCTATGCTGAGCTTTTTTCAGTGAACATGTAGATAAGCAGTCATTTTTGCAGAATACAAAAGAGGCAATGTTTGTGCTAAGACAGTCCTTTCCTAGCTGCCATCTAATCCTTTCTTTTTTTAATGTAAAATTTATTTTTACCAAAGTAACACATGCACAAAACTTAAAAAGTAAATAGTTTTAGAAGATTTATCATGAAATAAACAAAATCCAAACTATACTCTTTTGTCTCCCCCTTTTCTTATCCCCAAGTATTATACCCCAGAAACAACTGCATTCAACTCTTCTTCCTGATTTTCCTGGTATTTATCTCCATGCTTCTGAACAGTATGTTCATCTGCCATTTTCTCATCTATCAATGCTAGACATTATCTATTGGCTTCCTACTTTGGAATATGAGAATTTGCATTCCCATCACATATATATATGCATACATCTATGCTTCTCTTCCATCCTCCCATGAAATTGCTTCACACTCTTAATTTTATTAATATTCAATGCTTACATTTTTATGGAGATGTAACTATTTTTATAACTGATCCACAGTGTACCTGATCATATCTCCTTACAACTTTTTGTTTATCTTGAAGCTAACTTTTAAAAAATTTCCATGTATCTTTTATTAATTTTTCCCTTAAGCTTGCCAACAGTGCTATAAAACTCTGCTCAATATATTCAGACATTTTCAGTCTGTAAGTTCCATGTTTTTCCTTGGAGAAATGTTTCCTGGAGCTCTCTGGTCTCTGGAACCCTATGACTGCTATATGGCTGTATAGCTGTTCGCCTAGGCCTTCTTTCATTGATACCTAATTTTCTTCTCTTACTCGTTGGCTCTCTGGTTTCCTGGGTACCAAGTCTTCTTTACTGATACATTGCTTCATTGGGAAATATATCTTCCAGGAGACCGACAAATAAAAAATGCATAGGGAATAGACTTTTTGACATTCAGTATATCCAGAGGTGGGTTTCCCTGGTGGCTCAGCTGGTAAAGAATCCACCTGCAATTTTGGAGACCTGGGTTTGATCCCTGGGTTGGGAAGATCCACTGGAGAAGGGAAAGGCTGCAGGTCAAGAAGAAAGAGTTAGAACTGGACATGGAACACCAGACGGGTTCCAAATTGGGAAAGGAGTACGTCAAGGCTGTATATTGTCATCCTGCTTTTTAACTTACATGCAGAGTACATCATGAGAAATGCCAGGCTGGATGAAGCATAAGCTGGAATCAAAATTGCCAGAAGAAATATCAATAACCTCAGATATGCAGATGACACCACCCTTATGGCAGAAAATGAAGAAGAACTAAAAAGCCTCTTGATGAAAGTGAAAGAGGAGAGTGAAAAGCTGACTTAAAACTCAACATTCAAGAAATGAAGATCATGGCATCCAGTCTCATCATTTCATGGCAAACAGAAGGGGAAACAATGGAAACAGTGTCAGACTTTATTTTCTTGAGCTCCAAAATCACTGCAGATGGTGACTGCAACCATGAAATTAAAAGATGCTTGCTCCTTGAAAGAGAAGCTATGACCAACCTCGACAACATATTAAAAAGCACAGACATTACTTTGCCAACAGAGGTCCATCTAGTCAAAGCTATGGTTTTTCCAGTAGTCATGTATGGATGTGAGAGTTGGACTATAAAGAAAGCTGAGCACTGAAGAATTGATGCTTTTGAACTGTGGTGTTGGAGAAGACTCTTGAGAGTCCCTTGGACTGAAAGGAGATCCAACCAGTCAATCCTAAAGGAAATCAGTCCCGAGTATTCATTGTAAGAACTGATGCTGAAGCTGAAACTCCAATACTTTGGCCACCTGATGTAAAGAAATGACTCATTGGAAAGACCCTGATGCTGGGAAAGATTGAAGGCAGGAAGAAAAGGGGACGACAGAGGATGAGATGGTTGGATGGCATCATTGAATTGATGGACATGAGTTTAAGCAAGCTTTGGGAGTTGGTGATGAACAGGGAAGCCTGGCATGCTGTAGTCTATGGGTTGCAGAGTCGGACTGAGCGACTGAACTGAACTGAACTGATATCTAGAGGTATCTTTATTCTACTTTCACAATTGATACTTTGGAAAGGAATCCTTTCAGTACTGAGCTTTGTGTGATATTTGCCTGAGGTGGAGGAGGGAGGTGGGCATTGAACAGGTGAAATTAGTACATTAGTACAGTTTTACTTTGGATGTTTCTTATTATAAGTGAGGCTGAGGATTTATAATTTTTGCTTTTACTTTCCTATGATGTTTGTTAATATTTCATTCATATGCTTTCCCATTTTTAAAATTTGGTTGTTGGACTTTGATTTTTTTATTTTTAGGAACTCCTTGTATATTAGAGATAGCAGCCCTTTTTAATGATAAGAATTGGTAATATTTTCCTGCAAGGACTCAAGCACCTGTGGGGTAATTTGGTAGCATCCTTTAAAATAAAAAGTGAATTTTATCCAGAAATTTATAGTATCTATCCAGAAGATATATTCATACATGTGAAAAATGACCTAGAAATAGGAATATTCATCACAAAATTGTTTGTAAATAACAAGATTGGAGGCAACATAAGTATTATCTATGAGTTCTAGTTAAAGAAATCATGATTCTTATTTGATGGAATATTATGCAGCTATATATAAAGAATGGGGGCTTCACTGGTGGCTCGGTGGTAAAGAAAAACTGCCTGCCAAGGCAGGAGACATGTGTTTGATCCCTGGGTTGCGAAGGTCCCCTGGAGAAGGAAATGGCAACTTACCTCAGTATTCTTGCCTGGGAAATCCCATGGCCAGAAGAACCTGGTGGGCTATAGTCCATAGGGTTGCAAAGAGTCGGACATGACTGAGTGACTGAGCCTGCACATTGACATATATAAAGAATAACATAGTTCTTAATGTAGTTACTGATAAGGATAGATCTCTAAGATATATTTTTAAGTTAAAAAATGTTACAGGACAATGTGTACTGTGGTTACTACTTTGTAATAAAACCTATGTAACTCTGTATGTAATCAATTTATACATTAAATATATATATATGGAAGAATATACCAGTAAACTGGTAGGATGGGTTTCCTCAGTAGCTAGAGTTAAAGATATGTGCTTTTTCCAGTTGACAGATTTATTGATGTACAATTTACATATTATGAAAATCATCAGTATTGTGTATAATTCAATGAATTTTTTAATATTTAGTATATTGTATAACTATCACCACAATTTACTTTTAGAATATTTCCATTAGCCTAAAAATACATACTCCCCTGGAATTATCTAATTGATCCTATGATCATTTCCTCTTTTCATAAGAAGAAAAGCAGCATAAAAAAGTTCAAAGAAGTCTTTAGTAATATAGGCAGGAAAGATGTAAAGCTAGGAATAAAATCAGAATATTATGAAAAGAGCCTATCTTCTATTTTTATTGCATCAATATTAGACCTCATTTTGACTTAACATACACTGAAATTTAGATTTAATCATTGTTCACATAAGTGTAAATCTCTGTAAAAGGTCAAAACATTTACCACTCAGAGGAGAAAGAACAAATCATTATACTGAAAAAAGATATTGAAATGAAAATAATACTGTACAAGCACTTTAATTTTTATTGCCTTATTTTGTTAGGAAGTCATAAACACTAATATAGTCCTGTCATATATTACAAAGGTTGATCATCTGCTAATGTTGAGATTAATAATCTCCACCATGGTTAACTCATAAAATCACATAAATCTCGATTTGGATGAGGTTTTAGAAATTGATCTATGACATTTCCCCAGATTTATTCCACTAGATATCAGCCAATCTAATTATGTTAGTGATGTGTTTAACCTTTGTGAAAGTCTCTATATAGTTTTATTTATATGAATATTATTGGTGCTAAAAAATCCAAGGGCTAAAAAATTGCAACCTGTTCCTTCTCTAGTGAATAATAATACTTAGTAACAACAACAACAAAATAGGATGATGATAGCACCCTTTATTCCTTTATTGAGCATTTACTCTATCCCATCAGTGAGCTAGAGTTCTGCTTTACATACATTAGGACTTTTAAGGTCAGTCATCTGGGATGAAGGCCTTATTTTTAATCCCATTTTTATTTATAGTAGAGGAAATCCCATTAACAACAGTTAATGAAACTTTTTCCTGGAGAGGCTAATGAACATGTCTAGTGTCACACATCTACTAAATGAAAAGAGCTCTGATTTGAATCCAGTATTTAATCAGAATGCTTTTGTGATATAGTTGTTGCATTAGTCTCGCTTCTGGTTCTACGTTGCATCATCCTTTTGTTTTATTTCTTTATTTCACTTTATGTATTTTACCTACTACTTTTTGTGTCTTGACTTGTAAAGAAACTTAAATTTTTTCTAGAAAGTGATGGGTCTAAATAAGCAAGCACACTGACTATTGTCTGTCCGTAGTCTTGTATTTTATTGGGAGAAAAAAAGAAAAACACGTTTGTGAATATTATAGTTTGGTCTTGGTTAACAGGATAAATTTTTTTTTGTTTGTTTTGCCACTTAAGGACAGAAGTTTCCTTTGGTGGAGTAGTTTGTCTTTGCCAGGATAAAACAAGAGCTAATGAATCAACATTGATTGAGTCACTGTTGGGGAATACAGAGAATTATGATAGAGTTCCTGGCCTTTGGGAGCTTACATATTTAATTGCTGAGTGAAAATACACGTTCAAAACCACAAACGTTTGAAAAGTGATTATTAATGGCACTGATAATGGGTGCTTTATGTATCACAAGTTAATGTTAAAGGCAAAGGGAAGACACTGTAGAAAATAATGGTTATTATTATTATTTTTTTAAAGAAATTCTAATCCCTGAAGCAAATCAAGAATTCTTAACACGTGAGTGCTCTGAAGAGTTCTGTTTGGACCAGATGTTCTATAAGTTTCGTTCAAGTTAAAAACAATGTAATTTTTATGAATCATAAAGTATATTTAGTACAGTGAAATTCCAAATAGTAAATGGATAAGAGGTTTGCATGAAGGAGATACCAGAAAACCCAGAGTAGTCATTGAGAGTAATTGGAGAGACAGAATATTTTTCATTTCCAGGATTAGAAGTATGTGTATGTGTGTGCTGTGGTTGCGGGTTATGGATGGAGGATAGAGAAAAGTCGCCCACTGAGCAATTTTTTCAAAAACAGATGCCTTTTCAAACGTTGAGCCTCTGATAAAAACACTGTAAAGGAATTGTTCAATATGCTTTTAAAATTTAAAAGGAGACCGGTGAGACATATGGAAAAGGGAGTCAATTTGAGTAGCCCATCGTAGTGTTTCCTCCATCTTTAACCAACGGTAAAGATGGAGCTAGTACTTCCATCCCCACGTGCTCTTTCAAGCCTCCAAATGGTAGATCTTACTGTTGGTAGCAGATTTCTTATCAACTTTTTAATATATCTCTCAACCTGTGTTCTTTCCCATCCAGGTATTGTGAATATTTCCTACAGGTGCACACTAATCATCAGTTGAGTGACGTGAGAATCATGTCTTCCTCCACTTGGAACTTCAAGTGTCGGGAAGCAAAAGCCTATGTTTCAATCTGATCTCTACTTGCTTCAGAAGCACTGTTTTCACTAAGCAGTGGTCTTGGTTAATGGGATAAAGTTTCTTTTGGTTTTTGGTTTTGAGAGGATGGAGGGGTCTGTTAATAAAAGATGGCATAGTAAAAAAAAAAAAAAAAAAAAGAAAAGAAAAAAGCTATGAAATAGTTTTTTATTGGCCCATCTAAGTCGACGGTAGCCAAGTTGGGACATGCTTTGGAGGGAAAAGTGGAGGAGGTCTTTGGGCAGTCCTGCGGTCCAGGGAACACCCTCCCGAGGTCCAGGGCAGTGGGTGTGGAGGGCTGGGTGCTAGTCCACCCACACCGCCCTGAGAGGGCAACAGGGACTTCGAGGATTAACGTACAACAGAAACCAAGCAAGCCACTCTGCTCAGCAACAGGCCGAGGCCCAGAGCGCAAAGGGCGGAGGGCCCCAGGCGCGCGGCGGCGCGTAGGAGGCCACTGCGGCGGCGCCCCCTCCCCGTCGTCCCCGCGCCCAGCCGCTCGCCGCCCGCAGCCGGGCGCCGGCGCGCTCGGCTCTTTCCGCCGCCGCCGCCGCCACGCGCTGCCCCGTGCGCTCCGGCACCTTCGGCAATTTCCGTCGGGCTCTAGCCGCCATTTTCTCTCCGCTTGTGTGTCTCGCCAGCTGCGTGGCTCGGTTCTTGTGAGCGAAGCTTTGTTCGGTTCGGCAATGGACGGGTAGGTAACGGGGTTGGCGAGGTGGTGTGTGAGAGGGGAGTGGGGCCCGCCTGTGGCCCCGTCCGGGGTCGGGCAGAAACCCTCTGGCGGCCCCTCCCAGGGCTGGGCTGCCGTTACCCAACCCCCGCCCCATCGCACACACCCCTCCCTGGGCTTCCCCCGGCGGGCTCTGGTCGAGAAAACGGGAAGAAAGCGGACTCGTAGGCTTGGCCGGCACTGGGGCGACGACCCCGAGAAGCAGCGGGTCTTGGGGGGGCGGCGAGGAATGGGTGGGGGCCCCAGAACGTCTCGCCCGGCCCTTCCCCCCCTCTAGGAGCCATTTCTATCCGTAACCGGGGACCCGGACCCCGGACGAGCGGTGCTGGTGGGAGCGAGTGCAGCGGCCGGAGAGCGAGGCCTACGTTGGGGGGAGGGGGGCGGCTCCCCGCCGAGAGAACAGAGGGCCCCCTCCCCGGACCCCCTCCCTAGAAGTCCCGGGCCTTCTCGGCCCCGCCTGGCCCGCCCTGGCTGGGGGAGATGCCGGTGGCGGGAGCTCCGGGGAAAGCTAAGTGGGAGCCGCGGGGGACGGGGGGCGGGGAGGCGTGCGGCGGCGGGAGGAAGGGGGAGGGCAGATGTCACACTCCTTTGTTTTCACTGGAGTCTGCTAGCGGGGGCGGGAGGCTGAAAAATGCCTTTCTGTGCGGCCTAAGAACGTTGAAGGCTTGGCAGAAGGGCCCAGAAATTAAATCATCTCAAATACGAAGTGTTTGTGGTGGACATCAGTCACATGGGCAAAGGCTAAGAGCTGTGGCAGGAAGCAGAGCAGATAGTCAACACAGGGCCATCTTTTCAGCTACTTTGACCAGTTTCTGGAAAAAACAAAAACAACTCTTAAAAAGCCAGAACCATCTGCATCTTTGAGGCTGGCGATAGAATGCTAAGTAAGTGAGGTGAGGCAAAGGCTTCGGGAAATTATACGAAACCAGGATTTCCCTTGTACTTAACGCTCCACACCTGAAAAGACTCTAATAATTTAACTCATTGTTAAAGGAGGCACCCTTCAGGGAGAAATACAGCCGTATTCAGCCCGTTTGGGAGCATAGGAAAACAGTATCTTTTATTGGAATCAGTGACTGTATTTTGAAGGGTCAGAAGTAGAATACGAGGTTTTTTTAAGCATCTGGAGTTTAATGTTTTTTAAAGATACCAAGTGCGGATCTAATAAAAGTTAACAGACTAACGAAATTTGAGTCATCCTAGAGGTTCTCTAAAGATTATTTTCTAGATGAAACAAATCCAGATTTCACTGTTTTCCCCAGATCAACATGGAAATAGATGGCAAAATTTGTACTGAATTTCATGTTTCCTCATCCTATTAAGATTACTAAAGAGTTGAATTAAGTTTTAAGTTACTAACCTAAGTGTAGCGGGACATTATGTAGGCTTTAGGATTTTGTTCTTTTTGCTATTTGAAATTAAAAAAAAAACAACAACACCTGAAACTGTGTTTCCTCACACGTTTGAAAGTCATTTCTAGAAAGCCAAGTTGATAATGTTCCACTGACCATCTTTGTGTGTGTTTTCCATCTGTATTTTGAGTGGAAGATTTATGAATGATGAAATACCCTAAAAAGTTTCAGTCAAACAATGACCATTTGAATAACTAGAGGTTGAAGCTTTTTGTTTGTTTGTTTTACAGAATTGTCACTGAGGTTGCAGTTGGCGTAAAGGTAGGAAAACAGTGTTTAAAACTGATGAAAACTGGGTTCCTCGGTCTACTGAGTGTATTATCATCATTAATGGAAACTTTCTGTTGACTTTTGAAAACTATAATATAGCTTATAAAAATTCCAGTGGAAAGTACTTGTTGAATTTTTAAAATTGGTTTATATAAATAGTTTTAACCTAAATAGACAACCATACATTTTTCTAGAAAAGCAGTCTCTGAGAATAACATTTCAAAGTATGAATGGTGTTCAAAGAATTGAAAAAGCTTTCAGACATGGCTTCTTGTAAATATAAAATGATAACCCAATTTTCTGAGAGGAACTTATTGTTTTAAATGGACAGATAAGTGCTTTGACCTAAATGATATAATTATAGTAATGTAAAATTTTTTTCACTCTGCTTTTCTGTTATGAAGTCTGAGAGATTTTCACCAGTAATAAGCTTCATTAGAAATCAGTTTACCCTGATTTTTAAAGAGAATAAAGAAACTTGTTCAGGCAGTTAGCTTCAAATTTGAGTCAGAAGTTATAGAGTTGGTTTGTGTGTCTATTAAAGAAAGTTAGTCTTTACAGTAGAGATTGTTTAGAATCTTTCCTCACTCACTTTGGCCAGAAAAATTATTCATACTTTAAACCTTAGATCTAGTGCTTCGGCCTTTCATTTCCTTGAATCTTTGTACATTTTAACATTGGGATGTATTACAAATTTTTGTTTGTAAACCTTTCTGCCCTGTTAGGGCATGATTCTTAAATCTTTAATTTTCCAAACCTGGCAAAATGTCTTTCAAGCCTAGATCTCAAATACTTGTTGGATGCAAGACATTCACCTCCTTCAAGTGTGAGTGGTCATAATCTGCAGTTTGCTCTTGAAAGTCCAGTTATTTCTGACCATTCTAAATAATTTTTGGCATTCTTAAAATTTTATCAAAAATGATGTGATATTCTTTAGAACACTTGGAGATATTTTGTGTTTTCTTGCTTATTTTCTGTCCTCTATCTAGTAAATTAATTAAACGCTCGTCCACTCTGTACTACTTTGCCTTATCTCTTAAGTTCATATTGTGTAGATTGAGGGAGAAGTAATGAGCTTTTTGTGGGAAGGTGTATTTATTTTTATTCAGCAGTGCTATTTTCTAAGTTAAGAGGGTCAGATGTAGTTACCATCCAAGCATATCTTCTGGTAGTGAATTTTTAAAAAGAATATAAATGATGCAAGTCTGACTTGTCAATTACTGGATAAGGAGAAAAGGAATTCACAAAACCTAGAACAAGCAGAAAGAAATGAAGATGCTTAGACGAGGGTGTTCAGATGTGGTTTACTGACAGTTTTATACATTAGTAGTTTAAAGAGG
Source organism: Capricornis sumatraensis (assembly GCF_032405125.1). Lineage (NCBI taxonomy): Eukaryota > Metazoa > Chordata > Mammalia > Artiodactyla > Bovidae > Capricornis > Capricornis sumatraensis. The sequence continues at coordinate 147,821,077 of NC_091070.1, read as the reverse complement.
GAATGTTAGAAAATGATGTTAAAGTGGTTGCTAACCTTTTTTTGGTCTATTGTTTAATGTAAAAGTTTTGATAACTGAAGTTGTAGTTTTATAATCTGCTAGGATAATGGTTAAGAATTTTTCCTTTGGCATCAGATTTATGTGCCAAGTAATTAAGCTTTCATGAAATTTAAAAAAGTAATACATGTGTGTAGTTAAAAAAAATTCAAGTGAAAAATATTTCTCCCTGATTTCCAGTCCTTTTTCTTAGGTGTAGGTAATTATGTTAAAATTTTTTTGGTGCTTTTTTTTCCCCTGAACTTAATAGTTTCCATATTACCACACATATAAACATCCTTGTCTAGTTACACAAATGGATTTATGCCGTGTGTACTGACCTGTATTGTGCCTTAAAAAAAAAAAAGCTTTATTGAGCTATAATTTGAGATAAACCACCTATATTTAAGGTATACAGTGTTTTGACATATACACACCTATGAACCACTACTATTATCCTGGGGATAATGAACCCCAGGAGTATCATTTTGCCCCTTTGTAATTCCTCCCTTCTGCCTTTCTTTCCCCAACCAACCACTGATCTGCTTTCTGTCACTGTAGGTTAGTTTGCAGTTTTTAGAATTTTCAACAAAGAGTCATACAGTATGCATCCTCTTTTTCCCTGGATCATTTCACTCAGCATTATTTTGTTGGAATTTCAGCCATGTTGTGTATCAATAGTTCATTCCTTTTTATTGCTTAGTAGTACTACATTGTACAGACATACAGCAGTTTGTTTATCCACACAGCTCTTGATGGACATTTGGATTGTTTCCAGTTTCAGTCTATTATAAATAAAGTTTCTGTGAACATTCCTGTGCAGGTCTTTTTGTAAACAAGTGCTTTCATTTCTCTTGGGGAAATACTTAGAATGGCTAGATGATATAGTTAGGCCAACGTTTAACTTTTTAACAAATTGCAGTTTTCCAAAGTGGTTTAATTTTTACATTGCTACCGGTTTACTGCTGGTGGCGTCTTCCATCTGCTTCCTCTCTAGTGCTTGTTACTGTTTTTTAATTATAGACAGTCTCATGGATGTGAACTGGTAATCTCTTTGTGGTTTTATTTTTCATTTTTCTAGTGTCTTTGGTGTTGAACAACTTTTCATGGACTTTTTTGCAAGCTGTATGTCATTGGTTAAGTCTATTTAAATGTCCACTTTTCGAATTGATTTATTTATTTAAGTTTTGAGAAGTCTACATTCTGGTTACAGGTTCTGTATCAGATATATGGTTTACAGTATTTTCTGCCTTTTTTGTTTTGATTTTCTCATTGGTGTTTTGAAAAATAGCATTTTTAAATTCTGATGAATTTAAGTTTAACAGGTGTTTGTTAGTGTGGCTCATGCTTTTGGTTATATCTGAGTCATCTTTAGGGTTTCCCTGGTGGCCCAGTGAGTGCTTCCCAGTGGATCAGGGGTAGAGAAACCACCTGCAATGCAGAAGATACGGGTTTGATCCCTGGGTTAGGAAGATTCCCTGGAGAAGGAAATGGCAACCCACTGTAGTATTTTTCCCTGGTAAATACCATGGACAGAGGAGCCTGGTGGGTTGCAGTCCATGGAGTCACAAAAGAGTCTGAAGTGACTTAGCAACTAAGTACAAAAACAGGTCATTTTTGTGAAACCCAGGGTCACAAAGATTTCTCCTTTGTTTTCTGATAGATTTTATAGTTTTTAGCTTTACATTTAAGTTCTTTTTAACTTTTTTTAATATGATGCAATGTATGAATCAAGATTTTTTGGATTTGGATATGGACATTCACTTTTTTTAGCATGATTTGTTGAAAAGACTTTTTCTATTGAATTGGCTGTGCATCTTGGTTAAAAACAATTATGTATCTACATATGATTCTTTGTACTGTATTCTTTTCCATTGACCCATTTTTGTCTATTTAGTAGCCAAAAATGTACTGTCTTAATTACTGTAGTTTTATATCAAATCTTGAAATAAAGTAGAACTTCGTTCATTTGCAAAGTTGTCTTGGCTCTTCTGAGTCCTTTACGTTTTCCTATGAGTCAGTCTCTACAGAAAGGCCTGCTGGAATTTAATTGAAATTAACTTGAATCAGTAGAGCAATTTTGAAAAAAATTAACATCTTAATGTTGAGTTTTTTCACCCATGAACACAAATTATCTTAACATTTAATTCAGTCTTTTACTTTCTGGAGCAGTTTTTAGTTTTTACTATGCAGATTTTTTGTTTTTTTGTTTTTTTACTCAGATTTATCCTTATTTTTCAGCTTTTTTGGTGCTCTTCTAAGTAATATTTAAAACAAATGTCCATTTGTTATTAATATATAGAAATAAAGATTATTTTTGCCTATTGCTTTTGTATTTAGCACATTTGCCAGACATTTTTATTACAGTGTACAGCTTTTTGGTAGATGCCATCAGATTTTCTGTGTATACTGTTTGTCATATTTTCTATGTGAATGTCTTTTCTTTTTCTTACCTATGACATGTAGTTGTTCAGTCACTAAGTATGAAAAGGCATCTAGTGGAATATTTAAGTAAGGAGAGCAAGCATCCTTACTTTGTTGCTGAAATTAATTACCTTAAACAACATTATTTTTTTCCTAAATGTTCTGGTACAGTTCACCAGTGAAGCTATATGGGTTTGCTGTTTTTGTGGGAAGGGTTTAAACTACACATTCAATTTATTGAATAGATACAGGACTATTCAGATTACCCTTTTGAGTGAACTTTGGCAATTTTGTTTTCATAGAATTAGTCTGTTTCATCACAGTTGCTAAACTTTTGCGTCAAAGTTGCTAAACTTTTGCATCCAAGTTGCTAAACTTACTTCTAGGGTTGTTTGTTGTATTACATTTTTATATTTTTAATAACTAGCATCTATAGTGATGTCATCTCTCTCATTCCTGATATTGATAATTAGTGTCTTCTCTTTTCCCTTACCAGTCTGGCTAGAAATACATTGATTTTATTAATTTAAATAATCAGTTTTTGGCTTCATGTGTTTTCCATTTCTCATTTTATTGATTTCTGCTGTTTTAATGTTCTGCTTTGTATTTAGTTTGCTTTTTTTCATATTTAACATTAAAGTTGATGTAGTTGACATGGTATCTTTTCTAATACAGAGGATTAATGTTATGTATTTTCATACAAATATTGCTTTCATGGCATCCCTCAAGTTTCGACATGTAAGCATCTTTTCATTCAGTTCAGAGTACATCTACCATGTACTCTGAGAGGGTTATTGAGAGGTATGTTATGTAATTTCCAGGTTTTTGGAATTTTTCCATATACTTTCTGTTTGTTTCTAATTTAATTCATTGTGCCTGGAGAGCATATTTTGGAAGACTTGAATCTTTGTAATTTTTTATTTTATAGTTTAGATATCATATATCTTGTTAGTTTTAAGTGCTTTATAGAGAGATATATTCTGTTGTTGGGCGATGTGTTCTGTACATGTCAATTAGGTCATGCTTATTGGTAATGTTGTTCAAATGATGTCTTTCTATTGCTGTCACTCACTGAAAAAATGATATTGAAATCTCCTATATTGTGCATTCATTTGTTTTGCCTTGCGTTTCTATCATTTTCACTTTATTTTTGAAATTACAATTAGTGCATAAATATTTAAGATTACTATGTCCTCTTGATATATTCACCTCTGTAATATTATACAGTGACCATTTTTCGTGGTAATGTTCTTTGCTTTAAGGTATACTTTTTCTAATATTAATACAGTCATCTTGGATTTGAGTAGAGTTCACAAAAGTACGTATATCTTTTTCCATTGTGTTACTTTCAGACTATTTATATCCTTCAGTTTAAAGTGTAGTTCTTGTAGGCTACAGGTGGTCAGAGTATTGGAGCTTCAGCATCAGTCCTTCCAGTGAATATTCAGGGTTCATTTTCTTTAGGATTGACTGGTTTGATCTCCTTGCTTTCCAGGGAACTCTGAAGAGTTTTCTCTAGCACCACAGTTCAAAGTATCATTTTTTAAGCGCTCAGCCTTCTTCACAGTCCAACTCTCACATCTGTACATGATTATTGGAAAAACCATAGCTTTGACTATATGAACCTTTGTTGACAAACTGATGTCTCTGCTTTTTAATGTGCTGTCTAGTTTTGTCATAGCTTTTCTTCCAAGGAGCGAATGTCTTTTAATTTCATGGCTGCAGTCATTGTCTGCAGTTATTTTGGAGCCCAGGAAGATACAAATCTGTCACTTGTTTCCACTTTTTCCCCTTCTATTTGCCATTAAGTGGTGCGACCAGATGATATGATCTTAGTTTTTTTTAATTTTGAGTTTCAAGCCAACTTTTTCACTTTCCATTTTCACCCTCATCATGAGGTGTTTATAGTTCCTCTTGGCTCTCTGCCATTAAAGTATTAGAATACTTCTCCCCTTTTGGCCTGTGTACTATTGTTATTATAACATTTTATTTTTACATGTTATAAATTCTATAGTGCATTCTTTAAGTAGCCATTTATCTTTTTAAAAGACTTAAACAACAAGAGAAATAACCTTTTACTTTACATAGTTATGCACGTGCATTGAATACTCAGGGAGGATTCTCTGCAGAATTTCCCGAGTTCTCTGTGCAGCTCTCTCTTGAACTCTCCCAAACAAACTTGAGCTGCTTTGATCTTGGATTTTTGACTTTTAACTCTCAGGGAATTTTTGAAGTTCAACCCGGTTTCCTTATTGGAGCTGGGCCTTGACCTGGACTTTCTCAAGCCAGTAAGCTGGGACTATCATGGCCTATCCCATGGTCCATCATTGTCTAATGTCCAGTGGTCTTGAAAAACAGTGTTGTATATATTATGTGTGACTTTTTTGTTTTCCTAAGTAGGGCAGAGATTGGTGCATTGTTACACCTTCTTGGCCAGAAGTAGAAGTTCACTTAAAAAATTTACTTAATATGGTCTCTGCAGTTATAGTTTTGTCTTCTTTGTTACATGGGTGCATCACAGTGCAGTTGCTTTACACATCACAGTTTAGTTCCACATCGACTAACATTTTGATTTAATTATTTTTGCAGTTAACAAGTGAGCATATTAAAAGTAAAAATACTGTGTCAAATTAAATTACAGCTGAAGAGTTTATTAAAACCACAATGCCAAGAGGATTCTTACTCATTTGTTTTCCACAATTGTGTATGAGAGTGCTTGTTTTTCTGCACCCTTACCAATTCTGAGTTTTAAAGAAAATTTAGAATATTAGCTAATTTTAGGGTAAAAAAAGCTTTGTAATTTATATTTTGAAATAGCTGAGATTTTAAGACTTTGGCTTTCTGTTTCTGTGAACTGCCTCTTTGAATATATGATCTATTTTAATGATTATCTTGTTTGTCCAACTCTATATAAAAAGATAATTGATTCATATGCATTATAGGTACTTTTTCCTATAGTTTTGTTACTTTTTTGATACAGTTTTGGGCATTTAGATGTTGTTGCCCACCAGGCTCCCTGGTCCATGGGGTTCTCCAGGATACTGGAGTGGGTAGTCATTCCCTTCTCTGGGGGATTCTCCCAACCCAGGAATCAAATCCGTGTCTCCTGCATTGCAGGCAGATTCTTTACCATCTGAGCCACCAGGGAAGCCCATTTGAATTATTAAGTAGTGTAATTCAGCTTTTTTTTCTGTTTGATACTTAAACATTTTAAACTTAAGTTTCTTTAGAATGGAGATTACAAACTTTGAGTATTAAATGTGATTGTACATAAAAAGTATTTTCCATGAACTAAGTCCTTTATTAATGTTAACCAATTTATACTACACATAGAATATCCAGTTTTTGTAGCTCTGGGGTATGTTGAAATCTCATTTTTCATTATCCCTATGAATGCTTTCATTGATTTTAGTTCAGTTAGTTCAGTCCCTCAGTTGTGTTCGACTCTTTGCGACCCCCACGGACTGCAGCACACCAGGCCTCCCTGTCCATCACCAACTCTTGGGGTTTACTCAAACTCATGTCCATTGAGTTGGTGATTCCATCTAACCATCTCATCCTCTGCCTAGCCCTTCTCCTCCCACCTTCAATCTTTCCCAGCATCAAGGTCTTTTCAGATGAGTCAACTCTTCTCATCAGGTGGCTAAAGTATTGGAGTTTCAGCTTTAGCATCAGTCCTTCCAATGAACATCCAGGACTGTTCTCCTTTAGGATGGACTGGTTGGATCTCCTTGCAGTCCAAGGGACTCTCAAGAGTCTTCTCCACCACCACAGTTCAAAAGTATAAATTCTTCAGCACTTAGCTTTCTTTATAGACCCCTTTTTATTTGGTTAGGTCAGTGAGACTGTGAAATAGAAAGGAAATTGGTAGATTTTTAATACAAAGTTCATTGCATTTCTTTAAAAAATTTTTTAAAATTCTTTGTAATTTGTTTCAGAGGTTTATTTCTATACTCTTAACCATTTTGCCTCTGTGAAATTCTTGCAGAATGATGGGCCCAAGTAGTTAGCTCTTTTTAGGTTAAATTTTGCTAGAATTTTGAAAGCACCAGTTGTAAACTGCTGAATGCAAAGACAGTTTTAAGTTGTAATATGGGTATTTTATTCAGCATCATTGGCTTTCCTAGATAATTGCAATAAAATAGTACTCAACATAACCTTTTTAATAGTAGTTGAATATAACTGATTGATGACCAGTATTTTAACCAAAAATTGTTATTCGGGTTTTTAGGTTTTGAGTTTTCTTAAAATGTTACATAATTCTTGCTAGGGTATTTATATTAGAATTTCAAATGAAAGACATTTATAGTGTGTCTACTAAATGACAGCACTATGTTAAAAACTGGTGATTCAGAGACACTAAGAATAGAATATATGTGTCTTGAGGGCAGAGACTTTACTTGTTTTGTTGATTTTCCATCATTGGTGGTACATATTACATAGTACATGCTCAGTATACTTAGTGACTCTTGAAAGGTCTCTGGCTTCAATATGCTCATGATCTCATGAGCTACTTATCAGTAAAAAGGTCAATGCCAATTTTATTGCTTAACCTTGTTCCTTTTCCCTGGAGATCCAAAAGAGCTATATCTTCTAGGACGTCATCTAGTTAAAGACATAAATATACTAATACAAGGTTTGCTAAAATGCCCTAAGGCTACAGCAGGGAACATTAATTGGTAGAATCAGAATAGATTTCATGAAATTAGTGGATTGTGACCAGTGCATGTAAATGTTTGGGAGCAGAACTGAGCAATATATGTTGAGGGAAAGACATGTCTAAAGTTGTGCCAGTAGGCTGGCACAGATTCATAACCATTGAACAATCAGCTGAATCATTTGAATTTTACTGCAGCGTTTGTAAGTGGGAGGGAGAGGAAATACAGGATGTCAGATAGGTAGGCAGAAGGATTGTACTTCATGTGGTAGGCAGTATTCCATATACCTGTTCAGTTCAGTTCAGTTCGTTTGCTCAGTCGTGTCCGGCTCTTTGCGACCCCATGGACTGCAGCACGCCAGGCTTCCCTATCCATTGCCAACTCCGGGAGTCTGCTCAAACTCATGTCCATTGAGTCAGTGTTGCCATCCAACCATCTCATCCCCTGTTGTCCCCTTCTCCTACCTTCAATCTTTCCCAGCATCAGGGTCTTTTCAAATGAGTCAGCTCTTCTCATCAGGTGGCCAAAGTATTGGAGTTTCAGCTTCAACATCAGTACTTCCAGTGAACACTGTGGACTGATTTCCTTTAGGATGGACTGGTTGGATTTCCTTGCAGTCCAAGGGACTCTCAAGAGTCTTCTCCAACACCACAGTTCAAAAGCATCAATTCTTCAGTGCTCAGCTTTCTTTATAGTCCAACTCTCACATCCATACATGACTACTGGCAAAACCATGTACCTGTAAGCTTCCATATATGAAAGTAGCTCATTATTCTATTTTTAGAATGTCTCGGCTGAGCTGCAAAGTCCTTAGCTTTGGTATTATATGGAGCAATATGATTTAGAATCATGAGCCTCTGTAGTTAACTGTTCAGGTATCTTATTTGGTTTATTTGTGTTGCTAAATTGAAAGCTAAATACCTTTCCTAATTTAGGTTTAGCTATTCATGAAGGGCTAAGGTGGCTAGGTAATTTTTTTACTTGAAAAGTAATAAAATATAACAAAAAAAATTATGGAAGAAATGTGTTTTTGAGAAATGATTCTTATTATAGCTATTGTGAATTTTGAACATAGAAAAAAGACATAGTAGTATCATAAACGGTTATTTATTTGTCACTCAGTCCAAACAATCATCAACAAACAACCCATTGCTAAAATTTAGGCTATCCACACTCTACTTTTCTCCTCCTGTTATTTTGAGAAAAATTCTGGGTATTTGTTTTCATTCGTAAATGCTTTGTTGTGTTTCTTTTAAAGATCTCTCTCTCTCTACCCCCAACCCCCCCCCCCATTTAAAGAAATACAACCACAGTGCACTCCCTCCAAAAGAAAAAAAAAAAAAGCAGCAATTGCTTAATGTTCTCAAGTGCCAAATTTGTGTTAAGATTTCTGTTTGTCTTGTAAAAGTTGTAGTATGTTTACTGGCTTTATTTTTAGTGGTACAGAAGGTTCAGAATCAAATGAGATCAACACATTCAGTAAATAAATTTCTTTCAATCTGCAAATTATCCTTTTATCCTTGTGAGGCTTTTATAATTACGTTTTATTTTTGAAGAAAACTGGTTGTTGGTCATACAGAGTTATCCATAGTCTGCATCTACTGATTGTATTCTGATGTTACAATTATTATGTTTTCCATATGTGTCAGTTGGTGGATGGATCTAGACGCCATCAAGTTCTCTTGATTTTTAGTAATATTTTGTAAGTGGTGGAATATTTTTCCATTAATAGATACATGATAGCTGATTTTTTTTTTTGCATACGTCTGTGTGATACTTTTTTCAAGAACATTCATTTAAATAACTTTGTTAAACCTGTTTATGCTCAGCATAGTCTTCTCGATAAATATCTATTCATCAGTATTAAAGGATATATAAAAGTCCAAATAAAATTTTTATAATAAAGATGCAATATTAAAATATAGGTTGGAATTATTGATGATGAAAAAGAAATGTTTTGTCAGTGTAGGTCTTGTCAAATTAAGAACACATGATTTAGAATTAACAGACCAGTTAACATTGAACAAGGTAACCTTTGAGTTTCAGTTTTACAACGTTTAAAATGGGTTTAACGGGACCTATTTCAAAAGTTGTCTTGATTGGACAATACGTAAAAGAATTAGCACAGAATGGCACATAACTACTCAAATGATGGTGATGCTTTTTATTATAGTTCTTTAATCTGAAAGTGAGCGAGTGAGTGAAGTCGCTCAGTCATGTCCAACTCTTTGAGACCCCATGGACTGTAGCCTACCAGGCTCCTCTGTCCATGGGATTTTCCAGGCAAGAATACTGGAATGGATTGCCATTTTCTTCTCCAGAAGATCTTCCCGACCCAGGGATTGAACCCATTGTCTCCTGCATTGTAGGCTGACGCTTTACTGTCTGAGCCGGGGGGAGGTCCTGTAAATGTGTAAATCCTAGGAAGGAGCACTTTACTAGAAGTCAGCTTCAAAGTTTTCATTTATTTTCTTGGGAGTTTTATATGTTGATTTAAGGAGCTTTTCCTTTTATTGATTCTTAGCAGTTTTTATGTATTTTGGGCACTAAAGCTTTGTTGTACAAGGTACAGATAAACTTCCTGTCCGTAGCTATTTTTAAAAAAATTGATGGTTAGATTTGGAAATACTAACATTAAATTTGTTTTAGCTTTAAGAAATTTGTTTTAAATTGGTCTTTTATATAGTCTTTCAGATTTTATTTTAAACGTTAAAAAATTTTTATTTTCAGTCTGCTTGAAATTTAATTTTAGTGTGTTATAATGGTTATATGATTTTTTTTCCCTTATGGCTAACAAATTTGCTACAAACTTCATTGATTCATGTTTTTCCTACTGATCTGCAGTATTAGTTGTCGTGTTGCCATATATGTGAGAAACTTCCCTGGGCCATCTCTTCTGTTTCATTGTTTGTGACTATCCTGTTGCTATCAATACATGTCTTAATTTAATGTAACATCATGATAAGTCTTGGAATTTTGGTGAGTAAATTTCACAACTTTTCTTAAAAACTGTCCTTGGTATTTTTTTTTTCATTAATATATATATTTATATATATGTGTGTGTGTATACAAGATAAGATGGCTGGGTTCCATGAAGACTTTGGTTTTTTGATTATAGTTGTACTAAATTTATAAATTAGTTGGAGAGCATATTTCTTCTCCAAGATATTTTCTTTATTTGTAAAAGACATGCTCAATGCAGAAACTTAATGCTTTAGGCAAAAAGGAAAATAAGTCACTGGCAATTTTACCAAAGCGAATGCATTGTACTTCCCATCATTTGTCCTACATGTTGCAAGGATTTTAAACAGCCTATATGTAAGGCATGAGGGAAGAGAGAGCCTTTTTTTTGACAAATAGTTTGATTTCTTCCAAAGTTATTTTTCAGATTTATTTCTTTTTAATTGGAGGATAATTGCCTCTCAATATAGTATTGGCTTCTGCATACAACAACATGAATCAGCCATAGGTATACATATGTCCCCTCCCTCTTGATCCATGCTCCCACTCTCGTCAAAGTTTACTGATCTATTCAGTTATTCAGTACTTTGCTATTCTCAGAATTTTATAGCATTTTTTAATTCTCCCCTTTTCTATTTTTGTTAAAAGCACATATTCATATTTTATCCTTTATTTTTCTTGTCAGAGGCCTTATTTTACTGGTTTTTTCGAAGTACCAGCTTCTGTAATTTTTTTGTTTCATATTTCACTAATTTCTGTTTGCATCTCCTACTCAGCTAGATTTGTTTTATTATTTTTTGTCACTTTACATGCTGAACATGTTTATTTTCTTATTTAAAAATGCATTTAAGATTAAGAAAAATCAGTTGATACGTTTGGCAGTAAGCTTTGATTTGTAGAGTTCTCTTTTTCCTTTTTTTTTTGAGATTGTGATATAATTGACATATAACATTGTATTATTTTCAGGTATACAACATGATTTGATGTATGTATAAATTGTGAAACAAATTACCAGAATAAGTTTAGTTAACATCCATTGTCACACATAGTTAAATTTTTTTCCTTGTGCTGAGAACTTTTAAGATTTACTTCAGGCAACTTTCAAATATTGTTAACTATATTAGCATGTGTTACATGGTCAGGGCTAATTTATGGGCTTCCTTGGTAGCTCAGCTGGTAAACAATCCGTCTGCAATGAGGGAGACCTGGGTTTGTTCCCTTGCTTGGCAAGATCCCCTGGATGAGGGAATAGCTACCCAATCCAGTATTCTGGCCTGGGAAATTCCATGGACAGAGGGTTCTGGCAGGCTACAGTCCATGGGGTCACAAAGAGTTGGACACTACTGAGTGACTTCCACTGTCACTTTTTTACTTTATGTCAGAATTCCAAGTTTGTACCTTTTGGCCACCATCTTTACTGCCTCCCCCCACCTCCTACTGCCCCAGACTGTGCTTCTGGAATTCAGTGTTTTGGGTTTTTGTTTTTTAAGAGTTTACAGGTAAATGAGATCATACAGTGTTTGTCTCTCTCTCTCTCTCTGACTTATTTCACTTAGCCCTATTGCCTCATTTGCATGTTGTTGCAAATGGTGAATTCTTCTGTTTATGGCTGTTATGAATGTGTAGATTAACCACATTTCCTTCATCCATTGATGGAGACCTAAGTTGTTTCCCTGTCTTGACTGTTGTAGATAGTGCTACAGTGAACATGGGGGTGCTAATGTCTAGATAGTGATTTTATTTCCTTTAAATAAATATCCAGAAATGGGATTACTGGATCATGCAGTTATACTTTGTAAAATTTTTTGAGAAACTTGCATAGTGTTTTCCTTAGTGGGTACATCAGTTTACATTCCCATCATCATTGTGCAAGTGTTCCATTTCTCCAAATCCCTGCCAATGCTTGTTACTTCTTTTCAATAGCATCTATCCCCCTATCAGGTGTGAGGTGATACTTTATTGTAATTTTGATTGGCATTTCACTGATTCATGATTGAGTACCTTTTCGTGTACCTATTGGTCATTTGTATGTCAGTTTATGTCCTCTGCCCATTCTTTAATCACTGTTTACTTTTTCTGAGTTCTATGAGTTGCTTATATATTTTTGATATTAACATTTCATGTATGATATGCACATTTTTCCTTCCATCCCCATCTTGTTGATGGTTTTCTTCACCCTACAGAAGCTAAAGTTTGCCATAGTCTAATTACTTTTGCTTTTGTTGCCTTTGCTTTTGGTGTCAAATCCAAAAAGTCACTGCTAAGATTGATTTCAAGGAGCTTACTACTTAAGTTTTCTTCTGGGAGTTTTATCGTTTCAGCCATTATGTTCAAATTTTTAATATATTTTGAGTTAATTTTTATGTGTGGTGAAAGATGGTGGTCCAGTTTCTTTCTTCTGCATGAGATTGTCCAGGTTTCTCAGCATCATTTTAGAGAGACTGTTTTTCTCCACTGTGTATGTTGGCTCCTTCTGTTTAAGCTGATTGACCATGGATTATTTCTGAACTCTGTACAATTAATCTGTAATAGTCTGCTTTTATGCCCATATTATACTGTTTTGAGTTACTCTTTATATTATAGTTTAAGACCAAGAGGTTTGCTGCGTCCCCTTTTGTTCTTTCTCAAGATTGCTTTGGTTCCTAAGGATTTTTTGTTGTTTCATACAGACTTTAGGATATTTTCTATTTTATGAAAAATGTTATTGGAATTTTGATGATTGCATTGAATCTGTAGATTGCTCTGAGTAGTATGGGAATTTTAACAGTATACTTCCAATCCATGAGCATCCATGAGCACAAATGGAAATCTTTCCATTTGCATCTTCTTCAGTTTCTTCCATCAGTGTCTTTTACCTTTTTCACTTTTTTAAGCTTTGTGAAAGCGTCAAAAATGTACAAAAGTGGGGTGAGTGGTATAATAGTACACTTCTTTTGCCTTCCTTTGGAAGAATATTAAAGCAAATCTTAGCGATAATTTTATGTCAATCCTCTTGAACATATTTTCATATTTAATAAAATTTTAAAGAATTTTTTTGTTGTGTTGAAAAGCAGAGACATTACTTTGCCAACAAAGGTCCGTCTAGTCAAGGCTGTGATTTTTCCAGTGGTCATGTATGGATGTGACAGTTGGACTGTGAAGAAAGCTGAGCGCCAAAGAATTGATGCTTTTGAACTGTGGTGTTGGAGAAGACTCTTGAGAGTCCCTTGGACTGTAAGGAGATCCAACGAGTCCATTATGAAGGAGATCAGCCCTGGGATTTCTTTGGAAGGAATGATGCTGAAGCTGAAACTCCAGTACTTTGGCCACCTCATGCGAAGAGTTGACTCATTGGAAAAGACTCTGATGCTGGGAGGGATTGGGGGCAGGAGAAGGGGACGACAGAGGATGAGATGGCTGGATGGCATCACCGACTCGATGGACGTGGGTTTGGGTGAACTCTGGGAGTTGGTGATGGACAGGGAGGCCTGGCATGCTGCGATTCATGGGGTCGCCAAGAGTCGGACACTATATTATGATTTAGGAGCACAACATAATGATTCAACATATATACACATTACACATTGGTCACTGTAAGTCTAGTAACCATTTGTGACCATATAAAATTATTACAATATTATTATTACATTTCCCATGCTGTGCATAATCCCAGTAACTGACTTATAACTGGAAGTTTGTATCACTTAATTACCTTCACTTATTTTGCCCATCCCACCCCACCACTAAAATAATTTTTGTTAACTTCTTTTTGGTTGTGCTGGGTTTTCATTGCTAACTTAGGCTTTCTCTAGTTGCGGTGCACGGGCTTCTCATTATGGTGACCTCTCATTGTGGAGCAGGGACTCTATAAGAGTGTGGGCTCAGTTGTTCTGGTGCATAAACTCAGTTGCTCTTCTGCATGTGGGATCTTCCTGGACCAGGGATCAAATCCATGTGCCCTGCATTAGCAGGTGGAGTCTTATCCACTGTGCAACTAGGAAAGTCCCTAAAATAATTTCTTAATGCCATGTAATCTCCAACAGTAGTAATCAGAATTTCCTGATCACTTTAAAGAAATCTTGTATATTTTCTTTTTAAATCAGGGATCAAGGAAAGTCAGCTTACTGATTTGGTATTTTTAGGTTTGTATCCCTGCCGGAGGGCATGACAACCCACTCCAGTATTCTTGCTTGGAGAATCCCCATGGACAGAGGAGCCTGGCGGGCTACAGTCCATAGGGTGGAAAAGAGTCAGACACAACTGAAGCGACATAGCGTGCATATAAGCAAGTCTATTAATAGGACAGTTGTGTTTTTTTTTTTTTTTCCTCCCTTCCCCTTTCTTGATTTTCTATTAGAGAAACTGGGTCATCTATTCCATACAATTATTTGAAAATTATGCTTTTTTGACTTTACCTCTATGTTGTCATTTTTTCTGTTTCTCATATCCTTTAATCTCTCGTGTACTTGTAGTTAGGTAATAAGACTTGATCAGATTCAGGTTTAATTTTCAGCAAGAATACTTTGTAAATGTACTGTGTAGTTTCTAATGTATCACCCTAGAAGGAACATGTCTACTTATGTTTTTGTGCTGTTGACATTTGCCAGTAGGTTCCGGTGTTCTCTGCTTGATGCATCCAGTATAGAGTGCTCCATCATCTTTCTGTACTAGTGAGTTTTAGTAGCTAATAATTGCATAATTCCACAGGGTATTGCAAAAATGGTAATACTCTTTTCCTGCATATGTTACTTAGTATTTTTCTATTCAGAAGAACTTTTCCTCTCAAATATTTGGTTATACCAAAACACCTTTATTAAAAGAAAAACAGGAGCGATTTTTGCTAAAAATTTTCCTTATGAGCTGCTGCTAACTCTAGCCTAAACTCCAATGTAATGTGAATTTTTTATTGTTGATCAAAGTGTTATTGTGAAAGCAAAGATTTTTACATTTAGCCTTACTACAGTGATCATTTCTTTAAAAATGTTTAAATTTTCTCATCTTGGGCCATCAGCAGCTCATAATATCACTAATTTTGCTACTTACCTAAAGTATTATTTTTTTCTCCAAAATTTTAGTTAGCTGGAAATCATGGGTCCTTTTGTGGGACCTGGTCCTTAGAGACAGTAATAATACGGATGCAAAGGTGCCAATGTCTTTTAGGTTTGTTATTGTTTCCAAATTTTTTCACTTGACAAAGCTAATAAAATAAGACATATATATTTGTGTTCATTTCCAATTCGTAAATAATTTTACTATGTTTCCCTTTCCAATTTTTTTGTTGGTATCTCTTGTAGGTTGAAAATGCTTGCTAATGTTAACATAATTGCATATATATTTCTTTAAAAAGCAACATCAGTGTTAACATTGTAGTATATTTTTTGCAATATAATATAATTTTAAGATTTGTTTTGCAATTATTTTTGTTCTCAGTGTATTTCATGAAAAATGTATAGTATTGGGTTTGCCAACAGGTTTGTTTTTTTCCGTAAGATGACTCTAGTATTGCTTAGTTATCTTTGTATTAACTTCAGTCGAAACAATTCTGTTAGTTTTTTTTTAACTTTGTTCACTTGAAACAATTTTGTTAGATCGTATTGTGGCAGCTATCATATCAGCATGCATTTTAAAAAAAACTTACTAAAATTGGTGAATTTTTGTGCAGCCATTTTACAATTGAGGATGGAGGGGAAAGCAACATTTTCAGCATATTTATTATTTCGAGAAAGGTAAAGTGCAACTGAAACACAAAAAAGGACTTGTGTAGTATATGGAGAAGGTGCCGTGACTGGTCAAACGCGTCAGAAGTGGTTAATCGAAGTTTTCATGCTGGAGATTTTTTGCTGGATGATTCTTCAAGGTTGGGTAGACCAGTTGAAGTCCATAGTGATCAAAGTGAGACATTCATTGAGAACAGTTGATGTTACACTATGTGGGAGATAGCTGACATACTCAAAATAGTCACATCAAGCCTTGAAAATCGTTGGCACCAGCTTGGTCATGTTAATTGTTTTGATGTCTGGGTTCCACATAAGTGAAAAAAACCTTCTCGATGCTGTTCTCTACTTGAACATAGCAAAAACGTTCTGTTTTTAAAACAAACTGTGACAAGCAGTGAAAAGCGGATATTGTACAATCAGGTGGAATGGAAGAGATTGTGGGACAAGAGAGTTGAAGTACCACCAGCCAAACACCAGTCTTCATCCAAAGAAAGTGATGTTGTGTATACGGTGGGATTGGAAAGCAGTTCTCTAATAAGAGCTCCCTCTGGGGAACCAAATGATTAATTTTAATAAATATTGTTACCAATTAGACCAACTGAAAGCAGCACCCAATAAAAAGTGTATGGATTTATTCAACAGAAAATGCATTATCTTCTATCAGGATAATGCAATACCACATGTTTATTTGATGACCAGGCCAAAAAAAAAAAACTATTAGAACTTATCTGGGAAGTTCTGATTCATCAGCTGTATTCACCAGATATTGCACCTTTGCATTTCCATTTATTTTGGTCTTCACAATATTCACTTAATGGAAAAGATTTCAATTCCCTAGAAGACTGTAAAAAGCACCTGAAATAGTTCTTTACTCAAAAAAAGTTTTTAGATGATAGAATTATGAAGTTATACCTGAAAAATGGCAGAAAGTAGTGGAACAAAATAGTGAATGTGTTGTTCAGTAAAGTTCTTGGTAAAAATGAAAAACATGTCTTTTATTTTTATTTAAAAACAAATTTTTTGGTTAGCCCAATTCAATTACAGGATTTTAAAGTTTATTGAGATAATTTTCTGTGTGGTTCTACCATCACCCTAATAGTTAGATTTGTTTGTTACAGTTTGATTTTCATCTTTAGGGAATAGTTTTTCACTTTGAATAAATTTTCCAAAGTTGCAAAACAAGGTACATTCGTAGATGTCTTCTACTCCTGTTCATTCTACTTTGCCTATTCTATCCCCTTACAAAGGGTTTCTACTTTCATTAATTTTTGGTGTATTCTTTTATTTAATAGAAGCAAATGTGAGTTTTTTCTGCATGCTCCCTCCTAGCATCTTAGAGAAAAGATAGCACAGAATACACAGGGTTTAATATCTTGACTTTTTAATGTAATGATAAACATGCCCTGGAAGGTAAATATGCCCTGGAAATCACTCAATGGCTAAATATGGAAAATCTTCTCATTTCTTTATACTGCTGGTTAGAAATGCAGGTTCCTCAGTTCTCCATAGCCTGCCCAGCATATTGAAATGCTTGGGATTTTGCCAGTCTGAGAAGTGAGATGGCATATAAGTCTAGTATTGATTTTTCTTTCTTTCTTTCTTATTTTTTTACTGTGAGTAAGATTAAGGGTAATTTTCATTTCATGTACTGAAAACTAATCTCTTGCTACTTATTTTATGAGTAACTTGTCTTTTAAAGTTATTACTCTGTGAAGTTTAGGGTCATTTTTTGGCTCAAATTTTTAGAAACTTTCAAAATCTTACCTGAATAAACTACAGCAATTAGATTTTGTTCTGTTTTTCTTTTCTCTTATTTTCATTAAAAAACCATGTTTGATCAGATATTACAATCTGTACAATTTCTTATTTTTGAAACTTATTGAGGTATTCATTACATAGTATGTAATCCACTTCTGTGACTTACACTCATAGATAAAAAGATATTTTCTTCTGAAAAATTTTAAAGTCTTATCTATTCTGTTTGTCTCTAATTCATCAAAAAAAAAGTTACTACACTATATTAGGTGGGGATCCAATTTTATTTCTTTTTGCTCATATAGAGCTAGCTAATTGAAATATGCAGTGTCTTTTTTTTATTTTTCACATTACAGGGGTATGTATATGTTAGTACTGTGCTGCTGCTAAGTCACTTCAGTCGTGTCCTACTCTGTGTGACCCCATAGACGGCAGCCCACCAGGCTCCCCCGTCCTGGGATTCTCCAGGCAAGAACACTGGAGTGGGTTGCCATTTCCTTCTCCAGTGCATAAATGTGAAAAGTGAAAGAGAAGTTGCTCAGTCAGTCGTGTCCGACCCTTAGCAACCCCATGGACTGCAGCCTACCAGGCTCCCCCATCTGTGGAATTTTCCAGGCAAGAGTGCTGGAGTGGGGTGCCAACAAAATGCAAATGCAGAATATAGTGGCATAAATAGCCTAGAAGTTTATTTTTCTTAAAAGTCCTGCAGCTGTAAGAAAATGGTATCATTATGCACCATGAGGTTATTCACTGAGCTAAGTTGTTTTCATCTGGTTGCTTCAGTTTTTTCCCTGAGCTTTTATTCTTATGTGCATGGATTAATGAGGTATAATTAGCTATCTTTTTTTGTTTTGTCTCTTTTGTTGTTTTCAAAAAATCAAAAGCTTGATTTTATTGATCCTTTTTGGTGTGTCATTGTTAAATTTATTTTGTATTTTTATTGATTGTGTGAGTTTGTGCTCTCATGGTGTTTAGCAAGTAGATTCCTCTCTCCATGGAATCTTCCAAGTGACAAATACTGGAGTGGGTTGCCATTTCCTTCTCCAGGGGATCTTCCCAACCCAGGGATTGAACCTGGATCTCTTACATCTCCTATATTGGCAGGTAGATTCTTTACCACTTGCATCACCTGGGAAGTCCATATTCATGTATAGAAATACTCAGTATAGTCAGGATGTCAGTTCTTCCCAAAATGATCTATAGAGTCAATCCCAGTCAAAATTTCTGCAAGTTGTTATATGGGTATCAACAAATTGATTGTGAAGTTTATATGGAGAAGCAAAAACCCCAGAATAGCCAACACAGTATTGAAGAATAACAAAGTTGGAGGACTGATACTACTCAACTTCAAGATTTAATATGAAGCTGCAGTGATCAAGAGAGCTTCTCTGGTGGCTCAGATGGTAAAGCGTCTGCCTGCAGTGCGGGAGACCCGGGTTCGATCCCTGGGTTGGGAAGATCTCCTGGAGAAGGAAATGGCAACCCACTCTAGTACTCTTGCCTGGAGAATCCCACGGATGGAGAAGCATGGTAGGCTAGTCCATGGGGTCGCAAAGAGTCGGACACAACTGAGTCACTTCACTTCACTTCACTTCACAGTGATCAAGGCAGCCTTGTTTTCGAGAAAGAATAGACAAGTTGATCAGTGAAACAGAATAGAGAGACCAGCATAGAGCCCCCTATAAATATTGTCAAACCTATTTTTGACAAAGAGGCAAAGGCAAAACAGTGGAGCAAAGATAGTCTTTCTGACAAGTGCTAGTGAAACAACTGAAATCCATGTGCAAAAGAATGAATTGAGACAAACGTTAAACTTTTCACAAAAATTAACTCAAGGTGGATCATTGACCTAAATGTAAAATGCTAAACTATAAAACTCTTAGAAAATAATGTGGGAGAAAAATCTCGATAACTTACGTATAAAGGTACAACACCAAAGACATAACCTAAGAAAGAAATAATTGATTAGCTGGACTTGATTAAAATCAGTAATTTTTTCTCTGTGAAAGATAACTAGAAGACAAGCCACAGACTTGAAGAAAATACTTGCAAATAATACATGGGGCAAAGGGCTATTATCTAAAATACCCAGAACTTTCGAACTCAGCAGTAAGAAAGCAACCTGATTAGAAAGTGGACCAAACACCTCACCAAAGAAGATATGCAGATGGCAGATACACATATGAAAAGATGCTCCGCATCATATGTCATTAAGTAAATGCAAACGGAAACAACAGTGAGGTACTGCTACACTATCAGAATAGCCAAAATCTGAAACCCTGGCACCCATAAAGGCCGGGGAGGATATGGAGTGTCAGGAAATCTCATAGCTTCCTGTTGGGAATGCAGAATTATATAGCCACTTTGGAAAACAAATAAGCTGTTTTTACAAAGCTGAACATACTTGTACTATATGATCCAGCAATTCCTTGATTTTTATTCAGAGATGTTGAAAAGTTACATATACAGAGAAACCTGCACATGGATCTTAACAGCAGCTTTATTCATAATTGCCAAAACATGAAGTCAATTAAGATGTCCTTCAGTAGGTGAATGGATTAGTAAACTGTGGTACATAACAATGTAGTATTTATCAGCAGTAAAACAAAATGAATTTTCAAGCGATGAAAAGGCATGGGGGGTACCTGGTAGCATAACGCAGATTACTAAATGGAAGAAGCCAATTGAGAATGTTTCATACTGTAAGATTCCACCTGTATTCTGAAAAAGGCAAAACTATGGAGACAACAAAATTAAGGGGTTGGAAGGAGTCTGGATGAATAATAGCCAGAACACAGAGGATGTTGGGAGTAGTGAAAATAATGTTTAAAAAAAAAAGTTAAAAGATGGATATATGTCACTACACATTTGTCCAAACACATTGAATGTACAGTATTAAACCTTAATTTATTAAACTGGACTTTGGGTAGATATGATACATTAATAATCTTTGGTAATAAATGTACCAGTCTGGTGGAGGATGCTGATAATGGAGGAGGCTGTGCGTGTGTAGTGGCAGGGTATATATGAGAAATCTGTCCCTTCTTCCCAATTTTATTCTAAATCTAACAGTGTTCTAAAAAAATTAAAAAGAAAACAAACTAGGAAACATTTTTGTTGTTGATAGTTAACCAGTAATGTTTATTAGTTGTTCTTAAACTTTAGCATTCAATAGAAGCACCTGGAGGGCTTGTTAATGAACTCAGGTTGTTGGATCCTGTCTCCATTGTTTTCTTCAGTAGGTCTAGGATGGATCTGAGAACATAGTTCACTAAGGAAATTTCCAGGTTTTTAATGTTGCTCTAGGGACCACAATTTAAAGATCTCTTTAAGTATCTAATTCTGTATGTCATGTCCTTATAGAACATTGCCGTGCTGTATCTTCCATACCTTGACTAAAAAATTAAAGATGATGTAAATGTGGCATTAATGTGACTTGATACTGTGTTTTAATTTTTCTTCTTGTATTTCTCTGAGCTTGATGTTAATAAAAAGTTCACTTTTAAAACAATGAGGACAATGACATATGAATATTTATCACTTTTATATTTGTTGTGATACAGGTTATTAAAGAATGAGTTTAACACAGATTAGCATGAAGCTTATGGTTAATTAGAATTGTTTTGGACTTTCTGAAATACTCTGATAAATTATCTCCTTTGTGTATTTTTTTTCCATTTTGGTGGTTGCATTCAGCTTTGTACTGTTTGTCTAAATCAGCTAGTATTAATTTAGTTATTTTAAATATTGCTTACCAATGTATGTAAGTATACACATACTTCAAATAGGCAAAACAGTTGATTAGCTATTTTAAAATTAGTGTGCTCATATGTACTTTTGTAAGTATGCACATTTTAAAAGCAGCTGAAACGACATTGCTTGGTTTGAACAAACTGTGTAGTTCTAAGAACATATGAACATAATGATTCATATGATTTTTCTTTAAAGGATTTGAAGACATGATTGTCTCTTCTTATATTGGCAGAAATTTCTCATTGCATAGATTTTGCCTTTACTTACAGTGTTCTAGCCATTGAAACATATACCTGTTTAATTTCAATGATTATGAAGATGAGTTGTCCAGATCATTAGTGTGAAGTTCTCATTTTCTAAAGACCTGAGTTATCTGGATGAGTAAAGGATATGAGGTTGAAGGATTCGGAGTGTCTGTGAGAAAGTTCAACTGCTTTGGTATTTGCTTATTAAAAAAATGATGTAGTTTTCCAAAGCTTTTGATTATGAAACCTAGTCATTTTTCCTATTTATTGCCTTTTGGACTCGGGTGAATGGAAGGAAGGACCTACTGTTGGCTTTGTGAGAAAGGAACTTACGAATAGGAGAGTGGAGTTAACTTATTATTTCAGGAATTAAATTTTTTTTATTCCCAGTAGTGTAACACCTGACATTTTTCAGTGACACTATTTGAAAAGTTACAGAGAAGTGACTTTCAGATTAACATTTTTAAATTTAAAGGGGTTTTATGCCAATTTGTTCTTGTTTTTATAGAGAGGATCTGACGAACTACTCTCAGGCAGTGTTCTCAGTAGTCCAAACTCTAACATGACCAGCATGGTGGTTACAGGTAAGTGTTACTCTCCTAACGGTCTCATTATTTGCCATTTTGCAGGGCAGAATGTTACAAGTTTGGTGTGCTTTACCAGAATAGCCTTTATTTTTAAATGCTTTGTGTTGAAACATTTTAGAGGAAATTTTGCTACAGTATATATGTATCAAGTGGAAAAAAAACCTGAAGTGGGTGTCTTGTGGTCAAGTAATTAATTCTGATAGATTTTTTTTTAATGACAAATGTAACATTTTTTTTCTTTTATTTACAAGTTTCCTCACTCTCACTTCTTTTGTACTTTCGTGTGTTTAACTTTCATGTTTGTATGTCATAAAATATTTTTACGGTAAGTATTCTCAGTCCCAGAAATCCTACAGCCCCAAATACAAGATTCAGTTGCATAGTTGTCTTTTTTATGTGGTTTCAATATGTTTCTTTGCTGTAACAGTATTTTAATTTTTTGAATTGATTTCCTTTATTTACTTGAAAACGTAAGATTTGTTTAATCTTCACAGGGTATTTAAACTTTATATATTTGAAATAACTGGCTGTTTGTATTGTCTGTCTGTAAATATGTGGACCAATATTTAGACCTTCGATTTTTGGCCAGTGGACCAAATTTGAATCTGATGATGAATGAGTTAGTTTGCTTTATAACTGTAAATTTTATGTTACTTACCTTAACCAAGGTTTCTTTTTACTAAACTCTTCCCTGAATTACTTGTTTGAGGAATCAATTACATTGGGCAATATAAAGATTGTGAAAGAAGGAAAGCATTTTGGTTTTCTTTAGATAACCACGCCCATGTATATGTACACCTCAGTGCACACATACAGACCCTGCAAGTTAAATAAAAATTATAATGAAGTATTCTCCAAATATATTTATAATAATGATAAGATAAATTTTTCTTCATATTGTCATTACTGAGTTTTCCATGTCACAATTACAAAGCAAAATTACTAGGCCATGATTTTGAAAGTCAGGGTACCATGTGCAAATAATTGAACAAACAAGCTCAGATGTCTATGTCTCTCTGCCAGTTTCATTTTTTTAAAACTACATTTAATGATTGATAATTGAAATGAAATGGCAACCCACTCCAGTACTGTTGCCTGAAGAATCCGATGGACCAGAGGAGCTTGGTGGGCTACAGTCCACGGGGTCGCAAAGAGTCGGACATGACTGAGTGACTTCACCTCACCTCAATGGAAATGTTTTAAAAACTGATTTGTAGGGCTGTGGCAGACTATTGGTAGCAGCCTTTCCTTCTTTCCATCTTCCCTCAAAATGAAAAACTATAAAATAGAGTAAAATATGTAGGACACCTGTTGTCTGGAATTGATGAGTAAATAGTATAAGATGGTGATTCTTGAGATAAAGGAAACATGTGAAATTAATCTCATAGTTTGGCTTTTCTACTTTGAGGTACCCTACTGTTGTAGCACATGGAGGTAGAACCCAAGCAGAGCATGAAGGTTTCACTGTGCTGAAGAGAGTAAGATTGGTATTCAGAGCTTCTGAGACATTTGGAATTTACGGAGGAGGATCCTGAAAAAGGAACTCGTCCAAGGGATTGGGCATAGGTCAGAGGGCAGAATTTGGTGTAGGGATTCTTAAATCAGAATTTTGAATAATGACTGGACTGCATATGTGCAGGTTAACACACTCATGGTCTGTCAGGAATGACCTACTGTGGGGCTGAGAGTTAGAATGGTGATTCCATAGATTGTACAGTGCTCTGAGACATTGGAGTTGTGGGAAGTTAGAGTGCGTACGTCTTGTGGATTACCTCAAACATTCTGTTTAGGCTGCAGAATGCTCAGGCTTTCAGAGAAAGGATCATACACTAATACTAATAGTAAGTGACTGTGATAGTCCAGTCTGACAAGACGTGAAGAATTCACCAGTAATTTAATTGCCTGCCTAAATAGTATCCCCTATGGGGGACAACATGATTCAGTCTTCCGACAATTATCTACAATATCCTACCTACATCAGATGTTACAATCATGTAAAGAAGCATTCAATAAGAATAGACCTCAAAATGACCTAAATATTGGAATTTGAAGACAGAGACTATAAGTATTTTTAAAGCTGTAAAAGAAAATACTGAAAGAATGAACATGGAAGATGTGTTGAGAAAGCTATACAGAAAGCATATAGAAATGCTGTAACTGAAAAATACAATATTCACACTGTATTTGGAATGGAAAAATTCACTGATTGAGACCAACAGAAGTTTGGAGACAACTGAAGAAAGGTTAGTGAACTTGAGTACAGATTGATAGAAATTATTCAGTTTCCAGAGAGAATGAAAGTATGTCTTTGGATGATCAGGCAGCCTAACATATGTGTCCTTGGAGTTTTCAGAGAGGGAGTAAAGAGAATGTTGCGAAATATGTATGTAATTGAAGCAGTAATAACTGAAAATCTCTAAAATCTGTAGAAAAACGCCAGGTAGGATAAGAAAAAAGAAACATTTTGTTGTTCAGTCACTAAGTCATGTCAGCCTCTTTGCGACCCCATGGACTGCATTACTCCAGGCATCCCTGTCCTTCACCATCTCCCAGAGTTTGCTCAAACTCATCTCCATTGAGTTGGTGATGCCATCCAACTGTCTCATCCTCTGTCGCCCCCTTCTTCTGCCCCCAATCTTTCCCAGCATCAGAATCTTTTCCAATCAGTAGATTCTAGACATCAGGTGACCAGCATATTGGAGCTTCAACAAAGATGGATAGTTAAAAGCTAGTAGAAATTCGGAGGACTGACTCCTGTTTTCAAGTTATTGTAAACCCTAAAGTAATCAAAACAATATCATATTAAGGTAAAGGTACATAGATGAGTAGAACAGAATAGAGAGTCCAAGAAAAAAGCCACACAATTATGGACAGCTGGTTTTTGACAAAGGTACAAAGGCAATTCAGTAGAGGGGAAAAAATAGATTTTTCAGCAGAGAGTTGTGTAACAATAGGATATCCATATGCTGCCAACAACAGCAGGAGCAGCAAACTTGTTGGATCTACGTTTTGTTGTTTAGTTGTTAATTTGACTCCAAAAGCATGGTCTATGAGAGAACAAATGGGATTTGATCAGTTTTAAAAACTTAACGTTATTCAAAATACAGTTAAGAGAATGAAAAGACAAGCCATAGAGTGGCAGACATCTTTACAAAGCATGCAGTTGATAAAGGATTTTTATCCAGAATAAAAATTAAAGCTAAAGTGAGACAACATTGCCTATCTCTACAACAGCTAATATTTAAAAGAGTGACCATAGTAAGTGTTGAAAAGGATGTGAGGGTACTGTAACACTCATATACTGTTGTTGGGAATGTAAAATTTAGGACTGTTTTGGAAAACAATTTGGCAGTTTCTTAAAAACGTTAAACATTTACTGTATGATCCAACTTTGTTTCTAAGGTACTTAACCCAAGAAAAATGATAGCATATACTCATCACTTATGTAAATGTTTATAGTAGCTTTATTTGTAATATCTAAAGCCTAGAACAATCCAAGGGTCCATCAATGATGAATGGATAAATAAATGACTCTTTTGGCATTGAGTTTCATACATAAAGTGAAATGCTGCTCAGCCATGTAGAGTGACCTATTGTTCTATGAGCTTCCCTGGTGGCTCAGTGGTAAAGAACCCGCCTGCCAATACAGGAGGTGTGGGTTCCGTTCCTGGCTTGAGAAGATCCCCTGGAGAATGAAGTGGTGACCTACTTCAGTATTCTTGCTTGGGAAATCCCATGGACAGAGGAGTCTGATGGGCTACAGTCTTTGGTGTTGCAAGAGAGTCAGACCCAACTTAGCAAGTAAACAACAACAAAGCAAAGGGCATGGTGGGGGGGTAGGGTTTGTAAAGGACATAAGGAATTTAGAGATGATGGATATGTATATTCTTTTATGCTGAAGGTTTCATAGATGTAAACATATGTCAAAACTAGTCAGACGATTGAAGCTTATTTTATGTGAATCATACCTCAGAAACACTGTTTAAAATGAAAAACTCATAGAGGAATTAAAATGGAATACTGTCAAATATTGCAAGAGAAGAACAACAGAACACTGGACAGTTAGAAAATTAATGGCTAGATATTAAACCCAGTCATAAATCTCTAAATGTAAATAGGCTAAACTAACAGTCTCGTAGTAACCATTGGTTATATAAGGCTGTAGAGCATGCAGAATGTGACTGCTCTTAATTGATAAGTGAATGGGTGTGTGCTTCAGACTTAGTACTGAAAAAATAAGGATGTAAAACATCTCAAAAAATTGTAAAAGTACTGAGTATATGTTGATGTGGTGGCTCAGATTGTAAAGAATCTGCCTGCAGTGCAAGAGACCCAGGTTTGATCCCTGGGTCGGCAAGATCCCCTGGAGAAGGAAATGGCAAACCAATCCAGTGTTCTTGCCTGGAGAATTCCATGGACAGAGGAGAGAAGCCTGGTGGGCTATATAGTCCATGGGGTTGCAAAGAGTCAAACATGACTAAGTGATTAACACTTCACTTCCATGGTAATATTTCAGATATATTGGGTAAAAATATATATTAAAGTTAATTTCACTTTCTTTAACTTCTGAGTATGGTTACTAGAAACTTCAAAGTATGTGACTTGTGTGTTGCTTTTGGATATTAGTGGTCTGAGAAGTTCAGTTAAAAGACAAAGTCATACTGGATTAAAAAGTACTACCTAACTACACTGTCTACTGCTGAAGTCAGGTTAAAGTACAGAGACACAGGTTGGAAAATATTTCATGCAAATAGTAAACAGAGGAACGTTTGTGTAATTGTATTGACATCAGATGAATTAGAATTCAAGACAAGGAGTATCAGTTGTATTGATGTAAAAAGACATATTTCTTAGTGTCAAAAGGGTCAATATATTGGAAAACTTTAAGGTCCTTAATCTGTATATTAGTAATAACAGTTTCAAAGTACATTTTAAAAATGACAAAAAGAGAAATCTACAATTTTAAATTTAAAACTGGGCATTTTAATATTGTTCATAGTAATCAATAAGACAAATCAATCTTAAAAAAATACATAGAAGATTTGAACAATGCTGTCGGCTCAGCTTAACTTAATAAAACATGCAGTAACTGCAGAATAACTTTTTAAGCCAATATAGGATATTCAACATAATTTTAAAATAACTTACAGTAACTTACAGTAACTTTACAGTAACTTTAACTTACAGTAAATTTCAAATGATAGAAAGTTGTATCTGATTATCCTGGGATTTAACTAGAAATAAAAAACAGTAAGAAATCTATAAATATTTAGAAATTTCCATAATTCTGTACAGCACATGAATCATAGGATATTTCTGATTGAGTACAAATGAAAACACAACAACATTGTATTTTCTTGGAATATAGAAGAAAATATAGAAATATTCCCCACACCACCTCCAAGAAGTGCCTGGGGGAAAATAGTTTTGTACCTATATTAGATACTTATCTCTTATCTACCTTTGTTGGCTCTATATTAAAAAAATAACGGTTTAAAATTCCTTTCGAGAAAGAAAAAACATAAATTACTGGTAGCGGTAGTGGAAGTGGAGGTATTACTATAGACCCTATACAGTGATCTGTAGATCCTTGTTACAGGAAAATAAGAGTATTACAGGCATCAGTAATGCCAATAAATTCAACAAATGAAATAGAGAATTTCCTTTATAAATCTAGTTTAAAGAACTGATATTTTAGATTACCTCTCTATATATTAATAGATAGTATTATAGGCATCAGTAATGCCAATAAATTCAACAAATGAACTAGACAGATTCCCTTATAAATCTAGTTTAAAAAACTGATATAATAGATTACCTCATATATTATTATAGATATAGGTTATCTTTATATCTATTATCAAAATTGAATTTTTAATTAAAGTGTTAGTCACTCAGTCGTCTCTGAGTCTTTGCTTTGTGACCCTGTGGAATATAGCCTGCCAGCCTCCTCTGTCCTTGGATTCTCCAGGCAAGAGTACTGGAGTGGGTAGCTGTTCCCTTCTCCATGGGATCTTCCCAGCCCAGGGATCAAACCTGGGTTTCCTGCGTTGAAGGCAGATTCTTTACTGTCTGAGCCACCAGGGAAGCCCTGAGCTATTCTTCACAAAGATTACTCAGGCATAGGTGATTTCACTGGTCAGTGGTTTTCTCTTGAAGGTGATTTTACTCGGGTATAGGTGGTTTCACTGTTGAATTGTATGAAATCTCAAAGAAAAATAATAGCCATCTTTTAACCTTTTAGACAAAGAGAAGAATGCTCCTTAATTCAGAAGCTACTGAAATCAAAATCTAACAAAGATAATATAAGAAATACAGATTTCACACTAACACTTTTCATTTACATAAATGTGGACATTCTTCACAAGATATTAGCAAATCACATTCAGCAGTATGTAAAAGATAATTCATGATGACTAATTGAGATTTACCCCTTGATTGTATGGTTTACCAGTGGCAAATTAACTACATAATCACAGTATTAGAATAACAGAGGGAAAAAAATCATCAGGTTAATAGAAGCAGAAAAAGCATTTGACAAAAAATACAGCATTTGCTCATGATAAAAAGTTCTCAGAAAGCTAACAAGAAAAGGGAACTTCTACAAGATACACAGAGGGATCTACTAAGAACCTACAACAAATTTCATTCATGATAATGGAAGACTGAATATTTTCTTCTTAAAATCAGGAATGAAGTAAGGATGTGTCTTCCCAGACTATTTCTAGCTTTTACTTTCTTTCAGGCAAGTAAAATAAATAAAAAGCATAAAGTTTAGAAGGGAAGAAGTAAAACAGATACAGGATACAATTCAACATACAGAGATAGTTTTTTTGTGATAGTCTTAGCAAATTTTTGGAAAATGAACGTTTTAAAAATCCATTTACAGAAACTTTAGAAAGAAAAAATATCAAAGAAGAAATTTAACAAAAAGTTGCATGTGTTATACTAAGGAGACTGAACTTTTTTAGAAAAGATTTGCACTTTAGAAAGGATGTTTGTTCTGTTTGGGTGTTTTTTTTTGTTTTTTTTTTTTAGGAGGCAGAGGCAAATTGGAGATATCAAGGTCCTTAATTTTAGAGTCTGAGAAGTAGAATATGGAGAAAATGATGTATCAAGAAATTAGAAGAATTTCTGAGTTGGGAAGTAGACTTTGATAGAAGTATTAAGGTTTTGGCCTGGAATCACTGGGTAATGGATAGTACAGTAGTTCCATTAACAAAAGGAACAAAGTAGAGAAAGTGATTTGATTTTGTTGAAAAGAAAGAACAATCTGTCAATTGTCTTTCTTTTTTTAAAGTATATTTAGAATAACAATACTTCATGACTAAAGAATGAATCAAGTCTTTCTGTTATGATGGAATAAAGTTTCTTAAAGCCTGTTTTAACATAAGAAATTTATATGCATTCAGTTTATTTTACCTTTTCTGAACAGAGGAAACATTGAGTTTTAAATTTTTGTGTTTTTCCTAACATAGATGAGGGTAGGGTCTATGTATATGCAGACAGATGCCAATTTGAATCATTAAGACCTTTGAAAACCAGTAGCTGTATTTAGCTAGAAAAATACACAGTTGTCATCCAAATGTCTCAAAAACAGACTTTACAGACAAATATTACTAGGACATTTTTATGATTGTCAGATGCAAAATAGTATTTCATTTTTATGTTTCAGCTTTTTCCATGTCTGTTCTGATTGACTTTACTATATAGAATTCGTTTCCAGTAGCATGTCTCAGCAACCTTTGCCTGTCTAGACTGTGTTCCTCTACAGCTATATTTCTGTCAAAGAAAAAAGAATTTTAGAAGTGGGGGAAGTTAATGTTATTAGAAACTTAGTCTTTGGGAAATAATCTTACTCAAAACTATTTTGTGTTAAACTAGTTCCTTCAGAAGTTAAACATTTCAAAGACACAGCTCTAATGGATTGGAATTGGATTTTATTGGAAGGAATGTGTAATTATTTGAAAGTGGGGAGGAAGCTTGACAGTGGTAAGATAGGGTCTGTCTTGAGTCCATTTTATATAGGTATGGAAATGAGATACCTTTTTAAGTTAGGTATGTTTCTGCCAGTGCTGCTGTTAATCTATAGTATCAGGATTTATTATTTCTGAAAGTATGACTTTTTGTTTCATTACATTATGTGAATCATTTTACAGATTCTGTTACATGTTACTCAAAACTGTTTGAGATGTGTCTGTTTTAACTTCTATATACAGACGTTTTTGATATGATGTCATTTTATATTGTAATGTTTTAAAAATATTCCAGCACATTGTTTCGGTTTGAATTTCTATGAGGGTCCTAACAACATGTCCTCCTGCATAGAGGTGATGAGAGCCTTCCTCTAATATAGTCTGCATGCTTAGTCGATCAGTCGTCAGTCATGTCTGACTATTCGTGACCCTATGGAATGTAGCCTGCCAGGCTTCTCTGTCCTTGGGATTCTACAGTCAAGAATACCGGAGTGGGTTGCCATTTGCTCCTCCAGGGTATCCTCCTGACCCAGGGTTGAACCCACATTTCTCCTGTATTGGCAGGTGGATTCTTTACAGCTGAGCCACCTGGGAATCCCCTTTGTTGTCCACTCACTCAGTCATGTCCAACTGTTTGCAGCATGCCAGGCTTCCCTGTCCTTCACCGACTTGCAGAGTTTGCTCAAACTCATGCCCATTGAGTTGGTGATATCATCCAAGCTTCTCATCCTCTGTCATCCCCTTCTTCTTTGCCAGCATTAGGGTCTTTTCTAATAAGTTGGCTCCTCACATCAGGAATATTCATTGGAAGGACTGATTCTGAAGCCACAGTACTGGAGCTTCAGAATCAGTCCTTCCAATGAATATTCAGGATTGATTTCCTTTAGCATTGACTGGTTTTATCTCCTTGTAGTCCAGGGGACTCCCAGGAGCCTTCTCCAACATCACAATTCAAAAGCATGAATTCTTTGGTGCCCAGCCTTCTTTATGGTCCAACTCACATCCGTACGTGACTCCTGGAAAAAATCACATCCATAGCCTTGACAGTAATGACCTTTGTCAGCAAAGTAATGTCTCTGCTTTTTAATACACTAAGCTTGTCATTGCTTTTCTTCCAAGGAACAAGCATCTTTTAATTTCATTGCTCCAGGCACCACCTGCATTGATGTTGGAGCCCAAAAGATAAAGTCTGTCACTGTTTTCATTGTTTCCCCATTTATTTGCCATGAAGTGATAGGACCGGATGCCATGATCTTTGATTTTGAATGTTGAGTTTTAAGCCAGCTTTTTTACTCTTCATCAAGAGGCTCTTTTGTTCCTCCTCATTTTCTGCCATATGGGTGGTGTCATCTGCCTATCTGAGGTTATTGATATTTCTGCCTGCAATCTTGATTCTAGCTTGTGCTCCATCCAGCCCAGCATTTCTCATGATGTATTCTGCATATAAGTTAAATAAACAGGGTGACAGTATACAGCATTGACATACTCCTTTGCCCAATTTTGAACCAGTCCGTTGTTCCATGTCTGGTTCTAACTGTTGCTTCTTGACCTGCATACAGGGTTTGCAGAGGCAGATAAAGTAGTCTGGTATTTCAGTCTCTTTAAGAATTTTCCACAGTTTGTTGTCATCCACACAGCCAAAGCCTTTAGTGTAGTCAATGAAGCAGATGTTTTTCTAGAATTCTCTTGCTTTGTCTGTGATCCAAAGAATGTTGGCAGTTTGATCTCTGGTTCCTCTTGCTTTTCTAAATTCAACTTGAACATCTGGAAGTTCTGGGTTCACGTACTGTTGAAGCCTAGCTTGGAGAATTTTGAGCATTACTTAGCTTGCATGTGAAATGAGTGCAATTGTGTGGTAGTTTCAACATTGTTTGGCACTGCCTTTCTTTGGGATTGGAATGAAAACTGATCTTTTCTGGTCCTGTGGCTGTTGCTGAGTTTTCCAAATTTGTTGGCACATTGAGTGCAGCACTTGCACAGCATCATCTTTTAGGATGTGAAATAGCTCAGCTGGTATTCCATCACCTCCACTAGCTTTGTTTGTAGTAATGCTTCCTAAGGCCCACTTGACTTCGCACTCCAGGTTGTCTGGCTCTAGGTGAGTGGTCCCACCATCGTGGTTATCTGGGTCATGAAAATCTTTTTTTGTATAGTTCTGTGTATTCTTGCCATCTCCTCTTAATATCTTCTGCTTCTGTAAGGTCCTTTATTGTACCCATCTTTCCATGAAATATTCTCTTGGTATATCTAATTTTCTTGCAGAGATCAGAATTATTTAATAGTCTTTCCCCTTCTGTTGTTTTCCTCTATTTCTTTGCATTGTTCACTTAGAAAGGCTTTCTTATCTCTCCTTGCTATTCTTTGGTACTTTGCATTTACATAGATATATCTTCCCTTTTTTCCTTTGCCTTTCACTTCTCTTCTTTTTTCAGCTATTTGTAAGGCCTCTTCAGATAAACATTTTGCCTTTTTGCATTTCTTTTCCTTGGGGAAGCCCCTAGCCACCTCTTATTTTCCAAGTCATGCATAAGTTACATTTGGCAGCTAGGCTGTGCAGCTACACAGAAATAGAGTTACAGGCAGGTTTTACAATAAACCTAGTAAGATTTTTTTTGACATCTTTTGGAATTAACTAACAGCTAAAAAGTATTCTCTATCAGTATATACCTACATTTCTGGTTAACTGTTCTTTGAAATTTATTTTCCCATGTAGGGTTGGAAAGATAAGAAAGATAAGTATGATCATTTATTTTCTTTAGCTCAGAGTCTTTGTTTTTTTAAAGCTAGCAGCTTGTGTAACACTATGCTTTGCCTTGAAGTCTAACTAAAACTTTTAGTCATACAACTCAATACCAGAGAAATAAACAACCCAATGAAAAGTGGGAAAAAGACCTAAACAGACATTTCTCCAGAAAAGACATACAGATGGCTAACAAAGACTTGAAAAGTTGCTCAACATTGCTCATTATTAGAGAAATGCAAATCGAAACTACAATGAGATATCACCTCACACCAGTCAGAATGGCTGTCATCAAAAAATCTACAAAAAATAAATGCTGGAGAGGGTGTGGAGAAAAGGGAACGCTCCTGCACTATTGGTGGTAATGTAAATTGATTCAGCCACTATGGAATACGGTATGGAAAACACTAGGAATAAAAGCACCATATGACCCACAATCGCACTCCTAGGCATATACCATGAGGAAACAAAAATTGAAAGTGACACATGTACCCCATTGTTGATTGCAGCACTATTTCCAATAGCTAGAACATGGAAGTAACCTAGATGTTCATCAAGAGATGAATGAATATAAAGAAGTTGTGGTACATATACACAATGGAATACTACTCGGCCATGACAAGGAACACATTTGAGTCAGTTCTAATGAGGTGGGATGAACCTAGAAACTATTATACAGCACAAAGTAAGTCGAAGAGAGATAAATATCTTATTGTAATGCATATATACAGAATCTAGAAAAGTGATACTGAAGAATTTATGTACAGGGCAACAGTGGAGAAGTAAACATAGAGAATAAACTTACAGACATGGGGAGAGGGGAGTGGAGGGTGAGATGTTTGGAAAGAGTTAACATGGAAACTTACACTACCAATTGTAAGATAGATAGCCAATGGGAATTTGCTGTATGGCTTAGGAAACTCAGATGGGCTCTGCACCAACCTAGAGGGGTGGGGTGCAGAGGGATATGGAAGGAAGTTACAGAGGGAGAGGATAGATGTGTATACACCTATGGCTGATTCATGTTGAGATTTGACAGGAAATAGCAAAATTCTGTAAAGCAATTATCCTTCAATAAAAATTAATTTAAAAAATAAAACTATTTGGGAAAATAAATTTCAAACTATTTTTAGGATTAAAACTGCATTGCCTTTCACTTATCATATTTGATAAATGAAGTTAGTAGTGCTTTTTTTATAAGTTCTTGTATCTGAAAGACTTGGAAAATGAAACTAAGGAGAGTATACTTAAGTTTTGTTAAGTAATTTTCACTGAACAGATGAAGTATATTTTGAGATTTTGCACTTCAAGGTGGTATATACATTTGGAAGTATACAATTAGAATATTGGTCAATGAGTGAAATTAAAATAATGGGCATATAGAAAACCTTTTTCTGGAGTGTTTATATGAGCAAGTAAGGATAGAAAGAACATGGAGACCAGAACAACTTGGGGCACTCTAACCATTTTGAGACATAAATGAGTTAGCAGACGGGTCAGTGTGTGTGTGTGTGTGTGTGTATGCTTGCTTGTTGTGTGCACTCAGTTCTGTCCAACTTTTGAGACCCCATGGACTGTAGCCCGCCAGGCTCCTCTATCCACAGAATTTTCCAGGCAAGAATACTGGAATGGATTGCCATTTCCTACTCCAGGGGATCATCTGGACCCTGGTATCAAACCCAGTCTTTCACATCTCCTATATTGGCAGGCAGATTCTGTACCACTGCAGCATCTGGGAAGTAGCAGAGAGGTCCACACAGGTATCAAATGAATCAGGAATTAAGGAAACTGGACATGAGTATTGGGGTGCTGTGAGAAAAGAGATTGGGTAAGATGAGAGGGTCCATGGCTCTTTGACCACATATGGATTTAACAAATAACCCAGAATCTTGGTGAGACCTTTTGTGTTAAAACTACAAGTATAAAAGCCACTAGAAAATAAACCGTGGAAAATTCTGAGAGAGTTGGAAATACCAGACCACTTGACCTGCCTCTTGAGAAATCTGTATGCAGGTGAAGAAGCAACAGTTAGAACTGGACATGGAACAACAGACTGGTTCCAAATAGGAAAAGGAGTACATCAAGGCTGTATATTGTCACTCTGCTTATTTAACTTATATGCAGAGTACTTCATGAGAAATGCTGGGCTGGATGAAGCAAAGTTGGAATCAAGATTGCTGGGAGAAATATCAATAACCTCAGATATGCAGACTCCACCCTTATGGCAGAAAGCAAAGAAGAACTAAAGAGCCTCTTGATGAAAGTGAAAGAGGAGAGTGAAAAAGTTGGCTTAAATCTCAACATTCAGAAAACTAAGATCGTGGCATCCAGTCCCATCACTTCATGGGAATGAGATGGAGAAACAGTGGCTGACTTTATTTTTCTGGGCTCCAAAATCAATGCAGATGGTGACTGCAGCCGTGAAATTAAAAGATGCTTACTCCTTGGAAGACAAGTTACAACCAACCTAGACAGCATATTAAGAAGCAGAGACATTACTTTGCCAGCAAAGGTCTGTCTAGTCAAAGATACGTTTTTTTCCATTAGTCACGTATGGATGTGAGAGTTGGACCATAAAGAAAGCTGAGCACAGAAGAATTTAATCTTTTGAACTGTGGTGTTGGAGAAGACTCTTGAGAGTCCCTTGGACTGCAAGGAGATCCAACTAGTCCATCCTGAAGGAAATCAGTCCTGAATATTCATTGGAAGGACTGATGTTAAGACTGAAACTCCAATACTTTGGCCACGTGATGGGAAGAACTGACTCATTGGAAAAGACCCTGGTGCTGGGAAAAATCAAAGGCGGGACGAGAAGGGGATGACAGAGGATGAGATGATTGGATGGCATCACCAAGTAATGGACATAGTTTGAGTAAACTCCGGGAGTTGGTGATGGACAGGAAGGTTAGCATACTGCAGTCCATGGTGTCGCAAAGAGTCGGACACAACTGAGTGACTGAACTGAACTGAGGAAACAAAAATCAGTCAAAGAGAAAAAAAGATGGGCTGGGACTGATCAAAAGTGAAGACGTTCACTAGAACAGAAAACGTTGTAGTTTATTTTGGAATGTTCAGTTAGAAACACTGTCTATGTCTTGTTTTTAATTTGTGAGTAGAAGAACATCCTCACTAAGCTTTTGCTTTTTAAAATGGCATATATGGGAACTAGTATAATTCAAGACTTCTACAGTTTATATGCAGCTTATCTATATCTGTTTTGCATAAATTCTTAAAATTTGTTTTAATTATTATTGTTTTTACATACCCAAACCAAAAGTTTTGGGATTTATATGGGATTATCAAGGAAAAGGATTGTGGAAAGAAGTCCAAATTAAACTGGGGACCACTCAGTTGTGCCTTTTTCTTTTTCCAGGGTTGGAGTACTTTTATATATGAAAGTTAGCTTAGTTATTTTTAAAGAAATTTTCATTTCTCAGTTTTGCATTCTCATAGTAATTAAGATTTTCATGATACTTTGCACTAAAATATGAATGTGTGAAAGTCACCCTTTATGAAGTTATTAGCTAAGAGGAGTTTCAGGTAATGCAGAGAGTCTAAGTGTTGTTAGTTACATGGCATTTGGAAGAAAAGAACAAATATTCTCTAGCCATTATATGTCACATAAAGTTTGTCTTTAGAGTCTTCCAGTGGTATAGTGGGTTGAAAGCACAGACTTCAGAGTTACACTCTTGAGTTTTAATTCTTTTTCTGCCATTTCCTGTCTTTACCACTTTGTAACTTCCTGGCCTTGAGCAACTTCAGAAGCTCTTGTTTATAAATGGAATTGATAGGTCATAAAAGCAATCTTAGAATTATGAAGTACCTGGCCTGTACATTGCTTTCAGTGAATGTTAAATATAAGTGCAAATTTTTTATAAATCTTAAAAAAAAAGAAAAAAAAAAAAACAAAACGAAGTTGTCCTCTTCTTTGACTGTGAAAGCTGTCCCATCTACTAAACTTTATTTTTCAGTTGTTTTACTTACTCTCTACTGTCCAGAAATCATGCAACACAAAATCAAACAGTAAACTCTTCTATTCTTTTAATAATAGGTTTAGGCAGGCTTTTGCCTTTTAGAAATTATATTCAAAGAATTGTTTGATAAAGGAAGAGTTTTTCTCTCTCTGTGTGTGTAGTGATGGGTAGTATTTTTATTCTGATTTTTTTCCTTTGCTTTTTCCTGAAGGAAAAAAAGGCTAAATTAAGAGAAATAGAAAGTTGCTGTTTGAGTTTCCTGATACTATAACGTATAACTCATGTGACTGTAGGTTGGCCTATGAAGTATTCATTCTTGTTATTCAAATGAATGTACAAGAACAGAATCTCTAGAAGAATACGCATTTGTTATGTCAGTTGTATGTTTTATGGTGTATGTGTATTTTTTGATTCCCTGATTTAACTTATATTATCAGTTAAACAGACCCTATGATATTGTGAGATGCTACAAAATAAATTCAGCCTGTTCCTGATAAGTTCAGGTGCTTGTGCAGGAACAAGTCTTCCTTATTTACGAAAGGAGGTGTGGAGAGCTTTTTGTAGTTTTTCCTATTTCTGGAGTGATGAAGAGCTAGCCAGCAAGATATTTCTGGTTATATATAGTAGTAAGTATCTGGAAAAATATCTATTTCTGCTTTATTGACTATGCCAAAGCCTTTGACTGTGTGGATCACAATAAACTGTGGAAAATTCTGAAAGAGATGGAAATACCAGACCACCTGACCTGCCTCTTGAGAAACCTATATGCAGGTCAGGAAGCAACACTTAAAACTGGACACGGAACAACAGACTGGTTCCCAATAGGAGAAGGAGTCCATCAAGGCTGTATATTGTCACCCTGCTTATTTAACTTACATGCAGAGTACATCATGAGAAATGCTGGGCTGGAAGAAGCACAAGCTGGAATCAAGATTGCTGGGAGAAATATCAATAACCTTAGATATGCAGATGACACCACCCCTATGGCAGAAAGTGAAGAGGAACGAAAAAGCCTCTTGATGAAAGTGAAAGTGGAGAGTGAAAAAGTTGGCTTAAAGCTCAACACTCAGAAAACGAAGATCATGGCATCTGGCCCCATCACTTCATGGGAAGTAGATGGGGAAACAGTAGAAACTGTGTCAGACTTTATTTTGGGGGCTCTAAAATCACTGCAGATGGTGATTGCAGCCATGAAATTAAAAGACGCTTACTCCTTGGAAGGAGGGTTATGACCAACCTAGATAGCATATTGAAAAGCAGAGACATTACTTTGCCAACAAAGGTCCATCTAGTCAAGGCTATGGTTTCTCCAGTGGTCATGTATGGATGTGAGAGTTGGACTGTGAAGAAAGCTGAGCACCGAAGAATGATGCTTTTGAACTGTGCTGTTGGAGAAGACTCTTTGAGAGTCCCTTGGACTGCAAGGAGATCCAACCAGTCCATTCTAAAGGAGATCAGTCCTGGGATTTCTTTGGAAGGACTGATGCTAAAGCTGAAGCTCCAGTACTTTGGCCACCTCATGCAAAGAGTTGACTCATTGGAAAAGACTCTGATGCTGGGAGGGATTGGGGGCAGGAGGAGAAGGGGACGACAGAGAATGAGATGGCTGGATGGCATCACTGACTCAATGGACGTGAGTTTGAATGAACTCTGGGAGTTGGTGATGGACAGGGAGGCCTGGCGTGCTGTGATTAATGGGGTCGCAAAGAGTCGGACACGACTGAGCAACTGAACTGAACTGACTGAAGCAGAACTTCCTAGTTTTCAGTTCAGAGTCATCCTACGCAA
Source organism: Capricornis sumatraensis (assembly GCF_032405125.1). Taxonomy (NCBI): domain Eukaryota; kingdom Metazoa; phylum Chordata; class Mammalia; order Artiodactyla; family Bovidae; genus Capricornis; species Capricornis sumatraensis. The sequence continues at coordinate 147,782,484 of NC_091070.1, read as the reverse complement.
TTTTTAAATGCATTGGCTGTATAAACTTGAATGCAGCTCTTAAACTGTGACTTAATTGACACTTCAAGTTGTATGATATATCAGATGAGTTCACATATCTCTGATCATCCAGTAAAATCACTACAATATCACCCCCTTCCAATCCTCTGTTATGTTACTTTTAATCTCATTACTGTGCTTTACTTTCTCCATAGCACTACCACTCTAGAAGTTATCTAGTTCATGTACTAGGTAGGCCATCTGTCTCACTAGAACATCAGGACTCTTACTGCTTGCTGTCATTGATGTACTCCAGAATCTAAAATGTCAGACATTTTATTGACACTCAGTAACTGTTTAAAGAGTTGTTGTTTGAAAAAATTTTAAGGACACTTTTAGAAGATCAAGATGGTCTTAGTTCTATTGTATTGAGTGTTGGGGGTATGTACTGTGAAGTACCAAAATTTGTATACAAAAATGAGTATACATGTATATATCTCTCTGTGTAAGAGTTTTTCATTTTAATAGATTCTTAGAACTATCCTTGAGTCAGGTGATGTTCTGTTTATTGCATCTTTCATAAGTTTTGTGTTTGTTTTTTTGTTTTTTTGTGTTTTGGTATAGTTTTAGAATAAAGGTAGGCAACTAATTTGTTGTTCAAATATATCACTCTGAAGCTCAGAGTAACAGAAAAGATAATCAAGTCCATGAGTGATAATATAGTAGGTAGATGTTGATAGTGATAAAATATTTAGGTAGAGGAATCTAAACCATACTGTGGGTTGACTGCATAATAGGTTTTAAAGCATTGTCTGGCTCCATTCTTTAGTACATTTTCCAATTTGAGCAATTTGGAATTTTCAGGTAAAATATAGTGTCCCTAATTTTTGCTAAGTCAAAATTTTCACTGTTTTTGTATATTCCTTAGTCTGTTAAGATGATTGAATTGTAAAATAATTGTTTTGTATAGCCACTGACCATTTCTTTATGAAATTTCATTTTAATGTTTTTGATTGTCACTTGTTATTCTACATATGCTATCCAGAAATGTCTCTACCCGATAATAATCTTAATTGATGAGATCATTTGGTAGTAATTGGTGGATGTGAGTTTTTTCCATTACTCTGAAAACCATGTTTTTAAATTTTTAGGAAGTATCACAAGTATGCTCAGCTATGTTTTTAAGTTCTCGATTGAAGTTTGTTTTGTGATTTTTTTTTAAACGCACGTAAGATAAACAAAACTGTCTCTTTACTTTCTTTCAGCCAATGGTAATGATAGTAAAAAATTCAAAGGAGAAGATAAAATGGATGGTGCTCCTTCTCGTGTACTTCATATTCGAAAATTGCCTGGTGAAGTGACAGAAACTGAAGTTATTGCTTTAGGCTTACCTTTTGGTAAGGTGACCAACATCCTTATGCTGAAAGGAAAAAATCAGGTATTCTTATTTTTGGACTTAGAAAATGTTAAGCTCCAAACTATCCAGCAAGTGTGATTTAGCTGTGGCCTGATGAAATGATAGTTTATATTATTATACATAGTAGGTTATTTTTCTTAAGGAACATGACAGAAGTTTTACTCTGACTTTTCCTGGTAGCTGTGTATAAGAAATTAATGCTAGGGAATTAAAATGAGTAAGTCACTAGAGTTTTCAAATTTTGCTTCGTAAATTCACTTTAGGACTGTAGCTAGACTGTTGTTCAAGGAGATTGTGGGAAATACAGATGAAATATTTTTTGTGTTGTGGCTTTGCTCTTTGTAATATCAGAAATCAGTAGGGACATTAGTATCATCTTACCTTTTAAGCTTATCCCAGGAAAATATTTATCTGATAGCATTAGAAAAAAATAGTTATTAGTCCCAGATATTCTATACTGAATAGATAGATCTGTAGCAGTAGGGCCCAGGTGTATTAAAAATCAAATTTTGTTTTAAAGTTCCTAATACCATTTAGAAGAATTTAGAGAAATTTAATGCTCTCTTAAATATAGTTAATATCGCTAATAAGATGGCATTTAATTTTTTTCTTCTACTAGATTATAAATGCTTTAAAAATGACTTGGAGATCTCATGTTTTCTACGTTAGGCATAGTAAAATTCTGGTTCTAGAAAATGTTTGGATTTTATTTTCTCTAGCCTTTTTTGGAGGAGTTAACGTTTGTAATGTATGGAAATCAGAGGTGGAAGGCAGAAATACTGTGTACGCTAAGAGCTTTCTACTGAGGTTAGCTTTAGTTGTATTTCTAAGCTTCACTAAGGATTTCTGATTCTACCGATTAGGGCAATTCTCAATAGTGATTTTTTTAATGAGCCCAATAGATTACACAGATATTGAAGTTTATTTGAATTTAATTCATAGTATTATAATTTTTGCTATTTAAATTTTCAGGCATTTTTGGAACTAGCAACAGAGGAAGCAGCTATTACCATGGTTAATTACTATTCTGCTGTGACACCTCACCTTCGTAACCAACCGATTTATATCCAGTACTCCAATCACAAGGAACTAAAAACAGATAATACATTAAACCAAGTGAGTATGTGTAGGTTTATAAACAAAATGTCCTAGAGCATATTAAGACTCATATTAGGAGAAAAATTTTAACCATTGAGAAGATTTTTGTATGATCTTATTAATTTTTTGTTGTTGCTATATTTTCTTGCAGTATGTCTCTAAGTATTAAACATTATGTTACTTTACAGAACATATGTGCAGTCTTTTATCTTCATATTTTAAATTAGTAGTAGATAAATTAATATTTTTTCAGTTTTTTTAAGGTTCTGGTCAAAGTTCTTTTTCTTTGTACAAATTAAAACTTGTATAGAAACTGTCTGAGGTAGGACTGAGCTATAAACTGTTTATACAACTTTGATTAGATTTAATGTGTGAAATTCAGTACCTTTGGTTATTTGACTTTTTATAGGTTTGAATTTCTTATGGATAAATTCCTATTAAAGATGAATTAATGATTTTCCTGGAGGGAAATATAAGAATTGAGAATATATGAATGTGTTGATCTTTTAAATATGCAAGGTAGAATTTTCTAGTTATATAAAATTAATGTTTCTTTAGAAAAGTATCATAGAAGAGTGGATTTAGATATAAACAGGATTGCAGTAAACAGTGATATAGATGGCTCTTTTAATGTAGCTTTTAGCTAATTATATCTGTTTTAGTAAAATATAAAACTGTCTGGCTCTTGCCTTAGCAAGTGGAAAATAATCGTCACAAAATTTAACCTTTGTAAGAAATAACTTAAGATCATTTTGATAATATATGAACAATAAGCTTGTAAAACTTTTTGCCTAAAAGATAAGGCTAAGATTTCAGTGTTTTTTTTTAAGTTTGGTAATTTTCGTTACTTTTGAACCAGAAGTTGTATTTCTTACAGTTTATCAAAAGAAAATACCTATTCTCTATTCTTTTTACTTAAAGTGGCATTTAATATCCCAGTTGGGTTTAACATACTAATGTTTTCAGTAAAGTAATTAGTGAATACATTCTCATTTTAAAAGATTCAAATGAAAAGGATGGGAAAGGACAAAGATAAGGCATCTGTAGATAGATGTCTGTGGTGGGGCATGGAGGGGGGCTTGTAATTTCAAATAGATAACCAGTGGAAGCCTGATTGACAAGTGACATTTGAGTAACAAACCTCAGAGATTCAAGAGTAAAACACTTATTACAGTTTTGGTTATTTTTGACATAGGAAATAATCAGTGCAACGTTCCAGCGTTCCTTCTGTTGAAAAAAAGGTTACAGCCATATTTTTGACTTACAAAAGTTCTTCTTTGATAGCCTTTTTTGTATTACAACTGGTCATTGTTTATGAATACTAATTAATGGTATTTTTAAACACTCCGCTATCTTTTACTTTCCTTAGTATTAGCTGTATGTTTATCTTCCTCTTTCTTCATCCCACCCACTCTCATTGCCTGTTTTATATTTCAGAATGGACAGTTAGGTTTTATTGGACTTTACATGCTTTCCTCTAGAGTAAAATGATGAGTTGGATACTGAGCTGGGATCCCCCCAAATGCCAAAGAGGTCTTTACTTTGGCCTTTAAAACCCTCTTTAGAGTTTTCTGTTCTTTTAAGGGGGTGTTTAATTGTTGATTTTGTTTTTATTAAGTTGGTTGATGGTGAGAAGGAAGAAGAGTTTAGCTGTTTGTTAGCCAGGCTTTCTGTTAATCCTTTTATTTTCACATTCCATTTCACCTCCTTCTGTGTACCTGCCAGTTTCTAATTTGATTACTATGGCTGCTACCAGTGCAAACGCTGTTTGATATATGTTCACTGTGTCTTCAGTCCATGCAATCTCTGTGTTCCAGGAATATGATAAAATTATTCTTGGCCAGTGATGACCTCTCTTCAGTGTCTGCATTTTCCATTTTGTATTTATTTACTGGCATTTTAATAGTGTTTTATAACAACAGAGAGACGAATGTGTACGTCAACGATGAATTCTTCCACAACCTTTCGTCAAGTCGCAAGTCCTATGAATTCACTCTTCTCAATATCTGCCCAGTTTTCATTTCTTTTTTTCTACTTCAGTTGCTTAGACACAGCCATTTCTTAGCTATATAATAATCTTACCTAATAACTCTCTTGAAGTGAAGTGAAGTTGCTCATTTTGTCCGACTCTTTGGCGACCCCATGGACTTTAACCTACCAGGCTCCTCTGTCCATGGGATTTTCCAAGCAAGATTACTGGAGTGGTTGCCATTTCCTTCTCCAGGGGATCTTCCCAACCCAGGGATCAAACCCAGGTCTCTTGCATTGTAGGCAGACGCTTTACCGTCTGAGCCACTAGGGAAGTTAGTAACTCTCTTACCGATCTTTAATTTTTGTCTTGAATACTTTCTCCCTAGTACAAATATGTGTCTCTCTTTCTAAAATGCACAGATCTAACTTGCTCCCCTGCAGCAATTTCGTTTCATGCTCAGGATAAAGGCCCTGTCTGAGATGACTACTGTTTCTGTCTGTGGCTGCTCCCCCCTCCATTTTCCTGTGCTTCTATCTCAGTAGTAATGATAGATCCTATAACTTGGCATACCTTCTCTTATTTTGTCTTTGGAGGCCACTGTTTCTGTGATGTAACTTTTGCCTGAAATATTGTGGCCTGCCTATGTTTGTGCCAAGTTTCCATCCCACACTTCATATGACCAGTTGTTAGACATCTTCAAGTTTCCGTAAGCCAGTTTCCTTGAAAGCCATCCTCTGATCTACAAAGTGGATTAGGTTTGGGTTAAGAACCTTTAATGCAATTTAAAATCACTGTGAGATATTGCCATGTGCTACCGTATTGGATACAATGAGGTAATTCCAAGTGTTGAAACAAATGTAGAAAAGCTTGAACTCTTATAAATAGGTGATAGGAATGTAAGTTGGTAGAATAGTTTTTAAAATCTTCATTTATCTGCTAAAGCTGAGCATATTCTTGTTCTTTGACTTAGTAACTTTACTAGTCACATATCTGAGAAAATTTATATATATGTGCATCAAAAGATATGTATGGGAAAGTTCATCACACACTATATGTAATTACCCAAGGCTGGAAATGATCTAAATGTTGAGCAGCAGTAGAATGAGTATGGTATATTTAAACCATTTATATAACTGGGAGAAAACATGTGTGTGGCTTTTGGAGTGTTGGTAATGTTCTGTTCTTTATCTCAATACGGTTTATTTGATATTTTATTGAGCTTTGTATACTCATGATTTGTGTCCTTTTATGTGTATGATTGTTTCAATACAAAGTTTAATTAAAATTTAAATTGGCAGGTCACTTCTGCTCCATGAATATTGTTAAAACATGTATGAAACATGAATGAAGTTATTTGTTAATGATAATAGAGAACATAATTGTTAAAAAAAAAAGGAAGATGTAGAGAGTGAATATAGTATTGGAAAGAAAAATATGCAGTAGATAAGTGCTTATATGCTTGTATGGAGTATATATGTACATACATGCTTGAATATGTAGGTGCTGTCTCTGGAAGAATACCCAAGATTATTGTGAGGGTTTGTAGGGGAAAGCATACAGGATGAGTGAGTTGCAGAGGAAAGTTAACTTTTTATCCTGTTTGGATAGCATACCATGATCATGTGATTCCTGTTTAGAAAGGTATTCAATTATTTGATTCGATTATTTGAAATAGCAGCAGCAGAGTTGTTCTAAGTTGTGATATTTCCATGCTTATTATAATAAATGTATGTAGACATGTTCACTCGGAGAAGGCAATGGCACCCCACTCCAGTACTCTTGTCTGGGAAATCCCATGGACGGAGGAGCCTGGTAGGCTAGTCCATGGGGTCGCGAAGAGTCAGACACGACTGAGTGACTTCACTTTCTCTTTTCACTTTCATGCACTGGAGAAGGAAATGGCAACCCATTCTAGTATTCTTGCCTGGAGAATCCCAGGGACAGGAGCCTGGTGGGCTGCCATCTATGGGGTCACATAGAGTTAGACACAACTGACGTGACTTAGCAGCAGCAGCAGCAGCAGACATGTTCACTAATGAATAAAGTGATATTGCAATGAGCTACTTAAAATACTTTATTTAAATTTGTATTGGACTAAATATGTTCAAATATTTAACAAACATTGTTCTAGAAATACTTTCATCCCTCTTTTATAATAGCTATAATAGTCGTGTAAATGTGTCCATGGTATTAAATATTTATCATATATTTCAAAATGTTGGATTTTAGTCACTTTAGCTAACATAAATTTATAGGTCATGTTTTATTTAATTACCATTTAGATGATGAAGTTTGACTAGGTGAGTGTGTGATCTCTTTGAGATTATACTATGTGATTTCCTAGCTATAGTATATATTATTTCAGTGAAATGAGCATCCCCTCACCTTTGTTGAGATATAATAGACATATACATTGTGTAAGTTTTAAGATACACAACTTACTTATTTGATTTATTTATGTTTTGTAAAATGATTACCAACACCACTTTAGCTAACAGGTCCAGAAAAAAATGTGACTTCATGAATTTGGGGGTCATATTTGCATAGGACCATGCTAAACTCTGTATTGTTTCAATATTGGTATGTGTGCTGCTAAAGGGAGCAGTGATCCTTCCTTATACATAAGTGTTCTTATTTCTTTGTGTTTGTCTTCCTTTTCATTTATCACTGTGCTTTTTTATATATATGCCTGTTCATCTGCCAGTACAACTTCTTCAAATGATAACGCAGCATAGAGGTGTTAGTTACCATTATATTTAACAGTTATTTGCCTTTATAAAGGTTTTTTGACCCCCAGATAAGGTAGAAAACAGTTATTTCCTTATCAGTGAATCTGTCAGAGAAATAATAGAAAAGACATAATGGTAATAAAGGCAGTCTTTTTGGAGCATTTAACATAGATTTAGTTGATATATTTCCTAAAAATACTGTATTTTCTCAATTCATGTATATTTTTTTCACTTTTTAAAATCTCACAAGATGTGTCTTATAAGTTGATCTGTCATGGTTCAATTAGCAATATCTTATTAGTTCTACATAAAAGGATAGTGCATTTTACCATTAATGATACATTAGAAATAATAACATGGATGGGAAAGATTATTTATATTTATCTTGAAGTATTCCTGAAAATTTTATGGCTGTGTACTGTGGTATACATCAGTTTCTGTTGTAAAAATTTTGGTTTCAAAAGTTACACTAGTATCAAAAAAAAAATTTGTATCTGAATGTTTGTCTTTTAGGATTTATTAGAAATAATAAGCTTTATAGGAGTTCTTTTGGATAATCTAGTAATTTCCTTTTAAGGTTTGCCGTTTGCCTTTTTTATGGAATGAATAATGTTAAAGTTTCATTGTTCTCTGAAAGTTTCTGTTTAAAACATTTTCTGAATCTGTCAGATTACATCATGTTGTTTTGAGAATAAATTATGTGGCATATCTATCTTGTTCAGCATTGGTCCCAAACCCTCAATAGCTGTTTTGAGGTAAATACTAGTATGATACTTGAATTGTAAACAAACAATATGTGGCTTATGGCAGGTGCTTAAAAGTGTATTCACTGAGTGAGTGTTAAATTTTTTTAAATCTGTATATGTTCTAGAAAAGAATTTAATACTGTAGCATGTAGCAAAGTATAAGTGAATATACCAGGAATGTTTCTAAAGTGCTTATGTTTTGATTTTTAGCGTGCTCAAGCGGTTCTTCAAGCTGTGACTGCGGTCCAGACAGCAAGTACTCCTCTTAGTGGCACCACAGTTAGTGAGAGTGCCGTGACTCCAGCCCAGAGTCCAGTGCTTAGAATAATTATTGACAATATGTATTATCCTGTAACACTTGATGTTCTTCACCAAGTAAGTTTAATTTAATTTCCATTTTATCTATAAAATGGAGAAATAATAATACAGTAGATATAATTTGTTTTGATTTTAATATTTTAACAGATATTTTCTAAGTTTGGTGCTGTATTGAAGATAATCACATTTACAAAAAATAACCAGTTTCAAGCTCTTCTCCAGTATGGCGATCCAGTAAACGCTCAACAAGCAAAACTAGTAAGTCTAGGTTTTTTTGAGAGAATAATTTTCAGTGGCAGATATATATACACACACATATGTATGTAATTAATATCAATATGATTTATTATTTTATATATTAATATTATGTCAGTAACTAATACTGACATAACTTAGCGGTACCATATAGCATTTTAGATGACACAGATTAGTGTCATAGAGATAGTATTAGAAAGTTTAGTATTTGTGATAAAAAGAAATGCTTATTTTTAACAGTTGTCATATTTGTAGTTATGTGTAATATAGGCTTATATTCTGCATTTTTGTTTTATTTAGGTCCAAATGCTTTGTGCTCTTGAGGATATAGCAGGATTATATTACACATGCATACCTATATAAGATTTTACATTTTCCAGTGGGAGTTACTTATTAGCTGTAAGGTACTTTGGCTGAAATATATCCGTACTCATGTGGCTCAGATGCTGTGATAAGCTCACAGTTGATTTCCAGTATTCTTTTTAAGTATTATTTTTAAAGATAGGTTTTTTCAGTACACTCTTGGTCTCCTTTTTATTCCAGTACGCTCTTGGTCTACTTTTTATTCCAATCACTTAACGTTTTTGTTCTTACATATGGAGGGTAAGAAACTATTCAAAGCAGTAAAATTTACTCATGTCATAGATACCTTTGAAAACTGCATACCAGTCTTTGTCTTACTTAAATCTTCCTTTGTCTCTTTAACTTCATGTGCTGTAGTATAATATTGTTATTTTTATTCCACTATTACAAAATTAAATATTTATTAAGTGTGTGTAAAGTGTTAGTCACTTAGTCATGTCCGACTGTTTGCAACTCCGTGGACTATAATAGCCTGCCCCAGGCTTTTCTGTCCATGGAATTCTCCTGGCAAGAATACTGGAGTGGTTAAACCTTTAAATTAGTGGTCTCCGCTTAAAATTGTCTTACTACCTCTTTTTTCTCTTTCACTCTTTTACTTTCAGATTGATTATGGTGCATTACTTCAGTGCTTCCTCCAGATCAAGATAGCTTGTTTGAAACCAGGCCATTTTTAACTACTGTTTCATTTCTGTTCTTAGAATCTCATTTGGGGAGCAGAAGTAGCTTCAGGTAGCAGAAAGACTTTACTAGTAATAATAGCATAATTGAAATGATTTACCAAGTGCTATTATCTCATTCTTTTTCTGACTAGTCTGTATTGTAAACTGAACAGGAATTTTTCCTGTTAGCAGATGCTAAGATTCAAAGAGGTAAATGATTTATAATGTACACATCTGTAAAGTAGACATTTTTTCAGTCTACTCTTCTCCAGTATATTTCTACTCAGTGGTTCCCAATTGCATGATCTAATCATATTTCCCTTTTCAGGAATAAGTTAGCAATTATAGGGTTATTTTTTCAAAAATAATTATCTTTCCTAACATGCTTCAGCCCTCCAACTTTGGAGATACTTTATATTTAAAGAGATACCAAAATAATTGTGGTTATGAGGTTTGCTTAATAGCAGACAGTCTAGAAGCCATGTTCTTGATGGCAATTTTCACAACTTCAAACAAATTTAAATATAGCGCACATTTTTCTTAATGTGAAATATTTTCTGTCATTCCCTTCTGATCCAGAGGAAGACTGTTTAGTAAAGGACCAGTGAAATGGAATTTGTTTCAAAATTGTATCTCATTTGGGCTATGTGATGGGGAAAGTAGTTTATATATACTTTTCAGTATTTAATAGGTTTTCATTTAACCAATCTTCTGCATAGAAAATAAGCATTAAACTACCGGCATTTGTGAATGTTTATATACACTCAGGTCTTCTCTACAAAAATCTACAAAGAGAGAATTACTTTGTTAAGCTTTTATTCTGATATCTGAGCTCACTATATTTCACTCATTGGTGAAGAGAAAAAGGAATCTATTTTCTAATCTCGCTTGTCCCATTATCTTGTAATCCAGACTCCTTTTAAAACCTATACTTGTGATGACTCCAGTATTTTTTCTTCATACCTTATCTGGACTATTGAGTATAGCCAGAGAATATCACATAATCTAACCAGTTGATACCAGTTTAAACTCATCAGCATTAACTACAAATAGGCCCTCTACTCTGCTTGCAAAGTCTTACCACGTTTCTTTAGTCAGCATGTTCTCCCGTTTTCCACAATTGTCTGTATCAGATAGAAATTTGTCTTTCTACCAAGTCGCTTTTCACTCTTAACGACCTTGCCTACTGCTTCTCAGAAAAAAATTAGAAACTGTCAGATGGAAACTCTTATCAGGTTTTCTCACAAAATATACTTAATACCCACACATTTCTTTCTTCTAGATATAAGGCATAGATATTTCTAAGACCAATAAACACCAGATACCACCCTCTTGTGCCTCTTAGGAGTCTTTGTACTGTTATCTCCCCTTTCCCTACTTATTGTAATTTGGTTTCAGCACCCATTTGCTCAACAGATTCTCCCCAGTGTCACCAGGGATCACTGGAGTAGCTAAATCTCAACAGAATTGTTCAGTCCTCTCTTACCTAACCTCTAGGTAACCTTTCACACTGAATCTGTCTTTCCCTTTCTTAAAATCCTTTTTTTCCCCTGGTCTTTAACACTTCTCACCTAGATATATCCCACCTCTCTGTTCATTATTTGTTATATCCCGCCCCTTCTTCTAGGGGGACCTCACCTGTTATACACAGCTTAGTTACACTTTGTGATTCTGACAGTACTCACATACCTTTATTTCTAGGTCACACATCTTCTAAGAGACCCAGGCTGGGACTGTGGAGCACCTTCAGACTTAGTGTGTTCAATTAAACTCCTGTCAACCCCACCACCACCACCACCAAAAATACTAAAATCTGCATTTCGTATACCATTCTCTAGGTATTGATCAGGTCAAAGTATCATCAATCCAAGAAACAAGACAGAAAACATTGAATCTTCCTTTCTTCCTCCTTTCAGCCTATCACCAAATCTTAAACTAATTTTAGATCCTAAATTTCTGTTCAGTCTATCCTTTTGTCTCCAACTCTTCTTGTCATCACCGTAGTCTAAGTTAGTGTTTTTCAAAGTGCTAGTCTCTAATGCTATAAGAAGCTTGTGCCAACATGCAGATTAGCTTACTTTTAGCTATAGTGTGTTTAGTGTCAATATTGATCGTAAATTCTGATGCAAACTTCTCTTCATGCAAGGTGAACTGGGCTGCTAGTCCATAACCACAGTTTGAATAGCGCTGATCTAAACCATCAAGCCATCTCTTAAATCTGTGCCTCATTGGCCTTCTAGTCTAAATCCAACACTGTTTGTTTTAAGAATGATCTCAACTTAAAAGTCATATTTCTTCCTTTCTCTGTACCCTTCAATGACTGATTTTTGTCCTTGGTATAAAAATTCTCTTTCTTTAACAGAGCCTATAAAAACTCTAAATCTTGCCTCTCCAGTCTCATCTTATATCTCTGTAACCATATTGGGCTTTTTTTTTTTTTTTTTAATTTTTTTTATTGTGGTAAAAATCACATAATATAAAAAATACTATTTTAACCATATTTAACTGTACAGTTCAGTGGCACTAAGCACATTCACATTGTTGTTCAACTTTCACCATCATCCATGCCCTGAATTTTCCACCTTCCTAAACTGAAACTCTGTCTCCATTAAACACTAACTCCCCAGTCCCTCTTCCCAACTTCCACTCCCCAGTCCCCTGGCATCTACTAGTGTACTTTCTGACTATGAATTGGAGTATTCTAGGTATCTCATAAATGGAATCAAACAGTATTTGTCTGCACCTAATGTGTATTGGACTTCTTTAAATTCTTGTGTATGCTGTATGTTCTTTGATCTCATAGGCTTACAACTTGCTATATTCTATGTACAGAAATACTTTTCTCTTCATCTCTTTATGACCAACTCCTCATTTCCCTCTTTCAAGTTTCAGTTTAGAAGTCTCTTCTCCAGAGAGGTCTTCTATAACCTTTCAGCTAGATTTGATCCCTTCTTTTCTTAGTTCTCACCACCACAGATCACATTTATAATTACTTATTAAGTGTCTGAATTCTGGAGAAGGAAATGGCAGCCAACTCCAGTATTCTTGCCTGGGAAATCCCATGGACAGAAGAGCCTGGTGGGCTGTAGTCCATGGGGTTGCGAAAGAGTTGGGCATGACTGAGCAACTAAACAAAAAAGTGTCTGTGTTATGTGTTGGACTATAAGCTGTATAAGAGTGGTTGTCATGTCTGCTTTGTTCTCTGCTGTATTCTTAGAACCCAGCACATTATAGGTATGAGGGCATTTTTTTCAACATGACACAACTTACCCGGCAGCTGGTGTGCTGTAGATCTCTTCCTACCTTTCAACCATCCATGTACATCTCAGTGTATGATAAAATGAGTCAGATCTAAACTTTGTAATTCAGTTGCTACATTTTTATGCTTGTTAAAACAGTAGAAATCATGTAAAATTTACAGGTAAGGAATAATAGTTTGGGAAGAGAATTTCAAGCCTGCTTCTCTACGTCTATAGTGATAGTTGTTCACATGATTGAGAGAATGAATAAATATCACCTATGCCTTGGGAATTCATTTAGCAGGCATAGTGTTTCTTTAGGTTTGGAGGGGAAGAGAACTTAGAGTGTTCTTTTAAAGTATGGTTCAGAACCTTCTTTTCGTATAGATTGCTTATAAAAAATGGGACTCTCAGGCTCCTCTGAGCTAACAGTTATAATCTTTGGGGTTGGAGCCCACTGCTCTGTTTAGTTTTTCAAGCCCTGGGAATCACTGCCATGTAAAGGGAGCTTGAGTGACATTGCCAACCAGACTCGTGCCATGTATTAGTTACGATCTTTGGCAATTACTTTCAGTTAATTGGAATTATTTCCCCCTAGCATTTTATTTTATAAGAGAATAGTAACTCAGGAAAAAAGCATCTTAAAAATGGAGTTTTATTAGTGAGGGTTGGAGGGGAAAATTTTAACCGTCTCCTGAATTTGTTCTGAGGTTCATGTATATTGCAGTCCAGTCTGTTTAAAAATCTCTGAAGTCAGGGGGACACATGTACACCCATGGCTAATTCATGTTTATGTATGGCAAAAAAATCACAATATTGTAAAGTAATGATCCTCCAATTAGTTAATTTTAGAAAAAACAACCCTCTTAAGTCAACCGAAAAGGTAATGTTACGTATATTGAGGTTGGCATTTAGGGAGGTAGTCTCCACCAGTAATCACCAATCGTTGTAAAAATAATAATTATCAAATAAAAAGTAAACTATTTTAAATGATCCTCACATTTATTAATGAAAAGGCCCTAATGCCTTTTTCAGAAATCTTTTTCAGTGTATTGGCAAACAAAAATATCATTCCCTTACTGTGGCTTTCTAGTTCAGTTTCTGTATTTTCAAGGTATAGAAAGTGAAGTTGCTCAGTTGTGTCCTACTCTTTATTACCCCGTGGACTATAGCCTACCAGGCTCCTCCCTCCGTGGGATTCTGCAGGCAAGAGTACTGGAGTGGGTTGCCATTTCCTTCTCCAGGGGATCTTCCCGACCCAGGGATCAAACCCAGGTCTACCACATTGCAGGCAGGCGCTTTAACCTCTAAGCCACCAGGGAAGCCCTCAAGGTATAGAAGTAGACTCCTTTTCATCTGTATCTTTAAAAATTATTTTTTTATACAACCCTGAAATCTACTTTTATTAGGAATATGTGCAGTTGACACTGCACAGTGACACTGTGTCTTTTGGAAATCCTATCATTAATGATTCCTTCCAGAAGAGTATATTTCATTAAATTTCATTAGTGGCTTTTCCTATTTTTAATCCATATGCAGTGTTTCATTGTGTTGTTAATTATGCATTCTGTATTTAACATCTTTACTGAGTTTATCATGTTTTTGACATAAATGTTATATTTACTATGAAGATATTTTTTCCTGATTGTTTTCATGTACTTTCCAAACTTTCCCTTTGCATAGATACATTTGGGAGGCTTTTTTGCAAATTAACTTGGGCTTTTGCTGTCAGAAATCTTTGCTCCAGCAAGATCACTACAATCTTGATTGCTGAACACTGACTGACTTGTGTGCTACTGTTATTTCCTGGAAGTTGGCAAATAACAATGAGCTTAAAGTGAGCTTGCATATGTAGTTTAATTTGATTTTTCTTCTTACTTCACTTGTTGTCACTTTACCTCAGCCAACTATTGAAAATGCCTGGATTTCTATTATCATGTATCCTTAGCTCTTTTTCCTCTCCCCTGTTGCTAATACACATATTGTTTCCTGATTTCTCTAGCTCTTGTATCTAAGGTACAGTTTTGTGTATGCCTTGTGTGTATTCCTTGTATGTATCTTAGGTATATCTGTGTATAATACCTACATAAAGGGTTTTTTTTTTTTTCGGTTAAAGGTTTCTAGATGGCTTTCAAGCAGTTAGCATATTCTTTGTAGATATTTGGCAGTCAACCTCTTTGATAGAACTTGGCCCCAAAGAAACTCTGCTTGTTTTAAAATTAGTCATTTTGCATCAGTATCTTACTTCTTGGGTTAATTGAGGTACTGTGATCCAAAGCCAGGTCTGTTCTTCCAGTATATCAGATTTTTTATATATTATTGAAATAGTCACCTAAGAGTGAATTTTGACGTTCATATATAAGGTAGAGACAGATCTATTACGTGGCTCACCATTTCCCCTATAGGAATGAGTAAATGAAGACCTGTTTTCAGTGCTTTGTTTGCTTTTACAGCAGAGTACTGAATTAATTACTTATTAAGTATTGAATAAGAATTAATTACTTATGAAGTATTGAATTAATACTTACATTACTCTGCCTGAGAGTGTTGATACTTCCCATTCTCACGTGATGATAGGTGCTTTCCCTGATTCAAATAGAATTCAAATCCTGATGTGTATGTAGTTCCTTTATGTGAATATAGAAATGGGTAAACTTGTGTTGAATTGTGTTTTTAAGTTAGCTCTTAGCTTGGTAAATATATTCACTTAAATCTTAATTTTGTATGTTAAAGGAAAGGGTTTTCCTCTTTTCACTGAGTGGGAATATTTTAAATATAATATTTTAACTATAAACTTTATATACAAAGCAGCTATTGAGGTTTCCTTTTTCCATAGCGGAACACTCTTGACCATTCTTAAGTCTGTTTCAGTTACGTTCCTTCTCCAATAATACAGCCATTACAATAGTCATATTGAAGTAATATAAAAATTCTCTTTCAAACATCAAGTGTGAAAAATGTGTTTGTCTACTATTAATATAGTTCTATATTTATACACCTAGTAGGTCTTGGTCTACATCGTATCAGGCTTGATCTGTTTATGTATTGTTACCCGAAGAATTTTTGTTTTATTTTTGAAGTGAATTAGAGCTAAACATGTTCTTCATTTCTGAATTGTTACTTTATACAGAAAATGTTTATTTTTCTAATAAAAAATCAACAATATATTCCCCTGTTCTCTAGTTTGTTCCAGGCTTCTGTCTAGCTGGAGTATAAATGGCAATTATATAGGAAGAGAAAAAAACATAACAGCAGCATATTTTTTTAATATGCTTGATATGCCTTTTTCTATGCTTTATAATTCATGATACACTTGCACACATGTGGTCTTTTATCTAATCCTTACAATAATCCTGCAAGGAAGCATGGCAGCCATTGTCGTCTGTCTTCCAGATTCTGAGATTAGAAAAGATTAAATAACTTGTTCAAGGTGACCTAATTGAGTGGTCTTTCAATTCTAGAGCATAAGTATTACCATCCAGCAACAAATATGTGTGTAATAAACTTTAAACTATTGTGCAAAGTATTGATATTACAGTGCTACTTTGGCAGGATGAACTATATTTGTGAACTTCGTTTTTTTTAATTAAAATATTTGCAGGTTTTTGAAATTAAAAGTATATTAGCATATATATTTAACTGGTTATATTTTATATTTAAGTAGCACTTTCTATTTAAAGACAGTAGTATTTGTGGGAAACAATATACATACAGCTAGTGTAGCAAAGAAGAGTATCTAATTTGATCCCTTTTCTGGCAACTTTTATTATGTGCAGCTTTTCATTGTTGAGTTTGTACTTTTTCTAATTTTTATCTCTTAAAATTGCTGATACACTTTATTCACTTTTACAGGCCCTAGATGGTCAGAATATTTATAATGCTTGCTGTACTCTAAGGATTGATTTTTCCAAACTTGTGAATTTGAATGTAAAATACAACAATGATAAAAGTAGGGATTATACTCGACCTGATCTTCCATCTGGGGATGGACAGCCTGCATTGGACCCAGCTATAGCTGCAGCATTTGCCAAGGAGACATCTCTCTTAGGTATGATTTTTATTGTCTGTACCACTTCCGCCAAATGGGCAAGTGCCCCAAACTCCAGTAAGTATAATGAATCTCCCATTTTGAAATTTAAGAAATTATGTTAGATTTCCCCCCCCCCCCTCAGGTAAGAATGTATATGAATACTGTTGGAAGAAAAACATAAATTCATAAGTATAATTAAAGTTGTGTCACCATTCCTTTCACCTATCTTATCTTCTCTCCCAAAATAGAAGAGGAAAAGCTCTAATGAAAAAATACTGTTGAGTTCTTAATAAAACATTTACACTTTAAAGTCATGCTATCTAGAGGCCATTGTGCATATTCAGTCTTAATTGTTTCAGATAGATTGGTAAACCAGTCTGATTGTTTCAGTTTAGCCCTGCACAAAAAACCCAGAAAGTTAACAGAGGAAGCATATAATGGGAGTAGGTGTATGGATTTTTCAAAGCATATTGTAGTCTTAAAACACAGTTTTAACTAGAATTTTATAAAAAATTTATTTTGGTGTTTATTTCCATTTTGTCTTAGTTATTATATTTCACCTCATTCAGCAATGGGTTTGACCCACCTAATAAAAAACCACAAATATTTGCAACTAATAGTTGACAGAGTCAGGATGAAGAAAAAATAACAGAAAATGTTTTGTAAGTAAAATAAGTGATTTATAACTTCAGGTGAAATTTTAGTTTCTTTTTGATGTATTCAGGAAATTCTTGGTTTCTGAAGTTTGTAAGATTATCATTAAATGAATGTTTCTGGACATATGGAACCTAAGATTGATGAATCGCAAACTTGTTCTTACTGTTTATCTTATTGCTGTTACTCATTTGCTAAGTATTGTCCAACTCTTTGTGATCCCATGGACTGTAGCATGCCAGGCTCCTCTGTCCTCCACTGTCTCCCAGAGTTTGATGAATATAAGCTGAGATTATATTCATTAATTTAAAAAGAAAAAGCATTAAAATAAAATAATTTTTAGAAATACTTATTTAGTGTGGATATATAACATGTGTTATCCATTTATAAATATGTTATATAAGTGATACATCATCTATGAACAGAGAGACACTAATGCACAAGAGAAGCATTTGCTATTTGAAATTAATTCTGATAATACTAGACAAAACTGACCCCTTATTCTGATTGTCTAATACAACTTGCAGAAGTTATAGCAGTTTATCATCATAATGAATTCTTTAGGTTGATAACATTCTTTCCTGAGAGAATCTCTATCAGTATGTGGGCTTAGTTTAAAGCTTTATTTCCTCAACTTGGCTTGTAAGTAAATAATACTAACTATTTTATGGTGTACCATTTTTTTAAAGTCTAGAATGAAACAGTAATGAATGATACATGGCCTTTGCTTATAATTGTTACTATGAATTCTTAATTTTTTTACTGATAGAACTTATAGAAAAGACAAAAATCAGCATTTATTGAATAGCTTCTAGATCCCAGGGGTTCTGCAAGGTACTTGGCAGATACATTATGTAATTCTTAAAATAACCAAAGTAGAAGATGATGTGAAGATATTATCGTGTTCCTAAGAAGTTTAAAATTTTATGTTCAACTCATTAAAGAAACAATGGTAAAAGACTGAGAAATTTCAGCTAGTTTCAAACATAGGACTTTCTGAGACATACTTCCTTGGACCCTAAGAGCTATGTGTATTTGCCCATTGGAAGGGGTAGTTGATGAATTCATGTATGTTTTTTGGATTCTGGGTAGAGTCATGGATTTGTCTATGGAATTTATCATTTTTCTTGTAATGACCTTCATGGAATTCTTTTTTAAAGTAATAAGAAATAAGAAATCTTTCTCATAAAAGATTAGACAGTCTTGGCATAACTAACTTTTGTCTTATTCAGTGCTTATATCATTTCTCAAGTGTTCTACATTTTTGCATTAAAAGAATGTGAGTAAAGTTGCTCAGTTTTTAGTAAATTAATTTGGTGTCTTCTTGCTGCTCTGTCTTGAAGATTTCAATATAATATTCTGGCATACCTTGTTTCAGTGTGCTTCACAGATACTGTGTTCTTTTACAGATTGAAGGTTTGTGGCAGCCCAGCATTGTCAGATGATAGCATTTTTTTAGCAATAAAGTATTTTGTAATAATGGTATATACTTTTTTAAAACATAATACCTTTTGCACACTTAAACTACCATATAGTGTCAACATAGAAAAATATTTTGGGGTGAAAATATGTGAATTCATCTTCCTTTATTAAATGACTTCATTGTTTACATGTTTTAATGGTTTTCACTGGGATTTTTTAAATTTTAAATATCCTCAAATAGTTTTTGAAAGGTGAGTTATAAATTCTAAAAATCAAATAAAGGAATTTATTTATAATTCATAAGAGATAACTACATATATTTTGATATATTTTTTCTTGTTATGTAAATACATATTTGTAAAAAACTAAAATCACACTATTTGCAGTTTTGTGTTTGTCATTTTATTGAGGTGTTTGTTTTTTTTTTTTTTTTGAAAAACAGTAATTACAATAGCAAGATAGCCTGCTAATGGATATATAATACTTTTGGATTTATGTTGGACATTTAGTTTCCCTTCATACTTTTCATTAATATAAATGGCATTGTGACCACCAATACCTGTATGTAACGTTTTTGTCCTTTATTTACTTAGACTAGATTATAGAACTAGAATCATTGTGTCAAAGAAATGTTAAAGCCTTGTGATTCTTGTGTCAAATTTCTTTCCAGAATGGTGATAATTAATTTAACATACATGGTATATGAGGCTGGCTATTCGACTTTTTCCTGTTCAGCATTGAGTATTAATACTTTTATTTGCTAGGGTATTAATAAGGATGTCAGATTATTTTAATTTTTACCATTTTATGAACTAGTTTATAATTTCTAAATGTTCATGAGATATTTACAAGTCTGAATTGGTTGTGTGGATTCTTTCTTTCGGAATATACAACACATGTTAAATGTATATTAAGGATATTTTGATCATATTTTATGAGATAAGCATTCAGCTTTATTCTGTTGCTGTAGATTGGCCGGTTATGGAAAAAGATGTTTTAAAATAATTCATCATAATCCAAACATTTCCATTTATAGGACATTAAGGTAACTTTTTTTGTACCCCCGCCCCCTTCACTCACCTTTGGTGGATAGCATAATCTTTATGAAGAATTACTTACTATTTTACTTTGTAAAGTAGTCAGCAGACACTGTAGTGACTAGTGACATGCAATATTGCTTTAGTAAGGTCATACCTTCTGGAATGGTGACTAAATTTTTTTCTCTGTTTATTTGCTTTGATTGGTATCAGTCAGGTGACTTCAGATTACAACAAACTAATATTGATAGGATCCATTTTCAGCTTGAGTCTTTCTTAAGCAGTACTTGTTCAAAGTGAAATAATTTATAGGTATCCCTATATTTAAAAAATTCTGTAAGAACACAGATAGAAAAGAAAGTGAGTGAAGTCACTCAGTCGTATCCAACTCTTTGCGACCCCATGGACTGTAGCCCACCAGGCTCCTCCGTCCATAGGATTTTCCAGGCTAGAGTACTGTAGTGGGTTGCCATTTCCTTCTCCAGGGGAATCTTCCCAACCCAGAGATCGAACCTGAGTCTCTCACATTGTAGGCAGCTGCTTTACCGCCTGAGCCACCAGGGAAACAGATAAGTAGGTGATAATTCTTTTCTGCTAAATATTTAAGGGGATTCACTTTATTTTGTATCATTTTTGTATCTAAGCAGTTGACTGAGTTTAGTCATTTTGAAATCAATATTATAAATTTTAATTGGTTTATTTTACACAGTAAGTTTTGAAAACTAGTATTTATGTGTGGCTTCTCTGCTTCTTTCTTTCAGTTAGGAATCACTGTGTCGTCACAAACGCAGTTTAAGAATGGAGATGAGTGCTTTGTAATTAGTTAGAAATCTGATGTTTAAATACATAATCACAAACCTGGCAGACTATTAGTTATTCATATTCTACATCAAAGAACCAGGTGACCAAAAATCCTTGAGATTATAAATTGAGATGTTGTTATAATGATCATTTTGTCATGTTTAAGAAGTGTAGTTAATTTATTAAGGGGTGGATCACTGTTAGAAAATTGCTAAAAATAATTTTTCATGATCATGCTATCTACATTTTAAAAATTAATGCAGTTAATACGTTCCAAGAATACTTTAGAGCCTTCTGTGAGCAGCCATTCTCATCATATAGTTTTAAAAGAAAAGCAAACTTTGTATAAGATATTTTGATGTTAAGATAATTGATGATTGAGAATAGATATAACAACCATCTAGGTAAATCTGTAACCCTTATAGATCTGTGCTTCTCTGTTTTCCTTCACATCAAAGTCACCAGGCCCTACCCTAGACTGAAAATCACTACAAGTGGGGTTCCATGCATTTGTAATTGTTTAAGATTCCAAGATGGTTTTTCTGTGTAGTGGGTGTTGAGCATTACTGCTATAGAGAAAGTATGTAATATTTTAGATGCTTTATTTTAGCTTTTTAGCACAGTTATTAGTGTTCTTATAAAAACATTCTTCATAGCTATTGACCCACTATTTTAATACTTTTCTTTTATTCATGCCTTGTAACTCTGCTTTGATAGAGTTCCACTGATAGATGTTCAGTTTAACTGTTAAATTGAATTTACTTTTCTTTTCTTTTCTACATGTTTATGATATATAAAATTAACAAGCGAACTTGTTTTTAAAGTATTTTTTTGAAACTTAATATTTTAAAACTTTAAATGACCTGTGAATGCTTTTTTTTGAATGGGTTATTTACATGGTGATTTTTTAAAAAAGCTTTTATTAAAGTTTTATCATATACTGATGTAATAAACCCTATATATTCATCATCTCAATTCACTAGTTTCCACACTTGTTATATCTGTTCATTTTTTCTGTTACATTTTAAAGCAAATCCTCAACATTATGTCATCTCAAACATTTCCATAATTTCTCTAAATTAATGACATTTTCTTACCAACCATACCTGGATGGAAATCAATTAAAATCTGATCATAAAACTTACCAAAATTGAGAATGGTCTCTTAATGTTGAATACCCAGTTCATCTTGAATTTCCCCAATTGTCTCCAAAAATGTTTTTTAAGGGTTGATTTGTTCAGAATAGGATCTTTTCAAGAGCCACATATGGCATTTGTTAGCTATGTCTCCTGAGTGTCTGTTATTCTGAAGATTATTAATATAGAGATTATTTTTATATAGAGGTAATTAAAGTCCTCTCCTTCCACCCAACCCTCAGTTTCATTGACTTATTTATTATAGAAACCTAGTTATATCCTTTTAGAAAATGCCACAGTCTGGATTGGTCGGGTTATTCCCTTTTATAGTAGCATTAGCTTGTTCTTCAGTCCACTGCATCTTTTGTATAAGTAAGAAACTAGCTCCAAAAGCTTGATGAGATTCAGATTCTGTTACTTACATGTTCCTTGTGATCTCAGTTGGAAGCATAAAATATATGGTTGGGTCACTTTTAGTGATTTTAGTGATGCTTTAAGATTGTGGTTTCAGGTGGTGACATTCTGTTCATTCCATTTTATTTTTCTACTAATGGTTTTAGTATCGACTAATGGCTGCTGCCTTTATTTCATTTGGAGGTTGCAAATTTTGGATTTTTCTTCTGATTTAAACATTTCTTCTATAATAATTTGTTGAAAGTGTTTATTGTTCCTTTGTCAACTTAGGGCTCTTTATGGTTTGTGCAGGACAGTTAGTAAGTTCTTGAATTTATTTACTAATTTTTAGTGGAAGAAGTTATGTCCAGCTTTTGTTTTTAGTTTATTATGTATGAGTGGGTACAGACTAGATTCTTCCCTACTTCTGCTTTAAACTTGAAACTCTTGATTACTTCCAGATTTTGATAGCCCTAGAGTGGTTTGAGATGGTGACCTTACCCTAGAAGTGAGTGTTTTTAAATTTATTTATATTATTATTATTTGGTCTTAATGGCCCCAAAATGGAAGAGGACTAAAGAGTTAAAGGACTAAAGAGAGCTATTCAAATTTAGGTATATTTATCTCAAACAAGAATTCATCCCATAAAATAACCAGGAAGCATAAAAACTTTTTTCGTGAAACCTAATGGACTAAAATCACTTCTCTCTTAAAACTAACTGTGGTGGTGGAGGGGCGGGGGGGAGCCCTCCACCAGTGTGTTACTAATTCAGTCAAAAAGTTAGCATCTTTTTCCTTGTATCCATATGTATGTTTGCTCTGTGTCTTTTTATTCCTTTTGTAATATGATTCCGTAGACATGCAGTAAAAAACATCTTCTGTGAAAACATTACTCTCTCATGTATCCCATTACAATAGAGTGATGGGGGCAGGGAACTACAAAATTGGAGATTAGTATTGAGCTAATAGAGCAGTAATTGAATATTGTCTTAACAAATATATTTAAGTGCTGCCTGTGATTTTCCTTTTGTGTACGTGTTTTACAAAATAAAATATATTTAGTGTTGTTTGTAGATACTTTGTAATAAATTTAAGTTGTTTATGGTTTCAGTATCCTCCAAAGGTGAATGTTATTTGGAAATTCTTGTTTGTTTCAGTGTTTTTACCGAACCATTCAATAGCACCAGAGCTTAGAAAGAATAAAATTGCCACTTGGTATATTGTAAGGCCACTTACAGTTCATCTTTGTGATATAGGTAAATAAATACTTTTGAGAAGGAAATGGCAATCCACTCCAGTATTCTTGCCTGGAGAATTCCATGGACAGAGGAGCCTGGCGGGCTGTAGCCCACAGGGTCTCAAACAGTCTGACACGACTGAAGGACTCACACTTTCTAGAAAGAAATGCTGGTGAAAAAGGAGTCTTAAAAATACACATATACCAGTTTCTACGGAGTGATGTTTTTTGGATGATTGGTATTGATAAGAAGGGGTTAGCTTTTTTCCTACCACTGTTTTCTCTCTCTATAAAAGTTTGGCTCCACTATCAAAGTGCCTTAGGGAGATCCTTTTGGGGATAGTTCCTACCACAGGAATATCTTTTCAGAAAAGTAGTTTAAAAGTAATTATTTAAATTCCACCTTTGTTGCTTACAATTCTTCATTTCATATGTTTTGAGGCAAAAGCATTTAAAATATTGTGCTTTAGAATGGAATTGTCCCAATCTCAGGAACCAAAAGGTTGATGCATATGGATATTGATAATAGCCTATCATTTATTGAGTATACGCCAGTGCATCATTCTTAACCCTCTTGTGAGTTAATCCTCACCATTCCTAAATGAATTTATCGTTATTGCCCGCATTTTATAGATTTAGAGACTGGAGCACAAATTGATTAGCAGTTTGCTCCAATTCCCATCATTAGTGAGGGCCTGAGCCAGCCAGGCAGTGTGGCTCCAACAATCTGTACTTCTAATAAACATTTAAATGAAATGCGCTACAGATTAGCTAAGCCTTTTAGCCTGCCTTTTTTCCCCCTATGGAGTTCATGTAGAATAATGTCATGCATATAGTAAATTGGTAAGCCTGTAGTTTTAATTTCCTTCTTTTTATATATAGTGAGATATTTTCTGTTGCCATGACAGATTTTTTGTTGCCAAGTCCATCCAGTGTTTAACCTGGTTATTTCATGATTACAAAACCAAATATGAGTATTACTCATATACCTACTCTATAATTGGATCCAGAATAGGAGCTGTGTGCCTGTGTATTTATATATATGGGATCATTCATATACATACGATATATGTAAACCTATATATATGGTCATTCATATACATGTGTATATTATATGATAGTAAACTGAATTTATATTTTCATTTTTTCACAAAATATACATTAAAATTTACATACCAAAATCTTAAACTTAGCAAAATCCTAATCTATAATATTCCATTATAAGACTAATTATAGCAAAGACAGTTATGGCCAGAAAATCACACCAAATAATTGATTTACTGCAGTCACATTTGAAAGCTCCAAGAGACCAAAATAATTACTCACAAATAAAACATCCTAGAAATATTTCCTGGAAGTACTGAACCACACCCATTTTAAAGTATATCACTGAATCTCAAACTAACAAAAGTTTTTAGAAACTACATAATTTAAAAGCCAGTATTTTATAATTTTCAACATAAATCAGAATTTTTTCATCCAAAGTTCATGAAAATACCTATCCAATAACTTTGATTTTCTCATTTTATTTCTGTTTTAACATCTAAGAGTTTAGAAACCGTAGTTGAGCTTGCCTACTTTTTCATGTGTGCATTTTTAGAAAACGTTGAGTTCTTTAGATTATTAAACTATCCTCTATTTTTCTATGGCTGAATTTAAAAAAAAATTTTTGTTTTTTCAGTTTTTAAAATACCTCTTCTAAAAAGGAAGTTGCAAGAGCTGAAGTTGAATTGTTCATTTTTAAATTTGGATAAAATTTTCACTTGTGAATCACAAATTAACTTGAAGCAGTGACCTTTAAAGAGTTTAATTCTTTTAGTATATTTTAAATAATGCTTGAATTAACGTTTTAAATCTTGAAGTTTTTTTTTTTTTTGTCTTCTGAGCAAATGAAATGGTAATAGCATACTTTGAAGATACAATGGGCTGTAAACATTAGGAGAAAAACATTAATGCATCAGTTGGCATTTACTTATGCACCAGCACTCTCAAATGGAATAAACTCCTAACTATAGGACTAAAATGTTAATTCATAGGCTGCTTTTTAACTATCTTGGATGCAAATTTTCATTCCCATGTTCCTAATGGGTGATAATATAGTCTTTGCTTAACTGATTTTGTTATGGTCATTGATTATGTTGTTCTCAGCTGTAGCTTTAAGGAATTTCTTTTATTAATCCCGTGTTTACCTTCTCCTTTTCCGTGATAGCCTGTCACATATTTGAAAACATTTTTCCTATTTATTCTGGCTCAATATTTTTAAAACTAAACAGCCTGAGTTCAGTGGTAATCAACTTCGAAGGCCTTTGGATGTAGAAGATAATTCTAAATTAAATCAGATGGTAAATTTAATCTTAAAAAATTTTTGCTTTTAAGAGTTGACAATTATGTATATGTGGTACGACTAAAAGAAAAGCCTTCTGAAGTATATTACTGCTATCTCTGCAGTTAGTAGAAGAAAAAGTATGTATTTGTGACCAAGTATGAAATGCGCCTCTTATCTGAAGGAGGTAAATATTATGCAGAAGGTTTTGACTCTCTAAAGATGCACCAAGAAAACAATAGATATATATAGGAAATTTCATTTAGATTTTTTGTGTGAGTTCTTCCTAGCTTCATATTTCTCTTTTCATTTGTCAATATTTCTTTTTCCTGTTAATTTTAAAATGGTATTTTATCTCCTAGTCTTCCTTTCCTTTTTTGCCCCCTTGTGAATTTTTCTTACCCTTCTTAAGTAATTGCACTGAGCTTTTCACATTCCTAGAAGGATTCTGCCTCAACTCAGTAGCATCCTGCTTAATTCATTTGTTGCATTTTTGATGGTTTTAGCACTGTGCTGGGTACTATAGGGTCTCAGAAAAATTGCACAATTGCTGTGCTTATAATCTGGCAGCAAGTATCTGACTATATATCTATTATGAGGCAAACTGAAATATGTAATAGTTATTATAGTATTAGAGTATAATCAAATGGGTACTTTATCATCCAAAGGAGAGAGTTGAAGCACATTGTAGGCCAAAAGCCATTTGATTGGGATAAAAAGACAGGATTTATTTATTTTTACTTGTTTTTTTTTTTTTTCTCAGCTATGCCAAGTCTTCATTGCTGTGTGAGGGCTTTCTCCAGTTGCAGTGAGTGAGGGCTACTCTTCATCGTAGTGTGCGACTTCTCCTTAGGGTGGCTTCTCTTGTTGTGGCGCATGGGCTCTAAAGTTCAGGCTCAGTAGTTGGGGTTCACAGACTTAGTTGCTCTGCAACATGTGGGATCTTCCCAGACCAGATATTGAACCCGTGTCCCCTGCATTGGCAGGCAGATTCTTAACCACTGGACCACCAGGGAAGTCCAGAAGAAAGGATTTTGAAAACACTACATGAGCAGATGTGATGAAGAATATATCTTGCATATTTAGGAAGTGACAAGTATTCACTTGTGAATGAGGCATAGAGGCATAGGAAAACATGAAAGGCAGTGAGGAGAAAAAGCATTAAGTTTGGGACAGGATCTATCCTAAGGAGTATACTGGAGACTATTAGTCTAAGTAAGATAAAATTGTGAATCTATACTAGGGATAGAAATGAGAGTGGAAAGAAAGAAACATGAGGAAAATTAAACATAAAAGTAGTAAGACTTAGAATTTATGATATGATGGCTCACTAGGAGTTAAACTTGAGAAGTACCTAGACAGTAGGAAATTCATTCCTAGGACTTAGGAAAGAGTTCTTTGCTGTTGAGAATTTAAAAGGCCAGAGGATTGATACTTGAAACTTTGGTTTAAAGAGATTGGATCAGACAGAGGGCTTGAGGATGGGGAGAAATTGGATAAAGGTGGACCAAACAATACAAACGTCTGGTTATAGGATAAATAAGTACTAGGGTTATAAAGTATTACATGATAAATATAATTTACATTGCTATATGTTATATATGAAAGTTAGAGTAAATCCTAAGAGTTCTCATTACAGGAGAAAGATTTTTTTCCTGTTGTTTTTATTTGTGAGATGATGATGTTCACTATACTTAACTGTGGTGATCATCTCATGGTGTATGAGTCAAATCATTATGCTGTCGGTACACCTTAAATTTATACAGTGCTATGTGTCCATTATCTCTCGATAAAACTGAAAAAAAAAAAAAAAAAAAGAAAACAACTTTAGTCTAAGATTCCCAAGTGTAAAAGAGCAGGAGGGCTAAAGTCTTAAAACTTAAAGCAGGGTACATTTATGTTGTGGGAAAAGTAAAGAAGCAAGAGATCAAAGGATAAAATAAGATTAAAATTAGAAGTGCTTTTTCAGTTTAGCAGTGACCATAAAGTTTATTCTTATTCATAAGAATGGGTATAAATCAAATTATAATGAATTAGGAATATAAATATGATAAAATATTTACTCTTTGAAGTAACACACTCTTGGAAGGAAGGAGAAATGGGATGGTAGTTGAAAAGCAAGGAAGTATGCATAATCATTTCGAGGGTAGGCTCAAAATCCAGACATCCTCGATTCAAAATCTGGCTCAGCTTTGCTGTCTTAGATTTTGCATTAGTCATGGATATGATAGTAATATCATATTCTAAGGCTAGTGTTGTGAGGATTAAATGTGTTAATGCATACAGAGAACTTTTCACAATACCTGACATATAATGAGTGCTAATTTCATATTAGCTAGTATTTGTTTTGAAGGCTAGCTTAAATCCTAGAATTGATGGTAGTAGAATGGATTGAGAATAGTGGAAGTGTTGGGGCAAAATATATAGAAAATTTTTAGGACCATTGTAAGAACTAAAAGGAACTTCTGTCAAGCTCACATAGAAATTTAGGAGCAGAGTTGGAGCCAGAACTGAAGTTGTCAGTTTTTTACAGTCTGTATTCTTTCTTCTCACCATTTGTATCTTTATAAAGAAAGGGGAACAGATGAAAGAAGGGAGAAGTTGTGAATTGGTTGAACATTTTGAGGGAATTCTCATCTCAGTCTTCCAAGATATTTGCTGAACATAAGAATGAGGGTCAGGTACAGGAGTCTAGTGGATTTTTAGGGAATTCTTGAAAACAGACTAGTAAATCAGCTAATGTTGAATAACAAAATGTGGACTCAGTTGCTTTTTGAGTGTGTGTGTGTTTTCACTTTAATATTTTACAAACCCGGCTGAAGGCATGTCCACAATATAAGATTTAATTTATCCAAGCCTGGCATAGTAGAGCATTAACAGATTAGTAGCAAGTAAGCCAAAATGCTCCAGCTACATAGTAAAGTCTAATCAAGGGAGAATAGAAAGGGAAGTGGATTTATCATATAGTCTAAAAATGGCTTAAGTGGTTGGTATAGAAGTAGAATCAAGAAGATGGAAGAATGAAGTCAGGAAAGAGGATTTAAATGTTAGCAATGAATGGTGAAAGAAGAAAGTCAAAGATGTAGCAGAAGAAGCTGATAAAATAGATTGATATAGTAAAATCAAGGTAGAAGGAATCATGGGACCAGCATGTCAGATTGCAGGATGACAAGAGCTGAGCGAGGAGAAGGAAATAAGGTGTGAAAGTCTTTATGTCATGAGAAACAATATCCCAGTGACTGACTGTTTTGATGAGAGATGTTTACATGATATTAACATCAAAGGCATTCTAATTGGTGGTAGTAGAACAGCACTGGAAAGTAATATTGGATGGTGGGATAGTAGGATGAATAATGCATCCCTTATTTCCCTTGGAGAAGAGTTTAGGGAGATAAAAATGAGGGTTATAAGAGAAGTTTCATTAGGATCAAGCAAACTTTTAGTTAAATGTTTTCTCTGAGGAACATATTGAATAAAAGTGAAATTGTTAATGACAGAAAAGAAAAATGGGTTCTAGAGGGTAAAATAGAAATTGAAGGGAAAGTTGGTGGGAGAGGAGGAATGGGTTGTTTGAGGAAAGAATAGCAGTTGTCATTCTTGTCAAAGGTAAAATTTTTATTTTCAAATCAGGAAATATATTGTAAAAACTGCCCTCCCCACCCAGGACCCTATACTATATGAATTAGGATAAACCTCAAAGGTCCTACCACCCAGTCCTCTGTTGAGTCATATGTGAGAATAACAGTCAACAGATAGATATCTTGAACAGGGCAAAGAAGTATAAGATCAAAAGATGATGGTATAATTGACATTGGATGGAAGTTTTAGAATAGGAAATGAAAGGATAAAACAAATTATGTATCTTTAAAAAGCATAGACAAAACTGCCATAGTCAAGAGGAGCCTTAAGGAGACATGACTAAATTTAATCATAGCATCCTGAAATAAAAGATATGAATGCATTCTGTGCTCAGTCATGTCCGACTCTTTACAACCCCATGGAGTGTAGCCCACCAAGCTCCTTTGTCCATGGAGTTTTCCAGGCAAGAATACTGGAGTGGGTTTGCCATTTCTTTCTCCAGGGGATCTTCCCAACCCAGAGATCAAACCCGTGTCTCCTGCTTTGGCAGGCAGATTCTTTACCACTGCGCCACCTGGGAAGCCAGGAAAAGAGGACATTAGATACAAATTAAGGAAGTCTGAATACTTTATGAACTTTAATAACAACATATTAATACTGGCTGATGAATTGTAGCAAGTATATCATACTACTGCAAGATGTTAATGGGGGGAAAGGGGTGCCCGGGTTATAGGAACTTTGGAGAATGTTTAATTTTTCTACAAATCTAACTGTTCTAAAATAAGCTTATTAAAAATTATAGATGAAATTGGCAAGTGGTTTAAGAGAAGTTATCAAAAACAGTTTAATTCTTTCTTCTGTTGTGATGGACAAGGAATGTCTGTGTGCCTCAGCAGAATGTGACCTGAGGGGATAGAGGGCTAGATGTATAACTTAAAATCACTTCATCCCCATGGACTTTGAGTCTCTATCAGATAGATATACGGCAGTGTGGCCATCAGTTTCAGTGGAGGCATGGCTGGTAACACGTCAGAACTATTACAGGAAATTTATAAAATGGCTGAATCACTCAAAATGCTGGGTGGCCCAGCTAATGAAAATCATTTCACATAGAAAGGATCCCTGTGACACCTTCCTTTTCTTTAGCATCTGGCAGTATATGAAGCTCTTTGATGTTACTTGATTCTTAAAACAATAGCAGTCCTAGAAGTAAAACAGGTGTTTTTAATCCCCCATCATCAGTATGCATAGATAGTGTTTTTTACAGCATATTTGCTACCTTAAAGATGTTAATCGTTAAAATTATTTTTACAGCTAAAAGTAATCCATTAGAGGCAATGTGTATAACATGTTCTATGTGTTTTTTTACAAAAGGAAGATAGTAAGTATATTGTTTTCTCTCACGGCTAGAAGTTAACATTACTATGAAAAATACAGAATTTGTTTCCAGAGTTTATTATTACAGTATAAATAGTGCATCATGAAATACTTTGTAGGTTTTTGTTTTTATGTAGCAGATGTTGAGATTTACCTGGTTGACAGAATTTTTAGAGAAGAATATACTGAAAGAAATTGTGGGATCTATATTCAGAGGCTTTTAAAGGTCCAGTAAAAACTGCAAGACTATTCTAGTGACTTAGAACTGCAAAAGATGACTGAAATAGTTTTTCTAAGTTACCAGCCTGGGAGAAGGAATAGTGAAGGAGAAGTAAACGCTAGTGGCACTGAGCACAGTGACTCGCCTCATCTCTGAAAGTATTTTGCACCATGCTCTGGACTGCCTAAAATGAAGGAACATCATTTGGCAAGATGATAGATCATCTGGCTTAGTAGCATGGTAAGAATAAATGGAGAAATATGGAGACTGTGAAGTAGCATTTGGGCAGTAGCAACAACATTGGGGACGTCACAGCTTACATTCCACTTTTTGCTAAGCTTTCCATTGCTACTTTACTAGAAGGAAGTAAATTGTTTCTGCTTTGAGTCACAAAATTTCATGAGGAAATTAATAGTCTCGTTTTTACTAAAGTGTAACATTTATTAAAATCTGGCATTCTGGCTTTTTTTTAAATCGGGTTTTTCACACTTAAAAAGGGGCTTTAGCCTAGACTTTAATTCTTAATTACTATTTTAAATTAATTTTACTTATTCTTTTAATTCTCTGATTATTTTTCATGATAAGGCTTGATGATTTAAGTAATATTCTACTACCAAGGTATCTCCATTACAAATCCTAGACTTAAAAGTTTCTTTGAACAAAATTTCCATTGTCTTTGAATATTTTGGTGAAGTTTTATGATTGTTTAATTGTGTGTTGGCATGGTAGAGATATATTTTAGAAGAAACCATTTTCTATAGAAATGAAGTGTTTGTTTACCTGGACTGTTGTCTGTAGACTGATATATCGAATGTATTGATGTTTTATACGTGTTTCATTAATTAATAGTTTTTCTTGAATTAACAACAAAGAAAACTTACTTAGAACTATAAATTTGGGAACCTACATATCTCAGAGTATGCAGGAACTAAATGACTGTGAGTACATAGGAATTTGGAATGTATCGTTACATTGGCAGCATTTTAAGATATCCATTGAATGTTAAATGGAAACAACCTATGAAGTATAATGGGATCTATGGTATTTGACATGGAGGTTGGTAATACCATAGAATAAGTGGTAGATACTAAAAGGTGCTAAAGGTTACTTAGTATGTATAGTAATTATTAGACATGAGGAGTTTCTGTGTTAAAATTAGATCCTTATTTCTGCATTTACTTTAAAAATAAAATTGATGAGTAAATGAAACAAGATTGGCCTTGAGTTAGTAATTGTTAAACAGTTATGATGGATACATGGGGCTCATTATTCTAGTCTCTGTACTTGTGTATATGTTGGAAATTTTCCGAAACAGAGAGTGAAAAGTCTAAAAAATAAAAGTGAAGAAATAATAAAAAGGGGGGACTCCCAAAATATTGTATTGGGGAAGAAAAACTGTAAACTCACCCAAAGCTTGAATATATATGAGAAACACCATTCCACTGATGAAAGGTACTCAGTAAAGATCGAAGCAAATCAGAGAGAAAATTTTTCCAAGTTGAAAACGAAAGAGGCTAAGAATTGTCAATCCTGAAGAAGCTTCAGCCTGCCAATAAAAGGTCTTAGTAGTTTCTGTAAAGTAAACACATAAACAAACTTGGCTAAGAGAGTAAGATCTGACACCAGAGTTAACAGTACATCCTTATGACATGTACAAGAAAGCTGAAAAGAAGAAATAAAACATGAACTTATGGGACAACAGTACTAAGGGCCAGTTCTACCCAGGTATGTCATAAATTAATTTTATATAGGTTGAATGTTTATCTCCTTTATCATGGGAAGAAAAAAAAACATGTAATTTGTTTCTTTAGTGAACTAATATTTATTAAGAAATAAGCTAGTGTGTAAGAATGTAAGGAATGAAAGGAATCAAAGTTTATTAATTGTTGAAAAGTAGATTAAAGATGCTGAGACAAAGGGAATTCTTTGGCATAAATGAAGAATCCTGAAGATGACAGAGCAAGAAAGACTGGAAAGTAGAACGCTAGAAATAAGGAAATGTTCACACTGGTAGGTAAAGCATAGGAAAATGCTGGTGCGCTATATTGACTTCTTATTCTTTCTGTGGGGCAAGTGTTGTGTTTAAAAAACTTATACCTACCTGAGTATGGAATTAAGGAAGACAAATTTTGCTAAGATTTTCTTTAGGTCAGTTGAATTCATTATATAATGTATGTTCAGGGTGATTTGTTTCTAAGAATGAAGGATTTGCTGTATATGTTTTGTGAGCTATAATTGTCTGATTTCAAGTAAGTTTATGAAGAAGATAGCACTTGTTATTTTTTTTAGATTTGACTCCTCACTCTGTGAACCATGGAAGTGAATTTTACAAGTCTCTGACTTGGAAGTACATTCTTTTTGCTTTGTTTGCTTTTCCATAGGAAATGGAATGTTATATATTTAATTTGTGACATAATACAGGTATGTACCTTGGTTCTAATACTTAATGATTTCATTGAAACCAGTGAATTTTCTCTGCTACTTACAACAACCAATTTTTCTAAATGTTATAAAAATTAACTTTCAGGAACCATTTGGAACGGTCAGCCCCAAGCCATCAGCCATCGTGCTTAAATTGGTTTTTGTAAACGACTTGTGTGTGTTTCGTAAAATATGCTTTATTTTAAAATTAGGGCTTCCTGTTGCAGCTGTTCCAGGAGCTCTGAGTCCTTTGGCTATTCCAAACGCTGCTGCAGCAGCTGCTGCAGCTGCTGCTGGCCGAGTGGGTATGCCTGGAGTCTCAGCTGGTGGCAATACAGTCCTGTTGGTTAGCAATTTAAATGAAGAGGTTAGTAAAATAATTTTCTAATGTCTATTTTTTAACTCCATTTCATTTGTGAAAGTTTTTCATGTTTATTTCATTTTGCACTTGCCTTTCTTTTTATGTACATTCATTAGTCAAAGTATTTTCTGTGTGTTTCTACTTCCAAATAAAATCTATGTACTTGTTTAGGTAATACTTTATTTCTGTAGCTAGTCATATCTCTTTTTATATATATATATATTTTTTAAACTAACTACCTATTTTTCCTAAGAAAAATATGGTGAAGTACTGTAGTTTGGCTTTTTATCTTTTTGTTGTTCTCAAAGGCAAATACCTAATTTGCAGATGTAACTGTAAAACAATTTTGCTCTTTGCCTTTTCTAATTATTTGCTTGTTCATTTCATGCTTATGTGTCATTGCATTTTTTTAAATCTTATTTTATGTGAACTACTCTAATACATTTTTCTTTGAAGGTTCTTCCAAAGATCTTGACGAGGCACTCTTCCAGTCTTTCTTAGTAATTTTTTCTTTGCAGTTATTAGTCATTGTCTTCTAAAAATATTTTTCAACTTTACCTCTCCCCAAACCCCTCCCACCCTGTTAAATAAAATGTATTGCTGAGTTATTTTCTTTAGTTGTACATCTTATGTCTGGTATATTTTATTTTGATTGCTATGGAAGCTGGTATGAAATGCGGGAAGCTCAATGTATTAGTTTATGATGTTTAATTTGAATATTTCATTTTTAATTGGCCTCTGTTAATATGAACGTTAAGCTATTTTATCATTTAATACTATAGTCATTCACAGTTGTGCATGCTAAAATGTTTGAATCAGAGTGCCTTTGTTTTTCTTTTTAAGAATTTTGCCTGCATTTCATAACCAGCCATGCTTATGCAGTTAAAAGTTCAAAGTTTAAAATTCCTATGCATGCTTTCCTTCCCTATGTTGAGATGAAATGCTGTAATTTACTCTTTGATATAGATGTACTTTACCCATATTTGTCTTGGATGACTACATTTTACTCAGTTTTTCTTGTACAGTACATAAACCAACCATTTTCTGACCAAATCCTGCATTTCCTATGTACTGACCTATATTTTATTTTTTTTTTTGTTCCCCAATTCCTTATTTTTTTCTTCTGCATTGCTGTTTCCCTTCCCCATTTCATCCTTTTCCCTGTGTGTTCACCTTCCCTTTCCTTGTCTTTTCCCAAATGCCCATTCCCTTCCCTGTCTTATCCTTTATTTTCCTTGTCCTTGTCTTCATTCCCTGTCTCCATTCCCTATGTTCATGCTTCTGTGCTTGAACAAATGTTCCTCGGACCAACTTGCCCCAATTAACCGCCTTGAACCATGATCCATGACCACCTCACCATTCTGCGGGAACCACCCTTCGTTATGGATGATCTGTTCATCTCCGCTCTTCCTCGACTCTTCTCTCTTCTTGTCTTACGCTGCTTGCTCTTCTCTCCTTCTAAAGATGGTTACGCCCCAAAGTCTGTTTACCCTCTTCGGTATGTTATTGTTAGCACTATACTTTTATTATTGATTTGATTTTTGTTTCACCTTAATTCTTATTTGTAGCTAGCACTTTGGCTTAAAGTTGAATAGTAAATCTTTTGCTATTTTTCTTTGCTATTTAAAACTTTCCATAGACACAAAATTTGTTTTAATGCATGCTGATTTATTTTGCATGGTCTTTAATTTAATATCATTCACATAGCTTTGAGGGTTTATCAGAAATTATTCTTTTCAAAATTCACTGTTCAAAATCTTGATCTTCTTTATTCATTTGTGAGAATGATGAGTTTGAATGAGTGATCATGTTGATGTCTGAATGTTTCATTAATATGTCAGAAAAATAATCTTTAGCTGACTTGCATGTAAAAATTAATTCCATTTTTGGATTACCTCTCTGTGGCTCCAAAAAAGGTGTTTATGGAGATGTGCAGCGTGTGAAGATTTTGTACAATAAGAAAGACAGTGCTCTAATACAGATGGCTGATGGAAACCAGTCACAGCTGGGTAAGATTAAACTATGTGTCATCTATACGGCTTCAGTCTGATTTCAAATGTATAATGTAAACCTGTGAATAAAAACAAACTCCTTTATATCAGGAAGAAACCATTTATTAATAGCCAGGGTTCACAGTGTCATGTTAATTTTCATATTTTAACATGAATAGTTGTATATGATGAACATATTTGTATTTTTGCTATTCTCTTACCATTTCTTGCTTGGAGTTTAATGGAAAAAGGTTTTGGTTTCAAGATTGAAATAACAGTTTCACCTAAGAATTATGATATACGTATTAAAAGATTCTTAGCATTTTTCATTTCTGGTTACTCCCTATAATTGAAGTTAACTGTTAATACAGTCCATGGAATCCTGATTAACACCATGTTAATTTAATTCTTCTAAGGTCATTTGAAAGTATTTGACAGAACTTGGTAAAGAGTGACATGAAGTGTAATTTAGAGATTGTAGGTTACTATAAAATGAAAAACTTAAACCAGATGCCCCACTTTAATCCTTTTTGGAACCTTAAAATGTACTTCAACAAGTCGCACTTATATTATTAGATAAATAATTGATCACTTAATTAGCATCTCATTCAATTTCATGCACAAAGTCAAATCAGATAAATCCAGAAGGTAGTTGCATATTCACAGTGTGATTGACTGTAAATGTCAGTATGATGTTAGCTTATAATTCTGTTCATTAAGATTCGGGGATGATGGTACTTCAGATCGTGTGTACTCACATTATTAATTTTGAAATTGGCCATTTTTGGTGTAGAAACTAGTGTATTTTTGCTATTATATCCAGTGAGATTCACAGACTAACAGCATGATAAACCAGACCTTTTAGCCTTTGGCATCAGATAGAAGTTTGAAATTCAGTTTCTTACCAGCTATTAGGGTAGCCCAGGCAATGTATTGCTGGCAACCCACACCAGTACTCTTGCCTGGGAAATCCCATGGACGGAGGAACCTGGTAGGCTATAGTCCTTGGTGTCGCTAAGAGTCAGACATGACTGAGCGACTTCATTTTCACTTTTCACTTTAACGCATTAGAGAAGGAAATGGCAACCCACTCCAGTATTCTTGCCTGGAGAATCCCAGGGACGGAGGAGCCTGGTGGGCTGCCGTCTATGGTGTCGCACAGTCGGACATGACTGAAGTGACTTAGCAGCAGCAGGCAATGTATAAAATTTTATATATCTGGCTTTCCATTTTAAAAAATGGAGATGTCTGTCTTTAGTGGAAGTTATATGTGCTGATTGTGTCATTGTGTGTGTGTGTGTGTTAGTTATTCAATCCTGTATGACTCTCTGCGACTCCATGGACTATAGCCTGCCAGGCTCCTCTGTCCATGAAATGTTCCAGGCAAGAATACTAGAGTGGGTTGCCATTCCCTTCTCCAGTGATATTTCTGACCCGGGGATCAAGAGCAGGTCTCCTCCTGCATTGCAGGCAGATTTTTTACTATGTGAGCCACCAGGGAAGCTCCTTGATCATGTCATAGATGCTCATTATTCCTTTCTTTTTTATCTGCTTATGTACACTTCTGTATTCTGGTTAGGGATAGTCATTGCCATTATTGTTATGTGCTTTATAAGAAGCCTTTTACAGTGTTTCATAGTTGACAAAGCATTCTCAAATGTTTGATTTCTTTTTTCTCATTGTGTGAGATGTGGGTGGTGGTGGTGGTTGTTCATACGCTAAGTGGTGTTCGATTCTCTGCACACCAGGCTCCTCTGTCTTCCACTATCTACCAGAGTTTGGTCAAATTCATGTCCTTTAAATCAGTAATGCTATCTAACGATCTCATCATCTGCCACCCCCTTCTCCTTTTGCTTTCAGTCTTTCCACATTACCCTTATAAATAAGGGATACAAGTACCTGTTCAATCAAATTCTTCTGGATACTTTTTGGTTTCTTATATAAGGACTGTTTAAATAAGTGATGCTTTAATTTTTACTATACTTGTATTAGTCTGCTTGGGCTGCCATAACAAAATACAACAAACTGAGTGACTAAAACAACAGAAATTTATTCTTAAGTTCTGGAGACTAGTAGTTAGATGAGAATAGATGTGGTTTCTGGAGAGGACTTTCTTCCTGGCTTGCAGACCAGCTCCCTTCTCCATATGTCCTCACATGGCCTTTCCTGGGAACCTTCCTCAGCCTCTAAGGTGCTGATATCTTTTCCTGTACAAGGACATCAGTCTTACTGGATTAGGGCCTCACCCTTATGACCTCTTTTAACCTAAATTCCCTCAGTAAAGGCCCTGCCTCCAAATAGTCACATTGAGGGGTTAAAGCTTCAGTATATGAAGTTTGGGATAATGCAATTCACTGCCTAACAGTATTTATTTTAAAGTCTTTTATCCCTAATTTTTATAAATTATAAAAGATAAAATTTTTATCTTTTCACTAAAGCTTTGCTTACTAATAGCATGATGTAGTTTTGGGACTATATGTAGTGGCAAATTTCTCATTGCTGCTAGGTTAGATTTTGCTTTCTTGAAGTATATGTCCATAAAAATATGGACTCACACCATTAATGCCTTTAAAACACACACAAATCCTATGCAAAACTAGTATGTGCTATTGAAAAAAAAAAATCAGTGAAACTTTTCTTAATATAATATACTTTGTTTATGGACTCTTTTCTTTTTGGTTTTCATGGGACTCTATTTGGGAAATACTCAGTTGTTTTATAATATAAGCAAATATTTTTATGTTCAGAAAGTAGTATGGGAGGGAGAAATGGCAAGGTATAGTCAGTAGTATTCAAGTGTGAATGGAATTATTGCAAATCTTAGAGGCCATGTTAAATCATTTTAGACCAGAATTTTAAAATGTGCAGACATTAAAGGTGTTTCCATTTCTATGATAGCCTATTTAATTAATATACTAGAATTTTTATAAATTAGGTAGTCTAGGAATAATAGAATTTGTAAATTATGTTTGAAATAGTGTACTGATCTTCAGTGATTAAATGAATTCTCAGAAAGTATCAAAGAGTAGTTCTTTGTTAAAATAATTATCTTATTTCTCCAATTCATATTTTCAAGAACTACTTACAAAAGAGCCTCAACTGTTTTTAGTTCATGTGTAGCTGCCATCTCTAAAGTATACTTCGTTTTTCATAATAGATCTTTACCTACTCTCTAGCAAAATGTGCTCTAGAGGGAGTATTTATAACATGCAGCAGTGTTAAATATATTTGTCATGTTGTACATTACATCCTTAGTACCTCTTTATCTTGTAACTGGAAGAGTAAATTTGTCTTTACAAATTAGGGATGCTATAAATGAAAAAGATTTTTCAGAATGGTACCTTATACTTTTATAGCATTTTCCTTTTCAGACCTGTTTTATATTTAACTGGTTTATTCTATACAAGTAAGTATGACAAGATGCATGGATTTAACAAGTTCTGGGTATCTCCTGTGTCAGACTGTGTACTGTAGTGTACTAATCAAATTAAAAACATTTGAGAGTAGGGATTTTGTTCTCAGTTCCCTGCTCTTCCATATTGTCTTTACCTCTCTGTTGTTAATACGCTAATACTTTGATTTGAGTAGTCAAATAGACGTTCAGTTTAGCTAAACTATATGACTTATGACATGGTTTTCTTCAGTTGTGACTACTTGAATAAAACATAAAACGTATAACTGTTCTCTAATCTCAGACCAGTTCATTTAGTTCGAAAGTAACCCAACTGCTGCCTCAAGAAGTAGGCATGTGGTGTTCTGTGTTTAGGCACTGTGCTGTGTGCTGGGGTAGAGACACTTGTTCCCGCTTTCATGTATCTTACAGTCTGAAGGAGGATAATAATTAAAACGTGATGAATTTATAAAAAGAAATAGAACTGTATGGGAACTATCTAGTAAGGTTCTGAACCTTTTCTGAAGAGTGAAGAAAGGGTCCTAGGAAGTAACACTGACAAATAGCTTAGGAAAGTTAGTGTAGGAGATAGGAAATTGTTATAAATAGAAAAGCATGCACCAGGCTAAAGGCAAAATACTAGTATTTGTTTAAAAAAAATGTTTTGTACACCTGAAAACTTAAGTATAAGGAAGATAGTACTAAGATACTGTAAGTTCCGTGAGGGTCAGGATGGTTTTTATCTTATCCTTTGATTCTCAACACTAACAAAGTTACTAGTATTATAAATCATCAATAAAATATTTATTCAGGGAGGCTTAATAAAGATGTTAGGGTCAGACTGAGAAATGGAGAAGACATGTTGAAGAATAAGTTGAGGCTTCATCCCTAAGGATTTTAAGCAGGTAGTGACATAGATTTGTATAAAATGGAGGAACATAGAGAAAAATCCAACAAGACAGATCGGAAGACTGATTGGAGTTATAAAGATAAAAAGTAATGGCAGTGTAAAGTGTAGAAATAGATGAATTTGAGGGA
This sequence comes from Capricornis sumatraensis, assembly GCF_032405125.1. Classification (NCBI taxonomy): domain Eukaryota; kingdom Metazoa; phylum Chordata; class Mammalia; order Artiodactyla; family Bovidae; genus Capricornis; species Capricornis sumatraensis. The sequence goes on along the minus strand of NC_091070.1, from coordinate 147,742,298 downwards.
TAAGTAGGAGAAAGGGTTTCATAGGACTTGGCAATTAGGATATGGAGCAGAAGGGAGAAAAAGTTAAAGTTTCTTGGGCATTATGAACAGGACTGTCAAGAAAGATACTCATTCTGGATTTTCATTCCATGAAAGAAGCTGGCTTCTTTGCCTCAGTGCCTTGTTGAGTGCAAATGAATTTGTTTTGTCACCAGTGGCTATTGTAAATTCATGATTTATTTTAAAACCATAGCAAAATAAATAAATAAATAAAATAAAACCATAGCAAAATTAGGTATTTCAACTATTCTAAGAACTATTGTAATATTTTTGCTTTGAATATTGATATTGTTTATTAATAGGCATTCTTCCTCTTTATAGCCATGAATCATCTTAATGGACAGAAGATGTATGGAAAAATTATTCGTGTTACTCTGTCTAAACATCAGACTGTACAACTACCTCGAGAGGGACTTGATGATCAAGGGCTAACAAAAGATTTTGGTAATTCCCCATTGCATCGTTTTAAGAAACCTGGATCCAAAAATTTTCAGAATATTTTCCCTCCTTCTGCAACCCTTCACCTATCCAATATCCCGTAAGTATTAAAGACGGAGTAGTTTATTAAGGATATACATTTTAGGAATAAAATGTAAAATTTTTTTAATAATGTTTTTACTCTTTTTTTTCCATCTGATTTTCCCAGTCCTTCAGTAGCAGAAGAAGATCTCCGAACACTGTTTGCTAACACTGGGGGCACTGTGAAAGCATTTAAGTTTTTTCAGTAAGCAAGCTTTCTTGTCTTTAAATTAGTGACTTGATAGAAGTAAAAGTTTTCTTCAAGTAGTTGTTTTCATTTCTAGATATCTTTTGATCCTGAAATGAGCAAAAGTATTTAAGCCGTTCTGATTTTTATGAAGTATCTAATTTCATAATTTTGTTTCAGAAGAGATCACAAAATGGCTCTTCTTCAGATGGCAACAGTGGAAGAAGCTATTCAGGCCTTGATTGATCTTCATAATTATAACCTTGGTGAAAACCATCATCTGAGAGTGTCTTTCTCCAAGTCAACAATTTAAAAAAGGGGGGAGATGAAGATTGAGGGTGAATCACATTGTTTGGTGTCATCACCTATTGACTGTTCAGAAAAGTGGGGACCAGAGTTTGATTTTGTTGTTTTCTTTTTTTTTCCCATGCTGTTATCATTCCTTGGTTATAAAATGAAATGGCGTATGTAAAGGCAGAGTTATTAACTGCTCTCTTTCATCTGTTCTGTAGGGAAGCCATTTTTGTCTGTTTGAAATTTTAGTTTAATTTTACTTTCCTTTTTCAACTTAGTTGACATACGTGCCTTAAAAAGGAAACTAGTGTTGCTGTTGTGCATTTACTAGAAAAAAGGAATTGGTTGTCTAGGGCACATTGTTAAATGGGAATTAACAATATGTTTAGGCAGGGGTGTGTAAAAAGGTTAAGTTTTTTTTCCCTCCTGCTTGGAACTTATTTTGAATTATCGGCTTGTCATATTTCTTTATTTAATCAAATAAGATACATGATATTGAAAGAATAAAGCAGCATTTTTTATTTTTTCAGTTTTTACTACCTTAGGCTTTATTGCTTTAAAAAAACATTGGCCTTTTGTATCTCACAATTCTGGTCTAGATTCAGTTATGAATGTAGGCATTAGTTAAAATTAACAAGATGCAGAGTATTACTTTCTTAAGACAACAAAGTGATTTCTGTAAGTTTGAGCCCTATGTGGAAAAGCATTGTGGAATCTTAACCTTTTTGTACACACTCTTGTGGGACGTATCATATAAATGTCAGCACTAAGTAATGTCTTGTTTGTGGCTGAATATTTTTCGTAGATGTTTTGAAGTTGACATGACTTATGTGCATTTAAATATATATTGCCATCCTTAGTTTGTAATTAAGATTTGGAATATGGTTGTGGATTTCTGAGCATGTGCAGACCGGTCTAGCTAGTTCAGGAACTGGTGCATGTATTTTTCAAAGATAAAAGAAAGTGTACTGCGAAAATATGCAGGAAGATTAATTTTGTGGCAGTTTTCTAAAACTGACAACCAGGTGGGACCAAAGTTTATGTGCCTTTAGTCTTAATTTACCTTGCATTGTAATATTCAGTTTTAATAAATCTTCAAAATATTTTGTATTTAGGAATAGATCTGACTTTAATAAAAACATGGCTCAGAATCTACAGGTCAAATTAATTTGAACAGTTCTTGTCAATCTGAATTGTTGATTCTGTTTAAATGACCAATACTTTTTTGAAATTGATGTACTTAGTTTCAAGATTCATAGATTCTGTTATCTATGTAGACAGAATGGTCATGTATATTTTCTATTAGTTGAGTTTTTACATCTTTAGAAATGTAAAATTCAGTATAGTTTGAAAGCGGCACAATTAAAAATTAATTTTCTAACAAAGTCGGGAGGTTTGATGGTTGTTTAATTTCCTTTTGTGTGTACTCTGCTTACCTCTGTAGCATGCTCAATAAACACTTCTGTAGCTCTGTATTCACCTTTTCTGTCTTTCTCTGCTGCCTTTTCTCTCTCTTCTTTGTTTTCACTCCACTGTGCTTCTGAATTCATGTTTATTCTCTGCCAGGGTGGGAAAGGAATAATAATAATACAATTCTATGACTTTATACCATAAATAAATCTAGATGCTGTGAAAATATACCAGCTGTTTTTTTTTTTTTTTAATTTGAAAGATGGTAACTGCTTTTCAGGAGGACACATATTAAACATTTCCCACCCTGTTACAATCTACTGCTTTAAAGACATAACTTTTATTGTATCTTGTTAATTCTTTCTATCTCTTTTGTTGTTGTTGTTTTTTTTCCAGTAGACTTCTGCACTAATAGATCTTTTGGATTTGCCATGCTCTCTTGCTGCAGTTTCATCTTTCATCTTTTGTGTCTGCTAAAGATTTCCTACTTTGTGAGTTTTAACAAAGGATACTTGATGTTACTGGGAAGAAACAGAATCACACCATCTGCTTTTGCTTTGGGTGGGAGGGAAGATGCACATTAGGGTATTTAAAAACTTAAGGGTAATTACAGTTTTCACTTTTTAAATGGTTTCAGTTAGGGTACTGTTTGTATTAAAATATTTTTTGTTGGGGGTTCACTTTTGTCAGCAGTTAGGCATATTGGTGTCAGATAACTTTGCAGTTACTCAAGTTCCTTAAGTTTGTTCTAACTGACAAGTATGCAGAACTCACACATTAGGGAAATTAAAAACAAATGAAGGAGTATGCAATACCTTTCAGTGTGCTATATTAATGCAATAATTAGTCATCTCCAAAAAAAGAGTCTAGTAAATAAAAATAATTGTGTACGTTTGAATTAACATGAGGATGATTTGAAAGCTAAGTAATCTCAATTTTTTTTTCAAGTGTCATTGTAGTACAGAAGAACTCTAGCAACAGCAGATGTGCCTAATATCTTAAAAAAAAAAAACAAAACAAAAAAACCTGTACCATGAATGACTAGTAATTGAGCAGTTTCTTCAAGTGAAGTTTTTCTCAGGATGATTGGGCAGTAGTTGAAATATCTGAAGTGAAGTGAAAGTCGATCTGTTGTGCCCAACTCTTTGTGACCCCCTGGACTGTACCTCTCCAGGCTTCTCTGTCCATGGAATTTTCCAGGCAAAAAATAGTGGAATAGGCTGCCATTGCCTTCTCTAGGGAATCTTCCCAACCCAGGGGTCAAACCCCCGTCTCCTGCATTGCAGACAGATTCTCTACCATCTGAGCCACCAGGGAATCAAGTAGGTGCTATCCCTTTTCAGATAGTCCCTTACGGCAGGGATTGGCTTGTAAGAAGACAGAGGTCCTGAAATGTGTGTAGGAACTGAGTTGCTTCGTTACTAAGCTGGGAAGAGTTCCCAGGGTTTTTGATGGGGGAGTGACCAGAAACCCAAGTTTTTCCTGCCTAGGAGTAACAGATTCCTCAGTTTTCTACAGTGCACTCCAGTGCAACCTTCCTTCCAAACTTCAAGCCCTTGAAGTGGGAGTTTTGACATTCTAGAATATTTTCATACATTAACTCAGTCCTTAGCATATAGTAAATTGTTTTTAAGTGTTAATGTGAAAATAGCTTTGTCCTTGTCATTATTACCACCTAGATGCCTCTGTCTTATCTCTTAGATATCTCTAAGAGGAGTAAACTAGCTAACACTGTTCTTAAGACACAGCTGCTTGTTCCTAGAGGCCTTACCTTGAATACTAAGAGATAACTTGATTTTTTTTCTACAACAGAGAAAAACTGATTTCTTTTTACATCAAGATTTTTAAAAATACCTACTTAAGGAATGGATTCACATATATTTAATGTTAGAAATCTAATTTAGTATTTGAAAGCAGCTAAGAACACCCTAGCTTAACAAGGGATAATAAGAAATCACCATATTTAGTTAACATTAGAGATACATTAATATTTTAGAGGTATTTTAACTTCAAAATATAATTTTAATATTAACCTTATTTATTATGTGGTGGTTAATTGGTTCGTTAGTTCTATTTTGGATCACCATACAGTTTGAAGGGAAAGGACAAGTTACTTTTCTAAGCCCCAGGATCCCTTACGTATTTATACAAAATGTAGGCAATAAATTCTCTTCCACCTCACAAGGTACTGTGAAGCTCAAATAGTACGAATGAAGAAATGCTGTGCAATTGATAAATTGCTGTGTACGAGGAATAGTTCCAATGCCAGTTTCATGTCTGCCAGATCTTAGTTATCAGCAATAAATAACACCCTAATGTCTTTCTTTTTGCCACAGAGGAATATTTTCTTTTCATGTTTTTAAAAAGTATTGCATCTGGTAAAGCAAAAAGATGTAGAAAGCAAGTCTATAATGCATCCCAAAGCCGAATGAAAGGAGACTGGATTTAGCCTTATATTTTCTGTTTGAATTATTTGATAGCCCAGTAATAAAACAGATACATAATTATGAACTTAATTAAAAATTCGATTTTCTGTGTACATACCTTTAAAGGTTGCTGTGCAACTTGGAGATAATTCTAACACTTAAAAGTCCTGGAATGCTATGAAAAGAAAAGACTGCCTCATGAATAGCTTGGGATGTCAAGATTTCCTCACTGCCTTAATATTTTTAAATAGCATAAATCTGAAAATGTTTTTCATTCAGACAGAAGGATATGGAACTGTTTAGGGAAATTGAACATACATGGGTTTCTCTTTTGGCTAAAATCTGTTTCAAGACATATTCAGGAGAAAAATCTCAATTTTAAGCCACAGGATTAGAGTATGTGTACCAGTTATCAAAACCTTTAATTGTGGAGTTACTCTTTATTTTCCTAAATACACTTGTTCCCTTTATCTTTTTGTTTTGTTTTATATTTTACAAATAAAGTATAAATGTTACAAAAAGAGATTGCCCCACATTAAAGACAAAATGAAGTATTCAAATATGCAGAAAAATATGAAGAGCATATAATAAACACCTGTGCACATTTATTCTCACTGCCTAATACTTTCCATACTTTCTGTAATTTTAATATATGACTTAAAACAGATTGAACTGACATTTTTGTACTCTCCCTAATCTGAACCCCCATATACCCCCTTCTATAGGTAATCATTACCTTGAATTTAGTATGTTTTAAACTCAGCATGGTTGAGTTGGTTTATTTACACCAGGAATTTGTTCTGTAGTCTATGGCTTTAAAAAAAATACTGCAAAATTTGTTTAAATGGTACAGTATTTTGTTCAACACACTTTATAATTTTTTTAAAATTAGGATGTCTGAACATTAATGGCTCCTTACCAAATCTCATGACATTTAACCAGTTTTAAGGTTTTTAAATCAATTCCTTTTCAGTAAATATTGTTTACGTTTTTTGAGTCTCAGTTTTCTTCTAAGGCAAAGTTGTGAAAAGTAAACAAGAAATTTTTATGTGGGAGATCCTCAAATACAGATATACCCTTTCTAGCTTTAGATTATAGCCGCCCTTGGTGCAACTTAATGCCTCCCTCTCATTTCAATGGACTGAGAGAGTATTCCCTTTAATAGGTGTTAATGCTTAGAAAATAGTAACAAACCTCCATCATTCAGCTTCAGTTACCAACTTAATCTTTCTTGTTCTTCTGTCCACTCACCACCCATATTAGCACAAATCCCAGACATATTACATCATCAGACTTTCTGGGATATTTTCCATGTCATGTTTTACTCCTGCTCATAGTTGCAATTGTGTAAGAATATCAGGGCTAGCCAAGCTTGTCAGCATTGCAATTTCTTCTGATATTAGAACTTTGCTACTCAAAATGTTGTCCCTGTACCGAGGGCAATTAGTATCATCTGGGAGCTTATTAGAAACTCAGACTCTCTAGCCTTGTCTGTGACTTACTCAAATCTTCATTTTTGCAAGATTGGCAGGTGTGACCCATCTGGACATAAAGTTCTATGCTAGTCAAGGCTGTGGTTTTTCCAGTAGTCATGTATGGATGTGAGAGTTGGACTGTGAAGAAAGCTGAGGGCAGAAGAACTGATGCTTTTGACCTGTGGTGTTGGAGAAGACTCTTGAGAGTCCCTTGGACTGCAAGGAGATCCAACCAGTCCATTCTAAAGGAGATCAGCCCTGGGTGTTCTTTGGAAGGAATGATACTAAAGCTGAAACTCCAGTACTTCGGCCACCCCATGCAAGGAGTTGACTCATTGGAAAAGACTCTGATGCTGGGAGGGATTGGGGGCAGGAGAAGGGGTCGACAGAGGATGAGATGGCTGGATGGCATCACCGACTCGATTTACAGAGGATGAGATGGTTGGATAGCATCACCAACTCAATGGACATGGGTTTGCGTAGACTCCAGCAGTTGGTGATGGACAGGGAGGCCTGGCATGCTGCAATTCATGGGGTCACAAAGAGACACGACTGGACTGAAGTGAACTGAGTAGAACATTCTTTTCAGTTCAGTGAAAACCAGCTTTTTTCCTTCTTGTGAAAAAATTACCAAGAAAATGTAACAAGTTATTTCAAAGATCTGTACTGTTAGTAACACTAAGGAATAACTGTAGAGCTAAAAGGGTATATGGTTTTAACCTGTAGTTGAGGTAGGTCAAATGACTAGTTTAGCAACACGTTTGTATTGACTTATCTGTAGTTATAATACAGGTCCCTGGGTTTCCAATTCAGTCCTATAATGTGTTATATTAATGCAAATAGAGACCTGCTGTTACTCATAAATTAAAACTACTGGTATTAAGTGTGCAAGTTAATAGGTAAATAGCTAATAATAGTAATGACTTTTTTATTTAGTAATAAATACCAAGTTCATGGAAGATCTTCCACATGAATTGATTTTGTTGAATGAATTGAAATTAACACTCTTAAGCCTTGTCTGTATTACATCATGCTTGCATATGTGTGTGCTCACTCAGTCATGTGTGTGACCCCGTGGACTACAGCCTGCCAGGCTTCTCTATCCATGGGATTTCCCAGGCAAATGTACTGGAGCTGGTTGCCATTTCCTTCTCCAGGGGATCTTCCTGACCCAGGGATCCAAGCTGAGTCTTTATCTCCTGCATGGGCCAGCAGATTCTTTACCACTGATCCATGTGGAAAGCCCCTATTACTTCATTGAGTTCAGTTCAGTCACTCAGCTTTGTCCAACTCTTTGTGACCCCATGAACTGCAGCACACCAGGCCTTCCTGTCCATCACCAACTGCTGGAGTCTATGCAAACCTATGCCCACTGAGTCGGTGATGCCATCCAACCATCTCATCCTCTAGTGTCCCCTTCTCCTGACTTTACTCTTTCTCAGCATGAGGGTCTTTGCAAATGAGTCAGCTCTTCGCATCAGGTGGCCAAGGTATTGGAGTTTCAGCTTCAACATCAGTCCTTCCAATGAACACCCAGGACTGATCTCCTTTAGGATGGACTGGTTGGATCTTCTTGGAGTCCAAGGGACTCTCAAGAGTCTTCTCCAACACTACAGTTGAAAAGCATCAATTCTTCAGCGCTCAGCCTTCTTCACAGTCCAACTGTCACATCCATACATGACCACTGGAAAACCATAGCCTTGACTAGACGGACCTTAGTCAGCAAAGTAATGTCTCTGCTTTTGAATATGCTATTAGGTTGGTCATAACTTTTCTTCCAAGGATAAGCGTCTTTTAATTTCATGGCTGCAATCACCATCTGCAGTGATTTTGGAGCCCAAAAATTAAAAGTCTTGACACTGTTTACACTGTTTCCCTGTCTATATCCCACGAAGTGATGGAACCAGATGCCATGATCTTCGTTTTCTGAATATTGAGCTTTAAGCCAACTTTTTCTCTCTCCTCTTTCACTTTCATCAAGAGGCTTTTTAGTTCCTGTTCACTTTCTGCCATAAGGGTGGTGTCATCTGCATATCTGAGGTTATTGATATTTCTCCTGGCAATCTTGATTCCAGCTTGTGTTTCTTCCAGTCCAGTGTTTCTCATGATGTACTCTGCATGTGTTAAATAAGCAGGGTGACAATATACAGCCTTGACGTACTCCTTTTCCTATTTGGAACCAGTCAGTCTGTTGTTCCATGTCCAGTTCTAACCGTTGCTTCCTGGCCTGCATACAGATTTCTCAAGAGGCAGGTCAGGTGGTCTGGTATTCCCATCTCAGAATTTTCCACAGTTTATTTTGATCCACACAGTCAAAGGCTTTGGCATAGTCAATAAAGCAGAAATAGATGTTTTTCTGGAACTCTTGCTTTTTTTCATGATCCAGCGGATGTTGGCAATTTGATCTCTGGTTCCTCTGCCTTTTCTAAAACCAGTTTCAGTTCAGTCAGTCACTCAGTCGTGTCCTACTCTTTGCGACCCCATGAATCTCAGCACGCCAGGCCTCCCTGTCCATCACCATCTCCCGGAGTTCACCCAGACCCACATCCATCAAGTCCGTGATGCCATCCAGCCGTCTCATCCTCTGTCGTCCCCTTCTCCTGCCCCCAATCCCTCCCAGCATCAGAGTCTTTTCCAATGAGTCAATTCTTCGCATGAGGTGGCCAAAGTACTGGAGTTTCAGCTTTAGCATCATTCCTTCCAAAGAAATCCCAGGGCTGATCTCCTTCAGAATGGACTGGTTGGATCTCCTTGCAGTCCAAGGGACTCTCAAGAGCCTTCTTCACAGTCCAGCTGTCACATCCATACATGACCACAGGAAAAACCATAGCCTTGACTAAACGGACCTTAGTCTGCAAAGTAATGTCTCTGCTTTTGAATATACTATCTAGGTTGGTCAAAACTTTTCTTCCAAGGAGTAAGCGTCTTTTAATTTCATGGCTGCAGTCACCATCTGCAGTGATTTTGGAGTCCCCAATAATAAAGTCTGACACTGTTTCCACTGTTGCCATCTATTTCCCATGAAGTGATGGGACCAGATGCCATGATCTTCGTTTTCTGAATGTTGAGCTTTCAGCCAAGTTTTTCACTCTCCTCTTTCACTTTCATCAAGAGGCTTTTTAGCTCTTCACTTTCTGCCATAAGGGTGGTGTCATCTGCAATCTGAGGTTATTGATATTTCTCCTTGTAATCTTGATTCCAGCTTGTGTTTCTTCCAGTCCAGCGTTTCTCATGATGTACTCTGCATATAAGTTAAATAAACAGGGTGACAATATACTGCCTTGACGTACTCCTTTTCCTGTTTGGAACCAGTCTGTTGTTCAATGTCCAGTTATAACTGTTGCTTCTTGACCTGCATACAGATTTCTCAAGAGGCAGGTTAGGTGGTCCGGTATTCCCAAAACCAGCTTGAACATCAGGAAGTTCATGGTTCATGTATTGTTGAAGCCTGGCTTGGAGAATTTTGAGCATTACTTTACTAGCATGTGAAATGAGTGCGATTGTGCGGTAGTTTGAGCATTCTTTGGCATTGCCTTTCTTTGGGATTGGAATGAAAACTGACCTTTTCCAGTCCTGTGGCCACTGCTGAGTTTTCCAAGTTTGCTGGCATGAGTGCAGCACTTTCACAGCATCATCTTTCCTGATTTGAAATAGCTCAACTGGAATTCCATCACCTCCACTAGCTTTGTTCGTAGTGATGCCTTCCAGAGCTTACTGGACTTCACATTCCAGGATGTGTGGCTCTAGATGAGTGATCACACTATCATGGTTATCCAGGTCGTGAAGATCTTTTTTGTACAGTTCTGTGTATTCTTGCCACCTCTTCTTAATAACTTCTGCTTCTGTTAGGTCCAGATCATTTCTGTCCTTTATCGAGCCCATCTTTGCATGAAATGTTCCCTTGGTATCTCTAATTTTCTTGAAGAGATCTCTAGTATTTCCCATTCTGTTGTTTTCCTCTATTTCTTTGCATTGATCGCTGAAGAAGGCTCTCATCTCTTCTTGCTATTCTTTGGAACTCTGCATTCAGATGCTTATATCTTTCCTTTTCTCCTTTGCTTTTCACTTCTCTTCTTTTCACAGCCATTTTGCTTTCTTGCATTTCTTTTCCATGGGGATGATCTTGATCCCCGTCTCCTGTACAGTGTCACGAACCTCATTCCATAGTTCATCAGGCACTTTATTTATTAGATCTAGGTCCTTAAATCTATTTCTCACTTCCACTGTAAAATCATAAGGGATTTGATTTAGGTCATACCTGAATGGTCTAGTGGTTTTCCCTACTTTCTTCAATTTCAGTCTGAATTTGGCAATACGGAGTTCATGATCTGAGCCACAGTCAGCTCCTGGTCTTGTTTTTGTTGACTGTATAGAGCTTCTCCATCTTTGGCTGCAAAGAATATAATCAGTCTGATTTTGGTGTTGACCCTCTGGTGATGTCCATGTGTAGAGTCTTCTCTTGTGTTGTTGGAAGAGGGTGTTTGCTATGACCAGTGCATTTTCTGGCAAAACTCTATTAGTCTTTGCCCTGCTTCATTTGGCATTCCAAGGCAAATTTGCCTGTTACTCCAGGTGTTTCTTGACTTCCTACTTTTGCATTCCATTCCCCTATAATGAAAAGAACATCTTTTTTGGGTGTTAGTTCTACAAGGTCTTGTCGGTCTTCATGAAACCGTTGAACTTCAGCTTCTTCAGCATTACTGGTTGTGGCATAGGCTTGGATTACGGTGATATTGAATGGTTTGTCTTGGAGACGAACAGAGATCATTCTGTCATTTTTGAGATTGCATCCAAGTACTGCATTTTGGACTCTTGTTGACCATGATGGCTACTCCATTTTTTCTGAGGGATTCCTGCCCACAGTAGTAAATATAATGATCATCTGAGTTAAATTCACCCATTCCAGTCCATTTTAGTTCACTGATGCCTAGAATGTCGACGTTCACTCTTGCCATCTCTTGTTTGACCTCTTCCAATTTGCCTTGATTCATAGATCTGACATTCCAGGTTCCTATGCAATATTGCTCTTTACAGCATCGGACCTTCTATCACCAGTCACATCCACAGCTGTGTATTGTTTTTGCTTTGTCTCCATCCCTTCATTCGTTCTGGAGTTATTTCTCCACTGATCTCCAGTAATGTGTTGGGCACCTACTGACCTGGGAGTTCCTCTTTCAGTGTCCTATCATTTTGCCTTTTCATACTGTTCATGGGGTTCTCAAGACAAGAATACTGAAGTGGTTTGCCATTCCCTTCTCCAGTGGACCACATTCTGTCAGACTTCTCCACCATGACCCGCCCATCTTGGGTTGCCCCGTGTGCATGGCTTGGTTTCATTGAGTTAGACAAGGCTGTGGTCCTAGTGTGATTAGATTGACTAGTTTTCTGTGAGTATGGTTTCAGTGTGTGTGTTCTCTGATGCCCTCTTGCAACATCTACCATCTTACCTGGGTTTCTCTTACCTGGGGCGTGGGGTATCTCTTCACGGCTGCTCCTTACCTTGGACAAAGGGTGTCTCCTCACCGCCGCCCTTCCTGACCTTCAACTTGGGAAAGCTCCTCTAGGCCCTCCTGCGCCACCGCAGCCACTGCTCCTTGGACGTGGGTTGCTCTTCCCGGCCACCACCCCAGCTATGGCTTTAGCTATCACTTATATTTATCTTTCTCTTCACCTTTCATCTGTCTCTTCCTTGCAGCTAATTTCTTGCTCCTGTGACTTACGTTTTTATAACCATAACCCATTAGATAAAGGCTTTTCAACTGGTTAATGAACTGATAAATGACAGTGCATTATATGTAATATTCGGTTCTGTTTTTGTCTAGTTCAGCTTAAAATCCTTCCCTTTTTAAAATTTTGTTTTTTAACTTGTGGTATTATAACAATTCCAGGTGATAGAAACCACCAAATTATCCAGAAATCTGAAGTATTAATGTATTTATCACTAGTGTGTTCAGTGCTAGTGGAGGAGAATTTGTCAAAGAATTGGGGTTAAAGAGCTCCCTATAAGGACACTTGTGAAGTTCTAAAAGGGTTCCAATTCACTCAATCACGATTCATAGAATTAAAAGTGCATATGTTCAAAGGAATAATTACTGTTGTTTCTTAAAGATGTAAACGGCCCCTTGAAGAGCATAGTTACATTGCAGTAGTTGTCTCTTGCCTAAGTTTGGCGTTTTATAATTATAAATGCACTAAATTATAACTTTTTTCTTCTGGAAAAAGCATAGGCATTGACATTAGACTAAACTATTCAAAGACCTTTTTCTGCCACCCAGTAGTTATGAGACCTTTCAAAGTCTTGATTTTCTCATCTGTAAAATAGAGATAATATCTGCCTCATATAGAAAGATCCTCTGAAAAAGGAAATGGCAACCCACTCCAGTATTCTTATCTGGGAAATCCCATGGGCAGTGGAGCCTGGCAGACTACAGTCCATGGAGTTTCAAACTACAGTCCATGGAGTTTCAAAGGAATCATGCTTAAGAAGATAATGCCCAATAGTTTATTTTATAGTTTTTGTTAATCATATTCTCTTGAGCATTAGTTTTGAATTTTGGCATGGTATTTCTCTTTCTTGAAATAATAGCAGCATTAATTTCAACCAGTCATGAATACTAAAAATATTACACTCTATGTAACAGTGGTATATTTATTGCTAAACCAATATATAGATTAACAGCACCAGCAATAAAACATGGCAAATGTTAAAAATATTTTCAAAATAATTCATACAAGCACTTTTTTAAAATATCAACTGCTGTAGAAACACAGCTTTGGAAACACCTAGTAATATTTTTAAAAATCACCTTTTGAATCTATTTTAGGGTGAGATGGTTGTAATATTTTTCTGAACAAATGGAGGTTTCTTTTAACCTCAAAGTCCATGGCTGTTTTCTCTGTCCACCACAATGATATAAATTATTTATTGTTAGTTTTTTCCTTTTCTATTTGTTTTGTTAGATAGTAATTGAGTTTAATTATTTGTCCACATTTATAAAATATAGGAGAGCACCTGAAGAAGTAGTATTCAGTTTTAAAACATTGTCAGTATAAAACATCCAGTATTATGGATGAACCACTAACTTCTAAACCTGAATTTCTAGCCAGAAACATAAACCATACTGACCTGTTAACATCTGCTTGGACAAATACTATTAATACTACATGGTAAGTAGATGCTGTAAATAAGCATGAAACACAGTTCCTTCTTATCAAGGGGCTTTCAGTGTGGTTTGAAATAATAGCAGTTGTGTAAGTTTTATGGAGAAATTACTGGGTGCTATTGGCTTCCCAGGTGGCTCTGTGGTAAAGAATCTGACAGCCACTGCAGGAGACCTGGGTTCGATCCCTGGGTAGGGAAGATCCCCTGAGAGATGGCAGTCTACTCCAGTATTCTTTTTGGACATCCTGGGCAGAGGAGCCTGGTGGGCTACAGTTTATGGGGTTGCAAAGTAGTTGGACACAACTTAACAGTTAAACCACAGTGGGGTGCTATTAGAATACATTCAACTTTTATCTGTTAGGATTCCTGGAGGTACATTTGAAACTTGAACCACGTGGTGGTCAGCTGCTTATAAAGTTTTCTAGTCCTTCCTCTGTACCCTTGGTTCCACATGTGGGGATTCAACTGAGGATCCTGTAGTACCACAATATGTATTTATTGGAAAAAGCCCATGTTTAAGTGGACCCATGTAGGCCAAAGCTGTGTTGTCCAAGGGTAAACTAGTTATAGTTGAAAGCTGAGTTAGAGGGAAGGGTGAGGAAGGAAAGTGTTGAAGACTGAATAGTTTGTTTAAAAAAAAATAGTACCGAGTCAAGATTATGGCACCCTGGAGCAACTAGAAGTTCAACATTGCTAGGTCATATAGCGATGACACAAGAGAAATGTATTTTGGTATGAAAAGTTCAAATTATGGGCCAGGCTAAAGCATTTGGACTCAAGATCAGTGTTTTCAAACAATTATGAGTAAAATGGGTTTAAGAGAAGGGTCTGAGTTGGGGTGACAAAACTGATCAATTTATCCTGGTTATTAAAATATCTCTTTTAAATGTAAAGCTCTTTGTTCCTAATTGTAAAAAATCAAACACATATTAAATTTATTTAAACCTGTCGTTACAAGAAACTCAAATAAAACTTGATTTTAAATTCTTTTAACATAATAAAATTAAGATGTCTAAAAATACCATGTTGGGTGTCATTAAAAGGAAGACCCTTACTCTAAGGCTGGATTATCCTCTGATGATTTAAATGCCATGGCCATCCTATTCTAATTATATGAAAAGGATTAGAGAAATTCATGAAACAAACATGATACATGATTTTGGATTGTCTTTTTATATTGTAATTTAAGAATATTTTCCCACTAAAACATAGACATATGAGAAGAATGGGAAACAAAGCAATTACAAAAAAAAAAAGAAAGAAATTTCAGACCCATTTTAGTCACTGTATTTTAGAACCATTTTAGACTGCCTCAGATTTCCCTAGGAATATTGGTTCACCCTCCTAAGCTGTTCATGGTGCTCTTTTGGCTGAGAATTCTACAATAGAATCACTGTTCTTACATAACACAGAAATTTTAAATCTGAAATAACTAGTTTTGTTGAGTCAAAAGATCAATGTAAAAGAGCAAAGACCCTCTCCATAAAAATGTTTTAACCTTTAAAAATAGCTTCAAGTCCCACCATAAGTTTAAATGTTACCTGCCAAATAAGAAATAACCATATTTTTAGTTTGATTCATGTGCAGAATTACACATGCAATGTATTCTTGAGTTTACAGCCACACTCAAAACCAGCTTGACTGAAAATTCAACATAGTTTTCTTCACCATCTGAGATTCTAAATTTACCTCAGCTTATCATTCTGTACACAAAAGCCAGATATATTTGAGTTTTAATGAGAATTACTGACACGAAGTCAAATAAGATGTCTTTGAGAATATTGAGTTTTTACAATAAATAGAATTGCCAACAATATTTATGGGCATTTGCTTTCTGTCTGATCACTAAATCACTAGAACTCTAGAAGTTCTTTACCAATATATTGTCTCCCTCTATATTTTCTTTCTGTGTCTCTCATCTTTGTTTTTAGGTCAAATCCCACTTTAAAAATTCTAAAGGCTGTCAATTTTGTTGACACATTTTAATTAGTTTAATAGTGTTTGGCCTAAGGAGATCAAAGGACTTATTCATCTATATTTAATATATTTACTTCATAAACTCCATGCCATCTTGGTCTAACTCATGGTGTAATAAATGCAAAATAATTGGCAAAATTAATCCAAATTTTGTTTCCATTTGCCATCTATTTTTACTGAATTCTTAATCTGAACATGTGTACCCAAGTACTAGTATACCAGTAAAAAAAAGTTTTTTTCTATTAGGGAAGGAGAGCTTAAGTATGTGGTTCCTTGTAGATTTGTTGAAGCAAGAGATAAGAGACAATTCAGATGATTTGAACAAGACACAGAAAGCAGCAGTCATACAATATTGTAACAGGATTTTTGAAAGAACACGAGGTTAGGTGCGTCCTTTTCTTCTTTGTATTTATACTCAACACTTGTTGAATATAGAAGTCTGGAGTCATGGTGTACTCTTTTCTTTCCCTGTCCGAGCGGGGGGAAAGTATTATGTGTTCTCTAAGAACGTAAATTTATAGTTTTATTTGCTATGATAAATGTTGAGGTCCTTTAATGGACCAGAACCTGGTGGTCCAGAGTCAATGATAAGAAAGTATAGGAGAGAGAAGAGGCTGAAATTCCTTGTTTTATGCAGAAAACCAATAAAGTCCCTGACACGGGACTTGCTCTGTTCACGAAGGCCTCAGGTGCCCTCTCGATGGGGTGAAGGCACAGAACACCTTCTCGAGAGGGTCTTAGAAGCCCGGGCAGGAAAGTGAACCCAGAGGGCCTCTGAGCTCCAAAGAAATAACCTGAGAGAGAGAGAGAGAGAGAGAGAGAGAAGACATGGGGACCAAACCTCTGATGGAACAAAGGTGTTTTAATCAACATGGTGTGGGCATATATACTGTCTTACAAGAGATATTCTCAGCAAAAATAAAGATTAGAATTCCAGACTTATAAACATAGGCGATCCATGTTAGAGAGAGTTGTAAACAATCACTTTTATGGTATGGTTCACAAGAAGGAAGAGGGTATTTATGGTATTGAAAAACTAACAAAGGAAATGCCTGGATTCCTCAGCCCTGGGAGAGGCTTGCCTCTCCTCTTAAATCCTGAATATTCAGGAATTAATAAGGAACAGAGGATTGCTGACAAATCCAAAACAGCACACAGGAAGCCTCCTGTTAAATGCTTCCTGACAGATAAAGACATGATCAAAATCAATCATGGACCTAATCTAGCTTTGTTAGATTTGTAGTGCTTGAAGGAGACACATTCCTTTAATTTGTCTATACAACCAGTACTAAAAGCAAACTGTCCATGCCCTTCAGTCAAAGGAAGATGGAAAAAAGATCTTTTTTTTTTTTTTAATTCTTGGTCCTGGTTGCTTCTCTATATACCTGTTATCCCTGACAATTTTACATATGTAACATTTCTTCTGTCCTTTCAATGTAAATCTTGTACATTTTTATCATAAGATCTTTTTAGTGCATTTTTACACAGGAGAGCCAGAACTTTCTGCTGTATTCCATCTTTCTCCTAAGGGAAGGATGATCGTGAAAACATCTTGTCTCCTTTTTCATATAGTGGGGGTGGGGTGGGGGGGGGTGTGGGTTTATTTATTTATTTTTTTTAATTTATTTATTTTTTTATTAAATTTTAAAATCTTTAATTCTTACATGTGTTCCCAAACATGAAACCCCCTCCCACCTCCCTCCCCATAACATCTCTGTGGGTGATCCCCATGCACCAGCCCCAAGCATGCTGTATCCTGCGTCAGACATAGACTGGCGATTCAATTCTTACATGATAGTATACATGATAGAATGCCATTCTCCCAAATCATCCCACCCTCTCCCTCTCTCTCTGAGTCCAAAAGTCCGTTATACACAGCTGTGTCTTTTTTCCTGTCTTGCATACAGGGTCGTCATTGCCATCTTTCTAAATTCCATATATATGTGTTAGTATACTGTATTGGTGTTTTTCTTTCTGGCTTACTTCACTCTGTATAATTGGCTCCAGTTTCATCCATCTCATCAGAACTGATTCAAATGAATTCTTTTTAACGGCTGAGTAATACTCCATTGTGTACATGTACCAAAGCTTTCTTATCCATTCATCTGCTGATGGACATCTAGGTTGTTTCCATGTCCTGGCTATTATAAACAGTGCTGCGATGAACATTGGGGTACATGTGTCTCTTTCAATTCTGGTTTCCTCGGTGTGTATACCCAGCAGTGGGATTGCTGGGTCATAAGGTAGTTCTATTTGCAATTTTTTAAGGAATCTCCACACTGTTCTCCATAGTGGCTGTACTAGTTTGCATTCCCACCAACAGTGTAGGAGGGTTCCCTTTTCTCCACACCCTCTCCAGCATTTATTGCTTGCAGATTTTTGGATCGCAGCCATTCTGACTGGTGTGAAGTGGTACCTCATTGTGGTTTTGATTTGCATTTCTCTGATAATGAGTGATGTTGAGCATCTTTTCATGTGTTTGTTAGCCATCCGTATGTCTTCTTTGGAGAAATGTCTATTTAGTTCTTTGGCCCATTTTTTGATTGGGTCGTTTATTTTTCTGGAATTGAGCTGCATAAGTTGCTTGTATATTTTTGAGATTAGTTGTTTGTCAGTTGCTTCATTTGCTATTATTTTCTCCCATTCAGAAGGCTGTCTTTTCACCTTGCGTATATTTTCCTTTGTTGTGCAGAAGCTTTTAATTTTAATTAGATCCCATTTGTTTATTTTTGCTTTTATTTCCAGAATTCTGGGAGGTGGATCATAGAGGATCCTGCTGTGATTTATGTCTGAGAGTGTTTTGCCTATATTCTCCTCTAGGAGTTTTATAGTTTCTGGTCTTACATTTAGATCTTTAATCCATTTTGAGTTTATTTTCGTGTGCGGTGTTAGAAAGTGATCTAGTTTCATTCTCTTACAAGTGGTTGACCAGTTTTCCCAGCACCACTTGTTAAAGAGATTGTCTTTACTCCATTGTATATTCTTGCCTCCTTTGTCAAAGATAAGGTGTCCATATGTGTGTGGATTTATCTCTGGGCTTTCTATTTTGTTCCATTGATCTATATGTCTGTCTTTGTGCCAGTACCATACTGTTTTGATGACTGTGGCTTTGTAGTAGAGCCTGAAGTCAGGCAAGTTGATTCCTCCAGTTCCATTCTTCTTTCTCAAGATTGCTTTGGCTATTCGAGGTTTTTTGTATTTCCATACAAATCTTGAAATTATTTGTTCTAGTTCTGTGAAACATATGGCTGGTAGCTTGATAGGGATTGCGTTGAATTTGTAAATTGCTTTGGGTAGTATACTCATTTTCACTATATTGATTCTTCCAATCCATGAACATGGTATATTTCTCCATCTATTAGTGTCCTCTTTGATTTCTTTCATCAGTGTTTTATAGTTTTCTATATATAGGTCTTTAGTTTCTTTGGGTAGATATATTCCTAAGTATTTTATTCTTTTTGTTGCAATGGTGAATGGAATTGTTTCCTTAATTTCTTTTCCTACTTTCTCATTATTAGTGTATAGGAATGCAAGGGATTTCTGTGTGTTGATTTTATATCCTGCAACTTTACTATATTCATTGATGAGCTCTAGTAATTTTCTGGTGGAGTCTTTAGGGTTTTCCATGTAGAGGATCATGTCATCTGCAAACAGTGAGAGTTTTACTTCTTCTTTTCCAATTTGGATTCCTTTTATTTCTTTTTCTGCTCTGATTGCTGTGGCCAAAACTTCCAGAACTATGTTGAATAGTAGCAGTGAAAGTGGACACCCTTGTCTTGTTCCTGACTTTAGGGGAAATGCTTTCAATTTTTCACCATTAAGGATAATGTTTGCTGTGGGTTTGTCATATATAGCTTTTATTATGTTGAGGTATGTTCCTTCTATTCCTGCTTTCTGGAGAGTTTTTATCATAAATGGATGTTGAATTTTGTCAAAGGCCTTCTCTGCATCTATTGAGATAATCATATGGTTTTTATTTTTCAATTTGTTAATGTGGTGAATTACATTGATTGATTTGCGGATATTGAAGAATCCTTGCATCCCTGGGATAAAGCCCACTTGGTCATGGTGTATGATCTTTTTAATATGTTGTTGGATTCTGATTGCTAGAATTTTGTTGAGGATTTTTGCATCTATGTTCATCAGTGATATTGGCCTGGTGTGGGTTTAATAAAGCTTTAGGAAATAACACATGTTGGAGCAATGACAACAGGAAACACAAATCTGATGTCCTGTGGGTCTGGAGTTACAGTTGTCTGTATTATGTATTATAATAGCTAGAACTTGAAGAGCATTTGCTAGTAACACAATGCTGAATCTTGTATACAGTTACATATTTAATTCCTTTGGCAACAGAGTGCGTGCAGACTCAGTCACTTCAGTTGTATCCAACTCTTTGTGACCTTATGGACCACAGCCTGCCAGGCTCCTCTGTCCATGGAATTCTCCAGGCAAGAATACTGGAGTAGGTTGCCATGCTTTCCTCCAGGGGATCTTCCTGACCCAGGGATCAAACCTTGTCTTTTATGTCTCCTGAATCTGTAGGTGGGTTGTTCATCACTAGCACTACCCAGGAAGCCTAGCAACAGTGTGAGGCACATGTTATTTCCATACTAGAGAATGAGGCTCAGGAGGTGTTACTACCAAAGTCGCATGGTACACAGCAAAGCCTGAGCCCATGTTTTAAAAACTAATCCTACTATCATTTCAGCCCACAGACCTTTAGAGATAACATTTTATCAGATACCTCCATAAATATGCAGAGTTTTCTTTTGACTGGAATGTTCTTTATCCTGTCTTCCTGCCTACCTCAGACTCTGGCCTTTAGAACCAAGTGATGAGACAAACAAAACTAGCCTCACTTTCTGTTGGAGGTGTGTTATCAGACACCAGATGAGGGTATTCTTTGCTACTGAGTCTTTTAAGTTGGGCGTTTCTGTTTTTATTGACATTAATGCACTGAGACCTCAATCTACTCTGAGTTTCTCAGTACATTGGCCTCCATTTCCACCAGGGACCTACTCTTGCCCTGGCTTCAATATCCACAGATCAGATCTCCCAGGGCATCAGCCTATAATTGGTAACTGGCTCCATTCAACTTGGCAGCACTCCCCTGGACTTTCAGTTCAGTTCAGTCGCTCAGTCATGTCCAACCCTTTGCGACCCCATGAACCACAGCACGACAGGCCTCCCTGACCATCACCAACTCCCAGAGTCCACCCAAACGCATGTCCATTGAATTGGTGATGCCATCCAACCATCTCATCCTCTGTCATCCCCTTGTCTTCCTGCCCTCAATCTTCCCCAGCATCAGGGTCTTTTCAAATGAGTCAGCTGTCCGCATCAGGTGGCCAAAGTATTGGAGTTTCAGCTTCAATATCAGTCTTTCCAAGAATATTCAGGACTGAGTTCCTTTAGGATGGACTGGTTGGATCTCCTTGCAGTCCAAGGGACTCTCAGCTTAGAACTGGTATGTGCAAGCTCTACATGAAGTAATTTATATAAATTCCAAAGTCGTAGAGCCTCTAACTTAAGAGGTCTCTCTAGAATCTGGACTCAACCTGATGCACCTATACTTTTTTGTAACATCGAGTCACCCAACTCCACTTCTTGATTGCTGCCCAAAATGTAATTTCCTCAAATCATTTATCATTTATCATATATTCATCCTCATACTTTTCTGTGCTTTCTCTTTTCTGAGCCAACTTCCAACTGCTAATCTTCCTCCTTGCCCTTTTTACCAGGACTGTGGAACACTCATTCCATGGTAAACACAGTCCTTAATGCATTCATATACCTTTCCCACTGCCTTAACTGAAACCTAATGCTTCTCATTTTATGTATATCCCACTGGGATAGAGTGTAGGGCATGCTGTTTTTTTTTCCCCTCTCAGCTACAGCTTCTCTCCACCTCTAAAAAACATTCCTACTCCAGTGAAACGGTTGCATCTGATCCCACCTTCCTTTGCCCATTTTCATCTCTACAACATACCAACCTCCTATTCACTCCTTCACATTGATTGAAGACTTGGACCTGGCTTTTTGTCTTACCACCCAAGCGGTAACAAATGCCTTGACTAATTGCCTACCCATGTTTATGACTTGAGGAATACATTCTCCTTACAGTTTCATGTTACCTAAACTCCCATATCTTCACAATACTTCAGTCATCCATACCCATGGCAATATATGCGCTTTCTTTTACCTCTGAAAATTTGAACTTCAACAAACATCATGGGGGTTTTTTTGTCTTTTTTTTTTTTTTTTTCTGGTCTATCCCGAGTGCTTAAGACAGTATTTGGCACATAGCAAGTGCTTAATGAAGAGAAGTTCCAAAAGAAGAAAAACTAAAGGCAAAGGAGAAAAGGAAAGATATATCCATCTGAATGCAGAGCTCCAAAGAATAACAAGGAGAGATAAGAAAGGCTTCATTAGTGATCAATACAAAGAAATAGAGGAAAACAATAGAATAGGAAAGACTAGAGATCTCTTCAAGAAAATTAGAGATACCAAGGGAATATTTCATGCAAAGATGGGCTCAATAAAGGACACAAATGGTATGGATCTAATGCAAGCAGAAGATATTAAGAAGAGGTGGCAAGAATACACAGAAGAACCATACAAAAAAGATCTTCAAGACCCAGATAACCACGATGGTGTGGTCACTCACCTAGAGCCAGACATCCTGGAATGTGAAGTCAAGTGGGCCTTATGAAGCCTCACCACAAATAAAGCTAGTGGAGGTGATGGAATTTCAGTTGCACTATTACAAATCCTAAAAGATGATGCTGTTGAAGTGCTGTGCTCAATAGCCAGCAAATATGGGAAACTTGGCAGTGGCCACAGGACTGGAAAAGGTCAGTTTTCATTCCAATCCCAAAGAAAGGCAATGCCAAAGAATGTTCAAATACTGTACAATTGCACTCATTTCACATGCAAGCAAAGTAATGTTCAAAATTCTCCAGGCTAGGCTTCAACAGTACCTGAACCATAACTTCCAGATGTTCAAGCTGGATTTAGAAAAGGCAGAGGAACCAGATATCAAATTGCCGACATCTGCTGGATCATACAAAAAGCAAGAGAATTCCAGAAAAACATCTACTTCTGCTTTATTGACTACGCTAAAGCCTTTGACTGTGTGGATCACAGCAAACTGTGGAAAATTCTTAGACATGGAAATACCAGACCATCTTACCTCCTCCTGAGAAATCTGTATGTAGGTCAAGAAGCAACAGTTAGAACTGGACATGGAACAACAAACTGGTTCCAAATTGGGAAGGAAGTATGTCAAGGCTGTACCTTGTCAGCCTGCTCATTTAATTTATATGTAGAGTACATCATGCAAAATGCTGGGCTGGATGAAGCACAAGCTTGGAATCAAGAATGCAGGGAGAAATATCAATAACCTCAGATATGCAGATGACACCACCCTTATGGCAGAAAGCAAAGAACAAAGAGCCTCTTGGTGAAAGTGAAAGAAGAGAGTGAAAAAACTGGCTTAAAACTCAACATTCAAAAATCTAAGACCATGGCTTCCGGTCCCATCACTTCCTGGCAGGTAGATGTGAAAACAGTGACAGACTTTATTTTCTTGGGTTCCAGAATCACTGCAGATGGTGATTGCAGCTATGAAATTAAAAGATGCTTGCTCCTTGGAAGAAAAGCTATGACCAACCTAGACAGCATATGAAAAAGCAGAGACATTACTTTGCTGACAAAAGTCCAACTAGTCAAAGCTATGGTTTTTCCAGCTGTTGTGTATGGATGTGAGAGTTGGACCATAAAAAATGCTGAACAGTGAACAATTGATGCTTTTGAACTGTGTGTTGGAGAAGACTCTTGAGAGTGCCTTTGACTGCAAGGAGATCAAACCAGTCAATCCTAAAGGAAATCAGTCCTGCATATTCATTAGAATGGCTGATGGTGAAGCTGAAGCTCCATTAATTTGGCCACCTGATGCAAAGAACTGATTCATTGGGAAAAAAAAAACCCTGATGCAGGGAAAGATTGAAGGCAGGAGGAAAAGGGAACAACAGAGGATGAGATGGTTGGATGACATCACCAATTCAATGGACATAAGTTTGAGCAAGCTCTGAGAGTTGGTGATGGACAGGCGGGAAAGCCTGGCGTGCTGCAGTCCATGGGTTTGCAAAGAGTCAGATACAACTGACTGAGTGAACAGAATTGAAGTGCTTAATGAAGATGTAGTCATTCTACGAATTACTACTTTCAATTTTTCAATCACAGTTTATGTGGTTTTCTGAAAACAGAGCCTATGTTCCTTGATTCTTGTCAGTTCTTCTACATAGTCTGGGACTAAGAACTGTCTTCTGTTCCACTCTCACTCAAATTCACCTCCCTTTTACCTGTCTACTAATGCCATATCTGACCAGCAAATTCCAACTCGGATCAGTATTTTTTTGCTATAATTAGTAAGCACAGTTGAAAAAAATCTTAATACATCCTCACAGATAGCTCAGCTCATTCAAGTATTTTGCAACATCTTAAAATTATTTTTTTAATCCCTTTTTGTATTTCCCTTAGCCTATATATACATATTTCCAACTTTACCACTAGTAAATAGTACTTAAGGATCAATGTACATAACATTGCTTTTTGTGCATGTTTGTCCTTCTTCCTATAATATTCTTACTTCTCTTTCCTGGCCTGCTGGTTTTTACTTATTCTTGAGACTGAATTGTGTTACTGGAATCCTTCCCTGATTTCTCAGCCTAGACTTGGTAAATTGTCTCCTAACAAACTGTTTATCTGAGTCACTGCATTTGCCAAATCTGTTCAATTCTAACAAAAATTGCAAATAGGACCAACAATCTAGTGAAGAAAACATAGGCCACCCATATTGCCATGGTTCTAATTGAGATGTATCTATAACTGTGCTGTGAGAGCATGTGGGAAGGATAAACTAATGCTACAAAGGAAGTGACATTTGACTAGAGTACTAAAAGTAAGTAAGCATTTTCCAGAAGGAATAATGGGATAAGGAAGGCATCTTAATGCAATAAAAGATATGTGTGCAGAGGCTCAGAGTAATGGGAAAGACTTTCCATTATTTTCCACTCATATGAATAGTTCAATATTGATGGAATATAGTATGGGAGTAGGGAGATAAGACTAGAAAAGGTAAGTCTTGTCTGTCATGCTCAGGAGTTTAGTCTTCTTTATAGATAGAAATTGTGAGTATTTAAATAAAGGCTCTATATAATCAGATTTATATTAGATAACTAGTAGGAAAGATGAGGATGGATTGCATGAAGAGACCCTGGAATAGCTCTTGGAAATGGTGCAAGCCAAGAATGATGATATGAACTCAGGCAATAGAAAGGAAGAGAATTTAATAACTTTTTCAGAGACAGACTGGGGAATTAATTCAATGAGAGGATGTGAAGGAAAAGGAAGAATTAATGACCAGAAGGTTACACTATTATTTCAATTGTTTAATTGGTGTAAAATTGCCTTACAATGTTGTATTGGTTTCTGCCATACAACAATGTGAATCCGTCATAATTATGTGTATGTATACATATGTATATATATACACACATGCATACATACACACACACACACACACACACACACGTATATATATATATATCCTCCCTCATGAGCTTCCCTCCCCTCCCTGCTGTTTTTCATTTATTCCCATCCCACCCCTCTAGGTCATCACAGAGCACCAGGCTGGGCTCCTTGTGTTATATAGCAACTTTCCACGAACTATTTTGCACAGGATTGAGTATTTATGTTAATGTTACTTCCTCAGTTCATCCCATCCTCACTTTCCCTCGCTGTGTCCACAAGTCCATTCATTCTCTACTAGGTGCATCAGCACTATTTTTCTGGATTCCATATATATGCATTAATATATAATACTTGTCTTTCTCTTTCTGATTTATTTTACTCTGTATCTAGGTCCATCCACCTCATTACAACTCATTCATTCCTTTTATGGCTATGCAATATTCTACTGTATATATGCACCACATCGTCTTTATCCAAAGTTCACCCGTTGAAGGACATCTAGGTTGTTTCCATGTCCTGGCTATTGTAAATATTGCTGCAATAAACACTGGGGTATGTGTCTTTTAAAATTGTGGTTTTCTCAGTATATATACCCAATAGTGGGATTACTGGGTCATATGGTAGCTTTATTCCTAGTTTTTAAAGGAATCTCCATACTGTTTTCCATAATGGCTCTATCAGTTTACATTCTCACCAACAGTTCAGGAGGGTTCCCTTTTCTCCACATCCTCTCCAGCATTTATTGTTTGTAGATTTTTTGATGATGGCCATTCTGACTGATGTGAAGTAATACCTCACTGTAGTTTTGATTTGCATTTCTCTGATAATTAGTGATGTTGAGCATCTTTTCATGTGTTTATTGGCCATCTGTTTGTCTTTGGAGAAATGTCTGTTTAGGTCTTCTGTCCATTTTTCGATTGGGCTGTTTGTTTTTCTGATATTGAGTTCTATGAACTTCTTAAGGTAGGAAAAAAAACGTAGCTCTTGCAATTTAGTTTTATAGCATCAGTAAAGGACAGAAATTGAAGAGGAACTAAAAAGCCTCTTGATGAAAGTGAAAGAGGAGAGTGAAAAAGTTGGCTTACAGCTCAACATTCAGAAAACGAAGATCATGGCATCCGGTCCCATCACTTCATGAAAAATAGATGGGGAAACAGTGGAAACAGTGTCAGACTTTATTTTTTGGAGGTCCAAAATCACTGCAGATGGTGACTGCAGCCATGAAATTAAAAGACGCTTACTCCTTGGAAGAAAAATTATGACCAACCTAGATAGCATATTCAAAAGCAGAGACATTACTTTGCTGACTAAGGTCCGTCTAGTCAAGACTATGGTTTTTCCAGTAGTCATGTATGGATGTGAGAGTTGGACTATGAAGAAAGCTGAGCACCAAAGAATTGATGCTTTTGAACTGTGGTGTTGGAGAAGACTTTTGAGAGTCCCTTGGACTGCATGGAGATCCAACCAGTCCATTCTGAAGGAGATCAACCCTGGGATTTCTTTGAAAGGAATGATGCTAAAGCTGAAACTCCAGTACTTTGGCCACCTGATGTGAAGAGTTGACTCATTGGAAAAGACTCTGATGCTGGGAGGGATTGGGGGCAGGAGGAGGAGGGGACGACAGAGGATGAGATGACTGGATGGCATCATGGACTCGATGGACATGAGTCTGAGTGAACTCCAGGAGTTGGTGATGGACAGGGAGGCCTGGTGTGCCGTGATTCATGGGGTCGCAAAGAGTCGGACACGACTGAGCGACTGAACTGAACTGAACTGAAAGGACTTGTCAGAGCACTTGATCAGGTTGTAAGAGAGATGGGAGTGGAGATAATATCCAGGGAGTATTTTGGCCATAACATATAAATCATAGTTTAAGCAGTAGGAGTGGGTAGAGATGCCTGTGATGCAGGAGACCAAGTTCTACCCATCGGTTGGGAAGATCCCCTGGAAGAGGAAATGGCAATCCATTCCAGTATTCTTGGCTGGGAAATCCCATGGACAGAGCAGCTTGGCAGGCTACTCAACTTAGTGACTAAACCACCACCAAAGATTATTTTTATCTGTTTCGTATTCTATCAATCCACCTTGCCCAAATAAATTGTGTGCTCTCTGAGGGCTAGTATTGATTCAAATTTCAGATACTTCTAAGAACCCAGCACAAGAAAATGATACTTTCCAAGAGGAATGAGTATTTGCTAAAGAACAGTTTTCCCCCTCTTTGCTTTTTTCTCTCTAAAGCACTTAGCTTTGCTTATGCTGTCTGTTCAATTCAGCACAGAGAGTAATTTGGAAAGTAATTTATGGCAAAGAATATAAAATTATGAAATACCATTATAGGGAAAATTTTCAATGTTCTTGTTCAGTGGTGGAACTTACCATATATCTCCAGACACACTTTCACTTTAGAGACTTTTCAAAAATATATAAAAGTTATTGTTTTTGGAAATGCTAATGATGTATTGTTACTTCTATTGTTCTCCGTTGAAGTTTAAATATATGATAATCAGAAAGGATATAACATACAAATAGGCCTATGCACTGTATCAGTCAGTCAGTCAGTTCAGTCACTCAGTTATGTCCCACTCTTTGTGACTCCACGGACTGCAGCACTCAAGGCTTCCCTGACCATCACTAACTCCTGGAGCTTGCTCAAACTCATGTCCATCGAGTTGGTGATGCCATCCAACCATCTCATACTCTGTCGTCCCCTTCTCCTCCTGCCTTCAATCTTTCCCAGCATAGGGTCTTTTCCAATGAGTCAGTTCTTCACAGCAGGCACTCAAAGCATTGGAGCTTCAGCTTCAGCATCAGCCCTTCCAATGAATATTCAGGACTGATATCCTTTAGGATTGACTAGTTTGATCTCCTTGCAGACCAAGGAACTCTCAAGAGTCTTCTCCAACACCACAGTTTTTAAAGCATCAATTCTTTAGTGTTCAGCTTTCTTTCCCTGGTGGTTCAGATGGTAAAGCATCTGTCTACAATGCGGGAAACCCGGGTTCGATCCCTGGGTCAGGAAGATCCCCTGGAGAAGGGAAATGGAAATCCACTCCAGTACTATTGCCTGGAAAATCCCATGGACAGAGGAGCTTGGTAGGGTACAGTCCATGGGGTCCCAAAGAGTCAGACATGACTGAGCGACTTCACTTCACTTCAGCTTTCTTTATGGTCCAACTCTCACATCCATACACGACAGTTGGAAAAACCATAGCTTTGACTAGTTGGACTTTTGTCAGCAAAGTAAGGTCTCTGCTTTTTCATATGCTGTCTAGGTTGGTCATAGCTTTTCTTCCAAGGAGCAAGCATCTTTTAATTTCATAGCTGCAATCACCATCTGCAGTGATTCTGGAACCCAAGAAAATAGTCTGTCACTGTTTTCACATCTACCTGCCAGGAAGTGATGGGAGCAGAAGCCATGGTCTTAGATTTTTGAATGTTGAGTTTTAAGCCAGTTTTTTCACTCTCTTCTTTCATTTTCACCAAGAGGCTCTTTGTTCTTTGCTTTCTGCCATAAGGGTGGTGTCATCTGCATATCTGAGGTTATTGATATTTCTTCCTGCATTCTTGATTCCAAGCTTGTGCTTCATCCAGCCCAGCATTTTGCATGATGTACTCTACATATAAATTAAATGAGCAGGCTGACAAGATACAGCCTTGACATACTTCTTTCCCAATTTGGAACCAGTTTGTTGTTCCATGTCCAGTTCTAACTGTTGCTTCTTGACCTACATACAGATTTCTCAGGAGGAGGTAAGATGATCTGGTATTCCCATGTCTAAGAATTTTCCAGTTTGCTGTGATCCAACAGTCAAAGGCTTTAGCGTAGTCAATAAAGCAGAAGTAGATGTTTTTCTGGAATTCTCTTGCTTTTTGTATGATCCAGCAGATGTCGGCAATTTGATCTCTGGCTCCTCTGCCTTTTCTAAATCCAGCTTGAACATCTGGAAGTCATGGTTCAGGTACTGTTGAAGCCTAGCCTGGAGAATTTTGAACATTACTTTGCTTGCATGTGAAATGAGTGCAATTGTACAGTATTTGAACATTCTTTGGCATTGCCTTTCTTTGGGATTGGAATGAAAACTGACCTTTTCCAGTCCTGTGGCCACTGCCAAGTTTCCCATATTTGCTGGCTATTGAGCACAGCACTTCAACAACATCATCTTTTAGGATTTGTAATAGCTCAACAGGAATTCCATCACCTCCACTAGCTTTATTTGTGGTGAGGCTTCATAAGGCCCACTTGACTTCACATTCCAGGATGTCTGGCTCTAGGTGAGTGATCACACGATCATGGTTATCTGGGTCTTGAAGATCTTTTTTGTATGGTTCTTCTGTGTATTCTTGCCACCTCTTCTTAATATCTTCTGCTTGCATTAGATCCATACCATTTGTGTCCTTTATTGAGCCCATCTTTGCATGAAATGCTCCCTTGGTATCTCTAATTTTCTTGAAGAGATCTCTAGTCTTTCCCATTCTACTGTTTTCCTCTAATAAATGCAAAGAAATAGAGGAAAACAATAGAATGAGAAAGACTAGAGATCTCTTCAAGAAAATCAGAGATACCAAGGGAGCATTTCATGGAAAGATGAGTACAATAAAGGGCAGAAAGCCTTCTTCAGTGATCAATGTACTGTATGGTTTTTCACCAAACATATGTAAAAGGGCTTAGACAATCAGTGACTATTCTGCAATAATACAAATTAGTTATAAATATACTATCATAGAGTTACACAATTCTCCATTTACACATGCACTGTATGTAAATAGGCTGAATCTATATTTGTTGATGTTTGTTAAAATTGTATTCCATTAAAAAATTTTTGTCTATCTGGTTTACTGTTTTGTTTTTTTTTTCCTGCCCTCTCCTCCTTTATTCCATCCCCTCTTCCCCCACCTCTCTTGTTGCAATAGATTCTCAGAGTTAAATAAGCAATTTTCTAAGATGTCCTTGTCAGGTGACATTATGGAAATTATTTGAATATCATTGCTAAGTCAGGTGAGCCATTTAAAAATGTAAATAATTTGCAATACCATGAATCTAGCTGATGAAGAGCAACCTCGATGCTGATTGATTTATTAGAATCTTTTCCTGATTAGTAATTGCTTCAAAATCTCTTTTCTATGGTTCAGTTTATCATTTTTGTGCCAGACCTTAAGATAAATCTGTACAGCTATCAAGTCTGTAATAAGCACTTCACATCATTAGTTATTCTGTACTTTTCAAGCAAGTAATAGGGGGCCAATAACTGTATATTTCTTACAGCTATTGATACAGTATAAGTTGATATTATAAAATATTTGAAAACTTTACATTGGTCCTACTCAATGCTATATTTTAAAATATACACTATGGCACCAAAACAAGACTGTCAGGTTTTTATCCATTCTTTTAAAAAGTATTTTAAAGGAAAAGATATAGTCATGACCTTGAGGCATTTCAAACTTGAGCTTTGTTTGAAATTCACAATCATGATTATAATTTCAAGAAGCACTGTCTTAAAGTTGTCTTATTGCTGTAATGAAGCTGCTAGAAATTTCATTTATTCTCAAGTTTAATCTCAGGAAGCCTATTTTATCATAGGAAATAAGCCAGTGCAAAAATACTGCCTTGACTCTGGGGTTCAAATTTATTCATGTAACTCTTGAGGAATGCCTATCAGTCAATCACAGAAATTTTATTGCATATTATATTTATTTTTTAATATAAATTTCAATTTAGCATTCTCTGAGGATAAGTACTCTGTATATTTCTACTTTCATCACATGCGTATCTTCATTTATTTAACTATAGATACATAAGAAAGCTTACCATACCCTACATATAACAGATTTTAGATGGGTAGTGATAGGAAAAGAATTTTAATGCAATACATATTAACTAAAAAATATGATTATGGCTGATTTTTTTTAGCCATCTATTTAACAGAGTTACTATGTGCTATATGAGAATATTTTCCACTTTGAAGTTAACTTGACTGTGAAGTTATTTTGGCTGCTGTGATTTTCATAAAAACAATGATTTACTGATGCAAGTCTGATAATTGATATATCCATGAAAAAGTTAGGACAAATCATTTACTAAAAGAAAACAACAAATATGAAACTTCTAAAACTATTCACAGGTAGCTCAAATTCTTATACACTGCTTTGTTTAAAAATATATCCTTTTGTGGAAACAAAGACTCCTCATTTCTTTCCATTTCTCAAACTGTAACTACGTTTGTTTGTTTGTTTTTTTAAAGAAAAAGCATAATTATACAGTTTTTGCACTGGTATCTATTATGTTTGGGCTTCCCTGGTGGCTCAGATGGTAAAGAATCCGCCTGCAGTGGAGGAGACCTGGGTTCAATCCCTGGGTTGGGAAGATCCCCTGGAGAAGGGCATAGCAACCCACTCCAGTACTCTTGCCTAGAGAATCCTCATGGACAGAAAAGTTGAGAGCTACAATCCATGGGGTCACAAAGAGTCAGAAACGACTGAGCAGCTAAGCACAGCACATCTATTATGTTTAAAATATTTTATTCTTTTAAAAAATTTATTTATTTTTTAATTGAAGGGTAATTGCTTTACAAAATTTTGTTTTTCTGTTAAACTTCAACATGAATCAGCCATAGGTATACATATATCCCCTCCCTCTTAAAATACCTTATTCTTAAATGGAGGTATCTAACATATTCAAAAGTCCAGAAGATATAACTAATATGTTGCAAATAAAATAAGATTTTTTTGCATATTCATCTAAATATTAAGTTGTATTTGTACTGATAGACATGTCTAAGATTTTTGGTTAAATTCTAAACCTTTCCTTATTTAGTACAGGTCAGTTCTAGTCCATTTATATTTGATCTAGCAAGAATTTGTGAGGCCTGAAAAGTCTACTTGTTTAGCATAATAAAATATTAGAGTTTAAAATGAACCATTTCATTCCTAAATTCAGTGTGGAAGAAAGTACAAACTGGCAGGATCCTACCTAGAATAAAAAGTTAGGGCATTTTTTCCCCAGAGATAATTGTATTAAATAAAGCCTTTCTTCAACCAACAAGATATAGTTCAAAAATGATCAACTGAGCTTATAAGGAAATAAATACTTCATAAATAAAAATAAGAATTTATTTATTTGTTCCTACTGGTCTATTTCTACAACCTGAAGGCTTTGTAATCCCCAGTTTGCTATAGATTAGCCAAAAAGTTCATTCAGGTTTTCCCATAACATCTTACAGAAAAACCCGAGTGAGATTTTTTTGAGGGCCAACTCAATACATTTATTTAGTTTAATTGTATTTTTTAACTAGAAAATGTTTATCATGAAAAATTCTTAGATTTCAAACTGAAGCTTAATATATAAGAGAATGGAGAAGGCAATGGCACCCCACTCCAGTGCTCTTGCCTGGAAAATCCCATGAATGGAGGAGCCTGGTGGGCTGCAGTCCATGGGGTTGCAAAGAGTCTGACACAACTGAGCGACTTCAGTTTCACTTTTCACTTTGATGCATTGGAGAAGGAAATGGCAACCCACTCCAGTGTTCTTGCCTGAAGAATCCCAGGGACGGGGGAGCCTGGTGGGCTGCCATCTGTGGGGTCACAGAGTCGAACACGACTGAAGTGACTTAGCAGCAGTGTTCAAGGATAATTCTTCTCAATTCTCCTCTTACTGCCTTTTTAGAAATTCCTCTATGGAGTACCCCCTTTTCCTCTATCTCTGATTGTCCCTTTAGATTTCAAACTCTTCCAAAAAAATAGATGAGAGAACACTTCCAAACTCATTTTATAAGGCCAACATTACCCTAATATCAACGCCAGACAAGGACACTACAAGAAAAGAAAGTTACAGGCCAATATCCACGATGAACACAGATGTAGAAATCCTTAACAAAATACTAACAAACCAAATTCAATGATACATTAAAAGGATCATACACCATGATCAAATGGAGTTTATTCCAGGAATGAAAGGATGGTTCAAAATCTATAAATCAATGTGAGAAATCACATTAACAGAATGAAGAGTAAAAATCATGGATCATCTCAATAGATGCAGAAAAAGCACATGACAATATTCAATACCTAATAATGATAAAAACTCTCAACAAATAGGGTATAGAAGAAACAAAACAACATTAAAAAAACTACATATAATAAGCCTACAGCTAACATTATATTCAATAGTAAAAAGCTGAAAGTTTTCCTGCAAGATCAGGAACAAGATAAAGATGCCCACTCACTACTTTCATTCAATATTGTACTGGAAATCCTTGCCAGTTAGGCAAGAAAAAGAAATGAAAGGCATACAATTTAGAATTAAAACTATTTGTAGATAACTAGACTATTCAGGTATGACCTAAATAAAATCCCTTATGATTATACAGTGGAAATGAGAAATAGATTTAAGGGACTAGATCTGATAGACAGAGTGCCTGATAAACTATGGATGGAGGTTTGTGACATTGTACAGGAGACAGGGATCAAGACCATCCCCAAGAAAAAGAAACACAAAAAAGCAAAATGGCTGAGGAGGCCTCACAGATAGCTGTGAAAAGAAGAGAAGCAAAAAGCAACACAGAAGAGGAAGGATATACTCATTTGAATGAAGAGTTCCAAAGAATAGCAAGGAGAGATAAGAAAGCCTTCCTCAGGGATCAATGCAAAGAAATAGAGGAAAACAATAGAATTGGAAAGGCTAGAGATCTCTTCACGAAAATTAGAGATACCAAGGGAACATTTCATGCAAAGATGGGCTCAATAAAGGACAGAAATGGTATGGATTTAACAGAGCAGAAGATATTAAGAAGAGGTGGCAAAAATACACAGAAGAACTGTACAAAAAAGATCTTCACGACCCAGATAATCACGATGGTGTGATCACTCACCTAGAGCCAGACATCCTGGAATGTAAAGTCAAGTGGGCCTTAGGAAGCATCACTACAAAGAAAGCTAATGGAGGTGATGGAATTCCTGTTGAGCTATTTCAAATTCTGAAAGATGATGCTGTGAAAGTGCTGCACTCAATATGCCAGCAAATTTGGAAAACTCAGCAGTGGCCACAGGACTGGAACAGGTCAGTTTTCATTCCAATCCCAAAGGCAATACCAAAGAATGCTCAAACTACCACACAATTGCACTCATCTCACATGCTCAAAATGCTCCAAGCCAGGCTTCAGCAATACGTGCACCGTGAACTTCCTGATGTTCAAGCTGGTTTTATAAAAGGCAGAGGAATCAGAGATCAAATTGCCAACATCTGCTGGATCATTGAAAAAGCAAGAGGGTTCCTGAAAAAACATCTATTTCTGCTTTACTGACTATAAAGCAACAGTTCAAACTGGACATGGAACAACAGACTGGTTTCAAATAGGAAAAGGAGTACGTCAAGGTTGTATATTATCACCCTGCTTATTTAACTTATATGCAGAGTACATCATGAGAAACGCTGGGCTAGAAGAAGCACAAGCTGGAATTAAGATTGTCAGGAGAAATATCAATAACCTCAGATATGCAGATGACGTCACCCTTATGGCAGAAAGTGAAGAACTAAAAAGCCTCTTGAGGAAAATGAAAGAGGAGAGTGAAAAAGTTGGCTTAAAGCTCAACATTCAGAAAACTAAGATCATGGCATCTGGTCCCATCACTTCATGGCAAATAGATGGGGAAACAGTGGAAACAGTGGCTGGCTTTATTTTGAGGGGCTCCAAAATCACTGAAGATGGTGACTGCAGCCACGAAATTAAAAGACGCTTACTCCTTGGAAGGAGAGTTATGACCAACCTAGACAGCATATTAAAAAGCAGAGACATTACTTTGCCTACAAAGGCCCATCTAGTCAAGGCTATGGTTTTTCCAGTAGTCATTATGGATGTGAGCATTGGACTACAAAGATAGTGTTATCTATCTGGTGTTGGAGAAGACTCTTGAGAGTCCCTTGGACTGCAAGGAGATCCAACCAGTCCATCCTATAGGAGATCAGTCCTGGGTGTTCATTGGAAGGACTGATGTTGAAGCTGAAACTCCAATACTTTGGCCACCTTGTGCGAAGAGCCAACTCATTGAAAAAGACCCTGATGCTGGGAAAGATTGAGGGCAGGAGGAGAAGGGGACAACACAGGATGAGATGGTTGGATGGCATCACCCACTCAATGGACATGAGTTTGGGTAAACTCTGGAAGTTTGTGATGGACAGCGTGGCCTGGCGTGCTGTGGTTCATGGGGTCGCAAAGAGTTGGACATGGCTGAGTGGCTGAACTGAACATGATATTATATCTATAAAACTCTGAAGCCTCTATCAAAACAGTGAGAATAAAGAAATTCAGTAAAGGATACAAAATCATTGTAAAAATTCACTTGCATTTCCTGTATTCTAACAAGGAAAAATGGAAATAGAAATTAAGAAAAACAATCTAATTTACAATTGTGTTAAAAAGAATAAAGTACCTAGGAGTAAATTTAGCCAAGGAGGCGAAAGATCTATTCTCTGAAAATGGTAAGACAAGGATAAATGAAATTGAAGAAGGCACAAATAAACGAAAATATCTTCTCTGATATTGGGTTAGAAGGATATTATTAAAATATCCACACTACCCAAAGCAATTTATAGATTCAATTGCAATTCCTATCAAAATTCAAATGGCATTATTTTTTAGATAAATAGGAAAAACAATATTAAAACATGTGATACTGCTAGGGACCTGAAATAGCCAAAGCAATTTTGAGAAAGAATAATAAAACTGAAAGCATCACATTTCTTTGGAAGGAATGGTGCTAAAGCTGAAACTCCAGTACTTTGGCCACCTCATGCGAAGAGTTGACTCATTGGAAAAGACCCTGATGCTGGGAGGGATTGGGGGCAGGAGGAGAAGGGGACGACGGAGGATGAGATGGCTGGATGGCATCACTGACTCGATGGACGTTGAGTCTGAGTGAACTCCAGGAGTTGGTGATGGACAGGGAGGCCTGGCGTGCTGCGATTCATGGGGTCACAAAGATTCGGACACCACTGAGCCACTGAACTGAACTGAACATCCTATCAAGTGTATATTTTTATCCCAGTTTTGCAGATGAAGAACTTCACTTCTTATAATTCCTCATGTCTCAAAAGTTAGCCTGCTAGGATTAGCTTGATTTACATGCCAACTAATGAGATCATCATCACCGAATTTCTCTAACTAGGTAAGTTGGAGTTGTGTGCCTATCTCTGAACCAATCATTGTAACCAGGGGAATTTGATCCTTTGATTGGCCAAGAGTGACTCACTTATTCCATCCCTGAAGTCCTAAACACATAAAGTAAGAGTAAGAAAAGCATGCTTTCCTAAAGGAAATACTAGCACGTTTATATATGCCATGTTTTTTTTTTTTTCTTTTTACCATAAATGTGTTATGGTTATTTTCTGCTATGCATTTTTTTCTACCAAAAAGGTGTGTTCTGACTTTTAAAAACAATATAGTAATATATATGTGTGTGTATATATATATATATATGTATGTATGTATATTAGTGGAATCTCTATGAAAATAATCCTCTTTAAATTCAAAAACTTATGAAATGTATACCATGTCTTAGGCATTGCATTAGATCCTAGGGGTACAGGTCCATGGGGTCGAACAGAGTCAGACACGACTGAGCGACTTCCCTTTCACTTTTATGCATTGGAGAAGGAAATGGCAACCCACTCTAGTGTTCTTGCCTGGAGAATCCCAGGGACGGAGGAGCCTGGTAGGCTGCCATCTATGGGGCCGCACAGAGTTGGACACAACTGAAGCGACTTATCAGCAGCAGCCCTTACTATAAAAGAGCTTATAATATGTAACAGTGGTCTTTAGTAATTTTTGCTCATATACCTCTTAAAACAATTTTTAAAAGGTATGCACCTTCATAAAACATAAACTGACATAAATAATTTTGTAATAAATTTAAATAAATCATTTAATTTCCAGAATATTACAATTTTTTAAATAATAAAACTGAATGCTTCTTTAAAATAAAACTAATCATATTTAAAATCCATAATCATTTGATACCCACCCTTGTGGCTCAGCTGGTAAAGAATCCGCCTGTAATGTGGGAGACCTGGTTTCAGTCCCTGGGTTGGGAAGATCCCCTGGAGAAGGGAAAGGCTACCCACTCCAGTATTCTGGCCTGGAGAACTCCATGGATCATATAGTCCATGGGGTCGCAAAGAGTCGGACATGACTGAGCGCCTTTCACTTTCACTTTCATCTTCTATCTATAATTTATTTGTAATAGCTTTTCTTTGGCATTCAAAAATTTAAAATTTTCCTTTTACTCCCTCAATTTGAGCTATTGTTCCTTTCCCCAAAGATTTCTGTCTTTTTTACTAGTTACCCTTATATCATCATATGTAACCAAAATATT
This sequence comes from Capricornis sumatraensis, assembly GCF_032405125.1. Taxonomy (NCBI): domain Eukaryota; kingdom Metazoa; phylum Chordata; class Mammalia; order Artiodactyla; family Bovidae; genus Capricornis; species Capricornis sumatraensis. The sequence goes on along the minus strand of NC_091070.1, from coordinate 147,704,906 downwards.
TATAAAAATGAAAATATCAACTGTATCCTTTTTTATTACTGTGTGAAAAAATTACCACAAGATTAGTAACTTAAAACAAACCTATTAATTATTTCAGCATCTGTGAGCCAAGAATCCAGGCCTAGCCTAGATGGGTTTTCTGCTTAGGTTCTCACATGGATATTATCAAGGTTGAGACATGCTTTCATCTGAAGATTCAACAAAGGAAGAATCTGCTTGAAAGCTCATCTAGAATGTTGGCAGGACTCATTTCCTTGCAGCTTTATGACTAAAGGGCCTACTTTTCTGCTGGTTGTGGACTGGAGTCCTCTGGAAGGTCCTAGAGGCTGCCTATGGTTTCTAGAGGCTATGTTTGGTTTCCTCAACATGTCTGCTTGCTTTATCAAGTCTCCAACCATCTGCTAAGGAGGAGTGGGTAGTTATGGAAGTGACATGCCATCACAGTTGCCATAGTCTATTGGTTTGAAGTCATCCCAAGTGGTGCCCACCCTCAAAGAACAGGTCACCAAGAGGAATCAAATCACTGGGGTTCACCTTAGGGTCTGTCTGCCACATCCATGTTTCACTACTTCTTACCAATGCTCCCTTGAGACCTTCTCCATTTCTATGAAAATAATTGGAGGATAGAAGAAACATATATTTGGATTCAGGATAACCCAACATGGACCAAAATTCCACACTTCTAACCCAAGCTTTATTCCCAAGTAGAATAAATAATGATAGTGAAATATAAGAATTTTTATGAATCCATGGCATCTTGATTAACTATTGAAAGGTATGTCTCCCTTTTTTTTTTTGGTGACAGATTTTCAAACCCCAAGCAATAAATCATAGTAGTATTTAATGTGTGGGAGAAGTATGCATTTTTTGGTAAACAGAAGGCGGGCTTTTACAAAGACAGGCAGGTTCTTAGGCAAATCAGCTTTTTTTTTTTTTTAAGTTATTCTTTTCATTGGAGTATAATTGCTTTACAATGTTGTGTTGGTTTCTGCTGTATGACCGTGTGAATCAACTATATGTGTACACATATCCCCTTCCTCTTAAGTCTCCCTCCCACCCCTCTAGGTTCTCAGAGAACCAGGCTGAACTCCCTGTGTTATAGAGCAACTTCCCACGAGTTATTTTAGACATGGTGGTGTATATATGCCAATGCTACTCACTCAGTTTATACCACTCTCTCCTTCCTTGCCTCCCACCCTGCCTCCAGCCCCCCTTCCATGTTCACAAATTCCTTCTCTATGTCTGCATCTCTATTCCTCCTTTGCAGACAGGTTCACCAGTACTGTTTTTCTAGATTCCATATATATGAGTTAATATATGCTTGTTTTTCTCTTTCTGACTTTATTTTGTATGACAGACTCTAGGTTCATCCACATCACTACAAATGACTGGATTTCATTCCTTTTTATGACTGAGTAATATTCCATTGTATATATACACCACATCTTTATCCATTCACTTGTTGATAGAAAAGAATATTATGGAAACTGAGGGCAGGGAGACTGATTTCCTTAGGGTCATTCATACTCATTTCCTGCTGAAAGTCTGCACATCAGGAATGTTTATATCCCACCTTCAATTCTGCTGGTCTAGTTAAAGATCTTATACTCATGTGATCCCAATAAAACTGATGCTTTTGCAACTCTCTTTATCTCCAGAGTCCAACATACACAAAAGAGAGTACCCACCCACTAAATTAAAGTTCTAAAATTATTTTCTATAGAAATGTCTACTGGGGCCTTTAATATACTATCTATTTCAATAGGTATTTCTCTGACTATCCATAAATGGAGGGGAGGGTGAGGAAACCTATTCTAACAGGGCTATCCATTTCTATAACATGTCTTAAGTCTTTGGGTTTGAGGTCCTTTCACTGTGTCAAAAACCAATCACGATTTTACAGAAATTATTACTCTTAGTACCTTTTGATTGAGAGAGTACACAGTAGTGGAAAACTATGATTTTAAATGGATCTGCTACTTTTCATTTATTTATTTTTGGCTACCAAGGGTCTTTGTTGCTTTGCATGGGCTTTGTCTAGTTGCAGAGAGCAGGAGCTTCTCTTGCTGCAGAACATGGACTCTAGGGCCCACAGCCTTCAGTAGTTCCTGCACACAGGCTCAGTAGTTGTGCTCATGGGCTCTAGAGGACAGGCTCAGTAGTTTTGGCACATGGGCTTTGTTGCTTCATAACATGTGGGATCTTCCAGGACCAGGGTATAACCCATGTCCCCTGCACTGGCAGGCTGACTCTTATTCACTGCACCAGCAGGGAAGTCATATCTCTACTTTTTAAACCACATGTAACAAAAAATATTTCAGTACCATCTCAGCCAGTGTTTGTATACTTTCAAAATTTGCAGACCTTTTATAATAACCACTAGGACTCTGTGGGACTCAGTGTGGGAAGCAATGAGTTATGTTACACATGCTAGGTCACCAGAGTTGTGTCTAACTCTTTGCAGTCCTTTGTGTTGGGAGCCGTGTTAGGTATTACTGACAAAATGGAAGCATGATCCCCAGCCCCCTCTCCTCATTCTGCAGTCACGGATCCCAGGATGAAGGAGTTAGGCCTTTTAATTCTGACTTGTCTTTTCCTCTCCTCAGCTGATTTGACTGAAAAGGAATATTAAGGTGCTTATTGTTCTTGAGAGGAGCATGAGAAGGCACAAAGCCTTCTGCAGCATTGCTCAGAAAATAATTGATAAAGTTAATCATTGACATTTGTTCAAGGACTTTTACAAAAGAGTGTTCCAGGATGAGCACATAGGCTGTAGCTTGAGGCCCAGATAGCATATTCAAAAGCAGAGACATTACTTTGCTGACTAAGGTCCGTCTAGTCAAGGCTATGGTTTTTCCAGTAGTCATGTATGGATGTGAGAGTTGGACTATGAAGAAGGCTGAGCACCGAAGAATTGATGCTTTTGACGTGTGGTGTTGGAGAAGACTCTTGAGAGTCCCTTGGACTGCAAGGAGATCCAACCAGTCCATTCTGAAGGAGATCAGCCCTGGGGTTTCTTTAGAAGGAATGATGCTAAAGCTGAAACTCCAGTACTCTGGCCACCTCATGCGAAGAGTTGACTCATTGGAAAAGACTGATGCTGGGAGGGATTGGGGGTAGGAGGAGACGGGGACGACAGAGGATGAAATGGCTGGATGGCATCACTGACTCGATGGACTCGGTGGGTTTGGGTGAACCCCGGGAGTTGGTGACGAACAGGGAGGCCTGGCATGCTGCGATTCATAGGGTCACAAAGAGTCGGACACGACTGAGTGACTGAACTGAACTGAGCTAAGGCCATGGGAGGGATTGATATCTGAAGCCTATTTGTGAGGAGAATGTTTATGGCAAAGGAGTTTACTGAATTTAGGGCTTAGAAATAATTAAAATAGTTAGAAGTTAAAGATTTAAGGAAGGTTGTAAAGTTAGCATATTTTACTATAGCTTATATGTTAGGTAGGTAGAATAGGGAAAAGGAGTCCAAAAATGGCGGTGGCTAAAAGACAAGGAAGGGAAAAGCCTGCGAAAATAGAACAAAAGAAGGTCTGAGGACCAGAGTGAAGACTTCAGGTAGAACAAACAGCCCTCCTGGCTAAGCCCAATTTGCATAGGGCAGGCCCAGGTGGAGGGAAAAAACATATAAAAGGAGGAGCCAAAGCACTTTCTCTCTTTCTCTCCCACGTGCCTGCGCTCTTTCTCTCTCTCTTCCCCTCTCTCTCCCCCTCCCCCATGCACTCCTCCACTCTCTTCCCTTCAAGTCTTTGGGTTGGCATGCCCTCACGCTTCGAGGATGGATTCTCCTGCTATCTTCTAAATAAAATAGAGCTGTAACACTGATTTGCCTAAGAGCTATAACACAGTTTGTCCAAGACCCGAGAGCTGTGACGCTCCGAGAGCTTTAATGTCCATTGCTCCAAATCTTTGTTGTGATGAGACAAAGAACCGAGGAACATACACTCATGTGACATTATAGAAGTTAGGAATTTTTAGAGACACTATAGCTAGAAGCCTTTTTAAGAGATAGTGCGCTCAGGATGTTAGGGACAAACAGGACTTAGGAAGATAAGTAGTAAACTGAGGAATGTAGCATGAGTTACAATGTAATCACAAGTTAACTATAGGACACATTAGAAGAGGTAGATAATAGATGATAAGGCTGATTCCGAGAGAATCACTGAAGCAGGAACTCTGAAGAGCAACAATGATTTATGGAAATAATAAATCTGGGAGGGGGGAACTGAAAATGTCAAACCTTTGGCCTAGTGTTTTTGTAAAAGTATAAAAGAGAATCTTAAACTTGGAATAACAGGCAGTCCAAAAGAAAACTGAGAGGCTGCCTCATTGCCGACACCATTCATCTCTTCAGGTTGAATCCCTTGTTGCTGGAGTTGGACTCCTGCACCTTTGGACTGTAGCCCACCAGGCTCCTCTGACCATGCGATTTTCTAGGCAAGAATACTGGAGTGGGTTGCCATGCCTTCCTCCAGGGGATCTTCCTTACCCAGGGGTCAAAACCACGTCTCTTATGTCTCCTGCGTTGGCAGGCAGGTTCTTTACCACTAGGTCCACTGGGAAGCATATTATGTTATACCTATTTCCAAAAGGATTCAAAGTAAATAAGGTAATGAGTGTTGGTTATTACCAGAACAGAGGACCTGGTTTTTATTCTTATTTTACTTTATAAAGATTTTTTTGATGTGAACCATTTTTAAAGTCTTTATTGAATTTGTTAACATATTGTTTATGTTTTATGTTTTGGTTTTTTGGCCCAAGGCATATGGAATATTAGCTTCTCAACCAGGGATCATGCTGCACAATTGGTAGGTGAAGTCTTAACTACTGGACTGCCAGGGAAGCCCCTGTTCTTTATTTTTTTCTACTATATCTTGTCCCAGAAAGTTTTAAAGGCAATGTAGAATGATATGTAACATTACAGAGAGCATAAGGAAAAGTGAAGAAAAATAAAACCAAAGATGAGGACAAAATAGAAGTAGGATAAAAAGCCACATTGTCCATTTTACACATCACCATCTCTTATTTCTCATACATAAGTTCTCACACATAAAAATGCCCCATGTCTAGATCCTCTGGGATTTGGATTTAGTCTATGATCTAAAATTATATTCATTTTCTCCTCTATTTGTTCCACTCCCCTAGCTATCCCACTGATGATGGGCGATTGAGCCTTCTTCTCTTTTCCTTCCCCTTTCTCCATAGAAACCATGTCATAATAAAAGCCTAATGGTATTTTGAAACATCAGTTGATAGTGCCTTTTGGAATACCCTATTATATTTGTACTTTTTCCCAATCCTGCAAATAATGCATCACTTCCTCAAGAAAAACAGGTAAGAGAATCATATTTCTGGCATTTCTTCAAGCTGAAGTACAAAAATAAAGCAACAGATTTGGAAGAAAAAGCCTTTGTCAAAATCAGATTTTTCTTGTCCTCCAGTCTTTGTCTCAGGAGAAGGAAATGATTAACGGAAAAAGCAGAGACATTAGTTTGCCAACAAAGGTCAGTCTAGTCAAGGCTATGGTTTTTCCTGTGGTCATGTGTGGATGTGAGAGTTGGACTGTGCAGAAAGCTGAGCACAGAAGAATTGATGCTTTTGAACTGTGGTGTTGGAGAAGACTCTTGAGAGTCCCTTGGACTACAAGGAGATCCAACCAGTCCATTCTAAAGGAGATTGGTCCTGGGATTTCTTTGGAAGGAATAATGCTAAAGCTGAAACTCCAGTACTTTGGCCACTTCATGCAAAGAGTTGACTCAATGGAAAAGACTCTGATGCTGGGAGGGATTGGGGGCAGGAGGAAAAGGAGACAGCAGGATGAGATGGCTGGATGGCATCACTGACTTGATGCACATGAGTCTGAGTGAACTCCGGGAGTTGGTGATGGACAGGGAAGCTTGGCGTGCTGCAATTCATGGGGTCGCAAAGAGTTGAACACAACTGAGCGACTGAACTGAAAGAACTTAGAATGTTGGAAGGGATGAGTAGAAGTTATATATCCTGCCCCTCAAAAGTGGACTGAGACATTGGGGTAAGTGATTAAACCTGGACGAATTTGTGGATCCAAGAATAGGGAAGGTCTGTCTTCTATTCCCTAAGTAAGCCAAGGACAGGGCTAGCAAACAATCTCTGTCTCATGGGCCAGCTGCCTGTTTTTGTAAATACATAGCCATTCATTTATGTATTACCTATGGCTATTTTGATGTTGTAATGGCAGCATTGAATCACTGCAACAGAGACACTCTGGATCACATAGCCTAAAATATTTACTAGCTAGTCCTTCACAGGAAACATTTGCTAATCCTTGGCCTATGGCATTGGCAAATTCCAGTTCCCCAAGTAGAAGTATAGAATGTTGTCTGGGAGTAGAATGAATGGCCAACACACTTAGGTGGGCGGGCTTAAAACAACCAACCAGCATGGGACATAACAGTCAAATGCATTTGACAGTTTCCCATGCACTCAAAGTGCAAAAAAAATGGAGAAAAGGCTGAGATGATCCTAATGAGTTTTTTGCAACTTCTGTGCGGCATAGAAGCAGCAGAATACTGACTATGCAGAAATAACCAAGAATGTCCTTAGGGCTTGCAGGGGCCAGAACAGACAAGAACAAAGAATGACCCATGAGCATCCTATAGGATTCGATGGCCAAGGACCCCAAGGGATGACTGGTGTCATAACAGATGCCAGTCTGGACTGTGAATCTGCACCGCAGACCAGGTGCCAATGCATAATTGCCTTCAACAAACTCTAGGAACCATAGGGTGAAGACCTTATACCCATTCCTTTGTTCATTCTTCCATTCCACAAATTCTCACAGAGCACTTATTATTTTTCTGTTAATCATTGAGGCCTGGGAAATGCTGAAATAAATAATACAGTGTTGATTTCCCCCTAGATATCACCAGACAACCTGTTGATAAAGGGAAGGTACATTTGTTAAAACTTGCTGAAGTAAGGGAGCACACCACCATGACGGAGTTTTGAGTGTCTCAGAAGGAAGTATGAAGGTAAAATGTTATAGGACTTTGGGGTCTGAGCTCAAGTGGTTTAAGGAGGGTCTTTCAAATGGAGGTGGACAGAGATTATGATACAGCTTGTCAGGACTGGCCAACACAGACAAGTGAGAATCTTGAAATGAGTCTAGCTAAGTAACGGTTTTTCCAAGTGAGCAAAGTGTTTTTTCAAGTGAGCAGGTCATTGTCTTTGATAAATTGTTCTGAGGGAATTTACTGAAGTAAATAGTGAAGTTATTTATTGGCTTACAGCAGTGCCTTTTCTGGGGAAAGGTTTTCTGTGACAAACTACTAAGTTAGGTTGATATAGGTGGTCTACATTCATCAAAGTCAAATGGCCACAGGTGTTTTCCCATTCTCAACCAAGTCCTCATGGGGCTTCTATTCTAGCAGGGGAAGACAGACAATGAACAAATTCCATATACATCAAATGTGACAAGTGCAATGAGAAAAAAAATTAAGTCAAACGTGGTAGAGAGAGAGATCAGAATAGGGTTGTGAGTGCTATTCTACCATCTATGATCAGGAGAGGCATCCTTAATAAGGGAGCATTTGAGCAGCTCCTGTAGTGTGTGTATGAGAGTCTCAAAGACTGGGTTGGGGATGGCCCGAGGGCATCTCTACTACATTAGAAACAGGGGCTTAATAATTAGTTCAGTAAGAGTAAAATACAGTTGCATTTCTTCCTCATCTAAGTTGACCAACTGAAATTTATATTTTGTTGTTGTTTAGTCACTAAGTCATGTCCAACTCTCTTTCGACCCCATGGACTATATAGCCCACCAGGCTCCTCTGTCCATGGGATTTTCCAGGCAAGAACACTGGAGTGGGCTGCCATGCCCTGCTCCTGGGGGTCTTCCCGACTGAGGGACTGAACCCACATCTCCTGCATTGCAGGCATATTCTTTACCGCTGTGCCACTGGGGAAGCCCCTAAGATTTATACTGGGTTCGCCAAAATGTTTGTTGAGGTTTCTCGATAAGATGTTTTGGAAAAACCTGAGTGAAATTTTTGGCTTGCCCAATACCTGTTCTAACTATACAAAAGGCAATCTGCCATCTCTCTCTCTCCTCTTCCTACATGGGAGTACCTTCTCTGCCTTACCTGTTGATCTTTGTTCTGGGTATATCGTACTTGTCCCAGGTCTCCTTTTGGAGAATCAGCTCTGGGCTTGCCAACCCTGTGTTTATCCTTCATATATTTCACCATGCCTGACTCTCCTCCTCCCCTTCCTGAACTTCCTGCAGGCTTTCAACATAGGAAACACTCCTCTCTCCCAGGGTACAAGTAGCCTCCTTGCCTATGCAGATCAGTGGACAAGGCAGTACCTGTGAAGCAAGGCACTCTGGAGAGAAGAGGAGACCCAAGCAGAGACTGGCAAAAAAATTTCTCAGCATACATCAAGGCTGCAATGAGCAGCTGAGCTTTCCTGATCCCTAGCTCTGAACCCTCCCAAGCTGTGTGCTACCTTTCTGTGAGAGCTGTCTACTATGACTTGGGCATTGCCTGGAATACCTCAGATTCTCAGGTCTGGACTTTTTATTTAAAATGATTATAACTTAGATGCACATAGTTCTTTATAGTTTGCAATGAATTTCTTTACTCATTTGTACTTTACACAGGCACAAAGGAGTCTGAAGGAGGAAGCTGCCGGTGATGATCAGAGCAGCTAACATTTAATGGACCACTAACTATGGGTCCCTGTCAGTTCTAAGTGATTTATGTCTATTGTCATTTCAACCTCACAGAATCCCCTAAGATAATTACATTCTTTTTTACTGGTTAGGAAACACAGACAGTAAAGCTCAGACCTCATCTCAGGTCTGTTATTTTTATGGGAATTCACCCCAGAAGATCTAAAGCCTGCACGTTCCTGCATGAGCCTTTATAGAGTTCCTGTTTCATGAGTGTGTAAACAAAGGTTCCACCACAACTACTTAGGGATGGAGCTAGATAGAAATATAATTCCTAGTTTAGTAGTCCTCCCATGCCACAATTTTTGCTTTAAAACCTAGAACTTTTTGGCTAAATTCAAAATGGAAGTCATTAGGAAGCTGCTTTGTTTAACCTAGAAGGCAGGATGAAAATCAACTTTGGATGACATTTTTCACTATTAAAGCCAGACTGGGAAGTTCCAGACTTCATTTTCCACCTCCTCTCACCTTCCCACAGCTTTTGGTCATGGGTCCTTGTTCATGCAAATTACTTTATCACACAAGCTCCAAGTAAGGGTGAGTTTTCCCTGAGGATGCACCAGTCTCTGTGCAGTCCCATCAAGACATTAAAGCTCTGTTTTCATAAGCTGATGTGAATGATAAGATTTCTCCTTGAGGACTGACTGCTCTGTGACACTTAAAACACTTATTTCTGCAGCTTCTCTTTTCCTGACTTATAGACGGGAATTCCAGAAAAACATCTACACCTGCTTCTTTGACTCTGCTAAAACCTTTGACTATATGGATCGAAACGAACTGTGTAAAAGGGATAGGAACACCAGATCCCCTTACTTGTCTCCTGAAAAATCTGTATGCAGGTCAAGAAGCAACAGTTAGAATCAGACATGGAACAATGGACTGTTTCAAAACTGGGAAAGGAATATATCAAGCCTGTATAATGTGACCCTGTTTATTTAACTTATAAGCAGAGTACATTATGCAAAATGCCAGGCTGAATGAATCACAAGCTGGAATCAAGATTGCTGAGAAAAATATCAACAACCTCAGATATGAAGATGACACCACTCTTATGGCAGAAAGCAAAGAGGAACTAAAGATTCTCTTGATGAGGATGAAAGATGAAAGTGAAAAAGCTGGCTTGAAACTCAACATGAAAAGACTAAGATCCTGGCATCCAGTACCATCTCTTCATGGCAAATAGAAGGGGAAAAAGAAGCAGTGACAGATTTTCTTTTCTTGGGTTCCAAATCACTGTGGACAGTAACTACAGCCACAAAATGAAAAGACATTTGTTCCTTGGAAAGAAAGCTATGACCAAACTAGAGAGCATAAAAAGCAGAGACATCACTTTGCCAATGAAGTTTCGTATAGTCAAAGCAGTAGTTTTTCCAGTAGTCATGTCCAAATGTGAGAGTTGGACCATAAAGAAGGCTGAGCACTGAAGAATTGGTACTTCTGAATTATGGTGTTGGGGAAGACTCTTGAGAGTCCACTGGACCACAAGGAGATCAAACCAGTCAATCCTAAAGGAAATCAACCCTGAATATTCATTGGAAGAACTGATGCTGAAGCACAAATACTTTGGCTATCTGATAAGAAGAGCCAACTCACTGGAAAAGCTCATGATGCTGGGAAAGATTGAGGGCAGGAGGAGAAGGGGACGACAGAGGATGAGATATAGCATCAGTGACTCAAAAGACATGGATTTGTACAAACTCCAGGAGATAGTGGAGGACAGGGAAGCCTGGTGTGCTGCAGTCCTGGGGTGGCAAAGAGTCAGACACAACTTGGAGATTAAACAACAAAGATGGTTTGAATCTAGAAGTTCAAGCAAAAACAACTGGGGTATGCTGCGGTTTGAAATCAACAGCTTCTCAGTGAACAACTTTAATTTTAGAGTTAGTAAAGAAATTGCCTACAAGCACAGTAGATGGAGGATTGATCCCTGGGTCAGGAAGATCCCCTGGAGGAGGAAATGGCAAGCCACTCCAGTATTGTCTGGAAAATCCCATGGACAGAGGAACCTGGCAGGCTACAATTCATAGGGTTGCAAAGAGTCAGATATGTCTGAGCAACTAAACACGCACACAGCTTCTTCTCTTGAATATTCTCTTGCTCACCATGACCTATGAGAGCTTATCCCTAACTCATGGCTTCCTGAGCAACTAAAACAGAGTGAACACAAAGAATCATTTCGGAGTGTGATTCCAGGTCTCCAGGTACTCTCTCTGCCAAGCCCTCTTGCTCTCAAGTGGAAATGCAACACTTGTGCATTTTTATCTTCAAAGAATTTTTCTGGAAAGTTGATGATCATTCTTTATAACCCCCTTTAGAAGTGTTTGCCTTTTGTCTCTAGTAGGGGTGAGGCAATGGCACCCCACTCCAGTACTCTTGCCTAGAAAATCCCATGGACGGGGGAGCCTGGTAGGCTGCAGTCCATAGGGTCGCTAGGAGTCAGACACGACTGAGCGACTTCACTCTCACTTTTCACTTTCATGCATTGGAGAAGGAAATGGCAATGCACTCCAGTGTTCTTGCCTGGAGAATCCCAGGGACAGCAGAACCTGGTGGGCTGCCGTCTATGGGGTCACACAGAGTCGGACACGACTGAAGCAACTTAGCAGCAGCAGCAGCAGCAGGGGTAAAAAAAAAAACAAGATAAAAAAGTTAGGAGATTGAGATATTTGCCAAAAGCTGGAAAGGATGTTTGATGAGGGCTGAGATTAAGGTGAGGCCAGATCTTTGCCTCAAGTTCCCTACTCACAGCTCTCCTGCTCCATGAAAAATACATGCCATTTAAATATTTACATTTTGTTAACAGTAGCAGAAATAATGCCAACAAATGTTAATTAAACAGCCACGAGATGATTAAAACACTGGTCTGGGCCTCCCCAGCGAGAGTAAATCTATTAACATTTCCTTATTGACTCTCAGAAGCCTCACTGTGATCTGTCTACATGAGCTGAAACAAAACAAAATTTCTGATCAAAGGGATTTTTCCCAGGGGGGATCAACTTTGCCAGGCGATACTCATCGCTTGGCTGGTAGGGAGTGGATGCTTATCTGATGGCAGCCAGGCATGGCAGTGTGACTCTGAGGAAAGGATTTGTAGTTAAGAAGAATAATCCTCTGGGGGCCAGGTACCAACTAGAGTCTCCCAGCGCCTGCTTGCGTGGCTTCTCCAAAGAGGGCCATCTCTGCTCACTGTTTTATAGATGAGGTCTCTACAGCTGCTGGCAGTCTTACGTTCCTTACCTGTATCCTCAAGATGCCAGTTGAGTGTGAGTGTGTCTGTATATGTGCATGTGTGTGTGAGGGGTCAGCTTTGTCTTTCTCCTTTCATTGGATTCTTTCTCTGCCAAGTCTGGGACTTGGCTCTATTGCCTCTGTTAAGTGCAAAGAGGTGGTTGGTACATCGCATTTCATGTCCAGTAATTGTTTCCCCAGCCTTCTATATTGCAATCCCACAGGTTAACAGTGATATCTTTCCTTTCCTGCTCCCTGCTGTTCTCCCTGGCAAAAGTGACACTGGGACACTTCCTTTGCTCTTTTAGGCAACTTTTTTGAGCAGTGCTGGAGGAGGGTTCCCTTTATGGCCTGCAATTTTCCTCAGTTCTGGGCACTCTCTCCCCTTTCTACCACTATAGAGAGTCTCTTCTTTGTGGCCTTGAGGCTGCCACTGACAATTCAGGTGTGTGCATGGTACATAGGCGGCCCCCCGTTTGCATGCCAAGAGTTGACTCACAGACTGGCTTTCCAGCATCCCATAAGGCCACAGACTTGTCATTAATGGAAGAGGAGGTTTTCAAAAAGAAAAGTTTTCAGTTGCCAGCAAAAATATATAGGAATGAGAATCTCAAAACAAGAAACACCTCATTTATTTAGTCTAAAAATATTTTCATAGAGATTACGACTAGAAAGCCACTATGCAGGACTTCCCTGGTGGTCAAGTGATTAAGAATCCACCTTATAATGCAGGGGACTTTGGTTTGATCCCTGGTCAGATCCCAGGGATCTGATCCCACATGCCTAGGGACAGCTAAGATGTGTACCATAACCAGAGATCCCATGTGTCACAACTAAGACCCAATGCAGCCAAGTAAATAAATAAATGTTTCAAAAATCAATAAATAGGAACTTTCCTGGTGGTCCAGTGGCTAAGACTCCATGCTCTTAATGCAGGGGGCCCAGGTCTGATCCCTGGGCAGGGAACTGGATTCCACACGCCACATCTAAGAGTTTGCATACCACACTTAACGAACACACAAGCCACAACAATGATCAAGGATCCCTTGTGCTGCAACTAAGACCCAGCCAAAATAAATTAATTAAATTAAAAAAAAACAATAAATAAAAAGCCACTATGCTCACACTAAAGGAACTCAGGAGGTGGTGGTGGAGACATAGATTGCCAGCACTCACAACACAGAAGTAAAGGACCCTGAAAGGTATATCCACAAAGGGCGCCAAAATCAGACTGTTGAGTTCAGGAAGTCCACCTGGAGGAAGTGATGCTTGAGCTGTGTTTTGGAGGATACAGGGTAACTGCAGCCAAGACTGTACTTAGGACACTGTCACGGCTATCCAGTGAGGGAGTCACTCAAGTGGACAGATTATAGCAATTAAGTATAAAGGATATACAAGACCTGATGACTCTTGGAGAAGTGGGGTTGACCCTTGGAGAGGAAGTGGAGTTGGCAGTGAGAGAGAGGGAAACATTAGAAATAAGTGTCAGATTTCCCTTTTGAGTGTCTTGGTGGATGAAGGTTCCAGGCATCAAATGGGAATGCAGGAGAGAGACTGGGCTTGTTTGGGAGGAAATGAGTATGGTTTTGAACATCTTGCCATTGAGGTGGTTGTAAATCACCCAAGTGGAGATGATATCTCCCATGCCTGGAATGTTCCCCAGACACGGCTGCAGACAAAGCAATGCACATATTGCCAGACTCTCGCAAGGACATTTTCAAAGTAGAGTCTTAGCATTTCCTAAGCAGCAGAAAACTTTTTCAAGTTCCTTATGGATACATAGACTTTCAGGAATGGAAGCACCTTTGAAGAACAACCTCTAATTTTGCAGATTTATCTAATCTTAGCAACAAGCTTTGTGCACCCTTGGAAGAAACAATGACTGCTATAGGAAGAATGAAAATGGTCAAACAAGGATTTCTTCCTCCCCTAATACAGAGTGTTAGGGGTTATGAGGTCCTTCTCTGCACTAATTCTGAGCCTACTTTATTCATATGTGATTAAGAATCAAGAAAACACATTCTTACTGAACCATGTCATGAATAGATGACTTTATCTGGGAAAATGAGACCCTTCTTCCCCTCAGTGCTCTGAGCCAGAAATCCTCAGTAGCCTACAATCTCCTTGACTCTCCTGGACAAAGTCAGGGAGAAAGTAGAATCAGAATCTGCATAACTAGGACGATCTCCCTTGACATTTCCCACTCACATTCAGCTCTATAAAATAGAGCAATTCAACATTTATTGAGAATCTGTTCTGCACCAGGAACTGTGCTAAGTACCATGGCTTTTAGACGCAGAAAGGGAAATTACAATGTACAGTCTAAACCTTTAGGTTGCTTCTGGCCTAGAAGAAATACATATTGGAAGAAAATATAATGACACAAATCCCTGACTTGTTCTATTGTTAATTTTCTCTCTCATAAGGTTGTGAAGGCAAAGAAAAGAACCAGTGCTTTGGGTCTACCTGTGAGAGAAATAAAGGAGAAAATCATTAAACATTTTACTTTCCTCTCAAAGAAAATTATCTTTAGCAGAAAATATTAAATGAAGACATATGTAAGAGGGAATTAAGACCTGAGAGGAGGAAAAGCTGAGGTGTCTTGGTGTGGAGGAACTTCATCTCAAATTATTCTCAGAATGTATGGGTACAAACCTCAAATACTACTTAGTGATATTTGAGGAAATGAGGTGTCCTGGAGAGGCATCCTAAACTGAAGCAATAGGTTTGGTTTTTTAAAAAAATGTGTGGGGAGAAGGGTTAAGTTTTTCAGACTACAAGCAGATGAGCTTAATGGCAATGGAGAGCAATGTTCTGGACTGAAATCCCTTTTTAAATATGCTTACCACTACTTAGAAAAGAAAGCACAATGAACAGGAATCCACCTTGTTAATGAAGAGGAAATCATGCCAAGCTCGCCCCACTTTCCTTTCTGATACAGCCACCACACTGACGCATCAGGAAAACACAGGGGACATTGTGTATCCAATTTATTTAGGAACACCATATGTGGTTTCAGAACCACAATTCCAAAGAGTTTACAAGAACATTAAAAATTCTCAGAACAGAGCCCTTTAGAGCCTGTCCTTCAGGTGTAATTAAGTTCCAATGTATTTGCAGTGTCCTAGGGCCCCGTCAACTGAGAGCCATCAGACAGCCCAGGAGGCTATTAGAAAGAGCCTGGCGGGCACTTTAGTTATTTATTCACTTTATCTCACACTACCCTCTCTCTCAATTCTTCAGCCTTTCCATTAATCTGTTAGCCTGTCTTCAGATTCTGTTTGCTTTAAGTTGCTTTTCTCAGACCTGGAACTTGATTAAGGAAAATATCTATGCAATTCATCAAAGCCAGAGGAAAGGGCAAGCAGTCTTTCGTGTTCTAAGTATAATACCACCTTCTGCTTTGTCTTTACATTTATTAACTAGGTCAAGAAGGGGACATGGACCCTCAGGGTCTCCAGTGGACCTCAATTTGGGTCTGATTGCCTGGAGAAAAACAACTTGGACTCTGAGTACAGACTGCTTTTGATTTGGGCTCCCCAATTTTTTCCACCATGTCTCAAATCACAGATGACCTTTATAATGCACCACCTTCTCATAGTTATACCCAAATTATAGGGTCTGGCAAGGATCAGATTGGGTGCCATTAACATGAAATTCTTGGCAACCGAGTTCTAAGTCCACGTTTTCCATTTTCACTCAAGAGAACACATTGAGTTATAGGGAAATTCATGTTATTACATTGGTATAATCTTGAATCTGCTCTAATGTTTTTGAAAAATCCAATTATCCCTTTATCTTGGTATTTATTAAAGGTAACAGGTTACTTAGAACAGCTCATAACTGATCATATCACACAGGTGAGTTGTAATTTTACAACTAAGAACTGGATTAGAGATAGTGATACAGCCAATGGTTAAAACATCAACAGAAATGATTTATTCTATCAGGGGTAAATATAGTTCCTGAAGACCTTTGTGCTTCTAATGACTGACATGTTCCCAGCAGAGTGGTGAAAAATGCAAGCTTTGTCTTTCATGTTTCAGCAAATTGTTTTTGAGATTTAAACAAATGACAAAACCTCTTCGTCTATGGACTTGCCTTACTTTAAGTACCCCCATAGCTTTGCTCCCCTTTCCTCCCTATAAAAATCTATATTCATCAGAAGGTCAGACATCATTCATTAACAATGCAGTATCATTCATTAACACTGAAGTATATATGTCAGTGTACTTTGTGTTTCCAAGAAAGGAATATGCTTTGCACTTTCTATGTTTTTCAGCTGTAGAATTAAAACTGTTTCTATCCTACAGTGGTCATTGTAAGTCCCTGCCTTAAATCAGAGAGTTTGCAGCTTCAGCCTGGAATTACCTCTTTTTGAAATCATTCAAAACAGGCAGCTGCCAAGAGAGGTAACACTGACTCCCAGCCCCGTCTCCAGGCACTGTCAGTTTGCTGGCCTCGGTTCCACCTCTGCAGCAGTCTCTTAATAAGGTCCATTTCACGGAAATTTAAAAATTGCCCTTCTTTACAGGAAGAACAATTTGATTTAGCCCATTTTAACAGACTAATTCTTTCAGATAAGAGTATTATAAATTGGATAATAACACCAAATCTCAAAGAGAAAGAAAATCAAGGTTTTATATCAACTAAAATCCATACATAGACTTTGGATCCCTCCTTAGCAATTCCTTTGTAATTCTATCTACACCCTCTCTGAATTAGTAGACTACATGTGGTAAGCAACTAATCAGGGTTTTGTTTCTTAATTAAAAATTAGGGCACGATACCAGAGAAAAAAATCTCCCATTGACTAATCCAAGTGCTTAGGCACTCAAATTCAGCTTAAACAAACCATATTCTGATTAGGTATTTGCTACATTTCAATTTCTTTAATTCAAAAAGTCAAATTAGAGATAATAACCGTCATTTAAAATAAAAGACTCTTAAACTACCGCAGATATTCGGGAGGAAGATAAACACAGCATGGAATTCAAAGATGTAAGAATCAAAGTTTCTCTTCTGGTGTGTTGCTCTCATGCCCACAGGCCTGCATTACAATCCGGTTAACATAAATATCAGAATTGTTTCCTAGCAGCATTTCTAATCTGGAAAGTCTACTCTTTTTCTCTTTTGTGTCATTATGCGCCACCTTCTCTGTACTTCAGCCTTGAGCCTGTGGGGAATCCTGAAGAGGCTGAGGTCTGGTTTCTGTTCTAATGGTGCCAGGATGAACTACCTAACAAATATTTATTCATTACCTCTGTCTTAGCTCAGGATGCTATAGTAAAATATCACAGACCAGATGGGTTAAGCAACAATTCTGGGGGCTGGAAGTCTCAGATCATGCAGTCTTTGGGGCTAGCATGGTTGGGTTCTGGTAAGAGCTCTCTTTTTGGCCTGCAGACAGCTGCTTCCTTGCCACATCCTTACCTGGCAGAGAGAGGAAGCTCTGTTCTCTTTCTACAAGGGCATTAATACCTTTGTGGGTATTCCACCCTCAGGACATCACCTAAATCTAAATAGCTCCCAAAGGCCCCACCTCTAAACACCATCATATTAGGGGTAAAGGCTTCAGAATAAGAATTTTAGGGAGATACAAACATTCAGTCTATAACAACTTCTTCACTTAAAACTCCTCCGAAGTTAGGGAGTTTGGGATGGACATGCTGCTGCTGCTGCTAAGTTGCTTCAGTCATGTCCACATTGCTAATATTTAAGATGGATAACCAACAAGGACCTACTATATAGTCCATGGAACTCTACTCAGTGTTATGTGGCAGCCTGGATGGCAGGAAAGTCTGGAGGATAAAGGATGCATGTTTATGTATGGCTGGGTTCCTTTGCTGTCCACCTGAAACTATCACATTGTTATTTAGATATACTCTAATATAAAATAAAAAGTTTCCCTTTTTTAAAGCCCTCTGAAGTATCTTCCATCTTGAATTAGAAACATTGTCACACACTGTTCCCTGACTTCTCCTCATCTATTCCAAAAGACCTGCTATGTGTTTTTCCAATGACATTTTTTTTTTACATTATGTTCCATCAGCCTGGAATTCCTTCCTTGTCTACCTGAATAATTCCTACTTTTTTAAAATAGCAAGTGTAGCCTCTCTCCTCTCCCTCTTTTTACCCTGTGACTTTTCCTTATTCAGTCACCTGGGGCATTTATTCTCAGCAATAAGTTGTCTCAGGCACTATTTTTCTCAGGTAAAGCAGAAAACATAAGACAAAAGGAAAGTTCATTCTTGCCTTTTGATTTTTAAAAGTCTTAGGCCCTCAGGGAAAGAGAGGCCATAGGTTTGAGAAAATAATAAAGCATAAAAGCAGTTTTCCTCTGTCACAGATGAAGTCACCAGAGATGAATTCTCTACCGTTTGGGGAGGAGAGAGTCCGAGCAGAAATGAGGAATGAGTAGGCATCAGGGGAGATGAACAGGAGAGGCAGATCTCTTAGAGAAGTGTGTGGCTGAGAGCACAGGGGACCATATCTCCCCGGGAGGAGCCATGCAGAGAGGGAGTGGTGTGTGTGGTCAGGCTCTGCTGATGGCCCTGGAGCCCCAGGCAGCAGCCCGGCCCAGGGAACTCTGGCATTGCCGAATGATATCGTGAACATGCCACATGATTTTACACTGTAGTTTCCCAAAGTACAGCTGCAGCAGCAGGAAGAAGGTTGCTGGAGGGATCTGCTAGATTGGAAGTGGTCTTTTATTGCACGTGAACGATGAACTGGGTGTGGCCTGCAGGGACGAGTCCTTTGGAGCAGACAAGAGAGCAGATGTCCCTATAGATGCCAGCACTCCCACCCCACCATAACACCTGGGCACTAGAAACATTCCTAAAAGGTGGCTGTAATCCTGTACTGACTGAGATGAAGATACCACCAGCTGGATGAATGGGCATGTAATACAAAAATTAAGTTGAATGAAAAAAATGCAATTATAGACAGAGATTCCAACCCCATACAGGTCTTTAACTCAGCTTTACACCATTCTTATGAAGCTTATAACTCTCCTTGGGAAATGGAGGAGCTCTTTCTTTTTAGAAAAGAACAAAACAAATCTTTTTTATAAGTTTATTATAAAGACTGATGATATCATGTTTATAAGAGGTTCAGCATAGCACCTGATTCATTGACAGCTCTCAATAATTGATGGATTATATTTCAGTTTGTCTGGTTCACCTTTGTTTGCCTGGTACCTGGCACAAAACAGACATTCTTATGTGCTCAGTAAGTCACACCTTGCTCTACAATCTGGTTAGTAGAAAAGATTGGCATATACTCAATGTGTCTATTTATAGATTATGTACCGCTCTCTCTATATTTGTAGAGTGGTACATAACCTATACAATCAGTAATAGTACAGAATGAGAGGAGAGATCACTTTTTTTCATTGTCAAGCTTCCTCAATTCTGAACAGCAGGGAACAAGTTTTCTTGGCAAAAGAAATCAGATACCATTATCTGCGATCAATTATCTGTCTCTTGGACCACTGCAGATTTTGGCCCTAATTACAGCTTAGGGAATGCACAATTACTCTCGGCACTACTTTGTCCCCATAGGGATGTAAGTGAAGTGAAGTTGCTCAGACGTGTCCGACACTTTGCGACCCCATGGACTATAGCCTACCAGGCTGCTCCATCCATGGAATTTTCCAGGCAAGAATACTGGAGTGGGTTGCCATTTCCTTCTCCAGGGGATCATCCCAACTCAGGGACTGAACCTGGGTCTCCCACATTGCAGGCAGATGCTTTACTGTCTGAGCCAGATACCAACAAAATTCTCCATCATGGCATTTGATAAAATTTGAAAATAATATTTAAAGAGGCCACTGAGAAACGTGGGGCTATATTGCAGGAAAAGATGTGAGGGGCTATTACAAGATGACAAGAAGCAAAAGTTTTCTTTCTGCAGAAGAAAAAAGGGAAAGGCTGTGGTTCATATGAGGAGGGAGCAGCCACCCTTCTGGCTCTGAGTCCCAAGTTGCCCTACCTACAGGTCAGTCAGCATCGCATGATGCTGGTCTCCTTAGAGAGGTTGGTGGCTATGGCTGCTTGGCAGCATTAAGGAAAGTGACACCAGCATCTCTAATCAGAAACCTGGTAAGTGTCTATCCCCATGAGGTAGAAAATTAATTGGGGAACAGACCTACCACGGTGTGAGACAACCAACAGGGTGACTTGATGCACACTGCACTTGGTTAGAAAAAAATGAAATTCTGTAAATTAATTGCCAGATAAGAAGGAAATGAGGTGTTCTGTCTGACACAGCAGTCCTTTTTCCTTTCTCCCTGCCCTCTCCCATCATTCTCTTCCTTCCTTCTCTTTTCTAGCCAACCAGCCCCCCCCCCAATGCCCTTATTAAATATTCTTTAATTGAACAGCAGTCACAGGTTACAGAACTTTTGTCTGAGGAGGACATAAAACCCCCAAACTTTCCAGAGAAGCCAGAAGGGAGAGAGGGAAAGAAATGATTTTCCACAGGAGGTCCTATACTGAGAGAAATGGACATGAAGGGACTCTGTGTGAGGCTGCAATGCTAAGAAAGGATTGTGATTCTGTAGAGTGGTGGCATCTATTCTCTTCCACTGAGGTCAAAACTGAGATTTATAGACAAATCAGAATCAGATGGAAGGGGAGACATGTACTGGGGAAAATACTTCAAGTTTACCGCAAGGCACTGAGACCCAGGGAGCTGAGACGTGTAGGATCACTTACCTGTCTTCTGGCTGCTTTCTTTCTTTTTTTTTTTTTTTGGAGTAGTGTGATGTTGTAAAGATACTAGACCAGGGTTTCTCCTCCCTGACATTAATTGACATTTTGAAGTGTGAGGTCCTGTGTGTGGTAAGTTGTTGAGCATCATTGCTGTTCTCTGCCTACTAGATACATTGCACTCTCCGAAGCTGTGACAATCAAAAATACCTCCTGACATTGCCACACATTCCCTGGAATGCAAAATCCCCCATGGTTGGGGACCACTACTTCAGAGGGTAGACTAATGTTAGCCCTATAATTTCTGGAGTCTAAAATGAAGCAGAAAACTTTGATAGTGAACTGACACTGATTCCCAGTTGTTCCAGGTTCCAGAAGATATAATTGAAATTTCATGTCACCTGTTGAGAAATTCTTTGACTTCTCTGGGTATAACAGGTACACTTATAGCTTTCACTTGGGGGTGCATTTCTGTCTAAAACAATCTTGAAAAAATCTAAAGAAAAAGAGTGTTTGTGGAGATGCCAGAAAGTAAGATGAAAAAGAGGGAATAAAGATGAAATAAGAGCCATTTCATTTCTTTTGTCAAAAATTACAGATTAACACTATTAAAATCCACAGAAATTAAAATATTACAAAATGCTAAAAGTACTAAAGGGTCAGAATAGCATATAATAATAATGATATTACAATTAAAACTGAGTTAACAAACTTGATAGGGACAGAGTAAAGGGACAAAGTAGGTAATTAAATAGTTAATCCTACTAAGAAATTGTAAGTAAAAAAAATTTGGAAGACCCCTATAAGTTAATGATCACTCAAAAAAGCAGGTTTGTGTTGCCACAAAACCAATTAGGCCTACTTAGCAACAAAATGGTGCAATAGAAGTAACTGACATGGCCCCAAACAATAAAACAATGGTGGCATGAGACACAATCCTGCCCAGTGAGCTCAGGAAGTTCAGTTCAGTTCAGTTCAGTCACTCAGTCGTGTGCGACTCTTTGCGATCCCATGAATCGCAGCACGCCAGGCCTCTCAATCCATCACCAACTCCCGGAGTTCACCCAGACTCACGTCCACTGAGTCAGTGATGCCATCAAGCCATCCCATCCTCGGTCGTCCCCTTCTCCTCCTGCCCCCAATCCCTCCCAGCATCAGAGTCTTTTCCAATGAGTCAACTCTTCGCATGAGGTGGCCAAAGTACTGGAGTTTCAGCTTTAGCATCATTCCTTCCAAAGAAATCCCAGGGCTGATCTCCTTCAGATGGACTGGTTGGATCTCCTTGTAGTCCAAGGGACTCTCAAGAGTCTTCTCCAACACCACAGTTCAAAAGCATCAATTCTTCGGCGTTCAGTCTTCCTCACAGTCCAACTCTCACATCCATACATGACTACTGGAAAAACCATAGCCTTGACTAGACGGACCTTTGTTGGCAAAGTAATGTCTCTGGTTTTGAATATGCTATCTAGATTGGTCATACCTTTTCTTCCAAGGAGTAAGCGTCTTTTAATTTCATGGCTGCAATCACCATCTGCAGTGATTTTGGAGCCCCCAAAAAATAAAGTCTGCCACTGTTTCCACTGTTTCCCCATCTATTTCCCATGAAGTGATAGGACTAGATGCCATGATCTTCGTTAGAATGGCTATTATCAAAAAAGACAAGAGATTAACCAGTGCTTGCCAGGATGTAGAGAAAAGGGAACCTTGTGCTACAAACCCTGTGGGATTGTAAATTGGTGTACCCAATATAGAAAACAGTAAGGATATTGCACAAAAAATTAAAAATAAAATGGCCTATTCTACTTTTATGTATATTCCAAAGGAAATGAAACCATGCTGTTGAAGAGATATTTGTGCCTTTCATATTCAATGCAGTGTTATTCACAGTAGCCAAGGTATGGAAACAATCTAAGTGTTTATCAACAGATAAATGCATAAACAAAATCTCATACACACACACACACACACACACCATGGGATACTATTTAGCCATAAAGAAGGAAATCTTGCCATTTGGGACAACATAATAGACCCTAAGGGCATTATGCTGAGTGAAATAAGTCAGACAGAGAAAGACAAATACAGTAGGATTTCATTTACATGTGAAATCTAAAACAAAATCCTTCCATCTTCTGGCAAAAAACAAAACAAAACAAAAATCAAACCCATAGACAGGTCAGATTTGTAGTTACCAGAGATAGAAGGTGGGAAGTGAGGGAACTGGTTGCAGGTGGTGAAGTACAGATTTTCAGTTATGAGATAAGTACTGAGAATGCAGTGAACAACAGAATGACCCTGGTTAATCCTGCTGCATGGAATATTAAGAGCTGCTAAGAGAGTAATGGATGTGAGAGTTGGACTGTGAAGAAGGCTGAGCGCCGAAGAATTGATGTTTTGAACTGTGGTGTTGGAGAAGACTCTTGAGAGTCCCTTGGACTGCAAGGAGATCCAACCAGTCCATTCTGAAGATGATCAGCCCTGGGTGTTCTTTGGAAGGACTGATGCTAAAGCTGAAACTCCAGTACTTTGGCCACCTCATGCGAAGAGTTGACTCATTGAAAAGACTCTGATGCTGGGAGGGATTGGGGGCAGGAGGAGAAGGAGACAACAGAGGATGAGATGGCTGGATGGCATCACTAACTCGATGGACATGAGTCTGGGTGAACTCTGGGAGTTGGTGATGGACAGGGAGGCCTGGCGTGCTGCGATTCATGGGGTCGCAAAGAGTCGGACACGACTGAGCGACTGAACTGAACTGAACTGAAGAGAGTAAAGCCTAAAAATTCTCACCATAAGAAAAAACTTTTTGTGCCTATATTTAAGTTAAATTATTCATTTTACTGTACATCTTAAATTTATACAGGGCTGTATGTCACTTATATCTTAATATACTCAAAAACAAAAATTATAATTACAATTTAAAAATACTATGAATTCACCTTAAAGATAAATGACACCAAGTGTCCCAAGGCAGGGGAGAAGTAAAAAGAAAGATGAATCGAGGCCACAGTGGTACCTAATCACAGCCCATTGTCTTTAGCCTCTTACGCCACTGATCCCAGACCAGAGCTCTGCTTCACATTCACAGAATTCCAAATTACATGTTAGCAGCTGCTCTCCAAAAACACAAGAGTCCAAACACAGCAGGCAAGGGGCACATTAGTGGGGTTTGAAAATTTAGTAAACTTTTTGAAATAACCTTGATGTAAAGTGGTGACCACAGGTAAACACATTTGGAAATGACACATAAATAATATTCAGCTTCAAGTAAGTCCTGTGAGGGACTCGAAGAAAAGCAAGCACAAACGTTGGGTTAAAAAGCAGATGAGTAGGGTTAAAACATCCTACACGTGGAAGGGTGGCTAAGGCAGCCTTTGGCTCTTCACTAAATGATGTTCATCCTTTCAATATCTGTATTTGAGAGATTAAGAAAAAGTCTGGACATTGTATTCCATTTTGCCCTTTCCACCTTGGTGCTTACAATAGTCCTGATGCTTTTGTCCTTTTCCCAGGACACTTGACTCTCGATCACACACAAGTCACTGAGAGATTAGATAAGTGTTGTCTGGAGAACAATGAAGACTTAGTGGATAAACAGGGATGGCTTACAAAGAGCATACAAAGAGTGGTTATCATCAGGGTAGCACAGGATTGGGATGTGGGTCCTGTGTGTGGCATCAGGGTATGAACCCAAGCCCATCATTACCGTCCAATCCTTTTTACAACTGACCTTGAAAAGAAGGTCAGTGTGATATTGACCAAATTTGCAAATCACACAAAGCTTGCAGGTAGGGGAGATAAAGACGATGACATATTACAAACCCAGCAGGAAAATAGATAATTCAGGGCACTAGTTGAACAAAAGTGAGATGAGGTTTAATACAGAGACATGCAAGATAATATATGCACCTGAGAGAAAATAACTCTCAGCACAGATTCAAATTATGGGGGTATTAGTCAGGAAGCTGTCATGCTGAGTGAGATTTGGGAAGGATGGCGGATAACAAATTGAATAGGAGTTCACAGTGCAATGCCACAGCAAAGAAGGACAGTGCTATTTTGAGATGTGTAGACAATATAAAGAGATCTTTGAAAATACAAGAGGGGACTGAGTGTTGCTTTATCCTATGTGGGTAAAAACTCACCTTGAACTCCCTGGTGCCCTGACTCTAACAAAGACAGCAATAAGATGGAAGATTTAGCAAAGATAGTTATTTGAATGCTATTCAAAATGATGCACAGGTCTCCCTAGGAGAAGCTGAATTGACTTCCCTTGCAAACACACATTTATAAAAAGTTTTTTTCATGGCAAGGTCCTCCTCTTATTATATTTCCTTTAATGTCTTGTTGACTTTCAGAAGGGGAAAATAACTATTTAGACAGAAAAGAACAAATAACCAAATGTATTCTTTTAGGGAGCAGAAAAACAAGTGCTGAATTTTCATATGGTTAGCAATATTTACTGGGTATAAATTCCTGCCTGCTGAAATTTTTGACTCTGATAGGGAAAGAGATGACAAAATTATCATATAAGGATAAATTAACCCTTGTATTAGACTCATAAATTAATATTAGAATAATAAACATTCAAAGGAGAGATCTTATGTCAATTAGAGAAGTTTTCAAACTGCCCTCTCCTCCACTCATAGTATTGAAAAGTCAGTAACAGTAGGGGTGGGCAGGTGATTAAATGGGGAGAAACTGGATCTTGTGAGGTTGGTAAGAAGGAAATGACTGGCACCTGAGCCAGCTGGTAGGGGTCTCAGGAACAGAAAGATAGAAGAACAAAAATCATTAATACTTGGGAAGATCGTCTTTGCAATCAGACATACTAGATTCTAAGCTACACTCTAGAATTTAGTAGATTTATAAGCATGCAGTTTATTTACTCTCTCTGAAGCTAAGATGTTTTATTAAGTTATAAAAATTACTTCACAAGATTATAATGACAATTCAAAATACTATGTATATGTGAAGCACTTAGATGTCAAAGCCTGTAGTAGGTCCATGATAAAGGTTTACAATTTTAGTGATTAGTTGTTGAAACCATAGAAGGGAGAAAAAAAAAAAAAAAAGACTAAGAGGTTTTAAATTAAAAAAAAAAAAAAGACTAAGAGGTTTTAACCCTGGAGAGAATTTTAGTACATATTTTTTTCAGAAATGCAGTAGATAGGAGGATAATTTATTAACTTGGCAAGGTGCTCAGACCTTCACTCACATAGAGTTTGAAGAGATGGTAGAACATCTCAAAAGCCTAGAATACCCAGGCTTTTGAATTTGCCAGAATTTGCCTCTTGCGGTATTTCATGCACTACTAAATATAGGGAGGGCAGAGTCACTAAAACTAAACAGTTGTATAACAATTCTGAATCATTTTTCAAAACTTATAGAAATATCAATGTATTAACATTTCTGCAGAACAAATTTTGAACATTTTGATGGGCCTAGGTCAAACTGAAAAAGAGCTCAGGACTAAATATTCTCAGCTCATTGGATGACACATATTCTTTTTTTTAACGTGTTAAGTACCCATCAAAAGTAATAGGAATTACTCATGCTCAGTTCCTAATTCACATTTAATTTCACACAAATAATGACACTATTTCTATGCACATCATGAGTGTGTGTAGTGGGGAAATAAGTAAGCAATATAATAAGCTAACTAAGGCCCAAATAAAGGATGTACACATCTGTCTTAGGTTCATGGTACTTTGCATTAAGATTTATCTCATGGTTACTTTTTATGTCTATAGAACATTTGTTACCAGTGATCATTGCATGGACCATAGTCGCAGGAGCAAAATATGAATATATGGTTAAACCAGTTACTATTTGATACTTCTTTGCACACATTTATTCCTAATTTGTCATCATTCAAAAGACATTTTTATTTCCACCATTAAACAATAATCACTTCCAAAACTTAAAATGATGTATTAAAAATTAAAATATAATTAGCAATATAGCTGAAATGTACCTAATTTTACTGACAACAATTTGATAATAAATGAGAGAAAGGTTAACGTTAATGCTGACAATTATTTTTCCAATCACCCAAATTTATTTTTACACTTTAACATGCTAGATCAGAGGTCAGTAAACTTTCTCTGTAAGGCAGCAGATAGTGAATATTTTAGGTTTCATGGGCCAGGAGGCAAAATCGAGGATATAATGGATGTATTTATATAAATGAGAGAAAACAAGTATCCACAAATTAAAAAAAATAGTAATAATTAAACATTATTCAGTGGCTCAGAACGTAAAGAATCTGCTTGCAATGCAGGAGACCTGGGTTCAAACCTGGGTCAGAAAGATCCCCTGGAGAAGGAAATGGCAACCCATTCCAGTATTCTTGTCTGGAGAATCCCATGAACAGAGGAGCCTGGTGGGCTGTCCATGAGGCCATAAAGAGTTGAACATGACTGATCAACTTTCACTTCACTTCATCAATATAACAGTTAATATAATAATAAATCAATGTATTTTAAATAATACGGGCCTATTAATGAGAAGAATGAAATTCTCTGAGCAGGGTGGAGATAGCATTTTACTTAATTGAATTTAAAGCTAGTGGTCCATGCAGTCCTGGCCTTATTCTTCTACAAAGCCTTCCCTTTCTCCCCTGAAACACAATGCTCCCTTCCCAGGGAGTCCTCCAGAACATGCTGCTAGCACCTCTCTTTTGGTAAATAATATACTAATCTCATAGCATTGGACTCTTTTTAAAATGGGGTGGCAGTTTTGGAGCATAGGTTCTGGGGTAAGACACCCTGAGCATAAATTCCAGTAGAATTGAAACATTATTAGTTGTGTAACCTTTGATTAGTTACTTCAATTTGCTCACCTATAAAAGAAAAAGTAGTACATACTTCATAGGGTTGCTGTAAAGATTAAAGAAATTTTAAAAAGCAAAGATTAGTACCATGCCCTGGTGACTCAGACAGTAAAGAATCTGCTTTTAATGGCAACCCCCTCCAGTATTTTTGCCTGGAGAATTCCATGGACAGAGAAGCCTGATGGGCTGCAGTCCATGGGGTCACAAAGAGTGGGCATGATTGAGTGAATTACACATTCACTTAGAAGAAAAAGATCACATATAAAGCACTGATATAAATATTATCCTTGATTAAAAAAGACATTTAAAATATAAAACCGTTCTTAGTTCATGAGTTGCATAAAAACAAGCAGTGAGTTGGGTTTGGGTCATGAACTATATTTGGCTAAAATTTTTTTATTTTAAACTATCGCTATATGTGTGTTAGAGCCAAAATGAACTTTAAGCTGTTGTCAAAATTACCTCGCTCACTGTATAGGTAAAGTAACTGAGACTATTGGTTAAGTGACCTACCATGACCATCTAGCTCATTACTGACAGGTCCCAGAATAGAACCTTCATCCTTGGGACCTCCTACAACTGCAAGTCCCAAAGTCAGCCTGAGTTGGGTGCTAAGAGCAAGGCAGAAGTCAGTTAGAATTAATGAATTCAGACATTTAAGTCTTACTCAGTTCCTATAAGAGGACCCTACATACAGGCCTTCTGCCTGAATCCTAGCAGTTTAGAAGGATTTAGGAATTACTTATTCAGACAATAAGAATCCAAGGAGAAGGCAGGATCTGCAACACATAAGCTTTTCTGCTTTAGGATCCAAAATACTCCTGTAGATGTATATCAGTGTGTTAGAGCAGCCAACAGTTAGAACTGGTCATGGAACAATGGACTAGTTCAAAATTGGGAAAGGAGTACATCAACGCTGTATATTGTCACCCTGATTATTTAACTTATATGCAGAATACATCATGTGAAATGCTGGGCTGGATGAATCACAAGCTGGGATCAAGATTGCCGGGAAAAATACCAATAACCTCAGATATGCAGATGACACTACCCTTATGGCAGAAAGTGATGAGGAACTAGAGAGTCTCTTGATGAAAGTGAAAGAGGAGAGTGAAAAAGCTGGTTTAAAACTCAACATTCAATAAATGAAAATTATGGCATCCGGTCCCATCACTTCATGGCAAATAGAAGGGTAAACAATGGAAACAGTGAAAGACTATTTTCTTGGGCTCCAAAATCACCGTAGATGGTGACTGTAGCCATGAAATTAAAAGATGCTGTTGGAAGAAAAGCTATGACACACTTAGACAGTGTATTAAAAAAAGAGATTACTTTGCGAAAAAGGTCCGTATACTCAAAGCTATGGTTTTTCCAGTAGTCATGTATGGGTGTGAGAGTTGAACCATAAAGAAAGCTGTGTCAAAGAATTGAAGCTTTGAAAACTGTGGTGTTGGAGAAGACTTTTGAGAATCCCTTGGACTGCAAGGAGATCAAAGTCAATTTTAAAGGAAATCAGTCCTGAATATTCATTGGAAGGACTGGTGCTGAAGCTGAAGCTCCAATACTTTGGCCATCTGTTGTGAAGAGCTGACTCACTGGAAAAGACCCTGATGCTGGGAAAGATTGAAGGCAGGAGGAGAAGAGGATGACAGAGGTTGAGATGGTTAGATGGCATCACAGACTCAATGGACATGAGTTTGAGCAAGTTCCGGGAGACGGTAAAGGACAGGGAAGCCTGGTGTGCTGCAGTCCATCGGGTTGCACAGAATTGGACATGACTGATACTTTAGAATGGTATCTTTTTGTACCTGTGTAATTCTGTAATATTTGCACTGAGCACAGGATGGTAGATTGATAAGAAAGGGATGTAAGTAACCTTATAAAATTGACTGGTTTTCAATATTGGGAGCAGATGGACTGTCATAACCAAGTCTCCCAAACACTCATGGGTCTTAGTTTTCCCAACCCTGAGACAGAAGAGATTGGGCACATTCAGGGTGGTATGTCCATAGACGGAGGCAGGTACCACAGGCACCCTCAGATCCCTAAGGCAAAATCCCTGACCTGACTTACAGAGGCAAAACAGAAGTGGATAAATGTTTGCCACAAACCTTGAGGATGTAGAAGAAAGTAATTCCATTTGTCCAAAGCATTCAGGTTATGCATTACAGTTTCAGAATTATATTTTAACCAAGTAATATTTCAGAGGGATAACATAATCACCTAATGAAGTCTCCTTGATGTTAATTATAGAGATGTATTGAAATCCAGCACAAGATTTATTTTGTCTGAAATATCCCTTACTTTTTATAAGGTGTAATTTAGAGAGTATTGTGTCTGTAGCATTTCATTCGAAGTCACCTTGCCCTTCCACAAAATCCTGTCCTGCTAGGAATATATTTAAATTAATGCATGGTGTACAAATTCTTACCTTATATAAGTTTCTGGGCATTTCTGACTGAAATATGGGTAGAAATAATGGTTTCTAGGAAAAGCACTAAAAAGTAGAATTAGTTTACATTGTTCTGCATGTGTGCATGCTCAGCTCCTCAGTTGGATCTGACTCTTTGAGACCCCATGGGCTGTAGCCCACCAGTTTCCTCTGTCCATGGAATTTTCCAGGCAAGAATACTGGAGTGGGTTGCCATTTCCTCCTCTAGGGTATCTTCCTCATCCAGGAATTGAACCCATGTCTCCTGTATCTCCTGCAGTGGCAGACGGATTCTTTACCACTGAGCCACCTGGAAAGCTGTACACTGCTTTGCACTTCTTCCATAAGAATCCCTTACTTTTAGTTAATCAGAGGTGTTTAGTAATTTCTCCAAGGTCACAGAATTTATAATGGGTGGAGTCAAAGCTAACAGCCAATTTTGACTCTATTCTAATACTTCTATCATAGCTTTGTTTTCCCTTTCAGAATCCCTTTAATCATAAAACACCTAATAACCTGAAATATAGTTTTGTATAACATACTTTCTCGGGAGGGGGGTTGAGGATGGGGAACTCATGTACACACATGGCAGATTCATGTAGGGCAAAACCACTACAATATTTTAAAGTAATTAGCATCCAATTAAAATAAATAAACATAAAAAAATACTTTCTATGTTGGCCCGCTTTCATCTGTAAGTAATATAAAATGAACTCAAATTGATTTAGCTCCTTCTCAATATGGCAGTGGGATGTCTGCCACCAGCAAGGGAACCAAATTGGGTGGAAGAGAGAGATGGCTCTACAGAATAAAGGAAAATTGTCTCTGATGATTCCAGCAAACCTTTGCTTTGGTCTTATTGATTGGTATTAGTACACATTCCCTGAAACCAATCAAAGGAATGGGATTAAATTTGAACCCATCAGGTTGAGCCTTTGACCTGAGGTTAATTCCCTAATCTACAGACAGGCTGTTCTGTGGAGAAGTTGCGAAATGAAGCCTGGGGAGTAAACGGCAGTTTTGCTCCCTCCCAAGTGTCATCAAACACCAGGCTTTTAACTTTTTATTATTCCCTTCAGTGTGTTTGAGTGTACTGTAACTGTTATGCCCAGAGTCCGAGTCCCCAAAACTGAGAGAATAAGACGTCCACAGCAACGCAAAAGCATGAAGGGGTTTTATTTCTAGCTCAAGCAAGGGCTCCCACCACATCCAACGCAGTGGAGTGGAGCAAGGAGCCCCGAGCCCAGATTTACAGCAGTAAATTTATTTATAGGTTTTAGAACAGAGAGTTGGCAAGGGCTGATTGGCTGCAGGAGTTTCCTAGTATTTCCTAATCGGCTAATCTTTATTGGCTGCAGGGGTTTCCTGGTATTTACTAATTGGCTATTGGCTGCAGGAGGATGTCTTTTATGGCCTGATAAACTCAAACCAGGTTACGGGGAGTATGCTGATTAGATAAGTCCTGGCATCTGCGGGGATGACCTCACTGGGCAATGACTCAGCCTTTCCCGTGAGTCCTACCTTAGTCCCTGAAGCCTATCATGGCGTTTGTTAGGTCCCAACATTCCCCCCTGTCCTTTGATCATGGAGAGGAATCCTCTTCATTCTGAGACATTGCCTGATATTGTTGTCTCAGCATCATCACTTGAACTGTACTGATATGTTCTTTTTACAAAGGTCCAAGGTCAAAGAATAAATCTGGCCACCAAGTACTGGGGGGATTCCAGTAGTCGAATTGAGTACCTCATGGGTTAGTCCATTATGAAGCGTCCAGGTGATCTTAGCAGGTTGATGTGGGTTAGCACCAGCAGTTCCAGAGTGGAGAAGGAGGGCCACCAACAGGAGAGTTGGGGATTCATCTGGGGCCAGCTGGCGGACGAGCTTCATTTTTAAGGGGTTGGTGGGATGTGGCGTCACCTTCCATTCTTTTGGGGCCTTTTTTTTTTTTTCCTCTGGGGTGGCATGATGCACGTGGTTCCAGTGCACCCAGGGTCCAATTCTGTCCACCTTTAGGGCAGTGGGGGTGGTAAGGAGAACATCATAGGGGCCCTTCCATCTTGGCTCTAAGGTTCTTGACTGGTGTCTCTTAACCCAGACCCAATCTCCTGGGCCCATATCATGGGACGGGCTTGTTCCTTTACTCAGGCCCCCATGAACTTCTCGTATCAGTGACCAGATTTTTATTCACTTTACTTAAAGCCAGCCTCTCTTGTTGGAACGTGTGTAGCGAGAGAGATGGTTTAGTCTTTCCCTCAAACTCTGAACGAATGGAAGGTGGACTTCCATATACAATTTCAAAGGGAGTCAAACCTAGTTTATAGGGGGTATTGCGTGCCTGAAAAAGTGCAAAGGGAAGGAGGGTTACCCAGTCCCCACCAGTCTCTATTGCCAGCTTTGTTAAAGTTTCTTTTAGGTTCCGATTCATTCTTTCTACTTGTCCTGAGCTCTGGGGACTGTACTCGCAATGTAGCTTCCATTTGGTCCCCAGGGCTGAGACTAGTCCTTTAACAATTTTGCTCACAAATGCAGGTCCATTATCAGAGCCAATAGATGCCGGCAGCCCAAACCTAGGTATTATCTCTTCTAGGAGCTTCTTAGCCACTATTATTGCTGTCTCCTTTTTAGTGGGGTAAGCTTCTACCCACCCAGAAAATGTATCAACCAAAACTAACAGGTAACGATAGCCATACTTGCCTGGCCTTACCTCTGTAAAATCTATCTCTCAATGCTGTCCCGGCCTTTCCCCCTGGTATCTTACACCCATGTGCTGTCCTTTTCCCGGTCTCATCATCTGACAGGCCTTGCAGGTGCGGACTATGTCCTGTATGGTTTTCTTTTGTCGGGGAAACTGCAGCTGCGCTGCTTGTAGAAGTGTCAAACTCTCTTACTCTCCCAAATGGGTGGTTTGATGTAAATGGGTACAGAGATGTCTGCCCAGGTTGGCAGAAAGCAACAGGTTGTCATCCTGGTCCCGATACCATCCGTCCTTGTCCACAGGGCAGTTGGTGTTATCCTGCATCCAGCTTAAATCGGAGGGGGAGTATATGGGGCTTGGGGGGAGAGTCCCCATCCCCAGCGGTGGCAAGCCGCTCAGGAGGGTGTATGGGTTAGGGACAGTGGGATGAATGTCACTCACCCGTTTGTTGATTTCACAAAGATCTTGGACGGGTCTAAAGTCTGTTCCCCCGGGCTTTTTCACAGGCAGCAGGGGAGTATTCCATGGGGACTGGCATTTTTTAAGAATCCCTACCTTCAGGAGGCACTGTATGTGTGGCGTGATTCCTTGCCGGGCCTCCTGACTCATGGGGTACTGCTTTATCTTCACAGGGGTAGCATTTGCTTTTAATTCAACAATGATGGGAGGTCTTTGTTTTGCCAGTCCTACTCCTGCCGTCTCGGCCCAGGCCAGAGGGTATTTTTGGATCCATTGTAGCATAGCCGGGTCCACAGCTGCAGGGGTTTTTGGTGAATATAGTCTGTATTCATCTCTCAGTGCCAGGGATAAAACATGAATTGGTTGTCCAAGCCCGTCTGTGACTGATATCCCTCCAGAGTCAAAGTGAATTTGTGCATTGACTTTGGACAATAGGTCTCTTCCTAATAAAGGGGCCGAACGTTCTGGGATCACCAGAAATGAGTGGGACACACATTGGGCTCCCAAGTCCACTTTTCGTTTAGTAGTCCAGTAATATCTTTTTGTCCCGGTGGCTCCCTGGACCACGCTAGTCTTCTTGGACATCGGCCCAAATTTTTGATTGAAGACCGAGTATTGGGCTCCCATATCCACCATGAAGCCAACCGGTTTCCCCTCTACATTAATAGCTACCCAGGACTTGGGGCGGGGTGCCGGGCCCTGACCCCCTAATCACTATCTTCTCCTGCATATAAAATGTGGGTACCCGAGGGAGACTCTTCTTTTCTTACAGTCCTTTTTTTTAGGTTTCTCTTGGGGCACTCATTTTTCCAGTGCCCTTGCTCTTTGCAATAAGCGCATTGGTCTCTCTTTAGGGTCGGTCTGGCTGGTTTCTCCCTTCCTTTCAGCTGGATGTCTCGAGTCTTCCAGGAATCAGGTCCCAGTCTTGTCCCCACAAAGAAAATTTGAGCCAGCTCTTTCTGATTTCTTTGGTTTTCCTTAGCTCTAAATTCCCTTTCCTCCCATCTAATTCATTCCTCCCTCTCCTCAGGGGTCTCTCTGTTATTAAACACTTTCTCAGCTGCCCTCACTAGATCCTGTATTGACTGTTCTTCCAGCCTCTCTATCCTCTGTAACTTCCTCCTGATATCCGGAGCTGCCTGATTAACAAAGGCTAGCAAGACTGCTGCGCGTGACTCATCAGCCTGAGGGTCCATGGGTGTATACTGCCTGAAAGCCTCCATTAACCTCTCTAAAAAGGCTGCTGGGCTCTCATTTGGCTCCTGCCTTATCAAATTTATCTTAGACAAATTCGTTGGTTTCCTGGCAGCTGCCCAGAGGGAGCCATCAGAGTCTGGCTGTACACTCAGAGAAGCTCCCTACTTCAGTGCGTTCAAAATCCCAGTTCGGTCGCATCAAAGCAAACCCCTCCTCGATTAGGTGGGGCTGCGTGGTGGGTCTTCCATCCACTCCTGGAACATGTTTTCGTGCTTCCGATAGAATTCGCTCCCATTCCTCTGTGGCGAAGAGCACCTGCAACAGCTGCTGACAATCATCCCAAGTAGGATTGTGAATAAACAAGATAGAATCTAAGACACCTGCAGTACCTGTGGGGGCAAGGGTGGCTGCATATATGGGGGAGGTGAAATTTCAGTGTCTAAGTCAATCAGGCTAGGATATAAAGAGGATTCCTGGAGTATTGGCTTCTTCTTCTGACTCTCCCGATCTTCATGGTCAGTCATTACAGACAAAGGGATGGAAGAGCTTTGACCCATAATGACAGAGCTCACAATGAACACACACACACAAAAACAAAAATGGCACCGGCACACAAAGAAAGGCGACAGACAGAAGACAAACAAATATCTGCCGAAAACACAGAACTAGGTCTATCCCGGGTTACTGTTGTCTTTCTTCCCAATGTTATCTCACCGAAGGGCATCCACTGCCCACCAGATTCAGAGTCAGGAGAGATGTTCCTTCCCAGTCCCTCACAGAACCAGCTGCCTTCCAGCGCTCACTGGGCCTCGGTCTTACACTGGCTAGGATGACTAATTCACCTCTTATTAGGCCTAACAAGAGCCAGCTGCCTTCCAGTGCATATGCTGGGCCTCGGCCTTACGCTGGACTTAACCAGACTTAACACCAGTGTTCAAATATCTTTCTTCCTAGTGAGGAAACCCCTTCTACCGGGAGAGTGTTATTCTTCCCGGTTAAAGGGATCCCGGACGAGCCCCCAAATGTTATGCCCAGAGTCCGAGTCCCCAAAACTGAGAGAATAAGACGTCCACAGCAACGCAAAAGCATGAAGGGGTTTTATTTCTAGCTCAAGCAAGGGCTCCCACCACATCCAACGCAGTGGAGTGGAGCAAGGAGCCCCGAGCCCAGATTTACAGCAGTAAATTTATTTATAGGTTTTAGAACAGAGAGTTGGCAAGGGCTGATTGGCTGCAGGAGTTTCCTAGTATTTCCTAATCGGCTAATCTTTATTGGCTGCAGGGGTTTCCTGGTATTTACTAATTGGCTATTGGCTGCAGGGGGATGTCTTTTATGGCCTGATAAACTCAAACCAGGTTACGGGGAGTATGCTGATTAGACAAGTCCTGGGATCTGCGGGGATGACCTCACTGGGCAATGACTCAGCCTTTCCCGTGAGTCCTAACTTAGTCCCTGAAGCCTATCATGGCATTTGTTAGGTCCCAACAGTAACTGCAAGGTGTTTGCTTCCTTAGGATTCTGTGCCTTTTAAAAAGAGTGAGTTTTAATTCATTACATGTCATGTAGACTAAACCTTTTGCCAAAGCAACACCTTCTTAGTAAAGAGAATGCTTTAGAATGCTAAAGCATGGGTGACAAACGCCAGAGCAAACTTGCTGAAAGGTAGCTGTCATTGAGAAATTCTCTTCAAGCATACTACCTCTGTGAAGTTATTCTTGTCAATTAAGGAAAGAAAGGGAGAAAAAAACCTTCATTTTTATTATAATACATCAAAGAATAATTTTTTAGTTTTAAGGCAAATATTTGCTTTTCTGGCAAATATTTTAAGCAAATGTTTATTTATTTTTTTTACAGTTTTTAACACAAATATTTGCAATTTCCTTGGGTTCTGTTTTTTTCTGTATGGTGTGTTTAAAAAGAAATTTGTATCCCTGGATTTTTAAGACTACACAAGAGTGAACTGTGTCAATTAGAGTGTTTTAGTAGTTTATAACTAAACATGAAAAATATCCTTACAATTTTAATATAACATTTAAAAGAATATTAGGTGCCTCTTAGAAGTATTATTAGCAAAATTGATTTTATAATCATGTACCTTATTTATAAATTATCATTTCTCTTTTAACAGTGAAGCTTCAGAGAAAGATAAGGATTATTTTCAAAATTATGATAAATAATATCTCCTATATCATCAAATACCAAAGTTATTTTTAAATAATTTCAGGTATATTAATTCACTGAGCTTTCATTATAGCTTTCTATGTTTCTTCGTTTTACACATAAGAAAAGTGAGGCTCAGGGAGTTAACACTGATAATAAGTAGTGGATTTGAGATCCAAACCCAGATAATCTGGTTCTAAGCATTGCTCTTATCGACAATGTTATACCATTTTTTTTCAGTACCCAGTGCCTTTCCAGAAGTGTCCCAAAGATTTTCTCCACTCAGTCTTTACCTCAATAATTAATACTCTTGATCATATCCTCAAATTTTTCCTTTTCATTTTGCTATTTATTAATAAGAGCCAACATTTGAATGGCATTAGTGGTTTACCCAGCATTCTCACATAGTATTTTAATTACAAAGTATATTTCACTCACATTCCCATTTTGCAGGAAAGAAACTGAAGTTCAGTGAGGTCAAGTTCTTAGGCCAGGAGTGGCGTAGGTGACATAGGTCATTTCTGACTTGATTCCCCCTCACAAGGCAAACAATTAACCACTAGTAACAGGTAAGACGCCACTGGGAGACTCCTAGAACATGGGGGAGAGGCTGAGGCTCCACTTGGCACTACTGAGACCAAGAGAGCCCGTATTAGAATAAGAGGAGCGGCAACTGTGCCACTGCAGGAGCAGCTGCATCGCTCCTCTCCCATATTGGAGGAGTGCCAAGAGGCTTCCCCTGAGCCTGCAGTTCCTCCAGTAAGAAATGAGAGCCCAGGGTGGACATTTAGCTCACTGAGCATTCTGGATCACTTTTTGGGAACCTCCACTCGAGTCGTGTCTCACAGAGACCGCAGAATTTCTGTGGCGCTCAACTACTGGGAATCTGATTGTGACAGAAGAAGGAAGAAGAGGCTTGCAATAATCAGTACTTGGGTCTTGGCAGAATGAGTTTCTACCTGTAGCACTCAGGTACAGTCTCAACCAGTGCCTTTGCTCATTGGCAGAGCCAAGACATGGAATAGTTTGATCAGGGAACTTGGCAGGGTACAGATCTGTCCGATTTGGGACCTCAAACAAACAGCTTTGCTGGCCCTGCAACTAGACACTTACCCCCACACTGGCAGGGAAGCCAGATCACATCCCAGCCCACTTTTGAGTATCTCCCAGCCCTGCCTGATCAAAAGGGCTGGCCAGAACACCTGGAAGTTACATAGCCTAACAGTGCTCATGCAGGAGTATGGGAGACAGAGTTCATCATCTGCAGAGTGAAGCCAGTTGTCTTGTTTGGCTGGAGAGCTTTTACTGTCAGTTGGCTTGAGTCAAGACAACAAATGAAAAGCCTTGACAGTCTTGGAGTCAGTTCTCATGCTCTCCTGGACAGGGAAACTAATTCATAGCCTTGCTCATTGCTGAATATAGCTTTCAGCTCACCCAACTAGGAATCCTAAACAAAACACATGGGAAGCTGTCTAGTTCATCCAACAGCCCCACTTATAGTGGCACTTGACTAGAGATCACAGCCTGTGGCTTTCCCCTTCTACAGAGTAAACCAGTGGCCTCATGTGGCCTGGGAATTCTATGCACAGTCTTGCTCAATTCAGATTCCCAAAAAACAAGCTGTGTAGGCTCTGGGGCCCACCCTGTTGCCTTGCCAGGGCAGAGAAATTAATTTATATTCCCCATATACTGCTGAGTATAGTATCTAGTTCTGACTGCTTAGTAAGCCTGACCAGAAAAACCAGGTAACACTACATCTTCAGTTGGGTAGGGAACCAAATCAGAAGTCCTATCTAACTGTTAGCCAGCAGCAGCTCCCCCAATCTCCTTGCCTCACCCCAGAGCTCAGAAAGTGGCTTTGCACAAAAACAGATCCTGATTACGAGACATATCTGCCTAGAACATTACCAGAAGTTATACCCAGACACTCAAAATGAGCTGACTGGTGAAGAACTGTCTACCAGAGTGAACCTATAGAATCTGAAAAAGGAAACTGCTTCCTTTAATGCAGAGACACCAGTGTAAGGTATCAAGGATCATAAAAATCAGGTAAATGTGACATCACCAAAGAAAACTAATGAACCTCCAATAGCTAACCCTAAAGAAATAGAGAACTATGAACTCTTAAAATAGTTTAATGAACTATAAGAACACCAAGATGAGTAAACAAAATTAGGAAAATAATGCATAAACAAAATGAGACTTGCAACAAAGAAATAGAAACATTCCAAACAAAAACAAAAACAAAAAACAAAAAATAAATCCTAGAACTGAAAAATATAAGGCCTGACCTAAAGAATTCAGAGAGTTTCAAAGGTAGACTCAACCATACAGATGAAAGAATTACTGGAAGACAGGACATTTGAAATTATCTAGTCAGAGGAGCAAAAGGAAAAAAAGAACAAAAAAGAGTTAAAAAACAAAAGCAAAGCCTACAGGACTTATGGAACAGAATCAAAAGAAACAAAATCTGTATTATGGAAATTCTAGAAAGAGAAGAGAAAGGGATGCAAAGAGTATTTAAAACAATAAATGATGAAAACTTCCTAAGTCTTAAAAGAGAAATGGACATCCAGATCTATGAGGCCCAAAAGACCCCCAAATAGGTTGAATGTGAGTAGGGCTACACAGAACAGATTCTAATTAAATTGCTAAAAGTCAAGGAAAGAATTTTGAAAGCTGCAAGAGAAAAAAGAGAAATCATACACAATGAAAACCCATGAGGTTTTCAGTGGATTTCTCAACAAACTTTTCAGACCAGGAGAGAATGTGATGATACATTCAAAATATTATTTGAGAAAAACTATGAATCAAGAATCCTATACCCAACAAAGATGTCCCTTAAAAATGAAGGAGAAATACTTTCCGAAACAAATGAAAGCAGAGGGAGTTCATCACCACCAGACTTGTCTTACAAGAAATGATAAAGGGAGTTCTTTAAGTGGAAGTAAAAAAAAGACACTCAGTTCAGTTCCGTCACTCAGTTGTGTCCAATTCTTTGCGACCCCATGAATCGCAGCACGCCAGGACTCCCTGTTCATCACCAACGCCCGGAGTTCACTCAACTCACATCCATCGAGTCAGTGATGCCATCCGGCCATCTCATTCTCTGTCGTCCACTTCTTCTCCTGCCCCCAATCCCTCCCAGCATCAAAGTCTTTTCTAATGAGTCAACTCTTCGCATGAGGTGGCCAAAGTACTGGAGTTTCAGCTTTAGCATCATTTCTTCCAAAGAAATCCCAGGGCTGATTGCCTTCAGAATGGACTGGTTGGATCTTCTGGCAGTCCAAGGGACTCTCAAGAGTCTTCTCCAGCACCACAGTTCAAAAGCATCAATTCTTTGGTGCTCAGCCCTCTTCACAGTCCAACTTTCACATCCATACATGACACAGGAAAAACCATAGCCTTGACTAGATGGAACTTAGTCGGCAAAGTAATGTCTCTGCTTTTGAATATACCATTTAGGTTGCTCATAACTTTTCTTCCAAGGAGTAAGCATCTTTTAATTTCATGGCTGCAGTCACCATCTGCAGTGATTTTGTATCCCCAAAAAATAAAGTCTGACACTGTTCCCACTGTTTCCCCATCTATTTCCCATGAAGGGATGGGACCAGATGCCATGATCTTGTTTTCTGAATGTTGAGCTTTAAGCCAACTTTTTCACTCTCCTCTTTTACTTTCATCAAGAGGCTTTTTAGTTCCTCTTCACTTTCTGCCATAAGGGTGGTGTCATCTGTATATCTGAGGTTATTGATATTTCTCCTGGCAATCTTGATTCCAGCTTGTGTTTCTTCCAGCCCAGCATTTCTCATGATGTACTCTGATTATAAGTTAAATAAGCAGGGTGACAATATACAGCCTTGATGTACTCCTTTTCCTATTTGGAACCAGTCTGTTGTTCCATGTACAGTTCTAACTGTTGCTTCCTGGCCTGTATGCAGATTTCTCAAGAGGCAGGTCAGGTGGTCTAGTATTTCCATCTCTCTCAGAATTTTCCACAGTTTATTGTGATCCACACAGTCAAAGGCTTTGGCATAGTCAATAAAGCAGAAATAGATGTTTTCCTGGAACTCTCTTGCTTTTTCCATGATACAGCAGATGTTGGCAATTTGCTCTCTAGTTCCCCTGCCTTTTCTAAAACCAGTTTGAACATCAGGAAGTTCACGGTTTATGTATTGCTGAAGCCTGGCTTGGAGAATTTTAAGCATCACTTTACTAGCGTGTGAGATGAGTGCAATTGTGCAGTAGTTTGAGCATTCTTTGGCATTGCCTTTCTTTGGCATTGGAATGAAAACTGAGCTTTTCCAGTCCTGTGGCCACTGCTGAGTTTTCCAAATTTGTTGGCATACTGAGTGCAGCACTTTCACAGCATCATCTTTCAGGATTTGAAATAGCTCTACTGGAATTCCATCACCTCCACTAGCTTTGCTCGTAGTGATGCTTTCTAAGGCCCACTTGACTTCACATTCCAGGATGTCTGGCTCTAGATGAGTGATCACACCATCGTGATTATCTGGGTCATGAAGATCTTTTTTGTACAATTCTTCTATGTATTCTTGCCATCTCTTCTTAATATCTTCTGCTTCTGTTAGGTCCAGACCATTTCTGTCCTTTATCGAGCCCATCTTTGCATGAAATGTTCCCTGGTGTCTCTAATTTTCTTGAAGAGATCTCTAGTCTTTCTCATTCTGTTATTTTCCTCTATTTCTTTGCATTGATTACTGAAGAAGGCTTTCTT
Source organism: Capricornis sumatraensis (assembly GCF_032405125.1). Taxonomy (NCBI): domain Eukaryota; kingdom Metazoa; phylum Chordata; class Mammalia; order Artiodactyla; family Bovidae; genus Capricornis; species Capricornis sumatraensis. Next base: position 147,663,727 of record NC_091070.1, on the reverse strand, counting down.
ATCTCTTCTTGCTATTCTTTGGAACTCTGCATTCAGATGCTTATATCTTTCCTTTTCTCCTTTGCTTTTCGCCTCTCTTCTTTTCACAGCTATTTGTAAGGCCTCCCCAGGCAGCCGTTTTGCTTTTTTGTATTTCTTTTCCATGGGTATGGTCTTGATCCCTGTCTCCTGTACAATGTCACGAACCTCATTCCACAGTTCATCAGGCACTCTGTCTATCAGATCTAGGCCCTTAAATCTATTTCTCACTTCCACTGTATAATCATAAGGGATTTGATTTAGGTCATTCCTGAATGGTCTAGCGGTTTTCCCTACTTTCTTCAATTGGAATCTGAATTTGGCAATAAGGAGTTCATGATCTGAGTCACAGTCAGCTCCTGGTCTTGTTTTTGTTGACTGTATAGAGCTTCTCCATCTTTGGCTGCAAAGAATATAATCAATCTGATTTCAGTGTTGACCATCTGGTGATGTCCATGTGTAGAGTCTTCTCTTGTGTTGTTGGAAGAGGGTGTTTGCTATGACCAGTGCATTTTCTTGGCAGAACTCTATTAGTCTTTGCCCTGCTTCATTCCATACTCCAAGGCCAAATTTGCCTGTTACTCCAGGTATCTCTTGACTTCCTACTTTTGCATTCCAGTCCCCTATAATGAAATGAACATCTTTTTTGGGTGTTAGTTCTAAAAGGTCTTGTTCATAAAACTGTTCAACTTCAGTTTCTTCAGTGTTACTGGTTGGGGCATAGACTTGGATAACTGTGATATTGAATGGTTTGCCTTGGAGACGAACAGAGATCATTCTGTCATTTTTGAGACTGCATCCATGTACTGCATTTCGGACTCTTTTGTTGACCATGATGGCTACTCCATTTCTTCTGAGGGATTCCTGCCTGCAGTAGTAGATATAATTGTCATCTGAGTCAAATTCACCCATTCCAGTCCATTTTAGTTCACTGATTCCTAGAATGTCGCCGTTCACCCTTGCCATCTCTTGTTTGACCACTTCCAATTTGCCTTGCTTCATGGACCTGACATTCCAGGTTCCTATGCAATATTGCTCTTTACAGCATCAGATCTTGCTTCTATCACCAGTCACATCCACAACTGGGGATTGTTTTTGCTTTGGCTCCATCCCTTCATTCTTTCTGGAGTTATTTCTCCACTGATCTCCAGTAACATATTGGGCACCTAATGACCTGGGGAGTTCCTCTTTTGGTATCCTATCATTTTGCATTTTCATACTGTTCATGGGGTTCTCAAGACAAGAATACTGAAGTGGTTTGCCATTCCCTTCTCCAGTGGATCACATTCTGTCAGACCTCTCCACCATGACCCGCCCATCTTGGGTTGCCCCGCAGGCATGGCTTGGTTTCATTGAGTTAGACAAGGCTGTAGTCCTAGTGTGATTAGATTGACTAGTTTTCTGTGATTATGCTTTCAATGTATCTGCCCTCTGATGCCCTCTTGCAACACCTACCATCTTACTAAGCATCAATAATCATTCAGTTCAGTTCAGTCACTCAGTCGTGTCCGACTCTTTGCGACCCCATGAATCACAACAAGCCAGGCCTCCCTGTCCATCACCAACTCCCGGAGTTCACTCAGACTCACATCTATCGAGTCAGTGATGCCATCCGGCCATCTCATCCTCTGTCGTCCCCTTCTCCTCCTGCCCCCAATCCCTCCCAGCATCAGAGTCTTTTCCAATGAGTCAACTCTTTGCATGAGGTGGCCAAAGTACTGGAGTTTCAGCTTTAGCATCATTCCTTCCAAAGAAATCCCAGGGTTGATTTCCTTCAGAATGGACTGGTTGGATCTCCTTGCAGTCCAAGGGACTCTCAAGAATCTTCTCCAACACCACAGTTCAAAAGCATCAATTCTTCAGTGCTCAGCTTTCTTCACAGTCCAACTCTCACATCCATACATGACGACAGGATAAACCATAGCTTTGACTAGAGGGACCTTTGTTGGCCAAGTAATGTCTATGCTTTTCAATATGCTATCTAGGCTGGTCATAACTTTCCTTACAAGGAGTAGCAGCTTTTAATTTCATGGCTGCAGTCACCACCTGCAGTGATTTTGTATCCCCAAAAAATAAAGTCTGACACTGTTTCCACTGTTTCCCCATCTATTTCCCATGAAGTGATGGGACCATATGCAGTAGTCATTAGGGAAAATCGAATCAAAACCACAATAAAATACCTGGTAGAATGGCTAGCATCAAAGAGACAAGATACAACAAATGCTGACAAAAATATGGAGAAAAGGAAACCATTATATAATAATGGTGCAATTATAAACTGGTATACCATTTATAGAAAATAGTGTGTGTGTGTGCTTAGTTGCTCAGTCATATCTGACTCTCGCAACCCCATAGACTGTTGCCTGCCAGGCTCCTCTGTCCGTGGGATTCTCCAGGCAACAATAATGGAGCAGGTTGCCATTTCCTTCTCCAGGGGTTCTTCCTGACCCAGGAATCAAACCTGGGTCCCCTGCACTGCAGGCAGATTCTTTACCTACTGAGCTATGAGGGAAGCAGAAAATAGTATGGAGCTTCTTTAAGCATTAAAACTAGAACTATACATAGGATTGAGCAATTCCACTCCTGGAAATACATCACTGGGAAATGAAATCAATATGTCAAAGAGATATTTGCACCCTATGTTCACAGCAGCATTTACAATAGCCAAGATATTGGAACAACCAAAGTGTCCACTGACAGATGAATGGATAAGGTTGTGGTCTGTATATAAAATGGAATAGTATTCAGCCATAAGAAAAGAAGAAATCCTGCCATCTGTTACAACATGGATGGATCATGAGGGCATTATATTACATGAGATGGGTCAGACAGAAAAACACAAATACTGTATGATTTCACTTATATCAGAAATCTAAAACAAACAAACCAAACTAATGGAAAAAGTGATCAAATTCATGGTTATCAAGGACAGGGAGTGGTGGGAGGGGAAATTGGATAAAAGTGGTCAAAAGGTACAAACTTCAGTTATAAGAGAATACTGGGGACATAACATACGACACAATGACTATTCTTAACACTGCTGTATGATATATATTAAAGATGTAAAGAGAGTAAAGCCTATGAGTTCTCATCACAAGAAAAATATTTTTCCTTTTTCTTTTGTGTCTACATAACTAAACTTGCAATAATCATTTTATGATATACATAGAGCAAATTATTATGCTGTGCATCTTAAGCTTATACAGTGCTATGTGTCAATTATATTTCAATAAAACTGGAAAAAATAAAAGGAAAAAAAGATATTATTCAGGATCCTTCAGCTAAGAGGAGGTAGAGGTAAGACTTTATTCAACTGTTGTTGTTGTTTTTTTTTTTTTCCTGTGATATGACTATGCCATTTTTAGAGGAATAGATTTTCCTCTGGGCCATCATAGTTGAGTTGTATGGAGTGGAGTAAATGTCACAGAGACTTTTTCCACACTCTTCCCCTGGGAGCCTTGTACTTTCCTTTAGGAACCCACAGGGGCCAGTGGGAGAGCATGAGCTGGAGAGACTTCAAGTGTTCCCATTGGTCAGGGAAGATCTACTTTTATCTCTTTTGCACATGAACTTCTATGAAATGATATTTTAGATACAATATTCTTCAGCTTAAAAACCACTGTCAAAACAAGAAAAGAAATCCAGAATGAAAAAAAACCTCCTATTCCAAACCTCAGATAAGGTAAATAATTTCCCACAAACCACATAGCTCACAGACACACAGAACCAGCAAGGCCATAACCCAGTTCTCCCAAGTCATATCCCAGAGCTCTTTCTACCATCATGATAAATGCTACTTTCCTGAAGAAAAAAGTCATTTAAAAGCCCATTACAGAAATGATAAACTGGGAGCCAGAAACAAAATCTTAAGAAAAAAAGTAGGCCAAGTGCTGTATTGAGGTCTGAGAAGGCCATTTTTGCCTACTCAGGCACTGATTCAATTTTTCATTTTGGCATGATTTGAGCTTTCTTCTTTCTTATGTCCAGGTACAACTCTTTTTCAGGAAAATTCACTATGGGCAATTATCTACTTGTGGAAATAAATGAGACTCTTTTTAATGGTGTTCCTTGCCCTCCTTTGAAGAAGGATAAATCAGAACTTGTTCTCAAAAGACCTTACCAAAAAATTATATATTTTAATATTAACAGGCAGCTCTGGGTAAGTGAAAAATATGCATGATAAGCATGGAAAATACAATCAAAATGTTATTAATGATATAATGTAGTAATTTACCAGAATACTCAGGTAATAGAATGGGAACACACATATAGTTTTCTAGTGAACTGAAACAAGCAAAAGAAAAAATAAAAACTGTTGTAGCCCTCACAAATTTTTTGAATGCAACCTTATTCATTCTTAAAAAATAGTTATAATACTCAAGGTACATTGGTTGATAATTTACAATATTACAGTGCTTCTGGACCATAATTCTGAATATGAGTTCTCACTGAGTTCTACAAGATGAAGGAAACTGGGTTTAAGGAAACTTACTCCCAAAGGCTTTTTTATTTTAAAAATTCATAAAATTTTCTCTCTAAAAATTTCAACTGCTTCTATTTCTAGCCATAACAAAATAACTAGTATTTACAATGCTTGCTCACTGTAAACAGCTGGAACACTGGACAAAATGTACTGAAAATGAGTTTTCAGACATTGGATAACAGGTAGAGCAGGAATGTTCTAAAAGAAAAGGAAAATAGATGAGATTACCCCTACAACTGTCCTAGCTTTCTGCCTAGTTATTCCTTCTGTACAGTGACAAAAGGAAGGTGAACTCAGAACACAGATATATGACTGAGTTGTGGAGTCAGAAATCAGAGTGCAGGAAGGCTGAAGCAGCTAGAATTTGTGGGGAAGCATACAGGAGCGAGGGGTTCCCAGGTGGTTCAGTGGTAAAGAATCCCCCTGCCAATGAGGGAGACACAGGAGATGGAGACTCGAGTTCAGTCCCTGAGTGGGGAAGATCTCCTGGATTAAGCAATGGCAACCCATTCTAGTACTCTTGCCTGGAAAATTCCATAGACAGAGGAGCCAGGTGGGGACTACGGTCCATGGGGTCACACAGAGTTGGACATGGCTGAGAGACTGCACACACACACACACACACCCATACAGGAGAGAGTTGTTGAGAGTAAGAAGCTCCAGAAATCTGCAGAGGAAGTCACTGTGCCTTTGACTACTGAAGTGATTGTGGATATGATACAGCTCTACAAGAACAAAGAACTACGTGTACTACAAAACAAATAATGCTCATACCTCAAACAAGGCTGGGAATTGTTCAACCTCTCACTGGTTTAGTATACAGGTGTCTTTGAACATCTGAAACATTCAGTAGTGAACCCAGAAGGAATGAGACAGGAAGCAAGGTGACAGGGCACAACCATTAAAAGAATGACACAATCATGAAGAAAAGGATACCACAAAACTGATTAGAACCTACTAGGCCCAAGATAGGAGAAGGCAATGGCAGCCCACTCCAGTACTCTTGCCTGGAAAATCCCATGGACGGAGGAGCCTGGAAGGCTGCAGTCCATGGGGTCGCTGAGGGTCAGACACGACTGAGCGACTTCACTTTCACTTTTCACTTTCATGTTTTGAAGAAGAAAATGGCAACCCACTCCAGTGTTCTTGCCTGGAGAATCCCAGGGACGGGGGAGCCTGGTGGGCTGCCGTCTATGGGGTCACACAGAGTTGGACACAACTGAAGTGACTTAACAGCAGAGCAGCAGCAGGCCCAAGATGGCAGAAAGTATGACTTCCAGTAGACCTCAGGCCCCATTATGTGCTCATTATATAACACACGAGCTACATGACATACTCACAGTTGCCAGGACATTTCCCAGGCTGACCATAAAAGGCCAAAAAGTGGGCAACGTTCCAATTTCTGGAAGTCCCCATCCCTTTTCCAAAATAGAATATTCCTCACACTCCTTAGCCTCCGAAAAAAAATTGAAAAAAATTGAACAGAGTCTAGTAACCTCAGACAACAACAAGGTATGTAACATATATGAAATGAACCCCCAGAAAGGGATGGGAATATACAGAAAAAATTAAGTATTGATCCCAAATTTTACAAATATAGTGAAACCTATAAATGTATATAGATCCAAGAAGCTCCAGTGAATTCCAAGCAAGATAATTTTAAAAACTACACACCAGGACATGATAAAATAATTAAAAAATAATAGTTATTGTCAGGTTTTGGTATTAGGGTGATGGTGGCCTCATAGAATGAGTTTGGAAGTTTACCTTCCTCTGCAATTTTCTGGAAGAGTTTCAGTAGGATAGGTGTTAGCTCTTCTCGAAATTTTTGGTAGAATTCAGCTGTGAAGCCGTCTGGACCTGGGCTTTTGTTTGCTGGAAAATTTCTGATTACAGTTTCAATATCCGTGCTTGTGATGGGTCTGTTAAGATTTTCTATTTCTTCCTGGTTCAGTTTTGGAAAATTGTACTTTTCTAAGAATTTGTCCATTTCTTCCACATTGTCCATTTTATTGGCATATAACTGCTGATAGTAGTCTCATGATCATTTGTATTTCTGTGTTGTCTGTTGTGATCTCTCCATTTTCGTTTCTAATTTTATTGATTTGATTTTTCTCTCTTTGCTTCTTGATGAGTCTGGCTAATGGTTTGTCAATTTTATTTATCCTTTCAAAGAACCAGCTTATGGCTTTGTTGATTTTTGCTATGGTCTCTTTTGTTTCTTTTGCATTTATTTCTGCCCTAATTTTCAAGATTTCTTAACTTCTACTAACTCTGGAGTTCTCCAATTCTTCCTTTTCTAGTTGCTTTAGGTGTAGAGTTAGGTTATTTATTTGACATTCAAGTGGGCTTTATCCCAGGTATGCAAGGATTCTTCAATATCTGCAAATCAATCAGTATAATTCACCACATTGACAAATTGAAAAATAAAAGCCATATGATTATCTCAATAGATGCAGAGAAGGCCTTTGACAAAATTCAACATCCATTTATGATAAAAACTCTCCAGAAAGCAGGAATAGAAGGAACATAACTCAACATAATAAAAGCTATATATGACAAACCCACAGCAAACATTATCCTCAATGGTGAAAAATTGAAAGCATTTCCCCTAAAGTCAGGAACAAGACAAGGGTGCCCACTTTCACCGCTACTATTCAACATAGTTCTGGAAGTTTTGGCCACAGCAATCAGACCAGAAAAAGAAATAAAAGGAATCCAAATTGGAAAAGAAGAAGTAAAACTCTCACTGTTTGCAGATGACATGATCCTCTACATGGAAAACCCTAAAGACTCCACCAGAAAATTACTAGAGCTAATCAATGAATATAGTAAAGTTTCAGGATATAAAATCAACACACAGAAATCCCTTGCATTCCTATACACTAATAATGAGAAAATAGAAAGAGAAATTAAGGAAACAATTCCATTCACCATTGAAACGAAAAGAATAAAATACTTAGGAATATATCTACCTAAAGAAACTAAAGACCTATATATAGAAAACTATAAAACACTGATGAAAGAAATCAAAGAGGACACTAGTAGATGGAGAAATATACCATGTTCATGGATCAGAAGAATCAATATAGTGAAAATGAGTATACTACCCAAAGCAATTTACAAATTCAATGCAATCCCTATCAAGCTACCAGCCACATTTTTCGCAGAACTAGAACAAATAATTTCAAGATTTGTATGGAAATACAAAAAACTTCGAACAGCCAAAGCAATCTTGAGAAAGAAGAATGGAACTGGAGGGATCAACCTGCCTGACTTCAGGCTCTACTACAAAGCCACAGTCATCAAGACAGTATGGTACTGGCACAAAGACAGAAATATAGATCAATGGAACAAAATAGAAAGCCCAGAGATAAATCCACACACATATGGACAGCTTATCTTTGACAAAGGAGGCAAGAATATACAATGGAATAAAGACAATCTCTTTAACAAGTGGTGCTGGGAAAACTGGTCAACCACATGTAAAAGAATGAAACTAGATCACTTTCTAATACCATTCACAAAAATAAACTCAAAATGGATTAAAGATCTAAATGTAAGACCAGAAACTATAAAACTCCTAGAGGAGAACATAGGCAAAACACTCTCTGACATAAATCACAGCAGGATCCTCTATGATCCACCTCCCAGAATACTGGAAATAAAAGCAAAAATAAACAAATGGTATCTAATTAAAATTAAAAGCTTCTGCACAACAAAGGAAAATATAAGCAAGGTGAAAAGACAGCCTTCTGAATGGGAGAAAATAATAGCAAATGAAGCAACTGACAAACAACTAATCTCAAAAATATATAAGCAACTTATGCAGCTCAATTCCAGAAAAATAAACGACCCAATCAAAAAATGGACCAAATAACTAAATAGACATTTCTCCAAAGATGACTTATGGATGGCTAACAAACACATGAAAAGATGCTCAACATCACTCATTATTAGAGAAATGCAAATCAAGACCACAATGAGGTACCACTTCACACCAGTCAGAATGTCTGCGATCCAAAAATCTGCAAGCAATAAATGCTGGAGAGGGTGTGGAGAAAAGGGAACCCTCCTACACTGTTGGTGGGAATGCAAACTAGTACAGCCACTTTGGAGAACAGTGTGGAGATTCCTTAAAAAATTGCAAATAGAACTACCTTATGACCCAGCAATCCCACTGCTGGGCATACACACCGAGGAAACCACAATTGAAAGAGACACATGTACCCCAATGTTCATCGCAGCACTGTTTATAATAGCCAGGACATGGAAACAACCTAGATGTCCATCAGCAGATGAATGGATAAGAGAGCTGTGGTACATATACACAATGGAGTATTACTCAGCCGTTAAAAAGAATACATTTGAATCAGTTCTGATGAGATGGATGAAACTGGAGCCGATTATACAGAGTGAAGTAAGCCAGAAAGAAAAACACCAATACAGTATACTACCACATATATATGGAATTTAGAAAGATGGTAATGATGACCCTGTATGCAAGACAGCAAAAAAGACACAGATGTGTATAACGGACTTTTGGACTCAGAGGGAGAGGGAGAGGGTGGGATGATTTGGGAGAATGGCATTGTAACATGTATACTATCATGTAAGAATCGTATCGCCAGTCTATGTCTGACGCCGGAAACAGCATGCTTGGGGCTGGTGCACGGTGATGACCCAGAGAGATGTTATGGGGAGGGAGGTGGGAGGGGGGTTCATGTTTGGGAACTCATGTACACCCGTGGTGGATTCATGTCAATGTATGGCAAAACCAATACAGTATTGTAAAGTAAAATAAAGTAAAAATAAAAATTAAAAAAAAGTCAATTTTTTTAAAAGACAAATATTCCCTGGAACAAGTTTTCATATTCTAATAATGACTAACAGGTTCTCATTAGAAATAACGCAGACTGGAAGACACTGGAAGTTCTGAAAGCAAAAACTCTGAGAACCTAGAATACTACTTACAGTAAAAAAAAAAAAATCCATTAGTGACAAAGGTGAGATAAAAATATTTCAGGTAAACAAAACCTGAGAGAATTTAATTGCCAACTGTTCTAAACTATGAAAATTACATCAAGTTTTCAAGTGGAGGAAAAGATGATATACAATGGGAACTTGGATCTAAAGAAAAGAAGAGCCCTGGAAATGATGAACATTTGAGGCAACAAAAATGGCATTTTCTTATTTTTTAATTAAAATATATTGACTATTTAGAGCAAGACTAATAATGTTTTGCAGGGTATTATAGCATATTTAAACATATAATGTGTGACAATAGCGCAAAGAATTGGAACTACATTGTGAGTGTGAATGTAAAATGGTGCAACAATGATACCTGATACTCTTACCATAGACTCAAGAATTTTGTTCCTCATTTTTTACCCAAGAGAAATGAAACATGTCAAAGTCACGATGACTTTAACACAAATGTTCACAGGTGCTGTCTTCATTTATGATAAATATTTATAGTGGCCAAACACTGAGAATGGAACCAAAGATATATGAAATTGTGAATGATGAACAAACTGCGTTTTATTCACCCGATGGAATACTACTCGAGGCTGAAGGAATGAACTGCTGATGTATGGAACAACATGGGTGAATCTCCAAAATACTATGCAGAGTAAAATAAGTCAGACAGAAAAAATACACATTCTAAATTTTACTTGTATGAAATTTAGGAACAGACAAAATATTAACAAGAAAATAGATCAAATGTTGCTCCAGGTCAGAGTTTGTGGAACACTGCCTGTGAATGGAACATAAGAACTTTTGAGATGAAAATACTGTATATCTTGATTACTGAATAATTTGTCAGAACTCATTAAATTGTGTAGTTAAACTGAGTTCCTTTTATAGCATGGAGATTATAACCAATATTTAAAAATACAACTAATAAATAATAGAAGACAAATGTTTCTATTAATGAACAATCTTTTTTAAAACAAGTTGATATAAAATAATGGATATAGGAGTTTATATTTAGGTTAAATGAGAAACTCTGTGTTCCTTCATTATTCATACCTTTTTCATAATGTCTAAAATAAAATATGTGACCTGGTTGTATGTATTACTCTGATTTTCTTATTTGATGGATGATTTTCTGATTTAAAAAGTCATATTTAAATCAAAGCAAAAAATAAATTTCATTCTATTTTCCCTCCTTGAATGACACTGATTTTATTCATATATTCATTCATTCACTTTTTTAATATTTTGAATAAGAGCACAATATAGACTATGGAATCAATAAACTTGGTCTCTAATTCTGGCTAATTATTAGTTGTATAGTTTTGGGCACCTCAGTCTTACTATCTTCTTCTTATTGTTGAAGACTATGTAGTCAGTTAAGTAGCAATATTCCTATACCATTAAGAAAAAGCATAATCACTATCTTTAAGAAATTTACATTTGATGAAGAGACAGGTAAACAAATATTTGTAACATATTTAGGTCACTGGGATGATAAAAGAATATATGTCTGCACCAGAGGTCCACTGAAGGGCCACTTCAGTGTGCTGAAATGTTTGGAGAAAGTGTTAGAAAAGTAGTTCATGTTTGGACTCAGAGTTGAAGAATTACTAGAAATTTACCTGGTTGACAAACAGTCAGGAGCCACTTTAGGTAAAGTAAATCCAAGTGAAAATGTAACAAGACTTAAGAAACATAAACCTTTTGAAAAAAAGTAGTGGTACAACATGTAAAGGTTGTGGGTGAAAGCCATGAAGTGAAGCAGACAGTAGCTCATGGATCCATACTAAATCGCAACTGTTGGGATAAGAACACTATGAGATTAGATGCTAAATAATGGAAGTTTTGGCTTGCGTTTCTGGATGGAGAGATTCAGAAATTGCAAAGCTTACCAGCACTAGGATGTGTTTCCTTTTTATAACTATAACAGTGTTATTAATAGTAAAGAGTTTCTGCTACACTATTTAAAGTCATAGTTAAGTTTTGCGATTTATTTTAAATGGTGTAAATAGTTTATCAACATAACTCCTGAGGACTCAACTGTGAGGGCGGATTGGGGAGGGGGCCAGGCTCACCTCAAGGGGGCACGAGCATGGCCAAGGCAGTGTGAAACACCCAAAGAGACCAGACCTTTCTCCATTGCCTCGGGGAAACCTGCCTGCTAGGGTCAGTTTGGATGCCCACGCCTGACCTGTGGACAGGTGTTCCCCATGCAAGTGGGACAGAGAGAGGCCCCTCGACTGAAACTGAAAAGTTTTAGATTCATGGTTTTATACTGTGCACCAGAAGTGAGGAGAGGATTGAAAAAATACCTTCACTTGTACACACCTTTTTTATGACTTGAAAGGACTGTGTTTTTATTCACAATTACAGTTCACAGCAAGGCTGTCCAAACTGTTAGGGAGATGTACCTACAAAGAGCCCTGACTGAAGAGTCAGTCAAAGATAAGGAGACATTTATTAATAGAGAAGCCAAAGGAAAACAGTGTCTCAAGGAGGGAGTGACCAACTGATTTGAGTGCTGCTAAGAGGTCTCTTGCTTTTTTTCCATGATCCAGTGGATGTTGGCAATTTGATCTCTGGTTCCTCTGCCTTTTCTAAAACCAGCTTGAACATCAGGGAGTTCACGGTTCATGTATTGCTGAAGCCTGGCTTGGAGAATTTTGAGCATTACTAGCATGTGAGATGAGTGCAATTGTGGGGTTGCAAAGAGTCAGACACGACTGAGTGACTGAACTGAACTGAACTGAAGAGGTCTCTTGGCAGAATGGAAGACTTTACTGAAATTAAACTTTTGGACACTGGACCCATCTATTTTTTTTGAAAGAGATAAAATCAAAAAGGAAAATGTGGGAAAAGAGAAAATGTGAAGACTACATCTCCCTTTTGGAATGCACTCGAGGATCTTCCAAAGGAGAGAACATAGCCCTATCAATCAAGAGAAAATTGGATTAAAAATTTACTGAGCATGGCCCGGCCCATCAGAAAAAGACCCAGATTCCCCCATAGTCAGTCTCTCCCATCAGGGAGCATCCATAAGCCTCTTATCCTTACCCATCAGAGGGCAGACAGACTGAAAACCACCATCACAGAAAACTAACCAATCTGATCGCATGGATCATAGCCTTCACTAACTCAGTGAAACTATGAGCCATGCCATGTAGGGCCAGCCAAGATGGGTGGAGAGGGTCATGGTGGAGAGTTCTTATAAAATGAGGTCCCCTGGAGAACGGAATGCCAAACCACTTCAGTTCTCTTGCCTTGAGAATCCCATGAACAGTATGAAATAGCAAAAAGATAGGACACTAAAATATGAATTCCCTAGGTCAGTATGTATCCAAAATGCTACTAGAGAAAAGTAGAGAAATAACTCCAAAAAGAATGAAGAGATGGAGCCAAAGCAAAAACAGCACCCAGTTGTGGATGTGGCTGGTGATGGAAGTAAAGTCAAAGGCTGTAAAGAACAATAATGCACAGGAACCTGGAATGTTAGGTCCAGGAATCAAGGTAAATTGGAAGTGGTCAAACAGTAGATGGTAAGAGTGAACATTGACATTTTAGGAATCAGTGAACAAAAAGGGACCAGAATGGATGAATTTAATATTAGGCTTCCCATATAGCTCAATTGGTAAAGAATCTGCCTGCAATGCAGGAGACCCTGGTTCAATTCCTGGGTCAGGAAGATCCGCTGGAGAAAGGATCGGCTACCTGCTCCAGTATTCTTGGGCTTCCCTTGTGGCTCAGCTGGTAAATAATCTGTCTTAGATGCGGGAGACCTGGATTCGATCCCTGGGTTGGGAATATCCTCTGGAGAAGGGAAAGGCTACCCACTCTAGTATTCTGGCCTAGAGAATTACATGGACTATATAGTCCATGGGGTTGCAAAAAGTCAGACAAACAGCAACTTTCACTTCACTTTCACTTTCATAAATTATATAGACCATTATATCTACTACTGTGGGCAAGAATCTCATAGAAGAAATGGAGTAGCCCTTATAGTTAACAAAAGAGTCCAAAATGCAGTACTTGGGTGCAATCTCAAAAACAACAGAATGATCTCTGTTTATTTCCAAGACAAACCACTCAATATCACAATAATCAAAGTCTGTGTCCCAACCGCTAATGCTGAAGAAGCTGGAGTTAAATGGTTTTATGGTGATCTATAAGACCTTCTGACTTCCCTGGTGGCTCAGATGGTAAAGCGTCTGCCTACAATGTGGGAGACCTGGGTTCAATCCCTGGGTGGGAAAGATCCTTTGGAGAAGGAAATGGCAACCCACTCCAGTACTCTTGCCTGGAAAATCTCATGGACAGAGGAGCCTGGTATGCTATAGTCCATGGGGTCGCAAACAGTTGGACACGACTGAGCGACTTCACACAAATAAGACCTTCTACAACTAAGACACAAAAAAAGATGTCCTTTTCATCATAGGGGACTGGAATGCAAAAGAAGGAAGTCAAGAGATACCTGGAATAACAGGCAATTTGGTCTTGGAGTACAAAATGAAGCAGGTCAAAGGCTAACAGAGTTCTGCCAAGAGAATGCATTGGTCATAGCAAATACCCTCTTCCAACAACACAAGAGATGACTCTACACATGGACATCACCAGATGGTCAATACCAAAAGCAGACTGATTGTATTCTTCACAGCCAAAGATGGAGAAGCTCTATATAGTCAGCAAAAACAAGACCAGGAGCTGACTGTGTCTCAGATCATGAGCTCCTTATTGCAAAATTGAGAGTTAAATTGAAGAAAGTAGGGTAAACCACTAGATAAATCAAATCCCTTATGATTATATAGTGGAATTGACAAGTAGATTCCAGGCATTAGATCTGATGGACAGAATGCCTGAAGCACTCAGAACAGAGCTTCATGACATTGTACAGGAGGCAGTGATCAAGACCATCCCAAAGAAAAAGTAATTCAAAAAGGCAAAATGGCTGTCTGAGGAGGCCTTATGAATAGCTGAGAAAAGAAGAGAAGCTAAAGGCAAAGGAGAGAAGGAAAGATATACCCATTTGAATGCAGAATTGCAAAAAGTAACAAGGAGAGATAAGAAAGCCCTTCTCAGGGATCAATTCAAAGAAATAGAGGAAAAAAGTAGACTGGGAAAAACTAGAGATCTCTTCAAGAAAATTAGAGATTCCAAGGAAATATTTCATGAACAGATAGACACAATAAAGGACAGAAAGGTATGGACCTAACAGAAGCAGAAGATATTAAGAGGTGGCAAGAATATAAAGAAGAACTATATGAAAAAGATCTTCATGACCCAGATAACCATGATGGTGTGGTCACTCATCTAGAGCCAGACATCCTGGAATGTGAAGTCAAGTGGGCCTTAGAAAGCATCACTATGAACAAAGCTAGTGGAGGTGATGGAATTCCAGCTGAGCTATTTCAAATCCTGAAAGATGATATTGTGAAAGTGCTGTACTCAGTATGCCAGCAAATTTGGAAAACTCAGCAGTGACCACATGAATGGAAAGGTCAGTTTTCATTGCAATCCCAAAGAAAGGCAATGCCAAAAAATGTTCAAACTATTGCACAATTGCACTCATGTCACACACTAGCAAAGTAATGCTCAATATTCTCCAAGCCAGGCTTTAACAGCCCATGAACAGAGCACTTCCATATGTTCAAGCTGGATTTAGAAAAGGTAGAGGAATCAGAGAGCAATATGCCAACATCAGTGGGTCACAGGAAAAGAAAGATTTCCAGAAAATATTTACTTCTGCTTTATTGAATACACCAAAGCCTTTGACTATTTGGATCATACAAACTGTGGAAAATTCTTCAAGAGATGGGAATACCAGACCATCTGACCTGGCTCCTGAAAAATCTGTATGCTGGTCAAGAAGCAACAATTAGAACCATACATGGAAAAATGGACAGGTTCCAAATTGGGAATGGAGTATCTCAAGGCTTTGTATTATCACCTTACTTATTTAATTTATATGCAGAGTATATCGTGTGAATTGCCAGGCTGCATGAAGCACAAACTGGAAGCAAGATTGCTGGGAGAAGTAGCAATAACCTCAGATATGCAGATGATACCACCCCCATGGCAGAAAGTGAAGAGGAACTACAGAGCCTCTTGATGACGGTGAAGGAGGAGAGTGAAAAAGTTGACTTAAGATTCAACATTTAGAAAATGAAGATAATGGCATCTGGTTCCATCACTTCATGGCAAAGAGAAGGGAAACAATGGAAACAGTGTCAGACTTTATTTTCTTGGGCTTCAAAATCACTGCATATGGTGACTGCAGTTATGAAATTAAAAGACACTTGCTCCTTGAAAGAAAAGCTATGTCCAATCTAGATAGCATATTAAAAAGCAAAGACTTCACTTTGCTGACAAAGGTCCATCTAGTCAATGCTATGGTTTTTCCAGTAGTCATGTATGGATGTGAAAGTTGGACTATAAATAAAGCTGAGCACTGAAGAATTGATGCTTTTGAACTGTGGTGTTAGAGAAGACTCTTGAGAATCCCTTGGACTACAAGGAGATCAAACCAGTCCATCCTAAAGGAAATCAGTCCTAAATATTCACTGGAAGGACTGATACTGGAGCTGAAGTTCTATTACTTTGGCCACTTGATGAGAAGAGCTGACTCATTGGAAAAGACCCTGATGCTGGGAAAGACTGAAGGTAGGAGGAGAAGGGGGCAACAGAGGATTAGATGGCATCACTAACTCAATGGACATGAGTTTGAGCAAGCTCTGGGAGTTGATGATGGACAGGGAAGCCTGCTATGCTGCAGTCCACAGGGTTGCAGTGACTGAACAAACTTTTCCTTTAAATGTGTGATTTTTAAAAATTTCTATATCAGCTGATTCTGTTTTCCTCTCCATAGGAAGTATAGTTCACCACTTTGAAATACTGGTTAATGCAAAACAATGTAATTTGACAAACTGAAAAATAATTTATAAATTACATTTATATTTAACATAATGAACTTCAAATTTAAACTGATTTTAAAGCATTACCTACTTCCAACTATTTTTCCCAAACATTTCTGGAGCTCAGTGGACAATGCAAACAGATTGAATTAAGCCATTTAATCTGAAGTCCCAAATTAAAAAATATTAGGCTTCAAAATTGTTTTAAGTAGAACCTAGCACCTAAGAATTTACTGATCAGGACTATATCTGGAGACAAATAACGTGTATCAAATAAAGTTTAGTTCATAAGATAGAACACTATTGTATTTCAAATGGTAAGGGATATAATATAGGGTATTAGAAAATTACAAAATTGTTGGCAAAGTTGGAAGGGTGTGAGTCAGGGATTAATGATTAACTCAACTGTAGAGTTTAAGGATGTACCACCATAACTGCAATTCAGGAGTCAGGCATTTGCTGCTGTTCCCACTGAACTGCTACAACAACTGTCATTTGACCTTGAAGGTGAAACCAATGGCCAGATATGAGGAAGCTGAGTCCAGCCACCATAACTGCTACTGTCTCCATGACCAAGATTGCCAGCACTAGTTAACTACAACTGCTCTCCAATTCTCTTTACCTTCCATATCTCATGAGAGTGCATCTGAGTGACAGAAATTAATATGCATTTATAGGTCCAGCTATAAGAATGAGGAATGAGAATTGTAGTCATCTTTCCCTTTGGGGAAAGCTCATGAAAAAGAAAGGATAAAAATGGATGCCAAGTATAATACCTATTTGACTGTTGCCAACACATCCTTTAATCTCAGGATTGTGTCTCACTTAAACTTTGCCTCTTGAGAAAATATGACAATTTAAGATTACGACAGAAAGTACCTTAAAAAAGGATGATGTATGGCAAAACCAATACAGTATTGTAAAGTAAAATAAGGTTAAAAAAAAAACCACTCCCCCCCCCAAAAAAAAAGCATGGTGTTGGAGGTGGATGTTCCACAGAGAGAATTAGAAAACAAGCAACTTGAAGGCAGAATTAATATTTTACTAATTTAAAAAATTTTTAGTCGAGCATAGTACCTGATGTAAGTAAGATGGACACTAATTCAGTTTACTAAATAAATGAATTAAATGAAATACATTATTTCAATACAACTGACCAGGGCTGCTCATTTACCCATTAACATCAGGATTTCAACTCTTGTTCAAGTTAATACATTTTTGCCACTTTCCCTCCAATATATACAAAGGCATAAGGTTATAATTACTTCCCAGCAATGTCCAGAGGTAAAGGAAGAATTTTCCTCTGCAATTGTATTTTCTAGGGAGCTGTCACACAGAAATTGAACCAATATAGCTATTATAAACTCAATAGTTAGGAAATTGAGCAAAGCAGAAAATATTACTGGATCTGAGTATAAACTTCTGGGCAATGCAAAGGAAATTATTGCTGCAAACAGGCTTTCTTGTAGAGGTGGGCCTTCCTGGAAGCTTGCTTCTTGCCTTTGGAAGTGGTGACCTGCACAGAGCTTCTAGACTCTAGCAAGGAAACGCTAAGGTCTGTGGCACTTTCTATCCATGGAGTTTTTCTCTAGCTACTAGGATCACCTTTATCCAGAACTCAGCTTGGATTAATTTTTTTTTTTCTTTTTTTCTTTCTTAGGAAGCTGTCTTCAATAGTAGGGAAAACTGTTGCTTGAGATTAATCATCAGACATGTAACAGAGAATTAGAAACATTTGTGAACACTGGTACTATCACAACAGTACATTTCAATTTGAAGAGAAGGATACAAATTCTGTTTTGCAGAAATAGTACAGATTTTTCCTGACCGTGTTTGCAGAATAGTTTTTGTTAAAAAACACAGCTTGTGAGACCAGCAGACTACACAGAAATTTCTGGCTCTCCATTTTCTACTTCCAAGCTTGAACTTCCTCATCTATAAAATAAAGAGTAATACATACTTTTCTCATGGATTATCAGGATTAATTAGACAATGTCCTTAAAGTATGAAGAGCATTTCTAACTATACTTAGTGGCAGGCATGTGGATACTAAGATTGGATTTTGTTATCATAATGACCTTCAATTTAGATAATATTTTATATGAACATGATGTGGGCATATCCAAACTTTAATAACTCAAGCTTTTCCTATATGAAGATGTTATTCATGATGATAAACATGATAAAATCCCATGATTTTAGGAGATCAGTGTGACTGTTCAGGGTTGGAGTCTGATGACTTTAGGTACAACCTAAACTAAGACATGCTTGAGCATCTTACTTAACACTCAGCCTCAGTTTATTAATCTCTGTAATTTACAGAGTTGCTCTGAAGATTTGAACTACTTCATTGGGAGGTAAAGAGGAAAGGCAACTGCTGGCCTCTGGACATTTTTTTTAATTTAAATTAATTTATCTTTATTTAGAGGATAATTGCTTTACAATATTTTTCCCCATTTCTTTATTTCTTTTAGTTTATTTATTTTTAATTTAAAATTTTTTTTTTACTTTACTATACTGTATTGGTTTTGCCATACATCAGCATGAATCCACCACAGGTGTACATGAGTTCCCAACCCTGAACCCCCCTCCCACCACCCTCCCCATATCATCTCTCTGGGTTATCCCAGTGCACCAGCCCCAAGCATCCTGTATCCTCTATCGAACCTAGACTAGCGATTCGTTTCTTACATGATAGTATACATGTTTCAATGTCGTTCTCCCAAATCATCCCATCCTCTCCCTCTTCCTTTCCCATAGAGTCCAAAAGTCTGTTCTTTACATCTGTGTCTCTTTTGCTGTCCCACGTACAGGGTTATCATTACCATCTTTCTAAATTCCATATATATGTGGTAGTATACTGTATTGGTGTTTTTCTTTCTGGCTTACTTCACTCTGTATAATAGTCTCCAGTTTCATCCACCTCATTAGAACTGATTCAAATGTATTCTTTTTAACGGCTGAGTAATACTCCATTGTGTATATGTACCACAGCTCTCTTATCCATTCATCTGCTGATGGACATCTAACTTGCTTCCATGTCCTGGCTATTATAAACAGTGCTGCAATGAACATTGGGGTACATGTGTCTCTTTCAATTGTGGTTTCCTCGGTGTGTATGCCCAGCAGTGGGATTGCTGGGTCATAAGGCAGTTCTAGTTCCAGTTTTTTAAGGAATCTCCACACTGTTCTCCATAGTGGCTGTACTAGTTTGCATTCCCACTAACAGTGTAAGAGGGTTCCCTTTTCTCCACACCCTCTCCAGCATTTATTGCTTGTAGACTTTTGGATCGCAGCCATTCTGACTGGCGTGAAATGGTACCTCATTGTGGTCTTGATTTGCATTTCTCTGATAATGAGTGATGTTGAGCATCTTTTCATGTGTTTGTTAGCCATCCGTATGTCTTCTTTGGAGAAATGTCTATTTAGTCCTTTGGCCCACTTTTTTGATTGGGTCGTTTATTTTTCTGGAATTGAGCTGCATAAGTTGCTTATATATTTTTGAGATTAGTTGTTTGTCAGTTGCTTCATTTGCTATTATTTTCTCCCATTCAGAAGGCTGTCTTTTCACCTTGCTTATATTTTCCCTTGTTGTGCAGAAGCTTTTAATTTTAATTAGATCCCATTTATTTATTTTTGCTTTTATTTCCTGTATTCTGGGAGGTGGATCATAGAGGATCCTGCTGTGATTTATGTCAGAGAGTGTTTTGCCTATGTTCTCCTCTAGGAGTTTTATAGTTTCTGGTCTTACATTTAGATCTTTAATCCATTTTGAGTTTATTTTTGTGAATGGTGTTAGAAAGTGATCTAGTTTCATTCTTTTACAAGTGGTTGACCAGTTTTCCCAGCACCACTTGTTAAAGAGATTGTCTTTATTCCATTGTATATTCTTGCCTCCTTTGTCAAAATTAAGGTGTCCATATGTGTGTGGATTTATCTCTGGGCTTTCTATTTTATTCCATTGATTTATATTTCTGTCTTTGTGCCAGTACCATACTGTCTTGATGACTGTGGCTGTGTAGTAGAGCCTGAAGTCAGGCAGGTTGATCCCTCCAGTTCCATTCTTCTTTCTCAAGATTGCTTTGGCTGTTCGAAGTTTTTTTGTTTTTCCATTCAAATTATGAAATTATTTGTTCTAACTCTGTGAAAAACACCGCTGGTAGCTTGATAGGAATTGCATTGAATCTGTAGATTGCTTTGGGTAGTATACTCATTTTCACTATATTGATTCTTCCGATCCATGAACATGGTATATTTCTGCATCTATTAGTGTCCTCTTTAATTTCTTTCATCAGTATTTTATAGTTTTCTATATATAGGTCTTTAGTTTCTTTAGGTAGATATATTCCCAGGTATTTTATTCTTTTTGTTGCAATAGTGAATGGGATTGTTTCGTTAATTTCTTTTTCTACTTTCTCATTATTAGTGTATAGGAATGCAAGGGACTTCTGAGTGTTGATTTTATATCTTGCAATTTTACTACATTCATTGATTAGCTCTACGAATTTTCTGGTGGAGTCTTTAGGGTTTTCTATGTAGAGGATCATGTCATCTGCAAACAGTGAGAGTTTTACTTCTTCTTTTCCAGTTTGGATTCCTTTTATTTCTTTTTCTGGTCTGATTGCTGTGGCCAAAACTTCCAGAACTTTGTTGAATAGTAGCGGTGAAAGTGGGCACCCTTGTCTTGTTCCTAACTTTAAGGGAAAAGTTTTCAGTTTTTCACCATTGAGGATAATGTTTGCTGTGGGTTTGTCATATATAGCTTTTATTATGTTGAGTTATGTTCCTTCTATTCCTGCTTTCTGGAGAGTTTTTATCATAAATGGATGTTGATTTTGTCAAAGACTTTTTCTGCATCTATTGAGATAATCATATGGCTTTTATTTTTTAATTTGTTAATGTGGTGAATTACACTGATTGATTTGCGGATATTGAAGAATCCTTGCATCGCTGGGATAAAGCCCACTTGGTCATAGTGTATGATCTTTTTAATGTGTTGCTGGATTCTGATTACTAGAATTTTGTTAAGGATTTTTGCATCTATGTTCATCAGTGATATTGGCCTGTAGTTTTCTTGTGGCATCTTTGTCAGGTTTTGGTATTAGGGTGATGGTGGCCTCATAGAATGAGTTTGGAAGTTTACCTTCCTCTGCAATTTTCTGGAAGAGTTTCAGTAGGATAGGTGTTAGCTCTTCTCAAAATTTTTGGTAGAATTCAGCTGTGAAGCCATCTGGACCTGGGCTTTTGTTTGCTGGGAGGTTTCTGATTACAGTTTCAATATCCGTGCTTGTGATGGGTCTGTTAAAATTTTCTATTTCTTCCTGGTTCAGTTTTGGAAAATTGTACTTTTCTAAGAATTTGTCCATTTCTTCCACATTGTCCATTTTATTGGCATATAACTTCTGATAGTAGTCTCTTATGATCCTTTGTATTTCTGTGTTGTCTGTTGTGATCTCTCCATTTTCACTTCTATTTTTATTGATTTGATTTTTCTCCCTTTGTTTCTTGATGAGTCTGGCTAATGGTTTGTCAATTTTATTTATCCTTTCAAAGAACCAGCTTATGGCTTTGTTGATTTTTGCTATGGTCTCTTTTGTTTCTTTTGCATTTATTTCTGCCCTAATTTTTAAGATTTCTTTCCTTCTACTAACCCTGGGGTTCTCCATTTCTTCCTTTTCTAGTTGCTTTAGGTGTAGAGTTAGGTTATTTATTTGACTTTTTTCTTGTTTCTTGACGTATGCCTGTATTGCTATGAACAGATGGCAAGAATACAGAGAAGAACTGTACAAAAAAGATCTTCACGACCTGGATAATCATGATGGTGTGATCACTCATAAAGAGCCAGACATCCTGGAATGTGAAGTCAAGTGGGCCTTGGAAAGGATCAACGAACAAAGCTAGTGGTGTTGATGGAATTCCAGTGGAGCTATTTCAAATCCTGAAAGATGATGCTGTGAAAGTGCTGCACACAATATGCCAGCAAATTCGGAAAACTCAGCAGTGGTCACAGGAATAGGTCAGTTTTCATTCCAATCCCAAAGAAAGGCAATGCCAAAGAATGCTCAAACTACCACACAGTTGCACTCATCTCACATGCTAGTAAAGTAATGCTCAAAATTCTCCAGGCCAGGCTTCAGCAATATGTGAACCGTGAACTTCCTGATGTTCAAGCTGGTTTTAGAAAAGGCAGAGGATCCAGAGATCAAATTGCTAACATCTGCTGGATCATGGAAAAAGCAAGAGAGTTCCAGGAAAACACCTATTTCTTCTTTATTGACTATGCCAAAGCCTTTGACTGTGTGGATCAAAATAAACTGTGAGAATTCTGAAAGGGAAGGGAATATAGAACACCTGACCTGCCTCTTGAGAAATCTGTATGCAGGTCAGGAAGCAACAGTTAGAACTGGACATGGAACAACAGACTGGTTCCAAATAGGAAAAGGAGTACATCAAGGCTGTATATTGTCACCCTGCTTATTTAACTTATATGCAGAGTACATCATGAGAAACTGGGCTGGAAGAAAAACAAGCTGGAATCAAGATTGCTGGGAGAAATATCAATAACCTCAGATATGCAGATGACACCACCCTTATGGCAGAAAGTGAAGAGGAACTAAAAAGCCTCTTGATGAAAGTGAAAGAGGAGAGTGAAAAAGTTGGCTTAAAGCTCAACATTCAGAAAATGAAGATCATGGCATCTGGTTCCATCACTTCATGGGAAATAGGTGGGGAAATAGTGAAAACAGTGGCTGGCTTTATTTTTTTGGGCTCCAAATTCACTACAGATGGTGACTGCAGCCATGAAATTAAAAGACACTTACTCCTTGGAAGAAAAGTTATGAGCAACCTAAATGGTATATTCAAAAGCAGAGACATCACGTTGCCGACTAAGGTCCATCTAGTCAAGGCTATGGTTTTTCCAGTAGTCATGTATAGATGTGACAGTTGGACTGTAAAGAAGGCTGAGAGCCAAAGAATTGATGCTTTTGAACTGTGTTGTTGGAGAAGACTCTTGAGAGTCCCTTGGACTGCAAGGAGATCCAACCAGTCCATTCTGAAGGAGATCAGCCCTGGGATTTCTTTGGAAGGAATGATGCTAAAGCTGAAACTCCAGTACTTTGGCCACCTCATGCGAAGAGTTGACTCATTGTAAAAGATTTTGATGCTGGGAGGGATTGGGGGCAGGAGAAGAAGGGGACGATAGAGGATGAGATGGCTGGATGGCATCACTGACTCAATGGACGCGAGTCTGAGTGAACTCCAGGAGTTGGTGATGGACAGAAAGGCCTGGCGTGCTGCAATTCATGGGGTCGCAAAGAGTCAGACATGACTGAACAACTGAACTGAACTGAACTTCCCCTTAGCACTGCTTTTATAGTGTCCCACAGGTTTGGGGTTGTTGTGTTTTCATTTTCATTCATTTCTATGCATATTTTGATTTCTTTGGTGATTTTTTGGTTATTCAGAAGCGTGTTTTTAAGCCTCCATATATTGGAATTTTTAATAGTTTTTCTCCTGTAATTGAGATCTAGTCTTAATGCACTATGGTCAGAAAAGATGCTTGGAATGATTTTAATTGTTTTGAATTTATCAAGGCTAGATTTATGGCCCAGGATGTGGTCTATCCTGGAGAAGTTTCCATGAGCACTTGAGAAAAAACGTGAAATTCATTGTTTTATGGTGAAATGTCCTATAGATATCAATTAGGTCCAACTGGTCTATTGTATCATTTAAAGTTTGTGTTTCTTTTTTAATTTTTTGTTTAGTTGATCTGTCCATAGGTGTGAGTGGGGTATTAAAGTCTCCCACTGTTATTGTGTTATTGTTAATTTCCTCTTTCATACTTGTTAGCATTTGTCTTACATATTGTGGTGCTCCTATGTTGGGTGCATATATATTTATAATTGTTACATCCTCTTCTTGGATTGTTCCTTTAATCATTATGTAGTGGCCTTCTTTGTCTCTTTTCACAGCCTTTGTTTTAAAGTCTATTTTATCTGAGTATAGCTACTTCTGCTTTCTTTTTGTCTCTAATTGCATGGAATATCTTTTTCTAGCCCTTCACTTTCAATCTGTATGTGTCCCTTGTTTTGAGGTGGGTCTCTTGTAGACAACATATATAGGGGTCTTGTTTTTGTATCCATTTAGCCAGTCTTTGTCTTTTGGTTGGGGCATTCAACCCATTTACATTTAAGGTAATTATTGATAAGTATGATCCCATTGCCATTTACTTTATTGTTTTGGGTTCGGGTTTATACACCCTTTTTGTGTTTCCTGTCTACAGAATATCCTTTAGCATTTGTTGGAGAGCTGGTCTGGTGGTTCTGAATTCTCTCAGCTTTTGCTTGTCTGTAAAGCTTTTGATTTCTCCTTCATATTTGAATGAGATCCTTGCTGGGTACAGTAATCTGGGCTGTAGGTTATTTTCTTTCATCACTCTAAGTATGTCTTGCCATTCCCTCCTGGCCTGAAGAGTTTCTATTGAAAGATCAGCTGTTATCCTTATGGGAATCCCCTTGTGTGTTATTTGTTGTTTTTCCCCTGCTGCTTTTAATATTTGTTCTTTATGTTTGGCCTTTGTTAATTTGATTAGTATGTGTCTTGGGGTGTTTTGCCTTGGGTTTATCCTGTTTGGGACTCTCTTGGTTTCTTGGACTTGGGTGATTATTTCCTTCCCCATTTTAGGGAAATTTTCAACTATTATCTCCTCAAGTATTTTTTCATGGCCTTTCTTTTTGTCTTCTTCTTCTGGGACTCCTATAATTCAAATGTTGGATTGTTTCATGTTGTCCTGGAGGTCTCTGAGATTGTCCTTGTTTCTTTTAATTCGTTTTTCTTTTTTCCTCTCTGATTCATTTATTTCTACCATTCTATCTTCTATTTCACTAATCCTATCTTCTGCCTCATTATTTTACTATTTTTTGCCTCCAGAGTGTTTCTGATCTCATTTATTGCATTATTCATTATATATTGACTCTTTTTTATTTCTTCCAGGTCCTTGTTAAACCTTTCTTGCATCTTCTAAGTCCTTGTCTCCAGACTGTTTATCTGTGATTCCATTTTGATTGCAAGGTTTTGGATCATTTTTACTATCATTATTCAGAATTCTTTACTAGGTAGATTCCCTATCTCTTCCTCTTTTGTTTGGCTTGTTGGGCATTTATTCTGTTCCTTTACCTGCTGGGTATTCCTCTCTCTCTTCATCTTGGTTATATTACTGTGTTTGGGGTGGCCTTTCTGTATTCTGGCAGTTTGTAGAGTTCTCTTTATTATGGAGTTTCCTCGCTGTGCATGGGGTTGTATCAGTGGCTTTTCAAGGTTGCTTGGTTAGGGAAGCTTGTGTCGGAGATCTGGTGGCTGGAGCTGGATTTCTTCTCTCTGGAGTGCAATGAAGTGTCCGGTAATGAGTTATGAAATGTCAATGGTTTTGGAGTAACTTGAGCTGCCTGTATATTGAAGCTCAGGGGTGTGTTCCTGTGTTGCTGGAGAATTTGCATGGTATGTCTTGCTCTGGAACTTGTTGGCCCTTGGGTGGTGCTTGGTTTCAGTGTAGGTATGGAGGCGTTTGATGAGCTCCTATCAATTAATGTTCCCTGGAGTCAGGAGTTCTATGATGTTCTCAGGATTTGGACTTAAGCCTCCTGCTTCTGGTTTTCAGTTTTATTTTTACAGTAGCCTCAAGTCTTCTCCATCTATACAGCACCGATGGTAAAATATCTAGGTTAGAGATGAAAAGTTTCTCCACATTGAGGGACACCCAGAGAGGTTCACTGAGTTACATGGAGAAGAGAAGAGGGAGGGGGGAGTTAGAGGTGACTGGAATGAGATGAGGTGGGATCAAAAGAGGAGAGAGCAAGCTAGCCAGTAATCACTTCCTTATGTGTGCTCCACTGTCTGGACCGCTCAAAGATATTCACGGAGTTATACAGAGAAGAGGAGACGGAGGAAGGAGACAGAGGTGGCCAGGAGGATAAAAGAGGGAAATGAAAAGGAGAGAGACAGATCCAGCCAGTAACCTGTTCCCTAAGTGTTCTCCACTGTCTGGAACACACAGAGATTCACAGAGTTGGGTAAAGAAGAGAAGGGGGAGGGAGGAGACAGAGGCAACCTGGTGGAGAAAAAGGAGAGTCCAAAGGAGGGGAGAGTGGTCAAGCCAGTAATCTCACTCTCAAGTAAAAATGGGTACTGAAGATTGGGTTTTTAAAGGTACAAAATTGATAACAAATACCAAAAAGCAAAGATTAAAAATCTAGAGTAGAGGCTGGATTTTCAAAAATACAATCTTAAAGAAAAGAAGAAGAAAGAAAAAAAAACAAAGTCACAAGAATTATTAGAAACAACAACATCCACAAATATATATATATATATATGGTATTTGCTTTAAGAACTTAAAAATTAAAAAATGTTAAAATAAAAAAAAGAAGAAAAATAAAAGAAGAAAAAACCAAAACAAAAAAAAGAATGATCGTAAAAATAGTAAAGGTATATCTGGGACTTTCTCTGGTGGTGTTGTGGGCAGTGTGGGGTCAGTTCATTTTCGGATAGTTCCTTGGTCTGGCTTATATTTCTTAAGATCTATACTTCCAAGGCTGTTCCCTCTGTTTTAGCTTCTTCTGTTTGCTGGTCTCTTCAGTGTCTGTTTTCCACCCTGACACAAGGGGGACAGTGGTGGACACTTTTATTATTTTTTTTTTAGGCTCACTTGTTCAGTCGTGCTGTGGGAACGGAGGGATGCTGCAAACAAATAACACTGGTGTGTGCTCGTAGTGTCTCAGCCATGCTGGACCTGCCCCCACTCATGGTGCACACTGCTCAGGCTCTAGGTTGCTCCACCGAGAACCGTCTGAGGCTGGCCCTGGGCTGCATGCATCTCCCCGGTCTAAGCCGCTCAGGCTCAGGCACTCAGGTAGTCCTCAGAGGTGCAGACTCGGTTGGGCCTGCGTTTTGTGCCCTTCCCAGGTCCGAGCAGCTTGGGTGTTTGGCAAGTGCGGTCGCTGTGACTTATTGCCTTTCTCCATCCCTGCTGCTCAGTTTTCTGGGTGTACAACTAGCACCCCTTCTTAGGTAGATGGTGACTGTCTAGAACCCCAAGAAGTTTTAGTTAGCAAAGAAGCTTGCTTGCAGTTTGGAAGTTAATGTTTCTCTGGGGCTGCAATTGCCCCCTTCTGGCGCTTCCGGTTCTGGCTGCCTGTCACTGGAGGGGGATGATCTGCAGCCAGCTAATTCCGTTCCGTCCTTTGTTCTGTGCACGGTCCTGGTGGTGTCTTATGTTAGAGCTTTTCACGTGGTAGCTATCCCACAGTCTGGTATGCTAGCCCAAGTTAGTTCACTTTGGTTAACGCTTTGGGCATTCAGGCCTGATTCTTAAAAAGCACTGCAGCCCACACCTCCCTGCCCAGCCCCCACTTGCTAGTGGTGGATGCAGGCGTCTGCGCTGCTTCTCCACTGGGGGAACTACCATTAGGCTCATAATCTGTTGCTTTTAATTATTTATTTATTTTTCCTCCCTGTTATGTTGCCCTCTGTGCTTCCAAGGCTCACCACAGACTTGGTGTTTGGAAACTTCTCTCTTTTTAAGACTCCCTTCCTGGGACGTAGCTCCCTCCCTACCTCTTTTGTCTCTTTTTTTCATCCTTTATATTTTTTCCTACCTGTTTTTGAAGAAAATGATCCGCTTTTCTGGCTGCCTGATGTCCTCTGCCAGCATTCAGAAGTTGTTTTGTGAAGTTTACTCAGCGTTGAAATGTTCTTTTGATTAATTTGTGAGGGAGAAAGTAGTCTCCCCGTCCTAGTCCTCCACCATCTTAGGACCGCCCCCTGGACTTTCTTATCCATGGAGAAATAGAACTTCAGACCCTTGTATCTCCTAAACATTCCTGATCCTCCAGACCATCATTTCCTGACTGTGGATTAGACAGGCTGCTCACAATTTCCCTCCCACAGCCAACCCTGTGCCAGTTACAGAAACAACTAAATAGGATAGCACCCAACAATTTCTTTATGTCCCAACTGATCTCCTATGAAATTATTGTTTTCCCTCATAACATTTCAACTGATGGAATAAAGTATGCTAAAAATATATTGCCTTTCCCAGTGGATAAAGATTAATTCAAGAAGTACTTACAAGAAGTAGTCAAGAGGAAAATAAGATTTAGAGCTTATTTCTCTAATTTTATGGGCTGTGGTCAGCTTCTAGTGGTTCAGTGATCTGATTGTGTGTATGTGTATACATATATGTATACACACATGTATATATATAGGTTCCATTTGTTATAGTTTTGTGAATGTTAATATATTACAGATATGAATATTTAATAAAACTCAAACATTGGGCATTTTTATATACAGAGAATTATAAAAAAGAAGTTCCCTAATAAAGTCTCTTTTTGGACTTTACAGATGACTTTGATAGAAATATATCATTTAAATATTTTTTAGCATTCATGCATTGAAAAGGAATATTCTAGATACTAAGCAGTAAGAAAGGATATATGACATGGCCTATCTCCTCATAGAGCTTATAACTTAACTTAAAAGCAAAGCAAACATAGGTGAATAGAATGATAACTGAAAATCCCAAGAACTAAAACTTAAAGATGAAATAAATAGACCAGGCCATATTGCTTAAGGGCTACCCTGGTGGCTTAGACAGTAAAGAATCTGCCTACAATGTGGGAGACCAGGATTGGGAAGATCCCTTGGGGGAGGGCATAGCAACCCACTCCAGTATTCCTGCCTGGAGAATCCCCATGGACAGAGGTGAGTGACAGGCTACAGTCCATGGGGTCACAAAGAGTCAGATATGACTGAGTGACTAAGCACAGCACACACAGCACATATTGCTTAAAGGATCTGCCAGATGGTGCTAGTGGTAAAGAATCCACCTGCCAATACAGGAGACTCAAGAGACATGGGTTCCAACCTTGGGTTGCAAAGATCTCTTGGAGTTGAAAAGGGCAACCACTCCAGTATTGTTACTTGGAAAACTCCAGAGGAGCCTGGCAGGCTACAGTCCATGGCGCCACAGAGAGTCAGACATCCCTGAGTAGCTGAGCATACAGGCACACACATATTGCTTAAAAGAATAAAAAAGGGAGATAACTTTCAAACAGAATGATTAAAACGGCTTCATGATTAGTAAGACCTAACGTTTATTGAAAGCACTAAGTGTTTCACACATTTTATTTCATATGAGCCTTACAATAACCCAGAAGGAAGATGCTGTTATTCCCATCTTACCGATGAAGAAACTGAAGCACAAGTGAAGCATTTTGATCAAGGTTACATATTTAGTAAGCAGTATAACCAAGATGGAAGCCAGTCAGACTATGCAGCCCATTGTGTTCTTAGTTTTTATGCAAAATACCTTTTGAAGGGGGTTGAATTAAGGTCAGACTTTCATGGATAAGTGGAGTTGAAATAGAAGACCTTGTAGATAGGTCAGCGAGCTCACAGGGGTAGGAAAGTACAAGTCACTTTTCAATAAAGTGACTAGTTTCTTTTGGATGTAGTCAAGAGTTTCTGTAAAAGTGAAAAATGTAAAGACTGAGAGGGAGAAATTGGGATACCTTGTAAAGGGCCTTAAAGATCAGGTTTAAGTCAAGGCACTTTAATTCTATGATTATCAGGGAGCCATGAAATATTTTTGACATGAATTCAGATTATAGCCTGATTTTATCCATATCCTCAAGGAGCTTAGAAAACTGTGTCTCTCTGTGCAAGATCTGTGGTTTTGCACAAAACTGGAACCTTATTCCACCCAATTTTCCTCTTATTGACTTTCTTCTTGTGCCAGAAACAGACAGGGTCATTCCTGTGACCTTCATCTTGACCATTCCTGCTCCTTGTTTCCCTGTCTTCTTTTACTTTTCTGTGACAGTCTTGGATGCCTAACCATAAAGATACATATGTTTCTGCATTCTCATAGCTGTTTAGTTCTTGGGAGCACAGATATTCATCACACTTTGTTCTGGTTTTAGCCCTGGTGACCCTCCTGGTCAGTTTGAATCAAACACAAGCCACTACTTTCTAAGCTTGGGATTTTTCCTGATGTTTAAACTCTCTTAAAACCTTTCCATTCACTTTAGAAACTCCAATTAATTTGTTAAAAGCCAATTCGAGGGATAAATGCTTCTCTAGCCATCCACTCCAAACTCTATTTACCCAGCTAACTTGTTTGTTTACTTTGAGGATCAAGCCCACTTGCGCTGGATTAATTTCAGCTATTTGGGACATATTCATCCATACTGCAGTTGTTCTGTGCTTAATAACCCTTGTCTCAGGGCAGGGATGAAGAAAAATGGATTGGGAAGAAGCAGATGGGACTTTTTCTTGCCTTATTTGCCTTTGTCATACCACCAATTACAGCACTGGAAATTCCAACTCTAGGGACAGAATAAGGTGGTAGAATATCACTGCCTATCTGCATTCTTTTTTTTTTTTCCCCAGAGGCAGGGCACATTGGGTAGAGGGGGGAGGGAAGATATGTTTAATTTGGGTGTTTGAATTAAAGCCAGTGATCTAATTTCCAAGAGGAAATGTTTTGAAAATAGTCTGAAATAAGAAACCAGAATAGAGGTAGGAGATATGAACTGCAGACGTAGTTTTGGAATCTAATTTCCATAGTTTTATAGTTGAAATCTGAAATATACTTAAGCTCAGTGAGGAAGTAAACCAGTGGAGAGAAACTGTTGGAAAATCAAATAAGCCAAGCAAACAGGCATATATTGTGGAGAAAGAAATGGCAAACCACTCCCGTGTTCTTGTCTGGGAAATCCCATGGACAGAGGAGCCTGGTGGGCTACAGTCTTTGGGGTTGCAAAGACTCAGACACAAGTGAGTGATGGAGCACACATGTATATACTAAAATGTCATAAAAATTGGTTTTTATTTTTATAATTGTCATAATAACACTATCTATTGAAATGAGGAAGAAGATACAGAGTTGGATTGATTATAGGACTGGAGGAGGATAATGAAAGTTAAGATGTCGAGAGAGGAGAATGTTTCTAGTAAGTCTCCAGTGTCAAGCATGCTCCAGAAAGATCAATGATACTGACTGACAGAAAATTATGGGAGGTGGCAAACAAGAGAGGTCATTGGCAATGATGGTAGGGGCAAGAGACAGATTGTGTGAAATTACAATGAAAATGAAGGGTAAGAATTGGGAATCCTGGTTTGGACTGTTGGCATAAAAAGGAAAGGATGTTACTGATTGGTAAGTAGAAAGGGCAATAAAATGAAGTAGAAAAGGACTGTTAACCAGGGGAAACAAAATATTTCAAGTTTGAAGGGAAGA
Source organism: Capricornis sumatraensis (assembly GCF_032405125.1). Lineage (NCBI taxonomy): Eukaryota > Metazoa > Chordata > Mammalia > Artiodactyla > Bovidae > Capricornis > Capricornis sumatraensis. The sequence continues at coordinate 147,632,043 of NC_091070.1, read as the reverse complement.
GAATAGATGGAATACAGCTTCTACTGAGAAAGAGATTGAACTGTTGGAAACTGATTAGGGTGGGAGTGAATTTACAAAGAAAATAGGAGTGTGAGTTTTTTCAAGGATATTTTTTGCTAAACTCAGCCAAAGGTGATGTGGAGCCCCCACATTACAGGAGATCTTGCCCTCTTTCAGCTTTCACTAGCTAATAGACATTCTCTATCCCTCCATTTCTTAGATTCTGTCTTCTTCCAAACATCACCTGAAACTTTCCACCTTGCTTTGATATTCTATTTACATTCTGCTTCCCTACACACCTAACAACATGGTTTACTACCACACAGGACTGTGTCATATGCGCGTGAATAAAATGAAGCAACCGTGAGCCTCATGTCAATAGCACAAATGTTTCAGGAATGGAATGATCACTTTAATTTGATACCTAAGTAGATATAAGAACAATTTTTTCATAGCTATCTATAAAGTCTTCCCTGGTGACTCAGATGTGAAAGAATCTGCTGGTAATGTGGGAGGCCTGGGTTTGATCCCTGTGTTAGGAAGATCCCCTGGATAAGGGAATGGCAACTCACTCCAGTACTCTTGCCTGGATAATTCCATGGACAGAGAAGCCTGGCGGGCTACAATCCAATGGGCCACAAAGAGTCGGACACGACTGAGCGTCTAACACAACGCTTAAAGTCTTTATGATGAATTACATCAGAAATACAAGTGGATGAAAAGAAAAATAATGTTTTATTCTTTCTAAGGTAAAGGCGTTAAAAATAAGACTATTTTTCTGAATTGTATTATCATGTGAAGTATGTTTTTATTTTTTGACTCACCTTTAATAGACTTCACAAAATCAACTTCAAATTCAATTATTGTCATCTCTCTTCCTCCACCCCCCCCCCATTGACTCCCTGCCAGTTTAAAAAGATGTGACAAGAACTTAGATGTTGGCTTAAAAACACAGAATATGTGATTAAAGCATCTATAGAGATTATCAGAGAAGAGTCTATTTTAATAAACCTCTTAGATTTTTGTGCATACATACAATGTGGACACTGGAGATTTATAGTCAGTGAAAGTACATTTTCAATAATAATTAGAATTGAACAAAAACTCTGATCAATAGATTTTTTTCCTCCTTGGGGTTATGAGAAGTCAGCAACAGGAATTATATTTGGGGATAGGGGTGCAAAGAAGTTATTTGAAAAAAAAGAATTAATCATAGCTACTATAATGATTTGATCTGGGCAAAAGATGGTCTTTTAAATAAGCTTTCTACTTAATCCACTTGAATCCAGCGTTCTTTTGTTCAGTCCCCACAGGGATGTTTTGTGTGGTTTATGTATTTTCTTGTGTTTCTTATTTCAGGACTTTGTGATATTTACATCAGTGCTGATGACCAGCGAGAAGAATTTATTCACTCTGTTCTTTCTCACACTTCAGATTGATTCATACAAATTGAGGCACCATGTAGGAAAGATTTCATTAATTTCAGGCAGGTCATGGGATTGAAGAAACATATAGAGTGTTAATTGAAAATATCAGGTTGTGTGCTATCTCCTTAATTTCTCAGAGTAAAAGCTTGCTGGATTTTTGTCTTTTGTCACATAATGCATGTCTAGTGTATTTTTAAATTAGCTTTAGGTTGCTGAGTAGTTGAAACATCATATTGAAACTTAGTCTTAAGCCAAATTATTATAGAGCATTCAGCTGTGTGAATGTTTCATTTCTCTGCACATCTTTTATCTAGATCAGTTAGTTTGATAAGATTAATTCACTTTCACCTGGATGTTAGGTAATTCTGGGGTACAAGAGCTTACAAAATGTCATAGTTTGTTTCACAAATCTCTTGTACAATTTCATGATAAAGATGTCTGTGATGTCTATGTCCTATATTCCTTAAATATAAGATTGGGAAAGATAACACTTATAGACCAAGTGACTGCCATATGCAAAGAACTCAGATCTGATAAACCATTCTTGAAAAGATGAGAGTGTGGAGGGCAATTTTCAAGATATCTTAACAGAAGCAGAATATACAGTTTTGTCAAGTGCACGTGAAATATTTTACATATAAACCATATGTTGGTAACAAAATAAATATTAGCAAATTTAAGAATGTTGAAGTCATACCAAGAATCTTTCTGGACCATAATGAAATGAAACTAAAAATCTATATCAGAAGGAAAACTTGAAAATTCAAAAATAGGCGGAAGTCGAACAACATACTACTCTGCAACCAATGAGTCAAAAAAGACATCAAAAGGGAAATTAGAAAATATATTGAGACAGATGAAATAAAAACACCATGTACCAAAACTTATGGGATACAGCATATCAGTACCAGGGACAAGTTTATACTGTAAATGCCTATTTAAAAAAATAAACAAACAAAGAACCCTCAGACAATCTAACTTCATAACTTGAACCTGCAAAAGAACAAACTAAACTAAAAGTTAGAAAAAGGAGAAAAATCCATAAAACCAAAAGTAGAAATAAGTAAAATAGAAGATAGAAAAAGAACAGAAAAAAAATCAACAGGTTTTTTTTTTTTAAAGATTAACAGATTTGACAAACTCAGCTAGATGAAGGGAAAAAGAGAGAAGATTCATATAAAATAACAAAGCTAGAAAGAACAGATAAAAAATTTCAATTGATACCACAGAAATAAAGGATTGTGAGAGACTACTATGAAGAATTATGTGACAACAAATTGGATAACCTAGAAGAAATAGATAAATTCATAGAAATATGCAAACTACTAAGACTAAATCATGAATAAATAGGAAATCTGAATAGCTCAAAACTAGTAAGGAGAGCGAGTCAGTTATCAAAAACCTCCCAACAAAGAAGAGCCCAGTATCAGATGGATTCACTAGAAAATTCTTCCCACATTTAAAAAAGAATTAAAACCAACCCTTCTCAAACTCTTCAAAAAGTTGAGGAAAAGCTTCTAAACTTGATTTAAGAGGCCAGAATTACTCTGATACTAAAGCCATACAGAGAAATGAGAAGGAAAACTATAGTCCAATATCTCTGGTGAATATAGATATTAAAATCCTCAGCAAAATAATAGCAAATGGAATGCAACAGCACATTTAATAGATTATACATTATAAACAACTGGAATTTATCCTTGGAATGCAAGGGTGTTTCAACATTTAAAAAAATCAATGTGATATGCCACACTGACAGAACGAATGGTAAAAAAAAAAATTACATGATAATCTCAAAAGATTCGGTAAAAGAATTAGTGAAAATTACACATCCTTTCATGATAAACAAAAACACTCAGCAAACTAGGAATAGAAGGAATGTTGAAGTATCTCAACATAATATAGACCATATATGAAAAAACCACAGCTGCTCAATGGTAAAAAACTGAAAGCTTTTCCTCGAAGATTGGGAACAAGACAAAGATGCCTAGTCTTGCCACTTCTGTTCAACATAGTACCAGAAAGCCTAGAGAGAGAAAGCAGATAAGAAATCCAAATCATCCAAATAAAAAATTAAGTAAGATTATCTCTGTTTGCAAATGATATGATCTTGTATGCAGAAGATTCTAAAGATTCCACAAAAAAAAACTGTTAGAACTAATTGAGTTCAGCAAAACTGCAGGATACAAAATCAAAATACAAATATCATCACATTTTAAACAGCAAAAATGAACAATTTAAAAAAGAAATTTAGAAAACAATTTGGTTTATAATAGTAGCAAAAAGAATTAAATACTTAGGAGTAAATATAATCAAGGAGGTAGAAGCCTTGACATTGAAAACTACAAATCATTGCTGAAAGAAATTAACACAAACAAATGGAAAGACATCCTATGTTCATGAATTGGAAGATCTTAATGTTGTAAAAATGTTCATACTACCTAAAGCTATCTACAAATTCAGTGCAATTCTTATCGAAATCCCACTGGTAGTTTTTGTAGAAATAGAAAAAACAACCCTAAAATTCAAATGCAACCACAAAGAACTCTAAATAGCCAAAATAATCTTGAGAAAGAACAAAGGTGTAAACTTCACACTTTTTGACTTCAAAACATGTACAAAGCTATAGCAATCAAAATAGTATGGTTCTGGCACATAGACATATCGAAATGGAACAGAAAAGGGAGCCCCAAAATAAATCCATGTATATATATATATACATACACACACACATACATAACCATGATCCTTTACAAGGCTATGAAGATCACACACACTGGAGAAGGGATATACTCTTCAGTAAATGGTAGTGAGGAAACTGAATATGTGTATGAAATGGAATATAAGATCATGTCATTGACAATGGAATGTAAATGGACATTCATCCTACACACACAAGTCAACTCAAAATGAATTAGATGCTTAAACATAAAACTTGAAACTATAAAACTTCTAGAAAAAGTAAAGGTAAAGCTTCACGACATTAGACTTAGAAATGATTTCTAGATATGATACAAAAAGCAAGACACTAAGAGCAAAAACAAACACGTAGGACTACATAAAATTAGATTCTTTTGCACAGCAACAGAAACGATCAACAAGACAAAAAAGCAGTCTACTAAATAGGAGAAGATATCTGCAAATTATATATCCCATAAGGGACTAATATCAAAATATACAAAGAACTTATACAACTCAACATAAAGAAGAAAACAACCTCATTAAAAATGGGCAGAGGACTTAAAAATACATTTTTCCCCCCAAAGAAGACATATAGATGGCCAACAGATATATGAAAAGATGCTGAATACCACTAATCACCAGGGAAATGAAAATCAGTCATGATGGGATATCACCTCACATTTATTAGAATGAGTATAGTCAAAAAGACAAGGGATAAGTGTTGGCAAGGATGTGGAGAAAATAAAACTTTTGTTCACTGTTTGTGGGAATATAAATTGGTGAAATCACTATGAAAAGAGAGTGATGCTCCTAAAAACTATTAAAAATAGAACTGTCATGTGATCCAGCAACTCTATATCTGGATATTCATCCAAAAAAGCTGAAAATAGGACTCCAGAGAGATATTTGGACTCCCATGTTTATTGCATCACTATTCACAATAGCCAAAAGGTAAAAACAACCTAAATGTCCACTGATGCACAAAGGAAAAGCAAAGGGTAATAGAAACACACAATGGAATACTATTCAGTCTTAAAGAAGGAAATTCTCTCACATACTACAATATGGATGAATCTTGAGAACATTATGCTAAGAGAAATAAGCCAGGTACAGAAGGACAAATGTTGCATGACTTCATTTATATGAGGAATTAAATGTAGTCCAACTCATAGCATGGAAAGAAGATTAGTAATGGCTAGGGACTGGGGAGAAAGGAAAATGGCAATTTCCTAGGCAATGAGTATAGAATTTTCGTCATGCAAGACAAAAATGTTCTAGATATCTGTACAACAAGGCACATACAGTGAACAATACTATACCACACACTTAAAGCCTATTAATCAGGTAGATTTCATAGTATCTGTTTCAACCACAATTTATTGAATTCTATGATTGAATCTTGAGTTTTTTCATAGTTTAGTGTGTATTCAGTGTTATATACAAATGTTCTATGAATGTTTGGAAAAAGTGTGTCTTGTTATTTTTCATTAATAAATCTTATTACTTAACAAATCCTATTAACCACTCTGTTTGAACCATCATTGCTACAATTTGGGCAACCAAATCTTCTACAGACTGATAGCAGTTAGTATTCTTCTATAATTATGTTTCTCTCAATTTCTTCCTCCTAAATGTTTCAAACAACTTTTCTTCATATTTGTGTTTTTATATATATGTTCAACTTAATGCTCTGTTTTTTGGCTTTGCCTTCCTTCTTGTTTCATGTATATATGGTTTCCCTCCCCCTCCTCTCCCTCCTCCTTCCCTTCTATCCTTTATCCTTTCCTTTCATCCTTCTTTCCTTCATGTTTTTGACGTCTTAACACACCTTTAATCATTTTTTCTTTTTAATTTTATTATACAGGCTACTTTCATTTTATTGTCAAATTTAATATTTTCCCTTTCCAGTTTGTTTTGTGCTTTCTAGTCTATTTTTTTTTTGTCTTTTGATAAATATCTCTTCCTTATTTTTATTTTCTTTAATGATGGGGCAAGTTATTTTAAATTCTACCTCTAATTTGCTTATCAATACATATGTAATCTTCATTTACCCATTTATTAAAATCAAGAACCAAGCAGAGATGACATCCCCTTATGTGCTGAGGAATTTATCCACCATTCTACTTCTTCTCCCCAGAGTGATCTTTGAAGACCATAAAATTTAGAAGTATTGTTTGTGTGTGTATAATACATGTCCATAAAAATCTTGTAAAAGTATCTGCAGAAGTTGCATTGATTGATTTTAATACAATGTTCCCATTCTTGATTTCCTGATTTTGATTATCTTTTAGTAAGCAAGAACATCTTTAATTTTTTCTAGAGACATTTTTAAGTGGCATAATTTGAGAACATCATTCTGTTTTAATTGTCTTTTGGTGTTTAATGATTTAGGAAAAGTTGGAGGTTAGCCTGATTTTTGTTCTGAGTCAGAAGCTTTGGTATTTGTAGATTTTTTTGTTGTTATCTTACAATTAGCTTTAATAGCCTGGCTACAGCCAGGTGGTCTTTTTTTGTTTTTTTTTTTCAATTACCCATGTCTAGGAGATAGTGATCTGTGGGTCAGGAAGATCCCTAGGTCAGGAGAAGGAAACAGCAACCTGCTCCAGTATTCTTGCCTGGGAAATCCCATGGACAGTGGAGCCTCATGGGTATGACAGTGACTAAAGAGCAACAAAAACAAGGACATAGTAAGTTCCTCCAGTTTACACACTGCATGTTTTCTTTCAACCTAAGGAAAAATTTCATTGAACATGTATTTGATTGTCACAGTTAATGACTGATGATGGTATTGATAAGAGTTATTCATTTAGTGCTTGAAATGCCTATTTTGAGGTCTTTCCCCAGGCTTCAAGGTTGAATTCTTTCTTCCTTTTGGTTTCTGCCCTCATAAGGTTGGTCCAGTGGTTTGTGTAACCTTCTTATAGGGTGAGATTTGTGCTGAGTGTTTGTTTGTTTGCTTTTCCTCTGATGGGCAAGGCTGAGTGAGGTGGCAATTCTGTCTGCTGACGATTTGGCTTGTATTTTTGTTTTGTTTGTTGTTTAGATGAAGTGTTCTGCACAGGGTGCTATTGGCGGTTGGGAGATGCCAGCACTTGTATTCAAGTGGTTTCCTTTGTGTGAGTTCTCACTATTTGATATACCCTGGAGAAGGCAATGGCAACCCACTCCAGTACTCTTGCCTGGAAAATCCCATGGACAGAGGAGCCTGATGGGCTGCAGTCCATGGGGTCGCTAAGAGTCGGGCACAACTGAAAGACTTCACTTTCACTTTTTACTTTCATGCATTGGAGAAGGAAATGGCAACCCACTCCAGTATTCTTGCTTGGAGAATCCCAGGGACAGAGGAGCCTAGTGGGCTGCTGTCTATGGGGTCGCACAGAGTCGGATACGACTGAAGCGACTTAGTAGACTTAGCAGTAGCAGTTTTTTGGTTCAGTTCATTCCCTCAGTTGTGTCTGACTCTTTCTGATACCAGGGACTGCAGCATGCCAGGCTTCCCTGTCCATCACCTACCCCCAGAGCTTACTCAAACTCATGTTCATAGAGTCAGTGATTCCATCCAACCATTTCATCCTCTGTCATCCCCTTCTCCTCTTGCCATCAACCCTTCCCAGCATCAAGGTCTTTTCCAATGAGTCAATTCTTTGCATCAGGTGGCCAAAGTACTGGAGCTTCAGCTTTAGCATCATTCCTTCCAAAGGAATCCCAGGGCTGATCTCCTTCAGAATGGACTGGTTGGATCTCCTTGCAGTCCAAAGGACTCTCAAGAGTCTTCTCCAACACCACAGTTCAAAAGCATCAATTCTTTGGCACTCAGCCTTCTTCACAGTCCAACTCTCACATCCATACATGAACAGGAAATACCATGGCTTTGACTAGATGGATATTTGTGGGCAAAGTAATGTCTCTGCTTTTTAATATGCTCTCTAGGTTGGTCATAGCTTTTCTTTCAAGGAGCAAGCATCTTTTAATTTCATGGCTGCAGTCACCATCTGCAGTGACTTTGGAGCCCCCCGAAATAAAGTCTCTCACTATTTCCACTGTTTCCCCATCTATTTGCCATGAAGTGATGGGACCAGATGCCATGATCTTAGTTTTCTGAATGTTCAGTTTTAAGCCAACTTTTTCACTCTCCTCTTTCACTTTCATCAAGAGGCTCTTTAGTTCTTCACTTTCTTCCATAAGGGTGGTATCATCTGCATATCTGAGGTTATTGTTATTTCTCCCAGCAATCTTGATTGCAGCTTGTGTTTCATCCAGCCTGGCCTTACTCATGATGTTCTTTGCATATGTTACATAATCAGGGTGACAATATACAGCCTTGAAGTATTCCTTTCCTGATTTGGAACCAGTCTGTTGTTCCATGTCCAGCTCTAACTGTTGCTTCCTGACCTGCATCAGATTTTTCAGGAGGCAGATCAGGTGGTCTGGTATTCCCATCTCTTGAAGAATTTTCCATAGTTCATTGTGATCCACAGTCAAAGGCGGTGGTGTAGTCAATAAAGCAGAAATAGATGTTTTCCTGGAACTCTCTTGCTTTTTTGATGACCCAGCGGATGTTGGCAATTTGATCTCTGGTTCCTCTGCCTTTTCTAGATCCAGCTTGAACATCTGAAAGTTCTTGGTTCACCTACTGTTGAAGCCTGGCTTGAAGAATATTGAGCATTACTTTACTAGCGTGTGCTGCTACTTCTGCTAAGTCACTTTAGTCATGTCCGACTCTGTGCAACCCCATAGATGGCAGCCCACTAGGCTCCCCTGTCCCTGGGATTCTCCAGGCAAGAATGCTGGAGTGGGTTACCATTTCCTTCTCCAGCGGATCTTCCGCATATATATGGAATTTAGAAAGTTGGTAATGATAACCCTGTATGCAAGATAGCAAAAGAGACACAGATGTATTGAACAGTCTTTTGGACTCTGTGGGAGAGGGCAAGGGTGGGATTATATGGGAGAAAGGCATTGAAACATGTAAATTATCATATGTGAAACAAATCTTGAGTCCAGGTTCAATGCATGATACAGGATGCTCGGGGCTGGTGCACTGGGATGACCCAGAGGGACGGGATGGGGAGGGAGGTGGGAGGGGGTTTCAGGATGGGGAACACATGTACAGCCATGGCAGATTCAAGTCAATGTATGGCAAAATCAATGCAATATTGTAAAGTAAAATGAATAAACAGAGAGAGAAAAAAAGATGATGCTGTGAAAGTGCTGCACTCAATATGCTAGCAAATTTGAAAAACTCAGCAGTGGCCACAGGACTGGAAAAGGTCAATCTTCATTTCAGTCTCAAAGAAAGGCAATGCCAAAGAATGTTCAAACTACTGCACAATTGTACTCATCTCACACGCTAGTAAAGTAATGCTCAAAATTCTCCAAGCCAGGCTTCAACAGTATGTGAACCAAGAACTTCCAGATGTTCAAGATGGATTTAGAAAAGGCAGAGGAACCAGAGATCAAATTGCCAACATCTGCTGGATCATCAAAAAAGCAAGAGAGTTCCAGGAAAACATCTATTTTTGGTTTATTGACTACACCAGAGCCTTTGACTGTGTGGATCACAACAAATTGTGGAAAATTCTTCAAGAGATGGGAATACCAGACCATCTTACCTGCCTCTTGAGAAATGTGATGCAGGTCAGGAAGCAACAGTTAAAACTGGACATAGAGCAACAGACTGGTTCCAAATAGGAAAAGGAGTACATCAAGACTGTATATTATCACCCTACTTATTTAACTTATATGCAGAGTATGAGAAATGCTGGATTGAATGAAGCACAGATGCAATCAAGATTGCTGGGAGAAATAGCAAAAACCTCAGATATGCAGATGATACCACCCTTATGGCAGAAAGCAAAGAGGAACTAAAGACCCACCTGATGAATGTGAAAGAGGAGAGTGAAAAAGTTGGCTTAAAACTGAACATTCATAAAACTAAGATCATTGCATCTGGTCCCATCACTTCATGGCAAATAGGGGAAACAATGGAAACAGTGAGAGACTTGATTTTTGGGGGGGTTCCAAAATCACTGCAGATGGTGACTGCAGCCATGAAATTAAAAGACTCTTTGGAAGAAAAGCTATCACCAACCTAGACAGCATATTAAAAAGCAGAGACATTACTTTGCCCACAAAGGTCAATCTAGTCAAAGCTATGTTTTTTCCAGTAGTCATGTAAGGATATGAGAGTTGGATTACAAAGAAAGCTGAGCGCCAAAGAATTGATGCTTTTGAACTGTGGTGTTGGAGAAGACTCTTGAGAGTCCTTTGGACTGCAAGGAGTTCTAACCAGTCCATCTTAAGGGAAATCAATCCTGAATGTTTATTGGAAGGACCCATGCTGAAGCTTAAACTCCAATACTTTGGCCACCTGATGCAAAGAACTGACTCATTTGAAAAAACCCTGATACTGGGAAAGATTGAAGGCAGGAGGAGAAGGGGACAATAGAGGATGAGATGGTTGGATGGCATTACCAACTCTACGGACATAAGTTTTAGTAAACTCCAGGAGTTGGTGATGGACAGGTAGGCCTAGTGTACTGCAGTCCATGGGGTTGCAAAGTGTCAGACACGACTGAGCAACTGAACTGACTGACTGACTAACATCTCTTTGGCATACAAACTGTTTTGACCTGAAAATCATCAAGGCCCAGGAAATAGAAAGAATCCCTGGCTTCCCCCCTAGCTTCCTAAACAATGTAGATAGAGCACCTGTTCCAGAAAGGGAATCATCACCATAGATAACTATGTGTGCGTTCTAAGTCGCTTCAGTCATGTCCGACTCTTTGAGACCCTATGGACTGCAGTTCTCTTGGCTCCTCTGTCCATGGAATTCTCCAGACAAGAGTACTGGAGTTGGTTGCCATGCTCTCCTCCAGCAGTGTCTCTTGCATCCCCTGCATTGGCAGGCAGGTTCTTTACCACTCGCATCACCTGGGAAGCCTCATAGGTAACTGTAGTATGAGCTAAGTGTGTAGACAGGGATGAACCTAGCAAAGTCTACTTGTTTAAATTCCACTCTGTGTTCCATTGTCTCTGCATGATCCAGCAACATTTATTTAATAAACATTTATTCTTCCATCTCCATGTCAATTGCCTTCCTACTTTGGAAATCCTAAACTACTACCTCAACCTCCTCTTTTGTCTTTAGCTAAATAAGGTATTTAAGGTGAGGATTTTAGATATTATGGGGAATTCTTCAGTTCTCTTGGGTCTCTCCTATGCATACATATTATTAAAATTTTGTGTGATTTTTCTGTTAACTTGTTTCACATTAATTTAATTCTTAGACCAACCAGAAAAAAGAACCTAGAAGTTTTTCCAGGTAGAAAAAAGGTTATTTTCAATTAAATTTAGCATTACCTTAGATTCTAATAAAATTGAAATAGCTAATACTGCTCAGAAGTTTATTGATATTCTAAGATTTTTTTTATGTCCTGATGTTGTGTTGTGAGCATTAGAAAATAAACACCATATCCTACTAAACTCCCCTAGCATGAGCCCATACACCTTATAACCTCTCCTACAACTATGATGGGAGGCCCTTATCTTACTTTCTCTATGAAATACTTCTGTTTTCATGAACTCCATTAAATAGACATTGGTAACACAGAAACTCTATGCAAGGGAATTAAAGTATAACTCAGGCATAAGGCTGGTGTGTAAGAAGTGGGAACATGGCTCTTAGAAAAGAGGAACAGGAAGACTAGAAGTCCCTGGAGGTTCATTTCAGATGTTTTCACCACCCTGCTGCCTGCCTTTTCATGGTAATATGTTAATCCCAAAGATATGAGAGCTGTCTCAAACCTGGCATCAGAGCTATGCAAGGAGACAAACTGGTTGGTGTAGGGAACTCCTGAAATATTTGTATAACTTGGCTGCTTAACTGGGCTTCCCTGGTGGCTCATATGGTAAAGAATATGCCAGCAAAGAGGATACCTGGCTTTGATCTCTGGGTTGGAAAGATCCCCTGGAGAAGGAAACAGCTATCCACTCCAGTAGAATTGCCTAGAGAATTCAATGGACAGAGGAGCATGGCAGGCTATAGACCATAGGGTCACAGAGAAAGATAAAACTGAGCGACTTTCAACTTTTTCTGCTTAACTATCAACATTCAGCTATTCTCACTGGCAGTGATACCTGGTATGTCATTATGGCCCAGATATAATTTTATGGCTGTCACTATCATGCTAAGTGGATGGCAGGGGATGAGATGGTTAGATTGCATCAGATAATGAGGGACAGGGAGGCCTGGCGTACTGCAGTCCATGGGGTTGCACAGAGTCAGACATGACTTAGCAACTGAACAACAGTGTGCTAAGTAGACCAGAGGACTGATAAGATTTTACACTCCTGTAAATCCACACTCATATATGTGTTATTAAAGTTATTATTAAAGAAACATATTTTGAATTTGTTTTAGATTTATGGAAAACTTGCAGAGGTGGTATACAGAGAACCAGTATATCACTGACCCCTCTTCTCTAATGTTAACACCTCAAATAACCATTCTTTGATTGTCAAAGCCAGGAAATTGCCATGGTTAAGCACTATTAACTAAACTCCATGCATTATTTAATATTTCATACCTGGTTTTAATTTCACCCATTTTCCCAATAATGTCGTTCTGTTCCAGGAACCCATACTGCCTTTAGTTGTTGTGTCTCCTCAATCTCCTCCATGTGATATTTCTTTTTCCTTTCTTTGTCTTTCATGACTTTAACACTTTTGACATCTGCTGATCAGTTATTTTGTAGAATGTCTTTCAAGTTTGTATTTGTATGTTGTTTTCTCATGCTTAGAATAAACATGTTTTTTGGATCAGAAAGCTGAAGAAATTACACTGTATCCTTTTGAATACACAGAGGTGATTTTTAAATATTCTGTTTAGATACAACCTGTAAAGTTGAGTTCCTGCTCATCAGTTCAGTTCAGTAGCTCGGTCGTGTCCGACTCTGCGACCTGCAGTACACCAGACCTCCCTGTCCGTCCCAACTCCCGGAGTTTACTCCAACTCATGTCCATTGAGTCAGTGTGCCATCCAACCATCTCATCCTGTTTTCCCCTTCTCCTTCTGCCTTCAATCTTTCCCTGCATCAGGGTCTTTTCAAGTTAGTTAGCTTTTCGCACAAGGTGGCCAAAGTTCATCAGCTGGCCAAAGTACTTCCTGTTCATAGAAGTACTTAAACAAGGTATAGATGTAGGATTCTTGGCTTTGGATATAAAATTGAGGTAGATGACTTCTAAGATCCTTTTCTGTTTATCAGATTCTATGATTCCACTTCATCCATTTAGACAGTAAATATACTGAGAATCTACTATGTGCCAGGCATTGAAACATAAATATTTGTATTTAAACAAATAATATTTTAGGAATATACATAAACAGATACATATATAGCAAAATAAATCTATTCATAGAGGAATGTCTAAATTTCTTGGGGAGCTCAGGAAAGCTGAGGGTTAAGTGCTAGCGATGGAATGAAACACCAACACTGCAGAGTGGTTTGAATCTTTTTACTTTAACTCCTTGATTCTTACAGCTGCTTTATTCTATATCCCTTGCACAACAATCTATAGGGCAAGTTGCCAAGCACTATGATTCAGCGACTATACAGTGTGCAGGCGCGGGGCGAGATAACCTTTACCTTAACTTATTTACTGCAGCTAAGACTTTGTTTTGAGAACTTCCTTATCAACTTAGAATCCATTTTGTCCCTGGGTCTGTTCCTTTTGAGGAATCAGAAAAACATCCTTGTGTGCAAGAAATGTTCTTTTCCCACAGGAACAAACAGGATTCCTAGCTGAACATCTCGTTTGCGAGAATGTTCAGCCCTGGTTGAGAGTCTCGTTTGCAAGCACTTCTCAACCTTCCTTATATCTTGTTCCCTACAGTTAAGAAAGTCAAATTGGGAAATTATGTGCTTTTTTTCACACCACCAAGAAATTCTCCCATACCCGCTGCTGCTGCTGCTGCTGCTAAGTCGCTTCAGTCATGTCCAACTCTGTGCGACCCCACAGACAGCAGCCCACCAGGCTCCGCCATCCCCGGGATTCTCCAGGCAAGAACACTGGAGTGGGTTGCCATTTCCTTCTCCAGTGCATCAAAGTGAAAAGTCAAAGTGAAGTCGCTCAGTCGTGTCCGACTCTTAGCGACCCCATGGACTGCAGCCTACCAGGCTCCTCTGTCCATGGGATTTTCCAGGCAAGTCCTGGAGTGGGGTGCCATTGCCTTCTCCTCCGTACCCACTGGGTATCCTGCAATTCAGCTCATTTCTCAGAGTCACTGGAGTTCATGTCAGATTCCACAGGTTAAGTGTTCAGTCCCACAAGAATGCCCTCCGCACCATCCTTTAGATGCCAATTTCAAGTCCAGGCTGTTGTCTGTGCTTCAGACCCACCAACTGCTACCCATAACCCCCTCCTCAGTTTGATTAGCTTGTTAGAGAGGATTACAGAACTCAGAGAAATATTTACTTATATATACTAGGTTGTAAAAGTATATAACTCAGAAACAACCATGTGGAAGACCTGCATCAGGCAAGGTACCTAGGAAGGGAAAGCCACTCTCCCTGAACATTCACCAACCCAGAAGATCTTTGAAATTTGGGAGGTTTTAGAGGCTTCATGACATAGGCATGACTGATTAAATCACTGGCCATTGGTGACAGAATTGAATCCTCGGCCTCTCTCCCCTTCCTAGAGGTCAGGGGTGGGACTGAAACTTCCAATCCTTTAATTACAAGGTCGGTTCCCAGAAACCAGCCCCCAGTCCCTAGGTTATCCAGGGGTTTTCCGAAAGTCATTTCCTTAATATAAAAGACCCCTTTTCAACTCTGCTTCAGGAAATTCCAATGGTTTTAGGAACTCTGGGCCAGAAATGGAGACAGGATCAAATAATATATTTGTTGTTATAAATCACAATGTCACAGGAATATGAGAAAACTCTTCTCTCCCTAATCCCCATCTTTATCTATATAGGAAGGAATGTCCTCTTAACATTGAACTTGAAGTGGTGGGGAGGTAGCTTCTTACTTCTTCACTCCCTTAACTCAGCTAACTAACTGGTGAAATATAAGACCCTGACCTTCAGTGGGTCTCATTTCTTGAAAGTGAAAGTGTAGTCGCTCAGTCGTGTCCGACTCTTTGTGACCCCATGGACTGTAGCCTACCAGGCTCTTTCCCAACCCAGGGATCGAACCCGGGTCTCCTGCATTCCAGGCAGACACTTTAACCTCTGAGCCACCAGGTAAGTCCTAACTCAGCTAACTAATTGGTGAAATATAAGATCCTGACCTTCAGTGGGTCTCATTTCTTATTGGACATTAATAAATGTGCTTTTCTTTATGTATGATCCAGAGGCTTGATTTCTAGGACTACTGTCTTTGAAAACAATAAACTTTGTTTACAATTTTTGTAAGGTTAATCCCTCAGCAGAGGGGGCTCTGGGCAAGAGTGAGGGAGCTATTTTCTCACAGGTTGCTGGTATGATGCTTGAGTGTGTTTGTGCCGGGGGGTGGCTATATGAGGCTCTGCTGAATTCTCCAATCCAGTTTTCCCATTAATCACATGGCTACTTCAATCCCTGTTTTGACTCATGTGTCTATTATTTATTGATTTGAATCCAAAGGAAGAAAGATCTGTAATCAGCACTCCTAAAACTCAAATACCTTTGATTGTCAGGACAGGCTTTGACAGGTAGAGCTATTTGGACTAGATTTTGAAGATAAGACAGAGAATGTCAAGGGTAGAAGACAGGTATATATTTTGGACACAAGAGTTTTGGAATGTTTGGAAAAGTAGCTAATCATAGCATCTCTCTTCTCTACCTTGGGTTTAGAACAAATTGTCAAATAAGATAATGGAGTAGCAGATGGAGAACCAAATATAATTTTTATTACTGATATATGCCAAGCTGGTGAATATACCTTAGGGTAGGTCTGTAACAGAGGGCAGCGAGTGCAGCCCTTGTTGTGTATCACTATTCTACACCCTGTTACCAGGCTCGAGTCCCGCTCAGCCAACGGTCAGCACCTCAGTGGGCCCTGCCCTCAAGCAACCAACTGTCAGTGGGTGACCATTAGCAGTCCTGCTTAGCTATTGGTCAGCACTGCAGTGGGCCCTGTCCAAAAGTAACAAACAGTCAATGAGGGATCATTAGGGAAGCTGAATGTGAAAGAATTTCAGTCTAACCTGGCACTGGAGAATATGAATGGAGAATCTCACACATCCACCCTCAAAAGAACAGAACTTAAGAACTGAGAAACTGATTTCCTGTAAATGCCTGATTTACAGAAGATGGGGACTTATCTCCTGATCAAAGAACATCTGCCAAAATTCTCCTTCCATTCCCAAGCCAGTGAGCTCACTACTTAGCCTCTGATTGCACCCTCTCTTCTTTTCACTCTGTGTGCATAAATACAGTTCACTTCAGACCCTCAGGGGACTCACCTGTAGCTTGCAGCAGCATGTGTTTCTGAATTGCAATTCCTCCACTACTCCCAAATAAACTCATTCTGGTAAATCAAGCTTGCCTCAGTTTTCTTTTTTATTTAGGTCGACATGCGTAATCCTCAGAATTACTCTCATGGTCAGAGGCAGTGATGAACTGGGGCAAGTATCCCAACATGGAGTATATGCATGTGAACAGTATGGGTGTGTGTGTGTGTGTGTGTGTGTGTGCGTATTGAGATGGTGGAAAATAATAGAATATGAGACTAGAAAGAAACATTGGAATAGACTTAGTTCTTTGGAAAAGCTATATAGCTTGTATCATATATTAGCTCATTCTTATTGCCATATGAAGGATGGCAGGCAGTTAAGTTCAGCTCTTTCCATTTGTTGAACTAATTCAGGAGTGAAACGACTAGCTTATGAACCAAGACAATGGAAGTGAGGGTAGAGTGGACAGGATAGATTGAAGACAAATCAGTACAGTAGAACAGACCAACTTGGTGAACAGTTACATATGGAAATGAGGGAGAGGAAGAAGATTAGGAAGCCAGCTGAGTCTCCTGCTTGAGGATCTGAATTAGGGGATATGGGCAGCAGCAGGTGCTTATGTAGAAAGGTTCTTATGACAATTTTTGAGCTCCTGGTGTGTGATAGAATGTGCTGGGCATTTTCCATAATTAATGGGGTTTAGGAGGTCAAGAATAATATTCCTCCCAGGAAGCATTTCATCCAAAAGCAAAAGCAAGTCACAACCATCTTCACCAGCTACGGTCACTGTCACCGGGGCTGGCCATTTCTGCCTCAGACCCTCCAGTCCTCATAGTAAAAGAATCAGGAGGCAGCCCACGTGGCTCGCCCCTGCCTTCACCAGGAAACCCCCTAATTGGCCAACAAGGCACTGGTGGACAGTAACACTCTCCCCCAAACCCACCTAGGGCCAAGGAGCGCCCATGACACTCAGGAAAGACACTCTCTGAGGTTCTCTCCGTCAATTCCAAAACTCTGGGAACAGAGCAGAGGATGGAGGCAGCAAGGAATCCTGGGAGCCGCAGGCCAGGGTGAGGATGTGTGGCCATCTTCCCAGCAGGGGTGTGGGGGCCCCACCTGAGTTCACTCCCTCACAGATGCTCTCTGCCTGTGCTGAGTCAGACAGTTTCTAAGGACACCCAACCCCAGCCTGGTACTCAGGGCATTGGGGAGCGGTGATGGGAGGGAGCCACTCCACTGACTACATTTTGAGGCTTAGTGCTTCCAACTCGATGAACAGTACTGTCCCTTTTGAAAACTAAGGAAAACTTTCAAGCAGGAGAATCATCAGGACAGGGGACTTGGTCTGCTGTTCACTGCTGTGAGGCCAGCACAAGTGCCTCCCCAACATTAGGGGTAACACGGCAGCCAATCTCCAAACATAGGTGCCCCACAAGCACCAGGCCAGCACTCCTCATACATGTCCCAAGCCCAGAGACATGGGAGCAAGTGTGCAGACCGGAGGCAGATACCTCACCAGGGATCCCGATGAGACCCCGGCCCAGTTTGTGTATGAGTTATGGTTCTATGCTGATGTTAACTTCCTGTACCTAGCAGATGCAAGATGCTCATATTTTGAGAGGGATACAGGAAGGTATATGGGAATTCTGTATACTAGTTTTTCACTTTTTTCCCAGTAAAACCAAAAGGTTTACTTTGTTTTTTAAGTTTAATTCTGGAAAAAGGTAAAAAAAAATAAAATAAAAAAGAAATAATATTCTTATTTCTCTCTCCAAATTGGAAACCATTTAAGAATAGGACACAGGAGTTAGTCACATGCAGATCAAAGTCTCTGGCCACATGGGCTTGCCCATATTTTTCCCCTGATTCAAACAGATTTATCAACTAGTGAAACTAGACAACTGTAGGCATTTATCACAGGACTGGAAACAGATTTAAAAGAACAAATTCTTTCTAAAGGCATGCACTTCTGAAAGAAAGAAGACACTAACCTGAGCAGCTTCAAGTCCTTCTGAACTCACCAGAGAACTTCTCCTTTTGCAGGGAGAAATGAATCAAGGGTGCAGAGTTGGAGGAAGTGGTCCTTGGTTTTCTTTCTCATTCTTGGAAGCGGCATTGGGATTATTCACATCTATGGAAATAAGAAGAATAGAAATTAAACATTAGCTCTAGTCCTAACAGGCTTAATTGAAACACTTGCAACAGTACTGAGAGATGGGTATTTTTAATCTCCATTTTACAGACCACAAATCTGAGGCCAGAGAGGTTAAATTACTCGTTATGTTCACATGGCTATTGAGTGGTGGGGACAAGATTTATATCCAGCTTTGCTGAAATGAAATACTGCATCTTTTGCCATTGTAATACCACATTGCTTTAGAAGCTGAGTTAGGAAATTTTAAATTTTAGATGCTGACAAAGACATCCAGGTGGAGAGGGAAAGTGGAAATACATGTCTGCAGTCCAGAAGGAATCTTAGGCTAGAATTATAAATGTAGGAGGCAGAGGAAAATACATGGGCGTTGAGACTTTTGAGGAAGATAAAATTCCACCCAAACTGTTATTTGATAAGGAGGAATATGTAGATGACAGCTTTATGGAAAGAGGATTTGGGGGATAATCAACAGAATTATGGGTTGACAGCAAGTTATATACATACATTGTTATTATGTTATTTGGTTGCTCAGTTGTGTCTGACTTTTTGTGACCCCATGGACTGTAGCCCACCAGGCTCCTCTGTCCATGGGATTCTCCAGGCAAGAATCCTGCAGTGGGTTGCCATTTCTTTCTCCATATATACATACATAAATTTTACTTAAAGTTCTTCCTTGTAATCTGTGACATATTTCCAAATATATATCATTCCTTTCAAAATTATGTTTATGATTCTCCCAGCATAGGAGGTAATTCTGTTCTATAATTGCCATTTCCTCTCTGCTTTACAGAATCATTGATCTTGGGTTTGGATTGACAGACTAGGAAGAAACAGTTGACTTCCCCCCTCATTGTTTAGCTTCAGGTAAAGCTATAGGACATAATAATAGCATGAGTGAACCAGCAGAGCAAATGTCCCAAGACTTCCAGGCACCCACTCTGATTCCCTCTCACTCTGCACCTGGAATGCAATGAAATTGTGAGTCGATGTAGACAGCCTCAGTTTAGGGGCCCCTCTGGGTCCTTTTAGCTTTCATGACTAGCTAATCACTTAGATCCTCTCAGAATTATAATTCTTTTATTCCTTAGTGCAACTGATTCTCACCAATAAATGTTGCTCGCTATTTCCTGAAAAATCTTGACTGTAAGGTATAGGTTCTTAGTCGACTATATAGTCCTTGGCTGGATTCTCATTTATTTTGGATCAGTTCAGTCATTCAGTCGTTCCGACTCTTTGCAACCCCATGAATCGCAGCACGCCAGGCCTCCCTGTCCATCACCAACTCCCGGAGTTCACTCAGACTCACGTCCATTGAGTCAGTGATGCCATTCAGCCATCTCATCCTCTGTCGTCCCCGTCTCCTCCTGCCCCCAATCCCTCCCAGCATCAGAATCTTTTCCAATGAGTAAACTCTTCGCATGAGGTGGCCAAAGTACTGGAGTTTCAGCTTTAGCATCATTCCTTCCAAAGAACACCCAGGGCTGATCTCCTTCAGAATGGACTGGTTGGATCTCCTTGCAGTCCAAGGGACTCTCAAGAGTCTTCTCCAACACCACAGTTCAAAAGCATCAATTCTTCAGCACTCAGCCTTCTTCACAGTCCAACCCTCACATCCATACATGATCACAGGAAAAACCATAGCCTTGACTAGATGGACCTTTGTTGGCAAAGTAATATCTCTGCTTTTGAATATGCTATCTAGGTTGGTCATAACTTTCCTTCCAAGGAGTAAGTGTGTTTTAATTTCGTGGCTGCAGTCACCATCTGCAGTGATTTTGGAGCCCCGAAAAAGAAAGTCTGACACTGTTACCACTGTTTCCCCATCTATTTGCCATGAAGTGATGGGACCAGATGCCATGATCTTCATTTTCTGAATGTTGAGCTTTAAGCCAACTTTTTCACTCTCCTCTTTCACTTTCATCAAGAGGCTTTTTAGTTCCTCTTCACTTTCTGCCATAATGGTGGTGTCATCTGCATATCTGAGGTTATTGATATTTCTCCCGGCAATTTTACTTGTGTTTCTTCCAGTCCAGCATTTCTCATGATGTACTCTGCATATAAGTTAAATAAGCAGGGTGACAATATACAGCCTTGACATACTCCTTTTCCTATTTGAAATCAGTCTGTTGTTCCATGTCCAGTTCTAACTGTTGCTTCCTGACCTGCATACAGATTTCTCAAGAGGCAGGTCAGGTGGTCTAGTATTCCCATCTCTTTCAGAATTTTCCACAGTTTCTTGTGATCCACACAGTCAAAGGCTTTGGCATAGTCAATAAAGCAGAAATAGATATTTTTCTGGAACTCTCTTGCTTTTTCCATGATCCAGCAGATGTTTCCTAAAATTTCTTCTGTTAGTGTTATGGGAAGATTTATAGAATCATGTTCCCAGGTATCTCCAAGACTAGAGAAAAGGCCACAGAACCATTTCATCCCAGTAATGAAGAGACAAAATCAAGGAAAATCTATAAATATTATACCAACGATGTAACCTATTTATTAAATAATTTAGTACATTGGAATGATCAATTATAAGTGGCCAAAATTAAAAACAAAACTTCAAGCTGATTTAACTAAAAAAGAAAAATCATTGATTAAAAACCTAAGAGCAGCTATAGCTTCTGATACAGGTTGTTCTAGGGTCTCAGGATGCCCCAGGGGAATTTGAGCTTATTGGAAGACTGGTTTGTGGATGCTTAATGACTGAAAAAACCCATGTATGTTTAGGATTCCCTCTCTCAACATATAGGAATCCAGTTCAAAATAACTTAGGCATGAAAAAATCTTCCTGAGTTCACATCCATGAAAAGTCCGGAGATGCAGCTGACCTCGTTCAAAGCAGCAACCAGGAGCTCAAATGATGTTTCATGACTCTTTCACTTGCATTCCTTCACTTCTCTTTGGTGTTTAGAATTTAGGCCTCTGCACAAGGTGGGCAAAATGGCAGCTGGAACCCTCATAGCTGTTATGTAGCTGGAAACATTTGACTACTTGAGCATTTCTCATGGGTAATAGCTGTCTTTCCCATTAGCTCTAGAACCCTTGGAGAAGACTTTCTGCTCTGCTTGGGTCAAATTTCTATCCCTTCATTAAAGACAAGGCCCCAAGGTGCCTAGCTATTCTGGCAAGCTTTGGATTCACCGCTGACCTAGTGAGGGCAGGACCCTGGGACTAACAACCCTGAGTGGGACCAGCAAGCAATGGTTTGCAAAGGAAACTAAGTATATTTCAGAAGAAGCAGACAAAACCATAGCTAGCGCAGCCTATTCTAAATCACTAAGTCGTGTCCAACTCTTCCGCGACCCCAGGGCCTATAGCCCCTGCAGGCTCCTCTGTCCATGGGATTTCCCAGGCAAGAATACTGGAGTGGGTTGCCATTTCTTCCTCTAGGGTATTTTCTCAACCCAGGGATCAAACCACGTCTTCTGCATTAGCAGGAGGATTCTTTACCATTGAGTCACAAGGGAAGCCCCTCTAAACCGGTTAGAGGTGTCTAAATGATTTAATATTGTATCCATACATTTCCTCACTCCTCTCAAAGCAAATCACCAAGCACAAGAGTTTTAAACATGAAAAAGAGAAAGATCATTGTGAGTTCCACTTTAGTAGAACTTAAGACCTCATATCTATTCACTGGCAATTCATATTCTTTGGAAGAAATTTGGGAAGAATCACGCAATTCCTTGTAATAGGCCTGGTATTTTCCTCTGCAATGCTATACTCACCAGATCAGAGGAAATAAAGCTGCTAAAATGACTGAGATGAGTTTGATAGATGGAGTTTTGTTAGTTATGATTATTGCTAGTGTTGTTTCCTTATTAAAATTTTAATTGGAGGATATTTGCTTTACAATGTTGGGTTGGTTTCTGCCACACAACAACATGAATCAGCCATAAGTATACATATATCCCCTCCCTCCCACCCCCTACCCCATTCCACCCCTTTACATTGTCATAGGGCACCAGTTTGAGCTCCCTGTGTTATACAGCAACTTCTCACTAAATATTTGTTTTACATATGGTAATGTATAATGTTTCAATGCTACTTTCTCAATTTGTCTCACCTTTTCCTTCCCACTAATGTTGCTTCTTAAATTAAGTCTCCGCTTTACACTTCGAGAGTAACTTTGGCAACATTTTTATTTAGTTGTCATTATTTTATATTAAAGTCCTTTGGAGATGAGCTTGTCAGAAGGGGAGATTCCATCAGCGAGTCCCTTCTAAATTCATACCACTTTATGAGCAGGACCGGAAGTGAGTAGGGTGTCTTTAGTGAGACGTGTTAGAGATGATTCACTTTGTTTTTCACTGTGTACCATACATTTCTCTACACGTGAGCCAAGATTTCTTCACTTCCATCACTAGGAATGAGGCCACCCAAGCTGATTAACTCACACCAAGGGTTTAAATGGAATGGAATGAAGATGGCTTATTTAAATCGCACACATTTTGAGCATCATTAGAGCTCTGTGTCCTATGAATAAGGACGATTAAAATTCAGTAGAGTTTTGTGTATTCTTAATGTGCATTTAGTTTACACCACAACGCTATCTTTAACATACCATTATGATGTGTGCTGTGACTGCTATTCATAATGACACACACTCAGTAATATGCGTGATGATACAGAATAAGTTCAAGTGTCTTTACATTATTCTTAATATAATAATGGTTCCAAGGGCTGCATGCAGCTGTGAGTGCATATTAACAGGGGTATCCCACTGTGAATTATGAATCTATAACACAAAATTTTCAGAAAAAGTACTTACTGTGTATGTAAAATAGCTGCCTTTTAAAGCTTGAAACTTGGTCTGGTTAAAATTGCTCCTAGCAATATTTTTAAAAGAAAATATTCCAGAGGTAATAAGTAGACTGAATGGATTTGTGAATGATTGCCGTAAAGTCTTAGGTAATAACTCATAAAACCGCAAAAGGAATAGAAAATTATCTTTTTATACATGTGTAATATGAAATCAATACAAATGAATTTCAGTAACAAATGTTCTTGATGTTTTTGCCATCTAAATAGGGATCTCCCTATTTATCATTTATTCTTGTTGATTGAGTGATACCGAGACATAAAGGATCCCATTTCTTTGCTAATCTGAACTCAGTGCTTATCAGTTCAGTTCAGTCAGTTGTGTCTGACTCTGTGACCCCATGGACTGCAGCACACCAAGCTTCTCTGTCCATCACCAGCTCCCAGAGCTTGCTCAAACTCATGTCCATGGAGTCAGTGATGCCATCCAACCATCTCTTCTTTTGTCATATTCAGTGATGACAATATAGGCACTACATTCAGTGCCTAAAAATGTAGACAAATTCATAGATTATTTTTTTAAGTTGTCATTTTGACCTTATTTTGGTAATATCCAGACCCACATCCACTCCTCCCCAAAATCTCTCTCAAATTCCAATTATCCCAGTGAACCAGTCCAAACACTTTCACCTTACACAGGAAGCTTTTGTGAGCTATTCACCACACTCTTTCCAAATTTATCTTCCTTGACTTCCCACCTCTTCAGAAGATGGACACCAGCATCTTGGAAACATTCATTACCTGTTTGCTCTGTATTAACCCTGGAATGTTTGCTATGTGCTGTGGACATTTTTCAGTTTCAAGGCAGTTAAAGCCCTGTCTTCTCAGTAACACAACCCTTGATGCAGCCCACCCCAATCACACGCTTAGTTACTCTCTTTACAATGCTGTTTCTGGACTGTGTACACTGCCCTCTGATGTATTTACTGGGTGGCATACTACTAAAACACTACTGATCCCATGGGATTGACAGAACCCTGAAATATGTGTAATTCACAGCGTCTAGTGCAAAGCATGTACAGTATGCATTAGCTATTCTTATGCTTACTGAAATGAATCGTAATTATTTTTAATTATGAGTGTCTCTTATTAGACCGTTCACCCCCTGAGGTCAGGGACTAACTATGTCTTATACTCGGGACCAAGAATGATATTAAGCAAAAAAAAAAAAAAAAAGTGACTAAATGAATGCTTGTTACAAAAATGGGTTGATTATTTCACTAAAGCACTTTGTAAATGATAGAATGATTTTACACACAAGTTATCATTATGGTATTTCATTTATTCTAAGACTCTCTTTTTTGTACAGCTTAACTCCTTGGAAATTGGGACAGGTTGTCATAACTTGATTGGCAGCATTCATTCTTTCTCAGTGGAACATAATGATGTTCCACAATGTGTCTTGAATTCAAAGAAACATGGCATTACTACTTTCCAACTAGAGTTAATAAGGTTAGTAAAAAATATCTGTTAAGTTTGTTGATCAGAGTAGGCTGAGTATCATAATAAAAAAAAAAGTGAAAGTCGCTCAGTTATGTCTGACTCTTTGCGACCCCATGGACCATATAGTCCATGGAATTCTCCTAGCCAGAATATTGGAGTGGGTAGCCTTTCCCTTCTCCAGAGGGTCTTCCCAACCCAGGGATCAAACCCAGGTGTCTCACATTGAAGATGGATTCTTTACCAGCTGAGCCACAAGGGAAGTCCAAGAATACTGGAGTGGGTAGCCTATCCCTTCTCCAGTAGATCTTCCGGATCCAGGAATCGAACTGGGGTATCCAGCATTGCAGGCAGATTCTCTACCAACTGAGCTATCCGGGAAACCCGAGTATCATAACAAATAGTCATAAATCTCAGTGGCCTATCAAAGGTTAAGTCTTCACTCGTGTTCCTACCAAATGTGGGTCAGAGAAGAGATGAGGGAGTCTGTCATCTGTAGTCTTTCAGAGCCTATGCTTACTCCATCCGGAGGCTTCTACATCCACTAGGGTAGGGGCACTTTCTCATGGACCTTCTAAATGAACGGAAGACTGACAGCACAGAGGACACTTCCTGGAGCCTAAATGTGGCACACATCACTTGCATTCCCATCTACCAGCAAATGCAGTAACATGCCCCCACCCAACTGCAAGAAAGACTAGACTTCCAGTCTAGATGTGTGCCAGGAGGGAGAAGAAAAGGGGTCTGGGAAACACACAAAAAATTCCTGCCTCAAGCAAGCATGAGACATGTGGCAATATTGAGAGCACACACAAATGTTTCCACAGCTTCAATCTGCAACAAGCCTATAATTCAATCTCTATTTAGTCAATAAGTATTTATTTAATACCTGCAATAAGCCATGCCATGTGCTACAGGACATGAAGTATACAGAAACAATGGGATGTGGATCCTCCTGTTGCAGATTTATTATTATATCTGAGAGAAGAGGTGAGATAAGCACATAAATAGCTGTAAGATAGAAAGTGAGAAGTGCCACTAAACAGGAGATTGTATCTTGCTGGAGGAGTCAAGGAAGGGTTTTGAAAGAGATGTGTAGACACAGACTAAAACAAGAAGACTTTGAATATGGATATGAATAGAAAGAATGCCAGGAAGAACGGACAGACTTGAACTCAAACAGGAAGAAGGTAGAGGCTTGATCTGAGTGTTCCAGAAATTTGCCTGTGTGTGGCTATTAGTATAACTGATGCTACTTGGCATCAGTTCCTCCTGTTCTTCTATTGACCCTACCCAGCACTGTCCTATGCAGTGAATCACTTCTGTCATCAAGGACTTTGTAGTTAACATTGTTTAGTAATCATAAGGACCAGGTAGCCCCTATGCTCTGTTAGTCCCCAATCAATGATGAAAATCTTCCCTGACATATTCCCAGGGCATATGACAATAGTTACACATTCATGAATCTTGACTGAGAAGTGCACATCTTGTTTCCAAACCCCCACCTCCATACCCTCAAGTTAAATATAAAATTGTCCCAATGGCCACTCACCAGTGTTGAGTGCAGCTATGAATGCCTTTGGATTATTGTCTGCCCCATCAAGTATGCTACCCTCTAATAAGCTAGTTCATTGGTTATATGGAACTGCCTGCCTTTTTTTTTTGGCCTAAAGATGCCTTCCCAGTGAAGTGGGAAGTGCCCATTTATTCCTGTGTCCTTCAACAGCCTAGACAAACACATGGTCGCAAAGAGTCAAAGAAATTTTTAGTGAACAGAAGCAGCCTAGAAAGGGATTTGAGTACTGTTTTGAGGCATGTAGGATTTTGCTGCTGCTGCTGCTAAGTCGCTTCAGTAGTGTCCAACTCTGTGCGACCCCATAGACGGCAGCCTACCAGGCTCTGCCGTCCCTGGGATTCTCCAGACAAGAACACTGGAGTGGGTTGCCATTTCCTTCTCCAATGCATCAAAGTGAAAAGTGAAAGTGAAGTCGCTCAATCGTGTCCAATTCTTTGCGACCCCATGGACTGCAGCCCACCAGGCTCCTGTCCATGGGATTTTCCAGGCAAGAATACTGGGTAAAGCCAAAGGGAGAGAGAGTGCACAAAGGAAGTGCACAGAGGCAAGGTCTCCATATTGCCTGCTTTGGTTCCATCATGTCAGTAGCTGGGTGAGCATGTATCCCCATCTGCCCCGCTCCTTGCCATCTTACCAACATACGATGTGGTAAGTCATGTCCCATGGGTGGAGTCTTCAGAGCACTCACAGTGCTTTCCATCTGGACATGTGTACAATATGTCCTCAGTGCAGAAGGATTTATTCTTGAAACCCTGTCACCCAACCAAAAGGGCACTGTAGCAATGCCATTTGTGCCCAGGGCCACACTCCCTTAGTTTACCTCTGATTTCAGTCATGGCTGTGATGGAAGTTGCAATGGAAGCCCAGACCTGCCTTGTGCTGGCAGCTCCCCTTCCATTGCAATGGCCCTCTGAAGAACCTGTCAGCCTTGAAGTGAGAAAGGAGTTACCAGCCTTGGAGGCAGCCCTCAACCAATAATGGAGGATGTCCAGTGGATAAATGCTCATATTTATTTCAACTCACATGTTACAAAAATCTTTGAGAAAATCATGTTTTTCTTGTTGGTTGCTGACAAAGGGAGAGAGCTTCTGAAAGTGTTCTGGGAACTAAAATATCCAGGACTGTGGCTTAAAAACCTGTTGCTATAGAACTTATGTCCTTTCGGAGTTCTGGAAAGGTCATATCTCTTCCAGGGAGTGTTGTGTTTGGTTTTTCATGCAGTTACTGTTCTTTGCCTTAATAAATGCTGCCTCTGTAAACCTCCTTTAAAATATAAGAGATACCCCTCTTTGTCTAACAGCTATAAAAGCTTATCAGCACCTTAGTAACATTTACAGGTTTATTTCTGTTTAAATCACTTAATCTGATTTACATTAGTCTTTTTAAAAGAACCAATATTTTCTTGCTGTATACACCCTTTGAAATTGATATGGTTTAAATCTTCCCATACAGGCATCTCTGAACAGTGACTTTTTCCCCTTAGTTGTCAACAGACTGTGGAGATACCAATAATAACAAAAGAAAACACAGGCTTCCCCGTGTCGACATCACCTTAAAATCCCATAACCCTGTGTGGCTAAAATAAAAAAAAAAATATGAAAGGAATACCATGTATGCTCTTAGTATAAAAGTGAACTGCAGAAAAAAAAATCCTCAGATATCTACACTGCTACATTGAGACTTGTATTTAGAGGTGCCCTCACAGCTTTCATGCTGGTTGATGGAATTCAGCTCACCATGCCTTTATATTTCTTGAGTTATTTCAATTACATTTTAATACAGATAACAGGAATGATGAGGATTTCAAGAAGTGAAATGGTACCTCCTGAATGTTTACTATCTACTGTGAAATATGATACACACTTTACATGCAACTCACTTCTTCCTCAAACCAACCCAATGAGATCGGTATTATCTCAACTTTATCCCAATCTTTTAAATGATAAATCAAGACTCAGGGAGGTTAAGTAATGTTCCTCAAAGTTACATCCTAGTAAATACATATCCATTCAAGGCAAATCTGTTTGACTGCCTTGAAATGACAAACTAGATCCCTTCTTCTGCTTCCTCATTTCTCCCCCACTCTTGTCTATTCATCCGTATTACTCTGCTTATTCTTTGTACAGACCGACATCGAATACCTTTTCTGCACTAGATTCTGGCTTACAGGCTTTCAATAGACTAAAAATGCAACCATTGGTTAAAGCCACAGAGTTACAATAAATCTGAAAAGTTATCTAAGTAGCTTAAAATTAAAATTTGAAATTAAAAGAATAGCTATGACAAACCTAGACAGTGTATTGGGTTGGTTTGAGGAAGAAGTGAGTTGCATGTAAAGTGTGTATCATATTTCGCAGTAGATAGTAAACATCACTTTGCTGACAAATGTCCTTATTGTCAAATCTATATGGTTTTTCCAGTAGTCATGTACAAATGTGAGAGTTGGACCATAAAGAAGGCTGAGCACAGAAGAGCTGAGGCTTTCAAATAGTGGTGCTGGAGAAGATCTTGAGAGTCCCTTGGACAACAAGGAGATCAAACCAGTCAATTCTAAAGTAAATCAACCCTGAACATTCATTGGAAGGACTCACACTGGATGCTCCAATACTTTGACTACCTGATAGGAAGAGGCAACTCATTAGAAAAGATCCTGATGCTGGGAAAGATTGGGGGAAAGAGGGGAAGGGGAAATCAGAGGATAAGATGGTTAGATGGCATCACTGACTCAATAGACATGAGTCTGAGCAAACTCTGGGAGATATGGAAGGACAGGAAAGCCTGGCATACTACGGTTCATGGGGTCACAAAGAGTCAGACATGACTTAGCCACTGAACAGCAGCAAAAAAGTAGTCTAAACTTCCTCTAGATACAAGAGTCGGAAGCTAGGTGGAGGTGGGAGGCGTGCACCTACAACATTTCAAACACTTTTAGCTCCACTTGAAAACCTTCTATGATCAGAATTTAGGTTCTTTCTAGGTAGTCCATTCTTCAAATCTCAGTTTTAATCTTTTTTTTTAAGTGTCTGTTGTAACTAGATTTCGTCACACATTCTCTCTCCACTAGAGCAGCCTGCAGGGAGAAAGTTAACTTTTCTCTAGGAGAACAAGTGGCCAGACAGCTTTGGCTCCTACTTCACTGGATAGAACAGACTGGGAAGGGTCAAATCTGGGTATCTTGGTCGATTTCCAAATCAGTGTCAGTCTCTTCTGTCAAATTGAGAACTGATGTTTAGAAATTCTCATTTTTCAGCATATTTCTCAAATCAGTTGGGAGGATATCTCTCCCTCTGCCCCTCCCTCCTCTTTCTTACCTCCTCTTTTTTCTCCTTGTTATCATCAAAAAATGACATAAATTTCCTATCCAACTATTTGGCTCCCTATTTGACCCATTGTTTCTTTTAGGGATTTTTAAATGTGAAGAGTTCTTTGCTCTTGGAGCCTTTACCGCAGCACCAACTCCACTGAAGGTAACTCTATGCTTTCTGATTTACTAAAATTCAATCAGTGAGAGTTAATGAATTCCTAAGGGCAGGAGATCAATCATGTTCTATTTATATTTAATTAATTTCATGTTGCCTCACTTGTCTTTTATAACTACTTTAAAGCATTTGATAAAAGTATACTTGTGAATACATTCTTATCTTAAAATAACTTTTAATTTTTAAATGAATTTTACTATACTTAATTCATAAAAATCTTCATTTTCTCAGAATTTTTAGGACATATTCAGTAAATCTCTTATTGACAAAAAGAAGCCTCCTTATAGATTTCATGCCTCACAAATTTCTTCATTTCATTCAAGGGAGAATTGATTCCATACTTTTTTCTTTTTCTTTTTGGTCCTGAGTGAAACTCAATTGTAACAATTTATTGCATGTGCTTGTTTATCTGTTTGTCTCTCTTTCCAGACCATGTGCTCCTTGTGCTTAGCAGAATCATGGTACACACAGTAGGAGTTGCAAGAATGTGGCGTTTTGTTTGAAAGACTGGCTGAGTGAGTGAATCTAAGAGGCTGTGAAACTAGAAAAGTACAGAATGTACAAGACATATCAGAGGGAGACTGGCTAGTTACACGTGGAGCAAGGGATATGGCAGGTGAAAGAGGTTATGACACAACATGATTAAATATTGAGTAAAATGAAAGGATGATATAATCTATGCAACTGGACATTAAGATATTGATAGAGAAGGAAAGGGGGCTAGGTTGGAAGAAGGAAAAACATTTTCAGGGAAGTGGGTGGATAGAGAGGGAAAATTGGGAGACCAGAATTACGGCAGGGGAAACTCATCTCTTTCAGAGGCTGGTATAATAACACGGACATAAGTTCTTCTATTATGGAAGACTCAGATCTCCCTTTGGTGGCCAGGCCAGTTATTAATTTTTCCTTCAAAAAAAAGTAGGGAGAGGGATGCCCTGGTGGCTTAGTGTTAAAGAATTGGCCTGCCAATGCAGAAGACACAGGTTGAATCCCTAATCTGGGAAGATGGCACATCCCGCAGAGCAGCTAAGCCCACGCACCGCAGCTATTGAGACTGTGCTCTAGATCCTGGGAACTGCAACCACTGAGCCCATGTGCTGCAGCTACTGAAGCCTGCACAACCCATAGGCCGTGCTCTGCAACAAGAGAAGCCGCTGCTCTGAGAAGCCCATGCACCGCAACTTGAGAAAAGCCTGCACAGCAACAAAGACCGGCACAGCCAAATAATCAACTAATTAATTATTATGACTTTAAAAAGGAGGGAGACCATTTAGGAAAGAGGTTAGCAAATTTTTTCTATTGAGTAATTATTTTCAGCTTTGCAGGCTATACAGTCTCTATAGAAAATTCTCAATTCTGCTCCTGTGAAAACAGCCATAGACTGTATGCAAGTGGTCCAGTTTAATTTTATCTAGAGAATCAGATATTGGGCGGGTTTTGCTTGCAGGCATAATTTTCTAGTTCCCGACTTGGGGCTCACAGATTATAGTCAATGTTGGTCGGCCCTCTGTTTACTCTGTTGTGTTTTCATGGCTTGTGCAATAAATTGGCTTAATGTGAAATTAAGGCCTCTCTGCTCAGAACAGACAACTTAGCTTGCTTACTAAGAAACTCCTAAACAGGAAACAGTCTAACTGAAAGGGAAAAAAGTACAATGTGAGAGTTGTCAGTTAGGTTTATTTGGGGCAAAATGAAGACTATAGCCTGGGAAAAAGCATTACAGAAAGTTGTGAGAATCTGCTCCAAAGAGGTTAGGGGAGTTATATGTGATTTTGGTGAAGAGTGAGTACTACGTGCAATTAAGTGTACCTTTTTGCAGAAGTTTGCTGCCAGTCTGGTGACTGTGATTCACTAGAAGCAGACATCACTAGAAAAGATTTTATTTATGAGGAGATGTAAGAATTGGGCTCCTAAAATCTTCTCCTGAAAGTATCTATCTGAAGACCTGTTCTGCCAGTTTTTCCCAGAGCAGAGAGATGGGGGATTCATTCCTGATCTCCACTCTGAGCTCTTTTCAGGGGGTGTTGAAGCTACAGTGGCACATAATTTAATCCTTGTAGAGGTAGTTGACAAGTGCCAATTTGTAAGGAACAAAACAAAATCTTTTATTTCCTATTAGCTACAAACCATTCACTATTCCAAAGTTAGTACAATGTTTGGAATGCACTGTTAAAATATACCTATCAAGCAGTTGAGAATTTCAAATGATCAGTTTTAATCCTTTTGTTGTCTAAAGGGGAAGAGACAGAGGAAATGATTGCTTCAGACACGTGAACTGGGGAAAGTGGTGGACATGAGGTGATAGGTGAACAGGCTAGTTGGAGAAGAAAATCAAGTTTCTTCTCTTCATTGTTTGACTTAAAATCAGTGCAGTTTGTCTCAAATTAATCATAAATTATTTCTTAGGGGGGCATTTTTGTTAGCAATGACTATTAATGTTCTATGACTTTGTTTTGCAAGATTTCTGAAAAAACAATTTTTTTGTTTAAATATGATCAATCACATAAAAAAGGAGTCTCAGTGGATTCTAACTGGTGTTATCCATTCCTCAGGATAAAAATTCATATTACTAGAGAGGTAGTATTCTGATCAAAATGGCACTGTAAGTTTATATATAAAACTGTCTCTTCCCAACTATAAATGTATGCCAATGACATCTATAAATAATACATATAGAATCATTGTTATTCTGGAAAAGAAGATAAACATTGACAAAAAATTTAAAAGACAGAAATTGCAATTAGGGAGACTGAAGCTGGAGATTTACTAAATTATAGGATGAAAACACAAAGAGGCAGCTGAGAGCTCCACCTCAGGAGCTGAAGAAATAAAAAAAGTCACCATCATTCTCAGGGGCTATAGCCTGTAACATACTGCTTGGTAGCATGGCAAGAGGAAGCAGAGACAGCTCGATAGGGCTCAAGTCATAGACTGACTTTGCTACTAGATCAGTTTTAACTCCCAGAATGGTAATTCTGAGCTGTCAGTACAAATCCTGTGTTTTGACTGGGGACCTGAGTAACCCTAATTCAGTCAACTATAAAAAGACTAGACATGGTATAGTGAGTGCAAAGAGGAATACAAAGGAAAAATGACAAAATACAATTGTGAATTTGATCCTGCAACTAAA
Source organism: Capricornis sumatraensis (assembly GCF_032405125.1). Lineage (NCBI taxonomy): Eukaryota > Metazoa > Chordata > Mammalia > Artiodactyla > Bovidae > Capricornis > Capricornis sumatraensis. The sequence continues at coordinate 147,598,898 of NC_091070.1, read as the reverse complement.
ATTTCATGAATGAAAACTCACAGTAGTCAACAGATTTACTAAATGATGAAATTGTTTATTTGCTAAGTCATGTCTGACTCTTTTGCAACCGCATAGACTGTAGTTTGCCAGGCTCCTCTGTTCAATTTTCCAGGCAAGAATACTGGAGTGGTTGCCATTTCCTTCTCCAGGGGATCCTCCCAACCCTGGGATGGAACCCATGTCTCCTGCATTGGCAGGTGGATTCTTAACCACTGAGCCACCTGGAAAGTCCAAATGATAAGATTACTAAGATTATAATCTTTTGAACATGGCATTACATGGTAGATGGTCAAAATCCTCAAAGACACAAAGTAAAAATACATGCATAGAGAAACCAGGTATTATAAACATGTAATAGGAGTTCCAGAATTAGAAAAAAAGAGTAGCAGAAAGATAATATTTTTAGAGTTAATGAAGGATTTAGTGTTTTTCTGAACTGAAAAATTTATCATCAGAAAAGGACCACCAGCTGAAATTCAAAAATAAAATAAATCCATATCCAGAGTAACAAAATGTAGACAATAAGAATAGGAGTTCTTAAATGCTAATGAGGGAAAAAGACATTACCTACAAAGTGGTGAAAATTAAGCTGAGAGCAGACTTCACAGAAGTAACAATAGATGTTATGAGTTGACAGAGAGGGAAAATAATTTTCAAAATATAGCTCTGTAACTAGCTAAACTATTGTTCAAAGTAAACTGTGAAGAAAGCTGAGCGCCGAAGAATTGACACTTTTGAACTGTGGTGTTGGAGAAGACTCTTGAGAGTCCCTTGGACTGCAAGGAGATCCAACCAGTCCATTCTGAAGGAGATCAGTCCTGGAATTTCTTTGGAAGGATTGATGCTAAAGTTGAAACTCCAATACTTTGGCCACCTCATGCGAAGAGTTGACTCATTGGAAAAGACTCTGATGCTGGGAGGGATTGGGGGCAGGAGGAGAAGGGGACAAAAGAGGATGAGATGGCTGAATGGCATCACTGACTCGATGGACGTGAGTCTGAGTGAACTCCGGGAGTTGGTGATGGACAGGGAGGCCTGGCGTGCTGCGATTCATGGGGCCGCAAAGAGTCGGACATGACTGAGCGACTGAACTGAACTGAAAGGCAAAATATCATTTTGAGGTACTGGGATTAAGTGAATTCATCCCCCATGTATAATAGCTGAGTGAAGATCTAATCAAGTAGTAAACTAGTAAATTAGGGAAGATATCATCAAAATAGGGATATAACTTAACTACTGATGCTAATAGTATTGTGTGTGTGCTTAGTTACTCAGTTGTGTCCAACTCTTTGTGACCCCATGGACTGTAGCCCGCCAGGCTCCACTGTTCATGGGGATTCTCCAGGCAAGAATACTGGAGTGAACTACCATGCCCTCCTGCAGGGGATCTTCCCAACCCAGGGATCAAGCCCACGTCTCCCACATCACAGGTGGATTCTTTACTGACTGAGCCCCCAGGGAAGCCAGTAACCACCAACTATCTTAAAACTAATGAAAAGTACAAGATCCAAGAGAAACAGAGGGCTAGTGTTTGGAGGGTAAAATAGACTTTGTTAGAAAAATATGAAATTAAATAGGATTGTTAAAAATTTTAATATTGACACTAAAATACAAGTATAATTCTAAGTTGGCAGAGAGGAAAAAGAGGGAGTGAGAATAAATGCTGTCGAACAATAGGCTGGAAGAGAAAGGGACAAAGGAAGAAATACGGAGAAAAGAAAACACAAAAGAATGTAGTATAAATGAGTCTAAATAATTCAGTAATCACAATAAATGTTAGTTGACTAAATACACCAAGTATCAATAAAAATAGGGTGACCAAATTGCATATTAAAAACATTTTCAGGGTTTCCCTGGTGGTCTAGTGGTTAACAATCTGCCTGCCATTGCAGGGAACACAGGTTCAATCCCTGGTCCAGGAAGATCCCTGCCCAGGGCAACTAAGTACATACTCTCAACTACTGAAGACCAAACACCCTAGAGCCGGTGCTCCTCAACAAGAGAAGCCACCACAAGAAGAAGCCCACTCACTGAAACAAAGACCCAGTGCAGCCAAAAATAAATAAATCTTTAAAAAAAGCTCCAAATTAAAAACATATGTGCAACATCTAGACTTACCAATGTATCACTAGAGAGGGTGGTTTGGAGGAAGGTAAGTGAAGCAGATATGTGATTCTGGTGTTGCTTTTGTTATAGTGAAGTCACTCAGTCGTGTCCGACTCTTTGCAACCCCATGGACTGTAGCCTATCATGCTTCTCCGTCCATGGGATTTTCCAGGCAAGAGTGCTGGAGTGGATTGCCATTTCCTTCTCCAGGGGATCTTCCCAATCCAGGAATCGAACCCGGGTCTTCCGCATGGCAGGCAGACGCTTTACCGTCTGAGCCACCAGGGAAGCCTCATTTAGCATTTAGATAACATTAAATGTGACTTGCTTACACAGGAAGACCAAGAATAATAAAAGCAGTTGATACCACTGCACTTGTCTGCACATTACTATGCAACTATGCTTTTCAGGGGATTTCAGATGAGAAGCACTTCAGCTTAAATCCTGGTTGTGTCTTTGATTTTGTGACACAGAACAAGTAAGGTTTCTGAGATTGTTTTCTCATCTGTAACATTTTATAAAATAAATCCTACTTCACCGGATTAAAAGTGGATGTAAGTTTAAAGTGTTTATTAAGGTTTAATATATGTTAGACCCCTTTTTCTGTTTTCCTGTTACTCTTTAATGTGTTCTATTTGGGGCTAAGATAAAGCTAAACATTTGACTTGATTTAAAGCCTCAATAAAGAAGTAAACCTAGAGGCAGCAAAGGCTCATTAAATATCAGCCTACATATGTAGATGGTGTTTGCTTGGAAGCACTACAGGAAACTCAATGATACCTAAGAAAGGGGGGCTTCCAGCTTGCACGTGCTGTAAATTATAAATTGTGCACAGGACCTTGGTGGTTACTTAGTCTTTTTCATTTTACCAATAGGGGAAATGAAACACAGAAAGGATTAGTGTGTTGAAATTATGTTGAACAATGTCTCCCACACTTTAATGAATATGGAAGTAGTGAAGTGAAAGTCACTCAGTCGTGTTTGACTCTTTGCAACCCTCTATGGAATTCTCCAGGCCAGAATACTGGAGTGGGTAGCCCTTCCCTTCTCCAGAGGATCTTCCCAACCCAGGGATCGAGCCTAGGTCTCCAGCTTTGGAGGTGGATTCTTCACCAGCTGAGCTACAAGGGAAGCCCTAATGAATACCTGGGGAAGCTTGTTAAAATGCAGATTCTGATTCAGTAGACCTGGGTGGAACCTGAAATTTTTCATGTGGTTTCAATACTGATCCACTGTAGACCACTACTGGGGCTGTAAGGACATATATGCTGAGAGTAGGACAAACTTTATAATCTGAATCTTCACTAAAAACACAATGTGTTTTCTTCCACATTTCAGGTAGCTTTCTAGGAAAGCAAACAAGAGATTGTTTCTGCTGGGTTAATAAACATAATTTGTATTGATATATATTCTTCTTGGTTTGATATTGGAAGTGAGATAGCAACTATATAAATAGAAATTGATCAAAAAACTTGTTAGTGAAGAGAGAATTCTGAATGCTGCTACCTCAAATTCTCCCTTTGTGCCAACTTCCCGGCCAAATTTTCAAGTCTAAGTGTTTCACTTGAAAAATATATGGCTTTCAAAGCACTTTCATGCCACGACTCTCAGTGGGGTTTTAGAACACATATAAGGGAACCAAAATCCAAAGTAAAACCCTTTGGAACAAGATATAGTACATTCAATTGTTAGGTTTGGATTCAGATAATTTAGTCATGTTTACTTAGGCAACATTTTTTTCCCAAATACTTCTTGCTTCTGGGATCTGAATAAGGCTCTTAGACCCTTGGGCTCAATTTCCCTGTCTGTTATCACACTAATTATTATTTTTTTTAAAGAAACACTTAAAACTGTTAAATGCTAAGTTCTTAGATTTATGGATTCAATAAAAAACAGTGCCTCTTCAATTTTTCAGGGCTTGTGCTGATTTATATGGGCTTTGCTGACACAAAAATTAGATTAAAATTTTTTATTGAATCTTGTCTGAAATGCTTAGACTTGAAGGGAGACTTCAAGAGAGAAAATTCACTTTACTGGATTTGGCTTTGGGAAAACTGAATATAAGCACCAATAAGGTTACTGGTTTATGTCTGGATGTATCTCAGTCCACCCCACCTATCAGGGGACTGGATTTCTTCTCTCATTCATAATTTCACCAGAATTAAGTATTCTACTTCATATTTCAAAGCGGGGCAGCCTGATTACCATCTGTGTAGTCATGGGTTTGAAATTTTCCAGGATCCCAGCAGTTGAACAGAACTCTTTCTGACCAACTCAATGAAAGAATTAACAAGATACTTCTTTAGTGCCTTTGGAAGAACTTGCTTGTCAGAGCTCAAAATTCAAATTTCTGGGTGGCAGCTTCCTGCAGCTCTAATCATAGACTTTTTCTCTTTGGTCCCGATTTTCTTCATTTGAGCTCAGTTTGGTCTCTTAGAAGTCCAGTAGTGTTTTATGCACTCGGATGAACATTGAAACAGGAGGACAATTAAATAGCTGAGAACAATGAACTCAGGGAACTCTGCCTTTCTTCTTTGTTTAAATCCAGGAATTCTTCTAGCCCCTGCTTTCAGAATGATCAAAACCCTTTGGTTTCCACCCCCCAGTTACAGGCTACCAGCAAAGTGTGGAATTGGTTTCATTACCTTGTGAGATTGCTGGTGATGGTGACTCATGCAGGGATGGTTATTTGTTTCCTGTGATTTTCCTGCCATGCAGGTGGTTGGTTATATAAAAAAAATTTTTTAAGAAGTTATTTTCAGATATGTCCTGAAATAATATCACCTCTGTTGGGTTGCTTAAGGTAATAGGAAACTGAAGGATGAGGGATAGGGGACTTGGTCTTGCATCAGTGGTAGTGGAAATGTGCTGAAATGACAATGTTAGAATAGCTACAAACAGAATGCAATGCTATCATTGCTTATAGCCACAAAAATTAAACACTGCATTAAAATAATTATCTATTGGGTGAATTGGTAGACTGTAGTTTTATTAGTATGACTTTGAATATTTTAATAAAGAATTTATTATGAAAATAATGAAGCAGAAATTTTGATACCTACATATTTGCTTTTGCCATGATGCTCCCTATCCCATCCCCAGCTCCAGGAGGAAACACCCCTGGTGTTTCTATTCTCTCATCCAGAAGAGTGAAGACTAGATCTGGGGAAAATTTATTTTTGACAGGTAAATTATACATAGTATTTTTGAGGAGGGCTTCCTGGTGGCTCAGTGATAAAGAATCTGCCTGCCAATGCAGGAGATGTGGGATCAACCTTTGGGTTGAGAAGATCCCCTGGAGAAGGATCTGGCAACCCAGTCTAGTATTCTTGCCTGGGAAATTCCATGGACAGAGGATCCTGGTGGGCTAAAGTCCACGGGGTCACAAAAGAGATGTGACTTAGCAATGAAACAACAACAAATTTTTGAGGTGTAGATTTTAAATGAATCTTAACTATTAAAAGATTGCCAGAACATTTACATATCCATACAACCAGGGCATTTGAAATATTAAAAAATAAATATCCATTCCCACCTGTCAAATACAAAAGCTTTTCATCCTGACACAAGTTAAAAGCCTCATTGTTATTTTCCAAACTTATTTAGTAAACACATGTTAAGCTCAGTTGCCCCTATGAATTTAATCAATACATTCTCCTTTTGAATTGTGATTTCTCAGAACTTAACCAGTGAGGCACTGTAGGAAGGCAAGCTTCCAGATCAAGCTCTTTGGATCCTATTATGCTAAGATCTCTCTCTCTCTCTGCTCAGACTGCAAGCCTAGGCAGCCATCCAGGGTTCTCTATGTGAGGGGCTGAGAGGTCATTGGGAGTTAGGAACAGCTTTCTCCTGGTCACGGTGCTGGCACTCTTCTGAGAACAACAGGGCGCTGAGCCCGGCGGCTGCTGATAGCCGGTCTGCTGCCCTGGAGTTGCTGTTTTTCAAAGCTAATCTTTCTTTCAGTTCATTTTTATACTGAGATTTTATTACCATGTAAAGCTACAAATATCAGAAGAGGTAAAGATTTACTCAGAGAGGATATTACTGAGTTAATCTCATGAGATATCACAACACCCATACTTTTTATTTTTCAGCCGTTATCAACTGGGCTATTTCATATTAATCAAGGAAGATACGATTTTTCTGAACCAACTGATGTTGCTATCAGTTTTTCCTGTGTGTGGTTCTGTCATCTTTTCAATTCTATGGTAGGAGAATTTCTTCAGACTCAGTCAGAATAAGATCTAGAAAAAGGTGACATGATCTATATCCTTAATTTAGAACTGGTTTCTAATGATTGATTATCTGCATCGAAGGCGTAGTTTTTATGTTTTCACTTTAAATACAGCTCAAGCAGCATTTCTAATGCATATCTTTCCCATTAAGCATTTAATGTTATGCTTTTTATTTATCTCTTGAGACAAAAAACCCATTCGTTTATAAAAGAAAATGGATAATTTTTTTGACTGAGTTTGAATGTTGCTGGAATGGGACTAAATTTGGATACGTCCATGGATTTTAAGTGAGGGACAAGGTAGTTGTGCTCATTTAAATAATCATTGGGTCAGATTTCCAGAGAACATCTTACCTATATGAGAAAATTATTTCACTTATAGTAAGAACATGGAAGTGAGCTTTACACTCAGTCAAAGTTTCAAATCTACATTGATGAGCAACAAATAAATTATTCTGCAGACCGAGTTAAGACAAATACTTTGTTTTCACTTTGTCCTTATGATTTTTAAACCAGACTGTGGCATACCATACAAGCTGTATTTAAAGAACAGGAAAGAAGACACCTTTATTGATTTAATCCCTCAATTGATATTCACTAAGTGCTTTCTACATCCCAGGAACTGTGCTAAGCCGGTTGGTTTCAGCTCATCTTGGTTACTGCCTGATGACCATCTGACATCATCCTGACCTCCCTACTCACTGCTATTCTACAACTGCTAGGTCCCAGGCCCTGAAAAATGTCTCTGGGACTAGTTTATTCGTCCTTGTGGTGATCATCTGTGAGATTTTTGTTTGCACTAGTCCTGTGTCATCCCGTTTCTCTTCCTAGAGAACCATCCCTCTGATCCACCCAGGAACCCAAGTGTTATATGTGGAAATGGTACTCTGGCGATGGCTGTGCTCATTCCTCTTGGGAAGAGGATTATCCATCTCTGGTGCAGTTGCTCTGCTGCCACAGGACATAATGGGACCTGTGATTCATCTGAACCTTCCCCACAATGAACAATGGATTCCTGCTAAAACAAACTTTTTTTCTGACACAAGTACTTTACAATTGTTGAATGACACTTTCACTGTTACAAAATGGTCTAAATGAAACGGGACTAGAGATGAAGGGTTACTGTAAGGCACTTAGGGGAAGAATGAAGATATTTTCCCTGAAACAATTTGCTTTTCAAGGCTACCAGAGACCATCTTTGTCTTGAAATGCCTTGAGTAAAAGTGGGCACTAAGTAGGAAAGGATTCCAAGATTTTTCTCTAAATTCCTAATATTTTTGGACCAGTTGGTTGGCAGTGCTCAGAGCAGTGTGAGCTATCTAAGTTGCCAAAATGGATACTTTTTTCTAGAACACAGCAAATATTTGATAATTCTTAGAAATTCTTACAATATTTATTAGATTGAAAAACAAGATTATAACTCAAATTTTAAAAATTTTCAGTTTGGTCTGTGAAAACTGGGGAGACTATAAGATCTCAATTATTTGTATCTGATGATAGTCTGAGATAAGAAAAAACAAACTGAGGATAAATTTTACTCTCTAGTAGGCTAAAGTCTGTGTGTTGGAGAAAATTTTATTAAAACAAAATGATTTCTCATCCCAGAAAGATTCTCTACAACGGTTAGTAGAAAACTTATTCGAATAAGCATTAAACCGTAATATGATCCACATCCCAGGCAATCTGTGAAGAGATAACAAAGACAGGAGGGATCAAGATGGCAGAAGGGGAGGATGTGGGGCTCACCTCCCAACACAAACACATCCAAAGCACACCTACATATGAAACAATTCTCAAGGAAAACTGGAAACTGGCAGAAGAACTCCTATACAACCAAAGCTTTAAGAAAGATTTCCGCATAACCGGATAGGATGGAGAAAAGTCATGGGATTGGGAGGGCTTTGAAAGGAAGGAAAGGTCCATACAGGTCACCTTCACCCTGGGGAGCAAGCAGGTTGAGCTGGGTGTCCCGGTCCTGGAGGCCTCCATGGAGAAGACCAGTCCCTCTGGCTGCTGGGAGACTTGCTGGGACAGGCAGAAGGGCTGGAGAACCTCACCCTCACTTGTGAATAGTGCATGGTACTGGTCTGCCAACCACAGGACAGAGAGCTCTGCACTGATAGCAGCTAGCTCACTGTGCTCCCCAGCCTAAGTGCAGCAAACACTCTGCACCTGCTTATTCCACACCGGAACTTGGCGTGAAATCTAGGAGAGCTGGGTCTGGGGAAAAAAAACTCTTGTCTAGGAACACAGGCAGGTTGGGGGTCTGGGATGTGGTCCAGGTGAAACAGCAGCTGCCAGTGTTAGCACTAGCTCAAACCAACACCACAGGGGAAGCCCAGACTGATGATGGCAGCAGAGCTGCTTGAATTCCTGTGGCCACAAAGGCCCAGCCTGGATACCACGCCGGTCTCACTCACTCCAGCTGTGCAATGCATCTGGGAAGACCACAACAGGGGAAGAGACACAACCTTGTGCCATGTCTGAGCTGAGCCATGAATTCCTACACAGGCGGCACATCAGACCAGTTTGAGTACATGAGCCTCACTTCAGGGCTCCCGTCCTTTGGGGCAAAGAATGCACTCAAGGGAAACAGAGCCTGCTCAAGCTCAACCCTCAGGGCTTCTGCTCCAGCAATTGGAGAGCAGACCCTGCCTCTGATAGGGTGGTGACAGCCCCTGAGCAGAGAGAAGTCCCACCTCTCACTTTGCACAGGTTTTAGATCCCCAAACACCACCCACCCTAACAAGGTGATGGCATTCAGCATACCCTGAGGAAAGATGTGGCTGGTGTCCATATCAAAACAAGCATTCATAAAAATAAAATAAGCCCTCATACCAAAGGCAGTCTACATAGAGACACTGGCACATGAAAACACTCCCTCAAGACCACAATAGATAAGGATTTCTCATATATTCACAGAACAGAGGAAGTTAAGTGAAAAGGCAGAGAAACTATTCCCAATTAAGACAGCCAGGGAAGACAAACTGAAGGACAACACAGATCAGTCTATACTAGACAATGAGCTCAAAATGGAGATTATAAAAATGCTAACTGCGACCTGGTGCACTAAGCGCGGCCGAGAGGAGTTATCCCACATCCGAGGTTAGGGGCGGCAGCTGGGAGGAGCTACCCTGCGGCCGAGGTCAGTGGCGGCTGGGAGGAGACACCCCGCGTCCGAGGTCAGGGGAGGCGGCCAAGAGGAGCTACCCTGCGTCCGAGGTCAGTGGCAGCTGGGAGGAGACAATCTGCGTCCGAGGCCAGGGGCTGCAGCCGGGAGGAGCCACCGGAGGAGCGGTGGCTGCGTGGGAGTAGGAGGGCCTAAAGGAGCTATCCCACGTTGAAGGTCAGGAAGGGCGGTGGTAAGGAGATACCCCTCGTCCATGGTAAGGAGCAGTGGCTGTTCTTTGCTGGAGCAGCCATGAGGAGATACTCTATGCCCAAGGTAAGAGAAACCCAAGTAAGATGGTAAGTGTTGCAAGAGGGCATCAGAAGGCAGACACACTGAAACCATACTCACAGAAGACTAGTCAATCTAATCACACTAGGACCACAACCTTGTTTAACTCAATGAAACTAAGCCATGCCCGCGGGGCTACCCAAGATGGGCGGGTCATGATGGAGAGGTCTGACAGAATGTGGTCCACTGGAGAAGGGAATGGCAAACCCCTTCAGTATTCTTGCCTTGAAAACCCCATGAACAGTATGAAAAGGCAAAATGATAGGACACTGAAAGAGGAACTCCCCAGGTCAGTAGGTGCCCAATATGCTACTGGAGATCAGTGGAGAAATAACTCCAGAAAGAATGAAGGGATGAAGCCAAAGCAAAAACAATACCCAGCTGTGGATGTGACTGGTGATAGAAGCAAGGTCTGATGCTGTAAAGAGCAATATTGCATAGGAACCGGGAATGTCAGGTCCATGAATCAAGGCAAATTGGAAGTGGTCAAACAAGAGATGGCAAGAGTGAATGTCGACATTCTAGGAATCAGTGAACTAAAATGGACTGGAATGGGTGAATTTAACTCAGATGACCATTATATCTACTACTGCAGGTAGGAATCCCTCAGAAGAAATGGAGTAGCCATCATGGTCAACAAGAGTCTGAAATGCAGTACTTGGATGCAATCTCAAAAACAACAGAATAACCTCTGTTCGTCTCCAAGGCAATCCATTCAATATCACAGTTATCCAAGTCTATGCCCCAACCAGTAACACTGACAAGACCTTTTAGAACTAACACCCAAAAAAGATGTCCTTTTCATTATAGGGGACTGGAATGCAAAAGTAGGAAGTCAAGAAACACCTGGAGTAACAGGCAAATTTGGCCTTGGAGTATGGAATAAAGCAGGGCAAAGACTAATAGAGTTTTGCCAAGAAAATGCACTGGTCATAACAAACACCCTTTTCCAACAACACAAGAGAAGACTCTACACATGAGCATTACCAGATGGTCAACACCGAAATCAGATTGATTATATTCTTTGCAGCCAAAGATGGAGAAGCTCTATACAGTCAACAAAAACAAGACTGGGAGCTGACTGTGGCTCAGATCATGAACTCCGTATAGCCAAATTCAGACTTAAATTGAAGAAAGTTGGGAAAACCGCTAGACCATTCAGGTATGACCTAAATCAAATCCCTTATGATTATACAGTAGAAGTGAGAAATAGATTTAAGGGCCTAGATCTGATAGACAGAGTGCCTGATGAACTATGGAATGAGGTTTGTGACATTGTACAGGAGACAGGGATCAAGACCATCCCCATGGAAAAGAAATGCAAAAAAGCAAAATGGCTGTCTGGGGAGGCCTTACAAATAGCTGTGAAAAGGAGAGAGGTGAAAAGCAAAGGAGAAAAGGAAAGATATAAGCGTCTGAATGCAGAGTTCCAAAGAATAGCAAGGAGAGATAAGAAAGCCTTCTTCAGCAATCAATGCAAAAAAGTAGAGGAAAACAACAGAATGGGAAAGACTAGAGATCTCTTCAAGGATATTAGAGATACCAAGGCAACATTTCATGCAAAGATGGGCTTGATGAAGGACAGAAATTGTATGGACCTAACAGAAGCAGAAGGTATTAAGAAGAGGTGGCAAGAATACACAGAAGAACTGTACAAAAAAGATCTTCACGACCCAGATAATCATGATGGTGTGATCACTCACCTAGAACCAGACATCCTGGAATGTGAAGTCAAGTGGGCCTTGGAAAGCATCACTACGAACAAAGCTAGTGGAGGTGATGGAATTCCAGTTGAGCTCTTTCAAATCCTGGAAGACGATGCTGTGAAAGTGCTGCATTCAATATGCCAGCAAATTGGGAAAACTCAGCAGTGGCCACAGGACTGGAATAGGTCAGTTTTTATTCCAATTCCAAAGAATGCTCAAACTACTGCACAATTGCACTCATCTCACATCCTAGTAAAGTAATGCTCAAAATTCTCCTAGCCAGGCTTCAGCAATATGTGAACCGTGAACTTCCTGATGTTCAAGCTGGTTTTAGAAAAGGCAGAGGAACCAGAGATCAAATTGCCAACATCCACTGGATCATGGAAAAAGCAAGAGAGTTCCAGAAAAACATCTATTTCTGCTTTATTGACTATGCCAAAGCCTTTGAATGTGTGGATCACAATAAACTGTGGAAAATTCTGAGAGAGATGGGAATACCAGACCACCTGAGAAACCTGTATGCAGGTCAGGAAGCAACAGTTAGAACTGGACATGGAACAGACTGGTTTCAAATAGGAAAAGGAGTATGTCAAGGCTGTATATTGTCACCCTGCTTATTTAACTTCTATGCAGAGTACATCATGAGAAACCCTGGACTGGAAGAAACAAAAGCTGGAATCAAGATTGTCAGGAGAAATATCAATAACCTTAGATATGCAGATGACACCACCCTTATGGCAGAAAGTGAAGAGGAACTAAAAAGCCTCTTGATGAAAATGAAAGAGGATACCGAAAAAGTTGGCCTAAAGCTCAACATTCAGAAAACGAAGATCATGGCATCTGGTCCCATCACTTCATGGGAAATAGATGGGGAAACAGTGTCAGACTATTTTTTGGGCTCCAAAATCACTGCAGATGGTGACTGCAGCCATGAAATTAAAAGACGCTTACTCCTTGGAACAAAAGTTATGACCAACCTAGATAGCATATTCAAAAACAGAGACTACTTTGCCGACTAAGGTCCATCTAGTCAAGGCTATGGTTTATCCTGTGGTCATGTATGGATGTGAGAGTTGGACTGTGAAGAAAGTTGAGCACTGAAGAATTGATGTTTTTGAACTGTGGTGTTGGAGAACACTCTTGAGAGTCCCTTGGACTGCAAGGAGAGCCAACTAGTCCATTCTGAAGGAGATCAACCCTGAGATTTCTTTGGAAAGAATGATACTAAACTGAAACTCCAGTACTTTGGCCACCTCATGCGAAGAGTTGACTCATTGGAAAAGACTCTGATGCTGGGAGGTATTGGAGGCAGGAGAAGGGGACGACAGAGGATGAGATGGCTGGATGGCATCACTGACTCAATGGACGTGAGCCTGAGTGAACTCCAGGAGTTGGTGATGGACAGGGAGGCCTGGCGTGCTGCGATTCATGGGGTCGCAAAGAGTCGGACACTACTGAGTGACTGAACTGAACTGAATTAAAATTATCGATATAAATGCAGATCAACGTTAACAAGAAACTAGAAAGTATTAAAGATGACCTAATCAAAAATAATTCAATTTCTGAGATAAAAAAGCAATGTGGAAGCAATGAATAGCTGCCTGAACGATGCACAAGAGTGTACAAGTGATTTGAAAGATAGAGTAATGGAGACCACCAAATTAGAATAGCCCTCAGAAAAACAAATTAAAAAACAAAAAAAGAAAGCAACAAATGAGGTCTATGGGAATAAAACATGCCAACTTATATATAATAGGGTTTCCGGAAGGAGAACTGAGAGAGAGAAGAGAATCAAAACAATTTTCATTTTGTTTAAAGAAATTACGGGACGCCGCTGGTGGTACAGTGGATAAGAATCCACCTGCCAATGCAGAGGACATGGGTTCAATCCTTGGTCTGGGAAGATTCCACCTGCTACAGAGCGACTAAGCCAGTGTACCACAACTACTGAGTCTGCAATCTAGATCCGGTGAGCCATAACTACTGAAGGCCAAATGCCCATAACCCATGCACCACAACAAATAGTATAGTCCAGTAGCGCTGCTCTGTGGAACCAGAGAAAGCCTGTGCACAGCAGTGAAGACCCAGCACAAACCAAAAAACAATCATTTAAAAAAAAAAAAAAAAGATTTAAAACAGATATTACGGGTGAGAACTTCCCAAACCTAATAAGGAAACAGATGCAACCCCATGGACTGTAGCCCACCAGGATGCTCTGTCCATGGTATACTCTAGGCAACAATAGTGCAATGGGTTGCCATGCCCTCTTCCAGAGGATCTTTCTGACCCAGGGATGGAACCCACAGCCTGTTGCATTGCAATCAGATTCCTCACTGTCTGAGCCACCTCAGAAAGCACAGGGTTACCCAAACAAAATGAGCTTAGAGCCAAATCAAGACATATCACAGTTAAAATGGCAAAATTTAAAGATAAAGACAGGATTCTAAAGGCAGCAAGAAAAAACAAAGAGTTAGTTACAAGGAAACACTCCATAAGGCTGTTAGCTGATTTCTCTGCAGAATGTTTGAATATATCATGCAACTCCCTTCTGACTTTTAAAGTTCTGAAGGGGAAAAGCCAGGAACCTGGGATAGTCTACCTAGCAAGACCATCATTTGGAATAGAAGGAGAAAGAATTTCTCAAGATAAGCAAAACTGAAAGAATTGAAAACATTAAAATGTATTCTAAAAGAAATGTTGAAGGTTTTTTTTTTTTTTTCTAAATTGAAAGGAAGCAAGAATTTACAGAAAAGGAAAAAATCCCAATATGAAAGGTAAATCTATAGGAAGGATTAAAGATCACTTAAGCAAGTGTAGATTAAAAACCAGAATTGTTAAAGCAACTATAACTAGAGTACCTATTAAAAGGATAGGCAACGAAGATGAAAAATTGGACATCAAAGAACACAAAATGCGGGGGAGGGCAGTAAAAACAATGTGTGTTAGTCGCTCATGTCTGACTCTTTGCAACCCCATGGACTGTAGCTTTCCAGGCTCCTCTAACCATGGGATTTCCCAGGCAAGAAAACTGGAGTGGATTGCTATTTCCTTTTCCAGAGGATCTTCCCAAATCAGGGATCAAACCCAGGTCTCCTGCATTGCAGATTCTTTACCATCTGAACCACCAGGGAAGCCCCATATAGATCTTCTCGAACGTGTTTGAACCTAAATGATTATCGGTTTAAAGCAAGTTGAAGTAGTTATGGCTCAACATGCATGAATACCAGGGTAACCACAAATAAAAAGCCTACAATAGATTCATAAAAACCCAAAATGAAAGGAACTCAAGCATACTACAGAAGAAAATCAAACTACAGCATAAAAACAAAAACAAAGATCTGCAAAACTAGAAAACAAAAGTAAAATGGCAAGAAGTACAAACCTATCAACAATTATTTTCAGTGTTAATGGATTAAATGCTCTGATCAAAGGCAGAGTGGTCAATAATTTTTTAAAAAAAAGAACCTTCAATATGATGCCTACAAGAGATTCACTTCAGGGAAAGACGCGGAGACTGAAAGTGAGGAAATGGAAAAGATCTCAGGCAAATGGAAATGACAATGAAGCAGCGGGTAGCAATACTCACACCAGACAAAACAGAAGTCGAAGCAAATGCTATCACAAAAGACAAAGAAGGTGTTATATGATGAAGGGATCAATATAAGAAGAGGATATTATACTCATTAACATACATGCCAAACAAAAATATACAGCGGAAATAAAAAGTCTTTTCAGCAAGAGGTGCTGGGAAAGTTGGACAGGTGCATGTAAATAAATGAAGTTAGAATACATCCTCACACCAAACACAAAAATAAACTCAAAAATGGCTTAAGATGTAAACATAAGACATGGCACCATAAAATTCCTAGAAGATATCATAGGCAAAACAATCTCTAACATAAATCATACCAATGTTTCTTAGGTCAGTCCCCCAAGGCAATAGAAATAAAAATAAAACAAAAGGACCTAAGCAAACTTAGGAGCTTTTGCACAGGAAAGAAAATCACAAACGAAAAGACAACCTACAGAATAGGAGAAAGCAAGTGCAAACGCTGTGACTGACAAGGACAATTTCCAAAATATATGAACAGCTCACACAACTCAATAACAATCATAAAAAAAGAAGAAGAAAGATACACAAAAGATCTAAATAGAAATTTCTTCAAAGACGACATACAGATGGCCATGAGGCACGTTAAAAGATCAAAACCACAATGAGGTATCACTTCACAACTGTCAGGATGGCTATCATCAAAAAGTCCACAACTGGAGAGGGTGTGAAGAAGAGGGAATTTTTGTACACTGTGGGAATGTAAATTGGTGTAGCCACTATGGAAAGTTGGTGGGAATGTGCATAATGGTGCAGCATGGAGTTTCCTTTAAAAAATAAAACTGAAAATAGAACTATTATAAGATCCAGCAACGCCACTTCTGGGTATATATCCAGAAAAAATAAGCACACTAAATCAAAAAGATACATGCACTCCAGTGTTCATAACAGCACTATTTACAATAGCCAGGACGTGGAAGCAACCCAAGTGCCTGAAAACAGATGACTAGCTTAAGAAGATGTGGTACATACATACAATGGAATATTAGTCAAGCTAGTTAGTGTTAGTCACTCAGTTATGTCTGACTTCTTGCAATTCCACAGACTGTAGCCCGCCAGGCTCCTCTGTCTGTGGATTTCTTCAGGCAAGAATATTGGAGTCGGTAGCCATTCCCTTTTCCAGGGTTTTCCTTGACCCAGGGATCAAACCCAGGTCTCTTGCATTGCAGGCAGATTCTTTACTGTCTGAGCAACCAGGGAAGCCCCACAACGTAATATTATTCAACCATAAAAAAGAATGACATATTGCTATTTGTATCATCATGGGTAAGGTTAGAGAATATTATACTTAGTGAAATAAGTCAGACAGAGAAAGACAAATACTGTATAATATCACTCATATGTGAAGTCTTTAAAAACAACATGAATGTATACACAAAACAGAAAGAGACTCATAGATGCACAAAATAAATTTATGGTTACCAAACTGGAAAGGAGGGGGGGCGACGATCAATTACGAGTACGGGATTAACAGATACAAAATACTATTCATAAGACAGATAAGCAATAAGGATTTGCTGTATAGCAGAGAGAATTATACCCAGTATTTCTAACAACCTAAAACAGAACATGGGCTTCCCAGGTGGTGCTAGTGGTAAAGAACCCACCTGCAAGGCAGGAGACATTAGAGATGGGGTTTCGATCCCTGGGTCAGAAGACTCCCCTGGAGGAGGACACAACAAACAGTATTCTTGCCTGGAGAATCCCATGGACAGAGGAGCCTGGCATGCTACAGTCCATCGGGTCATAGAGTAGGACACAACTGAAGTGACTTAGCATGCACACACATAACAATATAATCTGCAAAAAAAAAGAAAAAAATGATTTGCTATGCTGTACACATGAAAGTACACATGAGCACCTTCCCTGGTGGCTTAGATGGTAAAGCGTCTGCCTACAATGCGGGAGACCTGGGTTCAATCCCTGGGTCAGGAAGACCCCCTGGAGAAGGAAATGGCAACCCACTCCAGTACTCTTGCCTGGAAAATTCCATGGACAGAAGAGCCTGGTAGGCTACAGTCCATGGGGTTGCGAAGAGTCAGACACGACTGAGCAACTTCACTTCACTTCACACATGAAAGTAACACGATATTGTAAATCAACTATGTGTGAAAATCACTCAGTCATATCTGATTCTTTGTGACCACATGGATGATACAGTCCATGCAATTCTCTAGCCCAGAATACTGGAGTGGGTAGACTTTCCCTACTCCAGGGGATCTTCCTAATGCAGAGATCGAACCCAGGTCTCCCTCATTACAGGCAGATTCTTTACCAGCTGAGCCACAAGGGAAGCCCATACTTCAATTTAAAAAAATATTTCAAAGGAGAAAGAAATCTCATCCCTTTACACAGCCAAGCAGATTAATCCATTATGTACATGTTTCAAGATGAATAACAAGTAAGTAAAGGACTCATTTGTCACAAACAGTTCATCCTAACTTTACCTGGTAACTGGGGAGACCATATGTATTAGCTAATTGGATTTATCTAGAGAAAAAGCAAACCTCATATCTTTATAACGGAAGGCAGTTTTGCAACTTAGAGCAAAGTGTCCACTGAGTTTAGGCTCCTATCTTGCCACAGATTCTGGAAGCTAGGGGTACTGTCTCTCCTGATGTTTGCATTTCAAAGAGTTGGTTCTCCAGTTTCTTCAGAAAGACATGCCTAGGTCAGAAAAGTGACAAGAGGCCAGCTGACAAAAACCTATCTAGTCTTAAAAATGATTTATATGTATTTCAAAGAGATAAGAAAGCAAATGCTCTGTGAAAAGGGAAGAGATCAAAGTCTCTTCCCCCATTTTCAACAGGGAGAATTAAGCCTCTTATTTTAAATTTATATTTGTTCTTACATGTGCAACTCTGTGGGAAAAAATCATTATTTGGTTTCACAATTGTCTGCTAATAAGATCTGTAATGTAAATGTTTACCTCTGGGTATTGAGACCATGTGCAATATTTATAACTTTAACTCTGATAAATGTATCCTATGAGCTGAGTTCCTGAGAAATTTGAGATTGCTCGCTTCTGCAGCCATCTTCCTCCCCCATGCTCCAAAAGAATGGAATTTAAGAGATCAGGAATCTGGCTTATGTAATTTTGCATGTGCCATGACCTGTGGCCACAATTCAGTGGCATGTCCAAATTCTGAGCTCCTTAGTTAATTTATATAGAGTTAATAATTCCTCCCCGGCCTTCCTCTTAATTCAGTTCCTATTGATACAGATATTTTTACTATGTCCACACAATTCCCTTCTTACTCCTATTTACAACAATGGCTCTTAACACTGAGTAGATATTACACTCATCAACGGACCATTTATAAAATAACAATGTCCAAGAACTCATGTCTTTCAGAGATTTCAATTCAGTTGACTTGTTATAGGGTCCAGGCGTCAATATTTTAGATATGTGCTGTGCAGTTTGAGTTTAGAACAATTGATCCAGAACAAATGCTTGGTCCAATAAGCCATTCACCAAAAATACTAATTACCCTCTCTCTGTAAGATGGTCCCTTGCTCATCCATTTAGAATGGTGGAGACTTCCACTTCACTGGCTCTTTTTAAACGGAGGAACATCTTTTGCAGGAAACCACATTATCACGACCACCATCATTTCCACCACCAATAATTGTAAGCCACCTATGTGAATTCTTAGTACCATGCACATTCTGGCATGCAACAACATCTAATAAATCTTTATCCAATGGATGAGGAATGCCTAGTGTCTTGCTGTATCTCACTGTTTGCTAAACTCAGGGTAGGCAAGGCGTGAGCTGAAAAGCTGGAAGATAACTGAAGGGGTTGTAGGAACTACAGACATGTTTATTCTCTACCTGCTGGTGTGGCTGCTGCAGCAGCAGCAGACATGCTGTATTTTCTTATGGTTAACCCAATATAACACAGCCTCAGCAGCTTTTCAGGTGGAGCTTACATTCGTTTACACAACAAAAGTGGCCCAATGCAAAGCGGGTACATCCTGAGGCACATGCACAGTGCTATAAGTGATCTCACCTGTTATATAACCATGTATTTACAAAACATGGGGCAAGAGCGAGAGGCTGCGGGGTGAGCGAGTCTGACCACCGCCATCTTGGCTAATTTGCTCTTTCCCTACAGCTACTTATTAATTAGTATGTGAGGCTCAAAGAGAACTTGGAGCCCTTGTATGTAAATAAGGTCTCTTCTAAAATTCCAACTCCAGGGGTGTAGGATCATAGTAAAATTCAAGTACATGATTATTTTCTGATAAGAATAATTAAGGTGTGATCATAGTAAGATGTTAAGCTTTAAAATGGGGATGAGAACTCAAAGCCAGAGAAATGTGAATGGTAATTAATTCCTGGATTTTTAACCGCTTCAGTTGTAAGATATCTATAAAGTATTCTGCTATAGACTATTTCTCCATTGAGAAAAAATAACACCCAGAAACTTTGAAGAAATATCACTATTTCTCTTCTTGGGTAGGAGGGTAGTAGAGAAAAAAATAATTAAAGGAGGAAAACTGGGCAAAGATAATGTTTTTAGGGTTGAGGAGAAGAAAGGAAAAGCGTCGGACGACAGGAGGAAATTGACTGAGTGGGCCTTTCTCAATCAAGACAAGGAGAGTTACAAAAGGAGTAGTTTCTTTTCACACAAGCATAATATTTTACTAGCCTAAAAGACAACTAACAGTAATTTTGGAAAGCTTCCTGTCTTCTTTAACATGTATCTTGTACCTTTGGTAAATGTGTTTCTCCCCCTCTATAGCCCTACATGGTCTTCAGTGGACAAGAATATGTATAAAGTATAATACACACACTCACACATGCCTGGAGGGCAACTATTTAACCAGGAGTTCACCTAAGTTTAGCAAACATTCCCCCAAATGTCCTACATTCAGAAAACAGCTCCTGGCCAGGTAAACCTGAAAAGCTGTGTGCTAAAACCCCTTGCATATTAACATATGAAAGGCCCGAGAAAACTGAAATCAAGAAATCTGTTGAACTTTAACCCCAGAGTTCTCCAAAGTTAGGAAAGCAAGGGAACTCTTTCCAATAACTTCCCCGCAGAGCTAGACATCTGTATTACATCCTGTGAAGGGTGCTGTGTTAAGTCATTTTACGTGGGTTGCATTTTCTATCTTGTTACTTTAGTTCTGTTACTGTGGGCCTTTATTCATTTGTATTACCAAAGACCTAAGAAAGTTTTGGAAACTAGGTGATAAAAAGAGGAAAGTGAAGTGAGAGAGATTCAGAACCAAGACGGTGTTAGATTGGAAACGGAACCAAGCTGTCAAAGGCTTTTCATATGAATACGCAATTTAGGGAAAAGAATAAGGGAATAGGCTGTCTGGATTCCTGTGTGTGATTTTAGGATTTCTACTAGATGCAGTCTTGGAGAAGGAAATGGCAACCCACTCCAGTACTTTTGCCTGGAAAATTCCATGGATGGAGGAGCCTGGTGGACTGCAGTCTATGGGGTTGCGAAGAGAAGGACACGACCAAGCAACTGACACACACATACCAGATGCAGTCTCGTCTTTAGATGATACAGTCTATTCAAAAGAACTGGGATGAACTGAGCTTGAGATTAAAAAAAAAAAAAGTTAAAATAGAGGAAGAAAAGAATCATTCTTTATGACAGTTTCAGAAAAATTGCTCTTATTCCTCTCTTGAACATGGTTATGATCCACATTTCATTAAAAAAGAAATCCTGTTCAGTAATACTGTTGTTCAATCTCTCTGCTACCTCATTACCAGCTATAAAATTTAGCATAACCCAAATTCAACTAACTAGATTCCTCTGGCTACAACTAAAGAGCCTTTCTTCATTATTCCACACTTAGAAAAATAAATGTCAACAAAAGAAGCTAATAGGAAGGATTTATGAGATGTGCAATAATTCCAGCAGCATGACTTTGATTTCCAAAATGCTCTCACATTGAGCATCTAATTTGGTACAGACTAGGCAACTATAATTATTTTAGCTTCCAGATGATGACAGTTAAATGATTTGCCCAAGATCACACTGCTAGGAGAGCCTGAACTTTGGCTCATTTCTTCCGACTCTGAATCTATTTCCATCCCAATACATTTAACAGCTTACTAGCCCTTTGATTTCACAAATAACTCACACTTAAAGTTCACAGAAAAATGATTAGTTAAAAGCTAACAATTATTGAGAAGTTACTATGTTGTGGGCCCCGTTTTGAGACTTAACATAAACTATCTTATTTCATGTTCACAAAATTCCTACAGAGAAAACAGTATTGCTATCTTCTTTTTACCAGTGAGGAACCAAGGTTTGGAGAAGTTAATGGGCCTGGAATATAGACTCAGGTCTTTGACACACTGGAGCTCACTCATGTGCCAAAGCTGTTTGTTTTAGTTTTCTATTGCTATTGGAACAAAATATCACAGACTCAGTAGTTTGAAGCAACACAAAGTTTTATCTTACCGTTGTTTTAGAAGTAAGAAGTTCAAAAGGAACCTCACTGGGCTAAAATGAAGGTGTCGGTGGGGTCGCATTCCTGCTGGAGGCTCTTGGGGAGAACGGACTTCTTTGCCTTCTTCAGCTTTGAGAATCTGGTTAGGTCACGTTTGTTGGCTCCTAGCATCTTCCCCATTTTAAAAGCCTGCAACGTTCTCTACTGCGCCTTGCCAGCTTTCACTAAGAAGGCTTGTAATTACTTTGAGTACACCTGGGTAATTGAGAAGACTCTCTCTAAAGGTCTGCTGAGTAACAATATTAATTCCACGTGCAACTTTCCCTTCACTTTGTAACAATATTTTCAAGACTTGGACATCTTTGGAGAAGGTTACTCTGCCAACCACCCTGTTCTGTTTTCACAGAAAGAAAGATTCAGTGCGGTTTGGAATGCAGTAATACATTTATTCACTCTTGCCTGGAAAATCCTATGGACAGAGGAGCCTGGTGGGCTGCAGTCCATGGAGTCGCTAAGAGTCAGGCACGACTGAGCGACTTCACTTTCACTTTTCACTTTCATGCATTGGAGAAGGAAATGGCAACCCACTCCAGTGTTCTTGCCTGGAGAATCCCAGGGACAGAGGAGCCTGGTGGGCTGCCATCTATGGGGTCGCACAG
Source organism: Capricornis sumatraensis (assembly GCF_032405125.1). Lineage (NCBI taxonomy): Eukaryota > Metazoa > Chordata > Mammalia > Artiodactyla > Bovidae > Capricornis > Capricornis sumatraensis. The sequence continues at coordinate 147,576,677 of NC_091070.1, read as the reverse complement.
AGTCAGCCACTACTGAAGCAACTTAGCAGCAGCAGCAATACATTTATTCAGGTAGAAAATGCCACCAGGAGGTGTTTAAAAGACTTTCAAAAATAAATATGTAAACAAAAATAACTTGATTAATAATGAAGAACTTTGAAAATATGAGTTTTTAATAAAACAACTGGATTTGCATAATACTGTGTACTTTGCGGCATGCTTCCACACACATCTGATGCCTATAGATCACCTATGAGGTAAATAGGTAAGATGTTAATTAACCCTCTTTCCATCCTACTTTTTTGCCTTCTTTTTCCTTTTATCCTGTCTTTTTAACAATTTTTTTCACCCCAAAATAAATTATACTGTGTAGGCCTAGGCTAGTATCCTAAAATAAATGCATTAAAAATGTCCACAGCTTTCTATTATTTTTTAGCTTAGTCTTCAAGGAACTCTGTGGGAGGACTCTGAATATTATTTGCAGATGGCAGGCCTTGAAACTGGTTTATCTCATCAATAAAAGGAAAAGGAATCAAGGAGACATTGTTAGCAGAAGTAAGAGTGAAGTTGGTAAAAGAAAGGCATTTATTCTTTGAGAAATCATATGAAACACTTACCATATGCCAGGCACTGTTCGAGGCTCTAGGCAAACAGTAATGAATCAAATAGCCAAGAAGCCTTGTTTAGGGGGCATAGACATCAATTTCTAGGAGATACGTAGTGAACAACTTAACAAGTCTGTATATAATAGTTAGCAGTGGAAAGTGCTGAAAAGTCTGATAAGAGTCAATCAGAGTGGTAGTTGCTATCTTCTATGGGGTGGCAAAAGAAGACCTCCCTGATTAGTTACTGTTAAGAACAGAGACTGAAAGGAAGTAATAACAAGAGACAGAACCATGTGAATATATGACTACTAGTGTTTCTGAAAGAGGGAACAGCAAGTCCGAAGGCCTTGAGGTAGGAATATTCTTGACATATTGAAAGAAGAGCAATTTTTTTTCTCAGCATTATTAAGGTACAGTATGAAAAGGCAAAAAGATAGGACACTGAAAGATGAACTCCCAGGTCAGTAGGTGCCCAGTATGCTATTGGAGATCAGTGGAGAAATAAGTCCAGAAAGAATGAAGGGGTGGAGGCAAAGCAAAAACAACACCAAGTTGTGGATGGAACTGGTGATAGAAGCAAGGTTTGATGCTATAAGAGCAATATTGCATAGGAACCTGGAATGTTAGGTCCATGAATCAAGGCAAATTGGAAGTGGTCAAACAAGAGATGGCAAGATCAACATTCTAGGACTCAGCAAACTAAAATGGACTGGAATGGGTGAATTTAACTCAGATGACCATTATATCTACTACTGTGGGCAGGAATCCCTTAGAAAAAATGGAGTAGCCATTATAGTCAACAAAAGAGTCCGAAATGCAGTACTTGGATGCAATCTCAAAAACGACAGAATGATCTCTGTTCGTTTCCAAGGCAAACCATTCAATATCATGGTAATCCAAGTCTATGCCCCAACCAGTAACACTGAAGAAGCTGAAGTTGAACAGTTCTATGAAGACCTACAGGACCTTCTAGAACTAACACCCAAAAAAGTTGTCCTTTTCAATATAGCAGATTGGAATGCAAAAGTAGGAAGTCAAGAAACACCTGGAGTAACAGGCTAATTTGGCCTTGGAGTATGGAATGAAGCAGGGCAAAGGCTCTATTAGACTCTATTAGAGTTCTGCCAACAGAGTGTGGTCATAGCAAACACACTCTTCCAACAACACAAGAGAAGACTTTACATGGACATCACCAGATGGTTGACACCGAAATAAGATTGATTATATTCTTTGCAGCCAAAGATGGAGAAGCTCTATAGAGTCAGGAAAAACAAGACCAGGAGCTGACTGTGGCTCAGATCATGAACTCCTTATTGCCAAATTCAGACTGAAATTGAAGAAAGTGGAAAAAACCACTAGACCATTCAGGTATGACCTAAATCAAATCCCTTATGACTATACAGTGGAAGTGAGAAATAGATTTAAGGGACGAAATCTGACAGACAGTGTGCTTGATGAACTATGGATGGAGGTTCATGACATTGTACAGGAGACAAGAATCAAGACCATCCCCAAGAAAAAAAAATGCAAAAAGCAAAATGGTTGTCTGAGGAGGCCTTAAAATAGCTGTGAAAAGGAGGGAAGCGAAAAGCAAAGGAGAAAAGGAAAGATATACCCACTCGAATGCAGAGTTCCAAAGAATAGCAAGGAAGAGATAAGAAAGCCTTTCTCAGTGATCATTGCAAAGAAATAGAGGAAAACAATAGAATGGGAAAGACTAGAGATCTCTTCAACAAAATTAGAGATACCAAGGGAATATTTCATGCAAAGATGGGCTCGACAAAGGACAGAAATGATAGGAGTCTAACAGAAGAAGAAGATATTAAGAAGAGGTGGCAAGAATACACAGAAGAACTGTACAAAAAAGAGCTTCATGACCCATATAATCACGATGGTGTGATCACTCACCTAGAGCCAGACATCCTGGAATGTGAAGTCAAGTGGGCCTTAGGAAGCATCACTACGAACAAAGCTAGCGGAGGTGATGAAATTCCAGTTGAGCTCTTTCAAATCCTGAAAGATGATGCTGTGAAAGTGCTGCACTCATTATGCCAGGAAATTGGGAAACCTCAGCAGTGGCCACAGGACTGGAAAAGGTCAGTTTTCATTCCAATCCCAAAGAAAGGCAATGCCAAAGAATGCTCAAACTACTGCACAATTGCACTTATCTCACACGCTAGTAAAGTGATGCTCAAAATTCTCCAAGCCAGGCTTCAGCAATAGGTGACCCGTGAATGTCCAGATGTTCAAGCTGGATTTTGAAAAGGCAGAGGAACCAGAGATAAATTGCTAACATCTGCTGGATCATTGAAAAAGCAAGAGAGTTCCAGGAAAACATCTATTTCTGCTTTACTGATTACACCAGAGTCTTTGACTGTGTGCATCACAATAAACTGTGGAAAATTCTGAAAGAGATGGAAATACCAGACCACCTGACCTACCTCTTGAGAAAGCTGTATGCAGGTCAGGAAGCAACAGTTAGAACTGGACGTGGAACAACAGACTGTTTCCATATAGGAAAAGGAGTATGTCAAGGCTGTTTATTGTCACCCTGCTTATTTAACTTATATGCAAAGTACATCATGAGAAATGCTGGGCTGGAGGAAGCACAAGCTGGAATCAAGATTGCCAGGAGAAATATCAATAATCTCAGATATGCAAATGACACCATCCTTATGGCAGAAAGTGAAGAGAAACTAAATAGCCTCTTGATGAAAGTGAAAGAGGAGAGTGAAAAAGTTGGCTTAAAGCTCAACATTCAGAAAACGAAGATCATGGCATCTGGTCCCATCACTTCATGGCAAATAGATGGGGAAACAGTGGAAACAGTGGCTGGCTTTATTTTTGGGGGCTCCAAAATCACTGCAGATGGTGACTGCAGCCATGAAATTAAAAGACACTTATTCCTTGGAAGGAAAGTTACGACCAATCTAGAAAGCATATTGAAAAGCAGAGACATTACTTTGTCAACAAAGGTCCATCTAGTCAAGGCTATGGTTTTCCCAGTGGTCTTGTGTGGATGTGAGAGTTGGACTATAAAGAAAGCTGAGTGCAGAAGAACTGATGCTTTTAAACTGTGGTGTTGGAGAAGACTCTTGAGAGTCCCTTGGACTGCAAGGAGAGCCAACCAGTCCATCCTTAAGGAGATCAGTCCTGGGTGTTCTTTGGAAGGACTGATGGTGAAGCTGAAACTCCAGTACTTTGGCCACCTGATGAGAAGAGCTGACTCATTTGAAAAGACCCTGATGCTGGGAAAGTTTGAGGGCAGGAGGAGAAGGGGATGACAAAGGATAAGATGGTTGGATGGCAACACCGATTCAATGGACATGGGTTTGGGTGGACTCCAGGAGTTGGTGATGGACAGGGAGGCCTGGTGTGCTGTGGTTCATGGGGTCGCAAAGAGTCAAACACCACTGAGCAACTGAACTGAACTGATTAAGGTAGAATTGACATACTGTTGTGTAAGTTTATAGTTTCTGATGTGTTGATTTTACAAACATATATAGCAAAGTGTTTATCACCATAACATTAACGAATACCTACATCCATCACACCATTACAATTTTTATGTCTTCTGTTGAGAACATCATTTTGGTGAGAACAATCACTCTTAGCACTTTCAAATGCAAAAGACATCTTAACCATAATTATCATGCTGTACATTAGATCCCAAGAGCTTGTTCATTTTCTAACTGGATGTTTGTACCTTTAACCAACATCTCCCCATTTTGCCTACATTCCAACCCCTGGTAATCACCACTCTATTCTGTTTTTATGAGTTTGTTTTTGGATTCCATATGTAAGTGATATCATACAATACTTGCCTTTTTTTAAGTGATGCTAGGCATTGCAGCAGCCCCCCTGTGCTTTTTATTTTTAACTAGTATTTGTCTTATTTGTCTGAATTTTCATTTAGCATAATGCCATGTTGTCACAAATGGCAGGATGTCCTTATTTCTCATAGCTGAATAATATTCCATATATCACATCTTTTTCCATTTCTCCACTGATGGACCCTTTGATTGTTTCCGTGTCTTGGTTATTATGAATAATGCCACAGTAAATATGAGAATACAGATATCTCTTTTATTTCCTATGTTCACTTCCTATGTTTATACACTCAGTATTAGAATTGTTGGAAAAAATTATTCTAAGTGACGCAGAAGGAGAAAACTAGACAGAAATAGGAAGTGAGTTCAAAGAAGTAGTAGGGACAAGACTTTAGCTAATATTTGAGAAATTTGGTTTCATTCTGAGTGAGATGAAAACCCACTGGGTTTTTGGAACAGAGAGGTGAGATCTGATTTTAGTTCTGAAAAGATTAGTCTGGCTGCTGAGGGTGAGGAAAAGAATGAGGGGAAGAGAGACCAGTTAGAGGCCATGAAAATCAGCCTATTGAGGGAAGACGGTAGCACCTAAGATGAAGAAGGGGCCAGACTGTGAATTTATTTTGATGGCAAATCTGTAAAGATTGCTGATGAAGGGAATGTGTGGTATGAGGGGAAGGGAGGAGGCAAAGATAAAACCAAGGAGTTTAACTGAGCAACCGAAAGACTAGAGTTGATATTTAGCGCTTGGATGAATGGCTCCAGGGAGAGAACAAGTTTGGAGAAGAAAATGAGGATTGTGGCTTTGGACCTGTTAAGATTGAATTTCCCATTGGAAAGAACAGCTTTGAAGATGAAAGTGAGGATTGTGGCTTTGGACATATTAAGATTGAATTTCCTATTGGATAATCAAGTAGCAATGTCAAATAGGCAGTTGGATATGTAAGTTTGGACTTTCAAACTGGATATAAAATTTGCGAGTCATCTTAAGTCTTTCCTAGTGTGTCTCAATATTTAGCAGTTGGAGAAAAGAGGTGGAAATTAGCAAAATAAGCTGAGAAAGAGCCAGTGAGATAGGTAGAGAATCAAAATAGAGTAATAACCTTAAAGTGAAGAAAGTGTTTCCAGAAGGAGACTAAAAATGCAACTGTGTGCTCAGTTGCTTCAGTCGTGTCTGACTCTTTGAGAAACCATAGACCAAAGATAGGCCACTAGGCTCCTCTGTCCATGGGATTCTCCAGGCAAGAATACTGGAGTGGGCTGCCAAGCCTTCCTCCAAGGGATCTTCCCATCCAGGGACTGAACCCACATCTCCTGCGTCTCCTGCATTGCAGGCGGATTCTTTACCACTGAGCCACCAGGGAAGCCCCCAAAATGTATCTAGTGTGGGGAAAAACATAAAATTGAAAACTGTCTGTTGGATGTAACAATGTAGAGGGGACTTTGATAACCTTGGCAGGAGTTTTTACAGTGACATAGTAAAGATGAAACTGATTGGAGTGAGCTCCAGAATGGCAGGGTGAAAAGAAAGCAGACACAGCAAGCATAGACACCCTTTAAGCATGGCATCTGTGAAGAGGAGTGGTAAAACTGAATAGTAGTGGAGGCAATCATGAGTCAGGGTTGTTTTCTTAAAATATTTTTCTATTTTTGAAATGCTATTTTTTATTGATATATATTTGATATATAACATTATGTAAATTTAAGGTGTACAAGGGAAGATTTATAAAAAATGGTAGAAATTATAGTATATTTGTAGGCTGATGGGAATGAACTAGGGTTTCCCGGGTGGCTCAGCTGGTAAAGAATCCTCCTGCAAGGCAGGAGACCCTGCGTTCCTGTATTGATAAGTTCTCCTGGAGAAGGATAGGCTACCCACTCCAGTATTCTTGCCTGAAGAATCCCCATGGACAGAGGAGACTGGTGGGCTACCGTTCATGGGATCACAAAGACCAGACACGACTGAGAGACTAAGCACAGCGCAGCATAGTACAGGAATGAACCAATAGGACAAACTGATGCTGCAGGAGTCAGGACAATTGCTAAAATAAGTGGGTAAGTGCTTCCACTGTGGCTCAGCTGATAAAGAATCTGCCTGCAATGTGGAACCCTGGGTTCAATCCCTGGGTTGGGAAGACCCCCTGGAGAAGGGAAAGGCTGCCCACTCCAATAGTCTGGCCTGGAGAATCCCATTGACTGTACAGACCCTGGGGTCAAAAAGAGTTGGACATGATTGAGCAGCTTTTACTTTCACTTTCAAGAGGACGAAAGAATGAAGCTTAGGGAAGCGCTGTCCTCGCAGAGAATCAAAAAAAGTGACAAGAGGGAAGGTGGAGGATGCAGGACCAGATACAGATAGATTGGCAGGTTGGTACTTCTGAGACCTAGAGTCTCAGAGAAGTGAGATGCAAGGTCACCAGAAGACAGTGAAAAGAGGGGAGAAAATGTGAAGAGTTTGAGGAAAGAGAAGCAGTCACCTAGGAGAGTAAGGGTGTAAGTATTCTAGGGAGACATGGCAGAAGGCTGGTGGTGAATTTCAGCATGGTTCTGTGTTTTTCTCTAACTCCCCCAGGGGTAGGTGACTGAACCTTAATTACAATCCTTGGAGCTGTAGTACTTTTAAAATTTGTAAAGGCATTGTTTCTTTCTGGATCATAATAAAGTATTATGGGCTTCCCAGGTGGCTCAGTGGTAAAGAATTTGCCTGCCAATACAGGAGATGAGGGTTCGATCCCTGGGTCAGGAAGATCCCCTGGAGAAGGAAATGGCAACCCACTCCAGTATTTTTGCCTGGAAAAATTCCATGAACAGAAGATCCTGGTAGGCTACAGTCCATGGGATTGCAAAAAAAGAGACGTGACAGGAAGCTGGTGGTGAATTTCAGCATGGTTCTGTATTTTTCTCTAGTTCCCGCAGGGACACGAGATTGAACCTCTATTACAATTGTTGGAGGTAGTTTTTTTTTTTTTTAATTTGTAAAGATATTATCTGGATCATAATAAAGTGTTATGGATGAAGCCTTTAATGTGGTCCACCCTCTGGGAACATTTGCATTTTCAATAGTAGGAGAAACCATTATCCAATACCTGATGACTGAACAGTGGAATTTCCATAATAAGGTTGGTGAGGAAATGTTACTGAAGAATGAGTGTGATTGCTGTTCCTCAAATAACAGTATATTGTTATCAATGGATGCATGAATCTGGACCTTTATAAATAAGCAGTTGTGATTTTAGATATTTACTTTTGACAGATGCTATTCCCTAATGTCAGAGTGAGCGTGCCACTTAGCTCCAGAACAACAACAACAACAACAAAAAGAATAGAAGCAAGGAAGGATTTAAGGGGATAGCATGGTTGTAAATCTTCTTTGTTTTGCTGTCCTGTGGTTGTCTTTTAAAGCTGTGATTCATTTCCAAAGTGAATAAAAAGTATCACAAAGATTCCCAGTATTTTCTTTTTGTAGCCCTTTGGCCCATTATTGCAATGCTAAACTCAGACATCTTTGGGAAATGAGCACACCGCGGTGTCCTCATACCACAAGATGCTAACTCTAGTCACCCCTTCTATTTAATAAAGACAAAGGAGATGTCTCTTTCTCTTAAGTGGCAGAGCTAACCTTATAATCTGTCATAGCTCTGCCAAAGCAAGAAAATTCTGAGAAAACTTCTGACACATTTTTCTAGACTCCTGGAAAAACAGTATATAAAGAACCAAGAGAGCCTGACATGAAATGAAGACAGCTTACTGTTCTGTCTTTTTCCTTAATTGGAAATGCTGTTTTATAAGAAGCTCTGTTTTATTTTCATGTACTTTAGAGAAGATCAGGAGAGTCTGATTAAACTAGAAAGATCTTCACTGGTGCTCTAACACTGCTGCTTTATTTTGGGGCTCATGGTGTGATTCAAAGAGAGACGGATGCAATTTATTGGTTTTTCATCTCTAAGGGTCCTTATCTAGCCTATTACTAATTCATCCATATACCCCATTAAACACTTATAAGTATATACAGGGTACTTACAATGCTTCATACTAGGTTCTGAGAGTATTGAGATTAGTCAGTGATGGTCCTTGATCTCCTGTAGCACATAATCTAATCTTCTGACATAGCCATCAGTGTTGGATTGAATTGTGTTCCACTAAAATTCATGTCCACCTCAGGATGTGGTTTACCAAACCTCAGAGTGTGATTATATTTGGAAATATGGTGTTTGAAAATATAATTATGTTAAGATAAGATCACATTGTGTCATCCTTATAGGAGAAAGGTTATTTGAACACAGACACACGTGGAGAAGTAAGCCATGTGAAGAAGAAGGCATAGGTTAGAGTTTTGGTTCCCCAAGGATGGCTGTCATCAGAAGCTAGAAGGAGGCAAGGAAGGATAATATTCTAGAGCCTTCAAAGAGAAGGTGGCTCTGCCCACACCTTGATTTAAGAGTTCTAGCCTCCTGAACTCTGAGACAATGAATTTCTGATGTTTTAAACCACCTAGTTTGTAGTTTGTTAATGTCAGTCCTTGCAAACTGATACAGATACTCACCCATTTTGATGTATATTCACTGCCTTCAAATAATTCTCTTCTCTCACTTTTTCTTTTGTAAAATCATTCCCTTTAAATGGAGAAAACTTTCAAACAAGTGGTCTAATACAGTTGATTTGTGATATCCTGTGTCAATCCATATTCTTTTTTTATACCCATCAAGTATTTTTGTCTTCATGTAGGGTAGATGTTTTCTTTTAAAAGTACATCTGTGAGAGAGTTTGCTTTCATAGTGCAAGTGTTTTGTGGTGTAAATAAAAGCTAGTCGTTGAGGACTTATTAGAAACCGAAGGCCTTTTCTTTTTTAAACCAAACCGCAGGTGAATGGCTTATAATTCTTCCCTGAACTTCAAATGCTTTTTGTGAGAAGCAAATATGGAAGGAATATGCTACCAGGGTTTCTTAAAGTTAAATGAAATTTCTACTTGGCCATGTCTTAATAAACAGAAACCAAATAAGCCGTATTTTTTTTTTTTTATCTGCACAAAATGAATGGCATTTCAATCAATAGATTCAACAGCAAAGAAAAAGCCATGGTAGTACAGCTGCCAATGTCAAATATAGTAAGTACTCAAGAAGGCATTGGCAGGGACAAGTTTTGTGCAAATGTTGTTTCATTCCAAGCAGATTCTCATGGTAATTGTTGGTGACCATGGAGATCATGTTCTAAATGAACATTGTACATTGATTTGGAGATGGGAAATGCATTTATCCCAAAATCTCATTACCAATCACTGAGGCAGAGTCACCCAATCAGAAATAGCCTCTCTCATAAAACTATGGAGGTCAAATTATGTGTATAGTTTGCGTGTGGGGTAGGGGGGGTTGTATTAAAAAATAGGTTTACATAGAATAGAATATTCATAGCCTTTACTTTTCAAACCTGCTAAAACTAGATTCTCTTATAAAGAATAGGAGAGAGCATAAAAAGATCTCTTAGGATGCTTGGGAAATAGAAAAGTGGTAAATTACTTGCATTGGATAGATAACATTTATTTTTTTCTTCAGGGGAGAGCTTTCTTCCTCCTCATTCTCTCTTACTGTCTCTCTTTCCTCCTCTCCCCTCTTTCTTCTCTTAGACAACTAACCACATATTAAATCTTAGAATGTATATATCCAGAGCTATCTAACCAACATAAGCTACTTCCATGTGGCATTTCTTTTAAAATATTTCTTTCTGAAATATTTTCCTAAGAAAATGATGCTCAAGATTAATCAGAAAATCCCAACTTGATATGAAATAAAATGTAACTGGAATCTTCTGGGGGCGATGATCCCATGAGAGACAGCTGTTGTGAGGTGCAAGTCCAAGTTTACTCATTCAGTTTATGGGCTTAAATAGTAGTTTACAGGGAAATAATGCTCCTTGATGATAATAAATGTTTGTTCATCTATATTAAGAGTCTACTAATTTCCTCTCATATTCAATATGTTGGGAGATAATTTCATGCTACTGTATAAAAGTGGAGGTGTTTAGGAAGTGATGGTAACACATACATTTAAGAATCAGTTATACTAGCCTATTACATACAAACCCTGCTCATTTTTTAAAGTTTGTGCTTTTTTATTGGAGTATAATTTCTTTACAACGTTTTGTTAGTTTCGGCTGCACAACCAAATGAGTCAGCTACATGTATGTCTGGGTACATGCACGTCGTTCATCCCCCATCCCACTCGTCTAGGTCATCACAGAGCACCAAGCTGAGCTCCCTGTGCCACACTCCAGGTTCCCTCTAGCTATCTGCTTTGCACACGGTAGGGTGTGTTTCAATGCTACTCTCCCAGTTTGTCCCATCCTCCCTCTATCCTCTGTGTGCACATGCCTGAACACTTGCTAAAACATAAGAATAAACTTTCACATTGAAACTAGGAGGATAAAATAGTCAAAGATCTTTACCTTCTTTTCTTAGTATCCCTATGACTCTCAAAGATCTTTGACTAGTTCTGATCACATTTCAAAGAAGAAATGTTTACCTAGTGGAAAAATGGAATTCTATCCTAATTCTTTGCAGGGGGATAATTATGTGAACCATGTGTGTAACTATATCCTGAAGCCTTAAATTGGTCATAAATCTCCCCTCAAAATTTAATTTTTTAATCTATGTAGACTTGTTTTCATCATGCTAAATGTTAAAATCTAACATTGTAACTAATGTTAAATTAGTTATCTCTTGAGTGCTTGCATGAAAGATGAACTGCTTGGAGCATTTGGCATGAGAATTACAGGCTTTAGTTATTAGACTGGTAAAGGTAAATTTATGACCAAGTGACCAATAAATGAATGCTTTACTCCTTAATTCCTATTTATCAGTTAGGTGTAATACTCTAAGAAGCTCTACAGAGTTGGATAATAAATAAAGTATCTCTGTACATACATAACTAGAAACACAATGACTTGTATAACTGAAGTTAATATCCTTAGCTGGCATTAGTAATCTGTCCCATGACTCACTCCCTAAAAAATATTTATTGAATGCCTACTAAGGGCCAGGGATTGGGGATTTAGCAGTAAACAAACCAAACAAAAATCCCTGCCTTTGTGGAATACTAATTCCATGATGACTTTAATTACAACTTTAAAACTAAATATTTTTTTAATATAAATTTAAAAACAACAGGAAAAAAACAAAAGAAATGAAGCAAAACAGAAAAAAATAAAATAAAACTAAGTATTTAATGAAAGTTGTATATAAGATTGAGCAATGTTACTGGCTTTTTTACAGAAGTAAAATTTATTTTTTTATTTTTTTTAGAAGTAAAATTTATATACAGTGTAATACTGTACAGGTAGGACAAGTTCTTATAAATATATATACACCTGTGCAATTATAACTACAAAGAATAGGACATTTCTATCTCTTCAGAAAGTTCCCTCATGCTCTTTCCCAAGGAACTCATATACCACATCAAGAATCACTGTTTTGATCTGGAAAACCAAAAATTGCTTCTTCTTTTTCTTAGATTTTGTATAAATACAATTATAGCATATGCACTATTTTGTCTTAGTTTTTTCACTCTGTGTAAGGTTTTTGGGATTCATTCATGCTGTTGTATTGGCATTACATTCCTTTTTTTTGCTGAGTATGATTTCATTGTATGAATATACACAATTCGTATATTCATTCAAATGTTGATGGACATTTGGGTGGTTTCTAGTTTTAGATTGTTATGAATACAATCTATAATAAACAACCAGGGATAATCCTTTTTCATATACGTCTGTTGTCAGGTATATATACTACAAATATTTTGTCCCAGTTTGTAGCTTGTATTTTCATTTTTAACCATGTCTTGTTGATAAACAATATTTTTAAAATTTGATAAAGTCAATTTGACACATTTTTTTCTTCTTTGTTCAGTACTTTTTGTCTCATCTTTACAAAAACTTTTCCTCATCAGGAATTGCAGATATTCTACTTTTTCCTTTAGAAGCTTTTAAGTTTTAGCTTTTGTGGTCAGGTTATGACCTATTTCAAGTTAGTTTCTCTGTGAAGTAGAAGTTGAAATTTAATTTTTATTCATGTATTTATCCTGTAATTTTGCATCACTTTTTGAAAAGACTTTTTTCCCTATTGAATTGCCTTGGGACATTTTCCAAAAATCAATCAATCATCTGTTTCTGGATGATTATTGAACTCTGTTCTGTTTCATTGATCTATTTTCTAATCTTTACATAATACAATACTATTTATAACAAATTTTGAAATTAGCCATTGTGAGTCCAATTTTTTTCTTTCTTATTGTAGGCTCTTTCCACATAAGTGTAAGAATTAACTTTGTGATTTGTATTTAAAAAGCTTTGTTGGGAGTTCTTGAAATCATGCTGCATTAATTTAACATAATTGAATTGTGTTGATCAATGCATGAAGAATTGATATCTTAACAATATTTAGTCTTCGATCCATAAACATGGTATATTTCTCCATTTATTTGTCTTCTATTTCTTTCAGAAGTGATATATAGTTGTACACAGCTTTTGTTAAATTTATTCCTAAGTATTTTATCTTTTCTGAAGCTATTTAAAATGGTATCACTTTAAATTTTATTTTCAAATTATTTGTTACTGATATATGAAAGTTTAATTGAATTTTATACATTGACTTTGTAACCTTAAAATTTGCTAAATTTACCTATTAACTTAGTTAGTAAATTATTAATTATTAAATTACTTGTTAATCATTTTATAAATTTCTTATGATTTTCTATATAAATAGGTATTATATTGTCTGCAAATAAAAACAATTTATAACCAGAGTTTCAAAGTCTTGTTAGAAAATAAAATATTACTGAGGTTCAAAATTACTAATAATGTGAGGATAAAAATAAGGCACAAGCGTTCTCCATTTTAAAGTTATATGTTGAATCTGAGAGTTTTTCTGTATCCTTATTAACATACACCAGTGCTGTCCATTAGAAATAAATTTGAAGACTTTTCTAGTAGCCACATTTTAAAAAATAAATAGAAATGGATATAATTAATTTAATATTATATTTCATTTTACTCAGGATATGCAAAAGTATTATTTCAACATATGATCAATATAAAAATTATAAGATATTTTATAGCCTTGTCTTTAGTTCTCGGTCTTTGAAATCCAGTCTGTATTTTACACTTACAGCACATCTCAATTTGGATTAGCCACATTTCAAGTGTCCCATGGCAGCATGTACCTGACAGCTTTCATACTGAACAGTAGAGATCTAGAGGATAAAAGGCAAGCATATAAACAAATAACTTGTAATTTAACAACTGAATATTTTCTCCTTCTACAGATACGTGGAAGCTAGTGAGATAACTTGAAAATTTGCTTTCTCAAGGCACATATTGCATTATTTAACATACTTATCAGTCTAAGCACTGTTTGAGGAAGGCAATGGTTAAGAAGCCAAGCTCTGAGCTAGATAGGCTGTTTTCCTGTCTTGCCTCCATAATCTAATGTGTGACCTTGGACAAGGCTCTTTTTCTCTTATTCTCTTTGTCTTAGGTGAGTTAAATAAGATTAAACAGAGCAAGGTGCATAGCAAGCTTTTAAGAATGTTAGCTCTGAGTATTTCACTGTGTGTTTGTGTGTGTGTGTATTTGGAAGCACCATGTATACATGATGACCTGAAGGAAAAATGGATCCAGTGGCAAGTCATGGTCACTTATATCCCTTTTGGTTGGTACTGTGTTTAAACTGAGTCACATATATCAGATTTGATGAATTAAATTGGAATAATCAAAAGTATTACACTTAATGAAGAAAAATCATGAGGAAAATGTCTGTGGAGCTCACTAAAGAGGCAGCCATATACCCTGGCCAGCCAAGAGAGGTTCTATCTAGGGATCTCAAAAGTGCTCTGTATTTAGAGCTGAATGGACTTTTCAGACATTTTTTTATAGATATATTTGCTCTAATTTCTATTTCTGGTCCCAGACTGCCAGTAACCTCTGCTGGCTCAGTTGACATCTGGCAACGCTCTGGCTCAGTAACTTGAGTCAAATTACCTTTTCCTCTTTGTTTTAATAACTATCCTTTTCTATTCTCCATGGAAGCCAGAGAGAGACGACAGGAGGAAAAAAAGAAGTCCCTCTGAGGCAAAGTCTTAGATTTTTGAAAGAATCTATTTTAGACTTGCTTTAAAATCCATTCATTTTGATGAATATAATCTAGTATGTGTCTGGAGCCAGCCCAGTAAATTGGTGAAGATTCTCGGCTTCATCTCAGTACTCTCAGAGAGACAATAAATTTGCACTTCTGCAGCATAATGAGATTTATTTGCACAACTTCCCTGAGTGTATCTATAGAATGTGCTTGTGGTGGAGAAGGGTTATTCAAGTGCTACCGTCTGACTTTGTGCTTTCAGTAAATGTTTGCTATTTGAGATATTTTTCTATGTATGTGTCTCAGAGTTTCTTTGCTTTGTGATGTGTTCTTCTCATGGGAGGCTGGCAGTATAAGTGGTTGACAACAAAAAGCTAATAAATCCGGGGTTAATAGGGCTCTAGACAGCAAAGTACACAGTATAAGGAGTCTCACCAGCTGCAGAGTGTGGTAGAAGGTGGAACTGTCAACAGAAGTCTGATTATTGCTGAGGGCAGGACAAAGCTCAGGAAAATTCCAGATGAGTTTTCAATTCACTGAAGTCATGTCTCACATCAACATATACCTCTGCCATGGGATTTGAAGTCATCAAGGAAAGATACAGTTCTCTGTGGGTTTCAGCTTTTCATGGATTTGGAGTTGGTTCAGGTGAAATACTTTGAGTGGCAAAGTACACAGGAATGGAGAGTGTCCATACTCAGGTACATCATGTGCCTTAAATGTTTGTGTAAAGAGCTGCATGGTGGAATCTCGTGCTTTTTGTGACAACATGCCTTTCACACTGGTTTTGAAGCTCCATGATACAGGCAATGGCAACCCACTCCAGTACTCTTGCCTGGAAAATCCCATTGACCGAGGAGCCTGGTGGGCTCCAGTCCATGGGGTCGCTAAGAGTCAGACACGACTGAGCGACTTCACTTTCACTTTTCACTTTCATGCCCTGGAGAAGGAAATGGCAACCCACTCCAGTGTTCTTGCCTGGAGAATCCCAGGGACGGGGGAGCCTGGTGGGCTGCCGTCTGTGGGGTCGCACAGAGTCGGACACGACTGAAGCGACTTAGCAGCGGCAGCAGCAGCAGCAAGGGGAAATCAGGTACATTTAAATATTAGCTGCGGTGGTCACCCGGTAGAGGTGAGGTGGGGTTGTGGGCAAGGATTCAGTTCAGGCAGATGCTTAGGCAGGATCTTGGCTAAGGGTGGGTACAGTGACCACGGACATCTGACTGTCATGGCAGCCACCACTCTATTTCCTCAGAGAATTCCTCAGACAGAGCTGAGGAGGTGTCTCGCTGCGGCTGTGAAGGGGACTGGTTGATGGGGCAGGGCCGATTTTCTGAGATTTGAGCATCCAAAGTGTGAGAAAGGTAGATAAAAGATGATTCATAGCCTCTAACCTGTAAAAAGAGTAAGAGGCTGAAACATTGTACACTTGAGGAGTAGGAAAACGAAAGGCAGCTTAAGTGTACCTCTGACATAGGGGCACAATGATCAGAAAAACCCAGGCCGTCTCTGATCTGCAACACTAGCATTGGTTTCTCTCAAAGGCAAGTCAACCACCTCTTGAAACATGCACAGCTCTCACATAGAAGACAGAGAAAAAGTCTCATTTAAAAACAATTGTGTCATTTATAGAGACATGGATGGACCTAGATCCTGTCATACAAAGTGAAGTAAATCAGAGAAAAAAAAAAAAACCATTGTATATTAATGCATATATGTGGAATCTGAAAGATGGTACAAATGAAACTATTTGCAGGGCAGGAATAGAGACAGAGACATAGAGGATGGACAGGTAAACATGTTCCTACATGTCTGCTGCTGCTGCTGCTAAGTCGCTTCAGTCGTGTCCGACTCTGTGCGACCCCATAGACAGCAGCCCACCAGGCTCCCCTGTCCCTGGGATTCTCCAGGCAAGAACACTGGAGTGGGTTGTCATATCCTTCTCCAATGCATGAAAATGAAAAGTGAAAGTGAAATCACTCAGTTGTTTCCGATTCTTAGCGACCCCATGGACTGCAGCCCACCAAGCTCCTCCGTCCATGGGATTTTCCAGGCAAGAGTACTGGAGTGGGGTGCCAGTGCCTTCTCCATGTCTATCTGTCCACAATTCATCCCTTCTGGGTGGGATGAACTGGGAGACTGGGATTGACATAGGTGTAATTGCCATGCGTAAAACAGATAGCTAATGGGAAGCTGTTATATAGCGCAGGGAGCTCAGCTCAGTGCTCTGTGATGACCTGGAGGGATGGGATGGGGCTGTGAAGGTCCAAGAGGGACAGGATATAGCTTGGCAGAATTTCTTGTCCTTGAATTCATTGGAATACAACTGTTTTATTACATAGATATATAGCTGATTCATTTCAGTGTACAGCAGAAACTAGCACAACATTGTAAAGTAACTATACCCCAATTAAAAAAAAAATCAGGAATGAGGATAAACTGAAGCTCACATATAAATTGTAAGTTTCTCAACATGTATAGAACAAGCAATTTGTGCCAAGTCTATTTCTAGGTCCAGCAAGGAGGTCTAAACAAGTAGGGATCTCATCCAGCAACAATTGTTTAACTCTTCCCAGAGGTCAAGCTTTGTGTGAGGCACTGCAGGTTGGAGAGAGCAGAGGGAAAATTGTTCTAGAGTCCTTGGGAGTCTGCCAAGCACATATTCACCTATTCTGAAGACTGCCATGAAGCCTTGGGAAAGAGAATGGGGCAGGGGGTGAGGGAAATATCACTGAGAGCATAAACCCTCCAGCTCCTGATAGCTCTCATCTCACATAGCCTACCAGGACTTCTTGCCCTTGAATTCATTGAAATACAACTGTTTTCTCAGAATCAGTTCCATTTTCTGGCTTTTGCTAGTTTGAAGGGTTATCTGTTATTTTTTGAGGGAGACCAGACGACTGAAGTGACTTAGCAGCAGCAGCAGCAGCAGACATACTTACAGTTGAATAAAGGAATATGAACATGTATTATTGAAGTAGAAATAATCCTTTCTATTCTAATTTCTATCTTCCTATCTTGTATGTTTTTCTTGATTCTCATACTTTTGGAGCTGCTCAGTGGACCCATATCTTTTCTCTACCCTCTTTCCGTCTGTAATTTTATCTGATTTGCTGTAATAATGAGGTCAATGTGAATGAATCCCAATCTTGTCTCTCATTTCTGCCTTTTACAGACATTACATTGTGATAAAGTTGGACTATCCACAATATGACAGTAAACTATTCCCCAAATGGTTAGCATATTAGTTACTACTGAACTAATACAGTGTGTTCCCATGTAAACCATAGCCTTTTCTATTTTAATCTCTATATGTCCAAGGCTTACTAATTTGACTTGGTTTAAATGTTACATGCTTCTGATTGCTCTTGCTTACCTCATTCCTCTTATCCCCTTCCCTTTCAAACTTACCCACCATGGAAAATAATGCTCTCTCCTTGAACTTCCCACACTGTTCTATGTACTTTGCATGTGCTAACTCATTCAATACTAAGCATAACCCTATGATGTATAATATATAACTTTAAAATCACCACTGTTTTGCAGATGAGGAAATTAAGGCATAGCAATCATGTTCTTGTCCTGTGCTCAGCTGCTCAATCATGTCCAACTTTTTGTGATCCTGTGGACCATAGCCCACCCAATTCCTTTGTCCACAGAATTTTTCCAAGCAAGAATACTGGAGCAGGTTGCCATTTCCTGGTCCAGAGGATTTTCTCAACCCAGGGACCGAACCCGTGTCTCTTGCATCTCCTGCATTGGCAGACAGATTCTCTACCATTAGCTCCTGCTCTTAGTAAATATTAGATCCAGGATACAAACCTAGACAGTCTGGTTCTAGGGTCCATGTTTTTAACACTTATCCTATAATGTCTAAATACAGTCCATGCTTTATATCTAGTGTTAAAGATGTTGATGGCAACTTCTTTTCCTACACTGATCTTCTTGAGCATACAGCTGCTGTTTGATTTTCTTTGGTTCTTCCACATTGCCCAGCAGGGTGGCTTACACATTTAGAAACTCAATACATATTGGGTGAAGGATTGATTCTCTTATTTTGTTACTGTGTCACTTTCTGCGGCTTGCTTGTCTCTAAATTTAACCAAACAACATATTAGTTGAAGGTCAATATGTTGATTTATCATAAACCTTATTAAGACCAGAGTAAGCCATCTCCTTCACATCTTTCATGCCACCTCTCACCTCCTCCTGGCTGAAGAAGAAAGAGGAATTGGTTTGACATGACAAATTTTGTGGGCTGCTTTTAAACAACTTAATAACCTCCAGGATTTTACAAATTGATCTTTTTCTTAATGAATTGCCCAAGAAACTTTCAGGTTTGAGAGTCAGACCAACTGCTCCATAATTCATGAGTTAGTCCTTGTATTCTTCTTGTAATGCAGGATGAACTGATTAATTTTTTGGACATTTGGCAAATCTGATCTGGGTGACTAAGTCCCTGGCCTGTTTTAAATCCTATTTCTTAAGTCCTCTGGTAGGAATTATATTATGTCTCTGACAACAGTGGCCTTTGTAATGAGAACTGAAACAAAACAGGCATTAAGCATACTCATGTTAGCCAACCATTATTCAATTGTCTTCTTAGTACAAGACTATCTACCCTTTGTTTTTGACTATATTTGAAATCTATTTCCTGGTTGCTAAATGTTACAGCTTTCCTGCTAAGCCAATTTTATGTATCAGAAGGATATGCATAGTTAGAGGCATTGGATGATAGAATTTGAATCCATCTGTTTTTGAAGGTTGAAGTTTGGGGATTATTTATTACAGCAACCCACACCACACAGGCATGACCTTTACCTTGCTCATAAAGAAGGGCTGGTCACACAGACAATAATCTACTTAGTCTTACTTTATTATGCTATGCAAATGCCTGGGAAAAATTTGGAAGCTAATGATGTCATCAAAATAAATTAATCTGTAATAGTTGAAGACATTTCCCTCTTGCCTGAAGGCTGTAGCTCCAACAACTTTAAAGAGATGCATTTATTTCTTCATCCATCCTTTTTTTTCCAACAAATATTTATTGATGTTCTAGCATGTGCCTGCTCAGGTGCTAACTCAGGAGGGGCATTTAAAGATAAATAAGAATTGACCCTTACGGGACTTCCCTGGTAGTCCAGTGGCTAAGACTCTGAGCTCCCAATGCAGGGGGCCCAGGATTGGTCCCTGGTAAGATAACTAGATCCCACATGGTGCAACTAAGAAATCGTGTGCTGCAACTAAGATAGAAGATCCTGCATGTTACAACTAAGTCCCAGTACAGCCAAATAAATAAATATTTTAAAGGAGTAATTGACCCTTCCCCTTGAGGAGTTAGTTCAGTCTGGTGGGAGGACACTGCCAAGTTGTGTATCAACAAAAATACTGAGTATTTACAAAAGGAAGAATGATTAACTCACAAGGGCACTGAGAGAATGTGACTTTTAAACCAGGTCTTCATGACTAGAAAGGAGTGTGCAAGATAGAAAAGAGGCAGATGAAAAAGAAGTTGGAGATGGTAGAGAACTAGAGGGATGGGGATGAAAAGGAGAGCTGGGCTCTCATGGGGAAGGGCTTAGTGTGATTTTTCTCAAAGAGTCATATTATATTCTGAAGGTAATAGAGTCTGAAGGTTTTGAAAGATGAGAGTGACATGCTTGTATTTTTTTTTGGTAGGAAGATCATTTTGGTGTCGGGTGGGGTACAATTTAGAGAGAAGATAATTGGGAACTGCCTATAAAATACTGAGTGACATTTCTCGGAATTTGATTTTCTAAAGATGAACATATAAAAACTCATCCCTAGTAGAGAGAAGGATTTTACTGATAACAATCATCTATTGATAATCGTTAATCATTTATTTGCTCTATAGCAAAAGAATCAGCTCTTGCATGACTTTACTGTGCTCAGAGTACAAAATCACTGTTATTTTCCCATCAATGCACATATCTGAAATTCAACCAAACCCTTGGCATTCAAGCAAGTTCTTGTTCATTTGTAAGCTGTGGCACAGCAGGATTTGAACCAACCTCTTATGCACATTTGGTGGAAAATAACCTTAAAAGTAATTGTGGATGTCAAACTTCCTCTCTTGATTAAAGCATAATTAAATTTTATTTAAGAGGTCATGATTATGCGATACTGTAGAGCTGATGGCAATGGTATCTGCAGGCCTATTCAATGGCCAAAATATTAATCAAGGTGATGATGATAACTGTGATGCTGTTATTCAAGTCACTCTTAGGACAATTAATTGTTTTGTCCATGCCCCCGGAAAGGAATGTTTTCTCTAATCATAGAGAACTATACTTTTTTACATAAGAAGACTCAGATCTCATATTCATAACAGAAGAATCTTGCTGTTCAGGAGGTGTATTTGAATAGCCTGCTGGATTCATGAGAGAATTGGGGTGTATGTATGTATGTATATCACAGGGTAAGAAATGTAATTAAGCACACACAATAGAGTCCATCTTTAAAGTCTTATATACTAATAAGCCTTTTAAAATGTTAAAAATATAATCAACATATGCAGTAGGAACCCACATGTGTCTACAATGAATTAAAACTTGAGAAAAATATCATGATGTCATGATGTTTGGCTTAATCAGACTGAGCCCAAGAAGAAGTGGAAGGAATTTTGCAGGAAGAAACCATGATGATTTGATGTCTGAACTGGTGGTAAGTAGCAATGACAAATCAAGGCCAGAGTTACTACCCATGTGATAGAGTAGAAGTCCATCTTCTGAGTCACGTCCAAAGAAACACGTTCAAGACCAGACTCTGCCACATGTTGGCTCTGGAATGGTGGGAAAATCATTCAAGCAATGTATGCCTTAATTTTCTTATCTGTAAGATGAGTAGATTCAGTTGTGTGCCCCGTGAGAAGCCTCCTAGCTCTAATGTTATATGAATTCATGTCATTGCCTGAAGGCCCATGATTTCAGGGGTTTGATGAATCTGGCACAGTGGTTGGTTTACCAGACTCTGCTGATGGGCTGTCAGGGCCATGGTGCTAAACAGCAATGTCGATGAGGCAGTGAGGGAATGACTTTCTCTATTTCCCTCTGGGTTGGAGCTGATCTCTATTTACCTTAGTTTCCATAAACCAGTTATAAATGTGAAGTCACTAATCGAAGGTTATAGCTCTTGTAAGATTGGGTCCACCAAAAATACAGAAGTCTGCAAGGTTAGGAAGCCCTGGCCCTCTCTATGGTGTCCGTGCAGTGCTCTGTGTGTGTGCCCACCGCACACAGCCCAGTTACTCAGTGGTGTTCAACTCTTAAGCCCCATGGACTGTAGCTCCCCAGGCTGCTCTGTCTCTGGAATTTTCCAGGCAAGAATGCTGGCATGGGTTGCCAATTTCTTCTCCAGGGGATCTTCCTGACTCAGGGATCAAGCCTACACCTCTTTCATTGGCAGGCAGATTCTTTACCACTGAGCCACCTGGGCAGCCCTCATGCAGTGCCACAGTTACATCACTGCCTGTCTCGGTGACTTAAATGAAAAATGAAACAAATGAAGTCGCTCAGTCGTGTCTGACCCTTTGTGACCCCATGGACTGTAGCCTACCAGGCTCCTCCGTCCACGGGATTCTCCAGGCAAGAATACTGGAGTGGGTTGCCATTTCCTTCTCCAGTGATCTTCCCAATCCCTGGTCTCCTGCATTGCAGGCAGATGCTTTAACCTCTCAGCCACCAGGGAAGCCCCCAAGTAAGTGCTTAATCTCTCCAAGCCACATTTTCCTCACTAGAAAATTGGGCTAAAGATAGCATCTATCTCATTAAGTAGGCTGGAAGATTCAGATAAGTAATTTTAAAAATAGTATTTATTGAGTGGTAAAAGTCCAGCATTTTGTATGAGTTTTAAACTCTTAACTTCACTTATTTCTCAAAAGAACTAGAGACGATGTTGAGTGGAAAGACTGAGATGGTAGAGGGAGGAAACAGGGACACAAGAAACAACATTTTTAGAGCTTTGTAGCTTTGCCCACCATTTGCCTCAGTTTTCTTATAGTTCATAAGCTTACTGCTGTTGTAGGGATGACCTTTGACTTTCCAGAGGAGAATAATGAAGCAAGAGAAACTTAGTGAAAGTGGATTCGTGGCAAAACATAAATGTGGCTTCTGTATTTTATGTTCACACCAGTGTCTTCTACTTTAAATTTCTCTATTTTGCCCCCACTTTTCCACTTGGTAAGAATCATTTGCTGCCCTAATGTTCAGTCAGTGGATTTCTTTCGTAGGAAAAAGGGCTTTTAAAAAATCTACTGTAATGATCGCAGTACAAGTGAATCCTTTCTATAAATTCACTCGGATTTTTACCTTGACAATTGTGAATGAAATGTATTTAACATCCTTGAGAGAAGGAATGGTTTCCTTTTCTATTAATTTTAGATCCACACCTAATATTAATTTGTTTTTGGTTTCCATTGGGGACAGACTAAGATAAATTGTATTCAAAGGGAAACAGGAATGCTTTTGAAGACAGAGGGTGGAACTGGCTCAGATGAAAATTTCTAAAACACTGTGGTGTATTTTCTGGAATGACTGTGAAAATATCTTCCCTTGAGAATTTTTTTTAAGAGACTGGCTTCCTCTCTGTTTATATTATATTCAGTGCAGTGGTAGCTGATGTGTGGGGGTGGGGTAGGGGTGGGAGCAGTGTATCCAAAGCCCCTTCCAGTCCAATCCTTCAGAGTCTAATACCAACGGGAAGGAAACTTCACAAACAGCCTTTATCATTAGAGCCAACTTAATGACAGAGAGCAATTAAGCATTTCTATGGCGGGTAGTATTCTGTGTCTGTTAGCTATTATTAAACTTATTGAGTTTTTGAGGGGATTTATCTCTTGTTGCCTCTCTTTGCCTTTGGCTCAATAGGGCAATGAAATCAGAATTGCATGCCTGTGACAACATGGGGGCGTTGCCACAGGATGAAAGATGTTACCAATTTAGCCTGCCGACCACTTCAAACTCGAGAGGAGGAGCAGATGGGCTGGTGCTGGAAAATTCTCTTACTTGCTAGATGAAAACAACTCATAAAATGCTAAAGATGGTACAGTGATTTTAAAAATTAAACAAATACAAATCAATTTTTTGTGTCTCTTGGTATGTTTCCTAAACAATAAAGTCATGTTTGGCCTAGAATCAATCAAAGAGCATTTGCTGAATATCTGTTATGAATTACAGAGTACAAAATTAGTGAGTTTTAAAGATATGGACTGCTTCTAAGGAGAGTACATATGATTATCAGGACAAGCTGCACACACATGTGTGTATGTCTGTCTATATCTGTTTGTCTATCTTTGTATGTATCCATTTATGCATCTATCATCTATATATCTCCTATCTGTAGAATTCTATTAGCATCAGGTCTTGACAATATTATATATATATCTATTACATATAGACAAGACTAAATGTTTAATTGCTAGGTACTGGCATATAAGACTGTCGGTTATGTAATATGCAATACAGATATTGTAAAGGAGAATATTTAAGAAAGAATAATATGAATAGAGATACCAAAGATAATTTGATCTGGACATTTGAGTACATGGATGGGAGGAGCAAAACAATTGAGTGTGACGAACAACTTGAGCCAAGATAGAGGCTAGGGTCAAGGTGACTGTGAAAAGACGTGCTTAATGGAACTAGTTTTTGGTTGATTTGAAATTACAGAAGATAAAGCAAAGTAGGAAAATAAGCCAGGAGAATTAGGCAGAGTTGGAATTAATATTGTACCCTTTATAAGGTTCTAAATTAGAGATGGCATACAGTTTAGTGGATGGATGAATTTAGATGTAGAGGTAAGCTCTATTTCCACCACTATCTTGTAAGGTTGGAGACTTGCTTAATGGAATTATTTGGGATAATGAGAACTGAACAGTTGTGCAAAAATACCATAGTAGAGGCAAACATTTTAAAGGTGGGGAGGAATATAATTTAGGAAACAAATTGCTGCAAACTTGGTGATATCAGTCATTTAAAAAACATTTGTCAATATCAACACTATGCTAGATACACCTAGTGGACAAGCTCCCTATCCTTCCAGGGTTTATAGCTGTGTTAAAAAGCAAAATTTAACTTAGTAAATTTTAAAGATCCTATTGGCTCTAACCCAGGTGTTACTAGTGTTAAGGAACCTGCCTGCCAATGCAGGTGACATAAGAGACACAGGTTCAATCCCTGGGTTGGGAAGATCCCCTGGAGGAGGGCGTGGTAACCCACTCTAGAATTCTTGCCTGGAGAATCCCATGGACAGAGGAGCCTGATGGGCTACTATCCATGGGGTCGCAAAGAGTCAGACGTGACTGAAACGACTTAGCTCGCACACAAGGATTCAGGAGAAGAACAGCATCTAGCAGATAGAAAGGAGCTGTACAAAATGGAAAGCTTTTATAAGCAGACAGCAGAGAGGGACAAGAAGAGAGCAGCTTATTTAAGGCAGGAGAAAAAGCATGCAACTGACTCTCCTCCCTTTCATGTGGCATCACTGGGCTTTCTCAGACTTCCCTACATGTTTCTAAAACTCCCCACATCCTGAAGACTTTAACCCTGTTTCAGTCCAAATTATTGCCCTCACCCAAATTCATATGTTGACGCCCCAACCCGCAGTTCCTCAGAATGTAAATATATTCAGAGATAAGGCTATTAGTTAAGGTTAAATGAGGTCATATAGGAGGCATGAATGCTCATTCACTCAGTCGTATCAGACTCTTTGAGACCCCATGGACTATAGCCCACCAGGCTCCTCTATCCATGATTTCTCCAGACAAGGATACTGGAATGGGTTGCCATTTCTTCTTCCAGAGGATCTTCCCATCCTAGGGGTCAAACCTGTGTATCCTGTACTGGCAGGCAGATTCTTTACCACTGAGCGTCTGGGAAGCCCCATATAGGTGGACCCTAACCCAAACTGACTGGTGTCTTTATAAGACAAGGAAAGGGGACACACACAGAGACACCAGGATTATGCACACAAAGGAAAGGCCATGTCGAGACCCAGCCAGAAGATGGCCATCTGCGAAACAAGGAGAGAGGCCTCAGAAGAAACTAAAGCTACCAACATTTGACCTTGGACTACTAGCCTCCAGAATGGTGAGAAGATAGATTTCTGTTTAAGGCACTCATTATCTTGTTATGGCAGCCCAAGCCAGCTAACACAATTCCCAAAGCAGAAAGTTGAAGACTTTTCTGTATGATTTCTTAGCTCTTTCCTCTCTTTCCTTTCTATGACTTACTGGGGCAGGAAAGTTGGACTTCCCATTTCCTGTGCATAAACTTGCCTATCTAAGTCTATTTTGCCCCCAGTTACCAAGGCTCATAATATACCCATGATGAAAGAAATGCTATATTTTCCTACACTAATAAAAATAAATAAATAAATCCATGATTTGAGTCTTTCAGGCCTGGCTGTTCTTATGGTAGCCATGGAATAATTTGTAACAATGAAACTAGCATGAAAATGCAGTAGTTTAATATCCTTTAAGTATTGTTCCTGCTACATGGCCAAGTGGAGGAGACAAGGCTTTAACACACACTCACACAAGCAAATAAGTAATTAGGAAGGGGAGTAACTTTGATGAAAACAAATAGAGGATCTATTGAGATGGGGATGTGCAGAGGTAAGGAATTCCTCTCTAGGAAAGTATTGGGTTGACATTTCAACTGGGACTTGAAGAAAGAGTAGTATTTAACTTGGGACAGGGGGCGGATATGTCAGGAGTGCAATAGCAAAGAGGAGGAAGAAAGCTCCTCTGAGGAACCAAATGGAAGCTGGTGGGGATAGGTGAGGCGGCCGAATAAGGATGAACGCATAATATGGCATGGGATAGACTAGTGCACTGCACTATTACAGAGACCCGGCTGTGGAAGGCTGGTGGGCTGCGTTAGAGGTCTGAGATTTTAATCCCAGTGCAAGGGCAGCCACCAAAGGATTTCAGCCTGTGACTGCCAATTTGTGATGATGCAAATGCCAGGGAGCAAAAATATGTAATGATAATAGCCACAGTAGAATTTATGAAATGATTCCTTGATGTCAAGAGGTATCTATGTTATTTAATCCTTACAACACCTAGTGAGGTAATAATTGCTACTCTTTATTGGGTACTGACAGTATTCCAAGCACCATGTTAAATACTTTACAAATATATCTCTAGTCTCACAACAAACCTGTCAGGAGGTATTATTATCTCCTTATCTTAAATAATATAATGCAGGCTCTGAGTGATTAAGTGATGATTAAGGTAAGTGGCAGAGCTGATGTGAAGACCAGAGCTATATAATACTACCTTCCATAGTCCTAGGCATGTGGTGTATTAGCTGAAAAGGGTGAACAGTAGACAAAGCAACATGAACAAGAAAGATGTGATTTGAGAAAGGCCTTTCAATATCCCTGAACTTCTCATTCTGGCTAAATTTAGGGCAAATCCACAAAATTTATTTGCTATTGTACCTGTATACTTCACCAGCAACCCGTTAACTCATCTTAGGTTTGTGTAATGGGTATTAGTTTCCTAGAGTTTTCATAATAACTAATCACAAGCTCAGAACTTCCCTGGTTGTCCAGTGCTTATGACTTAGCCCTCCCTGGTTGGGGAGCTAAGATCCCACATGTGTCAGGCCCCACCCTCCCCCCCAAAAAAAACACACACAATACATAGAACAGAAGCAATATTGTAACAAAGTCAATAAAAAATTTTAAAATGTTCCACATCAAAAAATCTTTTTAAAAAATAATCACAAACTCTACAGTAGAAATTTATTCTAGATTCTGGAGGTTGCAAGAAATCAGGTTGTCAGCAGGTAGATGCTCCCTCTGAAGGCCCTTGAGGAGAGTCCTTTGCCTCTTGCACAGGTGGCTCCAAGCATTCCTTGGCTTGCAGGTGCATAACAACATTCTCTGCCTCCATCTTCACATGGGCATCTTCTTTTTCCTCAGTGTTTCTTTTCTAGGACACTTGTCCCTGGGTTTAGGGCCCAACTAGATGATCCAGGATGATCTCACATACAGAACCTCAGTTTAACAGCAAAGATCTTTTTTTTTTTTTTTTCAGTAAGGTCAGATTCACAGGTTAAAGATCATGGACACATCTTTTCCCCACTTTCCCACATGTTTCATTTCAGGAAGCTCCTGCTATGTTCTGGATGAACATACAGAGAAAACCCAGGGTATTAGCAGTCTCTGATCTCTTTGCTCCCCAAGGCAGAAGACCTCCCTGCTTAGGGATTAGCTCTTGCTGTGGGTTCAATCTTCTGAGCAAATATAGACAAGTTAAAAGTCTACAGAAGTTTGTGATTTTTTTTTCATTTTATAATTGGGAGTTTTGTGATATTTCACAACTGACCAGAATCATGTAATTTTTCCTTCCTTCCTTGATACACAACTCTCTTTACTATGTGTCAGTTTGTACATAGGGCATTAGAATGTGTGTTGTTATTGTATCGAAGAGTAAAAACGTCTGTCTGGAGTATAAATAATAGTTATGACTTGATCATTGCTTTTTTCATTATAAAGTCATCAGTGTTAGTCTGACGAACAAAAGTGAAAAGATCTTCACACAGCCCCAAGTTAACAAATTCTTTTCCACTAACTCATACATCCAGGCATAAATGATAAGGCGTCATCGTATGTGTTTGGAATGGAGCCCTGCAATCTGACCTGCAGATCAAAAAAGTGCTAATAAGTGGCAATCAATCCATCAGCCAACAAATGGTTTTATTTTCACTCAGTAAGGGTTTCACGCTTAAAGGGGAGATGGATAATTAAGACTTCATGTTTCAAAATATTAAATATTGATTTGTAGACATTTAGCAGCAGGCATAAAGCTCTCCTGAGGGATGACAACAACTGTCTCAAAGATTATAAAAGATTTTATTTCTCTGGGTAGAATTTAGCATTTATTTCTTATTTAAAAGATGTGAAATGAGAGTTAGTAAAATATTATATCAAGGAGATAGCTCAGAGCTCCTCAAATTGCTGTCATGTCTGTGGTGTGTGGCTGGCCAGAGTTAAAATAAAACCGTTTTGCTGGTTGCGTATCGGCTTTTGGTTTATTGAAGTGTCAGAAGGTTTATAAGCTCTTCAACTCAAGTTTTGATTGTTTTATCCAACTACTGTCACTTCTTATCAGTATTAAAGGCAGAAATCAAGGAAAAGGCCCTTGGGAGGCGGACTTCCAAATGTTGCTTTTCGCTGTCACTGTTGTAATGCTGACACTCTCCTGACAGGCCCTTTTTCTTGACACCATGGAGTAATTAGGGGCATTTTTATAATAAGCTTTACCAATTAGTTAATACATTTTCTGATTAAACACTCCTTTGTCTCAGCTGTACAGAAACTGCCTGAATGAATAGGAGCTGGAGAGGGGACCTACAGCTGGGGCTATGTGGAGACACCACGGTGAGTCCAAATTTCACCTGAGCTTTGACTTTCTTAAGCCCTTGAATCAGGAATCCTTGTCAGTGCAGGCAGTTGGGACAATATTTGGGCCAGACATAATATTCAGACCTCACAAAGTAATTTTTCAATCAATAGACTCCATGTAATGGGTGGATTTTTAGCACCTTGATGAAACTCAGTGTCTTTCCAAAGGTTTGCCCCATTATAATCTCTTCTGTTGAGGGACTGTGCAAGACGAAGTGGAACACTGACTGGACATGGTGTGTGTGTATTAATTGCTCAGTCATATACAACTTTTTGTGACCCCGTGGACTGTGGCCCACCAGGCTCCTCTGTCCATGGAATTCTCCAGGCAAGAATACTGGAGTGGGTTGTCATTTCCTTCTCCAGGGGATCTTTTTGAGACAGGGATCGAACCTGTGTCTCCTGCATTGGCAGATGTATTGTTTACCATCTGAGCTGAATGGATGTGAGGGGACCTACAAAACCGTTTAAAGGTTCTGCAAATACCTTATAGAAGATGAATAAAAACTGTAAATTCCCCAGTGTTGCCACAACATGCTCATAGATACAATGCAAGTTTCATTTTTATTTACACTACTTGATATGCTTCAGTACAAACAAGCATACTATCAAAAATTAGATGCCATTTGGTTCGTTGCATCAAGCTCTTAGCTGTTAAAAATAAAAACTGCGATTTCAAGGCAGAATTCCTTTGGCTACAGAGGGCTTGGTGTTTCTGGGTGGAGTAAAAGTGCAGCTGTCTTGGGTGTGCTCTTCTGCTGGGGTAAAACTGAGGTTTGCTTTGAGCCCTAGAGTTCCCCATGTGGAGGACACTTGGGCAGTCTCTGCTGCCTTTCTCCCATCTTGCTCTAAGAGTCTCTTCCTATCTATCTCTCAGCAGCTTCTCAGTGTCTTCTCCTATAGTATTCACTCAGCGATCTTTTATTCCTCATTTAATATGATGGGAAAGTGACAGCAGTTGGATTTTAAAAATTGGAATTAGGATTGAAGTTCTTATAAACCTTCTTTCCACTGGAGATCATATAATGTTTGTTCATGTTGCTATTGGCAGCTCCAGCTCCTAAGACTGAGGTCTTAGAGGTACCTAACAGAAGCAGAAGATATTAAGGAGAGGTGGCAAGAATACACAGAGGAACTGTACAAAAAAGAGCTTCACAACCGAGATAATCATGATGGTGTGATCACTCACCTAGAGCCAGACATCCTGGAATGTGAAGTCAAGTGGGTCTTAGAAAACATTACTACGAACAAAGCTAGTGGAGGTGATGGAATTCCAGTTGAGCTGTTTCAAATCCTGAAAGATGATGCTGTGAAAGTGCTGCCCTCAATATGCCAGCAAATTGAGAAAACTCAGCAGTGGCCACAGGACTGGAAAAGGTCAGTTTTCATTCCAATCCCAAAGAAAGGCAATGCCAAAGAATGCTCAAACTACCGCACAATTGCACTCATCTCACATGCTAGTAAAGTAATGCTCAAAATTCTCCAAGCCAGGCTTCAGCAATACATGAACCGTGAACTCCCTGATGTTGAAGCTGGTTTTAGAAAAGGCAGAGGAACCAGAGATCAAATTGCCAACATCCGCTGGATCATGGAAAAAGCAAGAGAGTTCCAGAAAAACATCTATTTCTACTTTCTTGATTATGTCAAAGCCTTTGACTGTGTGGATCACAATAAACTGTGGAAAATTCTGAAAGGGATGGAATACTAGAACACCTGACCTGCCTCTTGAGAAACCTGTATGCAGGTCAGGAAGCAACAATTAGAACCGGACATGGAACAACAGACTGGTTCCAAATAGGAAAAGCAGTACATCAAGGCTGTATATTGTCACCTTGCTTATTTAACTTCTATGCAGAGTACATCATGAGAAACGCTGGGCTGGAAGAATCACAAGCTGGAATCAAGATTGCCGGGAGAAATATCAATAACCTCAGAAATGCAGATGACACTGTCCTTTCTGGCAGAAAGTGAAGAGGAACTAAAAAGCCTCTTGATGAAAGTGAAAGAGGAGAGTGAAAAAGTTGGCTTAAAGCTCAACATTCAGAAAACGAAGATCATGGCATCTGGTCCTATCACTTCATGTCAGATAGATGGGGAAACAGTGGAAAGTGTCAGACTTTATTTTGGGGGGCTCCAAAATCACTGCAGATGGTGACTGCAGCCATGAAATTAAAAGATGCTTACTCCTTGGAAGGAAAGTTATGACCAACCTAAACAGCATATTGAAAAGCAGAGATATTACTTTGCCAACAAAGCTCTGTCTAGTCAAGGCTATGGTTTTTTCCAGTGGTCTGGACTCTGAAGAAAGCTGAGCACCGAAGAATTGAGGCTTTTGAACTGTGGTGTTGGAGAAGACTCTTGAGAGTCCCTTGGACTGCAAGGAGATCCAATCAGTCCATTCTGAAGATCAGTCCTGGGTGTTCATTGGAGGGACTGATGCTGAAGCTGAAGGTCCAATACTTTGGCCACCTGATGCAAAGAGCTGACTCATTGGAAAAGACTCTGATGCTGGGATGGATTGGGGGCAGGAGGAGAAGGGGACGACAGAAGATGAGATGGCTGGATGGCATCACCTACTCAATGGACGTGAGTCTGAGTGAACTCCAGACGTTGGTGATGGACAGGGAGGCCTGGCGTGCTGTGATTCATGGGGTCGCAAAGAGTCGGACACGACTGAGCAACTGAACTGAACTGAACATCACATCATATGGGCATAAATTCTGAAGAGAAATGAGCCAGAGCCTCAAGTTCTCAAACTGCAGCCATGATTCTCCACTCTCCTTGAATCTCCATGCCCTGTGGTTGGCTTTCTACTGATTTTCTAGATCAATTGCACCATGGGGCTTTAGAATTGCTCATTAAGGAGTTTGAAAAAGAAGCAAATTTGGTTCAATTTTTCTGAGGAAAATTTACATTCTTTAACTCTGAAAGGCCCAGCACTAGAGCTCTGCAGCCCTTACCTCATGCTTTGAAGGTTCCATTACATATATCCCATGGGAAAGTGGAAAAGATTTAATGAATAGCCTTGTGGTATATGAAATTTATTTCTTTAGTAAATATTAGTTTGGGAGCTTCATGTGTGAAACTGGCATGCAGTGTCACAGTTCATTTTATTTTCCTTTTTGCACTGATATATTCAATCTTAGAATAAAGTATTTTTGTATTTCCCATTGAAGTTTATGTGATGCTGTTTAAAGCTATCTTTTGCTTATAATGAAACACTTAGAATTAAAAATGCATTCTTTTAAAGGCACATCTTTTTTTATTAGGCATTTGAATGCATCACACTGTTTTATCAGCAGTAGTAAGTAGAAGATAGAATAGGGAAGTGACAGAAAATCTATTTGGCAGAGAAAATAGGCTCTCTTCATATGTGTATGTGATTGCATGTGTGAGTAACATTACAGTAATCGTAATACTAGGATAGACATCTTTTGGCATCATAATGGCAAATCAGAAGATAAAATACAATTTTTAAAATGTGGTCTGTTTTGGTCACTTGATTATTTCACACCAGCAGCAAACAGAAAATAGACTAAGACAAGAGAATCTACTACATTAGATTCTAAATTAAGTCCTACATTATATCTCTTTTATAAGTGAAAAGGAATTTAAAAGGTAAGTCATCTATTTGGAAAACAGAAGGAGATAGTATAGTTAGAAATAAACAGTCATATTTGTTTTAAACATATATTTTGTAAAACAAAGAAGCAGCTGTGGTTTCCATAAGAGAACCTTTGAGAGTGCATTAAATGGAATATTTAAAGCTGTAAAGTTGAAGTGGGAATTCATACCAATTATCATTGCCTCTAATAATTTAGATAGTGTTTCCTAGTATACAAGAAAATCTCTAAAGTATATGATCATGTTCAGATTTATACATAGGTTTCAAAAAGAAAAAATCTCTCTCGTTCTGAGAGCTTCCAGGAAATTCTTACTCGACATACAAATCCCTTCTGATTATCAGGTGATCAAGGAAGTATTTGTCATTTTTAAAACACTAAACATTAGATTCTAAAGATAAGGCACCCCAAAGAGGGGAAAACCTGGCTTGTTTAATAATGTATACTTCATTTACAGTTCCTAGGAACTTCGTTCTTCTGGCTATGACATTTCCCCCAGTCTTGGTTCTGATGTATGCAGATCTCTAAGTACATTTTAAATAGAACAACAACTGAACGATACACTCAACAGGATTCATGAAGAGGAAATAGACATATTTCGGTGTGGGAGAATATTTATGCATTATTTAACAGCAATAATGTTTGAATTCATACATTATGCAAATGTAGTTATAATCAGGAAAATGAAAGAACTTGGACTGCTGCAACGTCCTTAAACCCACCATTAGGTACCTATTTGTGCATAACATTTAACACTGCACAATGCCTTACAATACTACAGTGTATCACTCGAAGAGAAAAGTTATCAGAGATTAACTGGGTATAAAATGAAAAGTTGATGAACCCCTGATTGCTACCTTGATACTGACTTCTATAAATTTATCTTTAAACAAGTGCAAGGATGTTAATGATAATTAACATGATATTGGAATAAAATGCACTTTACTCAAATGCTGCCCCCCATTAAACCTTTCTGCTATTTAGTCGG
Organism: Capricornis sumatraensis; assembly: GCF_032405125.1. NCBI lineage: Eukaryota > Metazoa > Chordata > Mammalia > Artiodactyla > Bovidae > Capricornis > Capricornis sumatraensis. Next base: position 147,543,094 of record NC_091070.1, on the reverse strand, counting down.
ATATGAATGACTTCATCTTCTTTATCCAGAGAGCCACTGCACTTAAATGCAGGCACTATTCTAAGAATTTTACATGACTTACCTCATTTAATCTCATAACAATTAGCTCACAACAATGTTATGAGGTAGATGCTATTATTATTTCTATTTTACAGATGAGAAAACGGAAATACAGAGAGGATGAGTATCCTGCCTAAAGTCACTGAAGTATTAAGTGGTAGATCCTTGACTTTGAGTACAGGAAATCTGAATCCAGAGTCTACACTCTTGGTCTCAATGCCATGTTGTTTATCTTACTATGATAGTTAGTTATGTTCTACTTCTTTCTTTTAGACTGTAAGTTTTCTGCATTAGAAATGATCATAGTTGCGTATCTGTCATATTCCAGGCAACATGCCAGGCCCGGTGAAAAGAGGAGGAAACAGAGCCCCTGCTCTCCAGGGGCTCACAGTCTAGCAGGGTCAATAACATGAAACTGGACGGCACTGTGGGAAACAAGAGGCGGGCACGCAGAGAGAGAATCAGGCAAGTGATCGGAAGGTGCCGAACCCATCTGGAGCTGCAGGAGCAGGAGCTGTTCAGGAGCAGGCAGCTAAGGAAAGCTACAGGGAGAGATGCCCCTAACTGGGGCTGCATCCTATTCACCGAGGCCTTACCTTGTCCTCTAGCTCCTGGCATGGGACTCCTCACAGAGAAATTGATTAAGTAGACCAGACTAATGTTTAACTGGTTGAATTAAGTCATTGTTTCCCAACACCAGGGACTTCCATAGTGGCAGTCTTGGGTCCAACAGGGTCTAGGGAGAGTTTGGAGACGATATGTGCCCTGATTTTAACTGAAGTAGTGGTTTCTGTTGATTTGTAGAGAATTTTATAATATCCATGACCTCGCCCCGTGGGGGAAAAAAAAATGTACACCTCTGTGGAATTCTGTGACATTTCAAGGTGTTTGTGAACTCTCTAAAATCCACTCGGGACCCTGTTAGGGACCCTGGTCTAAAGGAGTGCAACTTGGATGAATAATAAGCCTACCAATATACAACAGCTGTAAGTGAGTACAGATCAGTGGTTCTTAAACTTTGTAGTCCTGAGGGACTTCTTTACACCTGTAAAAACTAAGGACCACCCCCACCCAAAATTTTTTGTTTATCTGGGTTATATCAATCTACATCTATGTTAGAAATGAGAACAAAATTACAATAACAACTTCCATTATATGCTTGCATAAATGTTGCTATGTGTGCATACGTGCTGAATCGCTTCAGTCGTGCCCAGCTCTTTGTGACCCCATGGACGGTAGCCCACCAGGCTCCTCTGTCCATGAGATTTCCCTGGCAAGAATACAGCAGTAGGTTGCCATTTCCCTCTCTAGGGGGTCTTCCCGACACAGGGATCAAACCCACATTTCCTGCATTGCAAGTGGATTCTTTACCTGTTGAGTCACCTGGAAAGTCCTAATGTTGTTATAGAATATAACTATGTTTTCCAAAGAAAAAAATTAGCAACAAGAGTGGCATTAGTTTACATTTTTATACATCCGTTTAATGTCTGGCTCAGTAAAAGATAGTGGGATTCTCAAGTCTACTTCTGCTTTTAATATGTTGGGAAATGTTATTTTGGTTGGGCTTACAAAGGAAAATTATTCTCACATGGATATGTAGTAGGAAAGGAAGGTATACTCTAATAGTCTCATAAGATCATTGTGGACATTCTTCTTTGATATTACACCAAAACTTGGCAAATAGTTGTTTTTAAAAGTTATTTGAAATGTCAAACCTGAAACAATATTAATGAATTTTTTCTGCTCTGCTACTTGAACATCCACTAGTTTTCTCTGCATTTTGAGTGAATCTTTCACTCTTGTATGATGCGTATAAAATTTTGTAATGTTTATTTGGAAATGCATGTTCACTGAGATATGCAGACCTTCCAAATGTTGATGCATTCCATCACATTTAAAAATTGCATTCATTAATATCACCACCAATCTCACCCCAAAATCTTTAAATATTGGGAAGTTGTGAAACTAATCAATATAGACACAAGATTTCCAAAATTTCAATGGAGTGAAATTTAATTTTATCAAAGCAAAGATTGTCAGCTGCTTTTCTTGAAGTGATAGGTTCATTTCATTTGTTTTGGAGAAAATGTCTTCCAAATACACATTGAAAAAATCATAGTTTGTCAATTGTTCTTTCAAGTAAAAATGCTTTCCACAAAGTGGCTTGTTCAGCTTACAACACAAATGAGCCCACAAATTCTTCTCCCTAAGACAAAGCTTGTACTTCTATATATAACCAAAGTGTGTCATATCTACTTCCCATTTCATCTTATTAAATATTGTATTCAAGAGTAGCTTTAATAAAATAAATTTTTACTGTTTCATAAAAGACATTCTTAAGTGAAAGTAGCATTTGTTTAAAGTGTAATTGCATAGCAGTTGAAAAATATGACTACATTGTACAGTTGGATGTTGCTTCCTTGATTTCACAAAGGCACCAGAAGCCCTACCCACCATTACTTTAGCACCATTAATGCAAACCATCAACACAATGAAAAAGGCAAATCATGTGTTAGTAATATTATGAGAATAATTTTGACCTTGCAGATGCCCTGGAAGATCTCAGGAATCCCTGAAATTCTGCATTCTACACTTTGAGAACCGTCTGTGTAGAAGGTACACAGAGAAATTAGCTTCCTCTATGGAGGAAGTTTGAAATAAATATGGAGGCAAGTTTACAGGTTTGGAAAAAATAATTTTTCATGGAAAAGAGCTAACGCATAAAAGTATTTGTGTATACCTAAGTATGTCCAGTACTCTTGCCTAGAAAATCCCATGGATAGAGTCTGGTGGGCTGGGGTCCATGGGATCGCAAAGAGTCGGACACGACTGAGCGACTTCCCTTTCACTTTTCACTTTCATACATTGGAGAAGGAAATGGCAACCCACTCTGGTGTTCTTGCCTAGAGAATCCCAGGGACGGGGGAGCCTGGTGGGCTTCCGTCGATGGGGTCGCACAGAGTCGGACACAACTGAAGCGACTTAGCAGCAGCAGCAGCAGCAAGTATGTTTCAAGTGCAAGGAAATACTGTTTTATACTGTAGACTTCCTGAATGCCCAAAACACCAATTTTAACATTGGATTGTTCAGGATAAGAATTTGAGACTCCTGAGGTAGTCATTTCCTGGCTGCAATTTTTGACCTTAGTGTTTCAAGCATACCAATATCCATTTCTCTGGGTAGAATTTAAAGGAGACAATGGGAAACGGTAGGAGGGAATTACACTCACCCAATTGAAAATAGAGATTTTTAAAAACCTTACAAAACAAAGACTTTCAGAAGTGAACTTATACTGCAAACACATTAGCTTCGGAGAGTCCAGGTTTAGAGTGGAGTGTTGACAGACACAAGACTGGAAAAGCAGGAGGAGGCTGTTCTGCAGTAATTAAAACTAAACTGAAGAAGTCGAAGGATGCTTGTTATTCTGTGTTTTCATAGCAGCATGTTCAGCTGCCGTGGAGGAGACTCGATTAGCATTTACTTTACAAATCTCATTTCTTCAGAGGTCAGAGCTCAAGCTGAAAATTCACTTCTGGTGGATATTCCTTAACTTTCTGTTGGCCCATGTCACAAATGGAATGCTTCTTAGGTTTATTTTAGTTGTCTAAATATTGTAGGGTTGCTTGGTAATAAATCAACTTTATGCAATACTTTTCTTCTTTTTATCTCTGGTCATCTTGAAACACTAAGGGTTTCTTGCATTAAAGTAGAATCCTGTATAATACATAGATCACTGATAAAAAGATAATTTGGTATTGTGAAACAGGTTAATAAGAAAGAATATTACTAGCCATTCATCTTTCTGCCTCCAAGGCAAAGAATATCTTCCAGAAAGATAGCAGTTGAATGTCTTTTTTCAAACAAAGTGGTAATTTTTCCACCAAGATTACTGGCATGTGGATGGAAATTTGTAGTAGAAAGTTATCCTAAGCTTCAGATTTCATTATACTTTGTGATTTCCTTGATATCACCATTTCTTCAAGCACAGTTAAGGTATATTGTATAGGATCTTTCATGTATACAGATCCTGGGATCCTGGGACAGATTCATATATGTCCAATATGCAGTTATTTCTGGGACTAGGTTAGCATTTGGTGGTATTTCCTGCCAAAGAATTTTGCAAAGGAAATTGCTATGTTTGGGTAATGTATGAAGAATGTTTTCTGCTGGAACTCTGAGTACCTACCACATGAATAAAAATATGTGCTCTCAGCAGAGAAAAAAAAAGCTTAGACTAGAAAAACTTACCCTGGTCTTCTGACCTCTGTAGGTCACTGTTACAACAAAGAGAGGACAAGTAAGTCCACAGCTTTGGAGATAAGGATAAAGGAGATTGGGTAGTAGTCTCATTTTCTATCCATTTCGAAGAAACTATTTCTGTGATATGGAATGTTTTAGATATTCACACTTGACTTTGTAACTAATATAGTAATTAAGAGCATTTATGTAATTCTGGACTGGGTATCAGTGTTAGACTAATGGAAGACCTTTCTGGTAGTGCAATTTGCTCAACTACTCAGAAGGCTTTCTGAGAGGACTCTTTGGAGATGTCTTTTGGGGAAGTTTGCATAAGAATACTCAGAGAATTAAAAATCATTGCAATAAAGGAAGACTTGGAGATAGTTTATTACAAACCGTCCATTTCTTAAGTGAAATATTTTCAGCTCTTCAGGATCATATCAGATGAGAGCGAACCTCTAGATAGGCGACAGGACAGAACTCCTGGAATTCCTTTCAAGGCCTAAGTTTTCATGATTTAATAAGAACAAATGTAAAAATAATTTGCATTGAAATAAAAGCCCTCCATACATCCTAGCTACCATTTTTATTATTAACTGTTGGTTGGATGCTAAAGAGTGAAGAAATAATAATAAAAAACCGATCTGGGAAAAAGGCTGAGAAAAAGACTGTCTCTCTATAGAGATTTTCAAGGCAAGTAAAACAGCATTAGCCTGCTGACAGGTTGTGATGGGGAACAGTTGAAAAGAGCTTAGAATTTCTGAATCGACACAAAAGCAGTACAGGTGTCACTTCAATCTCATATAACCTTAAAAAAACCCCCAAATCCTTGTTCCCTTTGTGAGTCAGAATCAGTATAGGCAAGAAGGAGGCCACAGGAAGGACACAAGGTATTTGCCTATTCACAATGAATACTTTTCCTGCAATATGTTTATAATACTGGTGCTTTTGTTTTAGAGGTATAATAACCCCCCACCACCACCACATACACACATTCCAAACTGAAACATGGTACCGAGAGCATAGCATCATCCCACATAGTTTCATTATTAATAGTGTTATCGTAAATGCAAATGTTGACACAGTATCTGCACAACTATTTTCTAGTAAGGAATCCACAAATAACACTTGACATCTTGTTTGCATAGCAGCTACCATGTGTATTTTTCACTGTTCTTTGTATCTTCACTGCATATTGGAACTCTGCATCATTTTAGCCTAGTTCAACATCTTTTAATATGCAAACCTGATTCAACGTCAAAGGACAAATCAGCTTCAAACTGATTTTCCACACTAACAGTCTTGTGCATCACCACCAAATATTATCACATTGATTACCACACAGTTTTAAGATTCAATCGTTTTGTGTTGATTTTTTTTCTCCATTAATTTATGTGGCCTTTCATAATATGCTTTTGAGGGCATAATTTTTTAGTTCTCATTTTCTTAAATCTATTCTTCATTAAATGTGTAATTTTCAGTACAACTCAGGGTTTTCTAGCATCATGCTGTTAATGATACTTCAATTATTTTACTCTATTGTTTGCAATGCAATTAAGCAAGACATTGAATCTTTAACATTAACAATTCTTTCATATGACTACAACCATTAAATAACTACTGCAAACTTGCTGTGAATTCTGTAGGGTTTACATCAGATACAATCTTAGAAGAGCTATGTTTCACCATAGAATGCAAACATCTTGGTTCCTAAGAAAGGCATCGTGGAGAGGGTTTGCTAATTGATTTTTCCTTAAGAACAATCTGTTTCTCTTCCAGCTTATTATAGGAAACACTGGTATTTGTCATTTTTCCAATATTTGGAGGCTGCTGCCTTAATAAATGCACATATCAGATGATGCTCACTCCCTGTCTGATGGGCGAGTGGTGTTGGGCAGAAGAAGGTCACACTGATGTTAAATTTGCTGCTGAGCAAAGGATCAAAGTGTAAATGGAATTCTGAAAGCTGGGAAATATGAGTGTGCCAGTGTAAATAATCTATTAATTATTGACAGCTAAGAGTATAAAAATTCCTATTTGGTCATGACATCTTAATTTTCACACTGACTGAGCCATTTCTGGCAATTTTCAAATTAAAGTTTTCTTTTACTATAGATGTGAAATATTTCCATTATACTAAATCTCTGCTGGTGCTTTCTTCCTCTTTTGACATTTTGTCTGATTTCTGCATATTAAAGCAATGTCAGATATGACAAAAGGCAAGGGATGATTTGAGCACGAGAAAGAGAACAATGATATTAGAAGTGCTTACACACTACACATTTTAAAAGTTTTGTTTCTATGTAGAGGGGAAATAAATCCCTGGGAATAATGTGAGTGATGTTTGAGAAGCTTCAGGTATGTTCACTATTTAGAGAAGGCAAAAAACACTGAAGGTGATGATAATTATGAGACCATTTAGCAGATATCACAGAACTGGAGGTCATTTTTCAAACATTTTAAAGTGTATCCAGGAAAAGGACAAGGCGGATGTAAAATATTTTAGTGTCCTTGCTGTACATTTTCAAAATTATTATTGTAAATCATTTAATGACATGATACTTTTCATATATTCAGTTTCTTTATCTCTACTACACATCACCAGGCTTTCTTTATTTCTGGCATGAGCTATTTGTTTAACTGAAGTAACTGGCACTCTGCTTATCAGAGTTTAACTGGAGAGAGTATAAATGGAGCCTGACGAATAGGTTGGGCCATACAAGAACATTCGGGAACTTCTGAGGCACAGTGGGTTGGTGCCCCTGACATCTAGGGGAATGGCTTTTATTAACAGCGCACTTCCATTGGCGAGGTAATGTTCAGGACTTTGATCACTATAAAGACCCTCTCTTCTGGGTTTCTTAACAAACTAAAAGGTTGAATCAGGTTCCCTGAAGTTTGCGAACCCCTTTTTGTCCATTTGGGTCAAGTTTGAAGCCCAAATGGGCCAATTTATGTTTGCAGGTTAGTGTTGCTTTGAGTTGAGGAAATATGTTTGAACTTTCTATTCAGCAGTCCAACTCAGGGGGTGTGAATACGGTGAACTGTTCACACGAGCCCCAGCACACCTCCATGCTGGGCTTCCTACTGCTGGACTGCTGGTCCAAACTGGCCTTAAAGGATTGGACACCAGAGGAGGTCTTTCATGCTTCTCTGACTTTGATTTCCCACTCTCTGCTACTGATCATTTATGATAAACTGGAGCCTTTTGAGGTGAGCAATGTCATGGCTACTGTCTACTTTTGAAATGACACTATATTAATGCATTTTACACCTAAAACGAATATGAAATGCTTGATTTTTAAAAGAAATATTTTAGGTAATAAATCTTAGATAGAAAGGGGGAAAATGAGAGGGAGGGGTCACCATGGAATAAATGTGTGAAGAATTTAATTACATCATTTATTTAAGAGAAGAAAGAAAGCAGGGAAGATCAGTAAAGAAGGAATTCATCAGAGACTAAGCTAATAGCAAACCATTATCCCTAACAGAATCACATAGTAGGGATGAATCTTTGTATTTTCAGTTTGGAAAGTTATTTTCCTTTTGGGAGTGATGCTGTGCATTGTGTATTCTACAACAGCAGTATCTGAGTTGGAGGAAATACATCAATAGGTCCATCTTTAACTAGCTCAGCCATATTCCCTCGTGGTGCTTGAAATGCTCATTCTGTCCAGCAGAGGGCACTAGTAACTAGTGCACACCGGTAACACATTGTGGTGTTTCCCATGATGAATAACCATATTTTCAATACATCGCAAGCCACAGTAATGAGAAGAACTAGTTATTATTTTTGTTCTTGTTATCACGCCATATCTTTTATTTACCCCATTAGACATTTCCAGCTTCTATAGCTTCAATTAAAATATCAATACCTGGTTCAGAATACTCTCTCAGTGTCAAGAACTGGGCTATTAAAAGAAATACATAGAGATGTTTTCACACTTCTAAATAAAAGGGACTTTCTTGAATTTTTCTCAAACTAACAATTCTATTCATTTAAGCAGGATTCCAAAGAAAAAGGGCAACAATTCTAAACACTGCAAATCTTTGAGTGGAGAGCAATGGTACTTTAGAACTTTTAAGAATCATGGCTCTGCTTTCCCAGTAGGAACTTTTCAGTGAGGAAACACAGTCGAGGTTCAACAAACCTTGATTTCGCAGACAGACTCTAGAAATTTTAATTAGCCATCTCCTTACATGTTTAGACATTAATGTTGTTTATGTAGCCATCTTATTACATATTTAAACATTGCATTAATTTGGCAGCCTGCTGAGTGTTACTGAAGAATTCCCTGAAGAGTGACAGATATTTCCAACATTTTAGCAAAACATAATTTGCTAAGTTTAACTAAAGCAGTTTGGCCCTTTTCATCATCCTGGACCAGATGTGTAAAAGGAAGAAGCAATAGAGCTTTATTTACCTATTAAAAAAAAAATAGCAAACATCTTCAAACACCTGGCCAGAAAGAGTTCCTTGCACTGTTTCTGTGCTTTAGCAACCTAAACACATTATCACTGAATGATAGTTATCTATAGTGAAGTTGAAAGTGAAGTCGTTCAGTCGTATCCGACTCTTTGCGATCCCATGGACTGTAGCCTACCAGGCTCCTCCTTCCATGGGATTTTCCAGACAAGAGTACTGGAGTGAGTTGCCATTTCCTTCTCCAGGGGATCTTCCCAACCCAGGGGTCGAACCCAGGTCTCCTGCATTGGAGGCAGACACTTTAACCTCTGAGCCCATGTATTGTGGTTGTTTAGTCCCTGAGTCGTGTCTGACTCTTTTGCAACCCCACGGACTGTAGTCTGTCAGAATTCTCCAGGCAAGAATCCTGGAGTGCGTTGCCATTTCCTTCTCCAGGGGATCTTGCTGACCCAGGGACTGAACCCACGTCTCCTGCATCGGCAGGTGGTTTCTTTATGATTGAGCCGAAGTCTATGTTGCTCAGTCATGTCAAACTCTTTGCTACCCCATGACTCTAGCCTGCCAGGCTTCTCTGACCATGGGGATTCTCCAGGCAAGAATACTGGAGTGGGCTGCCATTACCTTCTCCAGGGGATATTCCCAACCCAGGGTTTGAACCCAGGTTTCCCTGGTGGCTCAGAGGTTAAAGTGTCTGCCTCCAATGCAGGAGACCTGGGTTCGACCCCTGGGTCGGGAAGATCCCCTGGAGAAGGAAATGGTAACCCACTCCAGTACTCTTGCCTGGAGAATCCCATGGACGGAGAAGCCTGGTAGGCTAGTGTCCATGGGGTCGCAAAGAGTCGGACACGACTGAGCGACTTCACTTCACTTCACTTCCCTCATTGCAGGTAGATTCTATACCATATGAGCCACCAGGGAAGCCCAAGTCTATGTGTATTCTTCTTAAAAAGAAATTTTATAAGACATTTTAAATTAAATCAATGTGTTTTTATATCCCCATATATACCTATATGTTTAACTTTGGATCATTGTGATTCTCTCTCTCTCTCTTTTTTTTTTTTTTGGTTGGAAGACCTAGACCTTATGAATATGTGCAATAATTTAAAAAAATGTGATATACCCTGTACATAATTGAAATGGAACATTTTGCGATAAAATTACACCTTTTATGGCTTTCACTTAAAACACAGAATGTACAACTAGTTGATCAATTAGAGTTTTGAATTTTGTTATTCATACTTTCTTATACCAGTTTATAGGCAGTGTCTGCGATCCATGGGGTCACAAAGAGTTGGACACGGCTGAGCGACTGAGCTGAACTGAACATTTTGTTTTCCATTACAGTTATGCCTGTTTGAGTGTCTAAAAATTTACATTCTACAGGACTTCCCTGGCAGTCTAGTGGTTAAGGCTTTGCATTCCAATGCAGGGATGTGGTTTTTATCCCTGGTCAAGGAACTAAGATCCCACATGCCTTGCAGACAAAAAAAGAATATATAAAACAGGAACAATGCTGTAACAAACTCAGTAAAGACTTTTAAAATGATTCACATTAAAAAAAAGTTACACTCTAGAATATGGTAAAACTTTAGAGGGAGATTTATGCCATTTTGAATGGATTGTTTCAGGTTGCTTGCATTTTTAATACCTCTTTCTTTTCACAGAGAAGAGAAGTTTGTTATTTTTGGCTTTCATTAGCGTTCTCACTTCAGAGTTTGTATAGGATTCTGCTTTCAAAGCCAGCATCTCTCTTCTTTTTAGCATCTGTTACATAAACAGGATGAACAGCTACAGGATTCCAAATTGGTGAAGGAAGCAGCTCACCCGCTTATTCCTCACTAGCCAGGGTAACTGACAGCACTTAGCTCTCTCCACCCCTGCCGCCTCAGTTTTGAAGGGAAGCACTGTTTTGCTCCTTTCCCAACACTGAGGTTCTGACAACAGGCAGATCTGAGGCAACGAGTGTTACTGGGAAGCAAGCAGGGGAGGGAAGCCTAGTAGTGGGAGAATGGAGGTAATAAGGGAAATTATTAATACTTCCATAGTATTTTCTTGCACATTTCTGTCACTGATTCTTATACCATCCCTTTGAGAATATATAATTGTTGTGTATGTGTGTGTGTGTTCAGTCATGTCTGACTCTTTGCAACCCCATGGACTATAGCCTGCCTGGCTTCTCTGTCCATGGAAGTCTCCAGGCAAGAATGCTGGAGTGGGTTGCCATTTCCTTCTCCAGGGGATCTTCCCAACCTAGCAACTGAACCCTCAACTCCTGTGTTGGCAGGAAAATTCTTTAGCACTGTACCACCTGGGAAGCCCTCCCTTTAAAAATTCTATATACATATTTGTATATATGTATATTTTAAGTAAAGAAGAGGGGAAATTCTCTAGACAGGAGAATTTTTTTTCCTCTGCTCTCTGAGCTAACATTCAGACAAGAATTGGTCCAATCAAAATATCTTAAACACAAAGGAAAATACTGGGTTGGCCAAAAAGTTCATTTGTGTTTTTCCATAACATCTTACAGAAAGAACCAGAATGAACTTTTTGGCCAGCCCAATATTATCTTATATAGCAAAAGCTTCAGTGTAGAGTGACTCCAGGGCAGAATGATGTCTCAAGGATTGAATGTTTGCCTCGGTCTTTCTGCTCTGCTGTTCTCAGAGCACACTGGACTTGTGCTCACCTTGTATCTTCATGGTCATAAAGTGGCTGTCACAGCTCCAGCAGTCACAGTTCATGTTGTCAAACAGCACATAGTCTAACACAGTTTCTTAAAGATAGCCAAGTCTGCTGCATTGAACTGTACTGTTTTACCTCTGAGCTCAATGGTAGCTTAATTCCCAAGTTCCATAGGGAAGTAGAATGGCTCCATTTGCTCCTGCCTCTCAGGTTCAAGGACATCATAAAACAAAACCAGAAATAAAAACCTTGCACTCAGAGAGTTAAATAATTTATTCCAGGATCTAGGAGCCAACATGGAACACAGTGCCCATTGTTCTGTCTCTAAGTCTGCCCTGGAAGGGGTTTGGTTTAAGAGAAGACAGCCCTTTCATATTTCTGTTTATTTGTGTAACTTCTTTGTACACAGTAGGCACTCAGCATCAGTTGATTTGATTTTAGGTTTAAAAATGAAATTAAAACCAAGTTCCCTTGGGCTATTTGGCTTTGCTCTCACTCTCTGGCATTTCTCTGTGATAAGTTTAATTGAATTTGAACCAGACTCAACTGTGAGAAATGTCCAGGACCCAGATATCTTTTCTTACGTGTTTAATTTGTACTAATATTAACATAGATGGAGATAATCAGACTCAGTGAACTCATTCTGCGGCTCTAGGATGCTAGGCCCAATCTCTGTAATTAATCAGCCAATCAATTTACAATGCCTTTTGAGTACCCCCACTAGGACCCCATCCTACCTGCTCTAAAATTTGTAAAAGGTGCTTTTTGTCAAGGAGCTTACAATATATTTGCAGAAACGTGAAATACATGTAAAGTGTTGGCTAACGGTTTTAAGGTGTTATATATGAATCAAATAACTATGCTCCTTGGGAGGCTCAGTACATAAACAGACATAAGATGTGAGCTGGCTTGTGACAGGTGAACTGGCCACAGGGGAGTAGAGTAATATCTCTGATGGAGAAGCTCTACTCAAATCTTATGAACATGAGTTTTCTCAGATATCTGCAGCGGCACCACCTGGAAGGATTGGAATGGAACAGACCTTAGAGGCAAACCTCAGGCCTGAAAAAACTGGGCCAATTGCTTAGGGCTGTGAACTCTGTGTAGTGGGACAAGGATTCAGAGAGTCAGCCTGAGGCCCAAAGGAGGATGCTTTTATTTGGGAAGATTTAACTGAGAGGCAAGGGTTGCAGGTCCGTTGAGTTGCTGATGCTATCTCACTGCCTCATCCTCTGTCACGCCCTGCTCCTCCTGACCTCCATCTTTCCCAGCATCAGTGTCTGTTTCCTCTCTGTTGACTTGCTACAACCAAAACTTTATTGCTCCATATTATGTGATCCAGCAATTCCACTCTTGGGTGTCTATCTGAGAAAAATGAAAGTACTAAATCGAAAAGATACATGCACTCCAGTGTACATAACAACACTATTTACAAGAGCCAAGGCATGGAAGTGACCCAAGTGCCTATAAACAGACAATTGAATTAAGAAGATGTGGTATTGATATACAGTGGGATATTACTCAATGAAATGAAATACTGCCATTGCAACAGGGTGGATAGACCTGGAGAATATTGTGCTAAGTGAAATAAGCCAGACAGAGAAAGACAGATATTTTATCATTTATATGTGGAATCTAAAAAATTATGCAAGACAGAGACAGACTTACAGATGTAGGAAGCGAACTAGTTACCATGAGCCGAGGGAAGTGGGGAGGGACAAACTGGGGGTATGGGGTTAACAGGCACAAGCGACTATACATAAAATAAACACCAGGAATATACTGCATAGCACAGGGAATTATAGCTGTCACCTTATAATAACCTATAATGGAGTTTAATCAGCAGAAGCCTTGAGTCACTATGCTGTGCACCTGAAACTGACACCATATTGCAGATCAACCACACTTGAACGGAAAGAAACTGAACAGGTCCATTTAAAATCCCACTGATTCTGACATGGGTGTTTGTTTGTATTATAAACAGGCAATGTCTTAGTGTCTAAAGAATGTCTCTATTGCTTAGGTATGAGACATCAACAGGGGTTTCTTGATTCAGGGTTCTCTTGGGTATCCTCCTCAAAATACACTCATAAGCAGTCACCTACTCATGTGAGACCTTAAAAGCAAGAGAGGAGAAAACAAAATTAATGGTGAAGAAGTAGGCACGGAGAAATGATGCTCTCAGACTATTTTCACAGAAACCAAGAACTGATTAAAAGAGAAGCAAACAAATTTGTGGTCATTTAAAACCTAAAGACACATTTAATAACATTTCTTAATTTCTTTAAATTTCTATCTTTTCCCTCCTATGGAGGAAATCTACCCAGTATAACATTAACCTGCTAATACTGTGGTCTAGGCAGAACATGGTTCTCTGAGCCAAGGCAGGTGAGTTTCAGGGAACCTAACAACATTATTGATTTTAGGCAAGCTTATTAGAATCAGTGTTACATGCCGTCTTCCTCTACCAGATTGTATTTGGACTTCATTATGAAATCTCATTACATTAAAGGGAGGCTGCAATGAGTTCCGTAAATAAAACATTTCCAAAGATGGATTTGTTAAAATTAGTGTATCTATGAAACCTACTTTGGGTATCAATCTGTCAAGAAACAGGATCATGTACTTTGTTCTATCAATCATCCCCCCCTGCCCTTTTTTTTTTTTTTCTGGATTGAGAATATTCACCAAATCTAGTAGCATACAGAAAATCTTCCCTTGTTTTCCTGTGGGCAACTTCGTGCAACATACAACTGGATGAGACATCACATCACTTAATGGCTACAGACAGCTTGAAGGGGCGAATACTGGTCTGTTCCTCTTTCCATATAGCTTAGTAGCACAATAAACTCGTGTATCCCGAGCAAGAGCTATGACAATGGAGTTAAGTCCACAGCCCTCAGGCCCCACCTTTTAGTGTAGGACTATGAAAGACTAGTAGAGATTTGAAATCACTTCCATTTCTGCTTCAGTAGCACACGGGAAATCATCTGGATAAGGTGGCTTAAATGAATTAAGGAAATTGATGGAAATGAACAGAGAGTGGAAGTTATTTTTCCAAAGCAAAGAGTTATAACACATACTTTTCTCTTAGACTCTCAGCCCAGTGGCTATTTAATCGGTACCAACACACACAGTCTTGTAAATACTGGAAAGAATGATGAAAATTGTTTAGCCAGAAAGCTGAGTACATTCTCTTTCAAAATTACAGGGGCAAACTTAACACCAAACTTTGAGTGCGGCTTCACACTCATAGTGTAGTACTAAGGAGCATTTCTGAAAGCCACATTTGAGAATCAGGTAAGGGTGGAGAAGTGTAAAGCATTACTGGAGGCACACAGCCGCAAAGCCCCAGCTGGCTTCACTGGAGGCTCCCCAGTGTCAGTTTGTATTGCTTTGTCCCAGAATGCTTCTTCCTCACCCATCCAGTTGACATTTAGGATCTCGACAGATCTGGGCATTGATCTGATCTGTTGGATTAATACTGTCACAGAGACAAAGACTTCCGCACCAAGATGCTGCGTAGCATACTACAGTTTAGGGAGAACTCCCAGGACACTAGTCTCCAAGTAAAAGGTGACAGTTGAAGAGACTGGCTGATTTCTCCCTCCTCTGACATGATTTTCCCATGCACCATACCTTACATAGATTAATAGTGGGGTCACACATTTACTCTAGCCATACACAACCACGCTGGGAAAATGTAGTGTCTTTATACTCTATAATTGATCTGAGTCTTCTTTATGAGTCCCCTCTCTCTTGGGTGCTTTGAGTTGCCAATTAACAAGATATCAGTCTCCTCTGCTTTAAGCAGTCTCATTTCAGCCTCTGGTTCATCAGTCTGGCCTCCTCCCAGGACTGTTGCTCCTGCGCTATGGGGACTTGGCTTAGTCCCAAAGTCTAGGAATGTCCTAGAGATCTGGAGCCTGTCAAAGTGGGCAAGCACTAGTAGCAGGGTTCCTAAGTTCCCCTATAACTAAGTTTTTAATTATCATCCCCTCTTGGGCTGTGGCCCCAGGATGGGTGGGACAGGGCAGGAGGATTGTTGTGTATTATTGTGTTTGCACGTCTCTTCTTGTGCTTTGTTTCTTCCTACCAGTTTTCAGAGTTAGCAAGATTGGGCTTTTATTTTACTTTCTTTCTCTCTGATCTGAACTTATTAATACATCCTACGTTTCTCTTGCAGAGCTCAATCCCGCTAGTCATTGAGGTTTAAAGAGAGAATTCAGCTCACCAATAAAGGATTACAACTCAGAAGGCATTTTGAAAGCCTTGCACCCATTGCCTACTGCTATATTTATAGAGGTAAAATTTGAGTGGAATTATAAAATATTGTCACTTTCTCCTTCCCATATAAGCTTTCCTCACAATGTCCATTTTCAGAGACTGACTTGAGATGTCAATTGCCTTAGCTCCCATGTTGTTTAGTAGCTAGACATCTTGACATTAGAATCTCCTAAAATTCTTTAAACCAGAGGGGTGTTTATTTTTAGTAACCACAGTATACTTGGAAAAGTGTGCATGATACTTGTAACATAAATGATAAAGGGTTTCATATCAGTCTGGTTGTTATCAGTCTGTATGCTTATGTACAAAACTCTCTTGCAATGATTTTCTTAGGGCACTTCAGAGCAAAGAAGTCTCTCACTTCTAGCTTATAAAGTTGTATATACAGAGGCATTAGGTTATGAAATTAGTTTTTGAAGCTTCTGCAGTCGGAGAAATGAGCTCATCGTACTCAACACCAGTCAACCTCCCCTGCAGTACATTATACAATTCTGGATACAAACAGTACATCTCTCGGAAAGCCACTGGGATTTAATTATTCAGCGTATTTATTCAACAAATATTTATTGCATTCTTCAGGCCATCTTTTTTTTTTTTTCTTGGTGCTGGGGACAAAATGGCAAAGTGTTAAATAAGGTAGATGAAATCTCTATCCTAAGGGAGCCTGTATTCTGGAAAGTAAAATAAGAAAAAGGAAATGGATGTGGATGAAAAATGTCACCTGCCATTAATCAGTCAAAAAAATGTTGGGACCATCAAGTCATCAGCCACTGCAGCCACCCCCAACTGTGCTCCCTGAGGGGATTCAGGATGGAGGAAAGCAGGGTACTGGTCCCAGACAGCTACGGTAAATATCAAAGGAATGATTTCAATGACTGCAGACTTGCATCTTCCCATACATAGGAAGCAAGAAAAGCTCTAAATTCATTAACCTGCAATGTCTGGTTTTCTTTAATTAACAGTGCTATTTTGATGCTCCAACTACCTGATTTTTTGTTGTAAAAACTCCTTACATATCCTGGCCCCTCATTTGCCTCTTCAGAGTTGTCCCTAAGAGCTGTCTGAGAGGCTGCCTTCTGGGCTTAAGCCCATTTCTCCAATTACAGGAGCTTCAGAAACTAATTTCATAACCGAATGCCTTTGTATATACAACTCTATACTGCCTCAGCTAAGTACCCTGAAAAAACAAAAACATAATTCTCAACTTTTAGGTTGTGCTTTTTTTTTTTTTTTTAGTTGATGTGGGTACATATGAAGAGTATTTAGGGACCTTCAAGAATTTATCCATAAGAAGAAGAGAAACCTTGGGAAGAGGAGAGTGAGATTTGATAACTATGTATAGTAGAGGGACTGAGTTTTAGAAGACAGAGGAACTCATATTTCTACTTGGTGTTGCTGTGTAGAGCAAACTGGGACCAAAGAGGAGGATCAAAGAGGCAGATCTTACTCAATATAAGGAAGAACTTCTTAGCAATTAGAGTTTTACTTCACCTGTCTTTGTAGAACCTTACTATACTGCTGGAAAGAATATGAATTGTTTAGCTGCTTTGGAAAACAGTCTGGCAGTTACTCAAATGACTAAACATACATTTATCTTATGACCCAACAATTCCACTTAGGTATATACCCAAGGGAAATGAAAACATATATGCATATAAGAAGTTGTGTATGAATATTTATAGTAACACTATTCATAATAGAGAAAAGAGGGAAGCAATCCAAATGTCTATCAACTGACGATCAGATAGTCAATGGAATATTATTGACCATGAAAAGGATGAAGTACAGATACATGTTACAACATGGACAAACCTTGAAAAGATTATGCTATGTGAAATAAGCCAATCACAAAAAAACACATATTGTATGATTCTGTTCATATGAAACTACAGGATAGAAAAATCTATAGAGGAAAAAATACCTTAGTGATTGTCTAGAGCTGGTAAAGAGGTTAGGGGTATAGGGGAATGAAAGTTAAAGGGTATGCAGTTTCTTTCTAAGGTGATGAAAGGGCTCTAAAATTGATGGCAATGACATCTGCGCATATCTGTGAATATGCTACAATTGTATACTTTAAGTGATTAAACTGTAGGGTACATGAATTATAGTTCAATAAAGTTGTTAAAAAAAAAGAAGTAATATTTGAATCTGTGCTTTCAACTTTTCCAACCAGATTAGGGGACACACCAAATTATGGCTTTGGTTCAAGGGGAAAGAGAGGGTCCATTTCAGACTCCTTTTGAGCCTTTTAATTCCCTTTTAGCATGTATGGAAATCAGACATTCTTTGATGATTTGGGGAAACTGGGTTTTCTGAAAGATAGCTCCTGCCTTTTTTTTTTTTTTTTAGTGTTTTCTGTGTCTTAGGTTCTCATTCCTAAAGATGCAACAAGTAAGATGCAGAAGAAGGAAAGATCTGAGAGAAATTCACCAATCAGCTGCTACTCTTCATCTCTCAATGAAGCTTTATTAAAAAGGACAAATTTTAAAAGAAACATATAATAAAAGAAGGGTATCATTCATCAATATATTCTTGAAATTTATGATAAGGAAAAATATTTAAAATTTCAAAAAAATTTAGTGTGTTTTTAAATTTAAATCTGTTTTTTAATTGGAAGATAATTGCTTTCCAATGTTGTATTGGTTTCTGTGGTACAAAAAAGCTAACCCTAAAAATTTCAATATTTTATTAAAATTTGTTATGAAAGAAAGTGAAAATGTTAGTCACTCAGTCATGTCCAACTCTTTGGAACCCCATGGCCTGGAGTGCGCCAGCCTCCTCTGTCCATGGTATTCTCCAGGCAAGAATACTGGAGTGGGTTGCCATACCCTCCTCCAGGGGATCTTCCTGACCCAGGAACTGAACCCATGTCTCCTCCATTGCAGGTGAATTCTTTACCATCTGAGCCACCTGGTCATTTGTTATGTGACATAATAGAAATTTTACTTATTGATACTTACTGAGTACCTGTTGTGCCCTAGTCCCTTTTATATACCTTAGTCATAATTCTCTTTTGAATTAAAGAAACAGTTGAGAGAGACTGTAATTTGCTTCAAATCACTATTTTTGGTTCAGTGGCAGAGCCAGGTTTAAATCTGTGTCTTTCACATACCAGTATGTTGTTACAAGTTGCCTCTGAAGAAAGTGGACCAAAGCTGCAGCTTGAACATCCTTACTGCTAAGATGTGCAAAACAACCTAAGAGGTAAGAAAGAAGCCTGGTTACATAGAAGGTCCCTCCATAAAGTTATCAAAAGTGAAACCACATCCCAAGTGAGTGCTGCCAATTATTTCTTAAAAGGTCAGTACCACTGCTTAGCCCTGAAAATTCAAAATTTCTTATTTCATGATTACTGGATTCAAATTCTCTCTCTTGTCTTTTTCTCTTGCTTTCACCCTACACAAATTGCTAGTTGTTGAGCTGCCAACAAACCAGAGCTCCCCTGGTGCTTCTCACACATCTCCAGAAGCGATGTCAGACTCATGTTCATATTCTCCTTGGCTGATGAAATATTTAAACCGTGCTGATAGCCTCAGATGGCATTTTAGATGCTGAATACACCACCCTGTGGGTCTCTTTCCAGAGGAACAGTAGGCTGCAGTGCCCTGCCTCCATCTCTCTCCCATGTTTATGCTAAAAATGACACTTTCTCCTAATGCTTTTTAATCAAAAGCAGCTCATCACCAACACTAAAAAATAAAAAATAAATAAATAGTCATTTCTAGTAGGCTTGACTGGCCAAATGCACACAATTAGTAAGACCTTTTGGAGGAAGAATGTACAGAAAATGCTCCATTTGTTGACTTTCAATTAAAATGATAACAGCAACAGATCAAGCGATAGGAAACCTGTTGCCTTTCTGTCAACCCTGAGGCTGGTGCCTGGTGGGAGAACGAGGCTGTCTTTGCAAGCACAGGTGAGAGGGTCATGCCGGGTGCAGTTTTTACACCCAAGCTAATTGAAGAAGATATTTTCATTTTGACCTGATCCCATAGAAAACAGACAAACAAAGACAAAACACTTGTCAAAGAGCTGTACTGACACAGGTAAGGTTAATAGGTGTGAGGGACTAGACTTTCCTTAATATTAATCAAAAATAATTTGAGCCTTAACACAATGCCCTTGCTCCTTAATTTTGATGGTAAAAATCAGACCATTTCCCCTCAATGCCATTAATGGGGTCAGTCTCTGAGTCTGAGCTGGTTGCCATGCCGTCAGTCCTGTGGAATCCTAAAAACCATCATCATTTGTTTCTAAACAGATCAAGAGCTATTTACCATCTCAGTGTTTTGTGTACAGCTGGGTGTCTGGCAAAGGTCCAATATCCATTAACATTTAAAAATTAGTCCCATAATGCATCTTTTCTAGGGCTTGAGAAGTAGACAGTGACACATGTTGAGAACCAATTACACTTGCGCTACCATTAGTCTGGCTGCATTCAACTTCCCAGTAAATGCAGCCTAATTTAGCTTCCAGAATGGTGTGTCTAAATTCATACAATGACCTTAGAGAAGGCTGAGCATCTAAAGATTTAAAGTGGAACAAACTGCTTAGCAAGAGTATTACTTTTCATAGTGAAACATGAGAACACATTATGTGATGATCTGCTGAATTTCTGCATGTTCCCTTTTAATCCCTCCTTTTTAAAACTTGCAGTTAGGATGAGTCGGGAGGGCATGGACAGATTTCAGCAACCATTTTTATTCGCTTGGTCTGTAAAGCTCCCATCACTCTGTATGTTAGCAAATAATTCGCAATGTGTCTATTCTTTCTCACTTTTGCTGTTATAACTGAGTTACCTGATTCCATTTGTTTAACAAATGAAGAAATTCTGTCTTCGGAGTACCGCACTTCAAACTCTATTTGGGAATCATATTATCATGTTGCCCAAGATAAGCAAAGCAAACTATAATGGGTGGTTTGGTAAAATGCTGAAAATAGAGGTGTTCAGAAAGAAATGGGCTTCCAGGGTGACAGTAGTGGTGAAGGCTCTGCCTGCTAATGCAGGAGACGTGGGTTGCACCCCTGGGGGGGGAAGATCCCCCGGAGAAGGAAATGGCAACCCACTCCAGTATTCATGCCTGGGAAATCCCATGGACAGAACAGTCTGGCAGACTACAGTCTGTACAGCCTCAAAGAGTTGGACAGAACTGAGCATCTGAACATGCACACACATAGAAATACTTTCTGGAAAATGTTCTTCAAATTTGCACTGTCTAGAAAAATTCCTCTAATCATATCCAAGGTGAAAGAAGGATTGAATCTTTCTGGCGAGCAGCCCCCCTTCTTCCCAGCTGTCCTTTCAGTTTTCAGTAATCAGGACGGAAACTGACGGGCTTCCCTGGCTGATGATTCTGGAGCACGTAGTGTACCAAGCTTATCTTAGCTCACTTATTCTATGTCATGCTGTTTAATAAAGCTAAATTGCTCACATAAACAGAACACTGTACCATGGGCTTTTAGGATTCAGAGGTAGTTTAAAAATATAATTTTTCACTAACATTCAACAGAACAGTTTAGCAATAGCTTACAGAAAATTGCAGGAAAGCAGTAATTTTCCAAATGTGCACAAACTGATTCAGTGATTTACCAATTAGAGACTTTGGGGGTGGTTGGGGATGTGCACTGAGCTAAAAAAGTTGTCCTCTCCTAAGGAAGATTTCCCACGACTCAGGACACACTAGGGAACCTTATTGCATTTTTCTCAAGCATCTTGAAATATTTCATGATAAAGCTCCTTTTGGAGGTTATAATTTTTAGGTTAAAATTGCATTGATTTAAATCAGAGTTGACTCTAGGAGATGTCGGTCTTCCTTGCTGACTGAGATTGTGAAGAATCTGCCCACGGTTCAGGGGACCCAGGTTCGATCCCTGGGTCAGGAAGATCCCCAGGAGAAAGGAATGGCAACCCACTCCAGTATTCTTGCCTGGAAAATCCCATGGACAGAGGAGCCTGGCAGGCTATAGTCTATGGGTTCACAAAGAGTTGGACACAGCTGAGCTAGGAAATGTCAGGGCTTCTGTAATTAAAGAGTAATTTTTAGTGCGTTTGGAGACATTTATTAGGATCTCCTCTTAGCTTGAGAAGACTATATATTTATAATATTTTGGGTTTAAATGCTTCTAAATATCATAGGAAACACAACTGCCTCACTAGGGCTGTTGATCTGTGTTATTACTGAATTAGGAGTTTGGGGTTTACACTCTTTTTTTATCATTTGGGGAGTACAAATCATAGTTACTGCTGAAAATTTGTAGGAGAGGAAGATAGACACAGTAGATTAAAATAATAAAGGAAAAATGTGCCAATTGGGGAAAACATCCAAGCCTATAGTTTTTCAGAGCTGTCTGTATTGTATATTTCCAGATCATTTGTGTGTGTGTGTGTGTGTGTGTGTGTGTGTGTGTGCGTGTGTGTATAGGAATTAACCCAATTGGCATAGAAGAGCTTGACTTATTGGATGAGTAGAGGTTCAGTTAGGTTGAGAATATTTCATTTCAGTAACTTGAAAAGTAAAGATTTTTACCTATAGTAGTAAATGTGTGTCCTGCTTCAGTAAACTAGTTCCAAACAGGCTTGAGAAAAGGGTGTGTTAATCTTTGTATAAAATGCATGCAGGGTTATGATCTCATCACACATACAAAGAACCCTTTACAATTGCAGTAGTGAACAAGAAATGTATTTCCTCCAACTTAATTATTTGGTTTCCTATGAAGAAGTTGATCTGCAGAGGTCAATTTTCCTTCAGGGATATCCTGGAAGAAATGAACAATTAGCTTGATTTTCTGTTGAATTTGGAGCTTGAGACTCAGTATGTGATCTATTAAAAAAAGGAGATAATTCCTCTTAAACCATGTCTTAATATACATGGGAGTCTTACACTGCAGGTAAGAAATCAGCAAAATAATCCAATCCTCCACCATGCTGCCAAGACGGAGCATCTTGATACACAGCAATCATGGCTTCAAAACATTAAAAGAAAAGTCTCTCATGGGGAGCAATGAAGGATAACAGAATTCACTCCTCTTATGAAGTGTAAAACCTTATGAAAGGGAAATGCCATTTGATTTTTTTTTAACGAAAGAGAATTACTCAAATCTGATTAAAGGGAGTAGCAGCAAACATTGTAATCTGGGGTAATCAGGAGAGTGTACAGTTTTACGGAGAGATGAAAGCCAAGAGTAAGACTTTCATAAGCTTCGGACTATCTGGGAGGCTGACTATTACCTGTCTCTGCTCTTAAAAAAAGGTGCTTTTGCCCCAAGAAGCAGAATTTAAAGTGGGGACTAAATTGAGCTAAAAGCATCCTACACAGAGCTTTTCAGAAAAGCACTAAATTTTCCTACATGATGAATCTAGAAAAAAATTATTTCCTCTCTGGAAACATCTTTCTCTCTTTTTTGAGTTAACATGGGTGTTGTAGATACAACATTCTCCCTCTGTCTCTCTCTTTCTCTTAATTTTAGGATCCTAGTTTCAGCTGGCTCTATCGCCTTGGAAGCCAGGACTATGCTTTAAGCTAAATAATATTGGATGTCTCAGAAGACCAGAACCTTCATGTCACTGACAGCATTTCCCCCAAGGATGCATTCATTTGCTTTGTCTTGGTCCTAGGTGTCTGGCTTTTAAACACACACACACACACACACACACACACACACTTGGGAGAGAGATGAGAATATGCAGAGGGTTTAAAGATGAAGAAGTCAGAAATATATTATGGATTGGGAACTTGCTGGAGTTGTGTCATTTCAAATGTAATCCCAAGAAGATAATTTTATAGCCAGTTGCTGGTTTTCTTTACAAGAGGAAGAACAGTTTTATCAAAAACCACTGTGTGGGTGGTAAAAATAAGTTTCTGCATGGAGAGGGGGGAGAGCTCTCTTGAATGGCTGCTACTTATGATACCAAAGATAATTTGTAATAATACATAAAAAGAGCACCCTGAATCCATGTAACCAATTTCAATGAGATTTAAACCCTTTTCGTGCATTTTCATTGACTTCTACAGCATTCTGGTGAGGCAGAGTGGGCAGATATTATTTCTGCCTCCGCAGTTGAGATGGCTGTGATGAACACTAGAGCTGAGGATGTGTGGAACAGTGTCTGCTGATACAAGATTAGGTGCTTCCTGTTGAATCTCTTTTCAAGTTATTTTTCTTTTCTGATAGATTTCCTTTTCAATATTTTTCTCTGCTCAGTTGCACACTGCTTCAAGTCTTGCCAGGAGGAAGGGGAGATGAAAGGGTCCCAGGACTTTGAATTAATCTGAAGGACATGTTCTTTAATCCTCCTTTTCCTTTCTCAACTTGCCTAAACTTCTGCTGACAGCCTCAGGATGACCTAGTAAGCTTGAGCCTGGCATCAGATGTGGCCAGAAGAGCTTTTATGAGGAAAGATGTGGTCCTGCCACTCAGTCTGGACTTGCATCTCCAAAAGCAAAGCCCGGCCTACAGCTGCTTAACATGTCCTAAAGGATTGAATAGAAGTGGCAATTATAGCTTCTGGTGTCAAGACATAACTGGATTTAAGCCCTGGCCTGACACTTATGGTCTGAGTCTTCCTCATCTGTAAAATGGTGATAATATTGATAACCACTTCATAGGATTATTTATCTAGTATCGGTAAGGATTAGTGAGACAATGCGAGAAACATGTCTATTATGCTGTCACTGCAGACCCATGCTGAACCAAACAACTCATGTCTCTGTGATGCATAGTAGCTGTGGACTCAGACTTGCGCTTACTCTTTTTTGTAGTATGCTTTCTTGGTCAAAGCCCCCAAATGTCAACTTTCTCTGTTACACTGTGTCTCCACAAAGGAACTTCCCTGAGTGTAATTTTATATCAAAAACATGTAACAGAGCTCGTCATATCAGAAGATTTTCTTGGCATTGATTATTTCACAGTGTATACCTATGTCCAATTATTATGTTGCACATCTAAAACGTATAATGCTATATGTCAATTACCTCAATTTAAAAAGTAAATGGAAAATAAAGATGCCTGAGAATACTTTAACTAATCTTTGTTCCATTGAATAGTAAATTTTCTCCTGAAAAGGCCTTACATCTCATAAAACTGTCTCTGAAGGTGCAAAATATATGTGGTGGCGGTTTTCAAGAGCATTTCTGTGCTTTGCAATGAGAATCAAACATCGGAGAATGTTAGGCCCAGCAGCACCTTGGAGAGCACCAAACTTGCTGCTCAGGCCCTTTCACAGATGAGGAAATCAAAACATATAAAGGTCGTGCTGCTCTTCAGTTGCTAAGTATGTTAAGAACCTTGGACTTCTAACTCTTAGTGGTGTGCCTTTTCTTTCTCATAGGATAAAATATGATTTTACCAAATATTTCTGGATACAAGTCTAAAGGCAAAGACTATTTGTTCATGAAACAATTGATCCTTGTAGGCAATCTACTTATTCAGTCGATTCATTCTTTGGTAGGGGAGGGAAGGGCGTGTCACTGATGGAGAAGGCACTCTTAAAATGGCTGTTTGGTTAATTGGTGAAATAATCTCACTTTGAGCCAGTGGTCATTTCAATATCTTTGAGCTCAGAAAAAAAGTGCTCCAGTGATGTCCCTTCCATGCTGTTCTGTATGAATAGGAGGCAGTGGTTATGGCCACGGGGCATTCACTGCGATAGGAAGAGATGCTTTTCATGCCTTGGGATTTACAGGATGCATAACTGTGGCTAGTGGTCAGCTCTTTCTTATTCCACTGGATGATCCAAGGTGAAACATCACACTTTTTTTTTTTTTCTTTCCACAATGATTTATTTCCTCTATTTTTTTTTTCCTTCAGTGGTACATTTATACAAGGCCTAACAAAATGTGGACACCAAACTCAAGTGCACAGTTCAATAGTTCAAAAGCATCTCTGGGAATTAAGTGGATGTTTGAGCAACCACCAGAATGACAGGTGAAGACAACACAAGACAACTTCAATGTTTTTCTTTTCTATTTGCCCTTAGAATGATGCATTTTTGCCTAGTGAAGAATTGGTGAAGCTTCTTCTCTAATAGTAACTTTTAAAACACCCAGAAGCATTTCCTACTCCATCTCCACATTCTTTTTCTCTGGGAGAAACATTGTGTTCTCATAGGTCTCTAAAAGTTAGAGGGTGTTTCAACATCTGTTCCATACATATTAGTTGTTCCCAAAAGAGCCTTGTGGGATCACCTTCACTAATGAGGAGCCAGCACTGAGCTCCGTTACATCTACGTCTCTACCCCGTATCTGGATGCCTAACTCCTTGTGTAATCTGACGACCGTGATCTTATAAATGATGGCTCATAAACATTACTACCTGAACTTTACCTGCTCAGAGCCCCTAGTTGCTCGTTTGAGAATCCCAGCCCATCTCCCACTTGATTCACTAATCATGTGTGCAGGCTCACCCTGGGATACATTCACTTAGGATTCAGTCTCTCAAGTTCTTTGCAAGATGTTTCACCAGCGTTGCAGGGTCGTTAGACAGGAGACTCTTCTTGGCACAGTCTGGGAATGGCCCCAGAGCCTTTTGGGAGACTGAGCTGTACCATTGTGGGGGTATCGTGGGGCTGGAAGCCCATGAGAAAGGCTAAGAAAGGCCTTCTCCCCCTCTCTGTGCTGTGCTTTGTCATCTGGATTCCAGAGTAGAATAACTTGGGTCCAGAACCTTATAACATCTGTGAATTTAGCTCCATGCATTCTAACTTCTTCCTTTTGGTCCAAGAACTGCTGCCTGTCCATCTGGTGGCGGGGAAGAAACGCGTTAGGGGAACAGAAGGATGCCACACTACCCTCTCCATTCTTTCTTCCACCTCGGGATCCCTCATCTATACCCCCACAGCAACACTCCTCACCCACACAGTGCTTCCTTCAGCTGACGCCAGCCTCTGAAAATTCACTCGTGGAAATGGATGTTCCCATGTGTGGTGGGGTAGGATGGAGAGGGAGTTGAATAGGAACGTTCTCATCCTGAAATCCTTGACCCGTGTAGGAATTCAGATAGGAGGTGCTGGAGCCAATCAGGTGGTGAGGCCCTTCCTCCCACACTGAGGGCTTCTGGCTCCTTTGGGCCAACCAGCTTTCTCCGCTGTGTGGCTGTCAGAAGTAGGTCCTCTTCTCTGTGTGGCAGACGGTCTGCCTCAGCTGGTTTCCAGGAGGATGGAGTATGCTGGTGACTATTATCAGCAGTTCTTCACTGAAGAGCTCATACGCTTGCTCTGAAACCATACAGTAAAGGGATGAAGGAGCGGAGACTGCGGCTTCTCACCATGTGAAAGAGCAAGGCCTCCCAAACTTGGCCTTGAGTTCCAAGTGGATGCTTTCTTGCTCACTAACTCTCCCTGTTCTCTCCTCTCACCCCTTTAAAGCCTCTTCTCATGGTGATGCTTTTAGCCACAACATCCCTGTTCTTTTCCTACTTCCACAAATACTCCCAGAAATTCAACAGCCTCGCCAGAATGATGAAGCCGTTGTATGCCTCCTTTCTCAGGAAAATTCCACAGTGTGGACCTCAGGTCTCCATTAGGTATCATGGCTTTCTTCCTTTTTTCTGCTTTCAGCTGGTCCTCCAGATGCGCTCTCACCTAGAGCCTGCTGGAGCTATGGAAGCTCTGCTCCTCTTCTACTTCTTCCCAGGATGCTGTCCTCTGTGTTTAACCTTTGGCATGGGTTCCCATTTCTCGTTGTTAACAGACCATTAACTTTGCTTCTTGAGAACGATCCTGGCCTTATATGTTCCCCGTCATTACTTTCCTTACATTCATTGGCATTGTGTTGCATGCGTGCTCAAGCTTCTTTGAAAATTAAGTCATGGAAATGGGTGTACAAGTTGACCCTTGAATAACATGGCAGTTAGGGGCACTGACCCTCCTGCTCCATTAAAAATGCCTGCATTACTTATAGTCTGCCCTCCACACCTGTGGTTCCACATCTGGGGATTCAACCAACCTCAGATGATATAGTATTGTGGTATTTACTATTGGGGGAAAAAAAAAAAAAAACATGGCTAAGTGGAATTGTGCAGTTAACCTGAGTTGTTACGGATCAACTGGCCATGTGTGTATTGGGACAAGACAACCCCCCAAATAGCTTCTTGACCAGGGTTGGGGTGTAGAGGTGGGAAGACTTGCAGGCAGTTTTTTACTTGCACCAGCACAGACTGTGTTGCTGGGGGCGGGGGCCATGCCCTGTATACACTCAGTATGTTTTCACACACAAGTCCTATAGTCTTTGTCTTAGTTTGGGTCCCCCAGAAACAGACCCTGAGACAAAGATATAAGTGTAGGAAGACTTTTACATGTGAACTTTCAACTTGCAAATTTTCAAAGATGCATATGTGGGTGCCAGCCCTCGTATGCTGTGCTGTTGTGCTGTGTGACTGTACTTTTCAAGGTATTGTACTGTGAGATTAAAAATGTTTTATTTATTTATGTTTTAATGTGTATTATTTGTGTGAAAAACCTATTATGGTATAGTACTATATAACCAATTGTGTTAGTTGGGTACCTAGGCTGACTTTGTTTGACTTAGGAACAAATTGGACTTATGAACTTGCTCTTGGAACAGAACTCATTCGAATGTATGGGACTTACTGTATATCAGTTTGTGGGGGAGATGATCTCAGGAAATGCCAGTAGTGGAATGCAGATATGAGCCAAGAAAGAGAAGGGAGGAAGCTAGTGTGTGTGCAGTGGACTTCTGGGTCGCCAAACGCTGGGAGACTGTAAGAAACTTACCTCAGCAATGTCCCACCTAAGGGTGGGATTCCCCTCTATTACTAAAGAATGGGCCTTCCCGGGTGGCTCAGTGGGTAAAGAATCTGCCTGCAATGCAGGAGACGCAGGAGACACAGGTTCAATTCCTGGGTCAGGAAGATCCCTTGGAGTAGGAAATGGCAACCCGCTCCAATATTCTTGCCTGGAGAATCCCATGGCCAGAGGAGCCTGGCAGGCTGCAGTTCATTGGGTCACAAAGAGTCAGATACGACTGAAATACCTGAGTATACCCACACGCCTTACTAAAGAATGCTACTCCGAAAGGGAGTAGCAGGCCCTGCCCTCTGTTAGAAACCAGAAAAAGCCCTCGTGCAGAGTCATAGGTGCTTGCAGTCAGCAGCCCATAATAGCTTGCACTGGGACAGTCAGAGCCAAAGGGAATGGGCAGGCCACTCACTACCCCATCCACTACTGCTCTATTCAAAGATATCAGGAGAAACATCTTTACACTTCACTGGTCTGTGACCCAGAAATGCAGAGACCCCTCCTTCCCTTTGGTCAGAACCTGCTCCATGCTGGTGTGGTTTTTTTTTTTAAATGAAAGTCCTCCCTACCCCCACTCCACAGAGAAGGATTTAACAAAGGAGTGCTGGCTGGGATACTGGGCCATTTACAATCATCAGCCTTTGTTTTGATAGCTCCTGAGAAAGCCGCTGCCGCTGCCGCTTCTGCTGCTGCTGCTGCTGCTGCTGCTGCTAAGTCGCTTCAGTTTTGTCCGACTCTGTGCGACCCCACACACAGCCCACCAGGCTCCCCCGTCCCTGGGATTCTCCAGGCAAGAACACTGGAGTGGGTTGCCATTTCCTTCTCCAATGCATGAAAGTGAAAAGTGAAAGTGAAATCACTCAGTCATGTCTGACTCTTAGCCATCCCATGGACTGCAGCCTACCAGGCTCCCCCGTTCATGGGATTTTCCAGGCAAGAGTACTGGAGTGGGGTGCCATTGCCTTCTCCAATGCAGGAAAGTGAAAAGGGAAAGTGAAGTCATTCAGTCATGTCTGACTCTGCGACCCCATGGACTGCAGCCTACTGGGCTCCCCTGTCCATGGGATTTCAAACTGCTAGTACCTGTTTAATGAAAGAATTTGTTAAAAGGAATAATATGTATATTTTTTCAATTTTTATTTTTCAAATTAAAAAATTGGAATTTGAATCAAGGACACCTGATCTCAAGAATTATGCTCTTTTCCTTTAATTCCATCAGTAAAGAAACTGCCTGCAATGCAGGAGACCTGGGTTTGATCCCTGGGTTGGGAATATGCCCTGGAGAAGGAAATGGCAACCCACTCCAGCATTCTTGCCTGGAGAATTCCATTGACAGAGGAGCCTGGTGGGCTACAGTCCATGGGGTTGCAAAGAGTTGGATATGACTGAGCAACTAACAGTTTCACTTTCTTTCCCTCATTACGGAGTCTCAGAACGAAGGAGACTAGAAATAGTAGCTGTCACCAGAATGGTTTCCCTCACTGGGAATTCTCCACCCTGACTGATAACGCCTTTTGAGTATCTAGAACTTGGATCTGTAACTTGGTCTGCCAACCTAGCCCGAATGCTAAGCCTCACTTTGTTAAGGGCCATTCAAATCAACTGAAATGTCAACATTCTTAAAAACAGATCTAGTAATAATTCAAAAGCTTTAGTAACAGTACAAGCATTTTCTTACACTGTATTAGAAAATTTGACGATGTTTGCCATATTTATAATTGTACTGGCCTTATTTTTCAGAAATGGTATGATTGCTAAGCACTGGCACATCTGGTTTGATGACAGTTTTCCAAAGCCCATAGCTCTTATTTCAGTAAAGGAAATTTGTCTAGGAAAACTGTGAATTCATCACAAGAAAAAAGATAATTTTAGTGTAGGGTTAGTGGTAGCTAGGTGTTTTTGTTTCTTCTATTTCTTTATAATTTGTTATGGGGAATAACTTTCTAATCAGGACTCATTCTATTCCACTGATACAAAATAAGTACTAAAGTTTCAATGGCATGAATTTGCACACACATTATGTACACATGCACGTGAATTCACACACAATGTATTCATTTATTCATTCATTCATTGAACAAATACTTACTTGCTGATCCTTAAATGAGTCACTAAATGTATAAACTTGTTTGAAGGCCTACAATGAGGTAACTGCTTTGCTAAAAAGGAGAGCACAGATCTCTTGTTAGGAAAGACCTTAATTCAAATTCTATTAGCTGCTTAATACTGAATAAGTGAGTTCTACTTCCAAGTTTCAGTTTCTGAATCTGTCAGATCATGATAAATAATACTTATTTTGTGATTGATGAGGGTTAAATTAGATAAGTCATGTGAGTAAATTAATACTTAATTCTATGGATGACTCTATGAGTCATTGCCATTACTTTGCACATTTTTGAAGAGGAGGCAATCAAGCTGCTCCCAGATAGGATTCTCCCAAGTTGCACAGAATGGCATCTCAGTAGCTAACACAGGAGGCCACATTCTAATTTATATACCTGACATCTTGCTCTAAAGTTTTCAGGCTTATATAGAAGTAGTAGGAAACTTCCCCTTATCTCAAGTGACACTACAATTGTTCTTATCAGGAAAGAGACATAGAATCTCTCTCTCCCTCTCTTTTTTAATCAATTAGATACTCATTAAGGTCAGCAAACTTCTATTGATTGGTAAAGGAGTATGTGGCTAGTTAAAGCGGCAGTAACAACTTAACTGCCAAGCAGAGGACACCCAGCAACTCTCCAGAAAGTTATTTTCATTTATTTCCATTGAGTGTTATTAAACTCCCAGCATCACAGCCTAGGAATGCTGTTTAAATATTTGAGTGGGAATTGATTGTGTGTTTTGACACAGTTGTGCTTTTGCAGGAGTATCAATGATCATATAGATTGTTTGTTCATTTGATGAACTTCTTGCATGAGTGGTGTTGACACTCAGACTATTCCTTCAAGAATGTGTTTGGTTTCACCAGCATCCTTCTATAATATGGTAGGGTAAATATTTTTCTTTGTATGTGTGGGAACAACTTTCTAAAATCACAGAGGAAGGCAGTGGGAATGTATGATTTTCATATACAAATATTTATTTTATAGACAACTTTTCAGGAACATTTAGTTCATAACGCTAAGTAGATCTATATATTGATTAGACTGGCTGGTTCCCACGGCAGGAGAACTTGATTCATATCCTGCAAATTCACTATTCTCTTTAGAGTTTCATGTTCTTCACTGGCAGCATTTCTCCCAGGGTTATAAGGCCTCTGCCACCTATGCGGGCATGGGTTAAAAAAGGAAAGAAACAATAAAGGAAGACATAAGCACGTACAGAGCATTTTGAAGATGGAATTACAAAGCATAAAAATGTTTACCTTTGGTATCTTTTATATAAGAAACCTAGGAAAAATAATCTTTGCATTTTTCTTCATGTTTTTACCTACTTTTGACAAAGGGAGAAGGATAAGGCAATAATGAGATTGGTTTGCAACCTGGCCCACCTGAACACTCCTCTACCCCTCTATTTGGCTTGAAGGATGTTCTCTACCCATTTTGAGTCTTAGGCTCAGCCCCTAAAGAATGAATACAATTATAGATACCATAAGATTAGAGAAAATGTATACAAGGTACTCAGAAAACAGTAATTAATGAATAATTGTCAACTATTTTTATTTCTTGACAAGGTTATTATAGCTCCTGAGAAGACAAAACCTCTAGTAGTTAGACTACAGTATTAGAAGTGAGCAAGGCACGAAACTCTGTTTGTAGCCCTACTAATGACTTGTTGCACGTTTGACATGAGTCATGTAGTTTTTCATTTGTGCCATTTAAGTTATCTGGAAAATACAATGCTGGCATTTGGTGATAATAAGAGTGCCATAAAACTTTTTCAGGAAGGAATCTGGAAATAATGGGGGAAGGAACAGGTCACACAGAACCTTAGGGATCATTGTGAAGATGGTAACTTTGACTTTGGCACATCAGGATTTTAAGTAGAGGAGTACGGTTACTTGAATTAAGTTTAGGAGTGTTCTGTTTCATTTTGTTTTGTTGGAGTATGCTGCTGCTGCTGCTGCTAAGTCGCTTCAGTCGTGTCCAACTCTGTGCAGCCCCATAGATAGCAGCCCACCAGGCACCTCTGTCCCTGGGACTCTCCAAGCAAGAATACTGGAGCGGGTTGCCATTTCCTTCTCCAATGCATGCATGCATGATAAGTCGCTTCATTTGCGTCTGTCTCTGTGAGACCCGATGGACAGCAGCCCACCAAGGCTCCTCTGTCCATGGGATTCTCCAGGCGAGAATACTGGAGTGGGCTGCCATTTCCCTCTCCATTTGGAGAATAGTTGCTTTATAATGCTGTGTTCGTTTCTGCCTTACAGCAAAGTGAATCAGCCATGTATACATATATCCCCTCTTCTTTGGATTTCTTCCCATTTAGGTCACCACAGAGCACTGAGTGGAGTTCCCAGTGCTATACAGTCAGTTCTCACTAGTTATCTATTTTATACATAATGTGCTATGTGCTCAGTTGTGCCTATCTCTTTGCAGTCCCATGGACTGTAGCCCGCCAGGCCCC
Source organism: Capricornis sumatraensis (assembly GCF_032405125.1). Classification (NCBI taxonomy): domain Eukaryota; kingdom Metazoa; phylum Chordata; class Mammalia; order Artiodactyla; family Bovidae; genus Capricornis; species Capricornis sumatraensis. The sequence goes on along the minus strand of NC_091070.1, from coordinate 147,510,077 downwards.
TCCGTCAATTCCAGGCAAGATTACAATATTCTTGTGGGTTGCCATTTCCTTCTCCAGGGGATCTTCCCAACCCAGGGATCGAATCTATGTCTCTTATGTCTCCTGCACTGGTAGGCAGATTCTTTACCACTAGCACCACCTGGGAACATAGGAGTGTATATATGTCAATCCCAATCTCCCTATTGAATTAAGTTTTGAATTGATTCTTGGAATTGCTCTGTTGACAGCAGACTATGGAGGTGGGGTTTGGGGGGAAAGGTAAGCCAGGAGGTAGAAATCCTCCTCAAGTGGACATTACGGTAATCAAGATGAGAGTCAATGGTGCTTAGATCAGGATGGTTGCAGAGGAACTTTTGAGAAGTAATTACATTCTTTATGTATATTCAAAGTAGAGACAATATCATAACAGATGAGTTGGATATAGGGTGCAAGAGAAAGAGTTAAGAATCACTTGAAAACTTTGACCTGAGTAAGTGGAAGCCTAAAGTGCTATCAATGGGGAGGAAGAGAACTGAAGTGGAATGACTTTGGGTGGCAAATCAGGAGTCCAGTTTGTGACATGCTGAGTTTTAAAATGTGTATTGACTTCTAGATAGAGATACTGACTAGGCAGTCAGAGGTATGTATCTAGAGTCAGAGATGCGATCTAGAGGTCAGACTGGAGATACAAATTCAGAAATCATTTGCATGGAGGTGGTATTTAAAGACATAGACTGGATAAAATCATGAAGCTGATTGATGTGATAGAGTAAAGGGGACCAGGTGTCAGGTCTTTGGACAGTTTACTTCATTAAAGGATGTCTTCCAAAAATTAAAGGAAGAGCTGCTGCTGCTGCTAAGTCGCTTCAGCAGTGTCTGACTCTGCATGACCCCATAGACAGCAGCCCACCAAGCTCCCCCATCCCTGGGATTCTCCAGGCAAGAACGCTGGAGTGGGTTGCCATTTCCTTCTCCAATGCATGAAAGTGAAAAGTGAAAGAGAAGATGCTCAGTCGTGTCCGACTCTTAGCAACCCCATGGACTGCAGCCTACCAGGCTCCTCTGTCCATGGGATTTCCCAGGCAAGAGTACTGGAGTGGGGTGCCATTGCCTTCTCCAAAAGGAAGAGTAATCTTATTCAAAAGAGCTCAAATCTATATCTGATCACTTTTGTGCCTTCAAACTGTGAAAAGTGTAAGTCTTCTTGCTCTTGGTGAGTTTCTGCTGAAAGAAAAGTTACAGTACACAGCAGGTGAAATTTGATCTTTTGGAATGTCTCTTAACTGCCATGGACTTGTATCTGGAATGTATAAAGAGTGGTCAAAATCCAATAATAAGAATACCAAGCTTTGATTAAAACATAGGCCAAATATTTAAACTAACACTTTATAGAGAAGATATGAAAATGGCAAATAAGCACATGAAAAGATACAGAGTATAATCAGCCTTTAAAAATGCAAATTAGAATCACAATATGAGATATCATAGCACACTAACTAAAATCACTAAAGAGCAAAAACAAAAGAAGCAAATAAAAAACATAGTACCAAATGCTAAGGAGGATACAGAGCCACTAAGACTGATGGTTAGGAATATAAATGATAAAAAGCCGCTTTGGAAAACAAAGTTATATGCACTCAACATAGATTTAGCAAGCATATTACCCCAAAGGAAAAAAAACTTGTAAACAAAAACCTGTACACGAATGACTTTATTCATAACTGTCCCAAACTGGAAGCAATCCAAATGTCCTTTAACTGGTGAATGGATAAACTGTGGGTATGTTCTTACTATGGAGTTAGTTCAGTTCAGTTGCTCAGTCATGTCTGACTCTTTGCAATGCTATGGACTATAGCACACCAGGCTTCCCTGTCCATCACCAACTCCTGGAGCCTACCCAAACTCATGTCCATTGAGTTGGTGATGCCCTCCAACCATTTCATCCTCTGTCATCCTCTTTTCCTCCTGCCTCCAAACTTTCCCAGCATCAGGGTCTTGTCCAATGAGTCAGCTCTTCACATCAGGTGGCCAAAGTATTGGAGTTTCAGCTTCAGCATCAGACCTTCCAATGAACACTCAGGACTGATTTCCTTTATGATTGACTGGTTTGATCTCCTTGCAGTCCAAGACACTCTCAAGAGTCTTCTCTAACACCACAGTTCAAAAGCATCAGTTCTTCAGTTATCAGCTTTCTTTATACATGACCACTGGAAAAACCATAGCTTTGACTAGATGGACCTTTGTTGGCAAAGTAATGTCTCTGCTTTTTAATACACTATCTAGGTTGGTCATAACTTTTCTTCCAAAGAGCAAGTGTCTTTTAATTTCATGGCTGCAGTCAACATCTGCAGTGATTTTGTACAATGGAGAACTACTTAGCAATAAAAAAGAACAAGCTATGGATATACATAGCAACATGGATGAATTTCAAATGCATCATGGTAAGTTTAAAGAGCCAGATTCAAAGTTCAAATATGGTTTGATTCTACAAAGACATAACATATCAGCTGTATGACTGACTGGAGCTGTGGAAAGGAGTTGACCACAAAGGACACAAATGTGTATTTTGGAGCTCTTTTGTATCTGGGTTTTAGTGGTGGTTACATGGCTGTACATATTTGTCAAAACTCATAGAACTGCTCACCCAAAGAGGTGGATTTCACTGTATAAATGATTATATCTCAATCATCCCTGATTAAAAATGTAGGATTTCTTTACACTAATGAGAAACAACTAGAAAAGAAATCAGAACAAACAAATAGCCATATGACTTCACAGTGTTGAACTCCTGGGAAACCACCTCCAAAAGTCAAGGAAAAACCAAATTCCACACTGGGGACTTCCCGCAGGGCTGGGCAGGGGGGAGTGAGTTGATGAGGCCCTCTTTCATTCGCTGCCTCCAGAGGACTTTGAACAAAGCCAGGGATGGCCTTGCTGTGGACTGTTGGACAGCACATCATCTCAGTGATAGATGATCCAGCCTCATGTACTACAAAGTACCAGCATACAACAAGCTTGTTGTATTTTTAGATACCAGACTCAGAGACACCATGTATGGTATTTTCACCTGGGGTGAGGCTGACCTGAAACACCACAGGCAGACTCTCTGGAGTAAAAGATTTTTAACTGTGTGTCAGCAATGATTAGTTACAAAGGGAAAGAGAACTTGCCCCATTTGACACTAAATGACAGAACAATGTGACAAAAGCTAAAAACAGCAAAAAACAGTCTTTAAGACAAGAGGCTGATCCCCAGTAGTGTTAGGAACAAGCCTTTTGATTACATCCTTTGTCCCAAGAATAATAAATCCCTACCCTCAAAAGGCTTTCTAGGCTAGTCTCCTAGATTTTGGCCCGGTGACCTCCAAAGTACAATATGCAGAGCTGAAAGAATCCGACCTGCATTTAATATTTCGTTTCTATCTATCTCTGCAAAGTGTATTCTGGAGAGGAAGTCACAGAATCACTTTATACCCCTATAAATCAGGCATAGCACAAACCACATGTTCTCTAGCTTTTTAGAGACCTGAGTAATGGGTTAAAAACCTGATTAATAAAAATGTTCTTTTAAACTCTTGACTTAGTCTTCTTGCCAGGCTGTTAATTGTAATATTGGCTTTCTGTGAAACCTCACCTCAGTAATAAAGTATCCTGTAAGGCTTTGTGAGAACTAAGCACACAGAGACACCAGACAGGGTCCCTGCCATAAGGGCTGGCATTAGGGGAGGAAGAAGCAAGAGTTAATAATATAATAATAGAGATGATGATGATGATGATGGCTATGGTAATTCAAAATTGCATATGCTAAATCACAAATGTGTACACAAAATAGTAATCACAATAGAGAACTAGAACACTGGAAACAGAGGTTTGAGACCCAAACCCTTCTGCCCTCAAGTTCAAGTTCCATTCCTTTGTGACTGTGAAACACTGAATGACTTATGGACCCTCTGTGTCAGTTTCTTTATCCAGAAAAAAAGATGACTGTAGATTCTACTGCTTAGACCTGTGAGAATTAAAGATCATGGTCATACTTGTTTGAGGACAGGATGTGGCATAGACGTGCTCTATTGGTACCAGAAGTGAAGATAATAGAAGTCCTAATAGGATTGAAAAGAGGTGGCTGCCTCTGCAATGATATGTCAAGTGTGCTCTCAGAGGGAGGTCCTGGCTGGAAACATACATTTGGGAGTGTGAATAATACTTAAAATCATGGGATTGGAGTGAGATTAGGGAAAGAACGTAGATTAAAAAGAAGATAAGGGGACTTCCCTGGCCATCCAACAGTTAAGACTCTGTGCTTCCAGTGCAGGGAGCGTGGGGTTCAGTCCCTGGTCAAGGAACTAAGATCTCATGTATCGTGCCCCATGGCCAGAAAAGAAAATTAATTAATTAAAAAATAAAAGAGGGTAAGGCCTAGTGTGGAGCCCTTTGTCATGCTGAAATCTAGAGATTGGGCTCAGAAGGGGCTACTAAAGTTAGTTTTGGGGGTTTTTTTCTTTCTGTTTTTATGGGCTTCCCTGGTGGCTCAGTAGATAAAGAATCTGCCTGTCATGTGGGGGACCCGGGTTCAATCCCTGGGTCAGGAATATCCCCTGGAGAAGGAAATGGCAACTCACTCCAGTATTCTTGCCTGGAGAATCCCATGAACCAAGGAGCCTGGTAGGTTATAGTCCATGGGGTCACAAAGAGACGGACACAACTAAGTGACTAACACTTTCACTACACTTTCTATTTATTTCAGAATTTGCCTCTATAATACTTCACAAATTCCCCCAAAACATCACAGTCATGGAATTCAGCTTCAACCTAAATCATGATGGGTAGCTCCACTCACTTGCATTTCTCTCATTATTAAGGGAATGTGAAAAAACAAATAAACCTTTGTTGGCCTGTGTAATTGTAGTCCAAGTCTCCACTGTCAATGTAAAGGGTTGAAGTAATTATCTAGATAATTCAGGCAGAACCTACCAGGCCCCTGGGACCCCTCTCTCCTTCTGGCGCTTTTGCCTGAGTAACCAGGGAATCACTTCCATCCTTTCTCTGCTCACGTACTTCTGGTCTTACTATACCTTTGACCGTTGGACCCTGTCACTGACATAAATATATTATATTGGACACAAATACCAGGGAGGGAAGACACTCTCATTTCACATGTGGATGTATTTTATTTCCATATGGACTATGCTGGGAGCCAGCGAGGAAGGCAGCTCTAAAGTGCAAAGGATAAATGAAGGCAGACAGTCAAGAACTGAGTCCTTGTCAGTTTGAAAGGAAATCAAGCCCATTAAAGGTGAATTTTCTGTATATAGCTTTTTGGGAGAACAGCAAGAATACGAAGTAAAAAAAAAAAAGCAAAAACGAGAACATGTTGACCCATGTCACAAAACACTGTATGAATTTATAACCTCCTTATTAGAAATATTTTTATAATCAAGAAGTAGCTCTTTAGCCTCATGAAAAGGAATGTGAAGGGGATGAGATGTTGTTGATAGGAGACTAGAAAATTGTACTTGCTTACATGCCCAGGATGGGATAAATAACAGCAGGGTAAATCAAAATCTCCCCAGCAAAAGACACCCTCCCTTTTGTGTGACTGAATATAAGTCCATGGAACTTGCAGTTGTGGCCAAATAAAGAGAAGCCACCAGCTCTAACTCGGCATTGACAGAGGCTGTCAGATCTTATCTTAATGAGGCACAGATCCTAGGACAGGAGAAGAACAAAACGAAGCTGTGTGATAAGGTACACAGCGCAGTAATTGGATCAAGCTGAGGCAGTGGTGGTCCTTAACAGCAGCTCTGGGTACAAATGAAAGGGCTGTCACTTGCAAATAATTTGCTGTGTTTCAGTGTTCACTTTTGTCCATAGAGTTGTGTGTCAAGAGAAGAGTCTTAGACTTGCCTTCTCCATCTGCCTTCCAGAATATTTGTCTCTCACTGCACTTCAGCCAATTTAACAAGGAAATCTTGAGATGTTAGAAATCCTTTATTTACATGAATATACTTTCTCAGCTCTTATTCTGCATCCGGTAAATTCCCCATGTTGCCAGCATAGTGTTGCAATTTGCATTGCATTGTCCATGACTTGCCAAGTGAAAGTGAAAGTCTCTCAGTAGTGTCCAACTCTTTGTGACACCATGGACTGTACGGTCCATAGAATTCTCCACACCAGAATACTGAAGTGGGTAACCATTCCCTCCTCCAGGGGATCTTTCCCAACCCAGGGGTCAAACACAGGTCTCCCACACAGAAGGCAGATTCTTGACCAGCTGAGCCACCAGCGAATCCCAAGAATACTGGAGTGGGTAACTTATCCCTTCTTCAGTGGATTTTCTCATCCCAGGAATCTCCTGCATTGCAGGTGGATTATTTACCAGCTGAGCTACCAGGGAAGCCCTTATGACTTTCCAGGGTTCCCCTAAAATGCTAGGTAAATATTGATATCCCGTGCAGTGAAATGAACTCTCCAGAATAAACTGAGGTCTTATTACAATTAAAGAAGCATTTAGCCCCTGAGAATCACAGCACTCTTATAACAGTTTCACAGACATTGTTTCTGTAATATATTGCTTTGCAGCAAACTACTCTAAAACTTTTTGGCTTTAAACAATAGTTGACCATTTCTCATTATTCTCTAAGGTGGATTGGGCTCACTGATGGGGTTCTTCTGTTTCACCTGGTGTCTGTTGTGGACTGAACATAAGAAGATGGTTTCTTTACTCACATGTCTGGGCCTCCCCTGGGTTTTCTTGAACAGCTGGGGGCTGGTTGGGGATCTCTGTCCATGTGGCCTCTTCATGTGGCGAGGCTGGGCCTCCTGGTAGCACCATGGTCTCAGAGAACTCTCTCCACCTTTGTGGAGACCAGAATGGGGATGTAAACTAAACAAAATTAACAGCTCACCTTAGATCACTGCTTGCTCTTCAGCTGTTACAGCGGTGAGCGAGTGACAGAGTTTTAGCTTCGGAATCAGGACACCTGCATTTGAGTTCTGCCTCTACCCAACAAGTCCTCCAGGCCCATCAGTCCTCAGTAACCTCATCTGTAAAATGAGCAGATAGGAGTAGATTGGTGTTTTTCAAATCACAAAGGTGCAAACGAGGGATATTTTAAAAGTATTTTCTCTCTCATTACCCTACAACTGAACCATGCTTAGTATATTTATTCAAGCACAGGCGTTAACTCAAGCACTTTCAAGCAAGTACAGAAAGCACGACCTATTCTCTGCCCTCAGGACAGTTTTTCGGTAGTTTACCTTCTTCACACTTCTGACTTCAGTGATATGAAGAACCAGAGCAGTTTCCTGAGAGAGGTGGTGGAAATGTTCACAGGAGACTTTGAGGAATAGGGCTGTCTTCTGGGAAGAGTTTTAGTGTGTTTCTGCCTGGAATCATAGATTGACTCGAAGACCCCTGGATCCACTCACCTTAGTGTAGTGGTGTGACGGGGCTGCATTAACTGATGGCCCAATTAGCTTTTCAACAATAAAACCACTTATTAAGAAAACCAAACCGTCTCTAAACATGGGCCTGCAGTGGCAGTGCAGAGCTGTGTAGATGTTACTTTTGCTCTTCCTGTAGCTTAATGTTCTATTGCTATACCATTCAATAGAAATATGATGTGAGCAACATAGGCGGCACTTGGAAATTTTCTAGAAGCCATGTTGAAAGAAACAAGTAGAACTAATTTTAAAACTTTATATTTTGAAGTAAATTTAGATATAAAACAGTTGCAAAAATATTGCAACTTTCCCAGACATCTTTCATGATCCCAAACTTTCTTAATGTTAGTATCCAGTATAACCATAGTAAGGTTATCAAAACTAAGAAATCAATATTGATGCAATATAATTGACTAAAGCATAGACCTTATTTGGATTGATGAAATTAATTAACCCAATACATCCAAAATGAAATCAATAGAAAAATTATTGATATATTTTATGTTCTTTGTTTTGCAGTTAATCTTCAAAATCTGGTGTGTACGTCTCAGTTTGGACAAGCCATGTTTCAAGCATGCAGCCACTCAGCATGGCTGGAGCTCCTTCATGGAGCAGTGTGTGCTCTGCTCCATCACTTAGCCATGTCTGCCTCTTTGTAACTCCACGGACTGTAGCTAGCAAGGCTACTCTGTCCACGGAATTTTCCAAGCAACAATACTGGAGTGGGTTGCCATTTCCTATTCCAGGGTATCTTCTCGACCTGGGGATTGAACCCGTGTCTCTTGAGTCTCTTACACTGGCATGCAGATTGTTACCACTACACCACCTAGAAAGCCCCAAAGTCCTACTATAACAAGTTAGAGAAGAGCTGCCATTTACAGTCCACTTATTCTGGTGTGAATCCTACTGGGGGTACTTGCATCCATGCAGCACTAATGGTAGAAACAAAACAGCCTCTTGTTGAGAGCTCTGACTTGGGGGACAAGCAGAGGGGAATTCCAACTTTGTAACTGAGTGTGAGCTATATGACTTTGATATATAACTCAAATTTTCTGGGCCTCCTTTTCTTCATCTATTAAAAAATGAAGAAAATAGCAATGACCCATGGGGTTACCAGATTGATGGAATGAGATCATGCAGTTAAATGCTAGGACACTGCCTTACCTGGAGTGGCTACGTGGCAAATGTTAGCTGCAGTGGTCATCTGTAATACAGCCAAAAGGCCAAAATATGTCCATCTTCCTATGAGTGATTGGAAAAGTTGTTTAAGGCTCTGGTTAATATTTCAGAAAAGCTCAACAAGTGGTTATTGCGTATCTACTATTTTCCATAAGCTTATGGAAGCTTCCACAAGCCTATTATCTTTATCCATCAAAGGGCAAACAGAATGAAAACCACAATCATGGAAAACTAACCAAACTGATCACATGGACCACAGCCTTGTCTAGCTCAGTGAAACTATGAGCCATGCCATGGAGGGTCACCCAAGACAGACAGGTCATAGTGGAGAGTTCTGACAAGACATGGTTCACTGGAGAAGGGAATGGCAAACCACTTCAGTATTCTTGCCTTGAGAACCCCATGAACAGTATGAAAAGGCAAAATGATAGGATACTGAAAGAGGAACTCCCCAGGTCAGTAGGTGCCCAATATGATACTGGAGAAGAGTGGAGAAATAAATCCAGAAAGAATTAAGAGATGGAGCCAAAGAAAAAACAACACCCAATTGTGGATGTGACTGGTGATGGAAGTAAAGTCCGATTCTGTAAAGAACAATATTGCATAGGAACCTGGAATGTTAGGTCCATGAATCAAGGCAAATTGGAAGTGGTCAAATAGGAGATGGCAAGAGTCAACATAGACATTTTAGGAATCAGCAAACTAAAATGGACTGGAATGGGTGAATTTAACTCAGATGACCATTATATCTACTACTGTGGGCAAGAATCCCTTAGAAGAAATGGAGTAGCCATCATAGTCAACAAAAGAGTCCAAAATGCAGTACTTGGATGCAATCTCAAAAACGACAGAATGATCTCTGTTCATTTCCAAGGCAAACCATTCATTATTACAGTAATCTAAGTCTATGCCCTGACCAGTAATGCTAAAGAAGCTGAAATTGAATGGTGCTATGAAGACCTACAAGACCTTCTAGAACTAACACCCCCCAAAATTGTCTTCTTTATTATAGGGGACTGGAATGCAAAAATAGGAAGTCAAGAGCTACCTGGAGTAACAGGCAAATTTGGCCTTGGGGTACAAAATGAAGCAGGGCAAAAGCTAATAGAGTTTTGCCAAGAGAACACACTGATCATAGCAAACACCCTCTTCCAACAACACAAGAGAAGACTCCATGCATGGACAACACCAGAAATACCTAAACCAGATTGATTATATTCTTTCCAGCCAAAGATGGAGAAGCTCTAAACAGTCATCAAAAACAAGGCTGGGAGCTGACTGTGGCTCAGATCATGAACTCCTTATGGCCAAATTCAGACTTAAATTGAAGAAAGTAGGGAAAACCACTAGACCATTCAAGTATGACCTAAATTAAACCCCTTACAATTATACTGTGGAAGTGACAAATAGATTCAAGGGATTAGATCTGATAGAGAAGAGTCCCTGAAGAACTATATTTGGAGGTTCATGACATTGTACAGAAGGCAGGGATCAAGACCATTCCCAAGAAAAAGAAATGCAAAAAGTCAAAATGGTTGCCTGAGGAGGACTTACAAATGGCTGAGAAAAGAAGAAAAGCTAAAGGCAAAGGAGAAAAAAGACATACTCATTTGAATGCAGAGTTCCAAAGAATAGCAAGGAGAGATAAGAAAGCCTTCCTTGGTGATCAGTGCAAAGAAATAGAGGAAAACAATAGAATGGGAAAGACTAGAGATCTCTTCAAAAAAAATTAGAGATACCAAGGGAAAATTTCATGCAAAGATGAACACAATAAAGGACAGAAATGGTATGAACCTAACAGAAGCAGAAGATATTAGGAAGAGGTGGCAAGAATATACAGAAGAACTATACAAAAAGATCATGACCCAGATAACCATGATGGTGTGATCACTCACCTAGAGACAGATATCCTGGAATGTGAAGTCAAGTGGGCCTTAGGAAGCATCACTACAAACAAAGCTAATGGAGGTGATGGAATTTCAGTTGAGCTATTTCAAATCCTGGAAGATGATGCTGTGAAAGTACTGTACTCAATATGCTAGCAAATTTGGAAAACTCAGCAGTGACCACAGGACTGGAAAAGGTCAGTTTTCATTCCAATCCCAAAGAAAGGCATTGCCAAAGAATGTTCAAACTACCACACAATTGCACTCATCTCACATACTAGGAAAAGAATGCTCAGAATTCTCTAAGTCAGGCTTCAACAGTGCGTGAACCCTGAACTTCCAGATGGTCAAGGTGGATTTTGAAAAGGCACAGGAACCAGAGATCAAATTGCCACCATCCTCTGGATCATCAGAAAAGCAAGAGAGTTCCAGAAAAATATCTACTTTTGCTATATTGACACTAAAGCCTTTGACTGTGTGGATCAAAACAAACTGTGGAAAATTCTGAAAGAGATGGGAATACCAGGCCACCTTACCTGTCTCCTGAGAAATTCAGTATGGACGTCAAGAAGCAACAGTTAGAACTGGACATGGAACAACAGACTAGTTCCAAATCAGGGAAAGAGTATATCAAGGCTATATATTGTCACTCTGCTTATTTAACTTATATGCAGAGTACATCATGGAAATACTTGGGCTGGATGAAGCACAAGCTGGAATGAAGATTGCCGAGAGAAATATCAATAACCTCAGGTATTAAGATAACACCATTCTTATGGCAGAAAGAGAAGAACTAAAGAGCCTTATGTTGAAAGTGAAAGAGGAGAGTGAAAAAGTTGGCTTAAGACTCAACATTCAAAAAACGAAGATCATGGCATCTGGTTCCATCATTTCATGGCAAATAGATGGGGAAACAGTGACAGACTTTATTTTAGGGGTCTCCAAAATCACTGCATTGGTGACTGCAGCCACGAAATTAAAACACATTTGCTCCTTGAAAGAAAAGCTATGACCAACCTAGACAGCATATTAAAAAGCAGAGACATTACTTTACCAACAAAAGTCCATCTTGTCAAAGCTATGGTTTTTCCAGTAGTCATGTATGGATGTGAGAGTTGGACTATAAAGAAAGTTGAGTGCCATAGAATTGATGCTTTTGAACTGTGGTGTTGGAGAAGACTCTTGAGAGTCCCTTGGACTGCAAGGAGATCAAACCAATCCATCCTAAAGGAAATCAGTCCTGAATATTCATTGGATGGACTGATGCTGAAGCTGAAACTCCAATTCTTTACCTGATGTGAAGAGCCAACCCACTGGAAAATACCCTGATGCTGGGAAAGATTGAGGGCAGGAGGAGAAGGAGACGATAGAGGATGAGATGGTTGGATGGCATTACCGATGCAATGGACGTGAATTTGAGTAGGCTGTGGGAGTTGGTGATGGACAGGAAGGCCTGGCGTGTTACAGTCCATGGGGTCGCAAAGAGCTGGACACGACTGAATGACTAAACTGAACTGAACTGAACTATTTTCCTGGCACTGTGATGAGTACTAGAGGCAAAAGGTGAATAAAAGCCCTTATGGAGTTATTTCTACAAAGTCTGCTGTTGCTGCTGCTGCTAAGTCACTTCAGTTTTGTCCAACTCTGTGCGATCCCATAGACGGCAGCCCACCAGGCTCCCCCATCCCTGGGATTCTCCAGGCAAGAACACTGGAGTGGGTTGCCATTTCCTTCTCCAATGCATGAAAGTGAAAATTGAAAAGGAAGTCGCTCAGTCTTATCCGACTCTTAGCAACCCCATGGACTACAGCCTACCAGGCTCCTCCATCCATGGGATTTTCCAGGCAAGAGTACTGGAGTGGGGTGCCATTGCCTTCTCCAACAAAGTCTGAAGGACTATTATATAAAAGGAATAGTTACCTAAGATATTTGTCAAATCAATTGGTCAGGCTGCCTTAATTAGTTGGATGAAAATTTACTCATTTCCTTGTTACGGGAAGAGGTGGCAAGCTCATGGAGATGGTTAGAGGTATCAAGAAAAACTATCATTGGTAATAACAGTAACAAGAGCCGACATTTCTTCTGCACCAAATCACCCAGAAATGTGACTCTAGACTGTGTCTTAACTAATACCTTACACCTTCTTTATTAAAGTTTTTGTTATTTACATCTCTGAGTGTAGTGTATGTCAATTTTTACATTCCTGGCACATACAATCAGGAATCCACAGGAATGAATCTTTCAAACTTGTAATTGTCTTTGGGAAGTTGACCTATGGATTAACCATCCCTCCCTCACTCTCTCCCTCTCTCCCTCCCTGTCTTCTTCCTTCCTTCCTTCTCTTCTCTTTCCTATATTTCTTGCATTTACTTTGGATCCTTTGATCATTTGGTAGGACAAATGATCAAATGATACAAAGTAAATGCAAGTAAATATACAAAGTAAGTGCAAGAAATGATACAAAGTAAATGCAAGAAGTAAATGCAATAAATTATTTATAACATAATTTTTTATGTTATAAATGCAATTTGAAGAGTGAACTAACTTGACCTTTCATAATAAAGACTAATAACTCACCGGTACATGTTAAAAGATTCTATGGTGCACTGATCACAAGACAGACTGAATTCTGTCTCTTTATACATAGATATATTCCTTTTGCACAGCTTAAACAATTTGAGTCTCAGTTTCCTTATTTGTAAAATGAGAGTAAGAAAAATGCTTTTCTTTTAGAATCGTTTTGAGGTTTAAAAAAGATGATGTATGCAAAACTTGTATTACAACATATGCTTTATACCCATCATCCACAAAAATTGTGTTCAGTAATGGTTGTTTAACAATCAGTCCAAGATGTCAACCTAATTGTAACTGAGAAGCACTGAGGAATAAACACTAATGTAGCAGGTATGTGAAAAGAGTTCTTTAGCTTTTAATTAGCTAAAGGACATTTTTGTGCTGTGATGATATTTTGAAATCTAGATTTCTAAAACTAGAAAAAAAAAATTTTCCCTCCAATACATTATCTACAATTTAACTTTTAAAGAACCAAATATAGAGGATTTTAAGCACAACTTTTTTTTTTTTTTTAATTAAAGAGGAATGCCTTTCTACCTCTGGCAGCAAGGCCATGACACTCATTGCGCTGGCATGAAAGGAGGCTGTGGGGGGAAGGAAATGGGAAGCTAGACACTGATTTCTTGTGTTCCAGGAAGGGGTGAATGAATAGTTCTTCCAGCCCCTTGATTGGGTCCACTTCTCACTGGCACAAGGAAATTTAAGAATAATCCAAATAACTTTATGATCCTGAGTCGTGAGTGCTGATGGCATTGTGTGGGGAAAGGCAATAGACTCTCTTAACAATCCCAGCTGTACAATGGATCTCTGTCCTATTTGGTTTAGAAACGATGATTCCATCACTCTTAGGGATGAGCCTGAGGGAGCCTCATTGGTTGCCCTTGGCATTTGTAAGGCTTAGCAAAATTGGCCTGGGGTGGGGATGGAGAGGCCTCCAGTGGCCTGAGGACTGCTGGAAGTTGTGATGAGGAGGGCATGGAGCAGAAGATGCTGAGCTGGGAGGGAGGGGACTGGGTTTAAATGGTGGAGACTGTGGTCTCTGGCAAGCAACATAAGACTCTCACCCTCCAAAAAGAGAAAAAAAAAAGTGAGAGAAGCACTCTACCTCTGCAGCCCAAGTTTATGGAGCAGAACAGACCATATCAGACCATTTTTAATGGAATACTCAAGATCATTTGTAGATTCTACCTGCCCAGCATGAACACTAGATCATATTAGCTACATTCTTCTACAGACTCTGGCAACATTTTTACAAGGAGCAGGGGAAGGATAAGATAGTTTGAAATACTGAAAAGAGACTGTTAGACCAGAAGAGACTGAACTATTTTAATGGAATACTTAAACTGTTGGATCCAAAAGTTTGCCATATTAGATTAGCATTTATTTTTCCCTCTATTAACAGGTAGTACAGGTATGTATGTTTGTATCTATAGAAAAAATCAAAGGATGAGAACACAGGGAATATAGCCAATATTTGATAATAACTATTTATGGAGTGTAACTTTTGGTTTTTAAAATATATTTTTCATGTATTTATTTGATTGTGGCATGTGGGATCTTCCCTTGTGACAGGCAGGTCAGTAGCTGTGGCTCATCGGCTTAATGGCTCTGAGCGTATGGGATCTTCATGGGTCAGGGATCAAACCTGTGTCGCCTGCCATTGGCAGGCAGATTCTTAACCACCGAACCACCAGGGAAGCCCTTGGAGTATAACTTTTAAAAGTTGTGAATCACTGTATTGTATATCTGTAGCTTATATAATATTGTACATCAACTATACTTCATATAATATCTTTAATTAAAATAAAAACTGGGAGCTTATTTTTGAGAAAATGGATAAGATTGTGAGAAAAGCATATTTTTGAAGGGAAAAATCAAATTTCCATTTGTAAGTGTTAAATTTGAGATATCTATTAGATATCTAAATGGAAAGGATGGGTAGGCATTTATTTAGGCATTCAGAAAAGAGGATTGTACTAAAGATAAAACATAGCCATTATAAGCAAATAGATGGTGTTTTTGTGCCAGGGCATGGCTTGTTGTTGTTGTTCAGTCACTAAGTCTTGCTGACTTAAAAAAAAATTATTTATTTTAATTGGAGGCTAATTACTTTATAATATTGTGGTAGTTTTTATCATACATTGTCATGAATCAGCCACGGGTATACATGTGTTCCCCATCCTGAACTCCCCTCCCAACTCCCCCCACCCCCATCCCATCCCTCTGGGTTATTGCAGTGCACTGGCTTTGGGTGCCCTATTTCATGCATCGAACTTGGACTGGCCCTCAACATCATTTATGGTAATGTACATGTTTCAATGCTATTATATCAAATCATCCAACCCTTGCCTTTTCCTACAGAGTCCAAAAGTCTGTTCTTTACATCTGTGTCTCTTCTGCAGTCTTGTGTATAAGGTCATCATTACCATCTTTCTAAATTCCATATATACATGTCAATATTCTGTGTTGGTGTTTTTCTTTCGGACTTACTTCACTCTGTATAATAGACTCCAGTTTCATACACCTCATTAGACCCAACTCAAATGCATTGTTTTTAATAGCTGAGTAATATTCCTTTGTTTATATGTACAAAACTTTCTTCCATTTGTCTGCTGATGGACATCTAGGTGGCTTCCATATCCTAGCTATTGTAAACAGTGCTGCAATGAACATTGGGGTACATGTGTCTTTTTCAACTCTAGTTTTCTCAGTGTGTATGCCAAGTAGTGGGATTCCTGGGTCATAAGGCAGTTCTATTTCCAATTTTTTCAGGAATGTCCACACTGTTCTCCGTAGCGGCTGTACTAGTTTGCATTTCCACCAACAGTTTAAGAGGGCTCCCTTTTCTCCACACCCTCTTCAGCATTTATTGTTTGTAGACTTTTTGATAGCAGCCGTTCTGACTGGCATGAGATGGTACCTCATTGTGGTTTTGATTTGCATTTCTCTGATAATGAGTGATGTTGAGCATCTTTTCATGTGTTGGTTAGCCATCTGTACATCTTCTTTGGAGAAATGTCTGTTTAGTTCTTTGGCCTATTTTTTGATTGGGTCGTTTATTTTTCTAGAATTGAGCTGCAGGGGCTGCTTGTATATTTTTGAGATTAATTCTTTGTCAGTTGCTTTGTAAGCTATTATTTTCTCCCATTCTGAAGGCTGTCTTTTCACCTTGCTTATAATTTCCTTCATTGTGCAAAAGCTTCTAAGTTTAATTAGGTCTCATTTGTTTATTTTTGCTTTTATTTCCATTATGCTGGGAGGTGGGTCATAGAGGATCTTGTTGTGATTTTTTAAAATTTTATTTTATTTTTTTTACTTCAGAGAGTGTTTTGCCTATGTTTTCCTCTAGGAGTTTTATAGTTTCTGGTCTTACATTTAGATCTTTAATCCATTTTGAGTTCATTTTTTTTGTGTATGGTGTTAGAAAGTGTTCTAGTTTCATTCTTTCACAGGTGTTTGACCAGTTTTCCCAGCACCACTTGTTAAAGAGATTGTCTTTTTTCCATTGCATATTTTTGCCTCCTTTGTCAAAGATAAGGTGTCCATAGATGTGTGGATTTATCTCTGGGCTTTCTATTTTGTTCCATTGATCTATATTTCTGTCTTTGTGCCAGTACCATATTGTCTTGATGACTGTAGTTTTATAGTATAGTCTAAAGTCAGGTAGGTTGATTCCTCCAGTTCGATTCTTCCTTCTCAAGATTGTTTTGACTATTCGAGGTTTTTTTGTATTTTGTATTTCCATACAAATTGTGAAATTATTTGTTCTAGTACTCTGAAAAATACCATTGGTAGCTTGATAGGGAGTGCATTGAGTCTGCAGATTGCTTTGGGTAGTATATTCATTTTCACTATATTGATTCTTCCAATCCATGAACATGGTATATTTCATGGTATATTTGTGTCATCTTTGATTTCTTTCATCAGTGTTTTATAGTTTTCTATATATAGGTCTTTTGTTTCTTTAGGTAGATTTATTCCTAAGTATTTTTTTCTTTTTGTCACAATTGTGGATGGGATTATTTCCTTAATTTCTCCTCCTGTTTTCTCATTGTTAGTGTATAAGAATGCAAGGGATTTCTATGTGTTAATTTTATACCCTGAAACTTTGCTATATTCATTGATTAGCTCTAGTAATTTCCTGGTGGTGTCTTTAGGGTTTCCTATGTAGAGGATCATGTCATCTGCAAACAGTGAGAGTTTTACTTCTTTGCCAACCTTGATTCTTTTTATTT
Source organism: Capricornis sumatraensis (assembly GCF_032405125.1). NCBI lineage: Eukaryota > Metazoa > Chordata > Mammalia > Artiodactyla > Bovidae > Capricornis > Capricornis sumatraensis. The sequence goes on along the minus strand of NC_091070.1, from coordinate 147,492,782 downwards.
CTTTTTCTTTTCTGATTGTTGTGGCTAAAACTTCCAAAACTATGTTGAATAGTAGTGGTGAGAATGGGCACCCTTGTCTTGTTCCTGACTTTAGGGAAAATGCTTTCAATTTTTCTCCATTGAGTATAATGTTTCTTATGGGTTAATCATATATGGTTTTTATTATATTGAGGTATGTTCCTTGTATGCCTGCTTTCTGGAGAGTTTTTATCATAAATAGGTATTGAATTTTGTCAAATGCTTTCTCTGCATCTATTGAGATAATCATATGGTTTTAATCTTTCTATTTGTTCATGTGGTTCATCACATTGATTTGTGAATACTGAAGAATCCTTGCATCCCTGGGATAAAGCCTACTTGGTCATGATGTATGATCTTTTTAATATTTTGATGGATTCGATTTGCTAGAATTTTGTGGAGGATTTTTGCATCTATGTTCATTAGTGATATTGGTCTGTAGTTTTCTTTTTTGTGGAATCTTTGTCATGTTTTGGTATTAGGGTGATGTGGCCTCATAGAATGAGCTTGGGAGTTTACCTTCCTCTGCAATTTTCTGGAAGAGTTTGAGTAGGATAGGTGTTAGCTCTTCTCTAAATTTTTGGTAGAATTTAGCTGTGAAGCTGTCTGGTCCTGGGCTTTTGTTTGCTGGAAGATTTCTGATTACAGTTTCAATTTCCATGCTTGTGATGGGTTGGTTAAGATTTTCTCTTTCTTCCTGGTTCAGTTTTGGAAGGTTATACTTTTCTAAGAATTCATCCATTTCTTCCAAATTGTCAATTTTATTGGCAATGTCCTTCCATTCCCTTCTGGCTTGAAGAGTCCCTATTGAAAGATCAGCTGTTATCCTTATGGGAATCCCCTTGTGTGTTATTTGTTGCTTTTCCCTTGCTGCTTTTAATATCTGCTTTTTGTGTTTGATCTTCGTTAGTTTTATTAGTATGTGTCTTGGGGTGTTTCGCCTTGGGTTTATCCTGTTTGGGACTCTCTGGGTTTCTCAGACTTGAGTGACTATTTCCTTTCCCATTTGAGGGAAGTTTTCAACTGTTATCTCCTCAAGTATTTTCTCATGCCCTTTCTTTCTGTCTTCTTCTTCTGGGACTCCTATGATTCGAAGGTTGGGGCATTTAACATTGTCCCAGAGGTCCCTGAGGTTGTCCTCATTTATTTTAATTTTTTTCTTTTATCCTCTCTGCTTCATTTATTTCCACCATTCTACCTTCTGCCTCGCTTATCCTATCTTCTGCATCAGTTATTCTACTGTTGGTTCTCTCCAGAATGCTTTTGATCTCATTTATTGCATTGTTCATTACTGATTGACTCTTCTTTAGTTCTTCTAGGTCCTTGTTAAACATTTATTGCATCTTCTCAATCCTTGTCTCTGGTCTATTTATCTGTAACTCCATTTTGTTTTCAAGATTTTGGATCATCTGATTTCTTTTTAAGGTACACTCCCTATCTTCTCTTTTGTTTGGTTTGGTGGGCATTTATCATGTTCCTTTGCCTGCTGAATATTTCTCTGCCTTTTCATTTTGTTTAGGTTGCTGTGTTTGGGTACCCTTTTTGTAGGCTGGAATTTCATGATTCCTCTTTATTGTGGAGGCTGCTCTCTGTGGGTGGGGTTGGATTAGTGGCTTGTCAAGGTTTCCTGGTTAGGGGAGCTGGCATCAGTGTTCTGGTGGGTAGAACTGGATCTCTTCTCTCTGGAGTGCAATGAAGTGTCCAGTAGTGAGTTTTGGGGTGTCTATGGATTTGGCATGACTTTCGGAAGCCTGTCTTCTAATGCTCAGGGCTGTGTTCCTGCTTTGCTGGAGAATTAGCTTGGAAGTCTTGCTCTGGAACTTGTTGGCTCTGGGGTGGAACTTGGTTTCAGTGTAGGCAGGGAGGCTTTTGGGTGAGCTCTTGTCTATTAATGTTCCCTGGAATCAGGAGTTCTCTGATGTTCTCAAGTTTTTGAGTTAAGCCTCCTGCCTCTGACTTTCGATCTTATTCTTACACTAGCCTCAAGACTTCTCCTTTCATACAGCACAGGTGATAAAACATTTAGGTCAATGATGAAACACTTCTCCACAGTGAGGGACACCCAGAGAGGTTCACAGAGTTACATGGAGAAGAGAACAGGGAGGAAAGAGATAGAGGTGACCAGGAGGAGAATAGGGGGAGTCAAAGGAAGAGAGACCAATCTAGCCTGTGATCAGTTCCCTAAGTGTTATCCACAGCCTGGAACACCCAGAGAGATTCACAGAGTTAAGCAGAGAAGCAAAGGGGGAAGGAGGAGATAGAGGTGACCCGGGGAGAAAAGGGAGAGTCAACAGGGGAAAGAGCAATCAAGCCAGTAATCACATCCCTAAGTGAAAACAGATATTGAAGATTAGATTTTTAAAGGTACAAAATTGACAACAAATACCAAAAAGGAGAGATTGAAAATCTAGAGTAGAGTTTAGACTGTCAAAAAGCTATATTAAAAATACAAAACAAAATCAATCACAAAAATTATAAAAAATATGTATATGAAATTTGCTTTAAAAAATAGGGCTTTTCTAGGTAATAGTAGGTTATAAAAATGAAAATTAAAGGAGTAATAAAGAACTTAAATTTTAAAAAAAATTAAAAAGTGATAATAGTAAAAATATACCTAGAAATTTCTTTGGAGCTGCTGTGGGCAGTGTAGGGTCAGTTCAGTCTCCGATAGTTCCTTGTTCCAGCTTGTACTTGTTCTCAAGATCTATAGGCCCCCTCCAATGCTTAGTCAATGTTAACTCCAGGGTTTTAATCTATTGTACCTGTCACTTCCAGAGCGGTTCCCTCTTCTTTGTTTATTTTGGCTCCCTCTGTCTCCAAGTCTCTTCGGTGTCTAATTTCCACTCTGACACAAGGGGGCGAAGGTGGTCACTTATTTAGGCTCACTTGTTCAGTAGTGTTGGGGGGAAGAAGGGACACTGCAAACAAATATCACTGGCATGTGTGGGGAGTTCTCACAGTGTACGGACCACACTGGGTTTGCCCCAACTCAAGGTGGTGTGTGCTTCTGGGTCTACACTCCTCAGGCTGCAGGGTGCTCTGCAGGGGAACCATCCAAAGCAGACCCTGCCTTTTGTGCACTTCTCAGGTCTAGGCTGCTCAGGTTCTTGGGTACTCTGCAAGGGCCCAGATTCAGCTGGGTATGCATTTTGTGCCCTTCCCAGGTCCGAACAGCTCAGGCGACCAGGTGTTTGGCCAGCGCACTGCCCCAGGTGGACCTAATCACCTCCTGGTCCCGGCTGCTCTGTCTCCCGGGTGTGCCACGCGAGAACTGTCTCAGGTGTGCCGTGTGTCTCCTCTGGGGAGTTGATCTCAGGCTGCAACCCTCCTGGCAGATGTCAACCGTCCAGGATCCCAGGAAGACGTGGGTAATAACCGGGAGGCTGCACACAGTTTGGTGGAGGACGCCGGTCCCTGGGGCCGAGATTGGAGCAGACCCTTGTCTTCTGACTCGCTGTCGCAGGGCTGCCTCTGTGCCTCCGGTGGTGGGGAGGGGCCTGTATGCAGCCAGTTAGCTCTCCTTTGGTATTCCCTCAATCCTTTGCTCTGTGAGCAGGCCAGGCTGCCAGTTAGAGCCTTTCATGGGAAAATTCTCTCTTTTTTTTTTCCTCTCTGGCCATCCCACAGTTTGGATTGCTATCTCACTTAGCTACCTAAATTGTCCTCAGGGCATTCAGGTCTGGTCCTTACCCTAAGCATCAATTATCCAGCCCCACCTCCCTGTCCAGCCCCCACTCGCTGGTGGCGGACTGAAGCATCTGGACTACTTATCTGCTGGCAGTTGCGATTAGGCAGGTATTCTCTGTGTTTTTTATTTTTGTTTTTCTCCAGGTTATGTTGCCCTCTGAGGTTCCAAAACTCCCCACAGACCCTCCTATGACAGGGTTTCCTACTGTTTGTAAACTTCTCCTCCTTCACGGCTTCCTTCCCAGGACTGAGCGTCTCCATCCCTAACTCTTTATCTCTTTTTGTCTTTTATATTTTGTCCTACCTCCTTTTGAAGAGAATGGGCTTCCTTTCTGGGTGCCTGGTGTCCTCCACCAGCATTCAGAAGTTGTTTTGTGGAAGTTGCTCAGCATTCAAATGATCTTTTGTTGAATTTGTGGGGGAGTAAGTGGTCTCCCTGTCACATTCTTCCATCATCTTCCAAGTCTACTCTTTATGACCCCATGGACTATAGCACACCAGGCTTCTCTGTCCTCCACTAACTTCTGGAGTTTGCTCAGATTCATATCCATTAAGTCAGTGGTGCTACTTAACCATCTTATCCTCTGCTGCCCCCTTCTCCTTTGCCTTCAATCTTTCTCAGCATCAGGATCTTTTCTAACGAGCTGGCTCTTCACATCAGGTGGCCACAGTATTGAAATTTCAGCCTTAGCATCGGTCCTTCCAATGAATATTTAGAGTTGATTTCCTTTAGGATTGACTGGTTTGATCTCCTTGCAGTCCAAGGGACTTTCAAGAATCTTCTTCAGCATCACAGTTCAAACGCATCAATTCTTCAGTGCCCTAGCTTTCTTCATGGTCCAACTCTCACATCCGTACATGACTGGAAAAACCATAGCTTTGACTATACAAAAAAAACTATACTTTGTTGGCAGTGATGTCTGTTCTTTTAAATACACTGTCTAGGTTTGTCATAGCTTTTCTTCCAAGGAGTAAGCATCTTTTGATTTCAAGACTACAGTTGCCATTCACAGTGTTTTTGGTCCTTGGCATTTCAAGGGTTTGAAGAATGTTTGCTTTTCACTGATTATCTTTTGGCAGCACTGTATGCACACCTGGGATGGGGAGATGGAAGACTGACCTTTGCCCTTGGCCATAAGCCTAAGAAAAAAGAAAAAGTAGGAGTAGATCTGTATGACCTAGAGAGTATGTACTGATGCTGAGAACAAAATTCTTAGACATCTGCTTGGCTGTTGATGAGGAAGGAAGGCAAACCTGTCTACACTCCCTTCAAGTCTCATGGGAGGAATAGTGGGGACACAATTTGCACGTCACCCAGGGCAGTATTTTGAGAAGGAAAGTCCTATCCTTTTGTAGCTTCCTGGTTTAACAAAGGCATGAGAAGAGAAGACATGAAAGCGACTTCTCCAATTGAATAGCAACAAAAGCCCCTTGCCTCCTACTGTTTCTATCTCTTTACCTTCTAAAAATAACAGCTTTGAGAGCTGGGCCTGCACGTACATCTGTCTGTTGGGGTTTGTACTCTTCTTGTATCATATTCATGCCTCACAATGAGGAGATATTTAAGGCATGTACCTCTCACTCCCCTCCTTTCATTTATACTCTCCACATGTACCTCTTCTTTCACACAACTATCTTCCCTAAGTGTGCTCAGACATTTTGGTGGAAGCAAATGCTCTATTTCACATCACTGGGGATGGATGATATTGTTTCTGGTAGGTGCACATAGACCAATCTCCTCTGCATCATGGACATAATATAAAATGCCCCCCTCAGCTGAAGTGTCCACAGGTCCAGTGTTATGCCTGATGGGCTTTCAGTTGCTGATTCTTCAGAGTCTATCTTGTTCTTGAAATACACAGAGTCTCCTTTTCTGAGAGGCTTGAGCAAAGTATAGGAGAAAGGTTAATACTAAAAATGGCAATGATGACATTAGGTTTGCTAATATTGACAGTTACCATTCATTAAATATCTTCTTATATTCAAGTTCATTATGTTAGGTTCTTTGCCTGTCTTACCTCAGATACATGTGAAATGGGGTTTGGGAGGCCATAGCCATGGTGGTTAGAGCCGAATCTCTGGAGCGAAACAGTTGGGATTAGAATTTTCATAGCATCACTCATTGCAGTGTGATCTGGGACCCCTTTTGCCTTGGATTTCTTCATCTGAGTAATATGGGCAGTAGTAGTGTGGATAATAAAAGTACCAACTGCAGAAATTGGCTTCCTGGACTAAATGTAATAACATAAATAAACAATCTGACATATTAAGAAACTGGAAAAACACTAGGCCCATAGTAAGTGATCCATAAATATCAGCTTTATAAATATCAGTATTATATTTGTCCTCCTGTCAAAAAGGAGAAAAACAAATCAAGCACAAGGGATCCCAAACTGTACCATGGTAGGTGGTATGTCAGGTTTGTTTAAGGCTCTGCATTTTCCAATGATGCAGAGGCCAAAATGGCCCCATAACAGATTTCTGACATTTGTATATAGCTAATGAATGTTTCATTCTAACATAAGAATTAGTGCTAAACACATTATGTGCTGTATCACACGGGTATATGTTCAGTTCAGTTCAGTCGCTCAGTCGTGTCCGACACTGCGACCCCATGAATCGCAGCACGCCAGGCCTCCCTGTCCATCACCGACTCCTGGAGTTCACTCAGACTCATGTCCAGTGAGTTGGTGATGCCATCCAGCCATCTCATCCTCTGTCATCCCCTTTTCCTCCTTCCCCCAATTCCTCCTAGCATCAGAGTCTTCCAATGAGTCAACTCTTCGCATGAGGTGGCCAAAGTACTGGAGTTTCAGCTTTAGCATCATTCCTTCCAAAGAACACCCAGGGCTGATCTCCTTTAGAATGGACTGGTTGGGTACATGTTATTTTCACTAGACTCTTGTATTAGTTCAGGTGGCCTTGATCTACATGCAAACTTAAACAACAATAACAAAAGCCCTGCAGCTGTATAAGAAGTTCAGTGCTCCTGACCACGACCACCGCTGATCACAGGCTGCAGAGTCCTGACTTTATAGTAGAGCCTATGCATGTATTGATACTTTGTAAACTTTAAAGCTTTTACAATTATCATTCTTGAATGCCTATTGTGTGGGTACCAATACCTAGGAATATTTGTGCCATTTGGGTAGAAATAAAACCCCCTGAAAGTTGATGTTATAACTCTTAATGCACTTTTCCTCTCTATTTTTCTTGTTTCTAATGTTGACAACCACCCACATGGTATTCACTGGTTCTCAGTATAGCCCACAGAAACGCCAGCTGGCTGCATGCCGGTGTCAAGAGGATGAGATTGTTGAGAGCTTCTTCATAGCAATACCTTGTCAACCACCAGCATTGTTTCTAAATCTGAAATATTTTTCTTCTTCTGTGCCTTTGGTTTCTCTTTCCACTTGGGAGTGAGACCCAGAATAGGTTACTAATTATATTGTGGTAGCTGTGATTCCTAAGAACTCCAGCTCTCACCTTTATGCAGCATCACTCACTTAGCTATTCCAGCTAATGTGTGGAGATCAGATAGGGCTGTCAGCGTGCACATGCAACATCACAGGAAGTCTGCTGTGCCTCCAAGTAGTTCCATGCTGGCTTTAAAAATATGATTTGTTTCCTCCAAACCTGCCCAGTGCACAACATCCAGAGAGAAACATGATAAAACCACAAAATCTGCCTCCTGCCTAGTTTTGACAATTAAAATCATCTTTGTCTTCAATTACTAGAAATGCTAAATCTATCTTTTTGAGAATCAATAAAACTACTGAAATTCAAACAGAAGCATTTCAAAAAGCACGATGTTTCTCCTACACTAATAACAACCCCTCAGGTAGCAGCACAGATTCTAAGGAATATTTTTGAGCTTAGAATCTGGCCTTGTGTACACTAGATTGTTGATTAGAGCATTAATAAGTGAAGAAATCTTGCAGAGTGCACAGCACTTCCCAGGCTGCATAAAAATATATTATCTTCTACTCAACAGATAAAATACTTTAAAAATGGAACCTCACTTGCTCCAGGACCTATTTTGGCTTCCAAAATCTCCCAGCCAAAAAACCTAAGGGCTTCTGACTATATGTATTTTGCACATAATGAAAATACATGGTGAGCCTTCAACCTGTGTGTGATGTGTGTGTATCAATATAGTATCAGTATGTGTTATGGTGTTTGAACTGAATCTGTCAGGAATGAGATCAGTTTACCGACTTAAATGTCTTTAGAGAATGACAGAGTCAGGAATCATAGGCTTGTCATTAGAGGTATGTTTGGTTTATATTCAGTGCTGTGGTGGTTCAGGACTCTGTATTACTGCGTGTGGAGTGGTGGTCACCATATTGAATTCCAAGTGGCTCTGGATTTGGGAGCAACAACAGAAGAGAGGGATTGATTGGTGCCCGTCTTCTACCACAGACTTGAGGTTTCTTTCTGCTTACCACAGGCTTGAGATTTCTTTCTATGTGCAGCTCTTGACCCAGGGTAGTCCAGTAACTTATTTAAAATGCAGCTAAGGTTTGAAATATTCAAGTTGTTCTTATTCTGGGTATATTGTGTATTTCTTTGGTAGAATAACAGATGAGCTGATATATGTTGAGTAATATAAGTACTATGTAAGCAGTTTCTAGGGGCTTTACATGTGTTAGTCCACTTTAACCACCATAGCAATCCCATCAAGTAGCATTATTATTTTCCCAATTTCTAGATGAGGCCACTAAAACATAAAAAGGTTAAGTGATTTTTCCCTAGAGCCACAGAGTAAGTGGTGGAAGGGAAACCGGTCCATTGTTTTTAACCACCATGGCCAAGACAGATTTTATGTAGAATTGGTAGTAAGGAACTTTTCTAATGGCAGGTCAATCTAGAAGAGAAGCCAGAAATTTTTGATTTATGATACTGAAACTTCTTGGCTTTTCAGGCTACATTAGCAACAGCATCTAAGATTCCTTAATTTGGGGGAAAATCTTAAGTCTATGATAGCTATACTTTTTCTCCTTTTGTAACAAAAATATTCTGAATATGTAAAATACATGAAAAATTGCAACTAGTAAGAGGTATGAAGAAAAGATAGGACAAACCTAGACAGTATATTAAAAAGCAGAGAGATCACATGTTTTAAAAAAACGGAGACATCACCTTGCTGACAAATGCCAAAGCTATGGTTTTTCCAGTAGTCATGTATGGATGTGAGAGTTGGACCATAAAGAAGGCTGAGCTTGGAAGAACTGATGCTTTCAAACTGTGGTGTTGGAGAAGACTCTTGAAAGTCCTTGGACAGGAATGAGATCAAACCAGTCAATCCTAAAGGAAATCAATATTCCTGAATATTCATTGGAAGGACTGATGCTGAAGCTGAAGCTCCAATACTTTGGCCACCTGATGTGAAGAGTCAACTCACTGAAAAAGAGCCTGATATTGGAAAGACTGAAGGCAGGAGGAGAAGGGGGTAACAGAGGATGAGATGGTTAGATGGCATCGCCAATTCAATGGACATGAGTCTGAGCAAACTCTAGGAGATAGTGAAGGACAGGTAAGCCTGGAGTGCTGCAGTCCATGGGGCTGCAAAGAGTTAGACATTGTTGAGTGATTGAACACCAGCAAGAGGTATGAATATAAAGATTCTCTTACCCCATGTGGTGGTATAGAATAGATGCTTCCAGAACTGGTGTCATCCATAGTTTTAAGTCTTACCTAAGAAGAAGGTAGGGTTCCACTTCAAAGGAATGCAGTGTCCACTATAGTTGAATAATTTGGTTGACAACATACCTAGAGTAAGGAGCCCTTCTGTACCCTCCAATCATTAGTTAGCTTCACACAAAGTTATAGGACATTTTCTGTAAATGCACTTTCTGTAGATGGTGCAAGGACTAGACATTTCAAGGGATGTCCTTGAGTTGAATGTTTTGATTTGCTCCTATTAGTTCTGGCCTTACAATAAGTCTTGGGTTCCCCTGATTTTTTAGATATTGTAAGCATTTGAAGTAGTCTTGAGTAGAGATTCCCAAAGAACCTAATGAAATAAGGGAAACTTGAAACCCTACCCTTGAAGACTCACATGTAGACCTTACCTTGGTGTGTGACTAGGACATAGGAGAGCATGAGCCATTGGTTCATTTGTTTCAGTTCATTCCATATCATTTCACACCACCTATCCATTTCATTCTGGAGTAACACCAACAGTATCCTCTTTTGGCCTCAACCAGTGAGTCATTTTTCAATTTATTTACTTTGACTTCTCCACGTGGCTTGTAAGATCTTGGTTCCCCAACCAGGGATTGAACCTGGATGCTTGGCAGTGAAAGCTTGGAGTCCTAACCACTGGTCAGCCAGGAGATTCCCAGCCACTGAGTTCTTTACATGTCCTGTGCTATCTCATTATTTTCACTCTTGCTCCCTGCCCTCTTCCCAGAAAAAAAATCATTAGCAGCACTATGTATGATTTGGTTGATTCACCTGCCAATTTTGCTACACTTAGAATTCTAGAACAGTTTTACAAATGAAAGGGTATCTAAGTAAAGACTCTACATGTTAGGATAATTCACTAACTAATGGTTATATTGCTAATTTGACTTTGCTGCTGATCAGAGATAGGAAGAGAATTGTAATTGAAATGCATTGCCACCAATTTGTAAATGTTGGTACATATTATCCATCATTGTTATGCTATTATGCTATTAACATAAATTATCACATAGAGGTAATTTAAAACTGTTAACTGACACAGGTATATCTTCTTCCTGGTGATAATTACACATAAAGGAAAGAGGTCAGGCTAAATGTTGCATGGTATTATTGCATGGACTAGTGATGGACGGTAGTGATTAAGTGATGTTAGCATTGAAAAATTATTTTGTTCCTAGTATCTCTATGAATTTTCTGTTATACATGAATTTAAACTCTCATATTCAAATAAGCAATAGATTTTTCTTAAAACACACACTTTGGGGCTAACTTTTCTAAAGTCACTATTCTGCTTCACACTAATATTGATTTTAATGAGTTTTTGTTTCATGTTCTTTTAGTTGCATACTTAGTTATAGGACTTTTTCTTTAAAAAATTAGATGACATTAACTCACTACTAGTGAATTCTTGGTTGAGTACATAATTCCCAATTCATTTGTATATCAATTTGTATATCAATGTATATTCTTAAGCAAATTAGAAATTTCCCCAGAAGGTAAGTATTCACGTTAAATGGGGATATGTGGGCATATTCTGTGTTGATGCTATGATAGTGTGAAGAGAGATTTTCTGTGGAGTCTCTCCGATTATGTACCATATGTAGCTTTGGGGATATAACTAATGAAAGGGAAACTAAGATCGATTATAGGATGAAAGACAAAGCCAGATGATAAGCATTGGATTTTTCAGGCTTAAGCTTTGAAAATCTTAAGTACTTGAGGCTTCTCAGCCAGAGGATAAGTTGTCAATGAAATCCTAGAAAAGTCATTCCTGGAAATGTTCAATGAGATCTTACTACACTTGGATTTCAGATGTAAAATGACAAACAGACCTCTAACAGAATAATGTGCTATAATTTCATCCCATCCCAGAGAGTCCCATCAATTCTAGGACTGCAGAGTCTAGGAGAGGCATGTGTTGCAAGTATTTATGAGATGGAAATGAAACAAAGTAGGTGATATTCTGAAGATGTGAAATGGGGAAACTAGACTGATTTCTCAGTGCTCAGGTCAGAAAACAATCACATAAGCTTACAGAGAACATGCTACAATAATTCTTTGTTGTTCTCAAACGTGGAGAAGGCAATGGCATGCCACTCCAGTACTCTTGCCTGGAAAATCCCATGGACAGAGGAGCCTGGAAGGCTGCAGTCCATGGGGTCGCTAAGATTCAGACACGACTGAGTGACTTCACTTTCACTCTTCACTTTCATGCATTGGAGAAGGCAATGGCACCCCACTCCAGTGTTCTTGCCTGGAAAATTCCATGGACGGAGGAGCCTGGTAGGCTGCAGTCCATGGGGTCGCTAAGAGTCGTACACGACTGAGCAACGTCACTTTCACTTTTCACTTTCATGCACTGGAGAAGGAAATGGCAACCCACTCCAGTGTTCTTGCCTGGAGAATCCCAGGGATGGGGGAGCCTGGTGGGATGCCATCTATGGGGTCGCACAGAGTTGGACACGCCTTGGCAGCAGCAGCAGTTCTCAAATGTGGAGTTCTGAATGCCAAGTCAGGACATAGTGGGATGCTTCTAAGTTCTAACATAATCATGAAGGATGAAAGACATATACCATCAGAATTACTCTTGAAAACCTTAGGAAGTTACCCTATCAAAGACTGAGACACTCTCTCAGAACCACCAGTTTTCTTCCAGGTTGGGTACATCCGTATTTCTTTGTACACCAGAGGCAATAGGTGCCGTTTCTTTAGGGCCATAATGCACAATAATATATATATATATATATATATAAGAACCAGAATCTGAGTTGACAGAGTGGGAACAGTCACATGAAGAGGGGCATGTAAGAACCAGGCAGGTTGAAGGAACAGATGTCTCTCTTCTCACATGCCATCTACAATCTCTCTGGGATTTCCAGGCACTAAGTGAACTAGCTGGCCTAACTGCGTTATAACAGTTATCTTTCCTTTCTTCTTCTCTTTGCTCCCTCTCTTTTCTCTTCCTCTTTTCTCCCCTCCTTCCCCTCCCCTCCACTACTCTCAACAGAGCATGATTTAGCATCACCATGATAGTCTCTTCAAGATAGAATAAAAACACTAAGACTTTTAAAAAACATGTGTAGTCTATTCTCAGCTCTAAGATCTCTAATTTTTCAAACCCCTATGACTTATTTTATGTTACTAGAGATTCTTAATGTTTTTGTAGGTCAGACTTTTTGAGTAGGTTCTGAAAGCTAAGGACTCTTTCCCAGAAAAAATTGTACTATAGACATTCAATCTCAATATAAACAAAAATAAAGATCCATGCATGAACCTATAATTTTTAACTAAGATTCTCTAGACCACCACAGATTTCTCCTTCAACCAGCAGGTGATCCAAATTTTGCAATCTAATATTCTCTCTATATCATCACTTTTGAGGGGACCTATAAAGATGATAAGGATAAGAACACTAAGATTGAATAGCTAACACTCACTAAGTTCTTAAATATGTACAGGCACTAGTCTAAATCATTTACCATTTATCACAACCTGATGACAAATGTGCTTTTATCCTCACTTTACTGTTACAGAAGCTGAGATGTGGGGAAGTTAAGGAATTTGCCCAAGATCACACCACTGTTAAGTAATTGAATCATGACTGGAGGCCAGAAAGCCTGGATTGAGAGTCCAGGCTCTTAACCACTATGCAGTACTACCTTGTGGTATAAAATTAATTGGGTGTCCTTTCTACTCAGTTTGGTCAAAAGAGAACATAAGATGATCATGGCTACACTATACCATTAAATTGTGACTCTCTGGCCAGTCGTGATTTCTACTAGTGATTCCCTTCTTAGAAGAGGATGCGCCTCCTCTTAGTATTTGAAGATGACTGTTGACCTACAACTACATCCAGCTAGTCCTGAAATCAATCCTCTTGGAAGCACTTGAATTGATTTCTAGCAGCCTTTAGTCTGATTCTGGATTCCTAAAAGGACTATACCTACTTTCCAGAACAGTTTAATTACACATCACTATTTGTTTTATAATCAGAATATAATTTCAAAGACTAAAAGATAAATGATATTACTTAGGACATACGGTTGCCAGCATCAGAAATTTAACTTGAAAAGAAAAACATATAGAATTGTCAAAGATCCACAAAACAGTGACATCATGGAAAAACACAGAGAAAACTAATAGTAATGGATAGGTTTGATTCTCATCTGATTTTCCTTTCATTTATTTCCCCTTATTGCTAACTGGCTTTTTCCAAGTGGCAGGAAACACGAGCCACCATAGATTACACATTTTATATTTTAGATCTTATAAAAAGGGAGACAGTTTTGTCATTTTCTCCATGCCCAGTTCAAGAATCTAAGACAATACATTTTATGGACACAACTTGGGTTAATTTCCCAAGGGTCTGTTCACTGGAACAAATCCAGCAGGACTTGAGATAGAGGATTTGGATCATTTGAAAACATATCAGTCCCATAGAAATATGTGGATAGAATAGTAATGGAGAAGTTCCCAGGAAAAGTGACAGAGTGATAAACAGACAGCACTTACTAGATGGCTCCAAAAGAAAACTCAGCTAAATTAATTTGATTGCAGTTAGCAATAAATTATAGAGGACTATTAGAAGGCTTGAACATGTATTTCTTGCTTTGCACAGTCAAGAGGAATATATTGGGGAAAATGGTGTAGCCAATCTAATTTGTGTTCATTCAGCAAATAAGTGACTATTGGAAATTTTTTTTTATTATTTCATCTTTAATTTGGACTTTTATATCAGTTTAAGGTGAGATAAAATTGTAAGGAAAAGCTGGTGGGAATAAGAAACACCTTTTCTTAGAAGAATAGCTGTGACTGCCTGCTGAATGACTTCTGGAAGAGTCTGGGATTGTGACAAAGATAACTAAGCCGAGCAGGAAAGTGAACATGCAAGACTTAGAACCTGATTTGTCAGAGGTTTTTTGATAGAGTAATTGCCACCTGGTGCTTTCTAATGAAATAAGCAAAATAGCGTTAATACACGTAACACTGTAAGTAACATGATTCTGGGATATGGGATGGATCAACTCCTAGAAGAATCTGCAGTTTTTGAGAAGGGTCTGTCACTGGTCTGGCTACACCTGCCTTACATTGCTGTCATTCTACTGAGTAAAAGATGGTTTAACACAAGAGTGTTCTTACAAATTATGTTAGTGATAAAGACTTGTACTTTATGGAGGTCACATTTTCAGCACTGAACAAGAATCAGGATGTGAAAGGACAAGTTTCTTTCTCATTCTTTCTCATTCCCATTACGTGAGAAAAAGAAATTTACATGTGGGACTTCATGTATTTCAAAACACCTGGGCATCAGATTGACGCTTTTCTCCTTGACCAGCTTGAGTGAGTGTGAGAAATAGTGTGTGGTAGATGGGCACGTGCAGCTCCAACTCCATCATTTAGGAAGATGAATAATAGAGTTTTAGATTGAATGCTTTTTTAAAAGGTGCTATATGTTTAGATCTATATTTAAAAATCTTTGTCATCTACCATTAACTCTGGGAACATGATGATGGAATACTAATATCAATTTACAGCAGTATTTTTTGAGGAATGGAGGTGCATTTGCGTAGGAAGTTCAAAGGACAGTTTAAGATTAAACAAATGTAACCTCTGATTTCTGGTGATAGTAGGGTGTCTCTATAGCTTGAAAGGACAAGGTGGTATATATGGTGAGAGAAGGAACATAAGGATGAGATATGGTGGGAAAAATGCAAGAAGAGTGCAAAATTGGTTAGAAACAAAGTATATTTAAAGAGACTGAAAGTGAAGGTGAAGTCACTCAGTCGTGTCCGACTCTTTGTGATCCCATGGACTATAGCCTATCAGGCTCCTCCGTCCATGTGATTTTCCAGGCAAGAGTGCTGGAGTAGATTGCCATTTCCTTCTCCAGGGGATCTTCCCGACCGAGGAATCGAACCTGGGTCTCCCGCATTGCAGGCAGATGCTTTACCATCTGAGCCAGGCTGTACCTAAATCACAGTCACTGATTCCATATAGAAAGAGAAAGAAAATAGGATGTTAGAATATAATTTGTGAGAAAGAAAATCCAGCATGCCTCTTGGCTGTTTAATAGAATTATGACTCATTATCCTTTATGTAATTGAGAACATTAGTATATAGTTGGTCAAGGGTCTGGGCTATAGAACCTAAGTTAAAAAAAAAAATCTTCCCTGCTGGTTGTGTGAGCTTGGACATGTTAATCTTCTAAATCTCAGATCTACCATCTTCAGAATGTGGGTAATAATAAAACCTGCTTGAAAAGGTTATTCTGATTAAACGACCAAATCCATGTAATGTTATTACCTCAGTGCCTGCTATACAGCAACTGCTTAGTAAAATTTCCTACTATTTATGACTCAATCATTAATTCCTCCTCCTCACTTATGGATAGAAAAACCTGTCCCATCATGTACACACCACATCCTGGTTGTATTCCTGGCTTTAGAACTCTCTGGAATGGCCTTAATGTTGTCTAAGGGCATGTCTAAGGCCTGGAGCAGGAGATCTAGAAGCAATGACTTAATGTTATATTTTAAAGTTGATTAGAATCTGGAGGTCTTATTCCCTGCTTCCTTTGGAAACGTTTCAAGAAAAACACATTTCTGCCAAATACCTCAGGAACAGGGCAAAGAATGACTTAGGGAAAACACAAATGTCGAGTTATGTCCTTATATGTGGCTGTTCTAATTTTTATTATACCAAGAACATGTGAAATGGGATGGTGCCTCCAGATTTGCACTCATAATGGAGAGAAAAATTGCTCCAAATCATTGCTTTCTTTACCTGCTGTGAATGATGACTTGTGATTCTGCTGGTAGCATATCCAAACTAAAGGTTTCTCATCAGTGGTGGAATGATTTATTCTTTATTTTGGAAAAATTGCAAGCAATCTCTCTGTATGCAAAACAGTGGATGGGTAGTAGATATAAAAGAATGGAAGAAGAAGTGATTAGCTTTTAAAGCAACAAACGGTTATTAGAGTATTAGAGGGATAAGAGGGGGAGGTAAAGGGTCAGAGTAGAAGGAGGGGAGAGAGCAGAGGAGACAAAAGTGTAGGGTGACCAGATTGCCAGCTGTTCACCCACCCCCTACAATTCTGTTGGTAGCAGACAGAGGATCCCCACTGTCCCCTCCAACCTAGACTAAAGCCCCTAGATAAAACAGCATGTGTGTTACTGTGTGAGGGGTATCATAACCAAACTCTACAGACTGGATGGCTTACACAACAGACATTTCTTTTCTCACAGTTCTGGAGTCTGGAAGTTCAAGATCAGCCTGTCAATCAGGTTGGCTTCTACTGAGCCTTCTTTCCTTGGCTTACAGATGACCGCCTTCTCTCTGTGTCCTCACATGGCATTTCCTCTGCATTTGCATTTCCCTGGTGTCTCTTTTCAAGTCCAAATTTCCTCTGACACCAGTCAGATTGGATTAGGGCCACCTTACCGGCCTTGTTTGAACTCGATCCCCTCCTTAAAAGCCTTATCTCCAAACGTAGTCTAATTCCGGGGTACTAGGGGTTAGAACTTCAACCTATGAACAGAAGGAGACTCAGTTCAGCCCATAACAGCTGAGTAATGTGTCAGCCTTGCAGCGTTATAAGTTGGTCATCCAGGCAGAGGTGAGCAGACATTGCTATGTTTCTCACCGGAGTGATATTTCTGTAAGGTAGAGTGATATAAGGTAGGCTCAGAACTGACATTTTCAGCCAGCAGGATTTGGCAGGTATAAAGCAAACAGTGATTATTTTGGCTCTTTGACCAATGTAAGTCTTGACTCCTACGTTAGCTCTCTCTGCAAAAATATGAAGTGTTTGGGACAAAGGATTTTCTGTAACCCTGAGAATGGATTTCCAAGAAGGCTGCCAATCCTGATACAAAGGCTTTGCTCCCGTCCAGCTCTCAATGCTGTGTATACTCACCATGATGGAACATTTCCAATCCGTCAGCTTGTCTTTGATTTCACATTTTTTATAGTAACTTTCTAGCCAAATATCAATGCTGCTCACTGTCTTTTAGATGTTCAACATCAAAAGTTGCACAGTGGCTATGTTTTTATTTTATTTAAGGATTATCTCTATTTTTGGCAATCTTTGACAAGTCTTTTCAGCACCGATGCTGCAATAAACCCATTGAAATCCTGGCTTTTATGGAGAGCAAACAAGCCAGAGAATTATTTTACCCAACTAAGATGAGACGTAGATTTTTGTTATCCTCCGCCTACAAAAATGCTATATATCTCCATTACAGGTTTACCTTAAGAATGGAATTTTGTGTCTTGCTTGCATTTTCTAAACTTTGTCTGGAGGATTTCACATAAAATAGAAAAGTACTTTTCATATCTTTTATTTAGAACCAGGACATCTTCTGGGCCAAAGAGGTGACTTTTAGAAATGGAGCTAGGACATGATCATCTCCCCCAAATGGGAGACAAATCTACAGTGTGCTGAGCTAAGAAGCCAGGCAGGTTTCAAAAACCTCTTACCATATTTATTTTTATCTGTATACTTCATTTTGTGTCCATTCCCATATGATCTGCCATCAATTACCCAATGTAATGGAAACCTCGAGTTTCTTACAAGGTGGAGATACGATAAAAGTAACTGGAGGCCAGTGAGGTTGCTACTTGAGCCTGTGTCTTGTTGCCTCCCCTTGCACACCCCTGACTCCTTCCTCTAGCCTTGTTGTTAAAAGCTTCCATTTGTATATCTCCTCTTTTTTATTTGTTAAAGTTCATAGGAAAAATGATACTGTTGTGTTTCAAAGCACTTTGGAATCAGATAGATCAGAAATTGAAATCCTGGCCCGATGCTTGCTGTGCTGACTTGAACGAGTTTCTTTTTTCTGGCTTTATTTCCTCATCTCTTAATTGGTGCTATGAAAAATAAATGGGATTATAATTATAAAGCACTTAGTCTAGTGTCTGACTATAGAGTATCAGACTCCACAAAAGGAAGCTATTTCTTTATTTTGTATTCTCTCTCTTTATTCGTCTTTTTAATTTTGGACCCCTCTCCTCCCTTATCCTTCCTCTCCGTTACTGTCCAGTTTTCTCTCTCGCCTAACAGTAACATTGGGTACACATATCTTTGCTTGCCATCCAATCCAATGTGTCTCAAACAAGGCCTGTATTGGAAATGCTTAAGGGTTTCTAACTGTTTCAAAAGCCTGAGGGAAACCTTAAATTGATCAGTAATAGCACCTCATTGTTTCTTTTCCTTTGACTCCAATTAGGTCAACTCAGTATAGAGAGATGGTCTAGTTCATGTTTACCAGCAACTCTAATGAGATATAAATGTCTTACATTTGAAAAGAGAGAGACAGTGAGAAAGAAAGAATGGGGAAAAAAAGAATCAGCTTGGAAATACTCTCTTTCTGGGAAATCCGTCTTTCAACAAATGGAGTCTATGAGGATTGGGAAAGAGAATAAACAAATCCTTTTCTTTTTCTCTTTTCTTATCTCTAAATTTAAAAGGGCATAGACTAGATGATTTTATCTGTCTTCAACACTCATGTTATAGACTATGTCAACATGACTCTTTAACTGAAAGATATTTTGGTATCTGAGACCTGTAGCCTTTTCCTTGAGGGATACTATAAGAAACAGGTTTATGAATCTCACCTTTGTATTAGCCGTTTAGTATTATTATTGAGGACATTGACTATTACATTATTCAGTGTGGCTTCTATATGAAACCCATCTCACTATTTCATGTTGACATCTAGGAAACTTACAAAAACTTCAAATCTCAATTCTAGTCACTGAAAGGGTCTTTACAGCTTACAATCTATATTCTATTATCCCAGATCTCAGTAGTCAAAAACACAATGTATTCAGATTTTTCTATTTTATAATATTTACCTTATGTCTTTACAAAAATTCAGAGTATACATTAATAAATAATTCTGCCCCCTCCTCTGGCTTCTCTAACTTCTTAGCCTTCATAGATGCCATTTCTTCCAGATGCCATTTTATTCATACACCTTCTTATGCTCTGTTCATCTCCAGTGTAAAGTCAATGACTAATAGTTCATTCACACTCACAAAAGGAGGAGAGCCCGTTTTTTCTCCTCTCCTGACCTCTAATTTTTGCATGTGGATTTCTGTTTGGCTTGTAGGTGTTACTCTATGCCATTTGGTAAGAAGAAATCTACAGTGATAACTGATACCCTTTATCATATTCAACTTTCCCTTATGATCTTAATTTTGCTAGTAAAGGCTGTGGTATTTTTCTCTTTGCTATATTTCTCTTTTCTTTTGTTTGAAAATATGCCATATTTTGTTTTGGCATAGTCATATTTTATCTTAAGGATATGGACTTGGGACAAAATTGTTCCTGAATTACTTAGTGTGTTCCCGACTTAAAACAGATTAATTATTGCAAGCCAAATTGCCCACAGAATGTAGCTGGCTCATGCAAATCCTCAATTTAATAATTTACCATAGGTTATTGAAGGGGTTTCCAGTTTAGTTATGCAAATTGCTTCAAGAGACTTTTGGTCATTTTCAACAAAAACTTTAGTGAGCAGAATACACATGTAACATTATTTTTTACAAAAGTAGAGCTGAGACACTGAAAACTAAGATGGCATGTGGGTTAGCACCTGTTGAAAGCCAGGAATCTGGAAAAGGGCTTCTTGGGTTTGAACTGTAGATTCTTCACTCATTTGCCATGTGGTTTTGAACAGATTACTTAGTCTTTCTGTATTTCTTTTTGTTTTTTAATCTGTAAAATGGGCCCAAAATGATGCTTTTAGCTTAGCTCAGAGCCTGGTGCATGAGCAGTATTATTGTTTCAATGATTTTAAGTTTTCAGGATAAAATTGTCAAAACTGGCCTGCAATGAACGGGCACATAAATACACTTTATTGCCTTAACTCCACATCACTTGGCTACTTGTCACTAGGCTTCTGTCATCCAGAGAAAGCTGTTCTATCCTTCACCATTAGACCTGGACACTGGGGAACAAAAAGGAGCTCATGTAAAATGAAGCTGAAAAAGAAGTTGATGATTTAAATAAATGAGAATTGTTTCTTATAAAACCCAGGAAGGATAAAGAGCCCCACTCAGTTCATTAACCAGTTACTAAATGGTGTTTGTGTTATCCCCATGAATACTAAATGAATTCATTATGATATGTGCTATTACAGTGAATAGCAAATGAATTCATAACGATGGGCTTCATAAAAATATTCCTAATGGAGAAGTTATGCATTATCAAGCTGGTTTCTAGAGTAACTGGGGCTTACATTTAAATGGGGGAAATAAATAATCCTAGGCATGACATGGGCTAGTTGGAGTTATCTGGATAGGTCCTACAGAACTGAGAACACGGTTTGTGTCTTGGTAATATGTCAGGAGCCTCCAATGACTCTCAGGTTTTGTTTTTGTCCTTTATTACTGATGCTTGATATCCATTTTTGTCTTTGGCTCAAAGAAAAGGATCCAATAGTATGTAGCTGGTCAACAGTAAACCTTTGCTTTGTGATTAGAGAGATTAAAGGAACAAGTCTTAAAATGTTTTCAACCTTTCCTGCCCAGAGGCCATCCGATGCCTATCACTCTTGACCAATCTTCAGGTCAGTTGCTGTATGTAAAATGCAGTGAACTCCCTCATCTGTCCACTTCCACACAGCATAAGAATAAAATAAATTTTAGAATGAATGGCATGAATGGCATATCCTTGAAGTAATATTTGAATTTTATTGACCGTCATAAATAGATTATGAAATCATGGCAGCAACAAAAGCACAGATGGTATCTTATTATAAACCTGCAAACTACAAGCAATGAGCCTGAAGACCACTCAGAGGGCACTTGTGGGCCATCAGTGGTCCAGAAACCACAGTATACTAACCTCTCATCTAAAGGTAGAAGTAATTTCTTAGAAAAAAATTGACACAGCTTCTTGGTTTCATAATAAACTTAAAATGCTTCCAAGGCTTTATTTTTAAGAACCAGCAGTTTTATGTGTCACCCTAATTTATGAATTACACTTGAGCCTCTGAGAGTAAAATTCAGCAAGTATAACAAGTAAAAGAAATAGAAAGTAAAACTGTACTAGTGCAAGCAGTTTAACAATTTAATTAAATAATGTTACTCGTAGCCTACCATGTGCAAGGCATTGAGGGAGATATATAAATAAGACACTGTGTTAGTCTTCAAGAAATTTGCAATAGAATGAGTCATGTACATATTTCACCATGATGTAAATTAGACTGGGATCAGATTTAGAACCAATATGCATGTAGTGGAATTGAATAATTATAGCAAAATTATACTATTCAGTTATATGTGATTTTTTTGTGTGTGACAGAATCTTTCCTAAGCACTTTGCATCAGTGATTCATTTAGTCCTCTCAACAAGCCTGTGGTGTGGGCACTTTTGTTATTCCCAATTTCTGTGTGAAAAAGTGGAGCCACAGAGGGTAGAGTAACTCAGAGATAGCTAACTAACTCTAATCTTGCTTTCCTTCTCTGATAGAGTTTTACTGAGGAGAAGAATTTTGTAGTTGTACTAGAAGAGGGTAGAACCAGAAGATGGAAGAAGTTTGGATTCCTAATATTATGAAAAAGATTGGATTTTTCAAAACAGAAGGTGGTATCAAAAGCAGCAGAGACATAAAGTAGGATGACTGGTGAAAAAGACAAAACGAGAAAGATATTTGACAATTAGAACATCAATGGTATTTTTAAGTGAGTGGTTCATGGACGTATTAGTGCATGGACAAGATTTCCAGATTAAACTTAAAGAAAGAATGTGGTATAAAAAAGTGAAGACCGTAGGTGAAGCCTACTCTTCTAAAACAATTTAATGTTGAGGGCCAGGAGAGTAAGGGTGAGATTAGTTATAGACATTTTTAAAAAAGGACAGCTGTTCAAAATAGGCGTGATTTAGATTTAAGAATGATTGTCAGAGGAGAGAAGAGGAGTTGAAGGAGACAAAGTGATTAAAAATGTGATCTTTCCACCCTTTCTTGGGAGGGATATGCAGTTTTGTTTATTTATTGAAATATAGTTGACATACAATATTATATTAGTTTCACGTGTACCACATAGTGTTTTAATGTTTGCAAACACTATGAAATGGTCGCCATGATAAATCCAGTAACAATCTGTCCCCATACAGAGTTATTGCAATATCATTGACTATAGTCTTTAAACTGTATATTACATCGCTGTGACTTATTTATTTCATATCTGGAAGTTTATGTCTCTTAATCACTTTCAGTTCTTTTGCCTTGCCCCCACACCCCACCCTTTAGGCAAACACCTTTTTGTTCTCTGTATCTGTGAGTCTGTTTCTCTTGTGTTTAAAATTCTACATATGAGTAAGATCACATATTTTTATTTCTATGACTTTCACTTAGCACAACACACTTAGCTCCATTCACGTTGCTGCAATAGTAAGATTTCCTTTTGTTACGGCTGAATAATGTTCTATCACATCTCTTTCATCTAAGCATTTATCAATGGGCACTTAGACTGTTTCTATATCTTGGCTGTTGTACCTAATGCTTCAATGAATGCTAGTGGTGTATATTTCTTTTTTGAATGTGTGGTTTTGTTTTCTTCAGGGAAATACCAAGAATCACATGAAATTTCTATTTGTTTTAGATAGTTTTATTCCTTTATTTATTTTTGGCTGTTTCGGGTCTTTGTGGCTGCGCAGACTATTTTTTCTCCAGTTGAGGTGAGCAGGGGCTGCTTTCCGGCTGTAGCGCACGGGCTTCTCACTGCTGTGGCTTCTCTTGCTGAAGAGCACAGGCCCGAGAGCACAGCTTCAGTAGCGGTGGCGCACAGGCTTAGTCGCTTTGTGGCACAGGGGATCTTCCCAGGCCAGGGGTCGAACTCATATCTTCTGCATTGGCAGGAGGATTCTTTATCACTGAGCTACCAGGGAAGCCCTGGAAGTTCTGTTTTTATTATTTTGAAAAACCTCTATATTGTTTCCATAGTGACTGTACCAATTTACAATCCTACCAATACTGCCAACGTGTTTTTATTACTCCACATCCTCACCAACACTTGCTGTTTGTTGTCTTTTTGATGATAGTCATTCTGAGAAGTGTGAGGTGGCATCTCATTGTGATTTCAATTTGCATTTCCCTGATGATTGGTTCGGAGAAGGCAATGGCAACCCACTCCAGGACTTTGCCTGGAAAATCCCATGGATGGAGGAGCCTAGTGGGCCGCAGTCCATGGGGTCGCTAAGAGTCGGGCATGACTGAGCGACTTCACTTTTACTTTTCACTCATGCATTGGAGAAGGAAATGGCAACCCACTCCAGTGTTCTTGCCTAGAGAATCCCAGGGACAGGGGAGCCTGGTGGGCTGCTGTCTATGGGGTCGCGCAGAGTCGGACACGACTGAAGCAACTTAGCAGCAGCAGCAGCAGCAGATGATTGGTTATGTTAAGCATCTTTTCATATGTTTGATAGTCATCTCTATGTTTGCTTTGGAAAAATGTTTGATCAGGGCCTTTGTGCATTTTTTAATCCCAATGTTTTTTTGATAT
The DNA here is from genome assembly GCF_032405125.1 of Capricornis sumatraensis. Lineage (NCBI taxonomy): Eukaryota > Metazoa > Chordata > Mammalia > Artiodactyla > Bovidae > Capricornis > Capricornis sumatraensis. Next base: position 147,468,875 of record NC_091070.1, on the reverse strand, counting down.
TGAGTTGTATGAATTATTTGTGTATTTTGGATATTGACCTCTTTTATATGTATATATCATTTGCATACATCTTATCCCATTTAATAGGCAGCCTATTTTAGCTTGTTCAATTTCTCTTTTCTTTTTTTAAAATTTTTAATTTTGTGTAGGGATATAGCTGATTAGTAATGTTGTGATGGTTTCAGGTTAACAGAGAAGGGACTCAGCTACACATATGCATGTTTCCATTCTCCCCAAACTCCTCTCTCATCCAGGATGCTACATACCATTTAGCAGAGGCAGCTTTTTCATTTTTGTTAATAGTTTCCTTTGCTATGTTAAAAATTTTTAGCTTGATTTGCTTTGTGCTTTTGTTTACTTACCCAAGGAAACATATCAAAAAAATATAGCTAAGATCTGTGTCAAACAGCATACGGCCTATGTTTTCTTCAAGGAGTTTTAATGGCTTCAGGTCTTACACTTAAGTCTTTAATCCATTTTGAGTTAATCTGTGTATATGGTATAAGAAAGTAGTCCAGTTTGAGTCTTTTGCATGAAGCTGTCCAGTTTTTCTAGCATCTTTTATTGAAGAGACTGTCTTTTCCCCATCATCAATGCTGTATAGTTTTCTAAGTGTTTGACTATTGTTTTCTTAGATTTATTCCTAAGTGTTTAATTCTTTTTAATGCAACTGTAAATAGGCTTGCTTTGTTAATTTTTCCATTGTTAGGGCACAGAAACACAACAGATTTCTGTATCTTAATTTTGTATCTCTCTACCAAATTATTTGATGAGCTCTTATAGTTTTTTGGTGACATCTTTAGTATTTTCTATATAAAGTATCACACACCACCTGGGAAACCCCATAAAGTATCACATCATCTGCCAAAAGTGATAATTCGCTTCTTTTACAACTAGGATTCCTTTTATTTCTCTTTCTTGTCTTATTTTTTGTCTTATTTCTGTGGCTAGGACTTCCAATACTATGTTGAATAAAAGTGGGAAGAGTGGTCATCCTTGTCTTGTTTATTATCTTAGAGGAAATGATTTTAGCTTTTGCCTGTGAAGTATGATGTTGGCTGTAGGCTTGTAATACATGGCTTTCATTATGTTGACATATGTTTCCTTTACACCCACTTTGTTGAGAATTTTTACCATAAATGAATTAATTCTGCCCAAAGCTTTTTTTATATTTGTTGAGGTTATACAATTCTGCTTCTTCAATCAGTTAATGTGATGTATCACATTGATTAATGTGCAGATATTGTATCCTTGGGATAAATTCCACTTGATTATGGTGTCAAGGAAAAAAAAACATATTTAATAGATATAGAGACTGAACACCATTTTGTGAGGAAACGTGGCTTAGTGGTGATTTTCCTAGTTCAAGCTCTTCATTAACCAATGGGCCTGTTTTTTTGTGGTTGTAGTCCAAGGAGGGGAGGGAAGGAAAGGAGCCTGTGACCAAGATAGAAAAGAACAGTGAATCCAAGGAGTAATTTCAGGGAAGTCAGGGGAAAATTTTTATGAGTTTTCAATATTTGGCCCATTTCAATATCACTTTCATGTTTCTTGAAGAAATTTTTGTCAAATTTTCAGACTCTGGACCTTTATTAAAGCAAGTCATAACACACACAAACACACACACACACATCATCTCCAGTTAATCTAACTACTATACACAAAAGCCTTAATTTTGAGCAATTTCCTATATTGCTTAAATTTATATATGATTCAGGTAACTTCATCTTAACTTCATTAAGAAGACAGTGGCATTAGAGCCTGTCTTATTAATAGCATATTACACATTCCAGAAATGAGAGAACTTTTCTCATCATGCCAAGCAAAATGTCAAATGAATTAGATATGATTAAATGTGAGCTTTAGTACATTATCTCATTTAATACAAAAATCCTGTGAAGGAGGTATCATTATCGTGTTTTACAGCCCAGGGAACATGTTAAGTGATTTCACTAAGGTTACAATGGGTGGAGAGGGAAAGTATAGTCTTGAATGGGTTTCAAATATCCTAGTAGTAATTTCACCTGTATTACATTTGTCTCATTTGTACTTAAAACTGAAAGTATAAACAAGTTTAAACTATAAACTTCACCATGCTATTAAAAATTATAACTTTTTAATGTAATGATTTCTAAAAACTGTTCACAGTCTTGTACTGTGGTTTACACTTCAGCACAAAAAGCTCTCAGCACTTAGAAAGTGTGAACGTTTTATGTAGCCTAAAAATGCTCTCAAGTAAGGCCATTTAGTAGCAACTCCATAGACAATCTCCTGAATATAAAGTACGAACAGAATCTAAATGAGAAGATATGTTTAGTGGGGGAGGAACACTGTTATCAGTATCCTTACAGTCACCGTGCTCTTAGTGTGGTACCTGAAGAAAAACAATGATGTAGATTTATTGATACTGCTCTCTACTACCCTCCTGGAGGTAATTGATAATCAATTACTTAACTGTCCTTAATATCCCTTCTATTTCTACCATAACAACCACAATAAAGCACAAATGGATTAATGCAATCATTTATTCTTTCCCAAAATTCCTTCTAAGTAATTATTTGGTGCAAAGCACTAGGATTAGCATTTTGGGTACAAATATGGACAGAGTTCCTAATCTATTCCCTTGAGGCTTTTGTTCTCTATTATGTGTGTTTTAGGTACTTACCTATATATGTACACATGCATGTAGGGACTTTAAAAGGCATTATAAAAGATATATTAATGATAATTTGGTATTACATGTCACGCTAACAGTTGTCCCAGATGACTCAAATTCTAAATTTTTCCAGGAGAGAAGCTGCCTTATATAGTACTTCTCTCCCTCATGTCTCCCTTCCTCACCAGCTGGTACAGTGGTTTAGACTTAGCGAGCAGCTAAAAATACTAATTAATTGATTTTTTAATTGACTTGTGATGATCTTTATTCTTTAAGATATATACCTAGCATTTTCTCCATAGCAATAATAATTTTTAATGATTGGTTAGATTTTTTCTTTCATCAAACACTAACAAATGCCTTCCCAGGTGGCTCAGTCGGTAAAGAATTTGCCTGCAATGCGGGAGACCTGGGTTCGATTCCTGTGTATGGAAGTTCCCCTGGAGGAGGGCATAGCAATCCACTCCAGTGTTTTTGGCTGGAGAATCCCCATGGACAGAAGAGCCTGGTGATCTACAGTCCATGGGGTTGCAAAGAATCAGATACAACTGAGCGACTAAGCGCAACAAATGCCTGCTAGAGGTCCCTGAGAATTTCTGGATAGTTGTCACGTCTAAACAAAGTCTTGATGTTCCAGGATTACTAAGGATGATTTGGCACATGTCAGTTTATTTTCTAAGGTCAGTAAATCAGGCAGTGTCTCCAAAATACCACCACTATTAAGTAATCTAACTTTCACATTCACCTGGTGGGTGGCTTTATGTTTGCCCATCTAGGGAAGGAGAAAAAGTGAGAAAACCAAAATTTGCTTGGTCATAGAAGGCAAATCACTCAGTCAATTGTCTTGCCTCTCTAGGAAGCTATGGCTCTTAAACACACTGAGCATATCTAAAGCTGATAAAGTGGCTGAAGCTTCAAGAGCAAAACAAACCCAGAACCTGATAAATCCCTTTGTTTAAAAGCAAAACCAAAGAAAGTTAAGTGACAAAGAGAAAAGCTTCTGTTTAGCAGCCAGGGATATGACACACAGTCTTGTGGGAAATGGGATGAGAATTCAGCTCTCATAAATAATCCCATTGTTCTAATGGATGATTATGAAATGACCAGAAAAAGCATACTGCTGTCTCATTTTGATCAGGATTTAAGGTAATACAGTGGAACAAGTTTGATCATTAAAGAGCTCTGGGAAAGCTGGTGTTTACTTAAAAAAAATTAAAACTAAGCCATTCTTCTCACCATGTAATTTAGGTGACAACATATTTTGTTTTGTTTTGTTTTCACGAAAACCACTTCATTCTTCATCAGCTAGCCTCACTCATTTCTGAGAAGTTAAAATTATGAGCCCCCAAAGTCAATGATGTACATTACTGTACAACCAAATTGACTTCAAGCGTTTAAGGTCATTTCATGATTAGATTTGAACTAGCTCTTCTTTTGGAAGACCTGTTATTGCTGTTTAGTTGCTAAGTCATGTGCAACTCTTTGAGACCCCATAGGCTATATATAGCCAACCAGGCTCCTCTGTCCGTGAAATTTCCCCGGCAAGAATACTGGAATGGGTAACCATTTCCTTCTCCAGGGGATCTTCCCCACTCAGGGATCAAACCTGTATCTCCTGTATTGGCAGGCAGATTCTTCACTGCTGAACCGCCAGGGAAGTCTTTTTGGAGGATAGTTTGTGGTAAATCCCACAATGGTATATGAGTGTGTGTGATTTAGGAACAAACAAATGACCGTTCCTTACCTGTTGAAATGATCTCTACCTTTGGACTGCATGATAACTAACTCTCGATTTTTTCCTCTAATCATTTTATTTGTTAGTCATCTTCCCAAGGGTTTTCTTCTTCACCCCATCTCTTCAATATGACTTTCTAGTTTTCTGCCCCAGTTGTAATATATAGTAAAGGGTATAAGCTTTGAATCAGACTGACTGTGATTTCTGAGTAACTATGGGGTTTTGAGAAAATATCTTAGCTTTTTATGTCTCATTTTCCCTCAATAATTTGCCAAGATAATTATACTTGACTGCCTGTTTCTTAGGGCTGCCACAACAACGTACCATAGCCTGGGTGGTTGTCTCACAGTTTTAGAAACTAGAAGTAAGAAACTTACTTGGTAGCAGAACCATGCTCCTTCTGAGACCTGCAGTTTTGCCTCTTTCCAGATTCTGGTGGGTTTCTGGCAGTCTTTGGCGTTCATTGACTTGCCTTTGGGTAACTTGGATCTCTGTCTTTGTAGTCACACGTCTTCTCCCTGTTTCAATGTTTTTATCTGACCATCTTCTTATAAGGACCAGTTACATTTTAAGCACACACTAACCAGTATGACCTCACTTTAACTTAACCTCAGCAGTGACATTTGCAATGACATTACTTCCAAATAAAATCATATGCTGAGATAGTGGAGGTTAAGACTTTAACATAAGTCTCTTAGGAGAAACCATTTCAACCCATAACACTAACCTATGGCATTCTTGCTTGAGCTAGAATGATGGATCAAATGCTTGGCATCTAAATATATAGATGCCCCCAAATTATATGCCCTTCCTTTCGCCTTCATGCTGGGTTTTAATTACAATGTCTGTCTGTGACTGACTTCAGTCTGTCCCAGTGTCCTTACATCTTGTCCAAAATATGCATTGAAAGTGGTGTAAGTTGGGTCACCACGTTGACCTCTTTTGATTCTGATCCTCATGTTGGTTTCTGAAGACATGGCTAATAAATATTATTCGATATTTTTGTTTAGAGAAGAATTTATTGGCACTTCACTCAGTGTTTACCCATTTTTTGCTTCTTTCTTTGTCATTTTATTCAGTTTTATTGCAATCCCTTCCATATCACAGTATGCTTTGGTGCAAAGAATCAGATGCTCCAGGAAGAGGGTTAACGTCCGCAGATAGTGGACCCCACGAGTACCAGCTCTGATATAGGAGTCAAGACGTCTCTGGAAGGCACACTGTCCTAAGTTATAGATACTCAAAGAAGGGTAATTAGTTTTAATTGTAATGCTTTACTTTTGGCTATGCTTACCTCCTGCCAGATTTCTAATTCCCTTAACATTTAAGATTGCCAAATCAGGCCATCTGTAAACATGAAAAGTTGTAAAACGGGTCTTTCACCAAAAGGATAGTTCTAATATTCTGAACAGAAGAAAGACTGATTTTTCTAGTCCTGAAAGTCCCAAATAATTTAGTTTGGGGTGGGTATATCTTGTTGCTTCTTCTCTCTCTGCACTTCCTAGGGCTTTCTGGATGTGGGTGGATTTTGGTTCAGTGACCATCTTTTTAAAATTTTCTCTTTTCTTTTCTTTCTGTCCAGAATGTGCCTTGGCAAGACTTGTGGAGAAGCCCAGCACAGCCTTTCATGAGCCAGAAAGGTTAAAACTGTGCTGAAAGGACAGCCTCAGCTCTCTGCTGTTGGTGAGTTATTCTGTTTATTCTACATATGTTTCCTTTTAATTAAAATGTCATTTTTAATTAAAAATGAAATGTCAAGAAGGAAAAAAAATTGGTAAAGTCTGGACTATTGCAATGAATACAAGCAGAAAAAGTCAGTAGAGAGGAAAAAAACTTTGAAAGGATGAAAACAGTATCTCTTTCACCATTTTGGTAGAAAGAAAAAATAATCGAGAGGCTTGGAGACGTTTGAATAGTCTTTGTTGTTCACAACACACACACACACACATCTGCTCTATACCATGTTCCCATAATTAAAAATATATATATTTGATATGTGGGTACATGCTTTAAGTTAATGAGTGATGCTGATGGGTGCCACATCTTTCATGAGTGACAGAGCTACTAATGAGATGTAGCACTGGCTACAGAGGGCACCAATAAATTGTGTAAAACACCCCTGCTGGCCATTTATTTAATTTATTCTACAGAAGTGTAATGCCTTACAGTTTAATATGGAGGTTTTATTTTGTTATAAAGACCCAAGCCTACAATAGGCTTTTCAAGAATTATGCATCATTTATGCCTCCCATTTCAGCATTACTCTGATAGAGAATGTTACATGTTACGATTAAATCCTCAAGGGATGCTTCCATAGACAAATAAATTCCATAAAAACAACTGCACTAGAGTATCCGTCACCTCTCTTAGAGTGCAGGAGCTGACACATGGTTAGGTAGATAGTAAATGAATAATGAAATGCTCAGTTCAGTTCAGTCACTCAGTTGTGTCCAACTTTGTGACACCATGGACTGCACCATGCCAGGCCTCCCTGTCCATCACCAACTCCTGGAGCTTGCCCAAACTCATGCCCATAGAGTTGGTGATGCCATCTAGTTGGAGTGCTATCCAATTATCTCATCCTCTGTTGTCCCCTTCTCCTCCTGCCTTCAATCTTTCCCAGCATCAGGGTCTTTTCCAATGAGTCGATTCTTTGCATCAGATAGACAAAGTATTGGAGTTTCACGTTCAGCATCAGTCCTTCCAATGAATGTTCAGGACTGATTTCCATTAAGATTGACTGGTTGAATCTTCTTGCAGTCCAAGGGACTCTCAAGAGTCTTCTCCAACACCACTGTTCAAAAGCATCAATTCTTTGGCACTCAGCCTTCTTTGTGGTCCAACTCTCACATCCATATAGGGGAAAAACCGTAGCTTTGACTATACAGATCTTTGTCGGCAGAGTAATTTCTCTGCTTTTTAATATGCTGTCTAGTTTGGTCATAGCTTTGCTTCCAAGGAGCAATCGTCTTGCAGTCACCATCTGCAGTGATTTTGGAGCCCCCAAAATAAAGTCTCTCACTATTTGCATCGTATCCTCGTCTATTTGCCATGAAGTGATGGGACCGGATGCCATGATTTTCGTTTTCTGAATGTTGAGCTTTAAGCCAACTTTTTCACTCTCCTCTTTCACTTTCATCAGTTCCTCTTTACTTTCTGCCATAATGGTGGTGTCATCTGCAAATCTGAGGTTATTGATGTTTCTCCTGGCAATCTTGATTCCAGTTTATGCTTCATCCAGCCCAACATTTCACATGATGTACTCTGCATATAAGTTAAATAAGCAGGGTGACAATATATAGCCTTGATATACTCATTTCCCAATTTGGAACCAGTCCATTATTCCATGTCCAATTCTAACTGTTGCTTCTTGACCTGCATACAGATTTCTCAGGAGACAGGTCAGGTGATCTGGCATTCCTATCTCTTTCAGAATTTTCCACAGTTTGTTGTGATCTACACAGTCAAAGGCTTTAGCATAGTCAATAAAGCAGAAGTGGATGTTTTCTGGAATTCTCTTGCTTTTTTTCCATGATCTAATGGATGTTAGTAATTTGATCTCTGACAAAATGTAGTTTTGATATTGAATGTGGGAGAGACCAATGGGAAGTGAACCTCTCCCCGGCAGGTAATACCCTGATTTTGCCTTTCATCTCTTTCATTTTTGTCTTGTTTGCTCTTTGTGATGAGAACTCCCCATCCCTCTCCATGTCTGTTCATGTTGGCTTTATTTTCTTCCCTCCGTGGTACCATGCTTTCCCTTGACTTGCGTCTGTGCATATCCTCTTCCTTACCCTTGAAATATAATTTCATCCCCATACTCTTCCCTAATTCCCTATCTAGTTACTCTTCTCATCCTTTAGATCTCAGTGTATAAAATCAGTTCTCAATAGCAACCAAATCTACTGCTTTTTCTCCACTATCAATAGGTTCTGCGATTACCCGTCCACCACAATCTTCTTTCACAATATCCTGGAGGTCTCCTTGTAGCACTTATTGCAACTGTTATTAAATTATTAAATGCTTAACTTTCAGCTTAACTTAGCTACCTTTTCTAGAGTGTAAACTTCAGGAAAGGAAATTGTGCTTACTTTGATGGCTATGTCTCTAGCACCTGGCTCACTGTTTTCAGTTCAGTTCAGTTCAATTCAGTCGCTCAGTCATGTCCAGCTCTTTGCGACCCCATGAATCACAGCACGCCAGGCCTCCCTGTCCATCACCAACTCCCGGAGTTTACTCAGACTCACATCCATCGAGTCAGTAATGCCTTCCAGCCATCTCATCCTGTCATCCCCTTCTCCTTCTGCCCACAATCCCTCCCAGCATCATAGTCTTTTCCAATGAGTCAACTCTTCAGCACATAGTAAATATTAGATATGTATTTGTTGTTGCAGTTTACTCTCAGGTTGATTCTTCAAGTGTGTAGCTAGTATGGTTTGTTACAAAGCAGGTTAAAGTAGTGTAAACTCATACAGATTATGAAAGGGTCTACAAACAGTCAAGCACTGTAGCTTTAACTGTATTTAGTATGGCTGTGATCCATGAAAATGATAACAGTGCTTAGAGTTTTATCTTGGTGTGATCAGAAAAAATGCAATTTATGGAGACATAATTCAGTAAACTGGTGCTAAGATTCTACTGTGACAAGCAGTGTGCTTGGTACCTACTGTACAACATAGGAACTCTCAATTTAGTAAAATTAGCAGAGCAAGTGAGACTGAAAGAACATTTATAGGTTGGTTATCTTTTTGTTCTCCAGCAGTAAATGTTATCTAAAGGAAAATTAAAGTTAGGTTTCTTCTCAGTTCTTCACTGGGTCTATGAGAAAACATACTTACATCTATTTACAAAGCTGAATCTGGAGGAGATTGAAATACTGTTCCTTGTTTACCTTAATAACTGATGAACTAATATAACATGACTACTTTTGTTGAAAAATAAAGCAAATGGTAGAAATGTTATTAGGTCTATATTAATTTCCTTGTCTAGTCCTGAGTGTTATAAATATGAGTAATAAAAGTGAAGACATCTCCTATCCATTTCACTGGGTATTTTTTGACAGTTATCTTTGAAAAATTATTGAAAAGGTTCCCTATTTTTCTTTTATCACCATGATAGTCCAGAAGTCCTGCCTGGTGTCCAATTGAAATCCCTCCTGCTTTATTAAACCAATTTCTGCTTGTTTGCTTCTCTGTGTCCATGGAGAACAACTGATCGACATCCTTCATATAAAACCCTTTATATTCTTGGAGGCAGTAATTTCCTGTGAGATATTTAGTTGAAAGTTTCATAAACTTTAAGAGAAAAAAAGGACTGTGGTTAGTTTATACTTCATAAAAATATTATCCAAAGTTTTAGACATAAAGATAGTTACATTTACCTTCCCGTGTGACAAATTAACTTTAACCTCTTTTTAAGTAGCACTTTGAGTCCCATCATAACACATTTAAATCATGTATTTCCTGTCAAGCGTGGTTAATCATTTTGAAAGCGTGTGCATTGTTGCAACTCTTTTTGGCTTCTTTTAATGTCTTGGTAATTCTCTTCTACTGTGTTCTATCATTTAAATTTATAATTGTTTCAATAAGAATTATCACTCATTTTGAATTGATTTTGGCAATTTGATTTTAAAACCTCGAAATCTGATTATGGGGAACCAATAAAAAAATTCATGTCAGAGACAAACAAAAAATATTACCTTTTAAGGTTGAGTGATTCAATTTCAGGAGCAGTTTTAAGAAATACCTCATCTCTAGCATTAATTTCACATTAGTTGTCCACAGTAGTTTAAGAAATCCAAACATTTATATAGCAATAATGGCAAAATGTCACTGAAACTGCAAACATTTTTATGGTAATCTAGATGTGAAGGTACTTTCTGGGATTGACTACACATGATATTAACTGTCTCAAAGTTTCTTCATTCTTTATAGCAAGGGAGGTCTTCTCCTTGGAAGTTCTATGATTGGAGGGGTCTCTATACAAATTAATAAAAAGTTTTGCCCAACTGTTTCCTTGGTTTTGGTGAAAGGCTGCCCTCTTGTGCAGAGATGAGAAGCAACTGTTTAAAAACCTCGTTTGCCTTATTAGTGATGCAGTTTCTCTTGGATTCTGAAATGGACATTAATACTTTGCACAACACCCACAAATCATCTTTTAGAAATACGAAGAAGCCACTGTTAACCTTCCTTTGGACTTCTTGGATGTTAGAAATGAATTATGATTTTCATAATTCTTTAATACAACTCAAACCAAAGATAAACTTCACTTCCATATAAGAAAATAGCCCACTGATAGGAAGAATCTACATGGTTCCCCTTTTAAAAAATAAATGATGTGCTTATTTCTAATTACAAAATCTTCTGATCTGATAATAAGCATATAACTAACTAAATAAAAAGAAGTCAGAATTACTCCTTTTAGTTTACTGAGGCTGAGTTTTGACTTTGTCACCAGAGGGAAAGAAGAAATGTGAAAACTCCTTCCAAAATTAGCACTTACAAGTGAAAAACAGAGCACACACGATCTCCCATCTTTTTTGTCTTATTTTTCCAAATTTATAGTTTAATTGCAGAAGCAGTGATTCCAAAATGCATCTTTGATAAGTAGACCAAGTAGATGGATTATTTCTAATTGATAGTTTAATAGTGTTTTATTCCATGCAAATGCTTCCTTGTACTTTTAAAGTTAGGGTTTAAAGAACTTAACAATTATTGTCACTTAGAAAAGAGTTAGTTGACTATCTGTGAAGTTATTAGTGATGAAGAATCGTGAGCAATGCTATCTGAATTAATCAGTCTGTCTCTAACACATAATTCACAGAATGAAGAAGTAAAGCTTTGATGTGGCTTACACATTAGAATTCTACGAGGTCTTTAGTCATCGGATGATGTTTGAACTCCGTCTTTTTAGAAGATAAAAATGACTTACAGCAAACAGAGCCCCAAGAAACATAAAAACATATGTCCACACAAAAAGTTGCAAACAAATGTTCATAGCAGTATTATTCATAATTACCAGAATAGCCAAAAAATGGAAATAATCGTAATGTCCATCAGTGGAAACCTGTGGTTTATCTATACAATGGAATATTATTCATCCATAAAAAGAAGTGAAGCACTTATATCTATTACAACATGGATGAATCTTGAAAACATTATGTGAAGTGAAATAAGCCAGACACAGAAGGCTACATAATGTTTGATTCTATTTTTGAGAAATGTTGAGAATAGGCAGACCTATAAAGATAAAAAGTAAATTAGTGGTTTCCCAGGACTTGGGGTTGGAGAAGGCAATGGCCACCCACTCCAGTATTCTTGCCTGGAAAATCCCACGGACGGAGGAGCCTGGAAGGCTGCAGTCCATGGGGTCGCAAAGAGTCGGACACAACTGAGCGACTTCCCTTTCACTTTTCACCTTCATGCATTGGAGAAGGAAATGGCAACCCACTCCAGTGTTCTTGCCTGGAGAATCCCAGGGACGGGGGAGCCTGGTGGGCTGCCGTCTATGGGGTCGCACAGAGTCGGACACGACTGAAGTGTGTTAGCAGCAGCAGCAGCAGCAGCAGGACTTGGAGTAACAGGGAAGTTTGGAGACAGTGAGAGGAAAAGGAAAGCTGCTGTTAACAAATACAAGATTTTCTCAGGCAGTGATAAAATTCTTTTAAAATTGCTTCTGGTGACTGTTGCACAATTTGGGGGATATATTAAAAACCACTGAACTGTACACTTCAGATGAGTTGTACGGTATTGGAATTATATCTCAATAAAGCTGTTATTTAAAAAAACAAGAAGGGTAAAAAAACCAAAAAACACCCACTCTGTTCTGTAAAAAGTCTTTTCCTTTATTGTCAATGTCTGATATTTGGCACTCAAAACTCCTCATATGTGTGCAGTTAGCCTCAGAACCTTCCTTGGTTTTTAAAGATTTTATGTCATTGGTTCAAATCTTCCTTCTTGTTTTATGAGTTTAATTATTATGAATAATATCCCTTCAGACTTTTCCCCTCCTTCCAGGACAAAATGCCTTGGAGGGAATGTAAATATTTTAAGTGTTGTTACAATATTTATATGACTGCAAACAAAGAGCCAGGGGCGGCACTTTGCCCTAACAGAGCAGAGCACAGGCTTTGCGGTCTGACTAACGAAGATTCAGCTCTGCTTATTAGTTGTGAAATCCTGCACAAGTCCTCTTTTTGAATCTCAGTTTCCTTAGCTGTAAAATGGGGACAGCTTCACAGAGCTGTTCTCCTGGGTAATAGATGAAATCATGTATTTTAAGCTCTTTGCAAAGTTGCTTAGCCCATGATAGACATTCAAATGCGAGATTAAGAATAGTAATCTCTGAAGGAAACAGTTCTGTTTATTTAACTAAAGTACATAATGAAAAGACACAGTTAGCCTCCTCAAGCCATTTTCATGTTCAGGAGGGAGTTTTTGCCTTCGCCTTTAAAAATAGGAATATTTATAGAAAGTTCAATATGAAGATGCATTTTTTCCCCCTTTAAAACAAAAGCTAGAAGGAAACATGTAAGGATTCATCCTAGCTTTGGAGAATGGTTAAAATTATTCTCTTCAGGTATTATTTTGAAAATAATAGATTTTACTTATCTTAAGAATTTTTTTTCCTGCCTTTTCATCACAATTGCAATCAGCACACTACCTTCACTCAGTAACAACAGAAACAGCTGGATCACCTATTTTGATGAGGGATTACTCTTCATTATTTATAGTAACACCCATTTCACCAAGTGGAGCCCCAAAGAAGCAAAAAACAAACAAGTGACTTTCCTTATAACAGGTAACTGTTTTCTTTTGTATTAAATTTCCTTCCCTATTGCTTTCCCCAGCTTCAGATTCTGAAGCCTGTTTTGCCACACAGGGGACACTTTGAAAGCAGCCAAACCAACATAACCAATAGAAATTTAATTCTCAAAATACAAAGGTTTGCCTTAAACATCCTTTAGAAGCATTAAGCAAAATATTAGGGGATAAAAACAAGCACATAAGCATGCCAAAGACCTTGAAATCTGAACAGAGACTATGTTCGAAGTCAGACATGCATAAATAAGTGTCTTTTCTCAGTGATATTAATGAAATAGTTAATTCTGTTGTCATGGCAACAAAGAATAGCTGTGATGAAAAAAGCTAAAGGTCTATACATAATGCCCAATGCAAGGTCTCTCTAGTTCTAAAGCTGATTTTCTTAGCTACAATAGAAGTGATGTGTTTTCAATATCATCCTAAGCTTTCATGTCAAATCCTTCCAGTTAATCCAATAAATAGACCAGTAGCATAAAAAAGAATATATGTTTGCACATTATAAACCTTATAAAAGAAGTTTACCTATGCTCAATCTCAAGAGGTGATCTGGAAAGTAAACATACGCTCCTGCAAAAATAAAAACCTTTACTGAGTGGAAATTGTAAGAAATAAAATATGTTCCAATGGGATATCAGAGTAATTATCAAACACATTATTATCTAACCAGTCAGTAGGAATGTACTATATTTGAGATAACGACATCACTGTCCACAACAACAGCAAGGCAACAGCAAAAATAGTTCAATTTTAAAACCCACCAGAACATAATAAGTGAACAAGTTTGTTTTCCAGGCTCATCAATGCTTTTCTGTGAAAGTGAATTCATTTCAAGTTGCTGAATAATCACACCAGTAAATCTACCTTAGATTTCAGATCAATTTTGGATTCTGACAAAGATCCATATAATATTTCATCTTTCTTTATAAACTTCTTCTCTCTGCCTTCTGGTTCCTGGAAGATGTCCCAGCTTTCTTTGTCTTTCTCATCTCTGCTCCTCATGAATTTCTATCAGAACTGTTCTCTCCACTCTAGATCATGATCATAGCTTGGGTGCTCAGAGATTTTCCCTGCATTACTGTAATAATCAAATGTGCCCCCAACTTAATATCTTCCCAGATGTCAAAGTGGTCTTTTAAAAACACAAATCAATTATGTTACCTGTCTTAAAATTTTTCAGAGAGTCTCCCTTTGGTGCATGCTCAGTTGTTCAGTCCTGTCTGACATTTTGTGGCCCCATGGACTGTAACCAGCCAGGCTCCTCTGTCCATGGGGTTTCCTAGCAAGAATACTGGAGTGGGTTGCCATTTTCTCCTCCAGGGGATCTTCCCTGACCCAGGGATCGAACCTATGTCTCCTGCTTCTCTTGCATTGGCAGGTGGATTCAGTGGTAACCCTGAGCCACATGGGAAGCCCAGTCTCCCTTTATGTTCAGGAAAAAACCCAAACTTCTTTCTTTTTTATTCATCTGTCTCTCTTTTTAAAAATAAGAATTGTATATGTTTAAGGTGTACATGATGATTTGATGCACCTATACATAGTGAAATGATTACTACAGTCAAACTAATTAACATACCCATCTCCTCACATCGTTACATTTTTTTTTAATGAAAGCACTTGAAATCTATTCCCTTAGCGGATTTTGAGAGTATAATACAGTGTTATTCACTACAGTCAGGGTATTCACTAGTCCTCTAGACCTAACGCATCCTGCGGAACTGCAGTTTCATGTCCTATGATTAACATTTCCTCATTCTTCCATCTCCCTGCCCTTTGCAACCACCATTCTGTTCTCTGCTTCTACATATGTTACTTTAAAAAATTATATGTATAAATAAGAGTCTGAAGTATTTTTCTTTCTGTGTTTGGCTTATTTCACTTAGTCAACATTCAGAAAACGAAGATCATGGCATCTGGTCCCATCACTTCATGGGAAATAGATGGGGAAACAGTGGAAACAGTGTCAGACTTTATTTTGCAGGGCTCCAAAATCACTGCAGATGGCGATTGCAGCCATGAAATTAAAAGATGCTTACTCCTTGGAAGAAAAGTTATGACCAACCTAGATAGTATATTCAAAAGCAGAGACATTACTTTGCCAACAAAGGTCTGTCTAGTCAAGACTATGGTTTTTCCAGTAGTCATGTATGGATATGAGAGTTGGACTGTGAAGAAACTTGAGTGCCGAAGAATTGATGCTTTGAACTGTGGTGTTGGAGAAGACTCTTGAGAGTCCCTTGGACTGCAAGGAGATCCAACCAATCCATTCTGAAGGAGATCAACCCTGGTATTTCTTTGGAAGGAATGATGCTGAAGCTGAAACTCCAATATTTTGGCCACCTCATGTGAAGAGTTGACTCATTGGAAAAGACTCTGATGCTGGGAGGGATTGGGGGCAGGAGGAGAAGGGGACAACAGGTTGAGATGGCTGGAAGGCATTACTGACTCGATGGATGTGAGTCTGAGTAAACTCCGGGAGTTGGTGATGGACAGGGAGGCCTGGCGTGCTGTGATTCATGGGGTCGCAAAGAGTTGGACACGACTGAGCAACTGAACTGAACTGAACTGAATGCCCTCCAGTTTCATTCCTTTTGTTGCAAATGGCAGGGTCTCCTTAGAAGGTGCTTCACGATCTGAACCTTAGTGACTTCACTCTCATCTCCTGTGATGCCCACATCTTCCTTTCTGGCCAAAAATATCACTCGAAGCTTTCCAAATGGACAGTATGTTCTCAATATCTGTGTTATTTTACAACTCTTTCTTCCTTTAATTTGAAGGTCTCTCTTTTTGCTTCTCCATTTAATGCTCTCCAATTTGTAATTTTATATCTAACTCGTATTTTCAAAAGTAGACAACATAGTATTATATGTAATGATAAAAAGTGGTCCAAATTCAAATATCTCATCATTAAATCATTTAGTTAAATTGGGATATAGGCACAATGTAGAATATTTTGAAGCCATTATGAACTATTCTATAGGTATACATGTATTGATACAGAAAATTTTTTTTTGCTATCTTTTTGGGTTACTAACCGGTGGAAAAAAACAGTATGTTCAATGTAATTCAAGTTTTAAAATTAACTTTACCCATGCATAATTTACACACTATAAAAGGCAAAGGTTTTAATTGTATAGTTTGATAGATTCTTTTAATATACGGAGAAGGAAATGGCAACCCACTCCAGTGTTCTTGCCTGGAAAATCCCAGGGACAGCGGAGCCTGGTGGGCTGCTGTCGATGGGGTCACACAGGGTCAGACATGACTGAAGTGACTTAGCAGCAGCAGCAGCCTGTAAACATCATCACAATCAAGATAAAGAATATCCCATCACCCAAAATTTTCCTGGCTCCTTTAACTAATCAATCCCACGGCTACCCCTGGCCCCCAGCAACCACTGATTTGCCTTCTATTATTATAGATTAGGTTTTTTTCCCGCTAGAATTTCAATGAAACCATATAGTATGCACTTTTTGTGTCTGGCTTTTATCTTCCAGCACAGTGATTTTGAGGTTCCCCCATGTTGTTTTATCGATAATCCTTTTATTTTATTGCTGTGTGGTACCCTCCTTCATTATTCAATAATTTATCTGTTCACGCGTTTGTGGACACTGGGGTTTTTCCAGTTTTTGCCTAAGGCGCAAATGAAGTTGCTATGAACCATCAAGTACATGTCTTTGCATGGACATACATTTTGTTTCTCTTGGGTAAATATCTAGAAATAGAATTGCTCAGTTGATTGGTAAGGGTATGTTTAATTTTACAAGAAGCTGCCACATTGTTTTCCAAAGTGGTTGAACAATTTTATTTTTCTTCAGTGCATGAGATTCCAGTTTCTCCACCACCTTAGAGTGCGATTCTTATCAATATTGGCCATTCTAGTTCGTGTGTAGCAATATCTCACTGTGGTTTTGGTTTGTATTTACCTGGGCTCCAAAATCACTGCAGATGGCGATTGCAGCCATGAAATTAAAAGACGCTTACTCCTTGGAAGAAAAGTTATGACCAACCTAGATAGCATATTCAAAAGCAGAGATTACTTTGCCGACTAAGGTCCGTCTAGTCAAGGCTATGGTTTTTCCAGTGGTCATGTATGGATGTGAGAGTTGGACTGTAAAGAAAAGCTGAGTGCCGAAGAATTGATGCTTTTGAACTGTGGTGTTGAAGAAGACTCTTGACAGTCCCTTGGACTACAAGGAAATTCAACCAGTCCGTTCTAAAAAGAGATCAGTCCTGGGTGTTTTTTAGAAGGAATGATGCTAAAACTGAAACTCCAGTACTTTGGCCACCTCATGTGAAGAGTTGACTCCTTGGAAAAGACCCTCATGCTGGGAGGGATTGGGGGCAGGAGGAGAAGGGGATGACAGATGATGAGATGGCTGGATGGCATCACTGACTCGATGGACATGAGTCTGAGTGAACTCCGGGAGTTGGTGATGGACAGGGAGGCCTGGCGTGCTGCGATTCATGGGGTCGCAAAGAGTTGGACACGACTGAGCGACTGAACTGAACTGAACTGAACTGATGATCATTCTTTACATAGATGTTGTCTATGTATTCCTCAGGTGTTAGAATCAGGACAGCAATGTCATCATCTGCATAATCAAACTGGATGATTTCATCCTCAGGCTCTCTAATATGTGTGATACTGGTAACTCATTTCCTGAGAAAAATTAACTCCTAGATATTAGATATATTACTATTGGTTACTATGTTTGAACCTTTTTCTAATAAGGGCAAATAGAAATGGTGATTGCAAGAAGTCTCAAAACATATGAATAAAAAAAATGTTCTTTCAGCAGATAATAAATCCTAGTTATGTAGTAATTCATGTGTAAATAGAAAAGGCCTTTGGGAGTGTGGGGAGGGATTTTTTTTTTCTGGAGAAATTGTTTTAATTGTGGGATGTATATTTCTTTTTATGATAATATTAAAATGGGCAGGTTTTTAAGTTATCAAAAGTATATGATAGGAGATTAAGTCTTTTTTGTTTTAATTTTATGGTAGCATTCTACGGGGTAGGGTCTTTTACAAACACTAGTTTCCTCTGAGCTTAGCTTTTGTCTTTATTTTGGTAATAAATCACTACCTGTGGGTGGAAATATGCACCTTGATACATTTGATAATAGCTTTGAAGACAGAAAAACACACATTTTTTTGGAGTGCAAATAGAGAACATGCACTATTATAATCTTTATCTTTTTCAAACAGGAATGCAGTTCTGGGGAACATAAGGCTGATTGTCTAATTATTGGTAAATTCTGAACTGCTTGTTAACTTGTATTAAATTGAATTTGGATCATCCCTTAATCTAACCAAAGCATTTTGCGATTACATTTGCTAAAGTTTACCAGCTGGTTCATGATCATCTGTTCATCCTTCTACAGGACAACTGGTTATAGAGTTTCTTAAAAAGCATCAAGACTTATTTCAAGCTTTCTCATTTCTTCCAGCAGTTGATAGGCATTACTGTAGAAAGTCTTGGAGACAACAGAGAGCTTTGTCCAGCTTATATTTTGTATGAGAAAACTCTGAAAGGGGCACTAATGTTTTTGACACAGTCAGAAAATACTGGAAGAAATCAGTTACTTTCTTGAGGGACAAGGTGATTTCTATTGTTCTGCCATAGGAATTCCCAGGTAGCTCAGTGGTAAAGAATCCAACTGCCAAGCTGGAAATGTGGGTTCGATCCCCGGGTTGGGAAGATCCCCTGGAGAAAGAAATGGCTACTCACTCCAGTATTGTTGCCTGGGAAATCCCATGGACAGAGATGCCCAGTGGGCTACAGTCCTTGGGGTCCCAAAAGAGTTGGACACAGTAACTAAATAGCAGCAGCAGCATTATTCTGGCATAATTTAAAAATCTAATAATTGAAGAAGAGGGTTCTTAGAGAAAAGAAAGAACATATATAATTTTACCCTCAAAAAACCAACAAACTGAGACCCAAAGTCTAACCCAGTTGTAATGTTTCATCTCATCAATCATGATAGGAATTTTAAAAGTTTGTAATTTTGTCAATTAACCTATCGTTGCCTTAATGTCTTTATCTCGGAAATGAAAATAATTATACTATCTTTCTCACTGACTTATTTTGAAGTTAAATCAGATCATATAAATAATCCACTAAGATAATAGATGTCACTTAGTAAGGGCTTAATAAATATTAACTGCTACTAGATGACTGCTGTTCATACTATTGACATCCTTGGTGGCTCAGACGGAAAAGCGTCTGTCTACAGTGTGGGAGACCTGGGTTCGATCCCTGGGTCAGGAAGTTCCCTAGAGAAGGAAATGGCAACTCAGTCCAGTACTCTTGCCTAGAAAATCCCATGGACAGAGGAGCCTGGTGTCCATGGGGTCGCAAAGAGTTGTTATACTATTATTTCCCAGTTTTATTATTGTTATGGATTACTCCTCTCTGGTTTCTGTAATGTTTAGAGTCAAGACTGTACAATGAAAAGAGCTGAGCATTCATCTTTGAGGGTGATCAGGAGCTGACATTACCCTTCTAGAGGAAGCATCCTCAAACATTGAGATCACTGTGTCCTACTTAACGGATAGCGTAAGCCTTTCTGCTTCTGTCTTGGAGGGAAAGAATGTCATGGGAGACTGCCTGAGCCTGAACCAAGGTCCTGAATTATGATAGCAATTCCCACTGTGCTGAGAGAGCACCAAAGATAAGTCAAGAGTGGGTGGTAATCAATTCACAGATTTATTTGGCAATACAGATCCACAATTCCAACATCTAAAAAAGCTCCAAAATCCAAGAGGGTTTTGGGAGAAGGGTATTGTATGGTTGTTGTTTAGTCACTTATCTTTTGTCACCAAAGTTAACATGATTTGCACTCACGTGGCAATGAAATCTGAACGGATGAGAGGTGAGTCTATTATAGCATCATCATCACCCTTAGAGTGAATACACACAACCAGAAATATTAATGAATTCATATATGAAGAGCTGCCCTGACCTTTCTGGGGATATGATACACAGGGTGGGTTTTTTTTGGTACTAAATTACTCAGTTGCTCAGTCGTGTCCAATTCTGTGACCCCATGGACTGTAGCCTGCCAAACTCCTCTGCCCATGGGATTTTCAAGTCAAGAATACTGGAGTGGGTTACCATTTCCTTATCCAGAGGATCTTCCCAACCCAGAGATTTAATCTGTGTCTCCTGAGTCTTCTGCATTGGCAGGCATCTTCCTTACTGAGCTACCTGGGAAGCCATGATATACAGGATATGCATACGCATTTTTTTCCTTAAAATGTGAGAAATTCTGAAATAGGAAACATGTATGGACCGTAGCTTTGTGGATAAGAGATTAAGAACTACACCTAGTAAGAGATACATTTTGATCTGGTAAAGCAAGCTGACCCAGTGTGATCTGTTTACTCCTCCCTGGGCGATCACCGCTGAGCGTCCGCTCCCGGGGAGACAGCTTTCATCTTCAGGCAGTCCTGGTAGGCTCCCAGAGAGAGGGGAGGCCATCAATACGAAGCCACAGCCTGACTGTGGTGGTTTCTTACCTTAGAGAAAGCAACCTGTCCCCACTTTTTTGAAGCCAGAGTCTAAATTTAAAGACTATTTGGACATCAGAATTCAATCTGAAGGGTGACCTCCTCAGTGGGGTTAGAATGTGGACTTATGAGCCTAACATTTCTAGTTCCAATAAGGCCTTCTCTTGCATGTTGGAGACTTGGGTTCCTGCTCATCTTTGTTTTCAGTTTGGTGCTGAGAGCTCTTGCCCTATTGAGTGGTCCCCACCTTGCCCCCTTCAGTAATGCAGAGGACCTGTGGCCACTCTGGGCTGACAACTTCCCTTTTCTTGCCACTTGTCTTGAAAGTAAGATGGTATCTCTGAGATTTACAAATATCTAACAGATTGTAGCAGACAAAGAACATCGTGTTAAAGAAACGCTAGACGTGGGTGTTAGTGCTGTGCTGTGCTGAGCTGCTTCAGTTGTATCTGACTCTTTGCGACCCTATGGACTGAAGCCCACCAGGCTCCTCGGCCCACAGGATTCTCCAGACAGGAGTGGGTTGAGGTGGTTGTTATATCCTTCTTCAGGGACCTTTCTGACCCAGGGGTTGAACGCGCATCTCTTACATCTCCTCCAAGTTCTCTATCTCTGGCGCCACCTAGGAAGCCCATGGATGCTAGTTCTGGTACTTAAAGTACTTAAGTACTTTAAGCTCTGGTACTTAAATGTTCTAGAGAACGAACGTGAATTAGAAAGGTGTTTAGTAATGAAATCCTAGAAATGGTCTCAGAGATGAAAATCATTAAAGCCCTGTGGAGGGAAAGGACTCCGGCTAGGGAGGTGCTTTACCAGCTCAGGTGCTCTGGACTACTAGAAACTGAAGTCAGTGAACATTCCAACCATCTACCAACTCCCTTTACTTTAATCCTCTTTTCCCTGCCTACACGGAAAAAATATGCTGACATAAAGGCTTGCATTCCAGTCCCCTATTATGAAAAGGACATCTTTTTTGGGTGTTAGTTCTAGAAGGTCTTATAGCTCTTCATAGAACCATTCAGTTTCAGCTTTATCAGCATTACTGCTTAGGGCATAGACTTGGATTACAGTGATATGGAATGGTTTGCCTTGGGAATGAATAGAGATCATTCTGTCATTTTTGAGACTGTATTCAAGTACAGCATTTTGGGCTCTTTTGTTGACAATGAGGGCTATTCCATTTCTTCTAAGGAATTCTTGCCCACAGTAGTAGGTATAATGGTCATCTGAGTTAAATTCAGCCATTCCAGTCCATTTTAGTTTGCTGATTCCTAAAATGTCAATGTTCTCTCTTGCCATCTCCTGTTTGACCACTTCCAATTTGCCTTGATTCATGGACCTAACATTCCAGGTTCCTATGCAATATTGCTCTTTACAGCATCGGACCTTGCTTCCATCACCAGTCACATCCACAAATGGATGTTATTTTTTCTTTGGCTCCATCTCTTCATACTTTCTGGAGTTATTTCTCTACTGTTCTCCAGTAGCATATTGGGCACCTACTGACCTGGGGAGTTCATCTTTCGGTGTCCTTTCTTTTTGCCTTTTCATACTGTTCATGGGGTTCTTAAGGCAAGAATACTGAAGAATAAGAAGACTTTCCCTTCTCCAGTAGACCATGTTTTGTCAGAACTCTCCACCATGATCCGTCTGTCTTGGATGGCCTTATACAGCATGGCTCATAGTTTCATTGAGTTAAGACAATCCAGATATATTGGAATACAAAGTCAAACAGGCCTTGGGAAGCATCACTATGAGCAAAGCTAGTGGAGTGATGGAATTCTAGTTGAGCTATTTTAAATCCTAAAAGATGATGCTGTGAAAGTGCTGCACTCAATATGCCAGCAAATTTGGAAAACTCACCAGTGACCACACGACTGGAAAGGTCAGTTTTCATTCCAATCCCAAAGAAAGGCAATGCCAAGGAATGTTCAAACTACCACACAATTACACTCACCTCACACGCTAGCAAAGGAATGCTCAAAATTCTCCAACCCAGGCTTCAGCAGTATGTGAACCATGAAATTACAGATGTTAAAGGTGGATTTAGAAAATGCAGAGGAACCAGAGATCAAATTGCCACCATCTGTTGGATCATCAGAAAGCAAGAGAGTTCCAGAGAAACATATACTCTTGCTTTATTGACTACTCCAAAGCCTTTCACTGCGTGGATCACAACAAACTGTGAAAAATTCTGAAAGAGATGGGAATACCAGGCCACATGACCTGCATCTTGAGAAATCTGTACGCATGTCAAGAAACAACAGTTAGAACCAGACATGAAACAACGGACTGGTTCCAAATTGGAAAAGGAGTGCGTCAAGGCTGTGTATTGTCACCCTGCTTATTTAACTCATATGCAGAGTACGTTATGCGAAATGCCAGGCTGGATGAAGCACCAGCTGGAATCAAGTTTGCTGGGAGAAATATCTATAACCTCAGATATGCAGATGACAGCACTCTTATGGCAGAAAGCGAAGAAGAACTAAAGAGCCTCTTGATGATGGGGAAACAATGGAAAAAGTGAGAGATTTTGTTTTTGGGGGGGCTCCAAAATCACTGCAGATGGTGACAGCAGCCAAGACACTTGCTCCTTGGAAGAAAAGCTATGACCAACCTAGACAGCATATTAAAAAGCAGAGACATTACTTTACCAACCAAGGTCTGTCTAGTCAAAGCTATGGTTTTTCCCCTGTATGGATGTGAGAGTTGGACCACAAAGAAGGCTGAATGTCAAAGAATTGATGCTTTCTAATTGTGGTGTTGGAGAAGACTCTTGAGAGTCCCTTGGACTGCAAGGAGATCAAACCAGTCAATCCTAAAGGAAATCAGTCCTGAATATTCATTGGAAGGACTGATGCTAAAGCTGAAATTCCAATAATTTGGCCACCTGATGTGAAGAACTGACTCACTGGAAAAGATCCTGTTGCTTGGAAAAGTTGAACGTGGGAAGAGAAGGGGGCGACAGAGGATGAGATGGTTGGATGGCACCACTGACTCGATGGACATGAGTCTGAGTAAG
This sequence comes from Capricornis sumatraensis, assembly GCF_032405125.1. NCBI lineage: Eukaryota > Metazoa > Chordata > Mammalia > Artiodactyla > Bovidae > Capricornis > Capricornis sumatraensis. The sequence goes on along the minus strand of NC_091070.1, from coordinate 147,445,128 downwards.
CTCCGGGAGTTGGTGATGGACAGGGAAGCTTTGTCTGCTGCAGTCCACGAGGTCGCAAAGAGTTGGACACGACTGAGCGACTGAACTGAACTAAACTGAAGGGCCTGAGACTGCAGGCTCCTTGACTTTTCTGGTTCCTATTGTACAGTCTCTGTGAGTGGAGGTGGTAGGATTTTGCCCCAAGATGTGGAACTAGTCTGCTGTGTATACTAATAAGCTCCCAGGACTGAGCTTCCAGCCTGTAGGACTTCTAGCAGGTGGGCACAGCCTCTCCTGAGGCTGCCTGCCTTTGCCTGCAGAGAGCAGATGGGTGATAAGATAAAGCTGACATCAGATAGCTTCTCGAGCTGTCAAGTAAGAAATGTGCATCTTCCCCTCCAAGTTTTCTTCCTGAAGGAAAACAGCTATTTTTTATATTCTTTATTTTTTTCTAAGGTTAAGGTACATCAGGTTGACAATAATTAGTCAAAAATGTTTGCTAAGTATCTATTGTTTCCTCCTCACAGTGCCAGGCCTTGGGGCATGCAAAAGAAGGAGATATGTTTCTGCCCTGGCAAGATGAAACAAACAAAATTAAACAATAAGCCTGTTCTGCAGCTAAACCAGGGCAGGTAAGTGTGGCTGGTTTGGTTGACAGTGGGTAGACTTGGGGACTGACTTAGTTAAAAGAGGAGGAGAGAGGCTTGAGCAGATTTGGTGAGAGGTTCTAGAAACCTGTAAACAGGGAAGACACTTGTAGGTATGCAGGAGGAACGGAGGCGATGGGAGGGGTGATGGGGCTGGTCTGTCCACATGGAGAGCTCTGCTGGAAGGGGCAGCTGTTTATAGATTTAGCTCAGGGGTCAGCAAATCTTTCCTGGAAAGTGCCAGATCATAAATATTTCAGCCATGCTGTCTCTGTCATAACTAGGGACTATGAAACTCTGTTGCCACTCAGCTATGCAGCTTGTTACCCGTGAAAGCTACAGACTGTTCAGTTAGTGAATGAATGTGGCTTTGCTCCAATAAAACTTTATTTATAAAAGCAATCTGCCGTGGTGTGGCCGCTGAGGTATGACAACCTCTGCTCTAGAACTGATAGTTGTTGGATCTGAGTTTTCAAAAAGATACAGAAATCAGGTTCATGATATGAAATATGTTGATTTCAAGAGGTTGACTCAGTAAAACTTTTAATGCCATCTGATATGGCAAAGTTGTTTCTATGGCTCCACTGTGGCCAATTTGCATGCTTGGTACAATTTGGCATAGGCTTGGGAATAAACAGGATTTGATAGCCGCACTGGAGAGAAGAAAAACTTTCTAATAAAAAAGAATAGCATGAGAAGAATTATCCAGAAACTGAAGGTGCCCATGATGAGTGGTTTAGGAGTATAAACGCTAAAGCCATCTACTTGCCATGAGACCTTGGATGAATGACTTCACCTCCCAGACTTGGATTTCCCAATTGTGCATAATAAAAATTTAACTTAGTTATTATTTGTAAAAGTGCTTAAGACAGCCCCTGGCACAGAGGAATCACCAAATAGCTATTGAGTTAATAATAATAAAAAGAGATGTTAACAGAACTTATAAATTACAAATTAGATGTTTAGGCCAGCTAACTAGTATGAATGAGTACATAAATTTCCCCTCATTGTCCATTTCCCATTGTATGTGTGTTTTATTATTTTTAGTGGTAGAGATTAGTGAATTCCACACAGGCAGATAACTTCCATTTGGTCAAAAGTCAAACTCCACTCCTGACTGGCCACTCCGTCTGCAAACATGCCTCTTGGTCCCAAAAGGACCAAGATAGACTATATATACCAAATAGGAAGAAGAAGAGAGAAGGAACATTGGAAGAAATCTAGTATATGCTAATTGTTCCAACAGGTATCAGAGTTCATACCAAAATCCTATAAAGTATGACAGTCTTCTCATTCTCTGAGTCCAGTAGCCTGCTGCTGCTAAGTGGCAGTGGCTTAAACCCAACTCCAGTCTAATGTCAATGCCTGTGTCCTGCTTTTGTAGCTATGGTTTTCAAAAGGTATCTTGTGCAACTCTAGAGTTTAGGAGAGTGACCATAAGCTCCTTGTGAGCAGAGATCTTGTCTGTCTTTACGCTGAAACCACCAAGGCCTAGAAAATGCACTGTGTGTGTTTCTGTGTGTGTGTGTGTGTGCATGCTCAATTGTGTCTCATTGCAACCCCGAGGACTGTAGCCCTCAAGGTTCCTCTGTCCATGGGATTTCCCAGGCAAGAATACTGGAGTGGGTTGCCAATTCCTACTCCAGGGGATTTTGATCTAGGGATCAAACTTGCATCTCTTGAGTCTCCTGCATCAGCAGGTGAATTCTTTGCCACTAGTGCCACCTGGGAACATAGAACATACAATGTATGTGTGTGTGTGTGTGCGTGTGCTAAATTGCTTCAGTAATGTCTGACTCTTTGCAACCCTATGGACTGAAGCCCACTAGGCTCCTCTGTCCATGGGATTCTCCAAGCAAGAATACTGGAGTGGGTTGCTATGACTCTTACAGGAAATCTTCCTGACCCAGGGATCGAACCTGTGTCTCCTGCAGCTCCTGCATTGGCAGGCAGATTCTTTACCACTGAGCCACTGGGGAAGCTCTGGCACATGCACTAGGTATTTGTTTAAAAAAAAATGAATAAATACATAAAGGAAGAGAGGAGGGCATGAGCGCTTTTATTCTTGGCCTGTTTCAACCAGAGAAATTCAACTTGCATCTGTTTTATCCATTTGGAAGCCCCTGCAGTGCATGTCACTGTCTCCCCTCAAAAGCACATTATCTTGCCTGTAACACTGGCAACAAAACTCAGTGAATGTTTAAGCATCATTGCTACATTACTGGATAGGGTGTCTCTTCTAAGCCTGAGCTGAGATTAAAATCACCTGGCAAATAGAAGCCCTTGAGTCTATGTTTCAGGAGCCCAAAATTACCAATCAGCATTTCTAGGACTGGGCCAGCCCAATTCCCTGGGCCCTTTTTCTAAAGGTGTATCCAATCATGCCATGTGTTCCATGCAGTGTGGGAATGGCTGTTGGGAGGAAATGAATTTTTTTTCCAATGATCTGAACATTTGCACTAAGGGATTCGTAGGCATGTGTCTGAGGTCACTGACAGATACAAACAGGGAGAGAGAGAGAGAGTACAGAGAGAAAGACTTAGGCTGGGAAGGCAGTTTCTGTTTGAACTTTTGCCCCAGGCACCGTAAATATCAGGGCAACTCACTGGACCCCTTTAACAGAAGGTAATATAAGGAGTGAGAGCAACTTTTATTCTTTTCAACTAAAAGTAGAGCTGATGTCCCCTGGAGAAGGCCATGGAAACCCACTCCAGTATTCTTTCCCGGAGACTTCCATGGACAGAGGAGCCTGGCTGGCTAAGTCCATGGAGTCGCAGAGTTGGACATGACTGAAGCGACTTAGCGTGCACACACACAGAGCAGATACCATACTAAGAGGACTGAGAGCTTTGCTAACAAGAGATTATGCAGTGGAAACTCAGATGAGCAGAATCCAGGTTTAGACTAAGGGGACCCTGGTGTCTACAGGAACACGGCTGGCGTGCAGGAGCATGCAGGAGGACATGGCCCCTTGGAGACAGAGGCTAATCCTTTTGTTATTTTAGGAAGTCGAGAATGGGATGTATTCTTAGAACAGGGCTGTCATAGGTAAGCTTGTGGGCTTCCCCAGTGTCTCAGCAGTAAAGAATCCACCTGCAGTTCAGGAGACAGGTTCAACCCCTGGGTTGGGAAGATCCCCTGGAGAAGGAAATGGCAACCCACTCCAGTAATTTTACCTGGGGAATCCCATGGACAGAGGAAGCTGGTGGGTTACAATCCATGGGGTCAAATAAGAGTCAGATATGACTGAGTGATTGAGCAACAATAATAGGTAGGTTTGCAAGTGAAGGCTGGCTGTTAACATTTATTTCATAATGTTAATATGACCTCATTGGTCCACACAGTGACCTAGTGAGGCCTGAAAACATTCAGATCAGGTGAACATTCACACAAGTGCTGTTTGATTAGCCCAGTGCTGACAGTTCAGCGTGTGTACCCATTGGAGATAGCCTCATAAAATCCAGGCCTTCTTGCAATAGTTCTCTTTAAGTATCCTTTGTAATTCTTTGGATGAGGGTTTTCTAAAAACCTATTCTATTAGGGAGCCCCAAATCTGTAATTTCCTTCTAATGAGTCCTGTTAATTTTGTGACAGCCTTCTCCAATATCAACACCACACTCCTTCAGTCTATAGGGGGGCTTCATAATGAGATGGATCCAGGGGGACAGAGAGCTGCCAAATACATTAAAGAAGCCAGTGTCCCTGACTAAGGAAGGACTTATTAATGATTTTAGTCCCAAAGGGAGAAATACACAGAAATTCCTCAGAAAGAAAGAAATGGTGATGGTGAAATCAAAGCAACCCAGATGGCCTATAAACAGGCTAATTATGTGGAAGACCCAGAAGCAACTCTGAAGTTTCTTCCCCAGCTGCCTTTGGAGTCTGCCAGGTAGCCAGATGCTGGCAAGGCAAACATATCTTCCACAGGTCATCAGCAAAGTGGTGCCAAACATTAAAGCAAATGACAACCCCCTAGGATACTTCTTATGTAACAGGGAGTATTTTAGATCTTTATGAATAAAATTCTAGAGAGTTTAGAAACCTCCATATTATTCAATGAATAAAAATTATTATACAGGTTGTTTTTGTTACTAGAAAAGCATAATTATGAAATGCTGCATGTATGTATCTGTTCATACCCATAACCACAATGTCAGATTAAGGAAAAATGGTACTAGCACATTGTCAGTTTATTATAACTGAGAGATAAATGGCAACATTTTGATGAATAATGTCATTTAATGTCAGAGTTTTCTTTACCATCTTCAAAGTATCAAGTCCAAAGCTTGGGGCAGACTCTGAAGTAAGAGACTGGGATTGTAAAGCTCTGCTCAATCTCTTGGCCTTGACCAGACCAACACCCTGACAGATATCCGAAAGCAAGGAGTGCAGGCCTTTCTCCCTAATTGAGTTTGGTGATTTCAGCAATGTCTGCAGAGAAGCCAGGCGCCTGACTCAGGATGAAGAAGGAGACAGAGGGTGGGAAAAGGAAGTGTGCGGGGTTCATATTTTAAATGAATGGATCGATTTAACCATAGGCATAATGATGTCATTCAAGACATCTTGGTGATTACAAACTGATGTTCCCAGGAGGTGGAAAGATTAGTGCTCCCCATCCCCAAATCCAGATATTATTCAGGTGTCATTTTAAATTATACCTCATAGGAAGAGAGAACCAGGGCTTAGTCTAGAAACTTAGAAGGGATTTCTAGCCAACCTTTGCACTTTTCTGGGCTCACATATTGTTATATGATTTTCTGATATACTTACCAGTTTCCATCATTGTACTGTGAGTGCTCTGAAGGGAGGAAATATGTCATTTAATTCAAAATCTTATTCTGGGAGGCGAAAGAATGATATCATCAACAAATAAAGCTGGGACAAATGAAGAGCCATGTGCAACAGAATGAAGCTGGACTCCTGCTAGTTTCTTAGACATTATACCAGACGTATAAGCAGCAAAATAAAGTAGATAAATCAGATATTGTCAAAATTTAAAAAATTTATGATTCAGAAAACACTATCAAGAAAGTGAAAGGACAACATAATGGAAGAAAAGAATTTTTCCAAATTTTATATATGATCAGGGACTTGTATCTAGAATACACAAAGAACTCTATAACTTGATATATTAATTTAAAAAAGGCAACCTAAGAGTCCCTTGGACAAAGGAAATCAACCCTGAATATTTATTGGAAGGAATGATACTGAAGCTGAAGCTCCAATACTTTGGCCACCTGATGCAAAGAGCTGACTCATTAGAAAGACCCTCACGGTGGGAAAGATTGAAGACATGAGGAGAAGGAAGCAACAGAGGATGCTTCCTCTGGATGGATGGCTGGATGGCATCACAGACTCAATGGAGTTGGGTTTAAGCAAACTTTGGGAGATAGTGAAGGGCAGGGAAGCCTGGTGTGCTGCAGTCCATGAGATCGAAAAGAGTCAGATATGACTTAGCAACTGAACAACCAAAGCAGAGATAATAACACACACATGTTTAACATCATCAGCCTTCAGGAAAATGGAAATCAATACACAAGGAGATACCATTTCACTTTTCTGGGTGACTGTAATCAAAAGGACAGATAATAACAAGTGTTGGTGAGGATGTGGACTTTCATACATTCTTAGTGTGAATGTGAAATGGTGCAGCCACTTTGGAAAGAAACCAAGTAGATCCCTGAAAGCTCAAACCTAGTTACTATATGACCCACCAATTCCACTCCTAGGAATTGTTCCTAGGCATGCACCCAAGATAAATGAAAACATGTCTATACTAAAACTTGGACATGAATATTTATAGCAGCTTTATTAATAATAGCCCAAAATGAAAGCAAGGCAAATGTACATCAACTGATAATGGGTAAATAAAATGTTGGTGTATCATCGAATATTATGTAGTCACAAAAAGAAATAAACTACATGCTACAAGATGGGTGGGACTTGCGAAGATTTTGCAAAGTGAAAGAAACCAGTCATAAAGGACAAAATATTATGTGATAACATTTATGAGATGTCTGGAATAGGGAAATCCATAGGCAGAAAGTAGATTGATGTTTGCTTGGGGTCAGTGCAGAGAGGAATGGGGAGTGACTGCTAGTGGGTATGGGATTTCTTTTGGGGGTGATAAAATTCATAATGGTGATGGTTGCACCACTCTGTGAATATACTAAAAGCTAGTGAATTGTATACTTAAAATGGCTGAATTTTCATGTTATGTGAATTACATCTCAGTTAAGCTGTTAAACTATCTATTATGTCCCTGGCTTACAATATGCCAGCCCCTCAACCTGGTCATGGGAACGCAGATATGCATACGGCAATTGCTAGCAACCTAATGCACCCATGTGTGCGTGCATGCTAAGTCGCTTCAGTTGCATCCGACTCTGTGTGACTCTATGGACTAGGAGCCTAGCCCGCCAGGCTCCTCTGTTCATGGGATTCTCCAGGCAAGAATACGGACTGGGTTGCCATTTCCTTCTCCAGAGGATCTTCCAGACCAGGGATTGAACCTGCATTTCTTAAGTCTCCTGCATTGGCAGGCCGTTCTTTACCCCAGAGCCATCTGGGAAACCCAATGCACTCATAGGCACATGCATAATGAGCAAAGATATTATCAGGAGGGAATAATTAACTCTCATCTCTGGGCATGCCCTTGGGAAGAGGGCTTAACTTCTTGAGTTAGTTTTTGAAAAAAAGAAATTTACTCTTAGTGTGATGTGATGAAGAACAATATATAAAGAGGAAACATCACTTGCTTAAGTATTGGGGTGTTTTTATATATATATATATATATATATCTTGGTATAACGTTCATTTTTAAAAATTCTATGCTAAAAAAGGGAAAGATGAAGTTTAAAAAGCATTTTATTGGGCAATTGCTCTAGCATTGTTGAGAGGTAGGAGGATGTTGTGTGTTCATTCTCTGTCACATCTGACTCTTTGCAACCCCATGGACTGTCCACAGGCAACAATTCTCCGAGCAACAATACTGGAGTGGGTTGCTATTTCCTCCTCCAGGGAACTTCTTGACCCATAGATCGAACCCAGGTCTCGTTGCTTTGTAGGCAGCTTCTTTACCATCTGAGCCATCAGGGTACTTAATGATCTCAACCTGTTTTCCCTTCTGTTTACAACTGAGAAAACAGGCTAAGCTCATTAAGTGCCATCCACAAGAAGGCACATCTAGGAGGCGGAGCCAGGATTCAAGCACGGGGAGTTTGATTCCAGAATCTGCATTCTAAATCAGTACACCACATCACTGGTCCACAAGATTCTGTTCACCTGGTATATATTTGCTGTGAAGCAACCTTAGTCTTCCCCAGATTGACTTAAAGATGCCTTTAGATTATTTCCATAGTAGCATGATCAACATTTTATTAGAAGAAAATTACTGTGTATTTCTAGTTTTTTCCCTTTACACAGTGGCTGATAACTACAGGTTATTAATAAATACATGTTGTTCCCAAATCTATTGCTAAATATATCTTCAATCCATTCCTTCCTCCCTAACTGCACTATTGATGTCTTATCAGTTCAAGTTCTCAAAATTTCTTGAGTGGCTGCAACAGTACTGTAATTAAATTGTGCTGCCATACCCATTTGGGGAAGGCAACGGCACCCCACTCCAGTACTTTTGCCTGGAAAATCACATGGACAGAGGAGCCTGGTGGGCTGCAGTCCATAGGGTCACTAAGAGTCAGACACGACTGAGCGACTTCACTTTCACTTTTCACTTTCATGCATTGGAGAAGGAAATGGCAAACCACTCCAGTGTTCTTGCCTAGAGAATCCCAGGGACGGGGGAGCCTGGTGAGCTGCCATCTATGGGGTCTCACAGAGTCGGACACGACTGAAGCGACTTAGCAGCAGCAGCAGCAGCAGCAGCCAAACCCATTATCATACCTCGTGGTTTGAAATACTCCTAGTCAGCCTTTGTCTGTGCAACCAAAATACTCCTAGAGTCTCCCTGCTGATAAAATTGATCTGAAAGTTAAATGTATATACCATTTGATCCAATTATTTCATAATTTGGGCAGCCCTGACACCTGAAATTCTTTAATAATGGTTATTTGATAAATGTGGAGGAGCTGTCTCTGCTATTTAATGCATGGTGCTGAAGTGTTGATTTGTAAACACGTCTTGGCTGAGTGTTGGAGAAGGGCATGGCAAACAACTCCAGTATTCATGCCTGAAGAATCCCATGGACAGAGGAGCCTGGTGGGTTGCAGTCCATGGGGTCACACAGTTGGACATGACTGAAGCGACTCAGCATGCACACATTTGGCTGAGTGTAAAAATGGTTGACACGATACTAATATGCAAAGGATGGTTTTCTTTACTGTTGTTGTATCAAACAAGGCATCTAAAATTTTCAACTGCCTGACAAATTCAATATGGATCTGTTTATAGTAATGAACATCTTCTCTAAGGAAGGTATTTTCTAAATTCTCTGAAACTGACAGTCATTCATTCATTAAAATGTCACTTAAGATGCAGGAAGTAATAAACTTCTTTTCCTAAATAAACAAATCCTTTACAATGCACAAAGATTAAGAAAACTTTGTTTCTCATTTTGCCTCAGCATAAAACTTGTGGGCTAGATTTTATTAACTCCTCAGTTACACAATCTGGTTAGGGGCCTGGCAGCTTCAGAATTTTGTTTACTACAGTTGTTAGATAGCATCACTGACTCAATGGACATGGATCTGAGCAAACTCTGGGAGATAGTGATGTACAGGGAAGCCTAGTGTTCTGCAGTCCATGGGGTTGCAGAGTCAGACACTACTTAGTAGCTGAACAACAACAATTCTTTCAGTTTTTTCCTATCTAGTGGAGTTGTACCTTATACTTTTGCTTTCAATACCTTGATGACCAATGGAATTGAACACATTTTCATACATTTTATTAATTGATAGAATACCCTTTTTTGTGTGGCCTCTATCATGGCTTTTGCCCATTTGCTCTATTGGTAGTCTGTGTTTTCCTTAATGACTTGTAGGAGTTTTGTTTCGTACATGAGTCCTTTGTCAGCTATATGTATTGCAAATACATTTTCTCACTCTCTGACTTACCTGTTCGTTCTCTTAGTGGCCTTCTAATGAAAAGAAATTCCCAATTTTTAAGAATTAAAAATAAATTTAATTTTGGCCATGCCTCATGTGTTGTGGGACCATGGTTTCCCAACCAGGAACTGAACCTAGGCCCTCAGCAGTGAAAGCATGGAGTCCTAACCACTGAACCACTAGGGATTCCTGGAAACTCCTAATTTTAATGTTGTCATTATCAACTTTTTCTTTCATGATTAGGTTTTTTGTTTCCTGCTTATTAAACATTTACCACCATATATCCATAAAATGCCTAATACCCATGCCCCAATATAAAATGTTAACTAGGGTGAAGAGGAATCTGAATCCTGCTGGTGAAGTGTGAATGGCTATAATCATTTTGGAAACTATTTTAGAAAACAAATAATAACAAACACATAATTCCTATGATTAAGCAATCCCATTCATGGTTATTTCTCAAATGAAATGTGTACATATATAGACCAAGATGAATCTTCATGGAAACATTATTTGTAAAAGTAAGAAAGACTACCAATGACCTATACTTTCTTCAATAACAATATAGATATGAAATTATGACTTACTTATGCACTGGAATACTACACAGCAATAAAATCATCAAATTACCATTACATCCAATAGCATATATGACTCTCCAAAGGCTAATATAGTGTGAAAGACATCAGTCATTAAAAAAAAAAAAAAAAATATATATATATATATATAATATATATATATACACGTATATATAGTGGCAGACTTCTGTGGTGGTCTAGTGGTTAACGTTCCACTATGGGGAGTACAGGTTTGATTTCTAATTGGGGAACTAAGATTCTGCTTGTAGCGACATGTGGGAAAAAACAAAACATATTGTGTGGTTCCATTTATATAAAGTTCAAACAAAGGTAAGTCAGCATGATGTTAGAGGTAGGTCATGGCAATGGTTACTTTGGTGGAAAATAAGAAGGCCCAAGGAGGGTTTCAGAGATGTAGGGAGATTTTTGACTTGCATGGGGATTAAATGAATATTGTTCCCTTTGTGCAATAAGCTGAAACTTACAACTTGTGAAATTTTCTGCATGTGTTACATTTTAATAAAAGAAGTTTATAAAAAATAAAGTTAGCACGTAAGACAAAAATCATATTAAAATTCTTTTTGGAAATATTTGTCTCTACATTTTATTCTCTCATCTCCTACATATATCAGTGTAATTTGCTATTTCTTGGGCACAGATCAATGTTTAGTTTTTAATTCTAAACTCAGATGACCTTCTACTTTAGATTTCTTTAAAAATCTTAGGTACTAGATTCTAGAAACAGAAATAAGATGGACCTTAAAAATCACTTTTAAATCCCTTGATAAAGAGCTGAAGTAGAGCAATGAGAATAGAAGTAGATAGAGAAATAATTCTTATTTCAGAAGCAGAATTGATAAAAATTGGCAAAGGATGGGAGGAATAATGTGGGACAGATTGTAGTTGATTTTTATTTTTTGGTCAAGCCATTCACCCAAATTTGTTAACAGTAGAGGCATAGAAGACAGAGCCCACAGAAGGCTCCTGATCCTTGCAGAATATATTTCTCTTATTGCTCCTATAGCAAATGACCACAAATTAAGTTACTTAAAGCAACACAAATATTTATTATCTCACAGTTCTGGAGGTCAGAGTCTAAAAAGTATCTCCATAGGTTAAAAACTGGGGATGGGCTGAGCTTCATTCCTTTCTAGATTCGTTAGAGGCAAGTCCATTTTCTTGCTTGTTCCAGCCTCTAGAGGTGCTTTCTTTTCCTGCCTTGTGACCCTGCTTCCATCTTCAAAGCCTTAAGTGACCAGTTGAGTATTTCTCCATTGCATCACTCTGACATTCTTTCTCTTCTGCCTCCTTCTTCCACTTATTGAGGACTCTTGTGATTACATTCAGCTCACTCAGATGGTCTAGGATAATCTTCCTATGACACCCTACTCCAGTACTCTTGCCTGGAAAATCCCATGGATGGAGGAGCCTGGTGGGCTGCAGTCCATGGGGTCGCTGAGGGTTGGACACGACTGAGCGACTTCACTTTGACTTTTCACTTTCATGCACTGGAGAAGGAAATTGCAACCCACTCCAGTGTTCTTGCCTGGAGAATCGTAGGGACAGGGGAGCCTGGTGGGCTGCTGTCTATGGGGTCGCATAGAGTCGGACACGACTGAAGTGACTTAGCAGTAGCAGCAGCAGATTAGCAACATTAATTCTATCCAGTACTTATTTTCTCCTCTTGCCAAGTGTTATAGTTGCTCAGTCATGTCATGTAGCATGATAGTCGCTCAATCACTTGCCATGTAGCTTCACGGGAATCCAGACATTAGGACATAAGCTGTTTGGGGAGGGGACATTATTTTGCCTACCACACAACATGATATTATTTGTTGTGATTCAACAAAGATGATGTGAACTTTGAGCTCCAGGGGTCATATGTGGAACTTGATAATAAAGCCACATAAGCAGAATGGAGAGATGAAGGGAATCTGAGTTCTGTCAATGCCATTATTTGAAATTCTGCATCCAACAAATACTACCTCTGTGTTTTTAGATGCGTAAGCCAATAACATTCTTTTCCTAAAATAGTTTGAATTGGGTTTTCTGTCACTTGAAATTAAGCTTCCTGACTGACATGGGGCAGGAAGGAAAGGAAAAGTTTATTGTTATTTTAATAACAATAAACTGGGCAATCCTGAGTGACTAGAAGAGGAGAAAATCTTCAAAAACTGCCAGCCGTATATGAATTTGAATTCATTAATGATAGTGGAATAGAGAAGGCAGGGACCCGGAAGCCTCTTGATGTTTACAGAACACAACATATGGAAAAGCACTACATAAATTCTGTAAATAAATAACTGTACAGATACATTAATTAAGATAACTCACTACTGTAGAATTTAGAAGAATAGTAAATATGAGAACAACAATAAACAATATCACAGTTCATAAATGCTGTAGTTCAGTTAATGAAAGGCAAATATACTTAGAGGGACAACTAGCCATGCAAGTTTCCAAGCTAAATGGGACTACTCACATTAAAAATGTCATTTGTAATTTAAAAAATTTAAGCAGAAAATTTGTACTAGTTAAAGAGGGAAAGAGGTACCATAGTAATTAATGTTATCATATTAATTAATAAAAAAGTTAGACTACATGAATCTCCCAGGATCATTAAAGATCTGGTCCAAATTTTTACTCTGCATGCAGTTTGCTGAATTGTGTGCATCTGTGGATAAAAGGGAAAGTCACAGCTCTGGGTGGATAATAGCGTGTCTAATGGCTTTCCTGTTAATGAATTAACTTCATAGGACAGAAGTAGACCAGATCCTGCCAGGTAATAAGCTCATTTCTAAGGACTGTATCTTAACCCTTTCAGACTATGGTTATTACACAATTTCTTCAAGTCATTAAAAGGCACCTTAGGACCACAAAAAGTGAATAAAGCATCTGCAAATATTCGTATTGTATAAAAATAGGTAATATCCACTTAGCAAAATGAGCTGGAAGAGAAAGCATCATCTGAAATTTAAGTCAGCTGAGCTTCATTTCTAAATATGACAATTGGATATATATATATATATATATATATATATATATATATATATATATATATATATATATATGTCAAAGAATGTTCAGCTACCACACAATCGCACTTATCTCACACACTAGCAAAATAATGCTCAAAATTCTCCAAGCTAGGCTTCAGCAGTATGTGAACCATGAACTTCTAGATGTTCTAGCTGAATTTAGAAAAGGCAAATGAACCAGACATCAAATTGCCAACATCAGTTGGATCATAGAAAAAGCAATAGAGTTCCAGAAAAAATCTACTTTTGCTTTATTAACTATGCCAGAGCCTTTCACTGTGTGGATCACAACAAACTAGAAAATTCTGAAAGAGATGGGCATACCAAACCACATGACCTGCCTCCTGAGAAATCTGTGTGCAGGTCAAGAAGCAACAGTTAAAACTGGACATGGAACAACAGACTGGTTCCAAATAGGGAAAGGAGTACATCAAAGCTCTATATTGTCACCCTGCTTATTTAACTTATATGCAGAGTACATCATGTGAAATGCTAGGCTGGATGAAGCACCAGCTGGAATCAAGATTGCCAGGAAAAATATCTATAACCTCAGATATGCAGATGACACCACTCTTATGGCAGAAAGCAAAGAAGAACTAATCAGCCTTTTGATGAAAGTGAAAGAGGAGAGTGAAAAAGTTGGCTTAAAATAGAACATTCAGAAAACTAAGATCATGGCATCCGGTTCCATCATTTCATGGCAAATAGATAGGGAAACAATGGAAACAGTGAGACTTATTTACTTGAGCTCCAAAATCACTGCAGATGGTGACAGCAGCCATGAAATTAAAAGACACTTGCTCCTTGAAAGAAATGATCAACCTAGACAGCATATTAAAAAGCAGAGACATTACTTGACCAACCAAGGTCTGTCTAGTCAAAGCTATGGTTTATCCAGTGGTCATGTATGGATGTGAGAGTTGGACTATAAAGAAAGCTGAGCGCTGAGGAACTGATGCTTTTGAACAGTGGTGTGGTAGAAGACTCTTGGGAGTCCTTTGGACTGCAAGGAAGTCCAACTAGTCCAACCTAAAGTAAATCAGTCCTGAATATTCACTGGAAGTATTGATGCTGAAACTGAAACTCCAATACTTTGGCTACCTCAGGCAAAGAACAGACTCATTGGAAAGACCCTCATCCTGGGAAAGGTTGAAGGCGGGAGGAGAAGGGGATGACAGAGGACAAGATGGTTGAATGGCACCACTGACTCGATGGACATGAGTTTGAATAGGCTCTGGAAGTTGGTGATGGACAGGGAAGACTGGCATGCTGCAGTCCATGGGGTCGCAAAGAGTCAGAAAATGACTGAGTGACCGAACCAACTGAACTGATATATGTTAAGTTTTATCACTGAATTCTTTCATTTTTATTAGTATTATTAGTTATCTTACTCTCTTTTTAAAAGAATATTGATTTTTCAACTGCTTGGAATGTCTTTTTCCCGATTGCTAAGATGATGAATGAATGCTTAGAAGGTCATTCCACCAGTTAATACTAAGACAGTCTGACTTTGAGTCTAACAAATGTAGATTTTTGCTAGAAGGCTTTTATCTCTTTAAAGTATATTTGAAATTTCTTTGTTCATAAACATAAATTTCTATGCTTAACACAAATGATATCTAATGTATTAAATGCAAAGCTATTATCTTCATATTACAGATGAGGAAATTGAGGTTCAGTGGTACAGTTAAAGTATCCAAGTTCATGCACTTGGCAAGCACCAGATTTAGGTTCTAATAACGTGTGTAAGATGAAAAATGTTTTTCATATTTGTAGGAAGGTTTGAGAGGTGCGAATGAAAATGGGGAACAAGGACTGTAGGCTGTGTAGTGAGGGGAGCTCAGTATTAGATTTAAATATGGACTTTGCCCTCTTCAATGTATGGTCTTAGGTAAATTGCATTAAACCTTTGAGCCTTGGTTTTTCATCTATGAAATGGGGCTAATAACCTTTAATCTGATTAGATTACTATATGCTTAAATGAGACGTTTTATTTACATTTCAATTTTGGTTTGCTGCTGTTGTTTGGTTGATAGAGTTTTATTTATTTTTTTAATATAAGTATTTTAATTGGAGGTTAATTACTTTACAATATTTTATTGATTTTGCCATACATCAACATGAATCCGCCACAGGTGTTCCCCATCCTGAACCCCCTCTCCCTCCTCCCTCCCCGTACCATCCCTCTGGGTCATCCCAGTGCACCAGCCCCAAGCATCCATATCATGCATTGAACCTGGACTGGAGATTCATTTCATATGATACTATATATGTTTCAGTGCCATTCTCCCAAATCATCCCACCCTCTCCCTCTCCCACAGAGTCCAAGAGACTGTTCTATACATCTGTGTCTATTTTGCTGTCTCGCACACAGGGTTATCATTACCGTCTTTCTAAATTCCATATATATGTGTTAGTATACTGTACTGGTGTTTTTCTTTCTGGCATACTTCACTCTGTATAATAGGCTCCAGTTTCATTCACCTCATTAAAACTGATTCAAATGTATTCTTTTTAATGGCTGAGTAATACTCCATTGTGTATATGTACCACCGCTTTCTTATCCATTCATTTGCTGATGGACATCTAGGTTGCTTCCATGTCCTGGCTATTATAAACAGTGCTGCGATGAACATTGGGGTACACATGTCTCTTTCAATTCTGGTTTCCTCGGTGTGTATGCCCAGCAGGCAGTTCTAGTTCCAGTTTTTTCAGGAATATCCACACTGTTCTCCATAGTGGCTGTACTAGTTTGCATTCCCACCAACAGTGTAGGAGGGTTCCTTTTTCTCCACACCCTCTCCAGCATTTATTGCTTGTAGACTTTTGGATCGCAGCCATTCTGACTGGCATGAAATGGTACATCATTGTGGTTTTGATTTGCATTTCTCTGATAATGAGTGATGGTGAGCATCTTTTCATGTGTTTGTTAGCCATCTGTATGTCTTCTTTGGAGAAAGGTCTGTTTAGTTCTTTGGCCCATTGTTTGATTGGGTCATTTATTTTTCTGGAATTGAGCTGCAGGAGTTGCTTGTATATTTTTGAGATTAGTTGGTTGTCAGTTGCTTCATTTGCTATTATTTTCTCCCATTCTGAAGGCTGTCTTTTCACCTTGCTTAGAGTTTCCTTTGTTGTGCAGAAGCTTTTAATTTTAGGTAGGTCCCATTTGTTTATTTTTGCTTTTATTTCCAATATTCTGGGAGGTGGGTCATAGAGGATCCTGCTGTGATTTATGTCAGCGAGTGTTTTGCCTATGTTCTCCTCTAGGAGTTTTATGGTTTCTGGTCTTACGTTTAGATCTTTAATTCATTTTGAGTTTATTTTTGTGTATGGTGTTAGAAAGTGTTCTAGTTTCATTCTTTTACAGGTGGTTGACCAGTTTTCCCAGCATCACTTGTTAAAGAGATTGTCTTTTCTCCATTGTATATTCTTGCCTCCTTTGTCAAAGATAAGGTGTCCATAGGTGCATGGATTTATCTCTGGGCTTTCTATTTTGTTCCATTGATCTATATTTCTGTCTTTGTGCCAGTCCCATACTGTCTTGATGACTGTGGCTTTGTAGTAGAGCCTAAAGTCAGGCAGGTTGATTACTCCAGTTTCATTCTTCTTTCTCAGAAATACATGCACAAGAAACAAAAGAGACCATAGCAGAAATCAACAAAGCCAAAAACTGGCCCTTTGAAAGGATAAATAAAATTGACCAACCATTATCCAGACTCATCAAGAAACAAAGGGAGAAAAATCAAATCAATAAAATTAGAAATGAAAATGGAGAGATCACAACAGACAACACAGAAATACAAGGGATCATAAGAGACTACTATCAACAATTATATGCCAATAAAATGGACAACGTGGAAGAAATGGACAAATTCTTAGAAAAGTACAACTTACCAAAACTGAACCAGGAAGAAATAGAAAACCTTAACAGACCCATCACAAGCACGGAAATTGAAACTGTAATCAGAAATCTTCCAGCAAACAAAAGCCCAGGTGCAGCTGGCTTCACAGCTGAATTCTACCAAAAATTTAGAGAACAACTAACACCTATCCTACTCAAACTCTTCCAGAAAATTGCAGAGGAAGGTAAACTTCCAAACTCATTCTATGAGGCCACCATCACCCTAATACCAAAACCTGACAAAGATGCCACAAAAAAAGAAAACTACAGGCCAATATCACTGATGAACATAGATGCAAAAATCCTTAACACAATTCTAGCAATCAGAATCCAACAGCACATTAGAAAGATCATACATCATGGCCAAGTGGGCTTTATCCCAGGGATGCAATGATTCTTCAATATCCACAAATCAATCAATGTAATACACCACATTAACAAATTGAAAAATAAAAGCCATATGATTATCTCAATAGATGCAGAGAAAGCCTTTGACAAAATTCAACATCCATTTATGATAAAAACTCTCCAGAAAGCAGGAGTAGAAGGAACATAACTCAACATAATAAAAGCTATATATGACAAACCCACAGCAAACATTATCCTCAATGGTGAAAAATCGAAAGCATTTCCCCTAAAGTCAGGAACAAGACAAGGGTGCCCACTTTCACTGCTACTATTCAACATAGTTTTGGGAGTTTTGTCCACAGCAATCAGAGCAGAAGAAGAAATAAAACGAATCCAAATTGGAAAAGAAGAAGTAAAACTCTCACTGTTTGCAGATGATATGATCCTCTACATAGAAAACCTAAAGACTCCACCAGAAAATTACTAGAGCTAATCAATGAATATAGTAAAGTTGCAGGATATAAAATCAACACACAGAAATCCCTTGCATTCCTATACACTAATAATGAGAAAATAGAGAAATTAAGGAAACAATTCCATTTACTATTGCAATGAAAAGAATAAAATACTTAGGAATATATCTACCTAAAGAAACTAAAGACTTATATATAGAAAACTATAAAACACTGGTGAAAGAAATCAAAGAGGACACTAATAGATGAAGAAACATGCCATGTTCATGGATTGGAAGAATCAATATAGTGAAAATGAGTATACTACCCAAAGCAATCTATAGATTCAATGCAATCCCTATCAAGCTACCAACGATATTTTTCAGAGAGCTAGAACAAATAATTTCACAATTTGTATGGAAATACAAAAAACCTCAAATAGCCAAAGCAATCTTGAGGTTGATAGAGTTTTAAAACAATGGTAAAAGAACTTCCTCTGCATTAAATGTGTGGCATATAAAGAATTGTCTAGTCTACTTTCTACTTTTGCTTTCCAATTTCCTATGATGAACAGAACATCTTTTTTTGTTGTTAGTTCTAGCAGGTTTCATAGGACTTCATAGAACTGATCAACTTCAGCTTCTTTGGCGTTAGTGGTAGGGCATAGACTTGGATTCCTGTAATATTGAATTGTTTGCCTTGGAAACACATTTTGGATTCTTCTGTTGACTATGAGGGCTACTCTATTTGTTCTAAGGGATTCTTGCCCACAGTAGTAAATATAATGATCATCTGAATTAAATTCGCCCATTCTCATCCATGTCCACTTTAGTTCACTGATTCCTACCATGTCAATGGTCAATCTTGCCATCTCCTGCTTGACCACATCCAATTTACCTTGATTCATGGACCTAACATTACAGGTTCCTATGCAATATTTTTCTTTACAGCACTGGAATTTACTTTAACCACCAGATACACCCAGAACTGAGCATTGCTTCCGATTAGGTCTAGCCACTTCGTTCTTTCTGGAGCTATTAGTAATTGCTCTCTACTCTTCCCTGTAGCATATTGGACACCTTTTGACCGAGGGGGCTCATCTTCCAGGGTCATATCTTTTTGCTTTTTCATACTGTTTTTTGGATTCTTTTGGCAAGAATATTAGTGTGAATTGCCATTTCCTTCTCCATTTCCTCCTCAGGTTTTGTCAGAATTCTTCACTATGACTCATCTGTTGGGGTGGCTCTGCCTGGCATGGCTCATAGCTCCACTGAATTTTGAAAGCCCCTTCACCACAATAAAGCTGTGATCCATGAAGGGGATGTAAACAATATTTACAGGTGACTTTTTTGTTAATATACAAGTCAACAAGAATTTTTAAGTTATTTTATTGCAATGACAGTCTCTCACATGAGTAATACAAGATAGACCTTTGATGGATCCTCAGACAATATTAAGCAGATCTTAGTAACTGTCATTTTATTATTGAAATTATGTATAGATTATAAAGTATAACCTGATTATATGAGCTCCAGTATAAACATATTTTTAGGTGAACAGATGTTAAAAATTTGATGAACTCATTATTGACAAGGGAACCAGTAAGATTTACAACTTGTTCTAGTATAAACATTTTAATTTCAAAATAATAACACATAAGAGAAGAGACAGAAGATGATTTGTATTCAAGACATATCTTTATTTTCTAAATTGTTTCATTATAGGATGCTTTTAGGTAAGTAAAAATAATTGCTTATTCAGTGAGTTGTTTAATTAACCTGTAGTATTATTTTTTTTTCCTCACAATAACCTTGGGAATTAGAAACTGTTTTAATGCCAGTTTTCAAGATTAGACTTTTGAGGTTGGTTGTCTGAGGTAACAGGTAATTAAGTGACAGACAGATATCAAACTCCAGAAACTGTAGTTATCTTCCAACTTTGGCTAAAGCTCAGTTATGTAAGGGACATATATTTGGAATAGTAATGGGGGTGTCTTAGCAGGAGATTATTATATTCCATTTTAATGGTGGTGGTTTAGTTGCCAAGTCATGTCTGACTCTTGCGACCCCATGGACTGTGGCCTGCCAAGCTCCTCTGTCCATGGGGTTCTCGAGGCAAGAACACTGGAATGGGTTGCCATTTCCTTCTCCAGGGGATCTTCCCCACCTAGGGATCAAACCCAGGTCTCTGGGTTGTATGCAGATTCTTTATCAGCTAAGCCATAAGGAAAGCTCAAGAATACTGGAGTGGGTAGCTGATCCCTTCCCAAGGAATTGAAACTGGATCTCCAGCATTGCAGACAGATTCTTTACCAACTAAGATACAATGAGACTGCATTTAATTTGTTAACACATGAAAGGATCTGGAGGTTTTTGTGATGGTGGAGAAATATGATGGGACAATCACGTTGGCAAGTAAAGTAGCATAACACCCGAAAAAGTGAGCAGGGATGTCAGATGACCCATTAGGAAGTTATTACAAGAGCTGGACAATACATGTTAGAGGAATGAACTATGGCAGTTTCTATGATTTAAAGCTGGGGAAAGCCTTGGGGAATGTTTTAGGAGTAAAATTATTGGACATGGTAAAGGACTGGATGAAAACAGGGAAGACAAAAAGTAGGAGAAGTAATTATTTTGACTTTTGAAATTGAGTTTAAAATGCTTTAAATACAGCAAGTGGTCAGATACATAGATAGAAGTCCAACTTGGAGGTATAGATGTTAACATCATCTGTACAGAAGGGGTGATCAATCAGCGTAGAGGAGTGGGAAGAAGTCTCAAGGACACCTTCATTAGATCTGAACTAACTTTATTATATGTATTACTGAATGTGAATGGAATTTACAACAGAGTTAACCCCAAACTACTCTACCTCAAAATCTAAATGGTTGACATAAGATTGTATTTGCAAAAGAGATAGCAAATGACCACGTTATTTAAAATGCTTTATAAAATTTTATTTAATATTATTTGATCATACAGATTTTGTGGTAAATGTGCATTTCTAAAAGTGCATAATCAAACATTCATTTTTTTCTTGATATGCATTTTTAAAAAAATCTTTAATTCTTACATGTGTTCCCAAACATGAACCCCCCTCCCTTTGTCATAGAAAGGTGCTATGGATGATTACATGAAGATTTACTACTTACGGATTCATATTAAAATATGCCACAAAGAAGAGATAAACAAGTTTATAAGATGCTATTGGCTGATTTTGAAAATAGAGGAATATAAAAATATTATTTGGTAGTAACAGAAAATACCATTTCTTTTTTAAATACTTTCAAAATTCAACATGAACATTAAAATAAAGAGTTGGTAAAGTGGTATCACCCATATAATATATATTACCCATACTGTATTTCTCATTCTTGAATAATGAAGCACATGACCCCACTTCTGTATAATCTGTGCTGTGTTCAAACATTAATTGCTGGGATCATGAAGGTGACTATATTAGAAGCAGATAGAACAGATCTGTGCATAGCAAGAGTGGCTTTAACCAGAGTTCCATCCTAATGTCTTATTTTGTTAGGAACATAGTTTAAATATTTAAAGAAGAATGTCATGTTGATTCATTGGTAGCATTTGGACACTCATCTCAGGCCTGAGTGGTGAATAGCATAGCTTGATACAAATGGTTACTGAACACTCTCAGTTTCAGTACCCAGTTACTTCAGTGAAGAGACCTTAAGGAAAGTTTCCCAAAATCTCATTGGCTTTCTTTTCCTACCACAGTAAATAATTATTTGACTTCATCTGAGCTTTATGGAGCTAATTGCTTTTGCTTAGAAATAGAGTTAAAATTAAATGTAATTTTTAATTATGAAATGCTTCCTTGGAAACATTTGTTGTAAGTTAAATTGTACTTTGTTCTAAAATACTTAATTTCCCTTACAATTAGAAATCAAAGACAGAACTCAGCATAGGGCAATTTGAAAAGTGTAGCATTAATTGCTACAAAAAAAAGTTAATTTTTTCATAATGGACAACTGATGGTGAACATCCAATTAACTGCTATATAGTTATATTGAACAATTCTGCTCAGAAAAGAATTATTCTATTTTATGACCATTAATTGAATGATCACTGGAAGCAGACATTTTTAAAATTTAGAAATTTCTTTAGAAATAATCTTTTTTTTTAATTTAGAAATTATATGTTTGAATTTAGAAAAAGCTGAGCATAATGATCACAATTGAAAAGATCAGCATAAGTAGGTGACCTCGAAGTTCACTGCAACTGTTTCACAAATCACCTTAACACACAGGATTCACAGCCAAGGGCAAGCCTCTCTTTGGTTCGTAAGGTGTTGTCCTGGAAACCATTTTGATGCAGTCGATAATAGGGCAGACGGAGAGACACAGGGTACAGCCTGTACAAGTGTCAGTAATGGTGGGCAGGTGGGTTTCAGGATCAAACTGGATAGCCTGCAAACAGAAATAAAGAGTTTTGCTGTCACTGCCCACAAAGGGCAAGAACGTCCCTATTTTAGCATCAACGTTTTTCTCCACTGCAGGAGAGCTGCACTTGGAGACAGCTACGCCCAGACTGTGGTGCAGCTATAGCAACAGTTGAGCTGCTAGAGAAGAGGGGGTAAAAAAAGACAGGAAAAAAAAATCTTTTTAAATTAGAAACACGATGTTTAAAATTTCTTAGAGGTATTTTTCTTGCTTTGTGCGAGGAAAATATTTCATAACATAGTAACTCTCTAGTTTCCTGCATTGTGAGCAGAGTGTGGGTCCTGCCAGTCTGACCATGACCTGGTGGGTCAGCTGTGGGCAGGGTGCTTCCACACCTTTTCACACTCCTGGTTCTTGACAGTGGAGAAGTGTCACTGTCAGATGAGGCAATGAATGCACTTGTTTGGGTTTTATATTATGGGTATAGTGCTTACAGAAAGTCAATAGAAAAAAAAAATTAGCTTAAGAGCCAGCTTTCAGGTTTGAGGGTTTCCAAGCTGATTCTGGGCATTCCTCCACCACCAAGGGGAAAAGCACTGAAAGACAGGAGCCTGGACACCTGGCTTCTGGTCCTGGCCCGACACTCTTCGGCTTGGAGAACCAGGATAAAGATTTCAGTTCTCAAACTGCTCAGGATTTTGAGAAACTCAATAATTTATTCCTTTCTCCCTGCTTCTCTCTCATCTTTCCCTCCTTCCTTTCTTTTAACATGATTTAATTTATAATATGGTGTAGCAATTGAACAACAACAATCTGTAAAATGCAATGAAAATACCTACTGTGAAATTTACAATTGAGATTTTTATTTAAAGTCATGATGACTGTTTGCCTGTTATGGAAACAACAGACAAGAATTTCCATCTAGGAAAGATTTCAGGGCAGCTACACGGCAGGCAGAGAGGACTTGAGGACTCATCGAGAAGTCTCTCTTGCAGAACAAGTCAATGTTTTTACTCAGACTGGGTGCTAATTTGGAGGGATGAGTGAGGGGGCTGAGAAAAATTACGAGGGTCAGTAAGCCCCCACCTCACCCCAGATACTCCTGGAGGTCAAAATCTTACATTTTCAAATAACTACTGAGTTCTGATTTTTTTTTTCCTGTGTCATATACAACATGTTATAAAATCCAACTAAAGTATTTGTTATGTTTAAGAATTTCCCTCCCTCAAATAAGGTTCCTTGCAACTTAATTTTTTTCTCTTTTATGAACATAACAAATTAAAATGATCTCAGAGTAAATTATGTCAGAGTGCTTAATATTTTTAAAAAATTCTGAGCTTTAAGGAAACAACCATATATCCGAACAAGTACTGTAGCTATGACAAACCATTAAGAAATTTGGTCTAACCAAATTGCTGCCATGTTTTGTAAAACAACATCTCAGATGACTGTTTAAATGAGTAAAAGCTATTCTCTTCCTTATGTACCCTTTTATAAACAGAAATCCAAGAAACAATTGATGAAAATAAAATAATACTTACAGCTTAAAAATTTTACACTTTGAAATTTTGCAAACATGTAAAACTTCACATTTCTTTGAAGATTTTGATTTTCTATTTTT
This sequence comes from Capricornis sumatraensis, assembly GCF_032405125.1. Taxonomy (NCBI): domain Eukaryota; kingdom Metazoa; phylum Chordata; class Mammalia; order Artiodactyla; family Bovidae; genus Capricornis; species Capricornis sumatraensis. The sequence goes on along the minus strand of NC_091070.1, from coordinate 147,421,091 downwards.
TATCTTTGAGAGACAGAAGAGCCAAAGGAAGGCTTTTAAAAATCTTTTTGAATGCATACCTGCAATCTCCCCCCTCACTAATAAGATTATTTTTGCTGAAGTTTTGCCAAGGCTACAATTCCAAGGTGGGAGTCATGACCTCTAAAATTTAAGATGTTAGAACTCTGGTGCTGTGATTTTAGTGTTAGAACTTCCTGACTTATCTCTGTTTGGTTAATGAGAGGAAAGATGAAATGAAAATGAATATGATATGATTCGTACTTTCAAAATAACTGCTAGAGATGTTTTCAGCTGTAGAAAAAGAGTAAATACAATGGGTAAAAATTGGGTATGGAACTGTTAAATTAAGCAGGAAGAGGTTTTATAAAAATGAAACTTATGTCTGTCATACCTCTATTAGGTGGTCAGAAGAATACATAAAATCATATCACAAGCAAATAGGGCCTTTCTCCAAGATAAATAAGGTAAATGAAATATAGTTTTTTTTTTAAAAATGGGCCATTTTATCTATCTTGAAAATTCATTAATCATCTTAAAGGGATCTTATTTTTACTTTATTATACTTCTTTATAGTGTGAAATATTTAATGAAAACAATATTATTCTGTAGTTCTTAACCTACAGCTGAATGTCCACTTTTTTCCTCATTGTTCCATGGCAGACTCTCAGCTGAGGGCTCAGCGACTGGGAAGAAGCTTTGGGCTCACTTTATGCAGTAGGAACACAACTTGTTCAGCTTTTCCAGCTACAGAAGAATTTCAGGTCCCAACCAGCACAACTAGTTGGTGGTAAAATGCTTTTTCTTTCTAACTGTAGTAAAAGCCCAATCGACACTGAATGGAAGAGCACTGAAGGAAGCCAGTTCTTTCAGGATCATGGAAATAAGTGGTGGTTCTTCTCCCTTCTTTCTCCTTTAAGGTATGATGCTTCCTTACGGCCACAATTGTGTGAATTGTCTGAATTTTTCCTTCCAATGTTATGAGTGATGAAATGACACTAAAACAATACTGTGCATTGAATGGTGGCATCAGTCATATGAGTTATTAGCTTCCTTTAAAAAAAAATCACTAGAAAAATGGTATGGATGAACCTGTTTGCATGGCATGAAGAGAGATGCAGATGTAGAAAACACAGGTGTGGACAAGCGGTGAGCGGAAAGAGGAGGTGAATGAATTGGGAGAATGGGATTGACATATCTGTACTACCACGTGTTAAACAGAGAGCTAGTGGGACCCTACTCTACAGTTCAGGGAGTTCAGCTCAGTGCTCTCTGGTGACCTAGATGGGTGGGACAAGGGAGGTGTGAGCAAGGTCCATGAGGGAGGGGATATACGTTCATATAAACTGATCCACTTTGTTGTAGAACAAAAATTAACCCAACATTGTAAAGCAACTGTTACTCCAATTATAAAGGAAAATCACCACTGTGCTATGAATGCGAGAGGATGGAAAGCTATGTCACTGCTGAGAAGCGACGTTTGGCATGTCTGGTCTGAATCCCACACTTCACAACAAAAGATGCTTTTTGCTACAAAAGCCAGAAGAAACATGCCTCACAGCATCCTAACAATAGCATGATTCTTACCTGGTAGCCAGAGTCATTACAGGTCATGTAGCATTTGCCACAGTTGATACACATCTCTTCATCAATCACAGCCACAACCTGCTCTATGTTGCTCAATTCACCGTATGTTCCAAGGTACTGCAGAGCTTTTCCAATCACATCCTAAAAGATAGGCGCCGGATTACTTACAGGGCTCATTTTAAAACATTACTGTGTTATGACTAATATCAGTCCAAATCTCCCTGTTTTTATAGAATGTTGCATTATCTAACTTAGAAGATTTTAGATATTGTAGCTCTCATGGATATACTTTTTGTAATTGTAGCTTACATACTTCTGTCTCCTGAAAGATGGATCCTCTCTATATATTTAGCTTAGAAACACAAGACTTAATTCATTGCATTCAACAGGTTTTCCACAAATGATCTAAATCAATGTTTCTGTGGGCAGGAGAAATGACACATTTTCAATGGTTGTGGCTTCCTTTTCCTCAGGTTTGGACTCTAAATGATCCAAGTAATGAGGAGCAACAAAGGGAAATGCATTGATACTAGAAAACGTTCGATTGTTAGGAATGAGAATAAAAACGTGAACACTATGCATTTATAGCATGGCATTTGAAGTCTCAATTCAGTTCAAAAAAATGCTTTGATGGCATACCCACCTGTCATGTTTTGAAGAGTTATTTCATTATTTAAAAATTCTAATTTATGTTAATTAATTAGGTTAATCTAGTAGCTAAATAAGATGCTTTTTACTATTAAAGAACTAGGATTTTCTTCATTCACTGTTGAAGATTCTTCATGCCGTTATACATCTTTGTTCTTCATATTAATTGGAAGTGTGCTTAATATGTGAAGCACAGAAGATGTTTCATCAACAATAAGAAACACTTTGTTTCATAAAGCAAAACAAGAGAATGTAACAATGTTTGTCAAATTAGTATGCTGTCAAGATTTTCTGCTTCTGTTTTTAACTTTTAACAAGACAATCTTTTGTTTGAATTCAAGGTCCATGTTCAAGGAGGTTTCACTCTTATTTAAAGCCATCTTCTGATATTCTCTTTGATATTTTATTTCTTGCTCTTCTTTTTATGACCTTGGTTACCCTTTTTAACTTTTTTTTTTTCCTGTTTCCACTCTAAATGACAATATGCTCATGACTTTGAGCTTTCAAACTGAAACAAAGTTTACATTATTATCTACTGTTTAATGGTATAGCTCTCAAGGAATAAGAAGATCAGAAACGTACTATCTTTTACTATTTTCTTTTCAGGGTGCTGAAGATACAATTTCAACAATCTCACTGTCTGTTTGTAGGGAGCTGCCTGGGGTCCAAATAAATATCTCCGTCCTGAGTTTCTCTCACAAACTCAAGATCTTTATCAGTGGCATGATGAACACCATTCCTAGAATCTGGTACAACAAACTCACCACTCACTGAACTTTTCATCAACATCACAAAATTGGATCTTCCTTCTGATTTCCTTAGTCATAGAAACACTGTTAAGATTTCTTCGATCACCAAGGCTTGAAATTTCAGAGTTGCATTTTACTTCTATTTCTCCCTACTCCAATATCTCAATGGTTGCCAAGTCTTCTGAGTTCTGGATTTGCAAAATCTTTCGAATATTCTTTCCATGTCCACTATAGTCTTTAACCACTATTAATTAATTTCCCATTACTTCTAAGGTAGTTACAAGAGCCTACACAGTAAGTCTCATCATTATATTCTCCCTTTCCCACCCTATCTGATGCAGTGTTGTCGTCTTAATCTGTGCTGTATAGCACAAGCTAAATTTCCCACTACCTTACTAAAAAAAAATAAATCTACTGAATTAAATACAGTTTCACATTTAAGTCTAGCATTTAAGGCTTTCACTGGCATGCCTTTTTTGGTCTGATTTCTCACTTGCAAACACCATGTGCTTTAGCTATACTGGACACATGTCCTGTAGTGAACACACTTATCAATCAACTCTTCTGGAACCTAATTTTATCTTGGGTCCTCTGTCCAGAATACTCTTCCTTCCCTTTTTTATTTTGAAAAATCTTGTCCATCCTTCAGAGACAGCTGACACACCACTACTCCAAGAATATTTCCTCAAGCTTTCCTTCTTTTCTAACCAAGAAAGGGGTGATCTCTCTTTTCCTCTTTCTCTTTTTCTTAATCTCCTACCTCTTTCCTTCCTACACACCCACAATGGCTCATAGTATTTTATCTATTATGTGGAACTAATGATTATAGATTACTTTGAGTTCTTACCATGTATTGGGCCAGTGCCATAATTTTAAAACATTTTCTCACTTAAATTTCACATATATTATAGAGGATGAGGTGCCTAACATTTAAGGTATAAGAGTAAGTAAATGAAAAAGCAGGCATTCAGACTAGTGCTGCCTAATTTCAAAGTCTATGATTGTAAGCACTCTGTTATGCTGACTTACCTGTTACTTCTCTGGTTAGCAAATTCTGCTTCACCGTACACATATTTCTATATTTGCTTCCTATATGCAGTATTTTACTAGGCTTTATTCATCTCTGTGTCACATGTGGTATATCTTGCTCCTGAGATCACTGAAATCTAATGGGTACTTGAATATTTGTTAAAATAAGTGCATCTTTCATTTCTTTATATATTAAATATATGGCAAAATATTAGGCTAAAATATTAGTTTTATTACACCTAAAATATTAGTTTATGGGCCTAAAGCTATTTGTCAATTTATTAATTTTTTTTAAATATGAGGTTCACAAAACGATTTGAGTACTTTTTAAAAATCATTTTTTATGGGAGGATAATTGCTTTACAAGATTGTGTTCAGTTCAGTTGCTCAGTCATGTCCAACTCTTTGTAACCCCATGGACTGCAGCAAGCCAGGCTTCCCTGTTCATCACCAACTCCCAGAGCTTACTCAAACTCATGTCCATTGCATCAGTGATGCCATCCAACCATTTCATCCTCTGCCGTCCCCTTCTCCTCCCGCCTTCAACCTTTCCCAGCATCAGGGTCTTTTCCAATGAGTTAGTTTTTCACATCAGGTGGCCAAAGTATTGGAGTTTTAGCTTTAGCATCAGTCCTTCCAATGAATGTTCAGGAGTGATTTCCTTTAGGATGTACTGGTATGATCTCTTTGCTGTCCAACAGACTCTCAAGAGTCTTCTCCAACATCACAGTTCAAAAGCATCGATTCTTCTGCGCTCAGCTTTCTTTATAGTCCAATTCTCACATCCAAACATGACTACTGGAAAAACCATAGCGTTGACTAGATAGACCTTTGCTTTTTAATATGCTGTCTAGGTTTGTCATAGGTTTTCTCTGAAGGAGCAAGCATCTTTTAAATTTCATGGCTGCTGTCACCATCTGCAGTGATTTTGGAGCCCCTGCAAAATAAAGTCTCTCACTGTTTCCACGTCTATTTGCCATGAAGTGATGGCACCAGATGCCATGATCTTCGTTTTCTGAATGTTGAGTTTAAGCCAACTTTTTCACTCTCCTCAAGAGGCATACAGATTTCTTAGGAGGTGGGTAAGGTGGTCTGGTATTCCTGTCTCTTGAAGAATTTTCCACAGTTTGTTGTGATCCACACAGTCAAAGGCTTTGGCATAGTCAATAAATTAGAAGTAGATGTTTTTCTGGAACTCTCACTTTTTTGATGATCCACCTGAAATGCCTCTTGAGAAACCTATATGCAGGTCAGGAAGCAACAGTTAGAACTCCACATGGAACCACAGGCTGGTTCCAAATAGGAAAAGGAGTATGTCAAGGCTGTATATTGTCACCCTGCTTATTTAACTTATATGCAGAATACATCATGAGAAATGCTGGGCTGGAAGAAGCACAAGCTGGAATCAAGATTGCCGGGAGAAATATCAATAACCTCAGATATGCAGATGACATCACCCTATGGCAGAAAGTGAAGAGGAACTAAAATCCCTCTTGATGAAAGTGAAAGAAGAGCGAAAGAGTTGGCTTAGAGCTTAACATTCAGAAAACGAAGATCATGGCATCTGGTCCCATCACTTCATGGGAAATAGATGGGGAAATACTGGAAACAGTGTCAGACTTCATTTTTCTGGGCTCGAAAATCACTGCAGATGGTGACTGCAGCCATGAAATTACTCCTTGGAAGGAGTTATGACCAACCTAGATAGCATATTCAAAAGGAGAGACATTACTTTGTCAACAAAGGTTCATCTAGTCAAGACTATGGTTTTTCCTGTGGTCATACATGGATGTGAGAGTTGGACTGTGAAGAAGGCTGAGCACTGAAGAATTGATGCATTTGAACTGTGGTGTTGGAGAAGACTCTTGAGAGACCCCTGGACTGCAAGGAGATCCAACCAGTCCATTCTAAAGGAGATTGTTCCTGGGTGTTCTTTGGAAGGAATGATGCTAAAGCTGAAACTCCAATACTTTGGCCACCTCATGCAAAGAGTTGACTCATTGGAAAAGACTCTGATGCTGGGAGGGATTGAGGGCAGGAGGAGAAGGGGACAACAGAGGATGAGATGGCTGGATGGCATCACCGACTCAATGGACCTGAGTCTGAGTGAACTCCGGCAGTTGGTGATGGATAGGGAGGCCTGGCGTGCTGTGATTCATGGGGTCGCAAAGAGTCAGACACGATTGAGCAAGTGAACTGAACTGAACGGATGTTGGCTATTTGATTAACAATATTATGTTGGTTTCTGCCATACATCAACATGAATCAGCCACAGCTATACATGTGTCCCCTCCCTCCTGAAGTCCCCCCTGCCCCGGCCGCTGCCATTTCCTACCCTATGCCACCCCTCTAGGTTGTCCCAGAACACTCAGCTGAGTTCACTGTGTCACACAGCAAATTCCCACTTGCAATCTATTTTCCACATGATAATGTATATGTTTCCATGCTATCCTTTCAATTCTTCCCACCATCTCCTTCCCCCACTGTGTCTACAAGTCTGTTCTCTATTTCTGGGGAGAGGTTAAAGCATCTGCCTCCAATGTGGGAGACCAGGGTTTGATCCCTGGGTCGGGAAGATCCCCTGGAGAAGGAAACAGTAACCCACTCCAGTACTCTTGCCTGGAGAATCCCATGGACGGAGAAAATTGGTTGGCTACAGTCCACGGGGTTGCAAAGAGTCGGACATGACTGAGCAACTTCACTACACTATACTTTACTGCTACCCTGAAAATAGGTTCATCAACATCATCTTTCCAGATTTCATACACATGCATTAATATACAACATTTGTCTTTTGCTTTCTTCTTCACTCTGTATAATGGGTCTATGTTCATCTACCTCATTAGAACTGACTCGAATGTATTCTTTTTTATAGCTGAGTCCTTGGAAGAAAAGTTATGACCAACCTAGATAGCATATTGAAAAGCAGAGACATTACTTTGTCGACTAAGTTCCATCTAGTCAAGGCTATGGTTTTTCCTGTGGTCATGTATGGATGTGAGAGTTGGACTGTGAAGAAGGCTGAGTGCCGAAGAATTGATGCTTTTGAGCTGTGGTGCTGGAGAAGACTCTTGAGAGTCCCTTGGACTGCAAGGAGATCCAACCAATCCATTCTGAAGGAGATCAGCCCTGAGATTTCTTTAGAAGGAATGATGTTAAAGCTGAAACTCCAGTACTGTGGCCATCTCATGCAAAGAGTTGACTCATTGGAAAATACTCTGATGCTGGGAGAGATTGGGGGCAAGAGGAGAAGGGGACGACAGAGGATGAGATGGCTGGATGGCATCACTTACTCAATGGACGTGAGTCTAAGTGAACTCCGGGAGTTGGTGATGGACAGGAGGCCTGGTGTGCTGCAATTCATGGGGTCGCAAAGAGTCGGACACGACTGAGCGACTCAACTGAACTGAACTGAATATTCTATTGTATTGATGTACTGCGATTTCTGTAGCCATTCATCTGTCAATGGACATCTAGGTTGCTTCCATATCCTAGCTGTTGTAAAAAGTGCTGCAACAAACATTGGGGTCCTTATGTCTCTTTCAATTCTGGTTTTCTCAGGGTATTTGCCCAGAAGTGGGATTGTTGGGTCATATGATAGATTTTTTCCTATCTTCTTAATGAATCTTGAATACTTCTTTAAAAACAAAATAATCATAGTCAAAGAATCTGGGTATGTTTAATATTTTCTGATACTATTTTAAGTCAGTAAATGGATGAGGTTCTTCTATGACTGTAAAAGACAATATGTGATAGAAAATAAGTTTTTCAGTCTAGTAAACAACCCAGTCAAAATGGTTGCTTCACTGTATTAGAGCATGACTTGACTGAAATAATCAGTAAATATTCAAAAGATGATTAAATAGGAAACTCCCTAGACAGCAATCCAGCCTATAAGGTTTATTCCAAAGAAACAATGCATATTTCTAAGAAATGTTATGGTAGGAAGAAAATTCACATTCTGTATATATCAAATACGTTTTTTTGCACTTTATTGGAGAATTGTTCTTGTCATTTATTAAAACGCCATTTTTTAAATGTGAAACTAAATAAAACAAAGACTTTGGAGCCTCTAAAGTTATTAACACATGGTGTTAAATTCAGTCATTTGCAGTGATCTGATGAACCTCGAGTACATCACACAGAGTGAAGCAAGTCAGAAAGAGAAAGAAAAAGAATGTATATTAATGCATACATATGGAACCCAGGAAAACAGTAACTGATGAAACTATTTGCAGGGCAGAAGCAGAGATGCACACATAGAGAACCGACATGTGGGTACAGCGGGGGAGGAGAGGGTGGGATAAACTGAGAGGGCAGCTCTGGCATACACACATTTGTGTTCGTGCAGTCACTCAGTCATGTCCAACTCTTTGTGACCCCCTCAACCATAGCCTGCCAAGCTCTTTTGCCCATGGAATTTTCCAGGCATGAATACTGGAGCAGATGGCTATTTCCACTCCAGGGCATCTTCTCAAGCTAGGGATTGAACCTACATCTCCTGTGTCTCCTGCATTTGGCAGGTGGATTCATTACGACTGAACACCTGGGAAGCCTATATCCACACTACCATGTGTAAAATAGATAGCTGGTGGGAAGTTGCCATATAGCAGAGTGAGCTACGCTCAGTGCTCTGTGACAACCTAAGGGGTAGGATAAGGGAGTGGAGAGGAGGCTCAAGAGGGAGGCATATATACATACTTATAGCTGATTCACAGTGTGGTACAGCAGAAACCAACACAACATTGTAAAGCAATTATTTCCTAATTAAAAAGAAATCACCTCTCTTTCATCATAGTTCTTAAGAAAATTATATATATCTTTTAATCTAAAAAATGATACAAGAATGACAACTATTTTAAATTATTTTGGAAAGAGCATAAAACAAATGAATTATCATTCTATGCGGTGGAAAATGTGGACGTTTGTTTAAAATCGAAGCTTCCATGTAGTACTGTCAGCTTACGAAAACCCTTGAGTCCACATTCTGGAATTTGGAGTTTGCTGAAAGGTTCATATAATCAGTGAAGCACATATGGCTAGTCTAGTCCCTGTTGGGCACACATCTGTGGAGATTAGGGAAACTACATTCATTATTACAAGTAAGGCATGGCTATACAAAGGTCATGTGATATGCTATAGTAATCCCTGATTAGTGGAAAAGTTTGGTAAAACATCTGCTTGCAATGCAGGAGACCAGAGTTTGATACCTAGGTTGGGAAGATCCCCTGGAGCAGGGAATGGCAACCCACTCCAGTACTCTGGCCTGGAAAATCCCATGGACAGAGGAGCCTGGTAGACTACATTCCATGGGGTCGCAAAGAGTCGGACACAACTGAGCGACTTCACTTATGTATGAATGTGTGTGTGGGAAAAAGTGATGCTAAAGTATAGATGATACATTTGATTTAAATATCTGTTCCCAAAATTAATGTTGGGAAAGAGTACAGAATTCTAGAATCACATCTTTTTCAATTAATTATTTGTTTGGGATAATCAAAAGAATTTTGTAAAAACAGATCAGTCAATATTTCTGTTTAATACAAACTTTAGGATCGAAGAATGAAGAACTAGAGGACCCCCATCTCATCTATCCGAAACAGCCAATATTTAAATTATTTGACAGAGGTGTTTAATTACTTTACTATTTCCTTTTCTCTACTGTTACCAATGTCACAAATTCTTATTTTTTATATCAGGTTCACTGCTTGCTTAATTATCCTATCAAAATAGGAAATGAGATAATTTGGGTTGTTTCTACTGAATTTATGCTGACACTTAATAATCTCTCCTTTAACTAATGTTCTCAAATCAAAAGTTCAATGATCCTTAATGAAGCTTTTCTACTTCTATCTTTTCCTCACTCTCCTTGCCACATCCACTTTTTTCTTTTCTAAAAAACCTGGTGTGTTCCTGCTCAGCCACTCATCATGTCCAACTCTTTGCTATCCAATGGACTATAGGCTGCCAGGCTCCTCTGTCCATAGAATTTTCCAGGCAAGAATACTGGAGTGGGTTGCTGTTTTCTTCTCCAGTGGATCTTCCCAACCCAGGGATGGAACCCACATCTTCTGCATTGGCAAGTGGATTCTTGACCACTGGGAAGAATGTGGGAAGCCCAAGAGAACCCAGAGCACCATTTATTTTTCAGCAGTGTGATAGAGCAATATCATACAAAAATACTCTCGAAAATATTGCATACAATTTATTTTTGATATCTTATATAATGTCCTCTGAGGAAGGAGATAAGGAGGGTGACTGCACAATTAGAGAAAGAGGTCTAAATTCTTTAAATTTAGAGTTTAAATTCAGTTGAACTCTGATAACAGGACTCAGGATGAATAAGGTGAACTGGGAGGGCAGAGACAAAGCATGATGGTTAGTGGAGAAGGTGAGAGAAGCAAGCAAACCAAGAGATGGGATAGAAACTAATGGAGTGTTAGTCACTCAGTTGTGTCCAACTCTTTGTGATCCCATGGACTGTAGCCTGCCAAGATCCTCTGTCCATGGGATTCTCCAGATAAGAACACTGGAGTGGGTTGCCATTCCCTTTTCCAGGTGATCTTCCTGACCCAGGAATTGATCCCAGGTCTCCTGTATTGCAGGCACATTCATTACTATCTGAGCCACTAGGGAAGCCCAGAAGCTAATGAAGATCTGGGAAATGAAGTGGGTGAGGTGAGAGGGTAGAGTGGGAGATAGACAAATGGGTATGATTTAGGTGTGGTGAAGGTTGGTTCAGTACAGATTTGTGGCCCTGATCACTGTATTCTTTTTATGTGGGTTGGTTCAGGCTTTAAAGTAGCAAGTTCTTGCCAGACACTTTATATTTAAATGCATTTAATGAGGCTAAATATAATGTGTTTTTACTGTATCCTTACCTTATTCAATTCTTGAATATTTTTTCCCTGTTCTTTTCGGTTCTGAGAGCATTCTTTATGGGGATGCTAGACAGATACACTTTCACTTTTCACTTTCATGCACTGGAGAAAGAAATGGCAGCTCACTCCAGTGTTCTTGCCTGGAGAATCCCAGGGATGGCGGAGCTTGGTGGGCTGCCGTCTATGGGGTCGCACAGAGTCGGACACAACTGAAGCGACTTAGCAGCAGCAGCAGCAGCAGCAGCAGACAGATAATAGGAATTGAACAGTTCTGATTGTAAATTAATTATATACCATCTATTCAAAGTAATAGGTGTTTCCTCTTTCCCTTTTTTTAAAAAAAAATTAACAAAGTACATTCTACAATGTTCAAGTTAGAGCTCTGACTACAGGATTGTTTTCTATTGTTGTTTCTGAATTTCCTGAAAGTAGATTCACTTAAGGTGGCATACTTGTACATTTTACCTCAGACTTCCTTTATATGGCCTAATGAACTCTAAGATGATATAGAATGGTTACTTTTCTTCAAGATTCTTTTAGCTGCCATTTTCCACAAACAGATTTTTATAAAGAGCCAGAAATAAGCCAGTGCAGTAAGTCCCTCATTGCTTCTTTCTCTTTTGTGAGATTAAATTTCCAACAAGGCAATTCAATAATTTTTCCGATGTTTTGCCTTTAGTGGAGAGGGACTTTCATCTGAAGTCTATAAAGGCTTACATTGCTGCTCTATCTTGCCCGTCCGTATTAACCATCTGGTTACGAGATCTCTGATGTAATCCCAGGATAACACTTCTGCTCTCCTTTCATACTCTCCTGCAGCTGCTTCCTCCATGCTTTACCTTCAGGTATGTGGATTTCCATGCATGTGCACATCTTTTTGACATATATTGCTTCTCCTCTAGCCCTTTGATTAGACCTATTTATTTCAAACAAGATACACCTTTCCATCATCATATTCCAGTCAAGAATCACATTTCAAAATATCCTCACAAGACTTAAGAGATGATTTTTTTTACCAAAAATTCTTTTCGTGTGTTTTAAAGTTCTGTTTGACAATTTTCCATCTCTTACTTGTCAGTATACAGACAACTGAGAATGTGAATACCTCCTGCCCATTTCTCTGGTATCTTCTGAAAATTGCTGGGGAAGTCCTCCAGTATTTTTCTTGCTCTGCCATCCCTTTTATGCTTCATAGTATATAATATGGCCTTACAGTTTTCTCTGAGTACTTTTCTCCTTCCCCTCACAACTCAGTTGAAATAATAAACCACTCGATCAGGCTGACTGGTCTCCTGCCCACAGTCTTGCCAGTCTTATGAGATGCAGTCCATCTCTTACTAGAAGCAGCAGGAAGAAGAGATGAAAACATCACTAGTGCCCCCTAAACCATTCATTTTCCTTCGCAGAAATTCAAAGATGTTAGAGATACATTCCTGACTTCATAAAGAGAATGAGAATTCATTCTCATATATATCAACAGAAGTGGGAAGCATTCGGAGAACTTTATAAGTCTTGGCAGAATCTCAGATCTCTGTTATACGCTGCCTGGGAATAAAGCACGTTTCTTATTTAGCAGGGCCAAATATGCACACTGTCACTTCAGTTTTCTTCAGCCAAGAGACAAAACTGCCTCCTGTTTGGCTTCTTTTCTCTAGCACAGGTGACCCTGTGGAATGTCAGGAGCTTCTTCAGAAGGTCCTGGTTCATCTTTGAGAAGACTTTTATCTATTGCTGGAGGCCAGCTCTCTTTTGCTTACTTTATCTCATTCTTCCCCTTCAGTCTTCCAATACTGATTTGGATTACCCTCCTCTTCCTCAGAATCCTTTTCTTTCAATTTCTTTCACAAAAGTGAAAGCCGCACCGTATGGCAATATGTACAATAAAGGCTGTGTCACGATGAAGTGGAAGCCAAGATGTAGGGTTGGTAAAGAGGAAACTGACTGGATGCTAGGCAGACTCTAGTGAAAGTGAAGTCGCTCAGTCATGTCCGACTTTTGAGACCCCATGGACTGCAGTCTACCAGGCTCCTCTGTACATGGGATTTTCCAGGTAAGAGTGCTGGAGTGGGCTGCCATTTCTTTCTCTAGGGGATTGTCCCAATCCAGGGATTGAACCTGGGTCTCCCACACTGCAGACAGGCACTTTACCATCTGAGCCACCAGGGAAGCCCAGCTGACTCTAGGGCCCTAGACTATTCCTTGCTGTAGGACTGACAGTCTCTGAGACCAGTTTTTAGCTTCCAAGGATGCAAGGAGAACCTGGACACCATGTTGGCTAGCAAAGACCTCTAGCTCTTAGGGACCCCTTAGTCACTGTGTACCACTGTGTAACTCTTCGTGCTCCAGCTGAAATTCTTAGAAGTGTAATCAGTACATCCCCTTGCCCTTCCATGTTATATTAAGACCAATGGAGAAAACTGGGTTATTTTCCTCATTACTACCTCTTAGTTTGGTCCTTTCTATAAATCTTATTGAACAAAAGAATGAGTTGTATTGGATTTAAGATCTCATGGCTGCAAATTATTTCACGTATGTATTAATACTATGCTTGGCCAACATATTCTTATGCTTAAAATGCCATCTTCCTTTTTTTTTTTCCCTCCCTTTCATGAGAGACAGTAGAAGATCGTGATTAAGGGCTCAAATTCTAGAGCCAGATTTTGGAATCAAATCTTAGTTTTGACATCTTTCTAGCTGTGTGACCTTAGATAAGTTATTTAACCTCTCTGTTTATTAATTACTTAATCAGTAAACTAGGGAAAATATGGGTACCTGATAGGGCTATAGTGAGGCTTAAATGAGTTAATTCACAGGCATGCAGAACAGTGCCTGAAACCTCATAAGTACTCAATAAATATTAGCTTTTATTATTAATTCTCTGCTTAATTAACACTAATTTATTAAACTCCATGTTAAATATCACCATCTCTGTGAAGCTTTCCACAATTACCCGAGGCAGAACTAATCCCTTTCACTCCTCTCTGTTCCCAGAGCATTTTGTACACATTTGAATGAACTGTAAATAATTTTTAACATGTGTCTTTCTCCCTTGTTAGATTATGAGCTCCACAAAGATAGATATCTTTCTTTTTAAAATTCATGTTGTATTCCCAGTTTCTAGCACAATTCCTGGATTGCAGTGAGTGCATAATAAATATACGTTAGCACTACATCTCCTCCGAGATCAGGAAAATTGTGGTGTCTTGGACTGTGTACCTTGTATGTCTCTGGAAATAGATCCAGTCCTTAGCACACTGCCAGTCACATAGCAAATACCCAATAAATATTTACTGAGTGACTGATATTGAAACTGCCTACCTCTGTAGCAGCAGACCATTACTTCTTATCTGAGGTATTTGAAAGAAAAAGAACAAAAGTTGAGATCTATTGAGCATGGCTTGCTTAGAAATAATATTGTCACACTCATAACCAGGGAAGATGGGGGTAGATTAGAAACTTGAATGCATGACTGAAAAACTTGTTCAGACAAGAGGGGCTTAGTTAACTTTGTGGGGCACTGGGGCCCTCTTTATAGCAGATGGGGAATAATATACTGTGCTAGCTGAGAGGATAAACAAAGCATTGTCATGGAGTTTAAACTATTGAACAGAGGAATCTATAAAGAGGCCAGCAGAGGAGAGAACAAACAAGCTAAAATAAACAGATGGGTGGACAGAAAAAATATTAAGCATGAAAACAGATAACCCAGAGCCTCAGGAAAAAGGGAAGAATGAAAAATGGTTATGTCAAGCATGGAAGAAACTGTACAGAAAACATGGAAGTAATGATGAAGCAGCAGAGGGAAGAGCGTAGTGTGCCGGGGTAAGTGTGCTGCAGTGAGACAGTAAAAGCACGGGCAAGCGGTGTCTGGTTCACATGCAGAGATAAAATGACTCTTAAAGGGAATGTGACTGTTAATTTCAATGTCATCCAGATGCAGTGGGAATTAATGGGGAATGGGCGAGGAGTTTGTATGAAAGGGACAATAACTGTGTCCCCTTACATTTGAATAGAACTATGCTTTAGGTAATGGCACCCCACTCCAGTACTCTTGCCTGGGAAATCCCATGGATGGAAGAGCCTGGCAGGCTACAGTCCATGGGGTCGCGAAGAGTCAGACACGACTGCGTGACTTCACTTTCACTTTTCACTTTCATGCACTGGAGAAGGAAATGGCAACCCACTCCATTATTCTTGCCTGGAGAATCCCAGGGACGGGAGCCTGGTGGGCCGCCGTCTATGGGGTCGCACAGAGTCGGACACGACTGATGTGACTTAGCAGCAGCATGCTTTAGGTGAGGGGGCTTCCCAGGTGGCTCAGTGGTAAAGAATCCACCTGCCAGTGCTGGAGACACAAGAGCTGCAGGTTTGAGCCTTTGGTTGGGAAGATGCCGGGGAGAAGGAAATGGCTACCGGTTACAATATTCTTGCCTGGAGAATCCAATGGACAGAGGAACTTCGCGGACTATAGCCCATGGTGTTACAAACAGTTGGACACAACTGAACCGCTGGGCAAACATGCTTAGTACGGTACTTTCACACACATCACTTCATTTAGAACAATGGAGTTGTGGCCTTCTCTCATCTAGTATGTATTCTCCCTCCTGCCAATGTCTCCCCTATCTTGTTGCAATAGCCTTCTAACTAGTCTCCCTGCTTTTGTCCTTGCCCATCTAGGGTCTCGCTCAACACTGCAGCCAGATGATCCTTTGAAAAACTGAGTCTGATTACGTCATTCATCCTTTAAAAAAGCCTCCATAGTTTCCTTCCAAGGACTTTCCTACTTCAGAGTCTTTGCATTTTCTGTTGCTTCTGAATGGAATGTTGTACCCTCGGGTGCTTATCCGCATTTATCACTCTCTCTCTGTGAAGTGTATACTCATGCCATTTAACCAGCCAGGCAACCCCTGACCAACCCCTCCAGCAATTCCTGTTCTCCAAACCCTGCTGAATCTTCCCCACAGCGCTGTGACCATCTGATAACAGTATGTATCCACTTGCTCATTTGTTTATTGTCTGTTCTCACTAAAATGTAGGCACCTTCAGAACTGGGCTTTGGTTTTGTTCACTACTGACTTGCTGGTGACTAGATCATTGCTGGAACATAGTGAGTGGACATTAATAGTCATTGGATGAATGACAAAATGGATGTGTGGGTATATAGGACAATTACTGCCAATTGGAAATTGAAATCTCAGTGGTTACATGTGAAAGACACAATAAAACAGTATTGGATACCTTTGCTAAGATGAGTAGCACTTTCTGACCTGTGGTCCGCTTCCTCAGACTTCCTCTTCCCCACCCCCTCCACATCACCATTTCCTTCTGGTGATTCTCTTATTTCTTTGATCACTTGATTCCATTTTCTTCCCCAGAATTTCCTATTCCCTCGTAGGGTATTAGGTTAAGCAAGAAATAAGAAAATATAAGAGAAGCTACTGTCTTGTGTCTGGCAACTGGTAGGCGGTCAGTATGTTAGTTCTTTTCTCTTTATATCCTCCAGCACAGGTCCATAATTAGCCTGAGTTCACTAACTTCAGTATGTTCAAATCTACATTTTTCATCCACATCAAAAAACTCATCAAACCTAAAAACACCAAGAAAAAAAACCCTGATTCATTATCTTTTATTTTTCTTTATTTTACTTAGTGGTCCTATCAATAATCTAAGCATCTTAATCTCCTTAATTGCAACTCCTTACCATTCCTTATACCCCAATGTATAAAAGAATCACTACGTTTTAGAAGAATTAACAGGACTTCATCAATTTCACCTCTGTGTCTGTTTCCATTACCCTATCACTGAGAATATTCCCTTTTCTTCTTAACCTTCTAGTCACTACCCAGTTGACAGTCCTTAAATGCCACTTCCTTAAAGAGGCTTTCCTCATCCCCTTCAATCTAAACTAGGTCATGCTATGAAAAAGACCACATACATCTTGCATTTTTTTCTTTACAGTGTGTACTATGAACATAATTTTATGTTTCTTTCTCTGTTCTATATGTTTCATGAGGATAGAGGCTGTGTCTGCTTTATTTTTTGTACTATAGATGTCCAATTCCTGGCACATTGCTTGTCTCATGGTAAGTATACAATAAAGATTTCCTGAAAAATACATGAACTTCTTCAAAACTTCCAGCTTGGTTGACCTCCAGAGCTTTACACTCTTAAGTTCATTTTATTGGATATAAGGAAATGGAAAGTCACCCTAACCGGTTACCTCCTTCAACTTGTCCATTCCTAACATCATAACTAATAGCAGATAACATTTATCTAGGATATATTTAGGTGTAGACTAAACAGCTGTAAAAGGCAATGGCAACCCCACTCCAGTATTCTTGCCTGGAAAATTCTATGGACAGAGAAACTTGGCGGGCTACAGTTCATGGGGTCACAGAGAGTTGGCCATGACCGAGCACATCAGCACAGACTAAAATGCACTTCACACACCACCTAATTTATAACTCCATGAGGCAGACTCTTTTATTATGTCCATCTTACAGATTAGTTAGCTGAGGCAAGTTCATAGAGCTGCTAAATGGCAGTGCCATGAGTTGAACCCAAGCAGTGTGACAGAGGGGTTTCCCAGGTGGTGCAGTGGTAAAAGAACCCGCCTGCCAATGCAGGAGATGCAAGAGACACAGGTTCAGTCCCTGGGTCAGAAAGATTCCCTGAAAGAGGAAATGGCAACCCACTCCAGTATTCTTGGCAAGTCAGGTAGGAATAGAGTCCACATAATACACGAAGTCATCTTGGATAAAACAATGACATATCTTAAGATTTTCTACTTACTGCAATGCCATAAACATTTAATGAAATTGAATTTGGGTGTACCAGTGTCATTTTAGGAAGTAGCCCATGTTTGAAGAAAGTCACTGCAAGGAATTCTTAAGAAGCTGTTTCCTTTGTTGAAATACATAGCAAAATTTGTAAGATTTTAGCAAATTACATTAATGGGAAACTAGTTTTCTGAATTAAGCCTAGAACTACTCTGTCACACAGAGTTGTTGTGTGGTCAGTTGCTCAGTTGTGTCCAGTGCTTTGTGATCCCATGGACTGTAGCCCACAAGGCTCCTCTGTCCATGGGATTCTCCAGGCAAGAACACTGGAGTGGGTTGCCATTTCTTCCTCCAGGGGATCTTCCTGATTCAGGGGTTGAGCCCACATCTCCTGCATCTCCTGCACTGGCAGGTAGATTCTTCATCACTGATCCACCTGGGAAGCCCATATATATACACCTTTATACATAATATATATTGGAGAAAGAAATGGCAACCCACTCCAGTATTCTTGCCTGGAGAATCCCATGAACAGAAGAGCCCTGAGGGCTACAGTCCATGGGGTCACAGAGAGTCGGACACAACTGAGTCACCGACACATACATAATATATACCTATCCCAGGTATTGTGGAGATTAATTAAATTATTGTTCTCTTTTTGTTTTGCTTCTGTATTTCCTGAAGGAATTTGTTGTTGTTTAGTTGCTAAATTGTGATCCGCTCTTTGCAACCCCATGAAGTGCAGCACACTAGGCTTCCCTAGTGTTCTTCACTATCTCCCAGAGTTTGCTCAAATTCATGCCCATTGAGTCAGTGATGCCATCCAACCATCTTATCCTCTGTCACCCCCTTCTCCTCCTGCCCTCAATCTTTCCCAGCATCAAGGTCTTTCCCAATGAGTGGGCTCTTTGCATCAGGTGGCCAAAGTATCAGAGCTTCAGCTTCAGTCCCTCCAATGAATATTCAGGGTTGATTTCTTTCAGGATTGACTAGTTTCATCTCCTCACTGTCCAAGAGACTCTCAAGAGTCTTCTCTAGCACCACAATTTGAAAGCATCAGTTCTTCAGTGCTCAGCCTTCTTTATGGTCCAACTCTCACATCTGTACATAACTACTGGAAAAACCATAGCTTTGAGTATAAAGACTTTTGTTGGCAAAGTGATGTCTCTGCTTTATAATATGCTATCTAGGTTTGTCATAGATTTTCTTCCAAGGAGCAAGTGTCTTTAATTTCATGGCTGTAGTCACCATCCACAGTGATTTTAGAGCCAAAGAAAATAAAGTCTGTCATTGTTTCTACTTTTCCCCATTTATTTGCCATGAAGTGATAGGATTGGATGCTATGAAGGAATAGAAGACTGGAAAAAGTTGCAATGCTTTTACATTGCAATTCTTTTATTTCAAATATAAATAATATTTTTCTTTTGATTCTTTTATACATACAGAAAAGATGGAGATCTTATGTTTACTTCAAACTAATTAAGTAGAGAAACAGACCCACAATTCCCACTTAACCCCAAATCATATAGTAGTTACAGTCAAACATGGGGGGCAGTTGTGAAGAGCTGAAGGATCCAGCTTCTTCTTTACCATCTGTGTCCACATCATCCTTTCAGTAGCACACAAATAATTTAGAGGAAACATCTCAAGAGACTCTTTGGGGCTATTTTATTATTGAAAGTCCCAAGTATTCACTTTATTTGGAATTATGGCATTGAAGTGCTGGTAGATTTTGTGTTCAGCCACTTCCACATTTCGTTTCAGAACTCTGACTCATTTAACCCTCCCAACATCAAGTCAAAATTCCACTGTTTTTTTTCATAGGGTACATTTTTTCTCTCTCATTGTTATAAGATATTTTTAAGGTTCCAATTTGACTACTAAAGAGAGGTAACAGAGGAATTCCAGAAAACTCCTAACAGCAAGCTTTTCAACTGATGCTTCAACCAGAAAATGGGGATATAGGAGTAGACAGTCACTGAACAGAGAAGAACAGGTTTCAGTGAATGCAAAGCACATTCAGTGACCATGATTTCAGAGAGAATATGGGCCTGTAATACCACACCGTTTCCTTTTGTTTTCATTATGATTGCTTTAAAATAAGTCTATCTTGAGGGAGGTGGGCAGGAGTGAAGTAGATGTGGCTATAAAGGGGCAAGCTGAGGGATCTTTATGCTGATAGAAATCTTGTATCTGACTGTGGTGCACACAGGACACAAGACCCTACACATGGGGTGAAACTGTATGAACAAAAAACACATGTATGCACACATGCAAATGAGAAGAGTACAACTGAAGAAATCTGAATAAGATCAGTAGGTTGTATCTCTGTCATTTTCCTGGTTGTGTTTCTGTACATGTTACTTTTACAACATGTTACATTGCCTAGAGCTAGACATCCTGGAATGTGGAGTCAAGTGGGCCTTAAAAGCATCACTACAAACAAAGCTAGTGGAGGTGATGGAATTCCAGTTGAGCTGTTTCAAATCCTGAAAGATGATGCTGTGAAAGTGCTGCACTCAATATGCCGGCAACTTTGGAAAACTCAGCAGTGGCCACAGGACTGGAATAGGTCAGCTTTCATTCCAATCCCGAAGAAAGGCAATGCCAAAGAATGCTCAAACTACCACACAATTGCACTCATCTCACATGCTAGTAGAGTAATGCTCTAAAGTCTCCAAGCCAGGCTTTAGCAATACGTGAACCGTGAACTTCCAGATGTTCAAGGTGGATTTAGAAAAGGCAGAGGAACCAGAGATCAAATTGCCAACATCTGCTGGATCATCAAAAAAGCAAGAGAGTTCCAGAAAAACATCTACTTCTGCTTTATTGACTATGCAAAAGCCTTTGACTGTATGGATCACAATAAACTGTGGAAAATTCTGAAAGAGATGGGAAT
The DNA here is from genome assembly GCF_032405125.1 of Capricornis sumatraensis. Classification (NCBI taxonomy): domain Eukaryota; kingdom Metazoa; phylum Chordata; class Mammalia; order Artiodactyla; family Bovidae; genus Capricornis; species Capricornis sumatraensis. The sequence goes on along the minus strand of NC_091070.1, from coordinate 147,400,522 downwards.
ACCAGACCATCTGACCTGCTTCTTGAGAAACCTATATGCAGGTCAGGAAGCAACAGTTAGAACTCTACAGGGAACAACAGACTGGTTCCAAATAGGAAAAGGAGTACATCAAGGCTGAATATTGTCACCCTGCTTATTTAACTTATATGCAGAGTACATCATGAGAAATGCTGGGCTGGAAGAAGCACAAGCTGGAATCAAGATTGCCGGAAGAAATATCAATAACCTCAGATATGCAGATGACACCATCCTTATGGCAGAAAGTGAAGAGAAACTAAAAAGCCTCTTGATGAAAGTGAAAGACGAGAGTGAAAAATTTGGCTTCACATTCAGAAAACTAAGATCATGGCATCTAGTCCCATCACTTCATGGGAAATAGATGGGGAAACAGTGGAAACAGTGTCAGACTTTATTTTGCGGGGCTCCAAAATCACTGCAGATGGTGACTGCAGCCATGAAATTAAAAGACACTTACTCCTTGGAAGAAAAGTTATGCCCAACCTAGAGAGCATATTCAAAAGCAGAGACATTACTTTGCCAACAAAGGTCCATCTAGTCAAGGCTATGGTTTTTCCAGTGGTCATGTATGGTTGTGAGAGTTGGACTGTAAAGAAAGCTGAGCGCCGAAGAATTGATGTTTTTGAACTGTGGTGTTGGAGAAGACTCTTGAGGGTCCCATGGACTGCAAGGAGATCCAACCAGTCCATTTCGAAGGAGATCAGCCCTGGGATTTCTTTGGAAGGAATGATGCTAAAGCTAAAGCTCCAGTACTTTGGCCACCTCATGCGAAGAGTTGACTCATTGGAAAAGACTCTGATGCTGGGAGGGATTGGGGGCAGGAGGAGAAGGGGACGACAGAGGATGAGATTGCTGGATGGCATCACGGACTCGATGGATGTGAGTCTGAATGAACTCCGGGAGTTGGTGATGGACAGGGAGACCTGGCGTGCTGTGATTCATGGGGTCGCAAAGAGTCGGACACGACTGAGCGACTGAACTGAACTGAACATTGCAGACACTATGTAAAGGGTACACAAGACCTCTCTGTATTATTTCTTACCCTTGTATGTGAATCTACATCTGTTTCAAATGAAAAAGTTGAAGAAAAACAAAGAGATATAATGCACACGTAATTCCATCTTAATAATAATTTTTGATATTATCCAGAAAATTATTATAAAACCCAAATCTGAACAGACTTTCCCAGGCTAAACCAGAGAAAGGTTTTCTACAATATAAAGTATCATGTTGGTATTGATGGTGCATATTGATCATGCGGGGCTTCCCCAGTGGCTCAGCGGTAAAGAATCTGCTTGCAATGCAGAAAACACAGATTCAGTCGCCGGGACCGGAAGATCTCCTGGAAGAGGAAATGGCAACCCTCTCCAGTATACTTGTCTGGGAAATTTCATGGACAGAGGAGCCTGGTGGGCCACAGTCCATATAATGCAAAAGAGTCAAACACAGCTTAGCAACTGAGCATGCATGCATACAAAAGAGGCTATCTTGTCATCAGAGACCAAAATTTTTTAAACTTTCAATATATTTTAAAAACAAAACCAGTGATGTTTTTAAGCAGGAAATAAACACAAACTAAACAGTAAAATAGACATATATATATAAACACACATAGCTTAATCTTTACCTTAACAGAAGGAATAGGTTTTTTGGGGATAAAATGGTTTCTTGCAAGTGGTGGAAAGGTCGCATTTTCTTCTTTCAGTCTAAACTTTTCCTCTGCTATGATTTTCTTGCGCTTCTCAAGATAAGGTCCAAAGCTTGGCAGTTTCTAACAGGAAAACACACAAATAACAAAGCATGTTAGTTCACAGGATAGAAAAATGTGAGAATATAAACACATAAATATATGAACAAACAAAATGTGTGTTTGAAGATTGGTTCAGGTAAACTGCAACAAGGTCTTCATTCTTGGACCATTAGTCTTCTAGGTATTAGATTTCATTAATTATTAAAAAGAACACAATATCACAATACCTTTACCAAATATGTATGTGTTAGATATACAAATGTTAATTTAAAATACATCCCTAAAAACAGAATAAAATTCACAATGGCAAAAGCAGACCATTCACTTAAAACAATAGCTATTAGTCAGACCATTTGTTTAGTTCATATAGACAGAAGGTGAAACCTATTGATGATTTTTTTCCTCTTTATCAGGTTTTTAGCACAGTATAGACACAGCCCAGTCTCTGACAAATGCTTTTGTCAATAGCAAAGATACTTTGCCAAAGTTCTAATCTGTATCTCTATGTTATTGTGTTCAAATTCTTATTACATCTCTTTAAAGATGGTAACTAAGATTGTTGATTGCAGTCTACTGGAATAGCTGAAAAACAGAATGGTAAAAATATTGATTTCTCTGTACAGAAAAGGAAAATAAACTTTATTTGCATGAAGGTGGCAAAAATAGAAACAAAAAGCAGAAGAAATATCACATTGCTTAAACTCCATCAGCATTCAAAATCACATTATGTAGTTTTAAATCTCAAGGTTATTTAATTGTACTTTACAAAGTTCATTTAGAAAGATACCTGGGTGTCATGGAAAAATGCCAAGTGGTTTCAAGTTAACATGAATATGCCCTCCTATTATTCATTATCCTACAATTATTTCCTCTTCACTTTGTCCTTCTCTTCTAGAACCTTTGATCTTCACTTTTACTGACATATACTGCTGAGGATAGGCGCCATTGAATTCCAAATGTTTTGTGTTTGCTTGTAACCTGGAACTGCTAGGTCTCTTTTCTAAGACTGCAAAAATAACCCCCTCCCACCTCTTCTGCAGAATAAAGCATGTTTATCTAGCCAAGGAAGGCTTGGGAAACTACAGCACTGCAAGGTCATACTGATCTCTGCCCTAGCAAGTACTCTGGTACAAAATTATAGTTGTTTCAAAACACTGGCCTCTACATGCCAGGTTGCATAATGCCCTGGGAAAGTGAGTTCTCTGGCCCTTTAGAGATGTCAATAGCGTAGGTAAACCAAACTTAAACTATGCTACAATTCAGCCAAACTGCAACTGGAAATTTATATTGGCAGAAAATACTCATGTGTAACTATCTGAGATTGTTACTTCCATTATCAATTTACTGTAATTATGTCAAGTCGAGCAAATAGAAACAATGTTATGAATGCCAATTTAATTTACATACAATTAAACCTGAACTATATACTTCATCTCCGCACCTTAATGCTTTCCTAAATTACTATATTTAATGATTACAGTAATATGTGAAATGATATGATGGAGGGAGAGAATATATGAATATATTGTATCTATTTTATCATAAAATAAGTGATGCTGTCCTATTAAAATGCATACAGTATAAAAAAATCCTTAATATTATCACATATTTAAGGCACTTTAATATAGAAAAGATAAGCTTGCTTAGAGTATCCTCTACTGAAATGACTCTTCCCCTGGCACATGAGGCGTTAGGGATTACACTTGGTGCCAATGCCCCTTAGGATCCTGATAACACCTCAGAAGGCAGTAAATGCATGTCCACTTGATACAAATCTTGTCAGAATATCACTCTCACCACACTTTTACATTAAGGACCCTCGCACCCTAATCTTACATCCTTGAAGATTATCAAGATTTGTTAATGTGAAACACATGACCTCTGAGGCTAGCAGATCCCTCGTGAGGAAGGCAAGTTTTACGAAAATCTGACCCATTATCCTCTTCCTTGACAGGTCTTACCTTATTCAACACTGTCTCATTCCACCAAAAAAGTTCTATAAAGTTATTCAAAAGAAATCATTCTCGGAACTTGTTAATCTACTTTTAAACACAGACCAGAGGAGATATTTCTTTTCCACTTAAATTATTGCTTATCCAAAGAGAAATAAAGTAGTCACATTTAAACTGTGATGATTTAAATTGTTCCGTTAACGATAATAGTAATAATAATAATAATAATAGAAAAATCGTTTGATGCAGAATAGAATACAGCTTGTACCAACCCCTTGTTATTTGGTGCATTTTTTTTTTGCAGTGGCTGACAATATTTGCCATATTTCACTAATGCAGCCTTTTCATGACTAATGGTGCTATAATTATAATGTTAATCTTTTATAATTTATCCAAAGGAGAGGCTCTCAATTTAACATAAAGATTCTTACAGGATTTTCTCTGTGTGTTGAAGAAAACAGTGGAAAAGCAAGAAAACTCTTGTCAAAGTTTTCTTTAAATTGACAGCATATCCACACAGATCACTGACTGCCCCTTCAATGTTCTGCCATTTATCTCCAAATCAATGAGGGTCTATTCGCATGTAGTTTCTCACTGCCATATGGAGACTGAAGTGTTGTAGGAGCAGCTTCCAAAACTTCAAGGTTGCCATACACAGTCATTTTGCTTTCTGCATTAGTATAAGAAATTTCAGTGCTTTTAAAACATTATTACTATGTTGCTCATATTTAAATGCCTCTAAGATAGCCTAGAACTGAACATTTGAAAAGTTAAGTTTTCTGAAAATAAAAAAGATCAATTGCCCCTTGCATCTGAGGTCCATATATTAAACTTAGGCATTGTCTGTGTTTAGATCTTGCCAAAGGGACAAACCAGAGCAAAAAAAAAAAAAAGAGTGAAGGTGAAGGCATAGTGGGCCACTGTATATGTGTGCAATCAGTGATGATTAATAAAGCATTTAGCTCAAATCTCTGCCTGAACATACAGTTAATTGATTTCCTATTGCAGGAGGAGAAGCAGCAGGCCCTGACAGAGCCAGCAGCAGGAGCTTTTCCTCTTCATTCATTATTTTCTTGCAGAAAAAGTTGTAGCCTGCGGTAACTCCAAGTGAGAGGTTTGAGCGTCATGCTATATTTCTTAAACAAAAGAAAAAGTTCTTTAGGACTCTCAAAAGCTGCTTCGTAATTGATGAGCTGAACAAAGCTCAGAAATGGTGTGATTTTTGTTTCAATAGTTTCTCCAGGGATTCATCACTGATGAAATTGTCCTCACCAGAAAAGCTAAATCCTACTCATTTAAAGATAACAGTATCTCACACTAAAACTGTCTCTATCCAGATATTAAAAGCATTACACTGCCGATAGAAAAGTGACAACATAATGAATCAACAAGGATACCTTAAGCCAGCAGAGCTTTAAGGTAAAGAAGTCTATTTGGATTATAATTTATTCATGGATCAATCTAAAGGTAATTGAGCATATTATGAAGTAGAAGAGGATTCTTATTTCTAATAGAAGCAAGCACTAGTATCTCCCAGTTTAAATTGCATATTTTTTATGAGAATGGCAGGAAGTTGGCTAATAGCATCGGTCTACAGTGCTGTATGGAGAAGGCAATGGCACCCCACTCCAGTACTCTTGCCTGGAAAATCTCATGGACGGAGGAGCCTGGGGGGGCGTTGGACACGACTGAGGGACTTCACTTTCACTTTTCACTTTCCTGCATTGGAGAAGGAAATGGCAACCCACGCCAGTGCTCTTGCCTGGAAAATCCCAGGGACGGGGGAGCCTAATGGGCAGCCATCTATGGGGTCGCACAGAGTCGGACACAACTGAAGCAACTTAGCAGCAGCAGTAACAGCAGCACAGTGCTGTAAGAGATCAACTCTATTTTTTAATCGTACCCTCTTACCTGATTTGAAACAATGAAGGCAAGAAAGGTAATTCCTTTGATAACCAAATGGTAATAAGTTAAAAGACAAAATGTTTCAAGTTTATACTGAGTGTGATATAAATATATATATTTCATATACTGTTAAAACACACACATATATATTACACACACTGAGTGTAATATATATATGTGTGTTTTACAAATGGCATATATATTTTGCACTCAGTATAAACCTGAAATCCATATATATATATGTGTGTGTGCATATATATATAAATATAGTGTGTGTGTGTATACACACTGACAGATTGAAGAATAAATTAAGTGTAAATGATATAGTATGCTTCATGACTAAGAATTATTTTTTTTACAAAAACATGTTCACATACGACTTAGTTACACTATCTTTTGTCATTTATTCAACATATACAATATCAAAGGCCTATTTTGCACAAGGAACTGTCCCTTGCTACATTAAAGGTTGAATAATTTCTATATGTAATGTGTGTAATTATCACTGCTAGTAATTTTATAAGTATCTCTTGTCATTCATTAGGGCTAGTGTCACACTGAATTATATATCAAGCATATCTAGTTTTGTTGTTATCTAAAGGAGAGTGAAATAGTTGGCTTAAAGCTCAACATTCAGAAAATGAAGATCATGGCATCCAGCCCCATCTCTTCATGGGAAATAGATGGGGAAACAGTGGAAACAGTATCAGACTTCATTTTTGGGGGCTCCAAAATCACTGCAGATGGTGACTGTAGCCATGAAATTAAAAGACACTTACTCCTTGGGAGAAAAGTTATGACCAACCTAGATAGTATATTCAAAGGCAGAGACATTACTTTGCCAACTAAGGTCCGTCTAGTCAAGGCTATGGTTTTTCCAGTAGTCGTGTATGGATGTGAGAGTTGGACTGTGAAGAAGGCTGAGTGCCGAAGAATTGATGCTTTTGAGCTGTGATGTTGGAGAAGACTCTTGAGAGTCCCTTGGACTGCAAGGAGATCCAACCAGTCCATTCTGAAGGAGATCAGCCCTGGGATTTCCTTGGAGGGAATGATGCTAAAGCTGAAACACCAGTACTGTGGCCACCTGATGCGAAGAGTTGACTCATTGGAAAAGACTCTGATGCTGGGAGGGATTGGGGGCAGGAGGAGAAGGGGATGACAGAGGATGAAATGGCTGGATGGCATCACTGACTTTATGAATGTGAGTCTGAGTGAACTCTGGGAGTTGGTGATGGACAGGGAGGCCTGGTGTGATGCGATTCATGGGGTCACAGAGCTGGACATGACTGAGCGACTAAACTGAACTGAACTGAACTGAAAGGCATTGTATATGAAGATCCTTGGAAAACTATTTAATCTCAATCAAATGATCAACAAAACAACAATAAACCTTCCAAGACTTAGTCTTTAACAAAATTCAGAAAGGCAATGGAGTACTTTTGGATACTTAAAATAAAAATGTAGGAGCACAATGATTGGGAGCCTGGGTTCTTTTAGTGTGTTCCTAGCACACCCTAATTAAATCACTATGTGCTTGATGTGATGCAAGAAAGTATGGGAAACAGAAATGAGAGGTCTGTTCTGTTCTGTCTGAATTCACTAATTTTTCTTCTTCCCTTCTTTCAATTATGATAGCAATTAATTGCTTACATTTGATCCTGCATTTTATTCCATAATCTGCTTTAATGTGGCTTACATTTAGAAACTTGGGTTTTCCCCATGAATAACTGGCTTGTAATACCTTATCACTGATACAATAGTAAGCAATTTTTCAAGATATTATCAAATTTGGACATTGGAAAACAATAAGGAGAAAGAGAGGACCATCTGTACATTATGTTATCATAATACTATATGGTGCCCAGTATTACAAATTGGGACACTGGGGCTGGACATGCAAAATATATGATATCAGTGAAATGTAACCATTAGTTTAACCTGATAAATTTAAGTGGACAACTTATGATCAAAAATTTGATGTCTATGGCAGTCAAAAGCAATGATAACTCATGCTTCATAGTGAAAGCAGAAAGGCAACATTTGAATAGTGGTTAGGATACTGATTTAGAAGTCAAATTTGCATTAAAATCACAGTTTTACACCCATTAGCTATTGACTATGTGCCAATTACTTAACCATTCTGCTACTAATTTTCCTTATCAATGAAATGAGAATGATAATATCTAACTCACGATGTTGGTATAAGCATTAAATGGAATAACATTTGTAAAGTTCATCCCTGCCAATTTATTCCCACAAGCTTTAACTGCTTACATTGCACTGTGTACCATGCTCTGTATGACCGTGTTTGCTCATGCTAGGAATGAGCCCTCCCTGTGATTTTAACCTGGGACGTGTCCATTTGGTGTTTTGTCTCAGTTCAGTATTCACAGGATCTTAATAATGTCCTCTACTGACTTCCCACTCTCCCCAGTATTAAGAGCCCCTTGAAGTGTTGCAAAGCACTCTGGATACTTCTATCCTTGCATTTATGCCACTGTCGTATCATTAGTAGCCTCTGACTCCATCTTCCCCATTTGCGGTCCTGGTTAGTTTTTGATCTAGCTACTCAATGTATTTTCTTCCCCCTTGTTTTTGGCTTGGTGCTTAGTTGTGTTTTTTTTTTTTTTCCTCAATAAGTTTTTCAAACTTGAAAAATTGCTGAATGAATGCATGCATGAATATCTTGAATGTGAGTTAAAAATCCTGCTGGTTGTTTGAAATGCCAGACAATCCCAAACAACTACTTTCAGAAAGGAATTAACTTACAGAAATAGGTTCTTTTAAAATTAAAAATTATATATACTTACACAACATCTGTGATTCACAAATTAAATAAAAAACAGTGCAAGACACTTACTTTATATATAAAAAACAATCTGTCATCTTAAAGAACCTGTAGTTAATAACAACAGCAGTACGCCAAGACAAAGGCTGTGGCAGAGGGGACTTCAGATGGCAGATGAGCAATGCCAATGTGCACCTAACCCAGGCTGAGAGGGTGAAACTTTTCTAGAGGAAATGACATTAGAGCTAAGTTCTGAAGGATAAAGTGAAAGTTGATTGACGAGTAGTGAAGACAGAGATATGAGGGTTAGGAAAGGGAAAGAAAATCTTCCAAGTAAACGAAATACCAGGGGGAGAAGAGTAACATTTTGGAAGAAGCGCTGGGGGGCCAGGAGGCTGCTGACCCTCTGCTCTGTGTTTAATAAGATATAAGAGAGTGTGGAGCTTCTTCAGTGAAGGGCAAGCAGAGCATGTTTTGTTGTGAAGTGATGACACTGGGATGTATGTTAAGAAGAATGTCAATCAAGAGAAGAAAATCTAGCATGAATGGAATGCCAGAAAAGGGTGAAGGAGGAAAGACTTGCTTTCGGCTAAAGATTGTGCAGGTGCTGGAGCTGCAAAGACAATGTGATTCTTTCCAAAAGCAGCTTATGGCCTGTGAGGAAGACTGACTCATATTTGATAAAACTGAGGTAAGATCATTACTGTTTTATACTGACATATTATTTAAATGATGTATAGCAGATTTCTCTAAAGAAACAAACATTGCTTACAGTGATAACTTTTAAAGCAGTATCTTTAGCTTGGAGTTCAGGAGATTAAGTCCTGATGTAGTGATTGAAAAGAAATAAAACCAAAGAGATGTCCAAACCACTATGCATGAGAAATGCAGAAGAATCTGAAGCAGAGGGGGAAGAAAGGAGAGAAGAGCGGGAAGAGGAGAGATCATTAAGAGAAGGAAAAGAGAGACAGAGAGAGAGGGAGCAGAACCTGACTGCGTGATGGCTGGAGGACTTTCATAAAGAGGAAGAGCTAATATTCAACTTTAAGCTGTTTCTATTGCTGCAGCCCAAATCCTCCTCTATGAACCCCTAAAACTTTAATAACATCTCCTGCCCAGCTGCGATTCATGGGATCGCAAAGAGTTGGACACGACTGAGTGACTGAACTGACTGACTGACTGACCCACTTACCTGATCTGGAGAAAAATCTGGCAGAAAGTCAGGAAAATAGGATTCAGTTTCATGGCTGGATTACAGAATTCCTGAGGATGGCCTCAAGAATAGAGACTAATGAGAGGTGAGATTTGAGGGAGACTCAGAAATCAGTGGGAGTAAGAACTTATTGCCAAAAGTGATGTAGAGAACACAACCTCTAGGAATTTTGTAGCAAAATCCAGAGGATGGGATTGGGTGATCTGAGCTGACATCTGGGTCATGTAGATAATTGTAAGGAGGAAAGAGATAAGCAGAGGGAGAGGTGCACCGTTTGACATAATCCTGGTCTAATGAGCACTTTATTTCAACTAAGAGCTTCCCAGGCAAGTGCAGTGGTAAAGAATCTGCCTGCTAATACAGGAGACGCAGGAGACATGGGTTCTATCAGTGAGTCAGGAAGATCCCCTGGAGCTAGGAAATGGCAACCTGCTCCAGTATTCTTGCCTGGAGAATCCCGTAGACAGAGGAGGGCTAAGTCCACGGGGTCACAAAAGAGTCGGGCATAACTGAGAAACTGAGCATGCACGTAGCAGGCACGCAAGAGATTAAAGACTTTCTAGTAAAGGAGGAATTCAAGCTGTGAAGAAAGATTATAAAAAGGAGAAATAGCATGTGGTGCTAGAAAAGGGGAAAAAAGAGAAAGGCATGGTTGAGTAAAGGGATGAAAAGGTAAGAAAGTACAGGATGAACTCATTCTTAGACAACCTGCTGCTGCTAAGTCGCTTCAGTCATGTCCGACTCTGTGCGACCCCACCAGGCTCCCCTGTCCCTGGGATTCTCCAGGCAAGAACACTGGCGTGGGTTGCCATTTCCTTCTCCAATGCATGAGAGTGAAAAGTGAAAGGGAAGTCGCTCAGTTGTGTCTGACTCTTAGCGACCTCATGGACTGCAGCCTACCAGGCTCCTCGGTCCATGGGATTTTCCAGGCTAGAGTACTGGAGTGGGGTGCCATTGCCTTCTCCATTAGACAACCTAAACATAGTAAATACCTGAAGAATAGTAGCAAGTGAAGCCAGGAAATCTATGGAGGGCTCTGAATTTAGGGCAAAGTGGTTTGAATTTTTATTCTTCAGGGTGTAGGGAAACACGTACCCTAATATGCTTTTATGTAATCAGGTCTCTGTGGTGGCAGACAGAAGAATGAATTGTTGGGAGAATGCTTGTGGCATAAAGAGGAGAATGATCCAGAATGTTGGAGATGGTGAGTTCAATAAGTATATTGGATTCCAGAGCACTGGAAAAAATTTAAATAGAAAGAAAAAGAAAAAAAAAACATGAAAGAAAGAGTGGAATGGAGTGAGGAAGTAAAGGAAGGAGGCAAGGACAAAAAAGGAAATGAAGAGCAAAATCAATCAAAAAAATGAATTTTTATACACAGGGAAATATCTTTTAAATATTGTATACTCTGAAAAATAGAGGTCCAATAGTGACTACACATACCAACCCCAAGAATTCACCTGGGTCTTCACACCCTCACAACTCACCAACGTGTGCGCCCCTGCTCTGACAATGACTGCTGCCTGAAACCATATCGCTTTCATCCTTTCTGACCCAGAACTCCTCTCTGACTAACTTCTGCTTTTACCTTTTCACTGCTTATCTCCCTGCAAATGACCTCTCCTCTCTCACCGTCCCCCGCTCAATCAGACTGTCAAGCGTTTTCAAACTCATGTGGGAACTGTGTTAACGGGTGACCGCACAGAAGAGTTACATCCTCATGAAAATGAACATAAAACAATGTGGGCAGGGAATCTGGGAGGGACAAAATAGGATTCCATTTCCTTTCCTTGCACACTGGAGAACTGTTTGTGCTTTGTACTGGTGATGAAGCAGAGGGAGAAGGCTTGGGAAAATCGGCTTCCTCAACAATAGCTCTAGTGAGAGGTGACTGTAAGTTCTATACAGGAAGCCATTGTACCATCATTGTTTTATCGTCCTCAAAATAAACATATTTATCTAGCATCCCTCACAACAAGCCCTTTGCAAAGTGCAGGAGGACATCAACTCTTCTTCACTGAAAACCCATGAGGTGGGTATTGTTCTTGTCCCCACTTACAGTTGAGAAAACTGAGGTTTGGAAAGGCTGAATAACCTGCTCCAGTTCTTACTTAGTAATCAACAACAGATCCAGCATTCAATTTCCAGCCTGCCAGATGCTAGACTCTGTGCTGTGCTGTCACTCATGCCTCTTTGTAGTCCTTACAAAGCTTATTAAATGAGTATTTACTCCATCTTTTGATTGATGTAAAGACGAATACCGCACACATATTCCGTTCCTTGAAATCTATGCTTCTTATTTTTCTTATTCCACAAACTGTGAAGAGAAAAATGCCTCAAAAGAATGCCGAACACATGCAAGGCAAAATATCTGTATTAGTTGAGTCCTTTTTATTACTGGCGTCAAGTTTAATGAGCCCACGTTAATACAGGTGAAAGGCCAGCATGTTACATGCAGTGGTTAATGAAATACCATACAGCTGCTGAGAGAATGATTAGCAGCCAAATATGAATTTAATATCCTTCACTCTCAAGACACAGCACCCCATGGGAGGCATCTTTTGGGGGAGACAGTGTGATATATTGCAAACAGTACTTTCTTGAGAGTTAGGAGATATGGCTCCAACTGTAACCTTGCTACCGGCTCTTTTTGTGACCTCTGACAGTGCAGCGACTTTCTCGGTTTTCTCATCTATAAAATGAGGAGGTTGGACCAGATGATACATAATATTCCTTCCAGTGTCACATTTTGTTTTGTTTTCAATTCAGTTAGAAATCCTCAGGGTTTATGCCCAGGTAGCAACACACAGTCTGTGGAGGAAATGTTGGATTGAGTCATAACTTACATAACTCTTTCCCTCTTCATGATAGAACATTCTGAATCTATTTAAGTAGAAAAATATGGATAGTGTGGCTAATATTTACCAAACTCTTGAGGCTGGATGAGTTCTTACACTGCTTTAGGCTTCATCGGTACAACCACATATAGCGTTGCTATTTTATCTCATTAAGTAATAAAGTCTGTATGGATAATTAAGAGAAAGAAAACATTTTTTACAAAGAAAGCTAAAAACTAATCTGTATAAATTGGGAAATTCCTACAGATCACAACTAACACTACACTGTAATTATCTTTAAAAAGTTTGATGTTTGCTGACAAAGTCACCTGAGACACACTGTCTACAAAATCAACCATGCACATTTAGAAGTAGATATAAATATTGGAGAAGGAAATGGAAACCCACTCCATAATTTTTTCCTGGAGAATCCCAGGGACAGAGGAGTCTACTGGGGTCGCACAGAGTCAGACACACCTGAAGCGACTTAGCAGCAGTAGCAGCATAAATGATACTGGGCATGAACTTGCCAAGTAAGGAAGAATAAAATGTAGATACACTTGTGACTGCATTTGTGTATACTGGAAGTTTTAGGCTGCTAAAAGAAGATAATAGTGTGTGTGTATGTGTGCTCAGTTGTGTCTGACTCTGTGCAACCCCATGGACTGTAAGCCTGCCAGGCTCCTCTGCCCACGGAATCTTCCAGGCAAGAACATTGCAGTAGGTTGCCGTTTCCTACTCCAAGGGATCTTCCTGAACTAGGGATTGAATACCTGTGCCTCTTGCTTCTCCTGCATTGGCAGGTGGATTCTTTACTGCTGCACCACATGGGAAGCCCCAAAGAAAACAGAACCTCCTATAACACTAAAACAGTGCAATATACAGAATGGTCACTTGTCCTGGATGCAGAGACAAAGACACTTAGTCTCTAAGACAAGTCACTTGCCCTCTGTGAGCCTCAGTTATTATCTATGTAAAAAAGAAATAATAATGATCACTCTTACCTCCTCATTCTTCACAATTGTTTGAAATAGGAAGGCACTAATAGATTATTAAAATAGAGCTTTTACTGTTTTATAAACTATAAAGCAGCCTAGAACTCAAGTGTTATTTTAATATATTGAGTATAAATATGATTTACGCTCAATATAGCAAACAATATAAAGATGAAGTGGGTATGCTGAATTATAAAAATGTCACAAAAAACTACACATGAAGAAAGACTTCCTGAGCTATAGTTCTTCCAGTGCTTTAGGAGGACTTGGATACAATAATATGTTTTGAAATCCACCTTCAAAATGCCACTGCTTTCATGGCAAAATATTGCATAGAATGTCAAGGGCAAAAACCAATGAGGGAAAATGGAATAAAAATTATTTCATACAATGTGATAGAAGTAAAGGAAAACAGAAAAGTGGAGTGATGAAGAAAATGGGACTGCTATACATATGCAAAAAGGCACTCAGGTTTCAGGCTATATTTGGAGCCACATTAGAAGATTAATCAATCTTTTTTAGATTTACATACTACAACACCTAATATTTTCCTGCATGGAAACACCTGGATGACAGCTTTAAAAACCTTCTTACTTCAAAGTGTGGCACAAGATATAAAGTATTACATGTTGATTCAATCAAAAACCCTATTGTGGTTACATTTCAGGATATATTGAAAAAAATGATCATCATTTTGAAAGTCAATTTTTAGGGTTTCTATGCTAAGTAGGAGATTTATATTGGAGAGAAAATGAAAGTGCATGCAAGTTTTTAGTTGAAAGGAAAAGAATTTTGTAACATAATTAATTACCATGTGGGTAGGAAGTATTTAACAGGGGGAAAGAATCTTTTACATGAGTGGCAAAGGGCTCTATAAACAACAGATTCTTCATGCAGGTTAGAATACACTAGCTAATGTCTGTCTGTAACATCAGACTTGCATCCAGACCTGGGTCACTGCTGAAGGCAGTCATTGTCCCATAGATTTGGATTTTCCCCTGTCTCTTCCACACACATCACTTTCTAAACTATAATACCATTATTTGTGCATTTTCTTTTTTTTCTGTATAGATCATAAACATTTTGAGAATGTGCTGATTCTTCATCATTCCTCTTAATTCTTTGCATCTAGTTGGCATTAATTAAATATCTGATGAATGAAGGAAGGATTAAAATTGACAGAAAACTATACTGACAAGTAATTTCAGCTAACCTTAAGTGGTCACAGCTTAATGATGACAACACGTGATCTAGTCTGAACACTTTTGTACAAAATATTCAAAAAGATTCCCTCTATGCACAATATTTGGCAAGAGTGGGATTGACCTAACACTTAATGACCAGATCCATGCATGATATTTGGCCTGGTCCATAGTATTGCATAAACCAATCCCTGGTAATAACATTTACTTTGAATTGTGAAAACATCCTATAGCTGAATAAGTAATAAGTTATTGTGGGCTTAGAGCTCAATACAAATAATTTCTGTGTATTTTCCAGGTTCTTTGCTTTAAGTTTTTAATAAGAAAATAATAATGACCCACTATTTCATTCTCTTTGTTGGGCAGTTAGAATAGGGAAAAGGAGTCCAAAATGGCGGTGGTTAAAAGACAAGGAAGAGAAAAGCCCACGAAAATAGAATGGAGGAAGGTCAAAGGAAGATCCGAGGACCTAAGTGAGGACTTCAGGTAGAACAGCACTCCTGACTAAGCCCAATTTACATAGGGCAGGCTGAGGGGAAGGAAAAAACATATAAAAAGAGGAGCCAAAGGGCTCTCTCTCTCCTGCGTGCTGGGCTGCTTTTCTCTTCGCGCCTTTGGATCAACGGGCCCTCACACCTCGAAGATGGATTTTCCTGCTATCTTCTAACTAAAATAGAGCTGTAACACTGAGCTATAACACTGATTTGTCTAAGAGCTATAACACGGTCCATTCGAGACCTGAGAGCTATAACATGGCCTGTCCAAGACCTGAGAGCTGTGACACGACGAGGGGGCTTTAATGTCCATCACTCCAAATCTTTGTTGTGATGAGATAAAAACCGAGGAGCATACACTGGCCTGACGTCTTCTTCATAAAAATATCAAACAACAAAATATTCTACAAATCATAGTTATAAAAGTCATTATTTCATTGAAAACTTACTTAAAACAATTGTGAACCTAGGCGATTATCACATTAGGTCAAATATCCCTGAAGGTACAATCCAGTTGATTCTGTGGCCTTTACAAAGGGCAGATGGTTGTGTATTCCATGCTGTGGTTCTTTTTATCCCTTACCCCAGCCCTTGGGCCTAAAGATGAGCCTAATGTTTGGCATTGACTAATACTACAAAATGAAGACAGCAAAGAAATCACCTATTAGTTACATAATTATCTGAGCTTCACCAGACATCAACCAGTTGTTGAATATCACATGTCCCAAGAAGAATTAGTACCAAATTCTAAAACCAATTAACATGGTTATAGATCTTAAAGTTTTAGAAATTGTTCTTGTGTATGATCTCAATTTCCATCATAACATAATTATTATAATACTGATGAAACTTGAAGCCCACTGATGTGGCAAACACTTAATGCCCAAGGCCACATAACAGTAGGTAGCAGAGAAAACTCAGACCTTGGTCTCCCAACTCCAAGCTTAACCCCATTGCCTTCTACATTGACCATGTTCTTCCCAAGCTTTTTGGCTGCCATTTCACCTAAAACTACTGCAAGGTTTTTGGCATTTTTAGTAGTTTGTAGTAGTTTTTCATGTAATAGGATTAAACATAAATAAATAATACTATAAATACATATAACATTCATCACAATTTTCCTTGATATATATTTATCCAACCATTTGTTTAAGGTTAAGGTCTAATCCTATCAGACAACAACTTCTAACCCTTTGTTGAACTAACCAAGCAAAATCTTTGCCTGTATTTAACCCAAATACCCAATTATTTTATGTTTACACTTGAAAACTATACATGGATAGAGAATATAACTGCTCCTTGTCCCCAGCTGGGCACTCAGTCCTGTCCAATAAGCTTTGGTATGTTACCACTGTCAACCTGGGGCTTTCTCATTACAAAATGACATTTTTATACCTCCTTCTTTCTTCTCAAATCTAAAGTGCCACTCCTTCTCATTGTTAGTTGATAGTCTTAGTTAAAAATCATTACATTATTGGTTAAAATATTTGAAGCAATTTTTCTATCCTGAATCTTATAAATCTACCTCATTTGTACTCTCATCCTCCACCTTTTCTTCTATTAAGATGGGAAGCATCCTGGTTCTTTTTAACAATTCATCGAGGGCTCTATCTCATATATACCTGATGATCTGAAGGAATTTGCTTCTGTAATTTTCATCTATGCTCATCCTGTGATTCAATCTCATTAAAAAAATATTATTTCTATTAACCCACAATATGCTTTATTGATTGCACCAAAGTCTTTGACTGCGTAGATAACAACAAACTGTGGAAAATTATTCAAGAGATGTGAATACAAGACCACCTTACCTGCCTCCTGAAAAACTTGTATACAGGTCAAGAAGCAACAATTAGAACCAGACATGGAACAACAGACTGGTTCCAAATAGGGAAAGGAGTATGTCGAGGCTGTATATTGTCACCCTGCTTATTTAACTTATATGCCGAGTTCATCATGAGAAATGCCAGGCTGGATGAAACCCCAGCTGGAATCAAGATTGCTGGGAGAAATATCAATAACCTCAGATATGCAGATGACACCACCTTTATGGCAGAAAGTGAAGAGGAACTGAAGAGCCTCTTGATGAAAGTGAAAAAGGAGAGTGAAAAAGCTGGCTTAAAACTCAACATTCAAAAAACTAAGATCATGGCATCCAGTCCTATAACTTCACGCAAATAGATGGGGAAACAATGGAAAGAGTGAGAGACTTTTATTTTCTTGGGCTCCAAAATCACTGCAGATGGTGACTGCAGCCATGAAATTAAAAGACCCTTGCTCTTTGGAAGAAAAGCTATGACCAACCTAGACAGCATGTTAAAAAGCAGAAACATTACTAACCAAGGTCGGTCTAGTCAAAGCTATGGTTTTACCAGCAGTCATGTATGGATGTGAGCGTCGGACTATAAAGAAAGCTGAGTGCTGAAGAACTGATATTTTTGAACTGTGGTATTGGAGAAGACTCTTGAGAAAGTTCCTTGGACTGCAAGGAGATCCAACCAGTCCATTCTAAAGGAGATCAGTCCTGGGTGTTCTTTGGAAGGACTGATGTTGAAGTTGAAACTCCAATACTTTGGCCACCTGATGTGAAGAGCTGACTCATTGGAAAAGACCCTGATGCTGGGAGGGATTGAAGGTGGGAGGAGAAGGGGACGACAGAGGATGAGATGGTTGGATGGCATCACCGACTCAATGGAGATGAATTTGAATAAACTCCGGAAGTTGGTGATGGACAGGGAGGCCTGACGTGGTGCAGTTCATGGGGTTGCAGAGAGTCGGACATGGACACGATTGAGCTACTGAACTGAACTGATATTCCTTTCAGGAATCTGTCCTCTTTTCCAAACTAAGGAAATGCTTTGGTAATGAGGTCAAAAAGCACTACATGGCCATTATTTTGTGCTCATTTTACTTTGTGTGCTTTGTCGCTCAGTAGTGTCTGACTCTTTGTGACTTAGAATACTGGAGTGGGTTGCCATTTCCTCCCCTGGGGGATCTTCCCAACCCAGGGATCTCCTTTGTCTACTGCACTGCAGGTGGGCAGATTCTTTACCTTCTGAGCCATCGGGGAAGCCCTTCATTTTACTTTATCTTTCAGTAATATTCAACCTAGGAAAAACCCCTCCTTCTTTCTTAAAATACTATCCTTCTTTTCCTCCTACATCACTTCTGTATTGCTTTTGCTGGTTAAACTTTTCTTTATGAAACCTATAACTTAGAATATCCAAGACTCAGTCCTAGACACTCTTTTTTCCCCCCTCTATCAACTTACTCTTTCTAAGTGATTTAATCTTGTCTCATGGCCTTAAATATTATTTCAGCTGTGGCTTTCAAATTTATAGCTCTGATACTGTTCTTTATACTGGGCTTCAGACTCTTAAGTCCAGCACCTCAATTAACATATTTAATTAAATGTTGGGAAGCAATCTCAAAATTAACGTATCTTAAGTAGATTTCTTACTATTTCACTCCAAATAGATTTCTTTCTAATCTTCTCCATCTCAGATAATGGAGTGACTGCTCACCCATTTGCTCAAGTGGAAAACCTAGGGTTATTCTAGGTTCTTTCTTTCCCTTACCATCCTGCTTAGATTATTCCTTCAGCAAAATACCTAGGCTCCACCCTCAACAGACATCCCCAAATTCTCCGCTTCTCACTGTCTTCATGATAAGGTACTAGTCTGGGTTTCACTGTCTCTCACAGGGAACAGAGCAGTAGCCTCCTAATTTATCTGCCTCCTTTCTTTTTTGACTTGCTATAATGTATTCTCCACATAGCAATCAGAGCAATTGTCTCCAACAGAAATGAGAACAGGTCACCCCTCTGCTTAAAATTCTCCAATGATTTCCCAGTGTCTTTAAAATAAAATAAAGCTTTACAACAACTGCAGATTTATCTGGTCTCTGACTACTTCAGTTCTGTTTTCTTTGTTTTCTTAATTTGCTATACTGCTGCCATACTGGTCTTCTTGCTTTTCTCAAGTCTTATAAATTCCTAGAGCCTTATACTTAAAGTAGGCCCTCCAAATCATAATCTGCATATCTCACTTTTAAAAATAATCCTATAATTAATTAATTAATATTTTTCCTCTATCTTCTCTAGAAGGTATAGACTACCAGGTTAAATTGTTTATCAATTTTGTTCATTGATATTTCCCAAGAACCTTGAACTCTGGCTGGCTTATTGAATATTCTTAGTGAATGAAGGTATTGGGTAGGATAAACAGTGCAGTCCTTGACGTGAACTTAGCTTCCAGTCCTGGTTCCATTATTTACTAGGTTTTTGACCGAGGGAAATTTTGTTTAACCTTCATGTCTCAGTTGCCTAATTCATAATATGGGAATAATTTTTCATAGGGCTGTAGTAAAGATTATATAATTTATACTTAGTATATAAAACAAAGTCAGAGCTTTGTACATATTAGGCACTTAATAAATACTAGCTCTTATCTTCAATATCATTATTTTTATAGAAATCCCAGCAGGGTGTTACAGTTTTTACTATTACTATCTTACATGTGCGTTAGCATATTTTGCTATGTGCTTAATATTACCTTAGAATTAATTTTTCCCTCCCTCCAATAAACTTTTTTCGCCAGTGTTTACAAAGGAAGTCAATGGATTAAGCATGTTTTACATCATGGAAGATTAGTTTACATTTAGACTGCATACATTCTATAGAGTAAGAATCGCTCACGTAGTTATACAACTTTAAGCTCTTCATGTTTAAGTAAGTAAAATTAAGGAAATGAAGATTTGATAGTTGAGAAGTAAATATAAACACTAGTGCTTAAAGAATGAAGACAAGCCCATTCTGTAGCCTAAAGTAAATGCTGTCATCTGTGGGGGTGGGGAAGAGCCTCAGATCTGAGCCCATTACCGTGCTACTCCATGAACATCTGGCAGTCTGTCACTTCACAGGCAACAACATCTTCTCCAAACAGAAGAGACTTGAATTCATCAGGGATTCTCATAGTACAGTATATGCTTAACTTAAGTACCTGCTTTCCGTGATTTCCATAGATTATCATATTCATGACACTGTGGAGTGAAAGCATTCTCCTCACTCTCTAACCAGAACATGAAAAAGAAATTAAAACACTGGCAGGCACTTTGTCTCCAGTTTGTTGGACAAGTAAGAAAAGGACTTTCTACCCATTTATGTAAATGAAATTCTGTCAACTCAGAGCATTTTAACAAAGATAACAGCCATCTGTCTATTAATAAATACCAGGCAAGATAACAATTACATTTGGAGTTGACTGTTTTTTCTTTCCATAAATGTAGGTCAGTGGACATTTTTAAAGATGATGTTATAAATAAATTTGCAAGCCCCCAATAAATTTCCCCCTTATTTCATCAAACCAGTAAGAAGTTTCAGCATGTACATTTTATGTTTGTTTTCTTAGTAGTGGTTTTGGAATGTACCAGTCAAAGTCATTTTAGGAAATTAACCCTGAATATTCATTGGAAGGACTGATCCTGAAGCTGAAGCTCTAATACTTTGGCCACCTGATGTGAAGAGCCAATGCATTGGAAAAGACCCTGGTTCTGGGAAAGATTGAACGCAAAAGGAGCAGGGGCAGCAGAGGGTGAGATGGTTAGACAGCATCTTCGACACAATGGGCATGAATTTGAGCAAACTTCTGGAGATAGTGGAGGACAGAGGAGCCTGGTGTGTTACAACCCATAGGGTCACAAAGAGTCAGACATGACTTAGCAACTGAACAACAAGAACAAAATGTAATTAAATAGGTATGTGCTTACACACACACACACACACATATATATATATTAGTAAGACATCCATACTCTAATCCAATATTTTGAATTCAACAGAAAGACATAAAGCATAGTAGGTTCCCTGTTGTCCAGGGGTGGTTATCCAGTTAGAAATTATCTGGGTCCTTGTATTTTATTGACTATCAGAAGAGAAGGATAAAGATATGTTAACAGAATAATTAATCTGGTTACCCATTAAGCTTTAGGAATATACTTAGGAATAATATATTAATGAACAAATTGAGTTTTGGGGGATTATCTATAGAATCAATTAATCCATCCTGGTCCAGTGTTCTATTAGTTAGATTTCAGAAAGTGACTTTTTAAATGGGTGAGATGAGATTCTGAATTTCCTTTTGTGGAAGATCATTCCAAGAAAATGTGTTTTTCTCTGTCTAGTGAAGTTTGGGACAGAGACTATGTTGCTGTATTAGAATGCCAGTTAAAAGTACTGGATAATTTTGTTTTTATTTATGACAAATTAAAAGCACAGCATTATATTTAATCACATTTAAGATGTTATCATATTTTATGAAGAAAAATAAGCAGAATAAATTGTTTAAAATGTTAATAAAACTTTTTCCCCTTCAGAGTCTGCTAATTTAAAGATACCATCAATTAATTGCAAGGCATCCAGATTCAGAGGTATTAAAATGTGAAAAAAAAAATGCCTGTCTTATGGGATATACTATGTTCCCCAAATATTTACTGGCTCAAATATTTCTAAGTTTCTTTCTTATCACTGTTAATAGCTATAACAATGGTATTTCATTATTCCTAGAGCAATGCTAAGTGGAAATTACATCATCATTCCTAAAATTCCACTCATAAATAAGAGTCCAAATTTTAGAAGTATAAAACCACAACAAAACTTTATCATCAGAAAAAGGCAGGGAATAAACACTGTTTTATTTCCAGCTTTATCCCCCCCAAACAATGTGAGTATCTAAAAGAAAGAGAAGGCAGAGAAGAGAACTCTCTTTGTGACCCCATGGACTGTAGCCTACCAGGCTCCTCCCTCCATGGGATTCTCCAGGCAAGAGTACTGGAGTGTTTTGCCATTCCCTTCTCCAGGGAATCTTCCCAACCCAGGGATCAAACCCAGGTCTCCCACATTCCAGGCAGACGCTTTAACCTCTGAGCCACCAGGGAAGTCCTTTTCCAGGTCTGCACACCTCTGAGACAGGTATCTTTGTTTCCTGAGTTCTATATCCCCCCATATCTAATCTAGACATAGGTAATGCCATTTAACAAAAGATTACTGTGAGTTCAAGGAGAAATTGTCATAAGCAATAGTGCTCCTTCAAAGAAAATAATATGTGATCGTTTTTTAAGAGCAAAATTCACCTCCTGTATTTCTTATGTATGTCTCTGCATGAGCTAAATACCTGAACAGTTGATGGACTTAGTTATTTCTAGAAGAAATGTCTGTTGATCAGAGTGCAGGGAATAATTCTAGCACTGCCCCTTGGAGATACTTTTTCTAGGACAGAATGAGCCACAGGAGAAAGCTACACAAGACAGTGTCAAAAGATAGAGCATCATTATGCTGTTTATAATGGCTGGTGTGGGTTACATCAGCCAATAGTCCTGGGAAAGTAGGTTATCCCTGAATAAGAATGAATCAAAACGGTAATGTCCTAATTTATAAGAATCAGTAAAGTCATAAGCAAATACTATAGACTCCTGTTAGTCATCGCGTGATGGAACTGTGTATGTGATGGCACTAATGGATTCCTTAAATGCAAATTACTGCTAAATTCCTAAGTAAACCGTCCCTCACTTCAGAGCCATTGTAATCCATCTCTTATGTCAGATGAACTGTGAGACTTATCCCTTTGATCGCACAGGATTTACTGCTTTTCTTCATTCATCTTTCATACTCAGTAACACTTTTACTTCTCCTTTCCAAGTTTATAATATAAAAGCAATCTATTCACCATTGAAAAAAGGACCCTAGTGTAAATAGGATGTCTTCGACTTAAGGCCAAAGAAGCCATTACTGGTTATACAATGGTCCAGGTTCTATTACACATAAGACAATCTGGGGAGCTTCACGGCTCGCTCACACTCAGCAATGCTTCCTGTCAACACACAGAATCAAGGTTGGGTACTGACTTTGGGGGTCTATTCCTGCTCCTATTTTTTTCATATGATCTCACATTTCAAGTTTGAGAGAAAATTCCCAGAGGGCCAGGACTCGCTGCAGTAAGTTCTTTGGTTGGTCATCAAAATGGATTTTGATTTTTTAAAAGTTCCAATACAGTAGGTTGGCTAAACTTGCATTCATTCCTCAAAATCCTTGACAGCCATTAAAAAGAAAATCACACACAGGAGGAATATAAGAAGTATAAGGAATGCTTACACAATATATTTTTAAGAGAAATAAAAAGTAGAATTAGATCAGTATATGCAGTATGATACCAGAGTAGTTTGAGAAATTATTGTCTATATCTGTATACACACACCAGCACACACAGTTGGGGTATTTGAGTAGTAAGACTAGCAATGATCTTTTTTATACTCAAAGTATTTTGCTAATTTTCTGCAGGGAGCATATATTACTTTCATAATCAAAAAAATGTTATTAAAACAAATAATCCCTTAAAAGATATACTAGTAGAAAATATTATAAAACTTTTTAAAATTTATTTTAATTGGAGGCTAATTACTTTACAACATTGTATTGGTTTTGCCATACATCAACATGAATCCGCCACGAGTGTACACGTGTTCCCCATCCTGAACCCCTCACCCATCTCCCTCCCCATACCATCCCTCTGGGTCATCCCAGTGCACCAGCCCCAAGCATATAGTATCATGCATCGAACCTAGACTGGAGATTCGCTTCATATATGATATTATACATGTTTCAATGCCATTCTCCCAAATCATCCCATCTTCTTCCTCTCCCACAGAGTCCAAGAGACTGTTCTATACGTCTGTGTTTCTTTTGCTGTCTCACATACAGGGTTATCGTTACCATCTTTTTAAATTCCATATATATGCATTAGTATACTGTATTGGTGTTTTTCTTTCTGGCTTACTTCACTCTGTATAATAGGCTCCAGTTTCATCCACCTCATTAGAACTGATTCAAATGTATTCTTTTTAATGGCTGAGTAATACTCCATTGTGTATATGTACCACCGCTTTCTTATCCATTCATTTGCTGATGGACATCTAGGTGGCTTCCATGTCCTGGCTATTATAAACAGTGCTGCAATGAACATTGGGGTACACGTGTCTCTTTCAATTCTGGTTTCCTCGGTGTGTATGCCCAGCAGTGGGATTGCTGGGTCATAAGGCAGTTCTAGTTCCAGTTTTTTAAGGAATCTCCACACTGTTCTCCATAGTGGCTGTACTAGTTTGCATTCCCACCAACAGTGTAAGAGGGTTCCCTTTTCTCCACACCCTCTCCAGCATTTATTGCTTGTAGACTTTTGGATCACAGCCATTCTGACTGGCGTGAAATGGTGTACGTCATTGTGGTTTTGATTTGCATTTCTCTGATAATGAGTGATGGTGAGCATCTTTTCATGTGTTTGTTAGCCATCTGTATGTCTTCTTTGGAGAAAGGTCTGTTTAGTTCTTTGGCCCATTGTTTGATTGGGTCATTTATTTTTCTGGAATTGAGCTGCAGGAGTTACTTGTATATTTTTGAGATTAGTTGTTTGTCAGTTGCTTCATCTGCTATTATTTTCTCCCATTCAGAAGGCTGTCTTTTCACCTTGCTTAGAGTTTCCTTTGTTGTGCAGAAGCTTTTAATTTTAGGTAGGTCCCATTTGTTTATTTTTGCTTTTATTTCCAATATTCTGGGAGGTGGGTCATAGAGGATCCTGCTGTGATGTATGTCAGCGAGTGTTTTGCCTATGTTCTCCTCTAGGAGTTTTATGGTTTCTGGTCTTATGTTTAGATCTTTAATTCATTTTGAGTTTATTTTTGTGTATGGTGTTAGAAAGTGTTCTAGTTTCATTCTTTTACAGGTGGTTGACCAGTTTTCCCAGCATCATTTGTTAAAGAGATTGTCTTTTCGCCATTGTATATTCTTGCCTCCTTTGTCAAAGATAAGGTGTCCATAGGTGCATGGATTTATCCCTGGGCTTTCTATTTTGTTCCATTGATCTATATTTCTGTCTTTGTGCCAGTCCCATACTGTCTTGATGACTGTGGCTTTGTAGTATAGCCTGAAGTCAGGCAGGTTGATTACTTCAGTTCCATTCTTCTTTCTCAAGATTGCTTTTGTGGGATTAAATAACAATTAAAATTGTGGGAAAAAAATTGCTATTCTTTTTTAAAACTACAAGCTTCAAATATAAATTTGGGATGGTAGCTACCAAGTAAATCTAAGTGGGAGAAACCATATGCAATCAGTTTAGTTCAGTAGCTCAGTAGTGTCCAATTCTTTGAGACCCCATGAACTGCAGCATGCCAGGGCTCCATGTCCATCACCAACTGCTGTAGTCTACCCAAACTCATGTCCATTGAGTTGGTGATGCCATCCAACCATCACATCCTCTATCGGTCCCTTCTCCTCCTGCCCTCAATCTTTCCCAGCATCAGGGTCTTTTCCAATGAGTCAGCTCTTCGCATCGGGTGGCCAAAGTATTTCAGTTTCAACATCAGTCCTTCCAATGAACACCCAGGACTGATTTGCTTTAGGATGGACTGGTTGGATCTCCTTGCAATCCAAGGGACTCTCAAGAGTCTTCTCCAACACCATAGTTCAAAAGTATAACTAGACCTAAATATGATAAGCAGATCTCAGGCCAGGTTCTAAAAAAATGGTTAAATACACATTAAATCAGAAATATTCATCCACTCTATCAAGGCACTGAATACAATTTGAGATTACATATGTTTATTTTATAGCTGTGAAAAGAAGAGAAGCGAAAAGCAAAGGAGAAAAGGAAAGATATACTCATTTGAATGCAGAGTTCCAAAGAATAGCAAGGAGAGACAAGAAAGCCTTCCTCAGTGATCAGTGCAAAGAAATAGAGGAAAACAACAGAATGGAAAAGACTAGAGATCTCTTCAAGAAAATTAGAGAGACCAAGGGAAAATCTCATGCAAAGATGGGCTCAATAAAGGACAGAAATGGTATGAACCTAACAGAAGCAGAAGATATTAAGAAGGGGTAGCAAGAAAACACAGAAGAACTGTACAAAAAAGATATCTGCAACCCAGATAATCATGATGGTGTGATCACTAACCTAAGAGCCAGATGCTTGAAATGAAAAGTCAAGTAGGCCTTAGGAAGCATCACTACAAACAAAGCTAGAGGAGGTGATAGAATTCCAGTTGAGCTATTTCAAATTTTGAAAGATGATGCTGTGAAAGTACCACGCTCAATATGCCAGTAAATTTGGAAAACTCAGCAGTGGCTACAGGACTGGAAAAGGTCGGTTTTCATTCCCATTCCTAAAAAAGGCAATGCCAAAGAATGCTCAAACTACTGCACAATTGCACTCATCTCACGGGCTAGTAAAGAAATGCTCAAAATTCTTCAAGCCAGACTTCAACAGTACGTGAACCATGAACTTCAAGATGTTCAAATGGATTTAGAAAAGACAGAGGAACCAGAGATCAAATTGCCAACAACCATAGAATTATCAAAAAAGCAAGAGAGTACCAGAAAAACATCTATTTCTGCTTTATTGACAATGCCAAAGCCTTTGGCTGTGTGGATGACAACAATCTGTGGAAAATTCTTCAAGAGATTGGAATACCAGACCACTGGACCTGACTCTGGAGAAATCTGAATGCAGGTGAGGAAGCAACAGTTAGAACTGGACATGGAGGAACAGACTGGTTAGAAATAGGGAAAGGAGTACGTCAAGGCTGTGTATTGTCACCCTGCTTATTTAACTTATATGCAGAGTATGTCATGAGAAACCCTGGGCTGGATGAAGCACAAGCTTGAATCAAGATTGCCAGGAGAAATATCAATAACCTCGGATATGCAGGTGACACCACCTTATGGAAGAAAATGAAGAACTAAAGAGCCTTTTGATGAAAATGAAAGAGAAGATTGAAAAAATTGGCTTAAAGCTCAACATTCAGAAAAGGAAGATCATGGCATCTGGTTCCATCACTTCATGGCAAATAGATGGGGAAACAGTGGCTGACTTTATTTTTTGGAGGCTCCAAAATCCCTGCAGATGGTGACAGCAGCCATGAAATTAAAAGACACTTACTCCTTGGAAGGAAAGTTATGACCAGCCTAGACAGCATTTTAAAAAGCAGAGACATTACTTTACCAACAAAGGTCCTTCTAGTCAAAGCTATGGTTTTTCCAGTAGTCGTGGATGGATGTGAGAGTTGGGACTGTGAAGAAAGCTGAGCACCAAAGAATTGATGCTTTTGAACTGTGGTGTTGGATAAGACATTTGAGAGTCCCTTGGACTGCAAGGAGATCCAACCAGTCCATCCTAAAGGAGATCAGTCCTGGGTGTTCATTGGAAGGACTGATGTTGAAGCTGAAACTCTAGTACTTTGGCCACCTGATGCAAAGAGCTGACTCATTTGAAAAGACCGTGATTCTAGGAAAGACTGAAGGCAGGAGGAGAAGGGGACGACAGAGGATGTGGTGATTGGATGGCATCACTGACTCAATGGACATGAGTTTGGGTAAACTCTGGGAGTTGGTGATGGCCAGGGAAGCCTGGTGTACTGCAATCCATGGGGTTGCAAAGTCGGACATGACTCAGCGACTGAATTGAAATTGATACTGAATGTTTATTTCGGAATATATAACTAAATATCTGTCCTATGGGGTGGTGGCAAATTAATATGCTTCCAAAGAATTGAACTGTAATGTAAACTTTAGGAATTAAAAAGCTAACTCTAATACTAGCTTTTATTACAGTGATATATTTATTCATTTTATATATCTGAAAGGAGACATACATTTAGACAGATGCAATATAAAGCACTTATACACATACTGGATTCTCTGATAGCTCAGGTGGTAAAGAATCTGCCTGCAGTACAGGAGTTCGATCCCTGGGTTGGGAAGGTCCCCTGGTGAAGGGAAGGCTACCCACTCCAGTATTCTGGCCTGGAGAATTCCATGGACTGTATAGTCTATGGGGTCCCAAAGAGTTGGACAGGACTGAGCGATTTCTACTTTCACATTCATACATAATCATATTCAGAATAAAACTTTGTCCCTCCAAAGTTGAGTTTAACAGCTAAACAACTGTAGTTTCCTCAATGTCCCTGAGCCTAAAAATACTGCATCTCTGGAAGAAGTTTTGGTGTAAGTATCATCTGCTGAGAGGAGCTACTCCACATTCAAGGTCAAGAGGGGTGGCCATGAGGAGATACCTCTCCTCCAAGGTAAGGAGCAGTGGCTGTGCTTTCTGGAGCAGCCATGAAGAGATACCCCACGTCCAAGGTAAGAGAAACCCAAGTAAGACGGTAGGTGTTGCAAGAGGGCATCAGAGGGCAGACACATTGAAAGCATAATCACAGAAAACTAGTCAATCTAATCACATGGACCACAGCCTTGTCTAACATAATGAAACTAAGCCATGCCCACTGGGCCACCGAAGGTGGGCGGGTCATGGTGGAGAGGTCTGACAGAATGTGGTCCACTGGAGAAGGGAATGGCAAACCACTTCAGTATTCTTGCCTTGAGAACCCCATGAACAGTATGAAAAGGCAAAATGATAGGACACTGAAAGAGGAACTCCCCAGGTCAGTAGGTGCCCAATATGCTACTGGAGATCAGTGGAGAAATAACTCCAGAAAGAATGAAGGGATGAAGCCAAAGCAAAAACAATACCCAGCTGTGGATGTGACTGGTGATAGACGCAAGGTCCGATGCTGTAAAGAGCAATACTGCATAGGAACCTGGAATGTCAGGTCCATGAATCAAGGCAAATTGGAAGTGGTCAAACAAGAGATGGCAAGAGTGAACGCTGACATTCTAGGAATCAGCGAACTAAAATGGACTAGAATGGGTGAATTTAACTCAGATGATCATTATATCTACTACTGCAGGCAGGAATCCCTCAGAAGAAATGGAGTAGCCATCATGGTCAACAAAAGAGTCCGAAATGCAGTACTTGGATGCAATCTCAAAAATGACAGAATGATCTCTGTTCATCTCCAAGGCAAACCATTCAAGATCACAGTAATCCAAGTTTATGTCCCAACCAGTAACACTGAAGAAACTGAAGTTGAATGGTTTTATGAAGACCTACAAGACCTTTTAGAACTAACACCCAAAAAAGATGTCCTTTTCATTATAGGGGACTGGAATGCAAAAGTAGGAAGTCAAGAAAAACATGGAGTAACAGGTAAATTTGGCCTTGGAGTATGGAATGAAGCAGGTCAAAGGCTAATAGAGTTTTGCCAAGAGAACGCACTAGTCATAGCAAACATCCGCTTCCAACAACACAAGAGAAGACTACTCATGGACATCACCAGATGGTCAACACTGAAATCAGATTGATTATATTCTTTGCAGCCAAAGATGGAGAAGCTCTATACAGTCAACAAAAACAAGACTGGGAGCTGACTGTGGCTCAGATCATGAACTCCTTATTGCCAAATTCAGACTTAAATTGAAGAAAGTAGGTAAAACCACTAGACCATTCAAGTATGACCTCAATCAAATCCCTTATGATTATACAGTGGAAGTGAGAAATAGATTTAAGGGTCTAGATCTGATAGAGTGCCTGATGAGCTATGGAATGAGATTCGTGACATTGTACAGGAGACAGGGATCAAGACCATCCCCATGGAAAAGAAATGCTAAAAAGCAAAATGGTTGTCTGGGGAGGCCTTACAAATAGCTGTGAAAAGAAGAGAGGTAAAAAGTGAAGGAGAAAAGGAAAGATATAAGCATCTGAATGCAGAGTTCCAAAGAATAGCAAGGAGAGATAAGGAAGCCTTCCTCAGAGATCAATGCAAAGAAATAGAGGAAAACAACAGAACAGGAAAGACTAGAGATTTCAAGAAAATGAGAGATACCAAGGGAACATTTCATGCAAAGATGGGCTCGATAAAGGACAGAAATGGTATGGACCTAACAGAAGCAGAAGTTATTAAGAAGAGGTGGCAAGAATACATGGAAGAACTGTACAAGAAAGATCTTCATGACCAAGATAATAAGATAATCATGATGGTGTGATCACTCACCTAGAGCCAGATATCCTGGAATGTGAAGTCAAGTGGGCCTTAGAAAGCATCACTACGAACAAAGCTAGTGGAGGTGATGGAATTCCAGTTGAGCTGTTTCAAATCCTGAAAGATGATGCTGTGAAAATGCTGCACTCAATATGCCAGCAAGTTTGGAAAACTTAGCAGTGGCCACAGGACTGGAAAAGGTCAGTTTTCATTCCAATCCCAAAGAAAGGCAATGCCAAAGAATGCTCAAACTACTGCACAATTGCACTCATCTCACAGGCTAGTAAAGTAATGCTCAAAATTCTCCAAGCCAGGCTTCAGCAGTACATGAAAAGTGAACTTTCAGATGTTCAAGCTGGTTTTAGAAAAGGCAGAGGAACCAGAGGTCAAATTGCCAACATCTGCTGGATCATTGAAAAAGCAAGAGAATTCCAGAAAAACATCTATTTCTGCTTTATTGACTATGCCATAGCCTTTGACTGTGTGGATCACAATAAACTGTGGAAAATTCTGAAAGAGATGGGACCACCTGATCTGCCTCTTGAGAAATCTGTATGCAGGTCAGGAAGCGACAGTTAGAACTGGACATGGAACAACAGACTGGTTCCAAATAGGAAAAGGAGTATGTCAAGGCTGTATATTGTCACGCTGCTTATTTAACTTACATGCAGAGTACATCATGAGAAATTCTGGGCTGGAAGAAGCACAAGTTGTAATCAAGATTACTGGGAGAAATATCAATAACCTCAGATATGCAGATGACACCACCCTTATGGCAGAAAGTGAAGAGGAGCTAAAAAGCCTCTTGATGAAAGTGAAAGAGGAGAGTGAAAAAGTTGGCTTAAAGCTCAACATTCAGAAAACAAAGATCATGGCATCTGGTCCCATCACTTCATGGCAAATAGATGAGGAAACAGTGGAAACAGTGTCAGACTTTATTCTTTTGGGGCTCCAAAATCACTACAGATGGTGATAGCAGCCATGAAGTTAAATTCACTTGCTCCTTGGAAGGAAAGTTATGACCAACCTAGATAGCATATTCAAAAGCAGAGATATTACTTTGCCAACAAAGGTCCATCTAGTCAAGGCTATGGTTTTTCCAGAAGTCATGTATGGATGTGAGAGTTGGACTGTGAAGAAGGCTGAGTGCTGAAGATGCATTTGAACTGTGGTGTTGGAGAAGACTCTTGAAAGTCCCTTGGACTGCAAGGAGATCCAACCAGTCCATCCTAAAGGAGATCAGCCCTAGAATTTCTTTGGAAGGAATGATGCTAAAGCTGAAACTCCAGTACTTTGGCCACCTCATGTGAAGAGTTGACTCATTGGAAAAGACTCTGATGCTGGGAGGGATTGGGGGCAGGAGGAGAAGGGGACGACAGAGGATGAGATGACTGGATGGCATCACCAACGCGATGGACATGAGTTTGAGTGAACTCTGGGAGTTGGTGATGACAGGGAGGCCTGGCATCTGGAATTCATGGGGTCGCAAAGAGTCGGACACGACTGAGCGACTGAACTGAACTGATCATCTGCATTGAACAGAGTTGAGAAGCGCTATCAAGCTAAGTAATACCCTCACACTTAGTTTCAATAGGACTGTTTGTGGATGAAAAAGAACACTTTTTACTGGCTAGTGATGTCTTTTGTAAGAAAGACTTTTATGTAGAAGTCAGTGAGTATGAGAGAAGTTTCACTAGAATAATGAAAAAGTGAAGTCGCTCAGTTGTGTCTGACTCTTTCCGACACTATGGGCTGTAGCCTGCCAGGCTCCTCAATCCATGGGATTTTTCAGGCAAGAATACTGGGGTGGGTTGCCGTTTCTTTCTCTAGGGGATCTTCCCAACCTAGGGATTGAACCCAGGCCTCCCACACTGCAAGCAGACTCTTTACCATCTGAGCTACCAGGGAACCCCATGAATAATAAAACCAGTTTTTTAAAAAATGAAACAATGACTATATACATAAGTTAGAGGCCATAGCAGCAAATACATTGATGCAGAAAAATAAGGTCAACCCACTCCAGTGTTCTTGCCTGGAGAATCCCAGGGACAGGGGAGCCTGGTGGGCTGCCGTCTCTGGGGTCGCACAGAGTCAGACACAACTGAAGTAACTTAGCAGCAGCAGAGAGAGGATTATAAACAATAGCTCATGAGACACAATGAAGACTGGTACTTTACAAACATCGAAGACCCATTAAGACAATATCTACTTCACAAACATTTAAAAATGGGTATTTGTACTTCACTCAGGCTGCTATACACACATATACAGCATGTATAAACAAAATATATACTGTACACACTATACACTATGTATACATACACACAGGTAAGTACACATGGAGAGAAGCCAACTGTAATTTAAACTCCACCTTCCTCTGGAAGCAAAGGACAAATACATAAAGGGGAAATTGGGCATGTGAACATGATCTAAAAAAAGGTAAATGAAGGAAATTATTGAATCAATAAAACATTAATTTCCCATTATATATGATATTGAAGTTCAGGAAAAGTAGCTGTTGAAACTCTGCAAATGCTGAGTCATCTGACATGATTTGAAAGCTGGAGAATCTTCTGTCTGAATAATTCAATTAAGTTACATCAATGTGTATGCAGAGTACATCATGCAAAATGCCAGGCTGGATGAAGCACAAGCTGGAATCAAGATTGCTGGGAGAAATATGAATCACCTGAGATATGAAGATGATACCACCCTTATGGCAGAAAGAGAAGAAGACCTAAAGAGCTTCTTGATGAAGGTAAAAGAGGAGAGTCACAAAGCTCGCTTAAAACTCAACATTCAAAAAGTAAGATTTTGGCATACGGTTCCATCACTTCATTGCAAACAGATGGGGAAACAGTGAGAGACTTTATTTTCTTGGGCTCCAAAATCACTGCAGATGGTGACTTTAGCCATGAAATTAAAAGACCTCATGCTCAGTGGAAGACAAACTACGAGAAACCTAGACAGCATATTGAAAAGCAGAGACATTACTTTGCCTACAAAGGTCCACCTGGTCAAAGCTATGGTTTTTCCATCAGTCATGTATGAATGTGACAGCTGGACCATAAAGAAGGCTGAACACCTAACAACTGATGCTTTTGAACTGTGGTGTTGGAAAAGACTCTTGAGAATTCCTTGGACTGCAAGGAGATCAAACCAGTCAATCCTAAAGTGAATCAGTCCTGAATATTCATTGGAAGGACTGATGCTGAAGTTGAAACTCCAGTACTTTGGCCACCTGATGCAAAGAGCTGACTCGTTAGAAAAGACCATGATGCTGGGAAAGGTTGAAGGGAGGAGGAAAAGGGGATGTCAGAGGAGAAGATGGTTGGATGGCATCACTGACTCAATGGAAATGAGTGTGAGCAAGTTCTGGGAGTTGGTGATGGACAGGGAAGCCTTGCATGCTGCAGTCCATGGGGTCACAAAAGAGTTGGACATGACTTAACAACTGAACAACAGCAACAAATGTTTGGGCTTCCCAGGTGGCACAGTGGTAAAGAATTTGCCTGCCAATGCAGGAGACACAAGAAATGCAGGTTCGATCCTTTGGTTGGAAAGATCCCCTGGAGTGGGAAATAGTAACCCACTTCAATACTCTTGCCTGGAAAATTCCATGGACAGAGGAGCATGGCAGGCTACAGTCCATGGGGTCACAAAAAATCAGACACCACTTAGTAGGCACATGTGCACACCAATGTTTACTGAGAATCCACAGTATTTTAGGCATTGCCTTTTCTCACTGATTCACTGTTCTGCAAGGAGACCCAGGCTAAGTGCACCATCGTGTGCATGTGCATACCTTCTTATGCATCCGACTCTTTGAGACCTCCTGGATGATAGCCTACCAGGCTCCTTTATCCATGGGATTTTCCAGACATGAATACTGGAATGGGTTGCCATTTCCTACTCCAGGGGATCTTCCAAACCCAGGGATGGACCCTGAGTTTCTTGCATCTCCTTCAGTGGCAGGTGGGTTCTTTACCATTGTGTCACCTGGAAAGCCATGGACACCTTTTAAGGTGGCTAAGTTGTGTTGCACTGAGACACCAGCTTAGGAGGCCTAGAGACATACAACTGGTATGAAATGACAGTCCTGGGTCTCCTATGGATCCAGGGGAGTTCTCACAAAATTCATTTCTGTACACAATCTCCTTCTTACAACATTTTGTAGCGACAATTTCCAATTTTGGTTATTGTCCTCTAAAATATATCCCAGCAGTTGCTTGAAGAAAAAACTCACATCTCCGTGGGACAAAAGCGTAATGACAGGTTGAATGTGCTAATACTACAGGTTTGCCAAATAAAACATTTATTGATTGAATGCCTTATCATTATCAAAAGCCAATCATTTATCTGACCTTTCAAGTATATGTGAATGTATTGATGAACACAGATTTTTTTTACAGAACGATCTTCACTAAAAGATCACTTTAGAATTGTAGCCTGAAGCTTTATTATTACCGTATAATTGCACAGGACACTTGGAGGAAGTTAGGTCAAGCACCGTTACCATCTTTCTCATATACTGATTCAACCTATATACTGGGGTTTATTCACAGTCTAGAAAGTCATACAGAGATTAGAAGAGAAAGTTAGCCCATTGGAGAGATATGCTGTATAAAACAGGCAGTATCATTAAAACATCAAAGATGAAGTTTTAAATATTATTTGATTTAGAATTTTGCATCATTATTCATAAGTTAAAAATTGTCTATATTTTTTTATTGTAGTACTATTAGGTCTTAGTAGTAAAGTTCATCAAGTTTCATAAGTTTTGGGGAGTCTGTATCTTTTTATAAGCAGTAATTGTTTAAATAACATAGAAACTGATAAAATTATCAGCTATTCAACTGCAAAACTACTCATGACTAATATGCTTCTCATGGTAAAATTTAAAGTTTGCATTCCAGCTCTATCCATAACTTGTTACATGTTTTCAAAACTTTGGTCATTTATATTTGATTAGAAATTGGCTATTCTCTCTAGATTTTATTGCCAAAGAGTTATACATAACACATTATTATTCCTACTAATTCTCCGATATCTGAGGTTACTTCTGTTTTCATTCTTACAGAATATATTTTGATTCTCTACTTTTAAATTTTTAATAATTTTATGTGTTTATTGGTTTTCTTTTCACATGACATTTTTTTGTTTTATACTTTTTTCTTTTCTGTTATTGTTGTCATTTCCCAAACATATCTTTCTGATATCCAGGAGAAGTTGATATTCTTAGACCCAATGTATCTTCCTGGTATAGGTTCACCTTCCCTTCTTTGAGCATTGTGAGCTCTCTTGATGATCTTCAGTCTCTAACGTGAGTACACCTTCTTTCTTTTCCCTTCTACTTTATCCCTGTCCTTAACCTTCTGTGTAGATGCTCTTTCTTTTTAAGACTAGATTTTTCTTTCTCCCAACATTTCAAGCCAGAAAACTTTGGCTTTCAAGGA
Organism: Capricornis sumatraensis; assembly: GCF_032405125.1. Lineage (NCBI taxonomy): Eukaryota > Metazoa > Chordata > Mammalia > Artiodactyla > Bovidae > Capricornis > Capricornis sumatraensis. The sequence continues at coordinate 147,364,993 of NC_091070.1, read as the reverse complement.
TACAGAGCATGTGCTCATACATGTGTAGAAAGCAATAGATGGTTGTAAAATAGATTCCATGTTCCTTGGCTTCTGCAAAGAAGTAGGGATGGGAAGGGAATAAAAAATTAGGTCCAGGAGTAATGAGTGACATTAGTGAGTTTTCTGTTTGTTTAAGTACCAGTAAACAGCAGCATCTGAAACAGTTCTGAAAAGAGTATTGAGTTTAGAATCAGTTGGGAAAATTAAGACTTTAGGTTTTTGCTTAAATTATTTTTTTCTGCCAGATTCAAAAATTAAGACTTCTCTAAGGGATCTTAGACTCTTTGCAACTCCATGGGCTGTAGCCCACCAGGCTCCTTTGTCCATGGAATTTTCCAGGTGAGAAACTGGAGTGGGTTGTCATTTCCTCCTCCAGGGGATCTTCCCGACCCAGGGATCAAACTTGTGTCTCCTGAGTTTACTGCATTGCAGGCAGATTCTTTACCATTGAGCCACCAGGGAAGTCTAAGGGATCTTTTACAAAAATCATTTTATTTACTCAAAAGATTAGAGAAGGACATAAAGTCAAACTGAAAATAAAAACCAAAAAAGTTGTTACTTTCACAGTCCCTTGAATCTGTTTCAAAACCTTATAAAGGCTTATTTGCTTATGTTTAATGATTTATTTTACATTTCAGTGGTCTAGACCAGGTCATCGGAGGATTGAAGTTGAGTGAGAACGTTCCCATGCTAGTTGCAAATGGAAAAGAAATTTCTAAATTTAGGTGCGTGGCTTTGGAGATCTCTGACTCTGGAATGAAGCTATTTGCATGTTGTCCTGGGCAAGGAGCACAGCTCCCACAAGGATGCCTCTTCTGTGTGTAAGACAAATTGTCTACATCATTAAAAAAAATAATGAGATGAAAAGTAATATACTATTATTTAGTAATAAAGGGAAAAAAAAACCTCATTGTTTTTTTCTCTACAGGCTTTGTAGACAAAAGGTTCTTGCCTTCAGGTGCTGGCAATTTTGAACAAAAGGCCTTCAGTATAAAAGCACACTGGATGTGTTATTTATTGTGAATTTTAGTGGTGCATTAGAGGCCAGAACAGTATTTGAAAAGAATGCCCAATACCATGCATTCTATAACTGGTTCACAAACATTAGGAAGTCAATTTTATGCCCATTGACAACACATCCCATCCCTTCAGCGTGTCCCCAGAAGTCAGGTAAGAGTCCCGTGTAACAGCTCTGCACGAGAAGACTGCTGAAAGGCAGTGACATGGAAATTAGCACACTGCATGTCCCGCTTTGCAGCCCAGTCCCTTGATTTCCATGATTTGACAGGAAGATGGTATCAAAGGCTGCGGAAAGGTGTTAAGGATAGGTGAGCAGTTAGGATCGTGTGTCACAGGCTGACAGCAGAGGGAGTGTCAGACTACCTGGGGAGAGAAGCCGAGAACACGGGCCCTATCATAGAAAATATGCTTCTTGTTCAAATTCTCAGTATGGTGAGGGAGGGGCAACCTTTCTGGCATGAATGCTCTACTGCTGTGAGGATCCAGTGAAAGGTCTTCTCAGGGTTTGTTTAAAAAGGTCAGCTCAGGAACTACTGACCCCCATGACTTCATCCTGACAGTTGCAGCCCTCTCACAAAATCACTCTTGTCACTTCTAGCCTCCTGTGCTTTTCTGAAAACAAAACCCTCTACCACCTGCCGTCCATTATTCCGTCAGCGAGCAACACACGCTCTCTTCAGCTGATATTTCAATTTATTTGTGGTTAGATGTGCAATAATCCTCTGACCGAAGCGGAGGGAACAGTTTAAAGATTTAAAACAAAACAAAGCCAGTGCTTCAAACATTTCTTCATGCAAAGCTTACCAGACACAAAAATGTGGCTAATTCTCCTTCACACAAAAGCAAAACTAAGACACGCAGATGGTCAGTGCCTGCCCTCTGCAGAGGGAGAAGCGGGGTTGGCTCCAAGTAACAAATAATTATCCAGGTCCTTTGTAACTCAAGTTGTACCACTTCTCCTGTGAGCATCCACAAAGAAGGCTGCATATATTTGCTATTAGCTCCTCCTTTGTCTGGGGATTTGGTTAAAGCCCTTTCTTCATATAAGTTTGTGTCGCCTTGTTCTCACATTTGACACCAACTGAAATAGCCTCGCAGAACCTTTGTTTCTATTTTCTTCAAAATGTGTATTCCTCAATGAGGAATTTCATCCTAATCTCTTCTTTTCAAAAGGATATGAATTGAACATGCAGAGAAGCAGCCTAACAGGGCCGATTATCAATTTCCATTTCCTTTCAGCACTTGTGCCACCCGTGGGCCCCTAGACAGCATTCCTTGAAGACAAAGGGTGTCTGAAATGGACAACTTTATTTTCTACACTAGTCTCTCTTAGTGGGCGACAGAGACTCATCGCCCATAATACATCCTTCCTCTGACCCTTTTATATAATGCACAGCTGAGCTAAAAAGGAAATCAATGTGGCAATTTTAATTTAGCACTTTCATTCTGTTAATTTAGCTAAAAAATCCTATGCCATGACTTCCCCTTGTCAAAAGAGCCAATTCCCGTCAATGTAAAAATGTGAAAATGCTTTGAGCTTCTTCTCTTTTTAAAAATAGTATGGCTGTGTAAAACATGGGTCACATACTAAGCCCTCTGTGATTTTCTTGTGAATGCAAAGCTCCTATTGAAATCAATGTGAGCACAGCAAGTTGGAGAAATGTAGAAGAGCTCTAGGGAGAAAAAAATCTTGGCCTACACTTTGTTAGCTTTGCTAAGGATGCTTGGAAAATGCTGTAAAAATGGGATGCCAAGTGTCTAAAATGTGCACGAGGTAGCGAAGCCCAGTCATTTTTAGTAAACTGGGGCTGTTTAATCATAATTAATCCTTGGGGAGAGTTCTAAGTGAACAACACTTCGTTTTCTGTCCACCATAAAATGACTCATCAGTTTCATTCCTTCTCTCTGTATTTTATAGCAGAATGACTGGCAGACAGAGATTTACTCTTCTTGGAAATTGCACTGTCATAGGGGAAGGACACCACCTCAAAGCCATATGGCAACCAGTGCCATGGTGGATGAGCAAAGCCTACAAGGGAGGTGGTCAATGGGAAGTGAAAGTGAAAGTGTTAGTCACTCAGTCCCAGTCCTGTCCGACTCTTTGCAACCCCACGACTGTAGGCTGCCAGGTTCCTCTGTCCATGGAATTCTCCAGTCAAGCACACTGAACTGGGTTGCCATTTCCTTTTCCAGAGGATCTTCCCGACCCAGGGACTGAACCCAGGTCTCCTACACTTCAGGCAGATTACCACCTGAGCCACTAGGGAAGCCCTTTCAACAGGAATCTCATGTCAAATGAATCACTTCTTCAAGTCTTTGTTCAAACCTGACCTTTCCTAAGCATCCTTTTAAACTGAAAAGTCTTCCTGCTTTGTGTCATTCCCCAGCTCCACCTATCTGTACAACTTACACGGCTTCTTTTTCTCCTCAACACTTTATGACTTTCAACCTCTTTTATAACTTATTTTCATTGTCTATCTCTATTTCAGGTAAAATGTTAAGTGCCTTGACTAAATTATCCTCAGAGCATGGCATAGCATTTGGCACACTGTAGGTACCTCGCAATCATTTCCCAAAGACTTGTTACAAGGCCATATCTGCGGATTTGTTCTTTGTAGGTAGGAATGGCGGCACTGCACCTCTACTCTCATCCTAGACCAAGGCCTGCTGTAGAGGGTTACTGGAGGCTGACACATTATGGCTGTGTCTGTGAAGAAAGGCACCTCTTAATCTGAGAATCCTTAGAAATTCCATAAGAACTGAGACTAGTAGAGGAGAGGAAGCCCAACTCCACACCAGACCAATGAACTAGTCTAAGTGTGGGCTTGTGAACAATCAGATCCTGGGACTTGGGAACTGTAGAGACAAAACTAGCTGGTTTCAGTTTGACACAGTTCAGTTCAGTTCAGTCGCTCAGTTGTGTCCGACTCTTTGCGACCCCATGAATCGCAGCACGCCAGGCCTCCCTGTCCATCACCAACTCCCGGAGTTCACTCTGATTCACGTCCATTGAGTCAGTGATGCCATCCAGCCATCTCATCCTCTGTTGTCCCCTTCTTCTCCTGCCTCCAATCCCTCCCAGATTCAGAGTCTTTTCCAATGAGTCAACTCTTTGCATGAGGTGGCCAAAGTACTGGAGTTTCAGCTTTAGCATCATTCCTTCCAAAGAAATCCCAGGGTTGATCTCACAAGGCTTTAGCTATTGGGCCATTTAATGAGGGTCATTATGGTGTAGGTACCCTAGGTTGGGAGGATCCCCCTGGAGAAGGAAATGGCACCCCATTCCAGTATTCTTGCCTGGAGAATTCCAAGGGTGAAGGAGCCTAGTGGGCTGCAATCTATGGGGCCACAAAGAGTCAGACATGACTGAGAGAATGCGCACATTACATTACATTACCATGTCTGGCACTGCGAAAGAGATGCATCTGGCCTGTGTCTACAAGTAGATTATGATCTACAGTAGTTAGCTTATATATTTCAAGACTGGAGCAGGACATGGAGTTTTACTACCTTGAATCTTGAAGAATGGCAAAGCTCTCAGCAGCAGAGATGAGATGAATGGCATTAAAAGCAATGGGAATGGTGTTCCAAGAAGCAGAATGCATTTGAAGAATAGCAATTAGCTTCACGTAGTCCACTTAACTTGCAGACATGTTTACTGGAGGGATGTTGAAAAGGGAGATAAATCTAGAAAGACAGGTGGCTAATTATATCGGAGATTTGATTTTATATGTGGTTTTATATGTTGTATTATTTTACTGGAGAACCAGCAGTATCTTTTAAGGAGAGAACAGACTCCTTCTAAAATCTGTGCTTTAGGTAGGATATTTTATTTTATTCTGGTTTTGTGGGGGTAATGGGGTGGTGGTAAACATAATTAGCTAAGCAAATAAATATTTATGAGTGTTAAATCATAAAACTTAAAAACTATGAAATTCATCCAACTTCTAATCTTTAAGTGATAAAAGAATATTCTAGAATAGAGTCACATTTGTTTTTCAGAGGCTTCCTAGATAGGCACTTTGCAACTTTTCTCACTAATCTTTCCAGTACTCTGAACCGTTAAGAAATTCTTTCTTATGTTCAAACCAAACCTCTTAACCTTCATTATAGCCAATTTTATCTGATTCCATCCTATATGTATACAGAGAATTACCATATGCCATATAAAAGTTAGCCTCCTAAATGCCTGAAGAGAGTAAGGAAGAACATTTTGTTGAAATAATCTACTGTTCTCTAAAACCTTGTTGCTAGAATTTTTCCTAATGTCACTCATTTTATCCCTTTAGCCAAAAAAAAAAAAAAAAAAAGCAAAAGTCTTAGGTCTCTTTGCTGTCTTTATATTTCCTTCTGAAGAGTAACAACAAAACTGTATCTTGAAGAGTATGCCTATTGAAGAGACCAGCAGATGACCATTTGGTGGCTGTTTAATGTCACTGATTGACTTTTTAGTCCTCAATTGCATTGCTCTGATTAGTCTAATTAAATATAAGATTGCCTATAACCTCAGACTTTTCTTCTTTCTATACTTAGACCTAGTTAGGTCAGATCATCCTTCGTTACCTTCAGAGTAAACGTTAACTATCACGTGACCAAATAAGAGGGAAATGTAGTCTTGACATATTAATTTAAATTTGAAAGGTAGAGCTCTCAGTTTTAAGGCAATTAAATGTAGACTACAATTTTTAATGCCAACTATAACATTTTAGGTTCTCATTTGAGTTCTGAAAACTGGGAATCAGAAACATATTTACCTTGCATACCAGCCAGGACAAAGATAGACACACCAAGAGTTTACCACAGTTCCTGTAGATAAAATGTATTTTTAAAATAAATTCTGCCTCTAATAATAAGGTTGGTGTTTGACCAGTTCATTGAGACTTGGTCCTTTATTACCCTCTGAAATTGGTACTATGAAATGAATTTAAGAAAACCTTGAAATATGGCACCTTCAATAGCCCAGAGGTCTCTGCTACTTTCTAAATCTGATAAACAAAGTAAATATGTGAAGAAAAATACATGTGCTCCTTGACATCACATTTATATACTAGCTTATTTATGAAATTTCTCTTTATTGGTCCTTTGAATGTAAGAAAATAAGAAACCTAAATGCTTTTACAATGGATGAGAGTATTTATTCACCAAGAAAATATACATGAAAGTTTACCAATATTTACTTTTGGTTTTTATTCTTTCATTGTTCCTCAATTTTTCTTTTATTTCCTATCTAATCTTTAACAGCTTAAAAAAAATGCTACATTACATCATCCTAAGCATCCTATTTCCTATTTAGCGACTGCTGGGCTCGGGTGGATACCTTTATTGAGTTGTCAGGACGATGCAGGTTCTGAGCCCTCAGCACACAGAAGTCAATATGCAGTAATGAATCTGGGTCCCTGCCAAATATGGCCTGCCATGGCGAAGTTCCATCCCTGTATTTTAAATCATGCTGGAGTTTCTTGTGTTTCATTTTTCCTTGGATTTTGTTTCATTAAACAACTTTGAGAGAAGTAGTTTACACTTTAAACCTCTGCATGAGAGCCACTGAACAATCCGTGAGTTTACAGTTTAAAATGACACAATGACTGATGTGTAGGAACCAGAAAAAAAATTTCAGAATGAACTCCTTTCTAATTTTACTGAAGCCAATAGCTTCCCCTGCCGTGCTCCCAACAGCACATATTTCTGGCATTTTAATATGTCATTAGTTGAACTAGATAGATTTTAATCCCTAATAAAATAATTCTCCCTACACCTGAGCTTATTTATTTCTCTTAATGCTTTGCTATGAGAAAAGGCAAATAGTCATGCTAACTGGGTCACAATGCTTTAACATTATAACTTTTAGTAACTTTTCTCAGTAATTTTAAAATCACAGAGAGGCACAGTTTCCCAGCAGACAGCCAAGGGAAACCAAAGAACTAAATTTATTCCAAGCACAGATTCAATAGGTCAATGTCCATATGCAAATTTGTGTTTTGCATTTTATATTATTTTCTTCAACTTGTTTCAGTGTCTCCCAAGAATGGAAAATATATTATCCATGGTCCAGTCGGAATTTATTCCTCCATATTTGGACAGATACTAGAGGTAAAATATTTGGTTTCCAAGGATAGAGGCCCACGGAGAAAAATTAGATGTTACTAAAATTTGCCTGTATTTTTGGACATCCTGTATGATCCATCTCTTACTTGCCTCCTGTTCCAAATGTCTGTGCATCCACACAGAAAATAGAGTGGTTTTCATGATCTTTTCTTAGTGAAATGCTGGGCAATCTTTGTTTTATGAATTTAGGAAAGGCATTCTCCTTCTGTCTGTGCACTCTGACTTTTTCTACTTGGTGTGAAAGAAAAACTCTAGTTTCATGCTAAATACCTACATAGGCCTGAGATTTAAAAGCCCTGGACATCCCTGGTGGTCCACTGGTTAAGACTCCACGCTTAAAATATAGGGGCTATAGGTTTGATCCCTGTTTAGGGAAATTCTGCATGCCTTGTGACATGGCCCAAAAAAGACATTAAAAAAAAAAAAAACAAAACCTTCCCAGGTGGTCCAGTATGCAGTGGTTAAGAATCCCCCTGTCAGTGCAGGGGATACAGGTTCAGTCCCTGGTTTGGTAAGATCCCACATGCTTCAGGGCAACTGGGCCCATGCACCACAACTACTGAAGCCCGCTCGCCTCAGAGCCTGTGCTCCACGACAAGAGAAGCCACGGCAATGAGTAGCCCATGCACCACAACTAGAGGGTAGACCCCACCTGCTGTGACCAGAGGAAGCTCTCCTGTAGCACCAAAGACCCAGTGTAGCCAAAAACAAATAAATAAAATTCGAAAGAAAATAAAAGCTTTGATTTAATGAATAGGCCAGAACACACCATGATAAGCAATAAATTATTTTTATATAAATGCTTGGAAATAGTTCATTCTGTTAGTTGTTGTTGGTTAATTGTTAAGTTGTGTCCGACTCTTTGTGAGCCTATGGACTGTAGCCTGCCAGGCTCCTCCATCCATGGGATTCCCCAGGCAAGAATACTGGAGTGGGTTGCCATGTCCTCCTCCAGGGGATCTTCCCAACCCACGGATTGAGCCCGTGTTTCCTGCATTGCAGGTGGATTCTTTACTGCTTAGTGGAGATGTAATTTATACCATTTCTTTCTCCTGATACTATTAATGGCTTATAAATCTATTTGAAATTAATAAAATAAGGATTAACTTTAGCCTTGCTCTTGCCTGATCTGTCACAGATTCTCAGTTTGGGGGATAAAAATGAGTGAAATTTACTATATGTGTGAGACTTTTTCCAAAACTGTTCTTTGGCTCTCATTTTAACAGATGTGGTATTAAGTGATGAATAGCTGGAGAAATTGAGAGGCAGTAGCTACTATTTCTCCACTTTTAGTACAAGGTTCCCAAATGATTTAAGTTGGGATATCTTTTCTTTAGATTCTAATATCTAAACATAAATCTGATAAATTTGCTTGAGTAGAACTTCCAAATGTGAATATCTGGCAAACTTGATTCTATCCTAGTAATTTTTATTATCTGTAGATTATGAAGCATTTGTATATAAATGTCTTGTCAAAAGCTCTGGATCTTAACCAAACAAGCACTTGCTTTGACGTGCCTGCCTGGGCCCTTCTTCCAATCATCCGTACTTAAACTGAAACCAAACTCAATTCCTTTCAATCCCCAAAGGCTCCATTATATCTCACGCCTCTGTACACATATGCTGTTCTCTGGGCCCTAAACACCTTTCTTCTAGTCTTAATCTAGTGAATCCTAGCTCTTTCTTTCTAAGCTGCTTCAGTCATGTCTGACTTTTTGTGACCCCATGGATTGTACCTTGGTGGGCTTTTCTGTCCAGGGGATTCTCCAGGCAAGAACACTGTCGTGGGTTGCTACACCCTCAGGGATCGAACCTGCGTCACCACTAGCACCACGTGCTGCTTCCTCTAGGAAGCACTCTTGTCAACACTTATTTATATAACACTTGAGGTTAACCCATTCATAACATTCACTCCACTCCCCTGAGTACTTTACATTCTCCCTAGGCTAGTTTCTCAAAGAGCAAGGACTGACTATGATAGTATTAATTAAAACCATGCCTGTCACACAGCTGTGCTCAAATATGTGTGTTGAGTAAATACAGGGAGGACTAGATAGTAAACAGAGAAGGCGATGGCATCCCCCTCCAGTACTCTTGCCTGGAAAATCCCATGGACAGAGGAGCCTGGTAGGCTCCAGTCCATGGGGTCGTGAAGAGTCGGACACAACTGAGCAACCTCACTTTCACTTTTCACTTTCCTGCATTGGAGAAGGAAATGGCAACCCACTCCAGTGTTCTTGCCTGGAGAATCCCAGGGACGGCGGAGCCTGGTGGGCTGTCATCTATGGGGTCGCACAGAGTCAGACATGACTGAAGCGACTTAGCAGCAGCAGCAGCAGATAGTAAAAGTATCATCTTTTCTTTGATGTGCTTTCTGCACATGACTTCCCCATTTCAGTTCTTTTTAATGCCCTGGAAATAGAAGCTTGAAATTTACTCAAATCCTTTGTTTTCTTTGGGAATTTTCTACCTACTCTGCCTGAACAGTTATTTATTTATTCAATAAATATTTTTGAGTTTTATTTGTGTACAAGTCATTTGTCAAGGTTGTGGGAAAAAACTCCAAGGGAAATCATACTTGAGTATTGCCCTTCAAAAGTTTACAGTCTAATAGAAAAGGAAAGACTGGCATAAAGAACACGATCATTGAAATAGAGTGTCATTCAAGAGAAATGATGTATTTAGTTGGAGAGATAAGGCAGGTCTTCCTAAACATGAACAAGGTCCTAAAGCACGTTCAGGGTCTGGACATTATGGCATACAGAGAAAAGACATTGCAAACGATGAGATAATGTGTGCAAAGAAGAAAGAGGAAAATAGAGAACATGTAAACACAGGCAACACAGCTTCCCTGGTGCTTCAGATGGTAAAGAATCCACCTGTAATGCAGGAGCCCCAAGTTCAATCCCTGAGTCAGGAAGATCCCCTGGAGAAGGGCATAGCAATCTACTCCAGTAGTCTTGCCTGGAGAATTCCATGGACAGAGGAGCCTGGCAGGCTACAGTACATAGGGTTACAAAGAGTTGGACATGACTGAGTTACTAACACTTAAAACACAGGCAAAAGCTTAGTTGGGGCTCCAGGTTTATGAATGAGAACAATGTTGTAGTATGCTGAGAGGGAGCCTGGGTTTAGATACTGGAGCTCTTTCAGTGCTAAGCTACAGAGTTAGATTTTTGGTTGACTAAGGGGACAACTGAAGCTTATGAGCAGAGCTATAAATCTCTCATTGTCTGGCTTCATCTTTCTATATAATATTTCTGTAGCTTACTTTTTCCCTACAAAGCCACACAAATATGTATTTTGTTCCTTTCCTTATTATTTTATGACATACTCATTGATTCTTCTAAAAGCCCTATTTGAAGGCTGCTGGAAAGGTCATTGTCAAACCATTTCCCCCCATCCCCATTAAGCTTTATTACTCACATCAGGTTAAAACAATTTCAATAATTAGCATCTTTTGCAGTTTCTTACTGGCATCCGTCCAATTCTAATTTGCCTGCTACACATTTTGCTGGTCCTTATGAGAACTTTGACTCCAACTTTGCCATTTCTGGAGTCATTTCCTTGTCTTATATACCTCTGTGTTGCCTGTCTTTTGAACCACTAACTTATGGCCAAGCTTCCTTGAACATCTTGGATTATGGAAAAAGCATATTAAATGGAAGCTGTTAATCTCACCTGCATGATGCTATATATTGTAATAATAAACCTTGTCTGCATAGCTGATTTTGGATGAACCAAGCACGTAGTAGTAGGTATTTAATAAGTGCTTAGTGAATAAATGAATGGAATGACTGTTGATTCATGTTGGAATACATGCTTCTTAGGAATAAGAATTAGTTATTCTATTCTAGACCTTCCTACACTCTCACTGGTACAGACAACTCAATAAAAGCTAATTAAATGAATGTAATTAATCCTTTCAGAAAAAGGAAAAGTCCCAAAGAGGTACAAAAGAGAATAAATTTTCTCACCTCCAAATACACAAAGCTTCATATATGGTATTTAAGATAACACAGAAACATACTCTTTAAAAAATATAGCCATCACTGATTTTTTTTAAGCCCAACTCAAAGGCTTCATATCTTTGAACTAAACAAGAGTTCTGGGTTTTTATGGATTGCACAAACAAACAGAAGCTGGATGTGGTTAGAGTTATCCGTGCCTAATATTTTAATTCCATTGTTCAATAATTCCCATTCCTTTGCATTACTTTTGCTTTATTATACTCTTATAATACTCTCAACTATATCTATAAAACTTTACAACCCTTTTCCAATGGCATATGGTGTGTGTTCTGAAGAGAAACATGTTTATGAGCTGAAAGATGGGAAGAAAATGTAAAGTGCTCTTACGGGACTTGGGGAGGGAATGCTGCCTGCTTGCGTGGCAGGAACATTGCAGTATATCAGACTCTCGCAACCTGAATCAGAGCTCGCCTGTTTCTGCAATAAACAGAAGTCTGGGAATGTACTATGCTAACGCTGATGCCTTTACAGTTTCCTTGTTTTGGTTTTATTGTTGTTGTTGTTTTTCTTGCTGGAGATAGAAGTCAATAGTTCCTGGAACAATATTTTAATTTCCTAAGCTATAGAATAATATCTATCAGGAAGAGGAGACATTTAGCACGTGGACAGAGGTGTGAAGCCAAATACAGTTTCACTGTCCTCTCCCACTGGAGCCCATCCAGGTTTTGGCAGGCCACAGGTAGTTCCTTGAAGAACCTGTCGTCCTGTAATCATTCTTGTAAGCCTACAGGAGGTTCTGAAAGAGCCTGCTGTGTTCTTAAAACGCTTCACTTGTTGAGCTCTAGATTCAAATTTTTAGCTTCTTCCTATATGATAAATTGCTTCAGTTGTGTCCGACCTTGTGCGACCCCATGGACTGTAGCCCGCCTGGCTCCTCTCTCCGTGGGATTCTCCTGGCAAGTATACTGGAGTGGGTTGCCATGCCCTTCTCTAGGGGATCTTTGCCACCCAGGGATCTAACCCACCTCTCTTACGTCTCCATCCTGCATTGGCAGGTGGGTTCTTTACCACTCGCACCATGTGGGAAGCCTATATAGAGTTCTTGTCTTCCTCTTCACAATCATGGATCTAATCATGCAGACACAGAGTCTAGAAACCTTAGCACAGTTTCTACCTTCTCATTTTGCTTTCTAGTTGATCATTTATCCTCCCAATTCTCTCCTATCCACTTCTCCCCTCTATCTTCTTTGCACTTCCCTAGTTTCAGGCCTTGACCTTATCGTGTGTGTGTGTGTGTGTGTGTGTGTGCATGCACATGCATGCGTGCACACACGTGCACACTCAGTTGCTCAGTCATGTCCAACTCTTTGCAGTCCCATAGACTGTAGCCTGCCTGGCTCCTCTGTCCACTGGGATTCTCCAGGCAGGAATACTGGAGCAGGTTGCCATTTCCAATTCCAGGGGATCTTCCCATCCCAGGGATCGAACCTGCATCTCTTGTGTCTCCTGCATTGGCAGGCGGATTCTTTATCACTAACACCACCTGGGAAGCCTTATCTCCCATGGCCTACTTCAATCATATCTTAATCGATAGGACTCTAGCCTTATCCACTCAAATAACCCTTCAACATGCCACCCATACGATGACTATTCCTTTAAGAAATCCTTATAACAGCAGCACCGAATGCACTCAGGTTCTACACATTCTGCTCGACCTTAAACTTGAAACTTGAACTTCTTCATTCTGTGAAATATGGCTCCTCTGTCAAACTGTCGTTCAAAAGATTCTTGTAATATTCCTGGATTTCTCCAATTAGAAATAGTCTCACAGTTAGTTGCTAGGCAGCTTAGAGTCTCAGTCTCTACATTCTTTTATTAGCACACATAAGGCCACTCACAGACCCTTGCCTAATAACTCCATTCTTTTTCCATTTTATTTTCCTCACTTTAATATCCATCTTCTGAGTTTTCCTTAACATCTATCTATCTAGCAATTGTTTATCACCTACTTATCCAGTTATTACCTATTGAAATCCCTGTAATAAATTTTAAAATATAAATAGAGTTGAGGAAAATATGCTAGTGAGTTTAACTTCATACAAAGTACATAAGATGCCACTTTATATATAGAAGGAACTCAAAGGTTTTGTGATAGAACCCAAAGAATTTTGAAGCATGAAAAAATTCCACAGAAAAAGATTACAAGTAAGATATAATCATTCACTAGAAGGAAGACAAACACAATAATATGGTATTCATCCTTATTGGCTTTCATGTGTTTATAGTGAGGCATACTTCATAATTTTTACATGAAAGGGTGAGGCAAAATATGCAGCATTTTCTCCCTACTATAATCCTCACAAAGAGGATCTGAAAGAGAATGTTACTCTTCACAGATGTAATAATACTCAGGCACCACCATATTCACTAACTCTGTTAAACAGCAGTCATAAAAAACAGTCATCAATATCTCTCTTACCTCCACCTGAGAAATGTTAGTGTTATGGGATGTGCACAAAAGAAGGACAAGGAGCATAGATGGTTGGTCCCTGATCTATGTCAGAGCAAAAGAACGGAAAGACACTGAGAAGGTCAAGAGCAGTGGAAGCTGAAGAGAAAACTATTTGTGTTTGTGTGTGTGTGAATGTTCATAGGACCTGAAGAAACTTGAGTTCAAATGCCAGTCATCATGACATGACTGTGTATGACTCAATACAACGGTGAAATCAAGATGTCCCTACTGAGAAGTTCAAAGTATAGTCTCCTAAAGAATGAGGCTACAAGTCGAGATCCAGTCATAACGGGAAGGAAATCCACCTTTCATATTATGCTCAGTTGGACTAGCAATGAAGAAAGATCATTAAAAACTAAATCATTCTAGTTTCTAGGGTTACCTTAATGTATTTTTTCTTATACTACAGAACTTTTCATTCATTTATTTACTTTGGCTTGGTTGCTAAGGTGTCTATAATTTGAAATACATTTGAAAAGATTTCTGTGACCTTACAATTACCACATTATTAAGAGTGAACACAACTAAAATTGGGAGGAACGTGGAGAAAGAAGCCCGGGGTCGGGGGAGGGGAACAAAAAAACTGTTTTTAAGGATATTTTTAAAGATACACACAAATAATGTAATTCCTTCATTATCTTCATCTGACTTTCTTACATCTCAGCATTCTTTAGTTCAATCAGTTAAATCTCTGCTAATGCTTTCATCAAAAGGAACATCATGATTGAGGTTAACACTTCAGCGCAAGAGCTGTTACTACTAATAAAAAAATATAATGCTAAGAACTTTTTCCCTTTAGTGATATAGAAAATGGCCCTACAGATAAACTACTATATCATTTCACTAATATATTTAACATCCATTAACTTGACTATAGAATAGTTTACTAGGATAGAAACTCAGTAAGATGCAGGAAATCCTTACAGCAGAAGAAATATGCATAAAACATCTTGTTTCTATATTTTTCAATTATAAAGGTAAAATAATACTATAGAAAAAACCGACATGGAGAAAAGTAAAACACACACACACAAAATTAATGCTCTAAAAATTCTTATCATTCTTATAGGTCCTCCTTTCATCTTTTTCATGTGCAGGTCATCATGATGTAAAATGACTGAGAATATGTTTACTCATTTTGCATTTTATCATGTGGAGTGTGCCAGAACACTGCTTAGAAACTGAAATATTTTATTCAATGATGTACCATGATTTAATCAATTTTCCATATTGCTTCCAAGTTTTTATAGTTATATTTGATTATGAAATAATGGTGAAGTGAACTTGTGTGCACATTAAAAAAATGTATTTGGGAATATTTCCTTAGAATTAATTAACAGGGTTTCTCAGGTGGCGCAATAGTAGAGAATCTGCCTGCAAATGCAGAAGTTGCGAGAGATGTAGTTTCAATCCCTGGGTTGGGAAGATCTCCTGGAGGAGGAAATGGCAACCCACTCTAGTGTTCTTGGCTGGAAAATTCCATAGACAGAGGAGCCTGTCAGAGGCTACAGTTCATGGGGTCACAGAATGTCACACACAACCGAGCATGCATGCACACACACATCATAGGATTTCTTTTCCAGAGTTGAAACAATTAATATTTCCAAAGTGATTGATTTTTATGATATCACCAGTTACATACTGATATACTTGATATTGTCTTAATATACATAAATATGATTTTTCTGCTGCCTATTTGTTATGTGATATAAAAATGATATCTATTTTCCTTCAATTTTTTTTCAAAAACTAGTGGGTTTAAAAATCTTTTATATGTTCTTTATAAGTTGTACTTTTGTTCATGAATTTGATTATAGAGTTATCAAGGTATATTTCTTAAAATTTTAATTTAACCTTAAAAACATTAACTCTGCCATGTTTATTATACTCTCCCTAAATCTATTGCTTTAGTCTGAGAAATATTCAGTTTTAATTTCTACCTATTCATTGGTTTGTTTTTATATCTAATTATTTAGTCCTTTTGGAATTTGCTTTGGTGTATGGCATAAGACATTTTAGATTTCTTTCCATGTAACTGCTATACATTATTATATAATATATTTTAATTAAAAATACTTTCCAATTGTATGAAGCTTTCTGTGATACACAGAATTCACAGAACTTATTATACATTCTAGGTTCCATTTTTAATTAAAAATTATATTTCACATAGGTGGAGACTGGTTTTTAAGGGTTAATTACATCAATAATATAATTATGGGAAGCAATATTATACTGATAATAATTTAGTTATCTTCTATTAATAGATAATGACTTTTGACCAAGCCAGAACTTTATAGAATTGGTGCTGGGCTGATCATAAGTTTTCAAGAAATGAGAAGATTATTGCCTCCAATTTTTAGACTAAGTTATGATTCAATCCAAAATGAAAATAACCATTTTCATTAAATTTGAGTATAAATGTTTGTTTTCCTTTGGTAAATGATCTGGTTAAAATAAGACTGCATTTTGTATCACAACATAGTATTGTTAGCATGGATTCTGAAGCCAGACTGGCTGAGTACAATTCTTTGTGTTGCTACTGACAGGCTGGATAGTTTAGGGAAAATTATTTAACCTCTTTGTGTACTATTTTCCTCATATATAAAATGACAACAATAACAGTCATTATCTTCTGGGGTTGTTATAGAATTAATAATGCATATATATATAAAACTATATATATATATAAAACTTTACATATATATATATATAACTTTACATAGTTTTGGAGGAAAAGGGGAAATTGTGTTAACAAAGTTTTCCTAGAAAAGGTTATCATTTGGCTAAATCTTAAAATATAAGTAGATGTTCACTACTTAAATTTTTCATTTTGACATTAAGTTTTAGAAGTTGGTGGTTGCTGATTTAGCACTGAATTTTTACTACATACTTTTAGAAAGTTCTGCCCAGTTCTGCTGGGACAAGCTGAATGTTTCTTTTTCAAAGAAGCCCTAGGCCTAATGATGAAGTATGTCAGTACTGCCTTTGACATGTATCTTCTCTCAGTAGAACTAGCATTGAAGAGTAACCCAACGTTGAGAGCATAAATGGTAAAAATCTAACAGAATAATTTACACAAAGGTGAATAGTAGCTAGTGGGTTACTTCTTATAGGCAGGATCTCATGTACATTTTTTATTTAAAAAGTGTCTCAGAAATAATTGATATTAAAAAAAAATCTTCCTAAAGGGCAGCTTAATCCATCATTTTTCTAGGTTTCTCTAAAGCATTAAGTTTGGCCACCATGAAGCAATAATCCTAGAGTTTATTAGCTCAGCTCTGCATATAGATACTTTTACTGAGCTGACTTGGCTAGGGTCAGTGGTAAAGAATCTGCCTGCAGTGCAGGAGATACAGCAGATATAGGTTCAATCCCTGGGTCAGGAAGATCCCCTAGAGAAAGGAATGGCAATCCATTTCAGTATTCTTGCCTGGAGAATCCCATGGACAGAGGAGCCTGGAGGATACATTCCATGGGGTCTCAAAGAGTTGGACATGACTGAGTGACTAATACTTTCACTTTAGCTTCTACTAAAAATTGAAGTGATGTAGTTAATTAAAAGACATTTTTGTTTCTTTCACAAAATAGCAGCTGTAGGCATTGTACATTATACTAAAGAATGTTTCTTAAATATGGATCCATGTAACAAAATTTCCCAGTATTAAGTGCCTGCCAAGAACAAAATGTTGTCTCTTAAGACAAACCTAGTCATCCTCTTTTATTAGACAACAAGCACTGCAAAGCCAACTGCTACTATTAACTTCAGCGCTAAACTTGGTGTTCTGTTTTAGTCATATAGCTTATCTTTGATTTCTGATACAAGTACTTTTTACTTCCTAAATGCTTCCTGATCACTCTTGACTTTTAAAAAATTGTATTGTCTCAAATAATTTAAATTTGTAAACTGCTTTAAAAACCATGTTGTTGTTGTTGTTATTTAGTTGCTAAGTCGCGTCTGACTCTTTTGTGACCCTATGGACTACAGCCTGCCAGGCTCCTCTGTCCATGGGATTTTCCAGGCAAGAATACTGTAGGGGGTTGCCATTTCCTTCTCCAGGGGATCTTCCTGACCCAGGGACTGAAACTGAGTCTCCTTCTTGATAGGCAGATTCCTTACCACTGAGCCACCAGATAAGCCCATTTGGGCTTTATTAAATGGAAAAAGAAAATTTTAAAAGACAGTGGTAATTTTTTTCTTTCCAAGTAAATTTCAGGGCCCTACAGCAGGATGTTTTTGTTTTATACCTTCTATACCATTCACTTTTAGGTAGTCAATAAATAACTTGACTGATTGACAGCTGTCTTTTAAAAGAAGATATCTAGAGAGGATTTTTACCAATGAATTTTCATTAAAAAATGACAGGTTAATAGGAGAAATATTAAACTGAGAGAGGCTTTCTGTTATTTTCAAATTCCTCCACAATGGACTATGGTTATTTTCTATATGTATGAGAGTATATCCAGGATCACCATTCTTTAAGCTGGAAAGGATTTCGATAGAGTCCAATTCCTTCATTTCAGAGATTAGGAAACCAAGGCCCAAAGAGCTTACATCATTTGCAAAGGTAGCATGCTAAGTCATTAGAAAGTCAAAACTAGAATTGAGGTGTCTCATTTTCCAATTGAGTCAGCTGAGGCCAATTCATTTATTTACTTTCTGTGTCTACACAGTAAAAATGAATTGCATTAAGGTTTGAAATCAAGCATGACCCTAACTAGAATCTCTATTCATAACCTCTAAGCTTTGAAAGTGCTAGGAATCATGACATAAATAACAAAATCCAGAGTGCTCATTGTGCCAGACCCTGTGTTAAACATGTTTCATTATTTCCTATAATCTTCACAATAACCTCTGATGTAAGCATTGCCATTATTCCCATTTTACGGACGAGAAAATGAGCAGCAGACCCCATGCTTAGCACCAAGATTTAGCTGAGCTCTCATTTACCCCAAGTACTGCCTCACAAATCCATTACAGTAAATCCATTGCTTTCTTTTTTAGATACACAGAGATTTCACCAGGCCAGATTGAGCTACTTTAATATTCCTCTGATAGAATTCTTACTTCCTACCCACTTAGGCCTTTCCCCTGGAAACTTCCCGCATCAGAACAGAAATTTATACTCAGCACTTGATGACTGAAGTCACAAACCGTGCTGGAACCCAAGAAAACACCAAGTATTTGGACAAGTCAAGCAGGAATAGTCTGAATTCCACCCAAAAGATGTGAAAAGAATGTGCCACAATTAAGGGGGACCTTGGAAGAATGTAGAAATCAAATTTGTAAAGGAAAGGAAGGAATCTAAGCTGAAAGCAACTGGCTCCTTTCTTTGTTTATGCCATCTATATGCAGGTCAGGAAGCAACAGTTAGAACTCCACATGGAACAACAGACTGGTTCCAAATAGGAAAAGGAGTACGTCAAGGCTGTGTATTGTCACCCTGCTTATTTAACGTATATGCAGAGTACATCATGAGAAATGCTGGGCTGGAAGAAGCACAAGTTGTAATCAAGATTGCCGGGAGAAATATCAATAAGCTCAGATATGCAGATGACACCACCCTTATGGCAGAAAGTGAAGAGGAACTAAAAAGCCTCTTGATGAAAGTGAAAGTGGAAAGTGAAAAAGTTGGCTGAAAGCTCAACATTCAGAAAACGAAGATAATGGCATCTGGTCCCATCACTTCATGGCAAATAGATGAGGAAACAGTGGAAACAGCGTCAGACTTCATTTTGGGGGGCTCCAAAATCACTGCAGATGGTGACTGCAGCCATGAAATTAAAAGGTGCTTACTCCTTGGAAGAAAACTTATGACCAACCTAGATAGCATATTGAAAAGCAGAGACATTACTTTGCCAACAAAGCTCCGTCTAGTCAAGGCTATGGTTTTTCCAGTGGTCATGTATGGATGTGAGAGTTGGACTGTGAAGAAAGCTGAGGGCTGAAGAATTGATGCTTTTGAACTGTAGTGCTGGAGAAGACTCTTGAGAGTCCCTTGGACTGCAAGGCAATCTAACCAGTCCATTCTGAAGGAGATCAGCCCTGGGATTTCTTTGGAAGGAATGATGCTAAAGCTGAAGCTCCAGTACTTTGGCCACCTGATGCGAAGAGTTGATTCATTGGAAAAGACTCTGATGCTGGGAGGGATTAGGGCCAGGAGGAGAAGGGGACGACAGAGGATGAGATGGCTGGATGGCATCACTGACTCGATGGACATGAGTCTGAGTGAACTCTGGGAGATGGTGATGGACAGGGAGGCCTGGCGTGCTGTGGTTCATGCAGTCACAAGGAGTCGGACAGGACTGAGCGACTGAACTGAACTGAACACCAGAAAAGAGTTCACTAGGTTGTCTCAGAATAGAAAGAATAAAATGGACAATAAGCACTATAATATTTAAAAGTGATGCAAATCAAAGAAAATCTCAGTTAACAAATCTCTCCGTTCCATACTTATGATATTTTCCAAAGGTGATTTGCCTATTAATTTTTCTCATGAAGTGTAAGGAATCATGTAGCAAATGCAAATGAAACGGTTCACTTTGAAGCATGTTAATTGTTCAGCTGTTGGTACCACAGCACTGTGTAGTGTTTGGAGGTCTTTTGTAGCTGTGGAATAGTGGGTCATTTAAAAATGCTAAGATTATAATGTCTTCCCAGAGCTGACTATGCTGGATGCCAGCCTCAGTGACACAGGTCCCACCTAATACCATGCTACACAACCCCATAATGTTTTCAGCGGATTTAAACATCTGCCTTGGAGAGACAGAACATATTACTATTGATTTAGCTTGGTGTTTAATGTGGTTGTTAAATTTTAAATTGCTGTACAATGACAAATACTTTGGGTAGTAATGTAATTCTTCCAGGTTTATCATCTGTCTTGAAGCTGGACTATTCACTACTTTGTGTAGCATTAAATTCCAGACAGAGGAAGAGTTTTTCTTTTTCTTTTTTCTTTTTTAATACACAAACACCTAATAGAACTTTTCAGTAAGCTTTCTCATTATGGTTTTAACAGGAAAAGACAATTGCCCTCATTGTGTGCCTCTGAGGACATTCTGCCAGCTCTATATCTCTATCAGTTTTTCCATAATATGCTCCTGGCACACTTACTTTGGTATGGCTGGTTTGAGAGCACTGCTTTTTTTTTTATTTCTTGTCATCAAATGTGATGTTTTCAGCACTGAAGATACACTGCAAGTGGGGATAAATACTGAGACTGATTAATATTGAGACTACAACGGAGAACACGTAGGATCACCTACCTCTTTATAAAATGAGCCTTTAGGAAATTACTTCATCTTGGGAATATGTCTGGCTATTCTACACAAGTTTTTAAAGGGTTAATAGTTAATGTGCCAAGCAGCAGTGCTTTCATTCCCACTGCCTACAAGCAGAGTGGTCTCGGTGGGTATACACCTTAACATAATGTAACGCCTACTTTTGCCTTTCCCACAGAGAGACTGATGGCTTCACTGACTACACATGCCTGATCCAAGATGATAGTGAACACTCTCAGATCGGCAGTGGAGCTCTCAAAGGACTTTTTCAGTATCCACCAACCACGTCCCAGTCTGGATGAAGGATGTTAGCTAGGTATGGGGCTAAGCGCAGATACAACCTGGGTATTCAAACTGACCCTACTGGTGGATGTTGGCTGCACACTGAATGTGGCCTGGCTGAAACCTGTTCCAGTGTGAAGTGTGGCACGTGGAAAGCGGGACAGATGGTGGGGTCAGTAATAAGGAACTTGTTTGTTGTTGCCGATTGGAGGCCATTTCTTCTGCCAGCATGACTCCACAGATTTATCCTGGCATTGCTGACCAAGGGGAGACAAACAACGTTGTTCAACAAGCATTCTGAAAGATAGCATATGGCCTGGAATAAATCTCTGGAGTATACCAGGATGTGTTGTGTTGTGTTACACTGTGGTAGTATTGCTCCTAAGCAGTAGGGGGCATGATGAGTTTATCCAGTTAGAAGCATAAATAGAAGTGACTGAAAACAGCAGCAAATATAATCTCATGTGCTTGTGAGCTATTGTGTGGTGTGTTGTCTCTAAGATTAATTGCTTAATAAACTGCATTACTTTCATTCTTTCTCATTTACTACCAGAAAATATACATATGGGTTGGGTTTTAGGGTGACAAAGTGTTGAGAATGTTTGTGATATATAAATGATATATATATATATTATATATATAAGATATATATATATAATATGTGTATATATGTGTGTATATATCTATCTATACATGAACTAATAAGAGGGAAGTATTAATGATGTTAGTCTAGAAGCTTAGTTAATTGGGAGTCTCTAAGGGAGTCACTCAAGTTGGTGTCTGCTAATTAAGGCGATGCATTTTCCAGGGATTTAGAAAACCGAGAGCCCGTCTGACTTTATGACCACTTGTGGGTTATTATGCAGAAGCAGTGACCAGCTTTCACTGATCCTACTCACATGGCTGACTTAGTTAGACACATTTTACTTTCACCAAAAAACTCATGAACAGTAATACAGTAACATTAGTCATAGAATAAAATACCAAGGTCATTCCACTTCAACTTTTTTTTAAGAAATCTGGACATTCTGTCATTTAGTTTGATCTTTTTGAAAAAAAGAAAGAAAGAAAGAAATCTGCCACAACTGCATACTTCTTCTGAAGCTTTGTGGATTCATGAATCTTGTTTAGCCTGAGATAGTTCCTAATTAGGAATCCTGAAATTCCATTGGTCCCGTTCTGATCCATGCCAGCTTTGGTTCATTATTGCTGTGCAAATCCTGGTGCCTCATATACTTCTTCCTCATTTCTGATGTTACAGCAATCAATTGATTAAGTAAATGGGATTTTTAGAAGGCTGCAAAGTACTTTTCATTCTACTGGGAACAGGTTATTAAAATAAAAATAATTATTATTAAAGTGGTTTCATAAGGTGAATCATAGAAAATTCAAAACATTGTGAAAAACTCAATAACACAACTTCCATATATGCAATAGAACAATAAAGTAGCACCAAATCCAAAGACTGAGTTTTATTTGTGGATTTGAAAAATCTTGGACTTCCAGTATTTAAAACTTATCTCCCTAGAATTTGGGTTTAACCTTAACATCTGAGAATGAGTAACCAGAAGAACTCTGGGATCTGCCCAGGGTTTTATCCAAAAGCAAAAAGAGAACCCACTGGGTTTGAGAGAGAATAGAGATTTTCCTGGCTTGTCATGAAAGTGCAGCTCATTCAGTTAACTGTAGTATCATTTTTTCTAATACTCAAGTAATTTAGTTTTGTGTTATACTACAAATATGATCATGGGGCTTCCCAGGTGGCTAGGGGCAAAGAATCTGCCTACCAATACAGGAGATGCAGGAGCCATGGATTCAATCTCTGGGCCGTGAAGATCCCTTAGAAGAAATGGCAGCTTGCTCCAGTTGCTCCTGCTGCTGCTGCTAAGTCACTTCAGTAGTGTCTGACCCTGTGCGACCCCATAGACCACAGTCCACCAGGGTCCTCTGTCCCTGGGATTCTCCAGGCAAGAATACTGGAATGGGTTGCCATTTCCTTCTCCAAGGCATGAGAGTGAAAAGTGAAAGTGAAGTCGCTCAGTCGTGTCTGACTCTTCATGACCCCATGGACTGCAGCCTACCAGGCTCCTTTGTCTATGGGATTTACCAAGCAAGAGTATTGGAGTGGGGTGTCATTTCCTTCTGCCCTGCTCCAGTATTGCCTGGGAAATCCCATGGACAGAGGAGCCTGGCGGGCTACAATCCATGGTATCGCAAAAGTCAGACGTGACTGAGCAACTATGCATGTGTCCACAAATCTAAACATCGGTGTGAGCCAAGAGTGGGCCTTAAGTCATGTAGGTTTGCAAACACATGGAGGGTAAGGAAGGCTCTCTTCTGAGTACACATGACATATGCAAATCTTATCATTAAAATATCAAACAGGGAGGTGCTACTGTGGGGACTTGGCTTCATGGAGGAGGTGCTTGCATTTTCCAGCACAGTTCCTGACAGATAATGGAAGCTGGATAAATGTATGTCAAACTGAACTTGGAAGCTTGAGAGACAACAGGGCAGATGGACACAGAAAGTGACCAGTAGGTTCACGAGGGGAAATAAGTTGGGCATAAAGATGGGCACCCTGGCTCTACTCTGCCTTACTTCCCTGACTTTATCTGTTACTTCTCCCGGTCATTCTACTCCAGCACACTGCTCCTTGCTGTTTCTTCAGGCTCTCACACTGCATGCTCCTTTGGCTTGAAAACCTCTTCACAGGTGTCCACATGGCTTATTCTTCACATCCTTCACAACTGTGCTCAGATGTCACCTTCTCAATGAACTGCAACCAGTTTCCTCACTCCCATACTTTTGACGACTTTGTCCTACTCTATTCTGTTTCCATAGCCCTGTCTTGTAACATACTTTCACTTGTTTTTCTTAATGTTCATTTTTATGTCCCCTTTCAGTTCTAAAAGAATAGGACTTATATTTATTGATGTGTCCTAATTGTCAAAGATGATGCTGTGAAAGTGTTGCACTCAATATGCCAGTAAATTTGGAAAGCTCAGCAGTGGCCACAGGACTGGAAAAGGTCAGTTTTCATTCCAATCCCAAAGAAAGGCAATGCCAAAGAATGTTCAAACTACCACACAATTGCACTCATCTCACACGCTAGCAAAGTAATGCTCAAAATTATTCAAGCCAGATTTCAACAGTATGTGAACCGTGAACTTCCAGATGTTCAGGCTGGATTTAGAAAAGGCAGAGGAACCAAGAATCAAATTGCCAACACCCTTCAGATCATCGCAAAAGCAAGAGAGTTCCAGAAACACATCTGAAGTGAAGTGAAGTGAAAGTGAAGAGAAGTCACTCAGTCGTGTCTGACTCTTTGCGACCCCATGGACTTTAGCCTACCAGGCTTCTCTGTCCATAGGATGCTCCAGGCAAGAATACTGGAGTGGGTTACCATTTCCTTCTGCAGGGGATCTTCCTGACCCAGGGATCAAACTCAGGTCTCCCGCATTGGAGGCAGACGCTTTAACCTCTGACCCACCAGGGAAGAAACACATCTACTTCTGCTTTATTGACTAAGCCAAAGCCTTTGACTGTGTGGATCACAACAAACTGTGGAAAACTCTTCAAGAGATGGGAATACCAGACCATCTGACATGCCTCCTGAGAAACCTGTATGCAGGTCAAGAAGCAACAGCTAGAACTGGACATGGATAACAGACTTGTTCCAAATTGGGAAAGCAGTACGTCAAGGCTGTATATTGTCACCCTGCTTATTTAACTTATATGCAGAGTACATCATGAGAAACATTGGACTGGATAAATCACAAGCTGGAATCAAGATTGCCAGCAGAAATATCAATAAGCTCAGATATGCAGATGACATCACCCTTATGGCAGAAAGTGAAGAAGAACTAAAGAGTCTCTTGATGAAAGTGAAAGAGGAGAGTGAAAAAGTTGGCTTAAAGCTCAACATTCAGAAAACGAAGATCATGGCATCTGGTCCCATCACTTCATGGGAAATAGATGGGAAAACAGTAGAAACAGTGTCAGATTTTATTTTGGGGGGCTCCAAAATCACTGCAGATGGTGACAGCAGCCATGAAATTAAAAGATGCTTGCTCCTTGGTAGAAAAGCTATAACCAACCTAGACAGCTTATTAAAAAGCAGAGACATTACTTTATCAACAAAGGTCCATCTAGTCAAAGCTATGGTTTTTCCAATAGTCATGTATGGATGTGAGAGTTGGACTATAAAGAAAGCTGAGCACCAAAGAATTGATGCTTTGAACTGTGGTGTTAAAGACTCTTGAGAGTCCCTTGGACTGCAAGGAGATACAACCAGTCCATCCTAAAGGAAATCAGTCCTGAATATTCATTGGAAGGACTGATGCTGAAGCTGAAACTACAATACTTTGGCCACCTGATGTGAAGAACTGACTCACTGGAAAAGATCCTGATTCTGGGAAAGACTGAAGGCAGGAAGAGAAGGGGACGACAGAATGACATGGTTGGACAGCATCACCAACTCAATGTCCAGTTGGTGCTGGACAGGGAGGCCTGGTGTGCTGTAGTCCAAGGAGTTGCAAAGAGTTGGACATGACTGAGTGACTGAACTGAACTGAACTGAACTGTCTAAGGTGGTGTCTGGCAAATAGTAAGGATTCAGTAGCTATCCTAAGCTGATGAAGAATGATTATAGGTGGCTTGAGGTTTCTGTGCCATGTTAACTGAATTCCCTTTGAAATACAACAGAATATATATATACTGTGGGCAACTAAGAAATTACTGATCTCTAAGACAAGTAACTGCAATGTGTATCCATGACCTCCTACCAAAAGACAGTATCCTGGGTATTTGAAAATCATATTCAAATACTACTCAGGGGCTCTTGAAGAGATACCTGCATTCCTATGTTCCCCGCGGAAGCTTTCAAAGACACACACACACACACACACACACACACACACACACACACACAGGACTATTATTCAGCAATTAGAAAGAAGGAAATTCTGATACTTGCAACAAAATGGATAAACCTTGAGGGCATTTGACCAGGTAAAATAAGCAAGACAGACAAAGACAAATACTACACATATCAATTATATGTTAACTCTAGATAAAAAGGAAAAAGAAAAATCAAACTGAGAGAAACAGAGTAGAAAAGTGCTTGCCAGGGGGCTGGGAGGAGGTTGAGGAGGAAGTTGAGAGAAGTTGGTGAAAGGCAAACCTAGTGATAAAATGAATAAAGTCTCGCATACAGGGAGGGAGGAGGGAGGGGGGTTCAGGATGGGGAACACATGTATACCTGCGGTGGATTCATGTTGATGTATGGCAAAACCAATACATATTGTAAAGTAATTAACCTCCAATTAAAATGAATAAATTTATATTTAAAAAAATGAATAAAGTCTGAGGAACTAATGTATAAGTGATGACTTCAGTTGATAACACTGTATTATATCACTGAAATTTACTAAGAAAGTAAGATTTAAATATCATCACAAAAGTAAAAAAAATGTAAATATGTGAGGTGATAAGTGTATTAATTAACTGCAGTGAGGGAGGGATCCTTTAACAATGTATACAAATATTGAATAATCACATTGTACATTTTAAATATCTTACAGTTTTATCTGTCAAATTACATTTCAATAAAGCTGGGAAAAAAAGAATTACTCAGGAGCTTTCAAATCAAATGGCAGGTAGAAGAACTGCTTTGGATGCCTACTTGGTTGTTTGGAAGTGATTTGAGGTACTCAAGATTTGAGATCTATCCCTACATTATGCGGAGAGAACAGGATTTAGACTACAAAGTTCTTCGAATCAACTTGCATTCAGAGAACATCAAGTGCACCAAAAATAATAACACATTACATTAAGCAAAAATAAATCTATTTTCAGTAGGATTTCACCAAATATTTCTGGTGTTACCTTGAATAGCTAATGAGAATTCTGGTGAATGCATTTTAAAGAAAACTTCATGTAACATTAGGGAAGGAAAAGACACTAGCATCCATAACTATATATATATATATATATATATTTCTACAAATATATATATATATAGAACTATATATATATATAGTTTGTAGAATTATAGATACATGAGAATCTCTCTTTTTCTCAAAGACCAAAGAAAAAAATAAAGATAAAAAAAAAAAAGTTTCTAGGGATTGTTTTTTCAGTCCTTTTCACATAACATATTCACATAGCTTATTCACATAACTCCTATCAGATTTAGCTTCTTTGTATTGATTTAATTTTCCTTCTTCAGTGGTAGACTTAGAAAACTGTACTCTCTAAAAAAAAACTTTGCATAATAATATATATTTTTTTAAAAAGTAGCAATTTTTCTTCAGACTTTCTTTTGTGGCTAAACTAAGTTCAATTTATTCTACAAGCTAAATATTGCCAGTTCTTTACATCCTCCCTGATTGTGCTTCCTGCCACTTGAATAGTCTTGATTCTTTTAAATTTGGTTCTTCCAGGGCTGTTTTAATGAAATATTTGATCAATATTCTTTAGAGACTCCTACAAAACATTCTAAAGCTACTCCTTTCATTTTTAGACTTTGTCACTATAAAATATTTATGTTCACTATGGGAAATTGAGGAAATACAGAAAAGAAAAAGCAAGAAACCAAAATCTCCCAAAATGTTTGCTCTAAGAAATGCCAGTTAATATATGGGTATCATCATAGCTGTTTCTTTCTGTCCCCACATACATGTTTTTTGAACAAAATTGGAATTACATTTAGATATAATTTAGCTTCCTGGTTTTTAACCTAATATGTACATTTCCTAGGTACAGTGTACCTTCTTTTTAAATATTGTATTTATTTTAAAAAGGAGTCACTTTCACTCTGCTAAAGTTGTTTATAACAAGATATATTTTTGAAATCCTGCTTGGTAGAACAGTTATATAAGAAGAGGAGTATCTCAGCATTTGCTTTAAACACACCAAAATAACTAATGGCGAGTATTTGGAACTGAGAATACTTAACCAATTAGAGTAAATTGTTTGAACTGCAAAGGAAATAAACCCAGAAAAGTGACATGATGACCATCACTGATTGAGATATTTGAATCTTTTACCCAAAGAAACCTCAAGGATGCATGGACCTAGACTCTTGAGCAAGACATTTTAGCATCATCCAATGACTGCAGCAATTAGGCAGACCCTTGAATGTAGTGACTCAGTATCAAGAACTATAAAAGAGCAAATATATTTTCATCTATATTCTACAAGGATTTTCTTAGTATTTAAGTCTGTCAAGTATTCACAGATTAAAAATTAGTTCTTTTTAATCATAAGAACTTTTTTTTTAACTATAGCATATTACCAGGAAACAGCTATTCATTACCTTATAGATTTATTTTCTGGTATGAGCAAAATTATAAGCCAAAAAGCATTCTGAAAATAAAATTTATAACCCAACTTTGTAGAGCCTTTTCTTATATGGTATCTTACAAATTTTTATTCTACCAGAATTTGGGCAAAGAGACTGCTATTCTTTTTTCTTTTATTAAATTATTTATGTGCTGGGTTTTCATTGCTACATAGGCTTTTGTCTAGTTCTAATAAGCAGGGGCTCCCCTCTAGTTGCTATGGGCGGGCTTCCCATTTCAGTGGCTTCTCTTCTGGCAGAGCACAGGCTTTAGGCTCA
Organism: Capricornis sumatraensis; assembly: GCF_032405125.1. NCBI lineage: Eukaryota > Metazoa > Chordata > Mammalia > Artiodactyla > Bovidae > Capricornis > Capricornis sumatraensis. The sequence continues at coordinate 147,336,174 of NC_091070.1, read as the reverse complement.
TGCGCTTCAGTAGTTGTGGTACATGAGCTCAGTAGTTGCAGCTCCCAGGCTCTAGAGCGTAACCTCAATAGTTGTGTTACACAGGCTTAGGTGACCCACAACATGTAGGATTTTCTTACACAGGATCAAACCTGTGTCTTCTGCATTGGCAGGTGGATTCTTTACCACTGAGTCACCAGGGAAGCTTGAGTTACTCTTAGTAAGTATGTATAGGCAGCCTTTCTGTGTCATCAAGAAGAGGTATCCCCCAGCCAGCAATGACTGACTCCTTTAGTGTATAACAGTATTCCCAGTTGCAGACCTTTCCTACATGGTAATCTTTATTTCTGATTTGGTTTTCTGGTCATCAAACCCCAATATGTATAACCATGAATCAAATATCCGATAAACGGTCCTTTCAGGATAACCCCAGAGCTGAACTTCTGACTCTTAGATTTTGGAACAATATTCTCTGACTTTACAGCCTTTGACAATAATAATTCAAGTAATTTTTTAAGGCAGAAGGACAAGAAATGCTTGTCATGCATGTTTCCTTCTGCCCGCCAATGCAGGAGACGCAAGAGACTCGGGTTTGATCCCTGGGTGGGGAAGATCCTTGGAGGAGGAAATGGCAACCCTCTCCACTATTCTTGCCTGGAAAATCCCAAGGATAGAGGAGCCTGGAGAGCTAGAGTCCATGGGGTCACAGAGAGTTGAACACAACTGAATGCACCTGCTATATCTACATCCTTAAAGTAGATACTTACACAAGTTCTTGACTTTCTGCTTTACACAAATGTAGTAGAAGAATTTTTTGATTCTGGGCAACCAACCAGAACTTAATTAACCAGCAGATGAAGTAAACTATATGTTCCAGATGTAACAGGGAACAAGTGCACTCAATTAATGGAAGGTAAAGTCACAGCCCCCAAATGAAAAAGAACTAAGAGTCATCAGGTCATTCTACATGAAAAGTCCATTTTGACATTTCCATTGTATTAACAATCTGTTCCTACTTTGGTGGCCTTGGAAGAATGAACAGCAATATTCATAATCTCTACTATCGGTTTTGTTAATTTTTTTGAGGACCACTGGAAAGGTAGTAACCTAAAACTTCTCACTACTTAAAGTGTTCTTATTTCTGTAACAAATGGATTAAAATCAACAGAGAAAGTTCCAAAGAGTGACAAAATTATTGGGTTTTCTTGAGATTGTTACGCTTACTTCTTTATATGGAAATTTTCTGAGTCATGGTGAAATATTACCTATTTGGAGTCACGTGCTATGTTGCACGCCTTTGGTAGATCAGAAAGAGAGAAGACTCAGCTCCATCACTGCAATTTGATGCAGCAGAAAGGAGTGACAACTGAAGTAGCCTTAGACAAGTTATCACTTTTCTCTTACAAATTACATTCTTATTCATTTTACAGATATGCCAAAATAGCATTTGTTCTCTCAGCAAATTTAACAAATAAAATAATATACCTTTCAATGCGGTGGCTAAGATTCAGTCATGTTGAGGGAAGGGTGATGTATAGAGAGACGTTAGCATGGTACAGGGTGTTGGGGTGGGGGCAAGTATGCACCGTTAATAGGAGAAGATGTCAAAAAAAAATGAAGCATAATAATAGTGCAATTTATCCTTGCTAAACGTACTGCAGTGCGCTATAATTAAATATGAAAACCTAAATTTATCTCTATGTTCGGTTGTCATTAATTTAACAGGGAGTGCACATGTTCTAATCTAATGGCTGATTTTTTTTTCTCCATGTGAAGCATATTAAAATGTATATTAGCCTCAAGGTGCATAAACACAAAATAATAGACCAAAGGTTTTGGCCTGTGGAGAAAAAAATCCATGCTCAAAGGCCGTCAAGTAGCTGTGATGCAGGGGAGACACTCACTTAGCCTCATTAAGCCAAAGCTCTCTTTTGCTTGTCTTTTGTTCTGCATGACAGCAGCCTCTTTGTTGTATAATAATTCATTCCAAGTTCGTTCCAAGCTACCGAAACTGGTGAACTGTGGCCATTTTAATGAGAAGTATTGGTGGTATGCATAATCTGGAAGCCACGTGGGCCAGACAATCACAGAGCACTGCAGCCAGCAAAATGAGATATTGTCGAAATCACAAATTTGTCAAGTTGTTTTTGGACAGGGTATTATAATAAGCACTAAAATATGCATCCTATTACTCTGCATCTGCCACTCAAAGATCACAGTAATGAATGCGTGCTGCAGGGTAAAACCAGGCCGCTTTCCTAAGTAAAACAAACCGCAGAGTACAGAAAAGAATCATGTGGTAGTCTTTTTTGTTGTTGTTGTTGTTGTTGTTGATGTTGTTGTTTTTTCTTGGCATTGCTCAAATTTTTTTTTTTAATCCTTTTCCACCCGGAGTCAGGTTCTCCTGGCATGGTGTCCACTGCTAGCGGTGAATACACAGAGCCTCCTGATGCCAGGGAGTATACGTGAATACATTGCTTTTTAATAGGTGTGCTTACCAATGGAGAATGCAAAATCTCAAATTCAAGGCTTAAATTGAGTCTAATGAAGAATTCCTTGGAGACAAAAGAAAAAAATGAAGGCTAAGAAAATCTCTCCCAATGATATGAAGCTTTATGTTTTATCCTTTTCTACTTCAAATGACTTAACCTATGGGGCTTGTGTTTTGCTTGCTTGTTTTCCTAGTTTGTTTTTTTTTTTTGTCTGTTGGTGTCTTCTTTTTTTATGGGGCTTCCCTGGTAGCTCTTTTCCCTGTGTCTTGCTTTCTTGCTTTTTTTGTCTGTCTCTTGGTTGGTTTGGTTTTTAGACTAACCTGAAGCTTCCATACTAGCCAGTTTAAGAAAACAAATACAAGGTATAAGGTAAATATTTTCACTTGTCAATAAAAATGGTCCTCAAGGAGAGTGACTGTATAATTTCTCATCTAGACTAGAACTCTTCTGAGAATGAAAGAGAGAGGGCTATCAACAATTGGAAACATAAAAGCCAGGTTTGTCACATGCAAACTGGCTTACACGATCCTCCTAACCATAAGTTCTTAGATTGGTAAATGTGAAAGAAACTCAACCATGACCAAAGGCCGTACAATACATTCTCTTATTTCAGACAGTCTGTATTAAACATGTAGGGGTTTTGTTTGTGCCTTCAACCAATGGATACTCCATAAGTTCTGGCTAGACGTACAAAGATTGGAAGACAGTGGTAGACTAGAACAAAAATCCATTGTCACACTACTTTCTAATCACTCATTGAAACAAATCTTTTTGAACCTTTATTTAATGATCAGCAGGCACTATGAGAGACAACAATTTATAAAAAGTATGGTCCTTGTGATGTTTATAAACAGGCCTGAAGGTGGAAAGATGGTTAAAGACAGGTAGCACGATGACTCAAACAAATAGGTACACACATAGTAAATGTTAATGTAGGTATAAGCCAGATAGTCCCTTAGTTCAGAGAGAACTATCCTAGCTGGTGAGGAAAAATGAACAAAGCTTCCTAAAGTAGGTAATGACATCAGGATGAGTAGAACTTCATTAGGCAAGGACAATCGAGTCTGGGGAATTAATTGCACGTCAAAAGCTGAGATGTTGTGATTGTGATAAGAAGGGGCAGGGAATGTTTTGGGACCACTTGACTCAGAGGTGATGTGCAGAGGAATAACAAAAGTAAGGTTGGTATAATAAGCTGCACCAAGATCACAAAGAGCCTTGAATGCCAAATAAAAGAATCCCTTTGCCTATTGATCATGCAGTATCATTGAGACTCTGAACAGGAAAATGAGTTTCAGAAAGAGTAAGTTGGCAGTGATATGTGAGAGGACTGGAATGGGAAAAGCTGAGAGGAGAAAGCCTCTTAGTTGCAGAGCAGGAGAGGTCTTAAAAACCTACACTAGAATATTGATATTTGAGTTGGATAAATTGGCCTGATCCAAGTGCTTCTATTCTTTTTGAAATATTCCTACTGTGAGACTTATAACATTTCCCAAGTTGCATTGTAACTTCTCAGTGTCTTCTCTGTCCTCAGCCCACCAGCCTCTCTTGCTTCCATGTTCATCTCTTACTGGAGAGCAGGTCTTGAGCTCTACTTTGAGAATGCTCAGGACCAAGAGGGTGAGTCTATTTATTCTTTTGCTTTAATATTTAAAAGTGTGAGCACTCTGGGGACATAACTACTTTATTTTACAGGTGCAGCTTTGAAAAGGAAGATAAATGCAAGGCAAACCAGAGCTCCGAGTTTGTTTTGGGTGGAAGAAGTCAGAAGTTCTGCCCACAGCTGAATCACGGAAGCCTGAAAGTGTAACAAATGTCTTGGGATGTAATGTCTAGAGTCTTAAAGCTGTGATGCATGACAAGTTAAGCTCTTCAGTGCCAGAGGTCTCTGTCTCTGCGGTACTAATATATTCCCTCCATTGCCCAAATGTCTTCTGCTTGGTGTGTATCTGTGTAGGGGTGTGTGTGTGTGTGTGTGTGTGTGTGTGTGTGTGTGTGTGTGTTTTCCTTTGGGATATTTGCTTTGAAGTCTGGTCATCAAACCGGCTGTTCCCTGGGGAGAGCACCATCCTATAGGAAAAACATCTACATCAGCCTGCAGTTAGTGTAACTTGCTAAACTGAAGACCGATAACACTGCATGGCAACTGGAATGCTTTCATCTATCTCTTAATTACATTAGATTTTTCATCTAATGGTCAAATTTCCAGTTTTCTTTTTTCAACTCTGATGATGAATATTCAGAATTATTTTACTCACAGCTCTATTTCCTTCTGTAGGGAATAAGAAGCATTCTAAATTTTTTTCTTTAAAGACCTCAATAATATTTATCTCCTAAATGGAATCTTCAAATACACCAGGGCTATCTTACAGCTTGCTACATACTGGGACATGTCTACTATGAGATCTCTGGAAATAGCTGGTTTTAATTAAAATGAAATGTCACAATAATATCATTCCATATTCTGATGTCATAACAAAAATCATTTGATAAAACTTCTAATGATTGTTCTACATAAATGGAATCCCCTACAGTGCATTGCTTGTATTTCCTTTATATTCTTCTGGTATATTCTTCCTTGCATTATAGCTATTTAAGTCTTACCTTTCAACTAAATTATAAGTTCTCAGTAGATAACATCTGCTTCATTCTAAGTTCACAGCACAGAGCTATTCATGTGCTTTGGGCTCAATAGTTATTAGTGGAATAGAAAGGTAAATCTAAATGTTTCACCCTCCTCTGAGTTCATTTCTATTATAGAAACATAATATGTTGATGTGCTAACACAGGATGACAATAAATAGCAGTCTTTTGAAAACTTTCCCTTCTCCAGGGTATCTTCCTAACCCAGGGATAGAACCAGGTCTCTCAAATTGCAGGGCTGGGAAGATCGCCTGCAGAAGGGAAAGGCTACTCTCTCCACTACTCTGGCCTGAAGAATTCCATGGACTGTATAATCCATGACTTGCAAAGAGGTGGACACGACTGAGTGACTTTCACTTGGAAAACTAGCATTTATTAAATGGATAGGGTATGCATTATCTGAAGATAACTTTGCACAAATAAAATGCTCCATGTGGACCAAACTGAAAGCTCATATTGGTGGCAATGATATTGGATTCTAACTGTATTTCACCTGCAAAAGACAGATTACCTTGCTTCATCCCCAGTGCCATCATCCTAATCTATGGCAACAACTGTCTGGCAACTAAATTTCTGTAACAGCCAGTCCCACCTGCCTCATGCAAAATAAAAATGCAAGCTCAGTTTAAAAAGTATTACAAACTTCAAGATGGAGTTAGTAGGGCAGTAAACAAAGAGCAGAACTCTTTTGAAGAAGGGAGAGCTGTGAGACTGCACAGGTCACACATCCATGGAGCTGGGCCTGATAACAGTCTCCTAATGATTTCTCTGATTTGATTTTGCATATTTTGTTTTCCCATAGCGGAACAATGATGTATTTAAAATGAAATTTAGATAATATCATTGTTTCTGGGCTAAACCATTTGAAAGTTTCCCTTTGCACATTTAATATAATCCAAATTCTTTATCATCACCAATAAAGCTCTATAGAATGTGGCCACTGCCAGCCTCTCTAATCCTATGCAGTGTGACTTTTACCCTTTTCCTCTAACTTTGGCCATACAAGTCTTCTTTCAGTCTATTAAACTGAGTCACAAATGCTTTTCTCTCCCGGGAAATGCTGTTCTCTGAGTCTTTCTCATCCTTCAGATCTCCTTTCAAATATCACTCTCTCAGAGAACCATCTCCTGATCCCCAAACCAAAGTAGCTACACATTCCACACATTCTCCTAAACACATCTTTCTCTCCTTCATTATAGTATCACAGACTTTAACTTTAAAAAAAATTAAAATTCTCTCCATTATCTCACTATAACCTCCAAGAGGGTCAGAACCCAGTTGATCTTATTCACTACAGTATAACAACATTTGGCACAAAGCCTAGCTTACAACAGGAGCTTAATAAGCATTTGCTGGATGAATGAATGTGTAAATGAATGAATGCAAGGTTTATTCAATTGTTCAGTGACTCTTTTCTCATTATTATCATTCTTTTCACGAAGTTAAGATGTAATTTGCTTGGGCATCCAGAAATATAACATCACTTTGGCATTTGGAGGGGGCCGGGTACTTACTAGGCTCTTCTGTACCCAGGAAGAAGCTATTTTCTCAGAACAATGAGCATTTATCAATATTTATTTCTGTTACACAAAATAAGACCCCAAACTAAGTATGTTCTCATGTCATCTGCTTTCATGACTCCTGGATGGTCTGAGATATAATATCTCTTTCTAGGGCTTTCTCTTCACTTTCTATTCTATTTCGGAACAATGGGCTGCTATTTTTCATAAGCCATCTTGTTTTTCTTTGGCTTCGAATATAATTAGGACCATTTTTAAGAAACCACACGCAAATAGAATATACTGCTTCTTCCTGGAACTCTAGTACACTATTATGACAAATGTTTTTCATAGCAATATTCACTGTATTATGTTCAACTGTTTTGTTGTTGGCCTGTAAATACTAGAAGTATAATTACTATCTTTGACAAAGTAATAAAGTCAGTAGAATAAAACTATGCTAGGATTATGGCATCTTGTTATAAGATAGGCAGCAAAATCAGTACACACGTGGAAAATTAACATTGATAACAAATCCAACTATCTTATGGTCAAAATAAAAAATCATTGCATTCTTAAAATATTCTTCTGTGAAATTTATTCCATTCATAATGTGAATGCTAAGAACACATTAAAATAGTTAACATATATATATATATATGGTACCTATTAGGAACTTTTTATTATATATATTTATGTATATTATGCTTATATAAAAATATACTATATATATAAACATATATATATGTGTGTGTAAAATTTCTTTTGATTCTCTATGATAGTTCTATGAAATCAGCAGGGGAAGATTTAACTATCTCCATTCTCTAGATGAGAAAATTGAGGCTCAGAAATACTATCTATGACCATGCAGTCAGCCAACAGTAAAGTGAGAATTCAGATCTTCAGGGTCCTATTCTTTCTATTTTACCATTCTACATTTAACAAACACAGCAGACATAAAATGTATTTTAAATTTAAAATGTTCTGATGAACATATTCTACTATTCCATGGAAGAACTTAATAGCAAAAAGTTAATTCATGAGGGAGTCTTACAATAATTCATGAAGATTTACCATAGTACATGATCTGAATTTGTCTAGTATTATTTACTAAGCCCTCATCAACCTTTCCCCATCAAAACAGAAGTGTATTAAATTAACATTACAGTTATTTAAGAAGTAACTTTTCCTAGCCTGATTTCATATTATCAATAAAGTATTCATTATCTTGATGTCTTGGTTTCCCATCAAAATGCACTTAAATGGTATTTCTAGGAAATCTCTTGTGGTAACTTTGTAAAGCAGTTACTTCATGGGAAACATTTTCAATACTTTCAGTAGAAAAATACACTATGCAATTTTGTCCAAAGTTTCCAGGGATATGAAGGATTTATTTCTTGGACTAAACCATCTCTAAATGAGATTTAAGAGTTTAAAAACTGAGAGTGAATATATGGCTGGATTACATTAAATTCAGATGAATGAGATGTGCAAGGTCATCGTCAGTATCAAATTTAGGTGTAAAATGCAAAGGTAGGAAGTTTGATGTTTTCACTTTGTTACGCGATGTCTGTGCATGCTAAGTCGCTTGTCGTGTCTGACTCTTTGCAACCCCACGGACTGTAGCCTGCCAGGCTTCTCTGTCCATGGGATTCTCCATGCAAGAATACTGGAGTGGGTTGCCATTTCCTCCTCCAGGGGCATCTTGCTGACTCAGAGATCTAACCAGCATCTCTCTAAGCCTTCTGCGTTGGCTGGCGGGATTTTTACCACTAGCGCCACCTGGGAAGCCATTGTTAGGTGACAGCTGACTCACAAATATGTATACGTATATATGGACACATACATAGGCAGATTCCCATATTTATATTATTAAATGATGGTGGGATATCACATATACATATATATATATATACTCATTTAATATTTATGTTATATATAATACATGCTATTATATATATGTAGATAGATACACATATAATAGATATTGACATATACAATAGAAAATAAATATTAACATACAATATTTTATATATTAATATATGTAATTATCTATATGATGTTAACATTATCAAGGTTTTTTTGTCAAGTTGTTCCTTTCTCAGGTATTGCATAACTAAGAAATGGATACTTTTTCAAGCTTATGTCCGATCCCTGGGTCAGGAAGATCCCCTGGAGAAGGAAATGGCAACCCACTCCAGTGTTCTTGCCTGGAGAATTCCATGGACAGAGGAGCCTGGCGGGCTACAGTCTATGGGGTCGCAAAGAGTCGGACACGACTGAGCGATTTCACTTTCACTTTCACTTTGATAATTTTTGTTGTATTTTCCCACTGATAAAGTAGAATTTTAAATATGACTTGTTTTATTTTTATCTGTCCTCAATTTGAGTGCTTCCTAGTTCATTAAATTTAGAAATCCCTTCTCATTGCCCCTCTGCCATGTACTTAATGATCTGTAAAACACTTAAAAACACAAGAGGAGATCGATTTAAAAAAAAAAAATTCCTACAGAGAAGCCTTCTGAAATGTGAGAAAAATTTTTTGTAATCAGCAATTTATCTATTTGTGTTTTAACTACTGATGTTCATATAACAGAGGTACTATTTTGCAGGGCAAACATAAATATGCTCTGTAGCTCAATCTGATGATAGCTGATAAGATCCTGTTTAAATTTTTTTTTTTTTTTTGCATTACTATTGTAACAACTAATTTAGAGCCTAATGAGCAGAATTACAATCTACAGGAATAGGATTTAGGTTCAGCTGGGGGAAAACAGGACAACAGCTACCCTACTTCTGCACTCCCTTTCCACCATTACCATGCTTGTGGACTATTTGTTGACATGGTGTGATAGGTGAATTGAAGCCTGGCTGTAGGCTGTGGAACATAGTGAAGACAGTGTTAAGAGCATGTGTCTAGGCCACCTGCACAGTAGGTACCACTGTCCTAGGTAAATTAAATGCGTTCCTACCTGTGTCATCATGAGAGTGGAACAGGCTAGAGCTGTGTTAGACTGAACTTTGCTCAAGTGGGGAGTTGGCCTCAACTAGTTATCTTCTGTTTGGGAGAATGCTTACCTGCCTGAATATCTGAGTACACAGACTTGGGCTGGATACTATTAAGTACGTAAGAAGTACATTTGGGACATAGTTTTCTGTTTGATTTCATTACTATACTTCAAATTTCATGCTTCCTAGAATCAAAGGCTTTTCACATTTCATATTTCCATATGCTGTCAGATGTCTGACCTTGGGATCATCATTTAAACTATTCGTAGTTCTTTTCATCTATCAAACTTTATAACCTGTTGTTCTCTGGATCCTGTATGAAGCATGAACCTTTCTGCTTTTGTGGCCAAATAGTCTCTTTGAATTTGCACTGGAGTCATTAAAAAACAACCATTATCTGCCTCTTCCATAATTTGTCTCTGGGTAGGAGGCCCCAAATTGCATTAGTTGTTTTTATTATCCTAATACATTGAAAGTTGATTTTACTATAATTTGTTCTTCACTTTCATCCCAGCTCTAGGTCTCCTGATACTACTGTTTTCTAAATTGTGTCTATTAAATGTCTTACTGTGTCTATTAAATGTCTTATTTGGCATTATTATTTCACAGATTCATATCTTACATTTAACCAGGTTTCATTTCATTTCTTCTTCCTTATTTGTAATGTCTTCAGATTCATTTGTGTAAGTTAGCTTTTTCTGAAAATTGAAAAGTTTTCAGAAAACTACAAGTTTTATAACCATCTACAAGTTTCCTTAATGTTTTTTGGCCTCATTTTCCAATGAGATCTCTAAATAAGACCTAGAAAGTGCTTCTTGCTTTGAGATTTTACTTTATTGTATTATCTATACCAGCACTCCTTAAATTTTAATGTACATGTCAAACGCCTGGGATTCTTGTTAAACTACAGGTTGTAATTCAGTAGATCTGAGGTTGGACCTGAGATTATGCATTTCAGACAAGCTGCAGGTAATGTGATGTTGCTGGTTTAGATACCAGGCTTTGAATAGCATTCATCTAGACCATTTTAATTCATGCAAATTACATAAATAACCTAACTGATTTCAAATAAAAATTTAATGAAAATGCTCATGTTTTTTACACTTGGATTTTAATTTGAAATGGTGTTTATTTGAGATGAATTTCTTTGACTTTGGATTAGAGAAAACTTCTCACTTCAAAATGACCTACAAGGGTGATGAGAATTTGGTTTTCCCTTCTTCAGAATCTAGGGTTCTGCTTTGGGGTAAGAAAATGCCTATGTGGTTCTTTCAAGCTCTTCTTGATGGTAAGCTATATTACCTAATGTTTACTCATGTTCAAACACATGTCACCTTTCTGCCCATTCATTCAATTTTAGAGATCCCTTTTCAAAGTCTTATCCCCCTCTTGTCTTCTGCTTATTGGGGAGAATTATCTACTTATGTGAGATTTTATTCCTCAAATAAGTTAGGTTTCATTACTGACCCCTGAGGAACACAAATGCCTAGCTATCCCTATTATTAAGACAGTACTCTGTAGAGGACATCACAGTTCCTCTCATTACCATGCTGACTGAATGAAAAAGCAATGATTACAAGGAGCCAGCCAGGGCATATGAGACAGAAAAAAAGGAGCCTTGAACTTTCTCAAGACTCAGGTAATGTGTATTCCATGGCACAGAATGGAGTATCACTTCTGAAATATTTTACTTTCTGTGAAAACTGCCCACACATCTTGATGGATATATTTTCAAGTTGTACAAGCATTCCCATACCTGTAATATGTGTATAAGCTCTCCTTTATTTTTGACATTTTTATTCACCCTTAATGGTACATGGAGCTAAAAGTGATATATTTTCTAGACATGGCTTGATTTCAGGTGATGTATATCTGCAGCCAGAGAATAAGATTCTTTACAATGAGCAGTGTTGAATAAGTGCTTCCATAATAATCAGGCATCATGTATTTGGACTTGACTGCTAAGGGTAACCATATATATTCTTATTGAAGTGCTGGGTGCTTACAAATGTTTTTCTTCATTCTTCAGTTAACAAAAATGACCCTGAAAAGTACACTGATAGCAAGCAGTATTGCACCAATTATACCCTTCACTGCATTTGATTGTAGGGTTTTCTCATTATTAGCTTAAAAGTGAGCAATACCAAGTCCAATTCCCCAGTGCCTTTTGTGCTTCTACAAATCATGTCAAGTTGCTCACAACCACTGAATTCATTGCTCTGATTTAGAGATAGCCATACATTGGATGATAATTTAAAAACAACAATAGCAGAAAACATTTTCAAATCGTACAAATACACAATCTCAGAGAGTTTTATATATAGGTAAATGTTCTTTTTATGAGGATTCTTCATGTTCCTCACTTACTAGGGATGATTTTTGGAGAGTCTACTTCTGCTAATGGCAAAGTACCTTGTGTTGGAGTTCTTCAGCAGGTAATTCACCACAAGCACACGTGTGCATGCACACACACACACACAAGCACACTCACACACACAGTCATCCAAAGGCAGTGAAGAATGATTCAAAGAAAATGGAAAATGAAGGGAAGTGGGTATTTGGAAGAAGGGGATGACATCATTCTTTCAGCTTGAGGATGGGTTCAGTGGTATTAATCAGAGAGGTTAAAATACAGAGAGAAATCCACAGTCCTAATTGGGTGAGAAACCAGATTTAGTGCCCTCAAAGCCCCGAGAAACTGGGTGAATTTCTAGGAAAGGGGAAAGTTATAGAGGAGAGGATTCTGCATACATACTTGACCGAAATCTCTGACTGACTTCTGAGACACGCACACACTTCGAAGACTTCAAGCAGCCCAACTAAAGCTCAAATAACTAAGAAACATGTTTTGATTTCCACTAAGTGGACAGAAGGACAAGGAAGCCTGGTGTGCTACAGTCCATGGGGTCGCAAAGAGTCAGACATGACTTAGTGACCAAACAATAAAAAAGTGGAGATAAAACAGAGTTCCAGATTTGCATTTACATAAGTTAACCGTCTGCTAAAACAAATGAAAATCACCACTCTTAGGTAGCAAATAATAGAGTCCAGAGTCTATACAACACATCATTCATACAATCCAGAAACAATAAAAAAAATTGCAGACACATGACAAAGCATGAAATTGTGTCAGTTCTCAATAGAAAGGGTTGTCAATATAGATCAACCTTGAGACAATCCAGATATTAGAATTAGAGGTCAAGGTTAAGGTAGCTATTATAATCATATATATATAGAAACGAACACAGAAAACTAACCAATCTTAAACACATGGACCACAGCCTTGTCTAACTCAATGAAACTATGAGCCATGCCATGTAGGGCCACCCAAGATGGATGGGTCATGGTGGAGAGTTCTGATTAAACGTGGTCCACTGGAGAAGACAATGGCAAACAACTTCAGAATTCCTGCCTTGACAATCCCATGAATAGTACGAAAAGGCAAAAAGATAAGACATTGAAAGATGAACACTCCAGGTCAGTAGGTGCCCAGTTGAGATCAGTTTTGAAATAACTGCAGAAAGAATGAAGAGACAGAGCCAAAGCAAAAACAACACCCAATTGTGGATGTGACTGGTGATAAGTAAAGTCTGATGCTGTAAAGAGTAGTATTGCATAGGAACTTGGAATGGTAGGTCCATGAATCAAGGCAAATTGGAAGTGGTCAAACAGGAGATGGCAAGAGTGTACATCAACATTTTAGGAATCAGTGAACTACAATGGACTGGAATGGGTGAATTTAACTAAGATGACCATTATATCTACTACTGTGGCCAAGAATCCCTTAGAAGAAATGGTGTAACCATCATAGTCTACAAAAGAGTCTGAAATGCAGTACCTGGATGCAATCTCAAAAACGACGGAATGATCTCTGTTCTATCCCAAGGCAAATCATTCAGTATCACAGTAATCCAAGTCTATGTCCTTGGATTATGACCATTAATGTTGAAGAAGCTGAAGTTGAATGGTTCTATGAAGACCTAAAAGACCTTCTAGAACTAACACTCAAAAAAGATGTCCTTTTCAGTATAGCGACTGGAATGCAAAAGTAGGAAGTCAAGAAATACATGGAATAACAGGCAAATTTGGCCTTGGAGTACAGAATGAAGAAGGGCAAAGGTTAACAGAGTTTTGCCAAGGGAGTGCACTGGTCATAGCAAACACCCTTTTCCAACAACACAAGAGAAGACTCTACATATGGACATAACTAGATGGTCAATAATGAAATCAGATTAATTATATTCGTTGCAGCCAAAGATGGAGAGGCTCTATACAGTCAGCAAAAACAAGAACGGGAGCTGACTGTGGCTCAGAAAATGAACTCCTTATCGCCAAGTTCAGACTTAAATTGAAAAAGTAGGGAAAACCACTAGACCATTCAGGTATGGCCTAAAGCAAATCCCTTACAATTATACAGTGAAAGTGACAAATAGATTCAAGGGATTAGATGTGATAGACAGAGTACCTGAAGAACTATGGAAGGACGTTTGTGATATTGTACAAAAGGGAGTGATCAAGACAATCCCCAAGAAAAAGAAAGGCAAAAAAGGCAAAATGGTTGTCTGAACAGTCTTACAAATAGCTGTGAAAAGAGGAGAAGCAAAAAGCAAAGGAGAAAAGGAAAGATATACCCATCTGAATGCAGATTCCAAAGAATAGCAAGGAGAGATAAGAAAGACATACCAAGGGAACATTTCATACAAAGATGGTAACGATAACTCTGTATGAGAGACAGAAAAGAGACACAGATATATGGAACAGTCTTTTGGACTCTGTGGGAGAGGGAAAGGGTGGGATGGTTTGGGAGAATGGCATTGAAACATGTATAATATCATATGTGAAATGAATCGCCAGTCCAGGTTTGATGCATGATACAGGATGCTCGGAGCTGGTGCACTGGGATGACCCAGAGGGATGGCATGGGGAGGGAGGTGGCAGGGGGGTTCATGATGGGGAACAGGTGTACACCCGTGACGGATTCATGTTGATGTATGGCAAAACCAATACAATATTGTAAAGTAATTAGCCTCCAATTAAAATAAATTTATATATATATATATATAAAAGATGGACACAATAAAGGACAGCAATAGTATGGACCTAACAAGGAGACGATATTAAGAAGAGGTGGCAAGAATACACAGAAGAACTGTACAGAAAAGATCTTCATGACCCAGATAATCTCAATGGTGTGATCACTCACCTAGAGCCAGACATCCTGGAATGCGAAGTCAAGTGGGCCTTAGGAAGCACCACTACAAACAAAGCTAGTGGAGGAAGGTGATGGAATTCCAGCTGAGCTATTTCAAATACTAAAAGATGATGCTGTGAAAGTACTCCACTCAATACACCACAGCAAAATTGGAAAACTCAGCAGTAGCCACAGGACTGGAAAAGGTCAGTTTTCATTCCAATCCAAAAGAAAGACAATGACAAAGAATGCTCAAACTACCACACAATTGCACTCATCTCACATGCTACCAAAATAATGCTCAAAATTCTTCAACCACGCTTCAACAGTGTGTGAAACACGAAGTTCCAGACGATTAAGCTGGATTTAGAAAAGGCAGAGGAACTGGAGATCAAATTGCCAACAAATGCTGGATCATTGAAAAAGCAAGGGAGTTCCAGAAACACATCTACTTTTGCTCTATTGACTATGCCAAAGCATTTGACCCTGTGGATCACAACAAACTGTGGAAAATTCTTCAAGAGATGGGAATACCAGACCACCTGACGTGCCTCCTGAGAAACCTGTATGCAGGTCAAGAAGCAATAGTTAGAACTGGACATGGGACAACAGACTGGTTCCAGTTCAGGAAAGTAGTACATAAAGGATGCATATTGTCACCCTGCTTATTTAACTTATACGCAGAGTACATCATGAGAAATGCTGGACTGGAAGAAACACAAGCTGGAATCAAGATTGCCGGGAGAAATTTCAATAACCTCAGATATGCAGATGACACCACCCTTATGGCAGAAAGTGAAGAGGAGCTAAAAAGCCTCTTGATGAAAGTGAAAGAGGAGAGTGAAAAAGTTGGCTTAAAGCTCAGCATTCAGAAAACGAAGATCATGGCATCTGGTCCCATCACTTCATGGGAAATAGATGGGGAAACAGTAGAAACAGTGTCAGATTTTATTTTGGGGGGCTCCAAAATCATTGCAGATGGTGACTGCAGCCATGAAATTAAAAGACACTTACTCCTTGGAAGAAAAGTTATGACCATATCTATAAACCTAGATAGTATATTCAAAAGCAGAGACATTACTTTGCCGATAAGGTCCGTCTACTCAAGGCTATGGTTTTTCCTGTGGTCATGTATGGATGTGAGAGTTGGACTGTGAAGAAGGCTGAGTGTCGAAGAATTGATGCTTTTGAAGTGTGGTGTTGGAGAAGACTCTTGAGAGTCCCTTGGACTGCAAGGAGATCCAACCAGTCCATTCTGAAGGAGATCAGCCCTAGAATTTCTTTGGAAGGAATGATGCTAAAGCTGAAACTCCAGTACTTAGGCCATCTCTTGCAAAGAGTTGACTCATTGGAAAAGACTCTGATGCTGGGAGAGATTGGGGGCACGAGGAGAAGGGGACAACCCAGGATGAGATGGCTGGATGGCATCACTGACTCGATGGATGTGAGTCTGAGTGAACTCCGGGAGATGATGATTGACAGGGAGGCCTGGGGTGCTGTGATCATGGGGTTGCAAAGAGTTGGACATGACTGAGCGACTGAACCAACCAACCAACCGTTGTTTCGTGTCCGGTTCTAACTGCTGCTTATTGACCTGCACACAGATTTCTCAGGAGGCAGGTTAGGCGGTCTAGTATTCCCATGTCTTGAAGAATTTTCCAGTTTGTTGTGATCCACAGAGTCAAACGCTTTGGCATAGTCAATAAAGTAAAAGTAGATGTGTTTCTGGAACTCTCTTGCTTTTTCGATGATCCAGTGGATGTGGGCAAATTGATCTCTGGTTCCTCTGCCTTTTCTAAATCCAGCCTGAATATCTGGAAGGTCACAGTTCACGTACTGTTGAAGTGTGTCTTGAAAAATTTTGAGCATTACTTTGGTAGCATGTGAAATGAGTGCAATTGTGTGGTAGTTTGAGTGCTCTTTGGCATTGCCTTTCTTTGGAACTGGAATGAAAATTGACCTTTTCCAGTCCTGTGGCTACTGCTGTGGTGCCGGGAGCCAGCGTGAGGAATTCCACCCATGACAAGGTCATGCGGCAAGAGCTCTGATGGCAAGGCTAATCAGACTTCAGGTTTTCCCCCTGAAATTTCCTGAGCATCCACCCCCCTCAAAAACTAAGAATCTGCCTGCTTTTCCACTCTTCTGATATTCTCTGGAAAAAGTCAAATCAGGGCTTTAGCCTTCTGCATCTGAAAGGGATGTTTCAGTTAAAACCCCTCTGATAGCTCTCTAGCTTGCCTAACAGATTCCCCAGACCTCTTACAGCTTGTGAATTTTCTTACAACCCCCCAACCGCAAGAGGCACAAAGCTTAAAAGCATCTTAAAGATACAGAGCCTTGTCTAAAGAGTCAAAAATCATATTGGTGATGGGTTTTCACTGTTGACTCAAGGATTGCTGCCAGACCTCCATATTCTTTATCTTTTAGGCACCTGGAAGGATGTTACTCAATGTAAGCAGGATGTAGAAAAAGATACATAGTAGTTTTCATGTTAGCAACACTAGACTTTTGAGTTAATTGCTTCTCTTTTGCTGTAAATCACTGTACTCCCTCTACTTGTTATAAGTTGCTGTATCCTTGCTGTGTAAGAATGTAACTTTATTTAGTGCTTTCAAATAAGTCTTCTGGTTGACAAACCCTTATCAGAAAAAAGGCTGTGAAATGTTAATTGGCCCTTTTGGCTGGAAGATTATGTAAATTACCTAAGACTTGTGTATACAATTAGGTATGCAGAGAGAAAAGCCTGGTTTTGATAAGAGTCTGGACTGCTAATGTTGCATAACTTTGTGTTACCCATTGATCTCCATGCTTTATCAAAAGTATAAAAGGCCTTCTGAACAATAGAGCATGGAGCTAGTTGCTGGACTGGTTTCCCCCATGTCTCTCTCTCTTTCCTCTCCTCTTCACTCTAATTTCAGGCTGAATTTCCATCTGGGGCGCGGAGGCTCGCCAAGTCTTCTTATTTGCCCTGGCTGTTAAGACCCGCGCAAAAGGAGCCTAAGGTGAGGTACCCTTAGATATTCAAGCGAGCGCCAGTGGCCCAACGTAGATGGTGCAAATTCCTTGTCTGGAATTTTATTGGTCTTCCACGTAATCCAAATTATTCAGCCCTCTTCTTCCACTTAATTTTCCTACTACACTATTGTTTCTTAATCTAATCTTATATCAATCAATAAATAAGTTTTTCTCACGCCAATGCCGTCCACCCTTCGAATTCCCTGGATCCACCGGGGCTGGACCCCGGCAGCTGTGTTTTCTAAATTTGCTGGCATACTGAATGGAGCACTTTCACAACATCATCTTTTAGGATTTGAAATGGCTCAACTGGAATTCCATTACTTTCACTAGGTTTGATCCTAGTGATGCTTCCTAAGGCCCACTTGACTTTGGACTCCAGGATGTCTGGCTCTAGGTGAGTGATCACACCATTGTGGTTATCTGGGTCATGAAGATCTTCTTTTTATAGTTCTGTGTATTCTTGCCACCTCTTCTTGATATCTTCTGCTTATTTTAGGTCCATACTGTTTCTGCCCTTTATTGAGCCCACCTTTGCATGAAATGTTCCTTTGGTATCTCTAATTTTCTTGAAGAGATCTCTAGTCTTTTCCATTCTATTGTTTACTTTTTTTTTTTTTTTTGCATTGTTCACTGAAAAAGGCTTTCTTATCTCTCCTTGCTATTCTATTCTTTTGATAGCTATTTGTAAGGCTTCCTCTGACAACTATTTTGCTTTTCCACATTTCTTTTTCTTGAGGATGGTCTTGATCAGTGCTTTTTGTACAATGTCATGAACCTCTTTCCAAAGTTCTTCAGGCACCCTGTCTATCAGATCTAATCACTTAAATTTATTTCTCACTTCTACTATATAATTATAAGGGGTTTGATATAGGTCATACCTGAATGGTGTAGTGATTTTCCCTACTTTTTCCAATTTAATCTGAACTTGGCAATAAGGAGTTCATGATCTGAGCCACAGTCAGCTCCCGGTCTTGTTTTTGTTGACCGTATAGAGCTTCTCCATCTTTGGCTGCAAAGAATATAATCAATCTGATTTCATTATTGCTGGTGATGTCCATGTGTAGAGTCTTCTCTTGTGTTGCGGGAAGAGGGTGTTTGCTATGACCAGTGTGTTCTCTTGGATAAATTCTGTTAGGCTTTTCTCTGCTTCATTGTGTACCTCAAGGCCAGACTTCCTTGTTAGGCCAGATATCTCTTTCCCTTATTTCATAAAGCTTGAACACCAGAATTTCAGGGGGAGCACAACAGCTTTACACACAGAATCAGAGTTTGAGGTATACCATCCAAATTATTTACTTTGTTTATGATAGACACTACCATTACTGGAATTTAAGAATTTGGTATATGACGAAAAGCCTTACTTTAATTACTTCTTTTTTTTTTTTCAAAGCCCAGTTCTTAACAAATTCTGGAAACATAAATTTGGACTCAGTCATTGTTTGTTCTCCAGTTAATTCTTCAAATAGCTTCAGGATAGCTTTAGTTAACTTGGCAAAATGCCCTCAAAAGTGAATTAGCATGTTTAACAACCAGGCCAATCCCTCCCTCATCCCCACCCCAAGCAAAGTCTGTATCATTTCAAGCAGGCATTTTAGCATATAGTGGACTAAATTTCATCCTGTGTTCCTATCTTGAATTGGCTGATTTAGAGGCAGGCAGACTTCCTGTATCTCATGCAATTTAGAAACAACAGCAGATTAGTGATTAAATTGGCTCAACAGCTTCTGGCTTGTATCAATTAATTTCTCCAAGGATTTTCCTTAAATAAAGCATCTTTTCTACACAGCTGCAGGGAGTGTCTCAAACAGCCCAATATATAATACACCACTATCTTTGAATACTATCATTTTTAATGTTACAAGCTCTACCACAGAAAACAGCCTGGAAACTTTATGGGGGTAATCCATCATTATTCAACATGAATACAAGTATAAGAAACAACAGTATCAATGTTCCAATAAATTTAGACTTTGTAAAGAACTCTCACTTTCTGAAAGCATCTGCAATCATGAGGGATATGAGAGTATTTCTAAGCCAATTAAGAAAGAGTTGCATATTTGGTATCTATAGAGATATTCTCCTTCTTAATTTCAAATTCAACATGAAACCTAAACCATGCTGTTGTTGTTTAGTCAATAAGTCTTGTTCTACTCTTTTGCGACCCCATGGACTGTAGCCGCCAAGCTCCTCTGTCCATGCAACTTCCCAGGCAAGAATACTGGAGTGGGTTGCCATTTCCTTCTCAGGGGATCTTCCTGACCCAGGGATCAAACCTGCATCTCTTCCTTGGCAGGTGGATTCTTTACCACTGAGTCACCAGGGAAGCCCAAACCATGTGTCGTTAAAGTGATTTTCCAAGAGGAAAGAAAACAACAAACCTCCCAAGACCACACACTGTGAACAGCAGTAGAAGAATGGATGACCCTTCTTTGGAAACAGGGTTGAGAGGGTAAGGCTGTGACCTTCACTTGCTTCTGGTCCCTAGAGTTTGATTCTAGAAAAAAAAAAATGTAGAAGGTAAAAAGAAAGCTGTATAGTAAAACAGAGTCTTTATTCAGATGGGGGAAAAAATACTTTCCTCTTGGGGTTTTCTTCAAATGCTTGATGGTTTACCTGTACTGTTCCCTCAGCCTTTGGCAGCTGATCAACTCAGCTGTCTACTCCTTCCAAACTTCTCTATTCTCCCAACTCCCAGATACTAGGAATTACCTGTCAGGAGTTATATTTTGTGTTGACAGTTCTCCAAACATAATGAAGAGTGCAGAAATTTGCCAAATGGGTCAGATCTTGTGCTTTCAAGTTAAAAAACAAACAAACAGAATTTAATGCAGAAACAGGAAAATTACCTATGTACCCTACTATCTGAGCATTTTGGAAATTTTCCTTATATTTTATTTTCAGTGCCTTTTATTACCACTAGTGTTTTCAACAACTTCAGAGAGCATATTAATGGTAAATTAGAAAATAGGAGTGCTTCTGATAGCAAAAGTTTAGATTTATTAAAAAAGTGGAAGAAGGGATTTATATATTAAATTTTTTTTCTTTTCAGAGGATATTTATGAAACTATTATATTTATCAAGTTTTAGTGCTAATCAAAAGTTAAAATTATTCTTGCCATAGGAAAAACATGGTAACTACTTCTGCAAAATATCCTCCTCATATTCATACACTCCCTGAATTCATTTAGTATTAGATTTAAAAATTAAAACCATATCACTCCATTTCCTATAAGTTGCCACTTCTTGACACCATACAATTCTTGGACATAATTACTCTGAGTCTCTAGAGTAAGATCAGTAAGCAACTAATGAAAGATTCCTAGTAGAAGGAGATGGAATGAGACAACGACTACATAACTGAGATCAAATTATATCCAAGGGGAATATGATGCTCTCTATATTCCATAAAGTCTACAGTAAAAGCTCACTAATTTGGATGAATTGTGTGAAGAGTTCTTTTGAATTGGTGAAAAGTCTGAATTATAGATTATTGAGAAAGAAATACACGTCCACTGGAAAAAATTGCTAACAAATGCTCATTTAAAACAGCACATTCATTGTTGGTTTTCCTAAGAATTTTGATAGCATACTTGAAAGCTGTTAATTATCTTAAGTAGGTTAAACAGTTTCTGGAAATGTGTTTATACTGATAATTTATTTAGCAAGGCAGTATTTTTGATATCAAATAGCATAAAGGTATACTACAGCCGCTGCTGCTGCATAAAGGTATGCTACAGCTACTAATGAATAAACATCCTGCATTTTAGTTATATCTAAACTTTACAACTGTGGTGTTGGAGAAGACTCTTGAGAGTCCCTTGGACAGAAAGGAGATCCAACCAGTCCATTCTAAAGGAAATCAGCCCTGAATATTCATTGGAAGGACTGATGCTAAAGCTGACACTCCAATACTTTGGCCACCTGATTCGAAGAGCTGGCTCATTTGAAAAAGAGCCTGATGCTGGGAAAGATTGAAGGTGGGAGGAGAAGGGGATGACAGGATGAGATGGTTGGATGGCATCACTGACTCAATGGACATGAGTTTGAGTAAGCTCTGGGAGTTGGTGATGGATAAGGAAGTCTGGCATGCTGCAGTCCATGGGGTCGCGAAGAGTTGGACACGATTAAGTGACTGAACTGAATTGAACTGAAACTTTACAAGTTTGTAGTTTTCCATTACTAGTCTCTGAAAAAATTTGAGGCCTTTCTTTCAGAAGTCCACTACTCTTATTTAATATTAATAAATACATAACTTTAATTAAACATGATCATATTCTGAGTTTGGTTTTCCAATTTGGATGACAGATTTCTATAATGCATGAGAAGCCTAAACTTTTCCTTTCAAAAGTCACAGATTCTAACTGTAAATCTGAAGAACTCTGAGAATATGAAAACATTTTATAAGTCTGGTAATTCTCCAGACAGCAAGTTAAGCTTTTCACAGGGAAATAAGAATATTATGAGGCTTAACTAATATCTATCTTGTTCTGTGATAGTCATCCCCTATAGGGTTCAACAGGCTATCATAGTTAAGTGGCAAATCCATTCTGGGAATCAAAGTACATTTTGCCAGCAGCCATTCTCTTTTGAGAGGGATGTGGAATGGTTTGGGATTTGTGTTCTGATTTCCTGTTAACTGGGTTCAAATCCCAGCTCAGCTATTTACTAGCCTTGAGTGTCTTCCCATCTGTAAGACAGGGATGCCAGCAAGACCTATTTCATAGGCTGTTCTGAGGCTTAAATGAGGCACTCAGTCCAGCACATGGTACTTTTGTAGGAGCCAGGAGAATGTTAACAATAGTTATCTGTTTGCTAGAGATATATCAAAAAGAAGTTGGGTTCTTTTGGCATGAATTGTTTTTAATAAGTTTTCATTTCTCCCTACCTCTGGGGCTTCCTTGGTGGCTCAGACAGTAAAAAACCTGCCTGCAATGCCAGAGACCTGAGTTTGATGCCTGGGTTGGGAAGATCCCCTAGAGAAGGAAATGGCAACCCACTCAGTAATTTTGCCTGGAGAAATCCATGGACAGAAAACCCTGGCAGGCTACAGTCCTTGGGGTCACAAAGATCCCAACACAATTGGGCAACTATACAACAAAAACTACCTCTACCCAGGAGCATTGTTTTAGACAAATTCTGCTTCCAAAAGAATAGTCTTTCTTTTCACTATATATATATATATATATATATATATATATATATATAAACCAATGAGTTCAAGTATTTTCCAGAAGGCCAAAGTCAACTTTAATATTCAGAAATTTTCAAAATTCACATTTTCCCCCCTTTGGTAAAATCGATGTATCTTCAAAGTTATTTGTGTGTGATTTCTTCCCCTGTGTGTGATAATTTCTCAGAGATGACCAGTACTGTGCTTGATCAGATTTTCAAGCTCACTCAGTTCCTTGGATGCAATTTGTCTGGGGCTGGAAAGTTACATTTAAAGTAGTTCAGTACTACCTGACTGCTGCTGCTGCTGCTGCTGCTAAGTCGCTTCAGTTGTGTCCGACTCTGTGTGACCCTATAGACGGCAGTCCACCAGGCTCCCCCGTCCCTGGGATTCTCCAGGTAAGAACACTGGAGTGGGTTGCCATTTCCTTCTCCAATGCATCAAAGTGAAAAGTGAAAGTGAAGTCGCTCAGTCGTGTCCGACTCTTAGCAACCTCATGGACTGTAGCCCACCAGGCTCCTCCATCCATGGGATTTTCCAGGCAAGAGTACTGGAGTGGGGTGACATTGTCTACACTTGTTCATATTGAAACAGGGCTTCAGTTTGGATTTAGTGATTTTTGCTCTGCTGTTTCCAGACTGAGATGATCCTTCTTGGTGGAGAAGATGGAAACCAAATAGGAGTTGAGTAGTTCTGTCAATTTTGTATCACCAGTGAACACCTAATTTTATATTTACTTTCCTAAGAAATGATCTGATCACTAGCATTTTCATCTGGTAGCTCTTTGTATATATATTACTGATGAGATGGATACCATCCACATTATTCTTTTCTCTCCAAACTGAAATAGCTTCATATCATCATCCTTCTTACAATTTGTCTTAGATGAAGCATCTATTTCTTTCTAAGGAAAAATATTTGGAGGAAATACTCTTAGTATGAATATGTGTTTACAAATACTTGTGGTGATGACCAGATTTTCTTCTTTTTTTTGGATGAATTGGGTTAAGTTTTGAAACACTGTCATACTTTGCTCTTTAGATGAACTTATTCTCAGCTTGTAGCAGTTTATCACTACTGAATCAAGTTACATTGTTCTAACCCGAATTCTGTACACATTTAGTATAATAAATTAAAAAAGTTAAAAAATACCCTTTGATGCTGCTGCTGCTAAGTCGCTACAGTCGTGTCTGACTCTGTGCGACCCCATAGATGACAGCCCACCAGGCTCCCCTGTCCCTGGGATTCTCCAGGGAAGAACACTAGAGTGGGTTGCCATTTCCTTCTCCAATGCATGAAAGTGAAAAGTGAAAGTGAAGTCTCTCAGTCATGTCCGACTCTTCGCGACCCCATGGACTGCAGCCTACCAGGCTCCTCCATCCATGGGATTTTGCAGGCAAGAGTACTGGAGTGGGGTGCCATTGACCAGCGATATAACTCTTGTGTGCACAGCTACACCCTGCCTGGGATTATTGCTTGACTTTATATACTCACTACACTGAAATCTCAAATGCACCTTTAGAGCTTGCCCCTCCACCCCCAAATCCTGCTGCTGCTTCATCTCACCCCATCCAGCTCTGGCATGTTATACCTTGTAACACCAAATAAAAGTAAAAAATGAATGCAAAACTTTAATTGTTTTCCTGGAATTTTTCTAAGGTTAAAGAGTATAAGGCCAGGTTTCTCTAGGACTTCCAGAAAGAACCTTATAGAAGTAAATACAGGAAGTATACAAGCATTGCAAAACTAGGGCATAGTACCTACATACAGATCTAGGGAATTTTCAAGTACCACTTGTAGGTTTAATTTTGGTTTGCTGCAGCCCACAATGCTTGAATAAGGACTACAGGAATGGAAGCTTCATCTGGAATATAATGAAAATGTTTCAGTATTCTTGGAAAGTGTATGGAGGGGTTTGCATACCATTAATAAACCTGTATAAACCTGTCACTGCCTGGTACTCTGGACAGTGGCAGGCATTAGAAGCCCATAGGAGACTGTGTACCCTAGGAGAGTCTCAAGTCCATTCAAATATACAGCTACTGCCTAGATGGCTGATTTTATATGGAATTGAGATGACTTAACAGAGAAAGACGGCAATGTTCACAGTTTGGCTGGGCATCCAGCCAGACATGCACACAAATCGAGACAGGCACAGCAGCTGCTGGAGAAGAGGCCTGATGCTGGGAGAACAAAGCAGTCTGCTGGAGCCTCTGCAGACTTCGGGGCCTGGCTCCTCCCCGTTGTCTGAAGGCTCTCTCTTCTCCATTACACTCTGGCTCCCTTTATCTTTAACATGATTGAAGACAAAAATGAGCAGACAAGAAGGACTAGATTCATTAAGGCAGTTGGTAGAGAAAATGTATGCCTATAAATACATAAATTCATAACCCAAACTGGATTTGTGGTAGAGGAGCTAAAAGTCAGGAAATCCAAAACAAAGAGACAGAACTGAAGGGAGAGATTTCACAACCTCTGCCAGTAAACAGAGTACACGAAGGATCAGTCCAGTAAGCAAGAAGACAGTGTGGCTGATAATCTTAGTGCTAGTGGTTAAGGGCCTAGGGAAGGATGTGATGTGTCTGCAAAAGTAATGATTTATCCTGAGTCCACTGAATACAGGTGAGCAAGCAGGTGTCAAGTTATTCCGAGTACAATCCACTACCACAGGTCACTGGAAGGGAGGTGGAAAGTTCACCACTTTGCCCACAGATTAATAGAATCTTAGTCTGCTATCTGTCAAACCAGGATCAAATCTAAAGTGCTCGAACCAAGGATCGCCTTAGCACAGGGTGATAACTAGAGGCAGTGAAGCACAGAAGGCAAGTGTGCAGGTTTTGTGAGCAAATACACCCAGGCCTAAATGTTGTCTTTGTTTTCACACTAGCATGGGAACTTGTATGACATTCTTCACCCTCCTGACTCTTACTTTTCTCAGTAGAAAGAGAATAATGGTTGAAACTTTACATGGATTATTATAAGGATTAAAGTAGCTAACATACAGACCCTCAAAACAACACTACATGACACCCAGTTGAAAGTGTTTTTATCATATCATCGTAATTACTGGGCAAAGAACCAAGTGTGAAATCATGCACTGACTCTAACAGCTTAGTCTGTGTTATAAGATGAACACATAATCAATGAATGGCAGAAACAGGACTTCACCAGCTATGTATTCAGTGGGTACAGCTGAGGGGCCTCACTGGACCCCAGGAATAGCAAGACTGATCCCACTGACAAGACAGGGAATGGTGAGCCCAGGGAAAAGGAAGTGCATTGGAACAAATGAACTCTTGGAATGCTAGTATCTGGAGAAGATACAAGAAAATTTTCAAGCTAAGCAACCACTGGGTTTATGATCACGACAGAGGAGTTAAGAAATGAGATGAAAGTAGATTCTGTGTCCCATAGAGTCCAAAGCACTACATTGTCACAATCATAGGTGGATGATGCTATCATTATCTTTCTTCATAGCCTTTAGAGACTCTAGAAGTGGGTAGGAGAAGGGGATTCATATTTTATAAACTCCAGAGTTTGTATATTAGTGAGTAAAAACTGCCTTACTCTGGTTAACACTTTTTTTGGACAATCTTCAAGTAGTAAATAAAGTACTTCAAACTTATTGGATTAAGCTCTGATGAGCCTAGAAATGCTAAGAAGGAGAAAGATAGGCATGATCTGATACAGAGTTATAGATCTGATTTCTGTGTGTGAAAATTCATATAAATTTGTTTTGTCGCAATGATTTTGATAACCTGCCATAAAACTTTTGTTAATGTTAAGAGGAAAGACACAGCTAATGCTATAAATTCATGTAGATATCTCTGCCTTACATATTTTGGTAGCAAATTAAATTTATCACTTCATTATCCCTTTCTGGCAGTTGGAAGTTGTAGACTTTAATGGAAGGTGCCAGGGTTGCTAATAGAATCTTCTCGTCACAGATGAAGGAAATGTAAAAGCAAAACTCACAAAGATTTGATGGGATTTATGCTAAAAGACAACAGCACCCAAAAGCACAAGCTAAGAATGAAGCCTGTACCCTATCAGGGGATGGAATTAATCATCTAACAGATCGGTAAGTCTTTCTCTGCTATAAATAAAGACACAGGAATTTTCACACGATCACTTGGCCACAGCCATTGCCTAGTATAGATTGGAATTAACGAGGACATTTACATAAAGCTTGTACTACTGTTTTCATCCCTCAAGACAGTTCATCTGTCCCTTCTCAATTGCTCCTAATTTCCCAGCTTGAGATGGACACACTACTTTCTGCTTTTATAACTCTGATATCATAAAAGCAGTTATGCTGAAAGAAGGTATAATTAAGTGGTTAAAGGCACAGTTTTTGCAATATACAAAACATGGGTTTGTATCATGCTTCCACTAGTAACAACTAAACCTCTTTAAGCCTTCAATTCAGTGCAGTTCTGTTGCTCAGCCATGTCCAACTCTTTGAGACTTTAAGCTTTAGCTTTCACCTTTATAAAATAAGGATATAAATATATGTGTGTGTGTATATAAACAAATGCATATATATATGTGTATATAGTTATGTAAAGCATTTAGTGAGTTTATTACTATTGTCGTATTTTTTGCAACTGACCATCCCTTGATGATAAAGTATTTGTCTTGTTTATCACTCAACCTCAATTATCTACCACAATGCCTGGTATGTAACAGATATTCAATATTTGTTGAATGAACAGATATATATTTAAATGATTAAAAGTCAGACTCAAAGCTTCTGAGCTAGGCAGAGAGACATAAAATAAATTCTAGTTAATACTCAAATGGAAACCTGACAACAAAATTTATGAGTTCAGAAAAGATACGTGATATTTGTTTCCAGCCATATGTTTTTAGGAGATGAGACTTAGATGACAAGAAGCACAAAAGCAGAATTTGAAAGAAAAAAAACTACCTGCATCAAAATATAGCTTTGAACCACTTATACTTTGCCATAGTAACGCCCCACAAAATGCAGAAAATGTACCTGTATGAATGGAAATTCAAACTCAAGAGTTTTGTCTTTATTTTAGTAAATGTTATATATAATTTTATTGTCCATTATTAACAGTGCTATTACAAGACAAAATGTCAGTGCGTATATTAAAGCATTAGAAAGGCATTTGGCTCGAATTTCCAGACAGATGTCCCACTGGATTTGTTTGTATAAAGGTGGGTAGGACATTAGGGCAAAAGAGCCCAGCCCTGCATGTAACAGTCTATCTACAATCGATTTAAAGTTCTGTTCTGGGAGCTGTGGCCTCGGGCAAGGCCAGCTTTTACTAACAGAGGCTACAGGCTCTGGATGATCCTACAAAGAAAAGCAAGTTGAAGGTCTACCAAAGGACCTAATCAAATTTCCCATCTTTACGAAACAGCTTCTCATTTGCATTGTGATGCCACATCCCTTACCTGTGTCACTCGTCAAGGAGCCAGCTGTTCCCCTTCTTGATTTCTAAGACCTAGCCAGCCTCCCTGATATGCAAGGCCTGAAGTATTCCAATTCCACGCCCAGCTGCTGCAGGGGAGTTGGCAGAGGTAAATACATTTGTTTATGCCCCCAGCCATCCATTTTCTTTAAGCTAGTTTCCAGCCAAAGTTGTTATCTAGGTACCAGTTATTATTTTCCAATGGTTAAATTCATAAGGTTTTCAGTTCCCAAAAGCTATCTGATTAAAAGGAATTTGGACACAAAAAATGTCTTTAGTATTTCTTGTATGATAGATATATCATGCTTTGTCCCTAGAAATATTACTGAATGTTTCTTCTCTAGTTTCTTTCAGGGCCAGTTGTTTACTTTTTTAAAAGTAATTTAATGTATTTATGTATATTAACACATAGAAAAATACACATGAACAGTATACAATTGGAGGAATTTGAATAAATAAATATATCCATGAAACTATAACCCTATCAAGGTATAGGACATTTTTTATCACTCCAGAAAATTCCCTTATGCTTTACTCTAGTAAATTTCTACTTATCACTGTTGTGATTTTGAGACTGAGCAGGACCCTATGGGGTTCCTGGGAATGGAAGCCTTTCTATGTCCCCATTTCTTGTTTGTAGAGAATAGGCTCAGCCTCCATGACCTTCTCTGAGTTCCAAACAGCAGGTTCAAACTGTTGCTAACCAGGGCAGGGAGGGGATGCGGAGACAGTGGAGGAGCAGTCAAGAAACAGTCGTGCAGCCTTGGGACAGGATCCTGGTTCTGCCTCAAGGGATACACCTAACAATATTTTTGAGCTCTTCTGCATAAATAAAGTGAAGTCGCTCAGTCGTGTTCCACTCTTTGCAACCCTGTGGACTGTAGCCCACCAGGCTCCTCTGCCCATGTGATTCTCCAGACAAGAATACTGGAGTGGGTTGTCATTTCCTTCTCCATCTGCATAAATAAACCCCTCAACAAACTGAAGATGTTAGCTACTTGGTGAAGCATTCTTCATTCTAAAGAGAAGGTTGGTCACAGTTTGGTAACCTCAAGAACCACAGAAGCACATCAGGAGATTGCCTGAGGTCAGATTAAAGGAGTGTAGGCCCTGAACATCCCTGATCCTTATCAGCAGCCTCACTCTTGAACCACTGCTATCAAATTCTTCACCATATCCCCACCAGTTGGGATACAGAGTTTCAGAGCACCATCCTGCTGTGCCCCAACTTTGCCTCACAAAGCAATAAAACTATTCTTTGCTGCTTCACCCAAACCACTGAGATTTGATTCAGCATTGGCGCACAGTGGCCAAGGTTTTAGTATCAATTTCTAATAACATAGACTTATTTTTGCCATACTTAAATTTCATGTAAATGGAATTATTTTCTAAGTATGCTTTTGTGTCTAGCTTCTTTCTCTTAACATAATGTTTCTGAAATTTATCTATCTCAAACTTTAAGGACATATGCTTTTATTTCTCTTGGGCAAATACCCAGGAGAATAGTTTGGTCTTATAAGAAAGTGTTCATCCTTGCATGAAATGTTCCCTTGATATCTCCAATTTTCTGAAAAGATCTCTAGTCTTTCCCATTCTATCATTTTCCTCTATTTCTTTGCATTGTTCACTTAAGACTTTCTTATCTCTCCTTACTATTCTCTGGAACTCTGCATTCAGTTGGGTGGTGTATCTTTCCCTTTTTCCCTTGCCTTTTTCTTCTCTTCCCAGATTTTTGTAAAGCCTGCTCAGACAACCACTTTGCCCTCATGCATTCTTTTTTCTTTGGGATGGTTTTGGGCACTTCCTCCTGTACAATGTTACAAACCTCCATCTATAGCTCTTCAGGCAGTCTGTCTACAAGATCTAATCCCTCAAATCTATTTGTCACCTCCACTGTATTTAGGTTGTACCTGAAAGGCCTAGTGTTTTTCCATATTCTTCTATTTAAGCCTGAATTTTGCAATAAGCAGCTCATGATCTGAGCCACAGTCAGCTTCAGGTCTTGTTTTTGCTGACTGTATAGAGCTTCTCCATCTTCAGCTGCCAAGAATATAATCAATTTGATTTCAGTATTGACCACTTGGTGATGTCCACGTATAGAGTTGTCTTTTGTGTTGCTGGAAGAGGGTATTTGCTATGATCAGTGTGTTCTCTTGATAAAAACTCTGTTATCCTTTGCCCTGCTTTATTTTGTACTCCAAGGCCAAACTTGCTGTTACTCCCGGTATCTCCTGACATCCTACTTTTGCATTCCAATCTCCTATGATGAAAAAGACATCTTTTTTTGGTGTTAGTTCTAGAAGGTCTTGTAAGTCTTCATAGAACCAGTAAACTTTAGCTTCTTCAGCATTAGTGGTTGGGGCACAGAGGATTACTGTGATGCTCAATGGTTTGCCTTGGAAACCACCTGATGCAAAGAGCCAACTCATTGGAAAAGCCCTTGATATTGGGAAACAGTGAGGGTGGGAGGAGAAGGGTGTGGCAGAGGATGAGATAATTGGATAGCATCACTGACTTATTGGCTTCCCTGATAGCTCATTTGGTAAAGAATCTGTCCATAATGCGGCAGACCCCAGTTTGACTCCTGGGTCAGGAAGATCCCCTGGAGAAGAGACAGGCTACACACTCCATTATTCTGGCCTGGAGAATTCCATGGACTACATAGTCCATGGGGTCACAAAAAGTCAGACACAACTGAGCGACTTTCATTTTCACTGACTCAATGCACATGAGTTTGAGCAAACTCCGGGATATAGTGAAAGACAGGGAAGCCTGGCGTGCTGCAGTCCATGAGGTCACAGAGTTGGATATGGGTTAGTGAGTAAACAACAACAACATAAGAAAGTGCTAAAGAGTTTTGCAAAGTGGTTATAGCATTGTATATAGCCACTGGTCTAGTTGTTCCATATTATTGCCAACATTTGATGTTATCAGTCTTTTTAATTTTAGCCATTACAGTGGGTATGAAGGGGGTGTGAAGTGGTATCTCATTATAGTAATTTGCTGCAATTTCCAAAGTCACCTAAACATTTTTCTCTTTTTTCTTATCCAGGTTTATCTGTTTTTACCTAGTGCTGTCCTTTACTTAAAAGAATATCATTCCTAATCACCAGTCTACCTAAACTATAGTGATGTGAAAGACCACTTGTGTGATGGAACAGAAGTTTGTGATGACAAAAGATACATCTACCAAAACATTTCCTTAACTCATTCCTGCTAAGCCTCCTTTGAGTTCCCAGGAGGGGCAGAATGAACCACCATCAACATAGCATCACAGATAGGCTTTTCAGGATTTTGGTGAACTAATTAAACAGGTGGTTTAGTTGCTAAGTCATGTCCAACTCTTGTGACCCCGTGGACTGTAGCAGGCCAGGCTCCTCTGCCCAAGGGATTCTCCAGGCAAGAATATTGGTGTGCCATTTTCCTCTCCAGGGGATCTTCCCAACCCAGGAATTAAACCCAGGTCTCTTGCATTGTAGGCAGATTCTCTACCGTCTGAGCTACAGTGGAAGCCCTAATTAAATTAAACAGAGGTCTGCTCAATTGTGAGGTCAAAAGACTAATGAAAAAATAAAGGCAATGGTGTGGGGCTATAGAATAACTGTTATTGAGCTCTCTACCTTGTTTCTTTTATTCAATTGCTTCTTTTTTAGGCCTTGACTTCTACTTAACCAGCTAATGCATTACTCTTTAGCCCAGGGAAATTATCCTTGAAGCTCATTAGAATCAAGTGTATCTCTTATTAATTGATTCAAAGTAGGAAAAAAAAAAACTTACCACATTTCATACAATTTAGGCTAAATAAAATTTTTGAATACAGTGCAAATCAACTGAACTGTCCTTTCATGTTGCATCCTTCAACTGCTGAATATTCTATATGGCATTTCACAGAAATATGATTTGATTTGAGAACATCTGCAGCAGTCTGGAACATATTTTCCCCTGTACTTGACTTTTAGCTCATTATAGCTCTCAGATGTTCTCTCAGCAATCCTGTGACATATTGGAGTGTTACTGAACAAACATCAGTGAAGCCTATGTCTTGAGTAGTGTCAATCTCAGTTGAAAATGTTTCAGCTTTCTTAGCATCAACACTGGAAGAATTTAATTAACCCACTGAAACTTTCAAAATGATAGTTAATGCATGTAAGAAATGAGAAATCTGAAATGTAGGAGGAGAGTGGATAAGTGCTTAACCTCCCACAAGCTGATGCCTGCCACCCTCAGTCTGCACTGAGCCAACCCATGAGAAGCCTTGCTCTCTGTACAGCCTCCTAGATTTTGCTATGAAACCTCTGGCTTGCTCTATAGCCCCTCCAGAGATGGAGAAGGTGGAGGTGGCAACTACTGCTGTCACATTCCCCTGGTCCCCAAACAAGGTCAGCTTCCAGCCTCTAATCAGTTCCCATCCAGCTGCTCTCATGTGTTCAGTAGGTGGGGCTGGGATACCAAGGTCAGAAAAGCGCTGTTGGCAGTGACACGGTTTTTTGCCCACTGCTGCTATTACATTAAGGAAGCAGCTGGTGAGATAATGTATGCCAAACTGCTTTGTAAATTATAAAGTGCTTATATAATTGTCAAAAATAATCACTACTGTTATTTCATTCCTAGGTTGCAGGAAGAGCACTGAACTGGACCACTGGGTGGCAAAGTCCACCATTAAGCTGGCTAGATGGGTGTGTGTGGTCCAGAGAGGGGGGTCTCTGGTGAGAGTACAAATTTGGATGATGACAGCAAGGAGAGCCATGGATAGGCAAATGTTCGTATTTGAGAGCCAGAAAAAGGAGAGGTGTCCTGAAAGATTAAGTTCAGGAAGGTTCTCTTCACACATAGAAATGTTATTTGCCTCCAAGCCTCTGCAGACTTTCTGCCTTAGCCTGGGGTATTCTTCCGATATTTACTAGATCTTCATTTCAGATTACTTTGGGAAACACCCTCAAACTCCTCGATACCTCTGTTATCCTGTGCATATCTCTATATCACTGTCATCATCACACCATATTATATAAATAACTCTTCAATTGCTTGATTTCCATACTAGTCTGTGAACCTTTTAAGGAAGACAACATTATAATGCTTGGCACATACTAGGTGCTAACAATTGTTTGCTTGATAAAAGGGAAGGCAGAAACAAGTAGAAAAGCATGTTCAAAAATCAAAGAAGACATTTCAAATAGGAAGAAGTGGTTGACTATGGAATGTGACAAGATGTGGTGAAGACAAGACTAGGAAATGACTGGATTTGGTGATCACTATATCATGCAACCCTCACAAGAGTAGTTTTAGCAATTTTGGGGGGTTGGGGATAGACAGAAATCTAATTTAAATGCATTGGAGACCGAAAAGCAAATAAAGAATGAGAGTGAGTAGAGGCAATGTTTTCTGGAATCTCAACTCTGAAAGGAAGAAAAAAATTCAGAAAATATTGTTTATTTTTCTCAATAATCCTGTGGAATGCCTACTGTTATCCCAAGCTTTTCGATGAGGAAATGGTGGCTAAGACCAAGTACGTAAGTTGCCCAAGGCCTTACTACTAACAAAAAAGAAGCTCTGTGAAAGGCACACATTCTACTCAATTTCCTCAGTTGGATTAGGCCAATGGTTGGATCTCTTCATAACAATTTATTTATAACCAGGTACAGGGCAGGAATAATTATCATTGCTGTGTGGTTTGGAATAAACGTCTCTCTAGTATCTTCGGGCATTTTACTAAGAGATCAGACCCAGGCAGGGTAGGGTGATGTAATGGGAAATTGCATTATGGTACCAGCTGCCAGCATGTGGAAAGAGGTGCAGAAAGAAAAGGGAAGGTCACTAAAGAAAAGCTCTTCCGTTTTATAATTTTTCAAAGGGCTACAGAGCTATCAATCCTCTGGCAACAGCTACAGGTTATTTGCAATTCTGTATTAATCCTCACTGGCTGGTAATAATAAACTCGAAATGTCAGTGACTTAATATAATAAAAGCTGATTTCTCACTCATTAAAAAAAAAAAGTTTGTTGTGTCTCTGGATATCTTCAATGTAGCAACTCAGCAATCTAGGCCAACCATTTTATGTTGCACTTTCTCAACTTGAGTCTTCAGAGTTTGCTATGGCAAAGGACAGGTAATTTAGAGATCTGAGTCCCCTCTGTGAAATGCTTCCCCTCTGAATCACATGCCACATCTTACTCACAGTGCAGCAACAAAAGCATGTCACCTCGTCATACAGAACATCTAAGAGGCAAAGAGGTTTACTTCTCATACAGACCCCTGAAATGCTAGTGAGCACCACCAATGCTGACCACAAACTCTGTAGGCATGAACATAGGAGAAATCAGCTTGCATGCTTGTTATATATCTCAGTGAAGACTGTATACAGTAGTCTTAGAAAAATTCTTAGGAGGCCTGGATTATCATCACAAGTGCTACATGTTTACTTTCATTACCTTCACTTGAGACCTACATTAAATCTAAAGAGATACTTAGGGCAACATTTAGGCTCTGAAAGGTAACCACCTTGATAGCCCTCAGATGATGGGTGCCATTGTACAGCTCAGATGGAATGGGCACATGCAGAGGATCTAGAGAAGCTTCTCCAGTTTGAGATGAAATAGGATAAAACTGATAAGCAGGAAAAACAAGAAAAGTGATTTAAAGAGAAAAGGCAACAGAAGTTCAAGAGGCACAGTCTTGACATGATTATCTATGAATAATCCACAGCAGATGGGCCAGTATGATGTGAGGAGCTGGGAGTGAGGCTTCGGGTGCTTCCAGGTCTATGAGACTACTTCACAGACAGAGCCTGAAGCTGTAAATCAAAGGCTCCAAGAATCAAAGGATTCTCAACGTAGCATGAGTCATGTTCTCTGAGCAGGTTGCAGTCACATCTTCTCAAACACATTTCTATGGGTCACTGGTGGCCATGAAGCACAGACTAATACAGGGCATGAATTTCGGACACTAATAAGATTGCTTTCCAATGTCTATACAACATGAAATAGACAGGAGATTTAGAAATGAAATGGTTAATTAGATCAACATGGGCAACCAAACAAACTTGTCAGGTTTCTGAAGAGAAGAGGAAAAGGGATAGATACTTCATATGGATATCTAAATGGATTTAGTTAATTGAAAGACCGATTGCCAATTATTCAGTACAATTGAAGATATCTTCGCCTCTGCTTCCTGAACTTCCAGGGTTTTAGTAACGCTATTCAATGGCAGTCACAATGCACAAAATTTTGCAGGTAAAAAATACAAAACCAAAATGAAAAATAAAATACAAAAACAAAAGCAAAGTACTATGGTGTGTCTTGTTTGATTTTCTGGGGAGGAGGTAAATCAGATCCCTCTTTTGAATTTCAAAGAGCAGATATTTTATTTCTTTTCTCAAATCTTAGATTAAGACAACTTGGTATAAAGCTGAATATAACCAGAATTTCTGTTTGCTCTTTGCATGATCAAACTGACTCCTTTGACTCCCTTAATATCAGAAAAATGTATCTTTTATTTAATATTCCCTTTATTCAAGTGGACAGAAGAGGTCAAACAGACATATAACAAATACCTGTTTTTTTTTTCCTCAGGGGGACTCTCAGGGGCACAGCTCAGAGTTACAGAGAGATATTTTGCTTTATTCCATAAAATCAGGATATTCCATAAAGTTAGGAGCAAAGCTAACTAGTTTGCAATAAATGTTCACTGATTTTTTAGAGTTCTTAGGAGTGAGGAGAGGGAATGAGTTCAAGGATAGTACTTGAATTCAAATTTTATCTTACATGCTTATAGTAATGGTTCCTTTACAAATCCTCAGTCCCCACCCAGAACAAGAGAAATCCTAGTCTTTTTTCCTGGCTTAAAAGTACCATCAAAATTAATGTGGGTAACTTGTGTTGAAGATGAAAAGCACTTTTGCACAAGTTCTAAGTATATAATTAATATTAATGAGATGCATTCTGATTAAAGTAGTATATTTGATGAAGTATGAGGAATTATACTTAACCACTTACTTTCATGAAAGTGACAAAGAGAATAATTTCATTTGTACTTGGCAATTAGATATCAATTTAATGAGTGAGAAAAAATAGGGAGTCAAACTTTTTAAAAGCATGATGGAGTTCTGGCAGCAGTAAAAATGTTATATGGTTTATATTTTATTTCAGGCCTACAATGGCAGACTACAACAAGGTGGGTGCAATGGTTACAAACAGAAGAACTCATGGTTGCCCAAATTCCTAAACGAAGCTCCACATTCTGGGAAGTGAAAAGCCATGTCCTGAAACATCTTGTCCTGTGTCAGTGCCCATGTAGGCATTTCCATTCAATCACATACCTCTGCTGGGCTTAGCTTTGAGTTGGGCTTAGCACTCCTCTACAAAGTGCTCCCAGTAATTTCTACAAAGTGATCAGAGTTCCCTTGTGAAATGAGCCCACCCACCCCAGAGATGGGAGAAATCAAGGGAAGGTTTATAGAGGAAGAGCTATTCTGGTTATAAGCACTGCAATACTATCTTTTCCCATAGAATGAGAAACTTCTACCAGCCCCTCTCCTAATAGTTCACTTCACATTCTGACAGTTACTCTGTCAAAATAGAGGGCAAAAGTGGGCCCTTCCTATTTTAGGACCAATGATGAACCTTTCAAACCAATTTATTGCCCAAACCCCCAATTAACAAATTTATCTCCATTTTGGGCTTCCCTGGTGGCTTAGATGGTAAATAGTCTGCCTGCAAAGCAGGAGACCTGAGTTTAATTTCTGGGTCGGGAATATCCCCTGGAGAAGGAAATGGAAACCCACTCCAGTATTTTTGCCTGGAGAATCCCGTGGACAGGGGAGCCTGGTGGGCTACAGTTCATGGGGTCGCAAAGAATCAGACATGACTGATCAACTAATACTTTAATTCACTTCACTTTCCTTTCCATTTTACCTGGAAAGCAAACACTGATTTGTTCAAGAACTTTTTTATATGGGTATGAAAGGGAGTGCTTCAAAGGACAAAGTTGCCAGCTTTTAAACAGTTCTAATGAACCTAATAAGAGCATGTTATCAATAGAAGGCCAAGAGAATGTATAAAAATAATCTATGAATATCAGCTGGAAAATCTACACAAAATCTAGGAGAAACCAATTCATAAAGCATTCCTCAAATGTTCATATTTACACTAAGATTATACATATATTTTGGATACAAATATATCATATATTCAAATTACCCCCTATCTATCTATCTATCTAGCTATGTTAGAATTAATTATAACAATAATTGCCATTGCTGCACATTGAATGCCTGCTATATGCTATACACACCACACATATGATTTCTAGTTCTCACAAAACACAAAGCACATACAAAATCAGTATCATTATCTAAATATGTCATTTCAGGAAAGGATTCATGTGGCTGGCCCCAGTTCATCCAGCAGTAAGACACTGAACCAGGATTCAAACTCAGACCTGCTGGACTGCAAACGCGGTGCTCCTTTTACCACAGTAGTGCACTGACGTCATTGTGGGATCCTTACTCATTCATGAGATGATGAGACACTCAGGACTACAAGACTATCAAGGACTATCAACACTTACCCAACGGCTTTTGCTTCTAAGTAGGAATAATCACCATTTATAACAGGAGCTTGCCCTATTCTTAAAGGGTACTTGGCAATTCAGCATTCTACCTAAGATACTACTCAGACCATCTGATGATATTTAGAGATGTAAACAAGTTGCCACAATAACCATGAGGTAGACTGATTTACTAATTTCGGAAAGTCTGAATTTCCAGGAACCAATTTTTTTTTTTGCCATGTCCTATGAAATGAACTAAAACAATAAAAAACATGTAGCCTCATATAATCAGTCATAGAAAGTGACCTCAATAATACTGCTTTCTAATTCCATCATTACCCAAGTAACTGAAAGTAAGGTAACATGCTATTTGGAACGTCTTTAACAATATACCGTAACTCCCCGCCTCCCATACACGCACACAAATGATTGCATGGACAAAGCTGAAATGAGAGAAGAAAACGTGGATAAGAAATACAAGGCCATAAGATGAACTTGAAAGAAAATGACCTTTATCTCCTTTGCACTCTCTTTTCTTGGTTAGCTCTGCAAGTGATCATTCAAGAAACTAGCAAAAACATGTTATCATCAAGCATGGCCCTGCCCATCAGAACAAGACCCAGTTTCCCCCTCAGTCAGTCTCTCTCATCAGGAAGCTTCCATAAGCCTCTCATCCTTCTCCATTAGAAGGCAGACAGAAAACCACAATCACAGAAAAGTAACCAATCTTAAACACATGGACCACAGCCTTGTCTAACTTAATGAAACCATGAGCCATGCCGGGTAGGGCCATAAGAGACAGACGGGTCATGGTGGAAGAGTTCTGACAAAACATGGTCCACTGGAGAAGGGACTTGGAAACCACCTCAGTATTCTTGCCTTGAGAACCCCATGAACAGTATGAAAAGGCAAAATGATAGGACACTTAAACATGAACTCCCCAGGTCGGTAGGTTCCCAATATGCTACTGGAAATCAGTGGAGAAATAACTCCAGAAAGAATGAAGAGATGGAGCCAAGGCAAAAACAACACCTAGTTGTGGATGGGAATGGTGATAGAAGCAAGGTCTCATGATGTAATGAGCAATATCGCATAGGAACCTGGAATGTTAGGTCCATGAATCAAGGCAAATTGGAAGTGGTCAAGCAGGAGATGGCAAGAGTGAACGTTGACATTCTAGGAATCAGTGAACTAAAATGGACTGGAATGGGTGAATTTAACTCAGATGACCATTATATCTACTACTGTGGGCAGGAATCCCTTAGAAGAAATGGAATAGCCATCATGGTCAACAAAAGTCTGAAATGCAGTACCTGGATGCAATCTCAATGACAGAATGACAGAATGATCTTGGTTCATTTCCAAGGCAAGCCATGCAATATCACAGTAATCCAAGTTTATGCTCCGACTAGTAATGCTGAAGAAGCTGAAACTCAATGGTGCTATGAAGACCTACAAGACCTTCTGGAACTAACACTCAAAAAAGATATCCTTTTCATTACAGGGGACTGGAATGCAAAAGTAGGAAGTCAAGAAATACCTGGAGTAATAGGCAAATTTGGCCTTGGAGTACAGAATCAAGCAGGGCAAAGGCTAACATTTTTGCCAAGAAATGCACTGGTCATAGCAAACACACTCTTCCAACAACACAAGAGAAGACTCTACACATGGACATAACCAGATGGTCAATACTGAAATCAGATTGATTATATTCTTTGCAGGCAAAGATGGAGAAGCTCTATACAGTCAGCAAAAACAAGAACAGGAGCTGACTGTGGCTCAGATCATGAACTCCTTATTGCCAAATTCAGACTTAAATTGAAGAAAGTAGGGAAAACCACTAGACTAACTGGTATGACCTAAAGCAAATCCCTTA
This sequence comes from Capricornis sumatraensis, assembly GCF_032405125.1. NCBI lineage: Eukaryota > Metazoa > Chordata > Mammalia > Artiodactyla > Bovidae > Capricornis > Capricornis sumatraensis. Next base: position 147,296,307 of record NC_091070.1, on the reverse strand, counting down.
CAATTATATAGTGGAAATGAGAAATAGATTTAAGGGATTAGATCTGATAGAGTGCCTGAAGACGAGGGATGAGGGTCATGACATCGTACAGGAGAGAGGGATCAAGACCATCCCCAAGAAAAAGAAATGCAAAAAGGTAAAATGGCTGTCTGAGGAGGCCTTACAAATAGCTGTGGAAAGAAGAGAAGCAAAAGCAAAGGAGAAAAGGAAAGATATACCCATCTGAATGCAAAGTTATAAAGAATAGCAAGGAGAGACAAGAAAGCCTTCTTCAGTGATCAGTGCAAAGAAATAGAGGAAAACAACAGAATGGGAAAGACTAGAGATCTCTTTAAGAAAATTAGCGATACCAAGGGAACATTTCACACAAAGATGGGCTCAATAAAGGACAGAAATGGTATGGACCTAACAGAAGCAGAAGATATTAAAAAGAAGTGGCAAGAATGCATAGATCTGTATAAGAAAGATCTTCATGACCTAGATAATCATGTTGGTATAATCACTCACCTAGAGCCAGACATCCTGGAATGCGAAGTGGGCCTTCAGTTCAGTTCAGTTCAGTTCAGTCACTCAGTCATGTCCAACTCTTTGTGACCCCATGAATCACAGCACGCCAGGCCTCCCTGTTCATCACCAACACTTGGAGCTCACTCAAACTCATGTCCATCGAGTCAACGATGCCATCCAGCCATCTCATCCTCTGTCGTCCCCTTCTCCTCCCGCCCCCAATCCCTCCCAGGATCAGGGTCTTTTCCAATGAGTCAACTCTTCGCATGAGGTGGCCAAAGTATTTAAGAAACATCATTACAAGCAAAGCTAGTGGAGGTGATGGAATTCCAGTCGAGCTATTTCAAATCCTGAAAGATTATGCTGTGAAAGTGCTGCACTCAATATGCCAGCAATTTGGAAAACTCAGCAGTGGCCACAGGATTGGAAAAGGTCAGTTTTCCTTCCAGTTCCAAAGAAAGGCAATGCCAAAGAATGCTCAAATTATCACACAATTGCATTAATCTCACACTAGTAAAATAATGTTCAAAATTCTCCAAGCAAGGCTTCAACAATACATAAACCATGAAGTTCCAGATGTTCAAGCTGGTGTTAAAAAAGGCATAGGAACCAGAGATCAAATTGTCAACACCCACTGGATCATTGAAAAAGCAACAGAGTTCCAGAAAGCATCTATTTCTGCTTTATTGACTATGCCAAAGCCTTTGACTGTGTGGATCACAATAAACTGTGGAAAAGTCTGAAAGAGATGGAAATACCAGACCACCTGACCTTCCTCTTGAAAAATCTGAATGCAGGTCAGGAGGCAATAGTTAGAACTGGACATGGAACAACAAACTGGTTCCAAATAGGCAAATGAGTACATCAAAGCTGTATATTTTCACCCTGCTTATTTAACCTATATGCAGAGTACCTCAGGAGAAATGCTAGACTGGATGAAGCCCAAGCTGGAATCAAGATTGCCAGGAGACACAGTAATAACCTCAGATATGCAGATGACATCACCCTTATGGCAGAAAGTGAAGAAGAACTGAAGAGCCTCTTGATGAAAGTGAAAGTAGAGAGAGAAAAACTTGGCTTAAAGCTCAATATTCAGAAGACTGAGATTATGGCATCCGGTCCCATCACTTCATGGCAAATAGATGGGGAAACAGTGTCAGACTTTAGTTTTTTGAACTCCAAAATCACTGCATATGGTAACTGCGGCCATGAAATTCAAAGACACTTACTCCTTGGAAGGAAAGTTATGACCAACCTAGATAACATATTAAAAAGCAGAGACATTACTTTGCTAACAAAGGTCTGTCTATTCAAGGCTATGGTTTTTCCCATTGTCATGTATGGATGTGAGAATTGGACTATAAAGAAAGTTGAGCATCGAAGAATTATTGCTTTTGAATTGTGGTGCTGGAAAAGACTCTTGAGAGTTCCCTTGGACTGCAAGGAGATCCAACCAGTCCATCCTAAAGGAGATCAGTCCTGAATATTCATTGGAAGGACTGATGTTGAAGCTGAAACTCCACCTGATGTGAAGAGCTGACTCATTTAAAAAGACCCTGATGCTGGAAAATAGTAAAGGCAGGAGGAGAAGGGCACTACAGAGGATGAGGCTGTTGGATGCCAACACCGATTCAATGGACTTGAGTTTGCGTAAGCTCCAGGAGCTGGTGATGGACAGGGTGGCCTGTCGTGCTGCAGTCCATGGGATCGCAAAGAGTAGGACACTACTGAGCAGCTGAACTGAACTGAATTGATTGATGCAACAGCCTACAGGCAGGTCTCTAACCATGAATTTTTCATTTTAAGTTTCCATATACTTGTTGATAAGATTAAATTGTTTCAAATAATTCCAGTTTACTTTAATAAAGTATTATATATATATTCTGGTCACAAGTTCTTTGTGTGATACAAGTATTATGGATAGTTTCTCCAATTCTGTCCATTAAATTTTCATTTCCTTAACTTGCTTTTTGTTGAGCATAAGTTAATTTTGATGAAGTGCAACTATTAATTTTTTTCTAGTATGTTTACTTTTTTTGTATCTTAAATAAAAAAATTTTCTTATCCCAGAGGATATTTACGTACATTTTCTTTTAAAATTATATAGTATTGTTTTTACTTTTATATCTGTGATATATTTAAAGTTACTTTTGTATCCTGTGTGAGGATAATATGAAGGTTCATTAAATATCTATATATCTATATCTATATATGGTTATCCATTCATTCCAGCTCCATTTATCAAAAAGTCTTTCCTTTCTCCATTGTATTACTTTGGTGTCTTTGTCAAAAATCAATTGAGTGTATATTTGTGGGTTTACTTCTAGATTTTCTATCTGTTCCACTGATCTATTTGTCTATCCTGACACTAAAACAGACTTGCTTGACTACTCCAGATTTATAGAAAATCTTGAAGGCAGATAGATCAAATCTTCTAAGTATGTTCTTTTTCAAGATTCTTTTGGCTACTGTTGGACCTTTGAAATCCAATATAAATTTTAGAATCAGTTTGTCAACTTCTACAAAAACATGTTCTGGGATTTTGATTAGGATTGTCATATAGCTACAGATCAATTTGAAGAGAATTGCATCTTAGCATATCTCTCTATTGATATTTCTTCATTAATTTTTTCAGCAATTCTTTATAGTTTTGTAATTTGTAGTTTTCAGTGGGTAGTTACTGCACAAATTTTAATTTGTTCCTAAGTATATAGTCACTCTGCTTATTTAACTTACATGCAGAGCACATCATGAGAAATGCTAGGCTGGAAGAAACACAAGCTGGAATCAAGATTGGCGGGAGAAATATCAACAACCTCAGATATGCAAATGACACCACCCTTATGGCAGAAAGTGAAGAGGAACTAAAAAGCCTCTTGATGAAAGTGAAAGAGGAGAGTGAAAAAGTTGGCTTAAAGCTCAACATTCAGAAAATGAAGATCATGGCATCTGGTCCCATCACTTCATGGCAAATAGATGGGAAAACAGTAGAAACAGTGTCAGACTTTATTTTTTTGAGCTCCAAAATCACCGCAGATGGTGACTGCAGCCATGAAATTAAAAGATGCTTACTCCTTGGAAGAAAAGTTATGACCAACCTAGATAGCATATTCAAAAGCAGAGACATTGCTTTGCCGACTAAGGTCTGTCTAGTCAAGGCTATGGTTTTTCCTGTGGTCATGTATGGATGTGAGAGTTGGACTGTGAAGAAGGCTGAGTGCCAAAGAATTGATGCTTTTGAACTGTGGTGTTGGAGAAGACTCTTGAGCATCCCTTGGACTGCAAGGAGATCCAACCAGTCCATTCTGAAGGAGATCAGCCCTGGGATTTCTTTCGAAGGAATGATGCTGAAGCTGAAAATCCAGTACTGTGGCCACCTCATGCGAAGAGTTGACTCATTGGAAAAGACTCTGATGCTGGGAGGGATTGGGGACAGGAGGAGAAGGACACGACAGAGGATGAGATGGCTGGATGGCATCACTGACTTGATGGACATGAGTCTGAGTGAACTCCAGGAGTTGGTGATGGGCAGGGAGGCCTGGCATGCTGCGATTCACGGGGTCGCAAAGAGCTGGACACAACCGAGCGACTGGACTGAACTGAAGCATTTAGTAGATTTTGAATGCTATTGTAAGTGGCATTTTAAAATTTAATTTTGGGGTTGTATATATAAAAATACAACTGACTTTTGTATATTGTCTTTATCTTGTGAAACTCTGCTAAGTTCATTTATTGATTTTCAGTTCCAGAGAACAGAAAGGAGAAATAAGAAGTCCTTCTTAAATGAACAATGAAAAGAAATAGAAGAAAACAATAGAATGGGAAAGACTAGAGATCTCTTCAAAAAACAAGATATCAAGGTATATTTCATGCAAGGATGGGCATGATAAATGACAAAGAGAGTAAGGTCTAAACAGAAGCAGAAGGGATAAAGAGGTGGCAAGAACACACAGAAGAACTATACAAAAAAGGTTTCAATTACATGGATAACAATGATGGTGTGATCACTTACCTAGATTCAGACACTCTGGAGTGTGAAGTCAAGAGGATATTAAGAGACACGACTATAAACAAAGTGAGTGGAGGTGATAGAATTCTAGCTGAAAGCTATTAAAAATCCTACACAATGATGCTGTTAAAGTACTACATTCAATATGTCAGCAAATTTGGAAAACTCAGCAGTGGCCATGGGACTGGAAAAGGTCAGTTTTTTATTCCAATCCCAAAGAAGGGCAGTGCCAAAAAATGTTCAAGCTACCGTACAACTGTGCACGTTTCACATGCTAGCAAGGTTATGCTCAAAATCCTTCAAGCTAGACTTCAGCAGTATGTGAATTGAAACTTCCAAATGTAAAGGCTGGGTATGGAAAAGGCAGAGGAACCAGAGACCAAATTGCCAAGATTCCTTGGATCACAGAGAAAGCAAGAGAGTTCCAGACAAGCATCTACTTCTTCTTCATTGACTATGCTAAAGCCTTTGACTATGTGGATCAAAACAAACTATGGAAAATTCTTAAAGATATGGGAATACTGCCTCACCTGCCTCCTGAGAAACCTGTGTATGTGGTTTCAAGAAGCAACAGTTGGAACTAGACATGGAACAAAGAACTGGTTCAAAATTGGGAAAGGAGTATGTCAAGGCTATATACTGTCACCCTGCTTATTTAATTTCTATGCAGAGTACATCAGGCGAAATATAGCCTGGATGAATCACAAACTGAAATCAAGACTGCTGGGAGAAATATCAACAATCTCGGATATGCAGATAATATCATTCTAATGGCAGAAAGTGAAGAGGAACTAAAGAACCTCTGGATCAAGGTGAAAGAGGAGAGTGAAAAAGCTGGCTTAAAACTCAACATTCAAAAAACTAAGATCTTGGCATCTGGTCTCATCAGTTTATGGCAAACAGAAGGGGAAAAAGTGGAAGCAGTGACAGATCTTATTTTCTTGGGCTCCAAAATCATTGTGGACAGTGACTGCAGCCATGAAATTAAAAGACTCTTGCTCCTTGGAAAGAAAAGCAGTGACAAACCTAGACAGCATTTTAAACAGCAGAAACATCACTTGGCCAACAAAGGTCCATATAGTCAAAGATAACATTTTTTTCCAGTAATCCTGTATGGATATGAGAGCTGAACCATAAAGATGGCTACATCAGGAAGAATCCTTTTGAATTGTGATGCAGGAGAAGACTCTTGAAAGAGCCTCTTAGACAGAAAGGAGTTCCAATAAGTCAGTCTAAAGGAAATCTACCCGGAATATTCATTGAAAAGACTGATGCTGAAGTTTCAATACTTTGGCCACCTATTGCAAAGAGCTGACTCTTTGGAAAAGATTCTGATGGTGGGAAAAACTGATGTCAAAAGGAGAAGGGAGCAGTACAGGATAAGATGGTTAAATAGCATCACTGATTCAAGACATGAATTTGAGCAAACTTTGGAAGACAGTGCAGGATCAGAAAGCCTGGTGTGCTGCAGCCCATAGGATCTCAAAGAGTTGGACACAACGTATTGACTGAACAAGAAAAACAAGAGTGTTTTTATAGGTGCTTTACAAGTTTTGTGTACACAATATTACTACCTGCAAATTAAGACAGTCTTCATAGTCTTTGTTTCTAATTTGGATACCATTTATTTCTTTTTGTGTCCTTATTGCAGTAGTTAGGGCCTCCAGTATAATGTTGGATATAAGTAATGAGTGTAGATATTTATGCCTAGTTCTTGAGCTTAGGGGAAGTTGATTTTTTTCACCATTACATATAGTACGAACTATAGAATTTTTATACATCCTTTATCAGACTGGGGGTTTTCTTCCACTAGATTGCTTAGGTTTTTATGATGAGTAGTTGCTGGATTTTGTCAAATGCTTCTTCTGCCTCTAAGGACTTGTATATAAAACATATATAGAATTCCTAAAATTTAATTTAAAAAATCAACCCAATTTTTAAGTAGGGGAAAGAACTGAATGGACTCTTCAGAGAAGAAGATATATGGATGTGTACAAAGAACACAAAGAAGTGGTGAACATCATGAATTTTCAGGGCAATGAAAATTAATATTACAGTATGGTACTCCTATACATACACTAAAATGTCTAAAATGGAAAAGAAAGAGAATACTAAATGTTGGCTGGAATGCGGAAAAACCAAAACACCCATCTGCCATTGTAGGAGTGTAAAATGCTGCAATCACTTTGGAAATCTGTTTGTAGGTTTCTTATAAAGCATACACATTACTTTATGATGCAGATATTACACACCTGGATTTTACTCAAGAGAGGTAAAAATTTGTAACCACAAAACCATTTATGCCTGAATGCCTACTTCAGATATATTTATAATATTGGAGAAGTGGACATAGCCCAAATGTTGATTTGAATGAATACTCAAATTGTGGCATATTTATACAATAAAATATTATTTCCCAATAAAAGTGAATTGTTTTACAGCCCCCCCAAAACATGGATGAATCCCTGAAACACTGTATTGAGTGAGAATAACCACACAGAAAAAAGTATACATTATGGAATTCTAGTTGTATCATGCTAAAGAATATGAGCAAACTAACTTGCTTTTGAACTGTGGTGTTGGTGAAGACTCTTGAGAGTCCCTTGGACTGCAAGGAGATCCAACCAGTCCATTCTGAAGGAGATCAGCCCTGGGATTTCTTTGGAAGGAATGATGCTAAAGCTGAAGCTCCAGTACTTTGGCCACCTCATGCGAAGAGTTTGCCTCATTGGAAAAGACTCTGATGCTGGGAGGGATTGGGGGCAGGAGGAGAAGGGGACGACAGAGGATAAGATGGCTGGATGGCATCACTGACTCGATGGACGTGAGTGTGAGTGAACTCCAGGAGTTGGTGATGGACGGGGAGGCCTGGTGTGCTGCGATTCATGGGGTTGCAAAGAGTTGGACACAACTGAGCAACTGAACTGAACTAAACCTATGTTGATGGAAATTAGTGTTTGCTTCTGGCGGTAGGAAAGGCAGAGAGATAATGACTAGGAAAATGTAGAAGGGAATCCAAGAGGTGTTGGTAATGTTGTGTATCTTGATAGATATAAGGATTTTATTGGTGTTTTGATGGCCAAAACTCATCAAATGGTTTATTTAAGATCTGTCCATTTTTATGTAAATTAAACTTCAATTTGGAAAAATGAAAAGCACAAAAAAATAAATAGCATGAAGACATAAAACTTGTAAAGTTTTTAGTAAACAGGAGATACCACTGTTATTATGAGGACTTTTGCGATAGTCATGCTTATGACATTATATATTCCTTGTGGATGCTTCTTTGTTTCCTGTATTGAAAAACATACCAGAGACAAGTAAATAGATAGACATCTACATATAAAGCACCACAACTAGATAGCAGTAGTTTTATAAAATCATATTCCTTTTGATTTTAAAAACATGAGAATGATGCATCTGGTCGTATAGATGCACAAATTTTGGTTTTTAATCATCAAAATAAAACCTTGTATTATGAATCACTATACAAGCACCAGACAGTGTTTCTGATTTTATCCTAATGAAAGCTTTTTAATGAGTACACATTATGTTCACTTATTAATATCACTGATAGGTATTTCATCATATTTTAATACCTACTGAAAGTAATTTGGCACGTTTACTGTTTTCTTCTAAAATGCTTGCTATTCTTGAAAGGGCCTGGCTGGAATTTTAATTATAAACTGGCTTTCTTTTTTTCTTCTAAAGAAGGACACCACAGATAGTCTGTGCAACTTAATTCTATAAACATGGAGCATTGTGCGAGGTGCTTGAAAATTCAAATATAAATGACACATGATCTCTGTTTTCAACAAGCTCATAATGAGCTCAGTGATGGACAAGAAGTAATATAACTAGAAGATCATCTAATAACTGCAATACTGGTTATATGAACAAAGGGCTGAAGGAGAAAAGTGAAAGTGAAAGTTGCTCAGTTGTGTCTCTTTGCGACCCCATGGACTATATAGTCCATGGAATTCTCCAGGCCAGAATACTGGAGTGGGTAGCCCTCCCCTTCTCCAACCCAGGGATCGAACCCAGGCATCCCGCATTTCAGGCAGATTCTTTACCAGCTGAGCCACAAGGGAAGCCCAAGAAAACTGGAGTGGGTACCCTATCCCTTCTCCAGGGAATCTTCCCAACCCAAGAATCAAACCAGGGTCTCTTCCATTGCAGGCAGATTCTTTACCAACTGAGCTATCAAAGAAGCGACACAATTTTCCTAGAGGGAGAGGAAGACAGTCATAGATGACTTCACAAAGGAAGTGACATTTAAGATAGATAACACATTTAAGATTTTTTTTTTAAAAAAAGAGTGATTAATATATCATTCAGCAATTCAGCTACCATGCTGTCGCTCCTACATGATGAACATTAGGTCAGGCACTGGCACACAGTGTGGTCTAGACCCTCAAGAAGCTTATACTCTAGGTACGTGTTGCCAATTCTAGAAGGAATCAAGGTCGCTCACTTGCATAGCTCATTCTTTTCTCTCTGGCTTCTTTCCATCTCATTTTACTAGACTCATACACCATAAAAGACATTTAAGTTCAAAGTTACTATTTTTCTTTTTTCATTTTTGATGTAATGGGGAAAATGATGGCATAGTAAATATCGACTGTTAGTTCTACCACTTAGCTGTTTTCTTACAACATTTATTTATTCCTTCATTTACTTATTCAAGCATCATTTATTAAGCCCTTACTGAGTATCAGTGGGTACCCAGGAATTGGGATACAAAGGGGAAGACTGTCTGGCAGAAGAATCAGAGATGCAAAAATTCAACTGCTGTGTGATACTGGTTGCAACTCAGATGGAAGAAGGAAAGGAGAAATTAACCCTGGTCAGAGAGGTCAGAGAATAACTCAAAGAGAAGAGGATGCTTTAATTACTCTTTAGTGAACTGGAAAGACTCCAGATGTAAAGAATAGCAGGTGAAAATGCACAGAGACCCCAAGCAATCAGCTGTGTTGTCCTGTGTTGTTTTCTCTCAAGGGCTCTTGCTTAGGAATTCTGCTTTTATCCTAAGCACAGAAAAGTGCAGTCATTTCCTTCCATGCTTTCTGATTGTAAAATTTTGTTTTTTTCTTTTAGCATGCAATTTTTTCCATGTTTCTCAAGCAAATAATCACAACATAATTCTTATTTTCACACCTTAAAATGCCAAATATTAGCATTTTATTTTCTAATGCCACTAAAATATATACTTTGCCTCCAACTCTAAAGAAGAATTTGTGGATAAAGATATAATCGCAGTTACATTTTCATTTAAGTATTCTTCACAACACTTTATCTAAAGTACTTAAGGCGAATCGTATTTCAAAATTCAGAAACTTTTTTGGACTTGAGGAAAGAAAAATGGTACATTTACTACATTATACCTAATACCTCCAGCAAGATGCGAAGTGGCAAACCTGGGCTCAAACACATTAGTCTCTCTGCAGTAAACATGCAAATGTTCACTCTAAGAGGAATAAATAAAGATTATAAATAGCCTCATATCAGTTCAGGCCAGGTTTGCTGCCAAATGAGTTATGTGAAACATTTGGTTACAGAGTTTTTTGGGTTTCAGAATTGTTAATGAGAGAATGCGGACTTGTGGTTATCCTCATTTTATAGTTTAAGACACAGATTTAGAGAGATTAATTAACTCGCTGGAGTTGCTTAGCTAGTAAGTGAGGAGGCCTCATAGAAACCCCACAGGCTTACTCTGAACTCTGCCAGTAACCACTGTCCCACATGCAGCAAGCAAACATTTCACTTTTACTGAGCTGCCAGGTTTCTGCCAGGTAAAGAGGGAATTAAGGTAACTAAGTATAAAATAAAAGGGTTTGGCTACAGATGCCCCTCCTTTTTTTGGTGATACTGTGAATAGTCTCAACTTCCTAATCCTCACAGACATCCTCATTGCTGACTGTCTGCATGGACTCTGGATGTCATGCCTTTGAGAACTGTCTCTGTCCTTACAATTCTTCTTGCTTATGTGTCTTTGATCCAACAGCTGAACTAACTCCCTGGTTCCTCAATGGGCTTGTTCAACCACTGGCCGTTCAGAACCCAGCGTGCAGCTTCTCTGGATCTCCTCTCCCTATTCTCTATGTCATTTGTCTTCCAGCTCAAAATCATTTCTTACCAGCTTTCTCCCCCTATCTTCTCAAGTCTCTGACTGTATTCAGTTGCTATTCTCTTCATTCCTCTTGGCAACATGGATCTTTGTGTTCTTCCATCAGAATCAGGATGTTAAAATGCAGATTCCTAGACGCACCTTTGACCAGTTAAATCGGGATCTCTAGGAGTGGAGCCAGGGAATCTACACTGTCAGACGCATGCCACATGGTATTCAAGCACCATGAGTTCGAGATCAACAGCTCTGTGGTGTAGCAGAGCTATGACTGCCCTTCCTATGGAATCTACTCTTATGCTTGCAGGCACAAACTTATACAACTTGCACCATAAGACCAGAGCAAACTATAAATGCCTGACTTCTTGCTCTTCCAAAGTCACATGAAGAAACATTGCTTGGGAAGTTTAATCAATTAATACGTGAGGCATGCATTAGGGAGAATATATTAAATATACTAATTACTTAAAAGATAACATGACTAATTTGGCCAAATCCTTGTTTCCATGGCTCAAGTCTCATTTTCCTCCATCTTCAAACACTGTCCTGTAATTGGTTTCTTCTAAATTTCTACTCTAATTTATTCTAGCCTGACCTCTGAGTGAAAGATTAAGTAGAGTAACAATTATACTTTCCAAACAAAATTTTTCCTGTCTAAAGAAGCCAGCTACTTCTAGCGGGGCTTTTTAAAAGCGTCTGCATCTTCTCTTGTTTCCCTATAGCATGAAAACATGGTAAGAAGCAGCATCCTACTCTTTAGCTAATGAGAATATAATATGAATTACTGTCAAAGGTACACACACATACACACACCAGGAAAGAACAGCTAGGAAGCCACCTGTACTGTGGACCCAGAGTGCTTTGATTCACTATTAGGAATATTAACCTAAAGGAGATAGTCACCTATTGTTTGAGTCATGTCAGCCCTCACCAGAGACTCTGGGGCATAGATCTATTTACCAGACCATCTGCTTGTTCCTCAACTTAGTGCTGAGAAATGAATTAGTAATACAATCACATAGGCAAGATCTTCTATTTTTTTTTAACAAATGATAATACTGGAAATTACACTTACAATTTTGACGAAGGCTGGGCTTACCAAAATAAAGTCTAAACCTAGATTCAAACCATCTGAAAATCAGTTTCCACCTATGTTATTGACACAAGTGTCTCCATCATTACCTATCTTTTATTTGAATATGTAAGTTTTGAAATGAGTGTGGAAGTCCTTTAGAGACAGAATGACACAGTGCAATGCAGCCTCTCCCATTTCAGCTCTCACGATGACTGCATACATTTGAGACCATGCTTTTATAGATGGTCATAAACTATCAAAACTATCATGTCAGAAACAATTAACTTGATATATTTACATTGCATGAGCGTAAAGTTATTTATAAATTTTTTTTAGTTATGAACAACCTTGGGATATTGACGGTCATTGATAAAGGCATGAACACTCACTGTCTAAATACTTTCAGACTCAGTTTATGATAATATGATTAGTTACACTAATAATACTGCTTAGGCACAGTCTTGCTAATTATAATATTATAAATATTAATGTCACCCAGCCTTTCTGTTTGATTGTCATTCATGGAGTCATTATCATGATATTTTCCTGGAAACCAGCAAGATTTTATTTTCCCCTCCTTTTATTTTTGATCACTGGACTTGCAGTCATTCATACACATTAATCTATAGGAAGCTCTTATTTTTGGCTGTCTGTTCAGAGAAGAATAGTGATATTTCCAATTAAAACTAGCCAAATGTATATCATTATATGATATTTCTCTTATTCTTTCTGAGTCCCTAACCATGCCATCGAAAGCACAGAACCCAGGGTTTTTGTTTTCCATTCTTTTTCATGTGACCTGTTTCAAGTTAAGATTCATTTGAATTATTAAATGCTTCCTTAAAGAATCTTTTTATACTTGCCTCTCTTTTTTTTAAAGTTAATTATTGATGTAGTGACAAGCTGAAAAGACTAAGAATTATAATTTTTTCCTCCCCTCATTCAGGACTCAAGAAACGTCTTCTGACAATGGTTGTCTATTTAGAATAATACAAAGGAAATACAAAGGCAAAATACTGAATGTTGTTTCAGAAAAGATTTGCTAAAATCACTGTATTATACAAAATGTAAATGTAGTGTATATTTCTTTGAAAATAGCAGTTAGAGAGAAAGTTGGGACATAACCTTTTGAGCCCAGATTTAACCACACACATAGCAGAAGCAGTTACAAAAGATACTGATTAGATTTTAATTTTAAAACCTTCATCATATTATTCAGGGCTCCAGTGATTTGATTGTCTGAAAATAGAAAGGTAATGTTATAATTTCCAGAGCTGGTTAAAGAATAAAGAAATCTCCAGCCTCCCACTGGAAAGAATGCCAGTCATCACCACAGTAAGCAAGAATTTGGAGGCATTTTACACTATAAACTTCAATCTTTCTCCTTTATATGACCTTGTGTTATACAGGTTTCATAAAAATGTAGCTCAGAGACCTGTCATACAGTTGTAATCAAGGGTCCTTCAGAACGATTCTACTATGCAATCATATCCAATGGGGCATCTGTGTTTCCCCTGTTAGTAGGGTGGTGGGAGGGCAAACAAGACCCAAAATGGAAAATGAAAAAGCCAGAGTTCTCAAGGACAACCCAAGAGAGGTGACCACATACCTTTCCCACAAGTTCAGCAATACAAGGAACTGGTTTCCCTTTCTGGTGACTCCTCGTGGCTGGACTCTGCCCATCCCAGTCCTGTAGTTCTTCAATGCTTTTCAGATAAAGCAAGGCTTTGAGGCCAGTGCAGTAGTCTTGGATGACAGTGAAATCCTGATTTTGAATAGCACTGCATACCTAGAAAAGGTAGAGCAACCAACAGAATGTCAGTTCAGTTCAGTTCAGTTCAGTTGCTCAGTCCTGTCAGACTCTTTGCAACCCCATGGACTGCAGCACACCAGGCTCTCTGTCCATCATCAACTCCCAGAGTTTACTCAGACTCATGTCCATTGAGTTGATGATGCCATCCAACCATCTCATCCTCTGTTGTCCCCTTCTCCTCCCGCCTTCAACCTTTCCCAGCATTAAGGTCTTTTCAAATGAGTCAGTTCTTCACATCAGGGGGCCAAAGTATTGGAGTACCAGCTTCAGTCAAACCAAGAGCTAATTCTCCAAACAGACTCACTTTTCAGACAGTCAACACAATTTATTTTATATGCCAGGCACTGGTCTAAGCATGACATGTCAGTCATTGCCTGCAGAGGATGGGAGTGTTAGGGAAGGAAAAACTGCCAAGAGGCACAGAGAAACTTTCAGGGACTATGGATACTTTCATCAGCTTGATGTGGGGACAGTCTCACAGGTATATGCTTATTTCAAAACATCAGACTGTATACTTTAAATATGTGTAAAGTGTTAGTTGCTCAGTTGTGTCTGACTTTGCAACCCCATGCCTGTAGCCCTCCAGGCTCCTCTGTCCATGAAATTCTCCAGGCAAGAATACTGGATTGGTTTCCATTCCCTTATCCAGGAGATCTTTCCAATTCAGAGATTGAACCCAGGTATCCTGCATTGCAGGCAGATTCTTTACCATCTAAGCCACCAGGGAAACCCTTAAATATGTATAGTTTACTGTATGTCATGTATAGTCAGTATGGCTGTAAAAAATTAGGTCCAATAGGTAGAATTTCCAAGGAGTTAAATTCAGCACAACATAAGAATGGACATTTTAATCTCTCATTTTCTCTCTGTTAAGATGTACTGCTTGGAGGTACATGTCCGGGCTGGTCATGTACCTTGTTTGAAGGTGGTCATGCTGGGCTGGAGTGCTCTCATCAGTTAACTCAGCCCTCAGGTACCAATGCCTACCACTTCAGCCTCATACATTGTTGTTCTTCTTTGTACTCACTATGCTCCAATCACCCAGGTCTTTCTTCTTTCCCTCAGATTTGCCACATTCTTTCTTTACCTTGACACCTCGTAAAACCTTGCTGCCTGGAAGGCCTTTGCCTTTTACACATGGCTGACTAACCCCCCAGCTTCAGTCTCATGGGATATATTGCTTTTTCAAGGAGGCCTCTAGGAGCTCCATATATGGAGCTATAGGTTAAAGCCTCCTTAACTCATACAGTTTTGACTTCTAACTTCTGCATGATTATTTGATTGGCAGCTCCCTTCCCCAATAGACTGAAGCTTTAGGAGGGAAGAACCTATATTTATTTTGGACAACATATTATCCCCAGTGACTAGCATAGAGTTTGTCACTTATTCTGCTCTTAATAGAGATATATTTAATGAATGCATATGCAGGGGAGATTTTTTTTTTTTTTGCATGACCATTTGTTAGAAAATAGAGATTTAATTCTAGAGTTAAGGAAGGCTGAATCTGAGAAATTAGGATCCTTCTAAAACAACATACTTGGGAGTCTGTTAGGATTTGAGTTAGAGCTTGAATTTAGTGGATTTAGAGAAACACTTCCAGATTGATTACTTACAAAGATAGTTCTCCAATTTTTATACTACACATAGACTCCAGAAACTCAATTACATTTACTCATTGCTGGTAGGATCTCTTCATCCATATGGCCCACCATCACTTAAACAGAAAATTTATCACCTAGAATTCAATGACTCTCCACATCCATCTTTCAAATCAATCCAAAAACACAACCATCCAAACAAAAGTAAGCAAAAAAAAAACCTCATTTCTTGCCTATCTTTCCAGATGTTAGATTCTTAGCATATATCATAGTGCCTGGTGATAGTATCCAAGAAAGAAGCTCCAATGCTTTGGCCACCTGATGCAAAGAGCTGACTCATTGGAAAAGACTCCGATGACAAAAAATTTAGGCCAAGAGGAGAAGGAGGTGATAAGGATGAGATGGTTGGATGGTATCACAGACTCAGTGGACATGAGTTTGAGCAAAGTCAAGGAGATAGTGATGGACAGAGAAGCCTGGTGTGCTACAGTTCACAGGGTTGCAAAGAATCGTATACTACTTAGCAACTGAAAGACAACAACAACAATGAAAACTCATGTCATATGTGAATGTAGATGAGGAAATACCTGAAAATAGAAGGATAAACCATATTATATTTCAAGGTCCCTTAAAGCCTTCTGGGTGTTTAAATAATATATTTCATTACAATCCTCATGCCTAGCACACCACCAGATACTTAGCTGTTGCTAGGCTGGTTGAGAAAAGTTACTGAAAACACACTGAGAGGCTCTAGAATAGCGAATGGGAACCAGATAGAAACAGAGAAAGGGCAAGAAGTATGTATACCTAGCAGTTCTCAGCAAAGAGTGGTAGTAATTTCACGATGTATATATAAAAAGGCCAAATGTGGGATTCTGGGAATAGAAGCATTTAAAATGAAGGCTTATGGAAGACAATGAAGGACACTCAGAAGAGACCCAAGACAGCATCACCCAAGATGTCAAATGCTGCATGAAGGGTCCATAATCTCAGAAGTGAAAAGGTATCATTAAATTTATCAATCAAAAGACATTAGCATTTATGGTGGATAATTTCTGCAATAGGGCAAAAGCATGTTACAATGAATTGAGGAGTGGATGAGGATTGAGGAACTGAAGATATGAAGATGGAATGATCTGATGAGAAGTTTGGCTCATGTAAGAAAAAGAGCAGAGCTAGTGGTATAAGTAGGAGAATTTTGTGTACTATTTTTATAAGGATGAAATGGCTATGTTTTAAGGGAATGTGGCCATTTTATATTTCAGAATAAAACAGAATGGCTTCTTTATATTAAATTTTTGTCAAACTTGGTTGAATGATGATGTGGTAAGAATAAAACATTGCAATATATAACATGAGGTAGGCTCTTACTATGGGCCACATACTCTGTTCAACACTTTTTAATGTGTTACATCATGCAGTCCTCAAAATAACACTAAGAGGTAGGTTTAATTTTTAGCCCTATTTTACAAATGAGGCAAGTGAGATGCAGAGACATTAACTGACTTGTCCCAGGCAGGCCACATGGTTAGAAAGTGGATTATACTATATAATTCATGACCATGCAGGCTAAGGTGACTTAGGTATAGACATTCACAGCAGAAAAACTTTTCATATAATGAAAATTATTTTTTCCATGAACCAAAACCATGCATATATATTTTAAATGGTCAATTATCTTCAACCCAAATATAACTATTGTTTTGAAAAACTGATACTAGTAGATAAAAATTGTCAATGTCTTCATGTTTTATTGACTTCTTACTTGTATAGTATGAGTGAAAACAACAAGCCAAAACCAAAAGCAGAAATAAAAACCTTTCATTTCCTATTGTGAAGGGCTGCATGTTACCACAATGTAGGAAAGAACATTGAATAACTAAATACAGACAAGAATATTTTCTAGGAAGTCCATTTATATCACATAAAAAACCTGTTTCTCAGGAAGAACAATTTAAGCATTAATTAGGCCTGTTATAACTTTCTTAGAGTTGTTTTCTTTTCAGAACAATGATAAAGAACATCATTATAATCTCCTCCATGGGATTTCTTTTTTAACTGTAAAAGCCAACTGATGCTTTACTTAGTCTTCTTTGTTCCCTGTGACATTCTATTTTTTTTTGTAGTATATGCTAATGGGTACACTTTTACTATAGTCTTAAAACATTTACCCATGTGAACATAGAGATCAGATTTTGAAAATAACATCATGTCATGTAATTTATAGGATGTTCACGATTGCTGTGAAAACCTGCAGCTGAAAGGACTCTGAAAAGGACTCTAGCCACGTTGCAATGCATGAATAATCAAGTTTAGCCTTAGTCCTCCCTAACTTTCCTGGTGAGAAGATACAGAAGCCACTACTTCCCTTAATCCACAATTTGTAAAGAGTGGACTCAACCAAGTGGTGCCAGAGGGAACGGGGTGACTTGTGTATTTTAACTATGGAAGATCATATGGTGCTAAAGACGAAAAAGACCTCCTCTTTTTCCCACCCTCTTGTATGCTCTTTATTCTACTGGGCTTACATAATTGGGAGCTGCATTGAGCATGTGAAGAGAACATAGAACTTGAAGAGGGAGGAGAGACTACCAGCTGGTGACTGAACATGGCTGGGATGGTGTGCTACGCTGGAAACCCTGGACACCACCACTGGGTCAGAGGGGACCACTTCAGACATTTTTCATCATAAAGCAACTGTCACACTATTAATATACTTTTCTAAAATAATTTAACTTTTTTTCCCATAAGATTAAACATTAATTTTATGAAAGAATTTCTGGTAATAGAAACTTTTAGATTGCTATCTCTTTGAAAAATGTGATATATATATATATATATATATATACATATATACATATATATATGTATATACATACATACACACACACACATATTATCAGAGGGTCTTATTAAATTGTAAATTCTGTTTCTGTAGGTTTGGAGTGAGTTCCAAGTTCCAAGTTTCTGCCTTTGTGACAAGCTTCCAGGTGGTGCTAGCGTTGCCAACTACACTTAGAATAACAAAGATTTAAGCACCGGAGAAGGCAATGGCACCCCACTCCAGTACTCTTGCCTGGAAAATCCCATGGATGGAGGAGCCTGGTGGGCTGCAGTCCATGGGGTCGCGAAGAGTCGGACACAACTGAGCGACTTCACTTTCACTTTTCACTTTCATGCATTGGAGAAGGAAATGGCAACCCACTCCGGTGTTCTTGCCTGGAGAATCCCAGGGACGGAGAAGCCTGGTGGGCTTCGTCTATGGGGTCGCACAGAGTCGGACACGACTGAAGAGATTTAGCAGCATGCATTGGTAGGGATGAATTTCTTCTTATCTTAGAAATGCCTTCTGCAAAGTAGATTTCTTCCAGACAAATAATTTCCTGCTTTTTATTATTAGACTGCAATATTTTGGCCCTTTAAAGCTCTACTTACAATAATGTTATATGTGAAAACACAAGAGTAGTTTTCTGATGAAGTAGTAATGAGACTGGAAATAAATCTTAGGATGCAAGCACACCATAGAGAACAGGGCTTTGTCCATGGGATTTGATGCTCAGAAAATGGATTTGCTCAAAAAGGTGCCTTGTTCTTGCCTAACCTGCACTGAGGGCTTTATCTCTATCTCAAAGGTAAATGGTTCCTTTTAAAACTCCAAACATGTAGCTGCTATTCCTAAATGGGTGTATTTTATATGACATCTCTTAATTGTTTGTTTAACAGCTCTGATTAGGACTCTTAATAGCTGTTAACATGTTTGCTCAGTATAATCTGTAAGTTCTTTATGGTGAAGGCTGGTTTATCTTTCTTCGCAGCAGGGCATCAGGTGCCATTATAAGGATCATTGCCACCATTAATTATTTCCATAAGCGTGAATCTCCCTACAGTGAGCTGTTCTAAATAGGGGCCCTTGATTCTCAGCAGGGCCAGCTGTATGCAGAAGCTGAGTATGTGGTGACCCCCTGTGAAGCATGATTTGAGGTGTGCCATAAAGTTCCCATGGCCACCAAACGGTCCCCTCCAGAGGTCTGACACAATGCCCTGAATTTTCACTTTAGGTGCAGGCACATTTAATTGGAGCCTGTCTATGTAAAAATACCTGGGAGGTGACAGAGGGTTGCTGGGTGCTACTCCTTTCTCATTATTTTTCATTAAATGAGATTACCATATTAGTAGTAAATTACCTATTTACGGTGGTCTATATGTTTAAAACCTCCTTCACATACATTGAGCGAAATTCTCATTACTCAATGCAAAGCTACAAATTAGGCAGGTGAGAGGATAGTATCAATATTTGTGCTTTAACAATGGAAAGAGCTTGAACTTGAAGAACTATTTCTTAAAATCTAATCAAGTGGTTTTTATGTCAGATCAAGTAGTATAGCCTAGGGGTTAAGCGTATGCCTGTAGAAGTTTGGCAGAATTGGGTTTAAACTACATCTTAGCTGCCTAAGTATGTGCAACTTTCTTCACCTAAAAATGGAGATTAAATATTATGCACATAGGAGAGTAAAAGGTAACATATTTATAAGTGCATAAACTAGTGAAAGTGCAGTCGCTCAATCGTGTCTGACTCTTTGTGACCCCATGGAAGGTAGCCTACCAGGCTCCTCTCTCCATGGGATTCTCCAGGCAAGAATACTGAAGTGGGTTGCCATTTCCTTCTCCAGGGAGTCTTCCTGGCCCAGGGATCGAACCAGGGTCTCCCGCATTGCAGGCAGATGCTTTAATCTCTGAGCCAGTAGCCAGCACTTTGTAAGCTAGATTGGCCCCCAAAATAAATTTCATAACATGTATAAATCATCATAGCATGAATTAGGCAGAATATAATTTTTTAAATCTGTTTTTTCTGGTCTAATGCAGTAAAAGGTCATGGATATTATTCTTATTTGCATTAAGCAATAATCTCAGAAAAAGCTTAGGTCGTCTTGTCAAAAGACATGTTTGAGACCCAGTTAAGTGCTTCAGTAGCTGTGGGACTGAAACTAGTCTTTGAGCTTTTTGAGTCCTCCTCTCCCACCTTCCAGTTTGAAAACACTAGATGATGATATCTTATTCATCACTGTGAGGATGAAATTACCTCATGAAGGTGGAACTACTGTGGAAATTGTAGTATTATTTAGACAGACTGGTATTAAACTCCACAGTTTTCATCAAGTAATCTAGAAGTTAAAGGGCTTGGTGCAGGTCAAAATGGAAACTTTTGCCTGTAAAGAATAAGCCAAAGTCCTTGAAATGCAAAAGACAATGTACTAGAAAACTAGCAAACAGAATTCAAACTGGCTTAAAAATACTAACCTCAGGCAACTAATTTGGCAAAGAAGAGTTCTAGAGAAGTAGAACATGTGGGGCTGCCATGGGTTTTAGTGTAGCGGAGTAGCACAACTTTCAAATGATATTTTGAAATGACAAGATTTTTAAAATAGGGATCTTAAAGTATTAGACACAGTTCAGATAAACCCATGATCATAATGATTCCTTTTCATTCTTACCACATAGATGGACAAACTACACTCCAGGTCTCAGAAATGTGTGCCACCACACTGCAAAATATACGGTTACAATTTAAGTCCAAACTGGTCTCAAAGTTTCTGTAAATTCATTAGTAAGAGGAGTATTGGAGAGTAATTACATTTAAGTAAAAATGGAAATTATGCTGCAATGCTTAACACATACCAAAATAATAGGAGAGTCTTATGTGGTTGGAGGAAGTTTAAGAATATTCCCATTAAACAAACCATCAGTGAAACAGTGAATAAGAAGGATTATCTACTGAATTCTTAAAAGATTTCCCAGAAAAAGAAGGAGAAAAGTGATCCTATGATTTCCCTTTACCAATCCATTTTGATAAAGGGTTAATCTGTTTAAGCAATGTAAAACACCTGCAGTATTTTCATAGTGCTTTATTGTTTTCAAAGACAAAAGGGAATTTAGATATTTCTTTTTGTCACAGGTTAGGAGTCCAGAAAGGTTAAACTGTCCATAGGAACACACAATTGGAGGCACTGTTGGTCTTCTTACCCAGTCTGAAGTTTTCTAGCTAAGGCACTGACTTTTAATGCCAGCACTTAGTCCATGTACCAATTCTAACAGCAAGACAGAGAAGGTGCTATTAAATGTTTAGTTGAGTGAAGAAATGGAAACTAAACATTGAATGCTATGTTCCAACTCAAAAGATTAGTAGGTGATAGAGTCAATGGTCAGATTCAGGTCTTCAGATCTCTGTTTTTATCTTATTTCTATAAATTCCAAAATCCTAATTGTAATGTCTTCCAGAGTTAAATATGCTCATATTTGTGATTTTCATAAGAAGCACATTATTGAAAAATAATTTCAAATTTATTATTTAATGAATAATGTCAGAAATCCACAGATCTATATAAGGATCTTAATAATTAGATGACTACTGCAGGTTTACTATTGAAACTGGAAAACAGATCTCTATTGTTGTTGGCTGAAAATGCGGTTTCCAGCTCCATCTGTCCACACCCACTGATTAAAAACACCAGATTTTCTGAAGGCATGGAATCAAGTAATTCCTCACTGAATTGGGTTCTGACCAGTACTGATAAACATGTATAAAATTACAGTGTACTTTTGAAACTGGGGCACAATACATACTATTGAAGTAATAATTCAGAATAATAATATCCCCCTGTGTGGTTTTGGTACTACATAAACATGGCACTGCTTACTGGAATTCATGAATAAAACACCAAAAATTATAATTTTATAAAGCTATAGGTGAAAAGACAGCCCCTGGAGACACACAGTACATAGGGAGCTAGACAGGGATGTATTTGTATATCCACATAAAACCACAAATCTTAGTTGTTCTATCACATTAGTTTCCATTTGTTGGAGCTGTACGACATCAAAGTTGTGATGTCCCTATATATTGCATTTAGCAGTAATGTAACAGACTATGTGAAGAAATCAAAGTGAGAGTTTCTAAGTAGTTTCCTGGCAATTGAGACAGCAGGCTCTTTCATCTGCTCTGTAACTGTAGCAATGCATTGATTTAAACTCCTTCTGAGATTTCAAATGCTTTTATACTCTTAGGTCTCTCAAGCAGCTTTTTTTTTTTTATATGTGATAAAATTCTAGCATTCAACAGAATACCATTTTGTTTCCCCCAAAAGGAGAGGGCTTATTTCAGCTTTGTTACTAACCTGCACAGGATCACTGAGTAAAATAGCTGTCCAAATGCCATCCTATTAAGAAATCTGGCTTTGGGTTCAGTTTTCTACATTCTGACCGTAGCAAATTGGAAAGGAGGCAAAAAGGACAACAAACAAATAGCCCCACAGAAATTGTTTTTTTCAGTTTCAACTCAGGAAAAGTCTAATGGATAAGAAGCTAAGCTTATTAATTTTTCCAATTAACTTCTACTCATTGATAAATCCTAAAGGTATAAGAGTCACTTTGTTTTGTATATTCATCTATTTCATTGTAGATTACATTATTTATCCTCTTATCTAATCCTTAAAATTATATATTTTCTGAAAAATTCTAAGTGTCTAAATACCTCCTTTTTCCCAGTCAAGAATGAATTTTATGGAGCTTGAAAGGTTATTTTTCAAAGTCCATCTGTGGTCATTCTTTTTCTGATGAACTTCTTAACCCACAATTCAGCTGAATACAGACCAAGAGTATGAAGTGATTCCAAGGTATTTTATACTGGGATCCAGACCACATTTGGATCCAGACCAGAATATATTCATCTATTCTCGAAGTATTTTCTCAAAGGCAGCACAGGTGATGGGTCACCCACTTGACTGTTATTCAGAATAGCACGTGGAACTGATCTTACTCATACTTTGTTGATGACACAACTTGACTGAAGATGGCCTGGGCTGATTAATTCCTCATGTGAGGCCACTTTTTTTTTTTTTTAATGCTATGTCATATGGCATGTGGGATCTTAGTTCCTTGACCAGGGATTGAACCTGTGCCCCTTGAAGTGAAAGTGCAGAGTCTATACTGGAGCGCCAGGGAAGTCACCAGCCTCAGCTGATTAGTCAAAGGGATATGCCTTGCAGGTGAGATTGCCTCTGTCCCCCTCCTTGTCTCACCCATTACAAAGTCAGTTCCAGGTGAACTCAGATCTCAATTATGACCTGAACCAAGAAATCATAATAAAAAGAACCATACAGAGACACAGCACCTCTATTTGCCTTTTATGAGGGGCTAGAGAGAAAATGAGTGAACCAGGCACAACATGCAGAGCCAAAGAATGGTGACTTCTGTCCTGCTTCTTCAAGACACTACTGTGATGACCCCACTTCCTCACAGACATAAATACAAGGCTAAAAAGACTGGGGTAAGACCTGGAGTCTTCTGTACATCAGGGTCTTATGCAGCCCATTCTTTGGTTAGGTGCTATGGCTGCAGTTTGAGGAAGCTTGGTCACTTTTGCTTCAGAAGCAGTAGATTTTTCTACTAAAAAACTTCTCACCATCCTGGGCTATCGCTGTAGAGCAGCATCAGTTACCACAGTAATTTTCAATTACTCCGCGGCAGCACAGGTGGTGGTATAAGGGTTTCATGTAGCATTGTGCAAGCTCAGCACCTCCCATGATCAAAGTGGGGCAAGAAAAGGAAACTAAATATCTAAACAATAGCTGTCAGATGACTAAAGTCCTTAATTTTAGGCAATCTCTCTTTTTAAACAGAGTCAACACAGCTGTGAAAACTTGACTTACGATATCATTTACTAAAATACCACATGGGGTTTGGATGACAGAAAGAGAATAAGTCATAAAGCCAAGAAAGGAAACGTCTATTGGGCAAATTATCCCATGGAAATTTTTTTCTGAACCTTGAAGATGAACAAAGGTATGTGGATACTCAACAATATAAGCAGACATTCATCATTCTAAGAAAAACGGACTATTTGGCTGCAACGAGAAAAATGTTAACCTGAAAATTAGCATATTAAATAATACTGTCCCCTTCTGAACTCAAAGAATTCATAATTCAATAGTTGATTTTATGCTTAATTTATTATTGGTAAAAACACAAATTTGTGAGAGTGGTCTGTAACTATTATCAGTCAGTCAAGAATCTTGACTGAGTTGCCTGTGTAGTCTGGGACAGAAAGTTAGACAAAGTTCAGCTGATTAAGAGTAAGTACTTATGAAAGGGAAAGTTTCTCAGCCATGTCCGACTCTTTGTGACCCCACGGAATGTAGTCCATGGAATTCTCCAGGCCAGAATACTGGAGTGGGTAGCCTTTCACTCTCCCAGGGTATCTTCCCATCCCAGGGATCAAAGCCAGGTCTCCTGCATTGCAGGTGGATTCTTTACCAGCTGAGCCACAAAGGAAGCCCAAGAATACTGGAGCCTACCCCTTCTCCAGTGAATCTTTCCGACCCAGGCAGATTCTTTACTGAGTTATCAGGGAAGACCTAAGTACTTAAAAAGTGCTATAGAAAAAAATCCTACCAATATCCAAGTTAATTTAGTGAAAGCACTTGTATGTACTGATGGAAGGTTGGAAAAGCAAAGCAAAAAGGTTTATATTTTTTAAAAGATGTGTTCTTTTTACACATTAAAGACCTAAAGACAAAGAGCATTAAAGACATTCTTAATTCCTTTACAATACAGCTGGAAAACATGAGGCACACAGAGTTTGTGACTTTGTGGAAAAATCAGGGAAATAAACTGAATGCTTGGGTTTTAAAAAAATTATTATTAATTTAAGGAAGACAAGAACCTAAAGACAAAAGGCCTGGCTTTCAGCTTCCAAAAATGGATCATTGGAATATGGTTACAGATGAATAACTGAAATGATCAAACAAGCAGTTTTATTTCTGCATTTCTCACTAAAAGGGCATATATTTTATGATGTGTGGAGTATGAGAATTAACCTCAGGGAAAATTACCAACACCATGAAAAATTCTAGGCTGAGGGTTTTAGGATACTCCAAGGTGATCATATGATTTACCATCAAAATTGTGACATTTGAGGGTAAATGGGGAAACTAGTAATGAAAACTCCAGGACAATCAGCATAAATTAAAACTGTCCTGGAGAAATCTAGGTCTATGATTTTCTTACTTCTTAGATGGCTTTCTTCCCTGTGTTTATATTGGAGGGAGATTTTTACTTATCCTCTTAGAACGCTTTCTAAAATGTTTTGTTACTTTTGGCTTGGTTAAATATTCTGGTCCTTCAGGTACTTATGCAGACCTCAGAACAAAACACTGGATTGAAGTCACACGGCCTTCAGTGCTTAGGTAGGATTTTGGAATCTTGGATACCTGATCTGATCTAGAGAAGCTGAGGTATAAAGGGGCACTCTTGGCTGCCAAGGGTCTTTTGGCATAAAAAGAACTCAAGAAGTATAGAAACAGTAAGGACTGTCTTAAATCTGAATCTTGTAGGCCAAACAAAACCATCCTTAAGGGTGGAAAAATCTGATGTACCTTACATATTTAATAGTCTGTTCTATTTTACTATCATTTCCTTACACTTTACCCAAATTCTTTTAGGCTTACTGCACTTTAAAATTCACTTAATAGTTAGTACATTTCAAGCATTGTGCTTAAAAAAGTTCATTTAAATATCACAATAACACCATGAAATAATTTTATTATTTTCTTCAATAGACAGATGGGAAACAGAGAGTCTGATTGGTTCAAAATTGGGAAAGGAGTATGACAAGGTTCTGTGTTGTCATCCTGGTTATTTAACATATATACAGAGTAAATCATGAGAAATGCCAGACTGGATGGATCACAAACTCGAAGAGCTGACTCATTGAAAAAGACCCTGATGATGGATAAGATTGAGGGCAGGAGAGGAAGAGGATGACAGAGAATGAGATGGTTGTATAGCATCACTGACTCAAAAGACATGAATTTGAGCAAACTCCTGGAGACAGTGGAGCATGGAGAAGCCTGGGATGCTGCAGTCCATGGGGGTCACAAAGCACTGGACCACGACTTAGTGACTGAACAACAACAGGGAGTCAGAGAACTAAGGACCTTGATTAAGATCATACAGCTAATAAACAGCAGAACAAAAGTTCAAATCCTGAGTCTATCTGCTTCTAGATCTCTTTCTCAAAATTCCTGTGTACTCTGGCTTTTCTGTTGTAACCACTACAATAACTCATGCAGAAACAGGGATAAATAAGTAACTGTGTGTGTGTGTGCTCAGATGGTAAGGAGTCTGCATGCAGCTCAGGAGACCTGGGTTTGATTGCTGGGTCAGGAAGATCCCCTGGAGAAGGGAATGGCAACCTGCTCCAGTATTCTTGCCTGGAGAATCCCATGGACAGAGGACTCTGGCAGGGCTACAGCCCATGGGATCTCAAAGAGTCAGACATGACTGAACGACTGGCACACACATATACATATATTATGGATCTATTTGTCTATCTATCTATCTAAAATAGAACTCTTGTGAGGACTGTATTGAATAAAATGGCATGTATCTAGTTCAGTACCTAAAGTACATGTATAGCAGGTATCAGTGCCTAGATCTCACTCTTCAGCTTCCAGAGACACAGTAAAAAGATAGGTGCTATAGCTGTTTTGTTCATCACTGCACATTCACATAAAGATTTGTGGTTGGCATGTGACTTATTCATTGAATAAATGAATGAAATAAATAGGATGAAGATATGAGAGTAATAGCAGTCAATGACGAGCATAGTTCTCCTTCATTTTCTGTTAATAACACATTTTCTCTTCCTCTACTTACAGAAATACATCATAATTCAGAATTCACACCAACCCACAATAAGATATTATTTTAATTCCTACTATATTAGAGTCTGTGCTATTCACTGCCCCATTAAACACTAACTTCTTTGCATTATCACTTAACTCTTTTTGGAGGTATCAATGTCTCTCTAGTATGCAAAGAAGCAGCTCTGCTTCTTTAACATTCTTCCTGATAATCAACATACTGTTTGTCACAGCCAAACTTGGCCTGTATATGGATTATTGCTTATCTGGGAGTCCCACTCTAGACACCTGAAACTTGACAGCAGCTGTCATTTAATTTTTCTCTTCTAGTAGTCTCTTATAATAACAACTGGATACATATGTAATTTATAAAAATTTATGTAATGTTCTAAAATACTAATTTTCACTTGTATATGTATATATGTTGAAATATTCATATAGGGCAGTCTAGATTTTAGCCATTGGTGAAGAATAGATAAAATAGAGCCAAGAGAAGTTAAAGGAAAGCTTTCTGTGTTTTTCTGTGCCTGGGTTTTTTAATTTAATTTTTTCACTTCTGCAACACACACATCCAGGTCAGGCCAGTGTCTCTTTGGACCAGGACCAATATTTCCATTTTAAAGAATTCTTTCTCTTTGATTATTTCAAATGTATACTTAAATTTAAAGTTAAGAACTTAATCAACTTCCTCTAAACAGTTTGAGGTAAATAATCAAATTTACTATTGAACAGATTTGTGGAAATATTGGCATTTAATACATTTTGCCCTCCTTTAATATGTATCCTGCAAAATTGCTGCATCTTCCCAGTAAAGACCTTTTCTATTTGCTTGGGACATAGCCAGGAGTGTTTAATAGATCATTCTGAATTTTGATCATAAGAGAGCAATTTTATGACATCATTTCTTCAAAAAAAGTTTTTCCCTGTTACTCAAAAATTACCCACTCACTCATGTATTCTTTCATTCAATGATACTAATTTATGAACCAGTCATCTGGTTTCTTTTCAAATTCTATTATCAAACAAAGCTTCTGACTGCAGTCTCCTGAGAGTATGCTGTTTGTTTTATATCTATCACAGTGAGCCTTCCTCAAAAAGATGCTGTCAGGACCAAACGAGATGAAAATTATGAAGTACTATTTACAGGAAGGCTTTCTTGCTGTATGTATGACACAGTGGGTCTCATTAGAGGTAAGGATAACTATTCAAGTTCTTAATTGTGTCTCTTGATGTGAAACTAGTGCCTTTTGAGTTTTGTTCCCATGATGATTAATTTCTAAGACAAGTTACTACATTGAGCCCCAGGACTAAAATGATCACTTCTATGTTCTAAGTAAGTGATTGACATATCACACACAGATGAATATATAAGATAAAATGTGAAGACCAAGAAATGAATGAATTTCAACTGTTATGCTTTGATAACATAAACTAAAATCTGATTGTTATCCCCTCTCCACATATCAATACATTGTAAGTTTTAAATCAATGATTGAATACGAACTAGACTATGTATATGAATTAAAGAAAAGATAAATAAGTTAAATGCAGATAAGTGAATTTTATGTGTTTTACATTTCAGTCTTTCCTATGAAACGTTACACTATAAGTTCACGTATTACTTACATCCTGAAGTTGTTATAAGGAACATTCCCTAATTATATAATGCTCTAAAATGCTATAGGGCTGGCTTTTTTTTTTTTTTAACTCTCTTTAGATTATTCACATTTACTTTGTGTGTTTCCGAGACATCAGGTCCTATAAATATGCAACATTATTCTTTATTTAGTAAAACCAGGCATGTGCAATGTTGTCCGTGCTGAATTCACCAGTGATTAAATTGATTTTTAGCTTGCATCATTGTTTTCGAGCCCAATGATGAGTCATGGAATTTTTCTCTCACCTCATATATATTACTGCATCTGGTATCATTAGGATGGAGTTAACATCCAGGATGTAGTGACTGATTTAGGGAGATGATAATGAGATTATGGCTCATGCCCTTAAAGCATGACAACTGAAATCCTATCATTTTCCACATGAGGAAATATGCTAAATATTATAATATCTGACATGTCTATCACTATAGGATTAAGCCAGCTATCTGAAACAGGTTTGATATTTTGATCCTTAGACATATTATTGTCTTTGTGTTACAAACAAAGCATAATTGATTCGGAGATAATGAGGGTTTACATTTGCAGACCCAAATTTCTAATTTCAAGAAGTTTTCAGGTCCTCTTGGTTCAAGTCTATCAGCTTAAACAAAAAAACAACACCACTATTTTTCTTTCCTCTGATTTCATGGGGTGGAATCAGGGTAAGAGAGGTGTTTAACTAGGGATGTGTATGTTTCAGACCAGAAGAATCTGGTCTGAAAGTCTTCAAAAGATCCACGAGTCATAAAAACATTAAATGTGTGGGTAATTTGACCACTTAAACACAACAGAGAAGCAATATTTCTTGAATGTTTGAAGAAAATGAGTTAAGAAAATGAATGAGAATGTTTTTAAACACTGATAAATTTAGGCTTTTTCCCCCCTTTGGACATTTTCCCCTTTAGACATTTTATTTATTTTTTAAAAAATATACATTTGCATCAAATTTTATTCTTTAAATCATTTCCTCTAACACAATCTTCTGGATCTCACCTTTGGGATATATAAATAATAAGGAGTAACTGAAACTGCCCTCTGAACTATTCAATACTAGATGCTTATTGTCTATTTCTACACATATACTGATATAGACATCTACCCAGTCACTCAATTCTCAGCATCTATCCACAAGCACTTATCCATGTATCTACTGTGTGCCTAATACTGCCAAGCACTCATAAGAAATGGAAAAATATACATCCCAGTTGAGAGAGAAGACAAACATTTATGGGTTATACATGCATTTGAAGGCTTGGTACATTTCTGCAAAGTAGGATAAAGAAAAGGAGACACACAACTATCTGACTTCACTAAGGTGTCTAGGACTCTGAACTATGGCCAGAAAAGCATTCTTAATTTTCCAGCTCCTCACAACCTAATTCTCCAATAGTCCAAACTGAGGAATCATTTCTCATTCCTGTTGATTCCTGCCCACAAAATTCTAATCTCTCAGAAAGTCTTATTGCACTCCTTTAAATATATACTGTGAATCACTTCATTTCTCTCCATATCTATTGATTTTTGTTATTCAAATCCATCATAATCTCTCATCTGGACTCTTAGAATACTCACTTTTCACTGTTGACCATTCTCCAATCAATTATCTACACAACAACTAGAATAATTATCTTACGATATAAATTAGATCATATTTAAACACTGATTAAAACCAGAAATGTCTTATCTCACTTTCAAAAATGGGAATAGCTGATATAAAACCAGACAAAGCTCCGTATGACTTGGTTCCTGCCTACCTCTCTTTCTCATGCCTGCTATACATGCCTTTTATTTCGTCACTCACGCCTATTTTACTCTTCTCTGTATTTTCACATAGCTGGGTGGTCTTCTCGTTTAATTCTCCTCTTAAATGTCACCTCTCCAGATCTCCAAACAGTCAAACCAGCCACCCAGTCACTATCACAATTTCTAGTTAAAGAGCACTGCGGAGCACTTATCACTATTTGTGGCATTTTTTTCTTATATGTTTGCTTCTTTTGACTATATTTGGTACTATCAGATACTAAATAACTATTCAGAGAATGAATGGGCATTATTTATAACCACTACCTAACACTACTTGGTCACATGACTTTCATGACTAAAGCTCTCAACAGATGTTACTTATTGATACCATCAAAGTTAATCTCTCCCTATCTATTTAACTTTTCCTATATAACATATAGCTTTAAAAATTAAAATACTTGCATCAGAATTAAGCATTTATATAAGTATGATCATGTTTATTTGTAAAAAATAGTAATTTTAATACTTTAATGCATCGAATTATTTGTGAAATAATTCTTTTTGTGAACGTGCTTACTTTTAAATTAGGCAGGGTTCATAAACATTTAATTTGATTACATTTGAGATAATAATAACAGTATAAATATTAATGGATTCCTTTAAAAGGTACTATGTCTTATTTCCCAGTAAAATTAAAGAAACAGAACTCTGAAGTGTTCTCAATATCCCTCTTGCTTACTTTCCAGGTTTTTCACTGTGAATCACTAATAGTCCAAATTTCAAAACTTTATATTTAATAACTCTGTTACATATGGTATTTAACAATCTTAATCTATCTCTTTCTTGCTGTGTTGTTGTTTAGTCCCTAAGTCATGTCCGATTCTTTGAGACCCCATAGACTCTTGCCCACTCGGCTCCTCTGTCCATGGGATTTCCCAAGTAAGAACACTGGAATGGGTTGCCATTTCCTACTCCAGGGGATCTTCCCAACTCAGGGATTGAACCCACTTCTTCTGCGCTGGTGGATGGAATCTTTACCACTGAGCTACCTGAGAAGCCCGATAATACATCTCTATATATGTACATTAAAAAAAATAGTATCATTTAGGTATGGATGTGAGAGTTGGACTATAAAGAAAGCTGAGAGCCAAAGAATTGATGCTTTTGAACTGTGGTGTTGGAGAAGACTCCTGAGAGTCCCTTGGACTGAGATCCAACCAGTCTATCCTAAAGGAGATCAATCCTGGGTGTTCGTTGGAAGGATTGATGTTGAAGCTGAAACTCCAATACTTTAGCTACCTGATGGAAAGAGCTGACTCATTTGAAAAGACCCTGATGCTGGGAAAGATTGAGGGCAGGAGGAGAAGGGGACGACAGAAGATGAGATGGTTGGATGGCATCATCGACTCGATGGACCTGGGTTTGGGTGGACTCCAGGAGTTGGTGATGGACACGGAGGCCTGGCGTGCTGCAGTTCATGGGGTTGCAAACAGTCAGACACGACTGAGCAACTGAACTGAACTGAATACCATAAAAATTATCTATACAAGTGTGTAAATCAGTGAGTTCTAATAAGCTTACAGAGTTGTAGAGCCATCAGCCAGCCCAATTTAAAGATATTTCTACCACCCAAATGTTCCCATGTACCCTTTTACAGTCTTTTTCCCACTTCCTCCCCAAGCTGCCAGCAGCTACTGATCAGTCTTCTATCTTTGTAGATTTACTTCTTTTGATCATTTTCATATAAATAGAATTAAATAATACAAATAGAACTGTATTTTCTGTCTGCTGGTCTTCATTTAGCATAAGGTTTTACACGTTACAATCTATGTTGTTATGATATCAGTCCATTTTATTACTGAATATTTTGCCATTGGACATACCACATTTTGTTTATCCATTCATCAGCTGATGGGATTTTGAACTTTACCAATTTGAGGGTATAAGGAACAATGCTGCCATGACCATATATGTATAACTCTTCTTGTGGATGTATGTTTTTATTTATTTTGGATAGATATGTAGAAGTGATATTTCTTGATTGTGTGGTAAATTTATGTTTGACTTTCTAAGAGCTTCCAAAATGTTTCTGAAAGTAGTTGCACCCTTTGACATTCCCACAAGCAATACATGAGGGCTCCAGTTTGTCCACATCCTCACTAGCACTTAATACTGTCTGCCTTTTGAAAATATAGTTATTCTAGTGGGAAAATGCAAAGAGTCGGACACGACAGAGCGAGTGAACTGAACTGAACTGAACTGAGTGGGCAAAATGTCAATAAAGTATAGTGGTTAAAATCAGATATGCTAAGTCAAATCATGTGAGTTTAGATGACAGTTTTGCCACTTATCATCTTATAATTTGATATTTCTGTTTATAGAATGGGAATGATACCAATAACTATCTCACAAGATTATTGGAGGAGTAAATGAATTAGTATAATATTAGCTTACAAAAGCATCTGACACATAGTAAATTCAATGTAATCACTAGCCATTAAAATAGTTTTGTTATTAGATTTGCAGAGTTAAAATGTATATACATCCTTATTGTGGATTATAGTAAGGCTTTGGTAAACTACTTATGTTCTCTTCATTATCAGTTCCTTATATGATGTTGGCTTAAGATAGTTATCACAATATGCAATCACTAGAATGTCAAGTGTTATACAGATGGAACTAAGTATCTTACATTTAATTAGAATGGGTAAGACCCCAAATGGCCAGAATGACCTACCAGACAACTCTGGTCAAAATTGGGACTTCAACTGATTTAAGCATTTATTCACTGACTCATCATTTATTCATAAAATGTATCTACCATGAGAAAAATGGAAAGCTACTATAGACAAGTTGTTTTCCTATATAAAGTTGGATTCAGTTCCCAATCAATTAACCTTAAGGACCTTATTCCTTCTTCAGCGATCAATGAAAAAAAAAAGAGGAAAACAACAGAATGGGAAAGACTAGAGATCTCTTCAAGAAAATTAGAGATACCAAGGGAACATTTCTTTGCAAAGATGGGCTCGATAAAGGACAGAAATGGTATGGACCTAACAGAAGCAGAAGATATTAAGAAGAGGTGGCAAGAATACACAGAAGAACTATGCAAAAAAGATCTTCACGACCTGGATAATCACGATGATGTGATCACTCACCTAGAGCCAGACATCCTGGAATGTGAAGTCAAGTGGGTCTTAGAAAGCATCACTATGAACAAAGCTAGTGGAGGTGATGGAATTCCAGTAGAGCTGTTTCAAATCCTGAAAGATGATGCTGTGAAAGTGCTGCACTCAATATGCCAGCACATTTGGAAAACTCAGCAGTGGCCACAGGACTGGAAAAAGTCAGTTTTCATTCAAATCCCAAAGAAAGGCAATGCCAAAAAATGTTCAAACTACCGCACATTTGCACTCATCTCACATGCTAGTAAAGTAATGCTCAAAATTCTCCAAGCCAGGCTTCAGCAATATGTGAACCGTGAACTTCCTGATGTTCAAGCTGGTTTTAGAAAAGGCAGAGGCACCAGAGATCAAATTGCCAACATCCACTGGATCATGCAAAAAGCAAGAGAGTTCCAGAAAAACATCTATTTCTGCTTTATTGACTATGCCACAGCCTTTGACTGTGTGGATCACAATAAACTGTGGAAAATACTGAGAGAGATGGGAATACTAGACCACCTGACCTGCCTCTTGAGAAATCTGTATGCAGGTCGGGAAGCAACAGTTAGAACTCCACATGGAACAACAGACTGGTTCCAAATAGGAAAAGGAATACTTCAAGGCTGTATATTGTCACCCTGCTTATTTAACTTCTATGCAGAGTACATCATGAGAAATGCTGGACTGGAAGAAACACAAGCTGGAATCAAGATTGGCGGGAGAAATATCAATAACCTTCAATTATGCAGAAGACACCATCCTTATGGCAGAAAGTGAAGAGGAACTAAGAAGCCTCTTGATGAAAGTGAAAGAGGAGAGTGAAAAAGTTGGCTTAAAGCTCAACATTCAGAAAATGAAGATCATGGCATCCGGTCCCATCACTTCATGGGAAATAGATGGGGAAATAGTGGAAACAGTGTCAGACTTTATTTTTCTGGGCTCCAAAATCACTGCAGATGGTGATTGCAGCCATGAAATTAAAAGGTGTGTACCCCTTGGAAGGAAAGTTATGACCAACCTAGATAGCATATTCAAAAGCAGAGACATTACTTTGACAACAAAGGTCCGTCTAGTCAAGGCTATGGTTGTTCCAGTGGTCATGTATAGATGTGAGAGTTGGACTGTGAAGAAGGCTGAGCGCCGAATAATTGATGCTTTTGAACTGTGGTGTTGGAGAAGACTCTTGAGAGTCCCTTGGACTGCAAGAAGATCCAACCAGTCCATTCTAAAGGAGATCAGTCCTGGTATTTCTTTGGAAGGAATGAATGATGCTACAGCTGAACCTCCAGTACTTTCGCCACCTCATGCGAAGAGTTGACTCATTGGAAAAGACTTTGATGCTGGGAGGGATTGGGGGCAGGAGGAGAACAGGACGACAGAGGATGAGATGGCTGGATGGCATCACTGACTCGACGGACGTGAGTCTGAGTGAACTCCGGGAGTTGGTGATGGACGGGGAGTCCTGGCGTGCTGCGATTCATGGGGTCACAAAGAGTCAGACACGACTGAGCGACTGAACTGAACTGACCTTATTCCTCCCTTTTCTTTGTCTGCATATTTGTTTCTTTGTCCCCCTTTTCCTTTGACTGTTTGGATGATTAATGAATCATTGCTGCTTCACCCAAAAACTGAATGGAGAAAGAAGCAAGGATGACAGTCCCCCTTCTTGAATCACTACAATACCTATTTTAGATACTTTTCTAGAAAGACACAAGTCCCATGTGCTCTTCAGATATATTTCATTTTTTCAAAAAAATTTTCCCCTTTGGCCACACTGTGCGGCATGTGTGATCTGACCAGGGATCGAACCTGCATTCTCTGCATTGGAAGCAGAGTTTAACCACTGGATCAATAGGGAAGTCCCTTTAGACTATGTTTTGAATGCAAGTTACTCAGTTTTAAAATATTACTGAGAGCATTTCAGAGCACTTCCCCTGGGTTTCTAGCTATTAATAGAAGTGGGATCACTTCTGCATGCTTAGGTCACTGCTGTACTAATTTCCCCAAGTTATAGGGAGTCTTGGGGTACCATTTAATTCTCTCACAGCAAGCCAGTTTTACTTGAGATCACACAATTTCTTAGCTTTCTGTGTCTCATTCTGGGAGTGAAGTGATCTAGTAAAGTCATCATTTATAAGTGATCTTATGCTAAAAATTCTCTTACTGACTGACAATACCACTTACATTTATAAAGCAAAGATATGAACAGTATGAATATGATATTTCACTATTACTGTTCACAGGAGTTTTCTTTTTTCTGAAATCCTATGCTTTTAGAAGAATAACATGAATATATTCTGTCTGAAAAGAAGTAAGGCCAGTGGATGAAAGATACGTGGAAGCAGGTATAAGGCATGGAAAGATGAGGCAGAACTTTCTTATAGTTTTAACTGGATAACTTGTAATGTAATACATTATCTGTCACTGTGAATATAGAGGCTTGATAACCAGATGTGCAGAAGAGATTAGAATCCTGGATGAAGTGCCACAATGGGCCACACTACAGCTCATAGGAGTTTGTTTTTGCAGGGTGATAAAACCCAGAAGGATGGGAAAGTTAACTCTCTGGAAGGATGAACTTTAACCAATGGGCAACAGAAGGCTGAAGGAAATGGGAGATACATTTCTTCTTCATTTTCACTGAAATAGATTGTCCCAAGTCCCAAGGTATGGGTTTAAAAAAATTTTTTTTTTCATTCTTCTTTTTTTTTTCTTTTCCTTCTGTGCCACCAGCTTGCAGGATCTCATTTCTATGGTGAGGGACTGAACCTGGGCCACCTCACTGAAACAGCTGAGTCCTAACCACTGGACCACCAGGGAATTCCTTCAAGACACTGGTTTTTATCTAGAGTGTCTGAAGGCAATCCACATTGCCAACTGCTCTTTGCTTGTCTTTGCATCTTGTGAAGCAGTGGCCAACTCAGAAACACATTACTTTGTATTCAAATGGCATCTTCTTTCTCACTTCTATTTTCTTTTACTCTTGCTATCCTAGATTTTACCTTCCAACAAAACATCAGCCCTTGATCTTTCCCTTAGACTGAACTAAGACTAGCTACATTGCAAGAATTGTTGTTGCTGTTGTTTAGTTGCTAAGTTGCGTCCAACTCTTTTGTGACCCCATGAACTGTAGCCCACAGGCTCCTCTGTCCATGGAATTTCCCAGGCAAGAATACTGGAGTGGGTTGCCATTTCCTTCTCCAGGGAATCTTCTCAACCCAGGGATTCAAACTTGCATCACCTGCACTTATAGGAGGAGTTTTCCATTTTTTTAAATGCTGAGCCAGTGGGCAAGCCTACATGCTGGAATAAAGGGCTGTCAACTTTGTTTTAAAATTCTTTGTCAGTGCATACAAATGCTAGTGGGGGTATGATGATGAGGATCATTTCAGCCTAACATTTGTGGGGTACTTTGTTGCAGGTACTATTACAAATGCTTTATATTTGACAGTGTTTACTCTTCACCTCCATCTTACCACGTAGGTATTGCTATTATTCCCACTTCATAGACAACAAAACTGAAGTGTAAAAAGTTCATAAACCTACTAAAGGCAAGGTCACACAGCTAGTGAGCAGCAAAGCTAATCACTCTGCAGAATGTATGCATTTTCATTAGTGTCGAAACATTTATCAGTAGGGTTCAGTTTCTAAGGTCTCCCATGCCTAGCTGGCAATTCTGAGGCTAATATCATTGCCTGTGTAGCAGACTCTGGACAAGACCCTTGGGTCCCTGACACATGTTTATGGTTAGAATAAGGTCTTTGAACAGCTGAGATCCACTTCCTTTCAAGAATGTGGTTGTTGGGACATCAGACTCTACCTCCTGGGCTATTTAGCTCACATGTTCAAAATGAGTGAGTGAGTGAGTGAAGTCACTCAGTCGCATCCGACTCTTTGTGACCCAGTGGACGGTAGCTGACCAGGCTTCTCTGTCCATAGGATTTTCCAGGCAAGAGTACTGGAGTGGGTTGCCATTTCCTTCTCCAAGAGATCTTCCCAACCCAGGGATCGAACCCAGGTCTGCCACGTTGTAGGCAGACGCTTTACCATCTGAGCCACCAGGGAAGAGTGAAGCATCGCTAAACACACATTTAGTTGCACCAAAGTTTCTCATATCTTCCTGTGTAGAGGTTTATTACAGGTCTATTTCATTTTATGCTTACTTTGTAGATTCTCCTTGAATCATTTTTGCTCACCATCATCCAATGCATACTATATCCATTCTACACACAAACAGATATGCCCAGGCTCATTCTTCTCCCTTATGAGACTACTTGGGCTGTACTACAAAGATTCCCACTTTGTGGTGTGTAAGACACTTACGACTCAAAGTGACCTATTTTCACCTACAGAATACTTGTGTTTTGCTCTATTTAAAATAATGACCATAGAATCTCTTTTAACAAAAGGTCATCTGTGTCAATGGACAGAACACAGAGGATCAGATCACCTGCCGTAATTGTAAATTAATGCTCTCCTGGTAACGCACTAACTACACACTATTGATCTGTAGTTGAATCATAGAAGAACTACTGAGAAGTGATTTTACTTTCCTATTTTTTGTGCTTTTATTGCTTTTTCCATAATGCATTCTTTCAACTGGAATTTTCTCTAATTGTATCCATTTTTAATTTCCCACAGTGAGATGACTTCTCACTTGTAATTAGAATCTGTAAAACTTCATGTCTCTGTCTTAAAAGCTGTTTTGAAATCTATTGAACTGTAACTTTTATGCCATAAAAACATATATGATGCAAAGATACATATTTTTAGAAAGGCAAGCTTTTGAATGATTTTTTAAAAACTTAGATAAAACCAAAATCCATTTGGCCCTCTATCTGAAATTACAATTCATTGAACAGTCTACAATAAAATATTCAAAAGTTTCTCCTAAAAGCATTTTACGAGTATTGATGATGTGAATTCCATTCCTTGAGCAAACTTTTAACATATAAGTAAACAGTTTCTATCAGATACATTTTTTTAAGGAGTGTAAGTGCAAGAGGAAGATGCCAAAATCCAGTAAATATTTATAGATATCTGCACAGAATACTTCCGACAAAATCCAGATTTTCTCATGTTCGTGTCCAATTCAATTGATAAAAATTCTTCTACTTAGTGGAACTGATTATAATCTTGCATCTCAATGGTGAATTTGATCATGCTCCTAGTTTAGACATAGGTCATCTGGCCTTAGCCTGCTTTCTGAATTGTGAATTAGCAGTTGCTTGAACCGGAGAGAGATTCTGAAATTTCCTTTACAACTTCTCAAACACCTTAAACTTATCACTGATTTTTAAAATTTCTAAATGGGAGACATAGTTGTGATTACTAAGCAGCAGCAGCAATGCTTTCTAACTCTCTATTCAGTCTGGATTCTGAACCCTAACTTAGTACCAAAATGAGTTTCTAAAATATTAAGGTGGATTTTTAAACAAATACACAATTATGCACATCTAAATTAGGTTGGGTTCTTCAAAATAATCACTTTGGTGGATGTTGGCACTCCTCAGAATAATTTTGTTACACCCTTTTCGACTTGTTCATTAAAGTCAGTTTATGGACTGAGAGAAAAAGAGACTCGTGATTTTGTATATGTAACTCAGTTCAACAACCAACTTTGTTCACTCAACTTGGCTCTCCTTAGCTTTGTTTATAGGAAATGAGATTCATTCTCAAAGTATGAAGAGTTGTTACTGATGGAATTGAAAATATCTTAGCTCCCAATTGACTATTTTAAATAGTCATTTGAGTGGATAAGTTATGAAATGATTACTTAAAAATTAGTTACATTCAATCACAATTCATTTCAAACAATAAATTGATAAAATGGAAAGATTCAGAGAAAACCAACATAGAAAACACAATGTTTGAAAAATAATATGAGAAAAAGAATATCTAAAATACTGGGATTTTTTTTAACTGAAGAATAAAAAGGTAAATAGTAGTTTAAAATATTTTGTCAAACATATGAAGATTCTCTGATGAAGAAGTAAAACTAGTAGTTAACCATAGCTCTGCACACAAAGCTAAAAGGAACAAACAACATAAAGGATCTGGCCAGAGTCAGGAAAAAATTTAGTCAAAGAACTTCACACAAGATCAGAAATTTCATATAGCTATATCTGCAAATATCTTAGCTAATTCATGGTTATTTTCTCACATAAAATAGTCATTGTGTGATACAGTTACTTTTACTTATAGTAAAACTATCATTCAAAAAGATTAGATTTAATTTCAATTAATTTCTTTTGAATGTAGATATTAATCTATTAAGTGGTGAGTGTATAATAATTCAAAAGCCCAGCAGGCTTCCATTTAGTTTCCTCTATTTGCTTATAAACAACGTTGCTGCCCTGGAATCAAGATGCTTTTCAAAAACTAAAACCTGTTCCATTAAAGAAACCATTTATTAAAGTAATTTAAAGATAATATAATAATTGACAGTAATTTGAGTTTTATTGAATGGATACTAAGAGCATATTTTCCTTATATAGTATCCTAAGAATACAGGGTTTCTTTTATTTTTAAATAACTACTTGCATATTGTTCTTAACATTGTAAATGAAACACTCATTAAAGCTAGGAAACAAGAAATTGCATACTGGAAAGAAAACTATTAATATGTGTATTTTAACTAGCTGTGTGAAATAGTTCTGATGCCATTTAAAATAACTTTGAATGGTATCAACTATTCTACACTACCTTCAGGTATCATATAGCCTGACTTCAAAGTGAATGATGATGAAATAAAAAATACAAAATAATTAAAAAAAATATTTTCCACTTACCCAACAAGAATTTAGAATACAGTAGGCAAAATTTTTACCATCCAAAAACCCCAACATAAATGGTTGAAGCACTGAAGCCTTCCTGTGCATTGTGACCAAGAGAGAATGTCTGCTACGCATCTGCATTCACGTGGAAATAGTGTCATCATGCTGCTTCAATTACTTCTTTTTCTCTAGTTTCAATAAAATAATACATCTCTTGATCACATTAAAAAATTCCATTTAGCTGGAACTAGCTTCATCAGAGTAGCTGATTATTGTTAAAAATTGATTTGGTTATATAACTCTAGTGAGTGTCTGTCATTTGACCATGACTCACAGCAAATGCCCACTACACTCTTTGTTTCTGTTGTATTTCAGGATTTTCTATTAATTTCAGTGACAAACTCACACAAAAGAAATGGGTTTTAAAAAAATACCCATACAATCTCAATGAAGGCACAGGTCATAATTATACATGAATGAACTGATGGCTTCCTATAATTTCTGATGTCCTGAATCAAAGTCCTTAGAAGATTGAATTGTAATGGCAGTATCATTAAATTAAATTATAGAAAATCGAAGTAATTCAGTGGGAAAAAAAGGTAGTATAGTACTTATATCCTCTATATATATACAATAAAGGAGAGTGAACATTTTGTGATGAAACTATCACTAAAAACAACTGACTCAGTCTGGGTTTTGGTTGTAATAGAAATTCCTAAGTAGCTTTTTATTAACAGAAATTTTAGACTAACACTTAAGTCAGATGAAGGGGATATAGAATTCTGAAGGCTAAGTCTGGAACAAATGATTTAAACTAAAAAGTAAAAAAAAAAAAGCCAGGGTTAATTTATTAACATAATCATTTCAAACTATTTTAAAGGGAAATTATTCAAATTGTTTATTTACTATCCCTTTTCTAAATAACTCATGAACACCCAGAAGCAAACTTTTTTTTTTCACAGTAGCCCTTCGAAAGATTTAAGACTGAAAGAGTTTATGAAGAGTTTGAAAATGTAATTTAGCAAAGGGATATTTATAAATTTGTTTCAGGGAAATGCTCTGGAATATTGAAATTACTCTCCAGCTAACTGCTTAGTTTTTCTATTCAACATTAACTGAAGCATTTTTAAAGTAGGGTTATCCATAGGGTCACAAACAGTCAGACATGACTTAGCAACTGAACAACAATAAACTGGATATTTTACCACTAAAATGTTAAAATATTTGTCAAAGCATGTTGCAGAATAAGATAACAGAAATAAACAGTGGCAATGAGAAATGGTGAAAGTGAAAGTCACTCAGTCGTGTCCAATTTCTTGCGACCTCATGGACTGTAGCCAGCAAGGCTCCTCTGTTCATGGAATTCTCCAGGCAAGAATACTGGAGTTGGTTGCCATGCCCTTCTCCAGAGCATCTTCCTGACCCAGGTCTTCTGCATTGCAGGCAGGCTTTTCACCAATGACACATTCTTAAAAATGGTAAAAGACTTTGAAAAGCAAAAAATTGCCTATTAACAATGAATTCTGAAACCCTAAAAGACAATTTCCATTTATATAAACTGCAAGGTGGTCTAAAATATTTTGTGATTTTTTAATAATTCAGTTAAACTCTCAATTGGCAAAAATTTAAGCAAGTGATGTTACAACCTAAATATTTTTATTCAATAAAAATTTTCCTGACTCCCCACCTTCAGTTGTTTATACAAATGTTTCCTTTGCAGTGAAGCCTCTTTTTTCACATCATGTATCATCTTACATATCAGATAATATACTTATGTTCCATATTTATCATATCTTTGTCCTCACTAGAATGTAAGCGACATGAGGCAATGAACTTTTGCTTTTTCTACTCACAGAAGTATGTATTCCAAATTCCTAGAATAGGAATGCAGGCATGTAAATTCTCAATAAATATTTATTGAATAAATAAATGAATGATTCTCTGTGATATGTACTGATTAACAAGAAATGCATGTTCTGTCACACTTATCAAACCAAGGAAAAAAAATTTAATTTTCTGTTTTTGAAATGTCATTACTTTTTCTAAAGTCACCTAGAAGGTCATGGTTATTGAATGCATTTAAAACTGAATTTGAAATTGCAACTTTGAGTATAATTCTTTATTCCAGCAGTGAATTCACCTATCTGTGTAGTTTACATATGTGTATCAAGAATATTAGAATCAAATGTTTAAACATTAAATTTAGTTTAATCACAATTCTGTACCTATTACTTCTCTTTCTATACTCCAATGTATCAGCACCATCATGCTATTTAAATACACGTCATTTGTATGATGGTGTCTTGTAAAAACTGTGTCTTATCAGTGCACATTTTACATTTGAGTAGAAATAGTTAGAAAAATAGATTTCATAGTAGTCCACCTTAAGATATATAAGTGGATGATCTTTTCAAAGGAAATATGACAGAACCAGAGAAGAGGATGATGTAGGCAGTAAGAACTAGGGGAGAAATGGCAACAGAAAATGGGAGGGTGATGATGGAGGGATTTAGGGCCTTGAAGTGTTCAAAAAATTGCCAGAGGGAATTTAATGGCGATTTTTTTTTTAAGACGAATAAAAACTGATGCTTACCCAAGGCCCAGCTGACATTAAGCATTGTGAATTTGGGGAAAATTCAATTGACAGAGTTACCTGAATTTCTCTAATAATATTCAGCAGCCCAGAACCATAGCAAATGAAAGATTAGATTAACCCAGGTCTAAGAAGTAGAACAGGGTAAAATTTAGCTACAATGGAAGAGATATGGAAATATTATACATTTTCCACCCTATTCAAATGCTAAGTCAAAATTGTAAATTCAAGGATTTTCCCACTCATAACTGTCCTAAATATATCTTAACACTGTTTTTCTTCCCTGGTGGCTCAGATGGTAAGGCGTCTGCCTGCAATGGGGGAGACCTGGGTTCGATCCCTGGGTTGGGAAGATCTCCTGGAGAAGGAAACGGCAACTCACTCTAGTACTCTTGCCTGGAGAATCCCACGGATGGAGGAACCTAATAGGCTACAGTCCATGGGGTCGCAAAGAGTCGGACACGACTGAGCGATTTCACTTTCACTTTCACTTTAGGTAAAATTGGTTTAAAATACTTTCTGGCTGAATAAAAACGTGACTAAAACTAATGACACATCAGTTCAGTTCAGTCGCTCAGTCATGCCTGACTATCTGCGACTCATTCACTGCAGCACTCCAGGCCTCCCTGTCCATCACCAACTCCTGGAGCTTACTCAAACTCGTATCCATTGAGTTGGTGATGCCATCTAACTAGCTCATCCTCTGTCGTCCCCTTCTCCTCTCGCTTTCAATCTTTCCCAATAACAAGGTCTTTTCAAATGAGTCAGGTCTTTGCACAGGTGGCCAAAGTGCTGGAGTTTCAGCTTCAACATCAGTCCTTCCAATGAATATTCAGGACTGATTTCCTTTAGGATGGACTGATTGGATCTCCTTGCAGTCCAAGGGTCTTTCAAGAGTCTTCTACAACACCACAGTTCAAAAGCATCAATTCTTCAGTGCTCAGCTTTCTTTATAGTCCAACTCTCACATCCATATATGACCACTGGAAACACCATAGCCTTGACTAGATGGACCTCATTGGCAAAGTAATGTCTCTGCTTTTTAGTATGCTATCTAGGTTGGTCATAACTTTCCTTCCAAGAAGTAAACATCTATTAATTTCATGGCTGCAGACACCATCTGCAGTGATTTTGGAGCCCCCAAAACTAAAGTCTGCCACTGCTTCCACTGTTTCTCCATCTATTTGCCATGAAGTGATGGGACAAGACGTCATGACCTTAGTCTTCTGAATGTTGAACTTTAAGCCAACTTTTTTGCTCTCCTCTTTCACTTTCATCAAGAGGCTTTTTATTTCCTCTTCACTTTCTGCCATAAGGATGGTGTCTTCTGCATATCTGAAGGTTATTGATATTTCTCCTGGCAATCTTGATTCCAGCTTGTGTTTCTTTCAGTCCAGCGTTTCTCATGATGTAGTCTGCAAATAAGTTAAATAAGCCGGGTGACAATATACAGCCTTGTCATACTCCTGTTCCTATTTGGAACCAGTCTGTTGTTCCATGTCCAGTTCTAACTGTTGCTTCCTGACCTGCATATGGGTTTCTCAAGAGGCAGGTCACGTGGTCTGGTCTTCCCATCTCTTTCAGAATTTTCCACAGTTTGTTGTGATCCACACAGTCAAAGGCTTTGGCATAGTCAATAAAGCAGAAATAGATGTTTTTCTGGAACTCTCTTGCTCTTTTGATGACCCAGCAGATGTTGGCAATTTGATCTCTGGTTCCTTTGCTTTTTCTAAAACCAGCTTGAACATTTGGAAGTTCACAGTTCACGTATTGCTGGAGCCTGGCTTGGAGAATTTTAAGCATTACTTTACTAGCGTGTGAGCAGTGGGTTTTTAATACACACCACACTAGATAATTCAGATCGAAAGACAACATAATATCTAGAAGGTATAGCAGCATACTATATAAGTAATTTTGAGCATTACTTTGCTAGTGTGTGAGATGAGTGCAATTGTGCAGTAGCTTGAGCATTCTTTGGCATTGCCTATTTTAGGGATTGGAATGGAAACTGACCTTTTTCAGTCCTGTGGCCACTGCTAAGTTTTCCAAATTAGC
The DNA here is from genome assembly GCF_032405125.1 of Capricornis sumatraensis. Classification (NCBI taxonomy): domain Eukaryota; kingdom Metazoa; phylum Chordata; class Mammalia; order Artiodactyla; family Bovidae; genus Capricornis; species Capricornis sumatraensis. Next base: position 147,251,493 of record NC_091070.1, on the reverse strand, counting down.
TGGCATATTGAGTGTAGCACTTTCACAGCATCATCTTTTAAGATTTGAAATAGGTCAACTGGAATTCCATCACCACCACTAGCTTTGGCCCACTTGACTTCACATTCCAGGATGTCTGGCTCTAGGTGAGTGATCACATCATAGTGGTTATCTGGGTCATGAAGATCTTTTTTGTACAGTTCTGTGTGTTCTTGCCACCTCTTCTAAATATCTTCTGCTTCAGTTAGGTCCATACCATTTCTGTCCTTTATTGAGTCTATATTTGAATGAAATGTTCCCTTGGTTTCACTAATTTTCTTGAGGAGATCTCTAGTCTTTCCTATTCTATTGTTTTCCTCTATTTCTTTGCACTGAGCACTGAGGAAGGCTCTCTTATCTCTCCTTGCTATTCTTTGGAACTCTGCATTCAAATGGGTATATCTTTTCTCCTTTGCTTTTTGCTTCTTTTCTTTTCACAGCTATTTGTTAGGTCTTCTCAGACAGCCATTTTGCTTTTTTGCATTTCTTTTTTTGGGGATGGTCTTGTTCCCTGTCTCCTGTATTATGTTATGAACTTCCGTCCATACTTCACCAGGCACTCTGTCTATCAGATCTAGTCCCTTAATCTATTTCTCACTTCCACTGTATAGTCATTGGGATTTGACTTAGGTCCTACCTGAATGGTCTAGTGGTTTTCCCTACTTTCTTCAATTTAAGTCTGAATTTGCCAATAAGGAGTTCATGATCTGAGCCACAGTCATCTCCCGGTCTTGTTTTTGCTGCCTGTATAGAGCTTCTCCATCTTGGCTGCAAAGAATATAATCAATCTGATTTCAGTGTCAACCATCTGGTGATGTCCATAATGACACATAATTGATACATAACCTGCAATTTCACACCAGTAAAAAACTGTGTGTGTAAATTTACATTTCTAACAACATCAACTGGGAGTCAATATTTTACGTAGCTGGAAAGTCTCCAAGCCTAAGCTGAAGGAGCACTTTGGCGGCCATTTTTTAATACCATGTTGACCCTCTCATCCCCTCTTCACAATCTGGTAAAAAAAAATCACAACTCAAGCACACGCACTTAAAAAATTCATTCAACAAATGTTTACTGTATTTCTATACACCAGCCAATACATCAGGTGACTAGTGTTTTATGATGATGCTTGGCATGAAAAGATACATTATGCCAAGCGGATTTCCTCTTTTGAAAATTTAAGCCAAGAGATAGATACTCAGCTGGTAAAGTATTTCATGTAAAAGGTGGAACTGAAGGACCACTATGTAGAATGGCCCATGATGAGCATGTGCTAGGCAGTTCAGCGGAGGCAGAAGTGAGGAATAAGTCTTAAAGAGGAACAGACAGAACTATAGATTCCTTTCGGGAAAAATCACATGGCTCACAAAAGAGAGGTGGCAAAGGTCTCTGCCCTCTCTGGGTAGAGAACTGCCCCATTGGTTCCTGTAGTTCCTGTCTGCATTCATAAATACTATACAATAGGCTTCATTTTCTTCAGGAAGTTTGAATGATTATTTGCTTTTCAATCTCAGATGAGCCTAAGCAGAAACTGCAATTTGAGTGATTATTTCACCACATGTTTTTATGAGGACACATAGCACTTTCTATATTCACATATCTGCATTGTATTTACATATCTGTATATCTGCTCTGTATTCTTTCTTCCTTTCTGACGCCCCAAAGTACCTTCTTTCATAATTTTTCTTTTTCTTTTTTTTTTACATGTTGATGTATGGCAAAACCAATACAATATTGTAAAGTAATTAACCTCCAATTAAAATAAATAAATTTATATTAAAAATAAATAAATACATTAAAAAAAGAAAAAAAGAGTATAACAAAGTGTAGTGAAATTTAGCAAACTTAAAAAAAATTTTTTTTCTTTTCTTAAGGAACTTCTTCTGTCATTCATTTAGTTATGCTTCCTGGAAATAAATTCTTGGTATTTCTTGAGTTAAGAATGTTTTATCTTTCTTTCTTGAAGGAAATAGGATTCTGGGTTGATCTTTTCTTTCAACAACTGAAAACTTTTGTCCCACTTTCTGGATTTCATGGTTTCTGATGCAAAATCTATTGTCATTAGGATTTTTCGTTCCTTATAAGTAAAATGTCATGGTTTTCTTGTTTTCAAGGGGTTGTTTGTCTTTAGTTTTCAGAAGTGTGATGATGATATGTTTTGGTATAGATTTCTTTATGCCTCTCAAATTTGGGATTCATTCAACTTCTTGAATCTTATAAGTTTATGTCTCTTGCAAAAATTGAGAAGTTTTCAGATGTTATTTCCTTTTCATCCCCTCTTTCCTTGATCTCTCCTCTGGCATTCTGATAACATGAATATTAGAGCTTCTGCTGTACTCCTGCAGTTCTTTGATACTCTGTCCACTTTTTCCCTTTCAGTCTTTTTTCTCTCTCTTTTTCAGATGGGTTAATTTCTACTTCTCTATCTTCCATTTCACTGATAATTTCTCTGTCCTCCCCATTCTGCTGTTGAGGCTGTCAACTGACTTTTGTATTTGCTATTGTATTTTTCAGTACTGAAGTTTTCATTTTTTCAGTACTGAAGTACTTTATATCCTCTATTTTTTGAGACCTTTCATATTTTCCATTTGTTTCAGGCATATTTGTAATCGCCATGTTAGAGAAATTTTATGACGACTGATTTCAAAATCTTCATCAGATCACTCTAAATCTCTGTTAGCTTGGTATTGGCATCTATTAATTGTCTTTTACCATTCACCTTGAGATCTTGCTGAGTCTTCGTATGGTGAGTGATTTTCAATTGAAACACTGACATTTTGAGTACTATGTTAAGTGATTCTTCATCTTATTTAGAACAGTTTTAGCTGGCTTTTCTGAATACCACTCTGGCAGGGGAGGGGGGAGGTTGCTGCCTCCTTTCTGCCCAGGTACCCTACTTGACCTCCATTGACTCTGAAGGACATTCTCCATGTTACTGCCAGGATAGGATAGGAGATCTGGCTCCCCACTAGGCCTCCGCTGACACCAGGGGACTTTGGTGGGAGGGACAGAGTGGCCTTGTTACCACTGGGTGGTGATAAAAGTCCTCATTCCTCACTAGTCTTCCTCTGACAGTGTCCCAAAGGGGAGGAGAAGGGATACCTCATTACTGTCAGTTGCGGTGGAAGTCCATGCCTCCAACATGTGGGGAGATCATTACTGCCCACGGGCAATGCTAGTGTCTTGTTACAGCCTCCTGAGACTGGAAGTATAAGACTCATGCTTGTACTTTGTTTGTGTGGACAGGCCTGGCACTGCAGGTTTTAGCTGCAGCATTTGGCTGGAGTAGAGCAGTCATGGTCTCAAAGTTTTCTGTCTGCTAGGCTGCCCTTTCTTGGTTCTCTAGCTACAAAGGGTATATATATATATACTTTTTTGTTTTTTGGTGTGGGGAGGGTCTACCCCTGTTGTTGTTTTCCTGTTGCTGGCTTCTTTGGATCCAAGTCTGGATATATGAGGCAAAAAGAAAACCCAGGAAACTCTCCACTCTGTTGTGCCCTGGGTCCTGAGATTCCTAGCCAGACTGCCTTCTCCTCACATTTCAGAGTCTCTTTATGTTAGTTTTATATATAAAGTTCAGAAGCATAGGAAAAATTACATCTACTCCATCTTCTTGGAAGCAGAAGTCTGACTCCATTAACATTTTGATATATGTTGTTTTCACTTTATATTTCATAATGGGATGTTAACTCCAATTGTCAATTTGGCAACATATTATTTTACACTTTACATTCTTGCCAAAGAATATAAGAGATGCTAAACACTCTGCTCCCCAATTACCATCAATGCTAGGTAGTAAGAAGCCATATTAAAGGAATATGACCTCAGAAGTCACAGCCTACTTGCCATGTGAAAAATTTTACCTCTGGTTCACATCACATCACTGAAACCTGCATATCTAGCCCCTGAGAGTAATGCTTATACTATAAAATGCGGGGGCACTATACTGCATCTACACTGAACAAGATTATAATGTAAAAAGCAAGTATATAATTAATAAAAAATAAAGTGATTTCTAAGTTATTTGTAGAGGGTTAATAACAGTATGATGCACTACATCTCAAAGTATCCTTTTATGAAAACAATGAAAGAATCTCCCTCAGCTTTATATCACAAGGAGGTAAATAACCAATTTATTTCTATATTTTGAAAAACTGTGACTTCCTTGCTTTGGCTACCAGGAAGTTCAGAGTCACTTCGGTCAATCCTTACAGTACCATACAGCAGAGATTTTGTATTGGCCTTACCCTCGGCTTCTTTTATTTTTCAGTCAAGATTCTGCTTTTACCCAGGTTTCCTCATGTATTTGGTTTTTATCCAGTAGCACAGTATGCATTTTGGTACCTAATCCCATTTATTTTAGAAACATACAGGTGCACAAATATGTTTTAAAAAATAGAGGGTTTATAAGCTCTTAAAAGGATAGGAAATGATAGGAAATGAACCTCAGGGTTGTTCTCAACTCACAATAGAAACTTAATAAGTGCCACCCAGTTTGATCCCACAAGGATTCTTTCTTAAGAGACCCTACAAGAACATATTTGTTGTCACATAATTTACACTTTATTTGTTAGATGGAGCTTTATGAAGGGACAGACAAACACAAGTATTACCTGGAGCACCGAAGCACCACTGTGGAGAAACTGAAGACCACTTTCAGCTGAGTCAATTCCACCAGTGGCCAAAATGGGAAATCCAGGCAAAGCGCGAGCAATGGTGGTCACAGCTCTCAAAGCGATAGGTCTGATGGCTATGCCTATGGAAAATAAGGGTGATCAATGGTTAGAATATTGACCACTTGAGCATATTGCCTTATAACACTACTGTGTGATGGTATAACACTACAGTGTTGTACTAGACAAAATTCAGTTTCATCTCTACTTAAGATACATGAGTATGCAAAATAGAAACATTGTTATGTTTCAAAGTATGTTAATTTATAAATGGATATATTCTTATTTTAAGGACTTTGATGCTATTATTGCATGCAGGAATGTTATGCAAGTGGGTACAGCAGTGCAAACTCCTGCATAAAATACATACATACTACAATTTGATATATAGTACCGTGTAAAAGATTGTATGGAACACTCAAGCATCTGTTTGAGAAAGAACAAGGAATGGCAGATTTTGTAAAAGAAAAACAATCACATACAGTGCATAAATAGACATACAGCTCTGTTATGTTTCCACGAAGTATAAAGCAGCTGGTGTGAATCGAGATAGTGCAAAACAAGTAAGGTGCTGATGAACTTACAGATTCCATATTGCATTTTACATGTATTTTCCCAAATCTGACGAAACATAGTGAGCCTAGTCTAATTTTTCATATGTTAGAAAATTTTAACCTAAAGAGAATTTACTAGAATTCAGTAATTAGAGAGTGTATATTTGATTTTTTATACATTATTTAACTAAACATTACCAATACATTATTTGCTAAGTGTAATAAAAGCTGCAGGGATGGACAGAAGACATCATTTTTTAGGTCATATTTCACATGGTTACACTTTATAAGGCTGCTTAGACTCTCAAGGGTTAACACAATACGGAGTAAATTAATGTTCTCACAATATAGATATAATTTAATATTTCTGATGTACACTCATAAGCCAATGGTCCCTTAAAGGCATTTTCTGAAGTAAAAGTAGTTTCTTTTGTGCAAGAATGTGGCATTGCCTCAACCAGACCCCTACAAACAACTAAACAAGTGAAAGGTAAAACAAGTCTTTTGTGGTGAGTACTTTGGCCTCCTGTCCACCATTACCAGCATCTTTACCAGTATTCTCAGTATGTAATTATTGGTGTTCCCATTAAGGAAGCACAAAGAGCTTTCATTAAAATCAGTGGTTGGGCATCTTTGGTCGCTCAGTGGTAAAGAATCCACCTGCCAATGCAGGAGACATGAGTTCTATCCTCAGTCCAGGAAGATCCCACATGCCGAGGAGCAACTAAGCTCGTGTGCCAGAACTACTGCGCCTGTGCGCTAGAGCCTAGGAACCACAGCTACTGAGCCCATGGGCTGCAATGAGAAGTCTGCACACCACAGCTACAGAGCAGCCCTTATTCACTGCAACTAGAGACAAGCCCTCACATCAGTGAAGACCTAGCACAGCCAAGAGTAAGTAAACAGAAATAAATTTTAAAAAAATAAAAATAATTAAAAAAATAAAATCAGTGGTTTTCTTTTCATCTTGTTCATTTCAGATGAAACTGAATTTATGTGTAACTAATGCTTTTGCATTCAACACCAAAATGTTTGTGGAAATGACTACTTGGTGCTCCCAAACCTAAAAATATCTTCCGCTGGATATTAGCATTCGTAGGCAAGAACATTCAATGCTGAAACTTCGAAATTCCATAACTGACATTTAAATACAAGGCAGTAAGTTAGGGCCATTTAGAAACTGAGCATCAAAACCCTATTTCTATTTTAAAATACTTAGCAGTGACTTCTTAGTCTGAATGTTTTAATCATTGAAAAAGGCGAACACAGAGGACGGGAGGATGCATGGAAAGAATACACACACACATACTTATAAAAACATATCTTCAGCTATACAAAAAAGAAATTTGAGAGTAAAGTTTAGAGGGAAGCATTTTTAGGGAATTTGTAACTTGAATCTTTTAGACAGACATATAGCTATCCTGGCATAATATAAATGACATGTTCAATATATACTAAGTTGATGGCTCCTTTACACACATGTTACTTTGAAGCAATAAAGAAATATTGGGATTCTTTTTTATTTTTTTTTCTTATTCAGTTGACCCTAGAGAGCAAAGGAAATTTGTGCTAAGCAGATAAATAATTTATTTCTAACTGCACTGTTAGAAGACTATCATTAACACTAAGGGGTAAAGTTTCAAAGTGGTACACAGGGATTTGGCCACATATTCCAATTGATATTAATGGACATCAAATGGCAAAATCCCAGAACACAGCTTTGAAAATTTAACCAGTTCTTTTTAAAGGGCAACATTATTACACAGGTGTTAAAGAACATCAGCAAACCCTCAGTGGCATTTTAAAATGTTCAGTTAGGTCAATAAGATGTTTTCTACTTGATGTTTTCCTTCTTTTTCTAAAGCTTTTCTAATTTACCAAATGAACATGAAAACCTTTCAAACTAATAAAGGTATCTTTTTAAAAATTAAGAGTAATTATGTTCTCTGAGGAAATGTGATCCAAAAATGAAGAAATGGATCCTTCTGTTGCTGAGTAATAGTAAATTCAGTTTTAATTTCCATTATAAATTCTATTTGATTGGTTTTCTTAATTACTTGATTTAAATGAAATATAATCTACCTGTTCTCAGCGTTTTTTATGGGGAATAGGTTTTAAAAATGACTTTTATCTGCCATGAAAGGTTTTCGGAAGGAAACTGAAGGTACATAAAAAGATCTTTCAAATTGTTATACAGAATTTTTTAGTTTTAAAATGACAGAAATGAGGAATAGTAGATTCCTCATTTAAAATAATAGATTTAAAATAATAGATTCCTCATATAAAAATAAAACTTCTGGTCATATATATCAATACTACACAAGATTATACATATGTTAATTAAAATGCATAAAGATTTTCAGAATCATGACTATTGAGATAATTTTTTTTTAAATTTTGGCACTGCTATGGTAATTAATGATTTTAGATCAAAAACCAGGGAGGAAGAGTCCAGTTCGAGAAGCTCAAGGAATTAAAAGTAGACTCCATCCTAAAGGAAACAACAAGGTTTAAACTTAAAAAATTGAAATCCTATTAGCTTAAATTAACTATTAGGCAACGTGCAATTTAAATTAAGTCTTCATCTACATGGGATAACCAGATGGGCCTGATGGGGAATTCAGTTACATCAAGCGTTTCCATCTCAAATGTGTGGGATGCGCCAAGGAAAGTTAGCCATCCTGAATCCTCACATTTTGAAAAAGCTGCAGGTTCAAACAAAGAAACAAACAAATGTGAACCAGACCTGTGAGTTCCAACACTGATGCCAAGACATGTACCATTAAGAAAACTTTGCATTCATTTAAACATCATATATTTTATAATTACTTCTAGAAAGAAGGGAATTTGAAAATGAACTAGTTACAATATCAAAGAAACAACAGGGTCAACTTCTTAGGTTAAAATTCTAGCTCCACTATTTACAAGCGTGTAATCTTGTGAAAATTTCTTAACATTTTAATCCATAAAATAATAAAATTTTAACAACTTCACAAAGCTGTTCTGAGGATTAATTATATATATATACATACATACATATATATATATATATATATATATATATATATTGCTGCTGCTGCTGCTGCTAAGTCGCGTCAGTCGTGTCCGACTCTGTGCGACTCCTTAGACGGCAGCCCACCAAGCTCCCCCGTCCCTGGGATTCTCCAGGCAAGAACACTGGAGTGCGTTGCCATTTCCTTCTCCAATGCATGAAAGTGAAAAGTGAAAGTGAAGTCGCTCAGTCGTGTCCGACTCTTCGCAACCCCACGGACTGTAGCTTACCAGGCTCCTCCGCCCATGGGATTCTCCAGGCAAGAGTACTGGAGTGGGGTGCCATTGCCTTCTCCGATATAAAGGGCTAGCTCATGATAAAGATTATATGTGTGTGCTAAGTCACGTCAGTTGTGTCTGACTGTCTGCCACCTCATAGACTGGAGCCTGCCAGGTTCCTCTGTCCACAGGATTCTCGAGGCTAGAATACCGAAGTGGGTTGCCATTTCCTCCTCCATGGGATCTTCCTGACCCAGGTATCGAACCTGGGTTTCTGGTATTGCAGACTGATTGAGTCACCAGGGAGGTGCCAAATATTATACAATGTTTGCTATTATAATCTGTACTACCCTGAAAGGACAATTGATTTCAGAGGGAGCGTTTATTTAGTTTACTTCGAGCCTTCTATGTTGCTGTGTGCTTAGTAATGCATTTTTTTTTTAATTGTAGACAAAAGCATGATGCCCAGGATGATGAAACTTTATAACCTCTGCTCCCTTAGAAGAACCATCTCCTGCTTCTTTTCGCCATCTCTACTGAGTGACGTCATGATGCTGACTCCAAAGCTAAAAATCTCAAACACAGACATCCATATATTACATTTTTTTTTGAGAATCAAAAGGTCCATGTGCTAAATCAATATGCAAAATTTTTAACGACATCAGAACTTGAGTTTATTTGTGAGAAGTAAGCATAACTTTACTTAGCATCACTAAATCCTTGAAAAGACTTTTTTAACGGGCAAGATAGTGTGGAACATATGCTAATTTTGGATAACTGAAATTTTGAATAATCGAATTTAATTCTGTTTGGTTTTGCCTTAATCATTTCACTTCTAGGACAGCTACTGTTACAGAATTAATTGTTAAAGCTAAGTCCACAATAAACTCCCGGATAATAGCTCTAGCAGGCAATAAAACAGAAGTTGGGTTATAATACTCACTCGTGCTCACTGTGTATACAAAAAGAAAATGTAGTTTTAATTTGCTTACATTAATTAAAATATAATGAATTAAGTGGATAACAAATTCATTAGAAATTGAACTTTGACTACCTAATTGTTAACAGTTTCAACATCACCCAGAAGAAAGAAAATAGTAGCAAATCAAGACTTTCAAGGATTTAGGAGTTGAGAGATTGATTTTTATAAAACACATAAGTCAAGCACCAAAAATTTATATTTTAAAACAACTTTAAAATGCTAATGAAACTAATATACTGATACATATGTAAAGCACAACTAATTAAAAATACATCTCTACACACGGATTAAAGTCCCCTGAGAAAATTAGCATAATTCAACCAGAAACTGAAGTACTAGAAGGATCAGGGTTATATCAAGAGATGTGAAATCTAAACAGGAGAAATGAGAGAGAGAAAACTAGTTGTTTTATATTGTTATTTCAGGTTTATTGAAAAACTAAAATTTTTCTTATGACGTTTTAATTTTTGTTAAGTATTCCAAGAAAATTTCTCCCAGTCTTTATATCTTTATAACTGTTTATCTGCTTTATAACATATTCAATATGGTCATAGTCAATTCATATTCAATAATTTGGTTCCTAGAATGTGCTAGACATTTTATTTTAAAGCAATAGAATTAATCCTATTTACCAAAGAAGGGGACATTTACCTCTCTGGGTGCTTGCTCATGAAGTGATTTCCAAATTCCCTGATACTTGATACGGAGACTGGGGCTTCATATACAGCGTGTGTTTTAACCCTTGCAGCACTGTGCAGGTAGATGCTATCATGTATGTGAAGAAAGGGTAGTTCAACCTGAATAAAACTTGTTTGATGTCACAGTTTTTAAAGTTTAAAGATCAAGTCTCTGTGTGGAGTCCATACTTTTGAACTGAGAACTGACAGTGCAGCAATTATGATGAACATCACCTTCAGAAAGCCAGTATCAGTACTGCCTGTGGTCTAATGCTCAGACAGTTCCGAAAGTCCACCCAAGTAGGTGTAAATCTTGACTCTATTACTTTACACAATTGTGACTTTGAGCAAGCTCCTTGGCTTCCTAGAACATCAGTTTTTGGTATCTGTGAAACAGGAACATCAATAACAATATCATAGCAGCTTGGGGACTATTACATGACACAGTTTGTGGAAAACATTCAGTCCAGTGCCTGGTTTGTAGTGTATAAAGGTTGATATTACTACTGAAGTCACAGACAATTGATCAGAGAAATAAGCATTCACTATAAACATGTGGGGTTAAACACTTAATACTTAAGGGATGTTAGTTAATATTCTAGATAGTAAATTTGGAGATCCCAAGTCATTTCATTTCCAAAAAATATAGTTTAAGTCCATGACTGCAAATGCATTTATTTGTGTGATGAACTTTTATTAGATTTATAATGCAATTTCAGTGTCTAAAGGTATATGTCTTATCCTGAAACCCCATTTCGAGAAAAATAATCCATTAGTGCATAGATACAAAGTAACGTGTACAAAGATGTTTCTTGAAATACTGTTTTATATAACAAAACAGTGAAAAATAACCTAAATAATCACTAGTAGTTATGCTAGAAAATAAATTATAGTTCATTCATGTAGGATGCTGCAGGAAACCTTTAAAATTGACATGGCAATATCTCTAGGATACGTAGTTATGTGTTATATCACAAGTAGTAGAACAATATATAGGGTGTGGTCCCATTTTAGGTAAAGAAAAAATATGATTACACTTAGTATGTGGACGTGTAAATGCACAGAATACTGTGTTTTAAACTGCTAATAATTATCTCTGGGGTAACAGGCTGAAGAAGAACTTTTACGTTTGATATCTATGCTTCCATATTATTTGATTCTCTTAGGTAAGAAAGTATTTATGATTCACTTCTGCAATGAAAAATGACTCTTTTTTTTATATAATGCATCTAAAACAATACAGGAATAGGATTCTATGCTGTGAAATTTTATGTACAAGATGTGCAGTGCTTCTACTCTCTGTACATTCAGAAGAGCACTTTTGGTTCTATATCTAATATTTTAAGTAAAATATAAACAGAATATATCCAAAACAGGGTGAACAGGATGACTGTGATCTCTGTCCCTATCTTTCTTTCACAGACACACACACATAATGAGATGGAACGAGAGATAGAAAAAGCACATAAATAGTTTTGTTTGGAATCAAAGGGTAAGCAAAATCAGTAAAGTTAAATTTCAGTAAAGCTAATTGTCAGTTTTATGAAGTAGTTTAGGCTACAGTGATTTAGCAGAACTCAAGAAAGCAAGAAAATGTATCACACTTATACCAATTAAGGATATTGAGTTATATTACTGAAGTATGCAATCTTAATTTTAACAATATCTGTCAAAATAAATTCTATCCCTATAATTTAAAATGTGTATATATATATATATATATATATACGTACATACATACACATATATTATATGCAAATAGTTTATTATGTAAAGTTAATTCCACTGTTTCGGCTACAATAAAATTAATTTTTAAACAAAATTTTTAAACAATAATATGTATATATGTGGTGTATAAAATGGCTGAAAGTATTAATAATCTAATGGTTGTCTTCAAGTATTTTAAGAGGAAATCATGAAGAAAGATTCCATCTATGTTTTTTCTCAAAAGGTAACTAGAATTGATGGCACACACTTTTGGTTTTATTATTATTATTTTATCATTAATTAATATCATTGCTAAGTCGCTTCATTCGTGTCTGACTCTGTGTGACCCCATAGATGGAAGCCTACCAGGCTTCCCCATCACTGGGATTCTCCAAGCAAGAACACTGGAGTGGGTTGCCATTTCATTTTCCAATGCATGAAAATGAAAAATGAAAGTGAAGTCGCTCAGTCTTATCTGACTCTTAGCAACCCCATGGACTGCAGCCTACCAGGCTCCTCTGTCCATGGGATTTTCCAGGCAAGAGTACTGGAGTGGGTTGCCATTGCCTTCTCCAAATTAATATCATTAAAATTTGCCAATTGTAAATTCAGCGACAGAAGTAGCTACATTGGTATGCCCTATCACTTGAAACTAAATGGGTACTTGGCAGGTAGTGGCCAGCAGAAAAGACCTCTGTACTATAGAAAATATTGGATTATATGATCTCTTCCAATTAAAAATTCCAGGATACTATGAACTTTGTCATGGTATTTTAAGAAGTAATTTTATATGCTCTGTTGTTTCCCAATAGATACCAGTGATAAAGCTAACATATAAAAGGATCGATTATAAGTGAAAGTCAAATTTTAACATTCAATGCATTCAATATGGGCTTCCCTGGTGGCTCAGGTGGTAAAGTGTCTGCCCGCAAAGTGGGAGACCTGGGTTCGATCCCTGGATTGGGAAGATCCCCTGGAGAAGGATAAGTCAAATAAACTTCAATATATTTAAAAAAAATAAGACTAAATTTTGTAACTAATTTTGTAACTAATAAAGAATTGTTGTCCACATATGATAAAAGCAAGAATGCGAGTATAATTGTTGGCTAGGAATTAGATAGAAACAATAGTAATTTATGACCTAGCTTGCCTAGAAGTCCCAGTTTGTCACACCTATATTTATTTGTAATTACATGATGCAATTATAAATACCATCCTCTTTCACTCAAAAAGCACCTAGTTTGGATTACAAATTATAATGAAATTGCATTTAGGGATTATAGCACAAAAATAATTATGGAAGCAAATGAAATTTGATTTAGAAAAAAATCATAATCTATGAAAAAATTAGCAACTGACTACACTGTCCAAGACTCAAAGGATGGCGTGAAGAGACATATTTCCTTGAATTTATTACTAGAAGGAAAAATATAGGGTATTTATATGTGATATCTGGGCATAATTATTCTATATGTTCTTTCTATTTTCAACCTGTAGGTGGCCACCACAAGCTACACTTATTAAACAACTCATTAGTAGCATTTTCAATACTGTGCTCTTCAGATAATTAGCAATTTATTTAAATAACCAATTTCTGTAGAAATAATTGCCATGAAATGCCCTGAACCTACTTTTTTATAAACTATAATAAAAGTGTTAAGATAATCCCTGACATTTGCAAATGCCATTAGTTCACCTTTCCTTTTGATAGTGCTATGGCATTATGCTTAAACAATTACCCGATAACACAGCGGTTTAATGAAACAGTACAGTAAGCACATTCTTCAATATGGTCAGCAAGGACATTCAGATTTAGAAAGAAATCCAGTATGCAGACATGTTAACATTGAGTAAAGACACACAGACAAAAGAAACAAGATTACTGAAATAAGTACATTGCTGCTATTTCCAACTTGGTTTAGTTTTCATAGTAGATGCTACAATATATGTATTCTCTTTGGAAACAAGAATGGAAAGTTTTGCAAATTGGTTCATGCAATTGGCTGATATTAATTAAAATCATGTGAATCTATGAATATGCAAAATATACTCATCATATTAGTTGTTCAGCAACCTCTACAAAAGAGAAATAAGTAGAGAATTTTTCTTACTCTCATTTTTAAAATATTTAAGTATGTTTTTACTTACAAAATGATGCAAATTTTCAAAGCAGAGTTATCAAGAAAAACTATAAACTGCTTTTACATCTCAGCTGGTATTTAGCATTTAAAATGGACCAGGGTTTGGATCTCAGCTTCTTCCTTGTTATTCAGCTCCCTATTCTAAGACCTACTGATAAGGGCTCATGGTGTGTTTCTGAGTCACCAGAGATAAAACTCTCTGAGACTGTCACAATTTTAAGCTGTAGGCCTTCATATGACAAAACCAGACTAGAATTCAAAACCAATGGCTGTATCATTTTATAGCAAAAAGAAAATACTGCTAAGCGTCTACTGAATACCAGGTGCTCTACTAAGACTAGAGATTTTTTCAAGAAAATCAGAGATACCAAGCAAACATTTCATGCAAAGATGGGCTCAATAAAGGACAGAAATGGTATGGACCTAACAGAAGCAGAAGAGATTAAGAAGAGGTGACAAGAATGCACAGAAGAACTATACAAAAAAGATCTTCATGACCCAGATAACCACGATGGTGTGATCACTCACCTAGACTGGATATCTTGGAGTCCAAAGTCAAGTGGGCTTTCGGAAACCACTATGAACAAAGCTAGTAGAGGTGATGGAATTCCAGTTGAGCTATTTCAGATCCTAAAAGATGATGCTGTGAAAGTGCTGCACTCAATATGCCAGCAAATTTGGAAAACTCAGCTGTGGCCACAGGACTGGAAAAGATCAGTTTTCATTCCAATCCCAAAGAAAGGCAATGCCAAAGAATGCTCAAACTACTACACAGTTGTACTCATCCCACACTCTAGCAAAGTAATGCTCAAAATTCTTTTGTTGAAGTGAGGCTTCAATAGTATGTGAACTGAGAACTTCCAGATGTTTAGGCTGGATTTAGGAAAGCCAGAGGAACTAGAGATCAAATTGCCAGCATCCACTGGATCATAGAAAAAGCAAGAGAATTCCAGAAAAAACATCTACTTCCGCTTTATTGACTATGCCAAAGCCTTTGACTGTGTGGATCACAATAAACTGTGGAAAATTCTGAAAGAGATGGAAATACCAGACCACCTGACCTTCCTTTTGAGAAGTCTGTATGCAGGTCAGGAAGCAACAGTTAGAACTGGACATGAACAATAGACTGGTTCCAAATTGGGAAAGGAGTATGTCAAGGCTGTATATTGTCATCCTGCTTATTTAACTTATATGCAGAGTACATCATGTGAAATGCTGGGCTGGATGAAGCACAAACTGGAATCAAGACTGCTAGGAGAAATATCAATAACCTCAGATATGCAGATGACACCACCCTTATGGCAGAAAGTGAAGAAGAACTAAAGAGCCTCTTGATGAAAAGTGAAACAGGAGAGTGAAAAAGTTGGCTTAAAACTCAACATTCAAAAAACTAAAATCATGGCATCTGGTCCCACCACTTCATGGCAAATAGATGGGGAAACAATGGAAACAGACACTTTATTTTCTTGGGCTCCAAAATTGCTGCAGATGGTGACTACAACCATGAAATTAGATGATGCTTGCTCCTTGGAAGAAAAACTATGACCAACCTAGACAGCATATTAGAAAGGAAACATTACTGTGCCATCAAAGGTCTGTCTAGTCAAAACTATGGTTTTTCCAGTAGTCATGTATGGATATGAGAGTTGGACTATAAAGAAGGCTGAGCGATTAAGAATTGATGCTTTTGAACTGTGGTGTTGGATAAGACTCTTGAGAGTTCCTTGGACTGCAAGGAGATCCAACCAGTCCATCCTAAAGGAAATCAGTCCTGAATATTCACTGGACAGACTGATGCTGAAACTGAAGGTCCAATACGTTGGCCACCTAATGCAAAGAACTGAATCACTGAAAAAGACCCTGATGCTGGGAAAGACTGAAGGTAGGAAGAGAAGGGGACAACAGAGGATGAAATGGTTGAATGGCATCATGGACTCGATGGACATGAGTTTGGATAATCTCTAGGAGTTGGTGATGGACAGGGAAGCCTGGTATTGTGTAGTCCATGGTGTCACAAAGAGTTGATGACTGAGAGACTGAACTAAGCTGAACTACTAAGTTAGTTCAGATCATAAAGTATCTGCCTGCAATGCAGGAGACCTGGCTTTGATCTCTGGGTTGGGAAGATCCACTCGAGAAGGGAATGGCAACTCACTCCGGTATTCTTGACTGGAGAATTCCATGGACAGAAGAGGCTGGCAGGCTACGGTCCATGGGTTTGCAAAGACTTGTACCTAACTGAGCGACTAACATTTTCACTTTCACTACTAAGTTACTTACACATTATTTCTATCTTCACAACAAGTTGTATATGCATTATTCCCCCTGCACAGATGAAGAAATTCAGAAGAGTTAAGTAGCAAATGTACATAAGAAAGACAGGGTCATGTAGTGAAGTAAAACATTATAGCAATAAAACAGTTCACAATGTGACCATAAAATACACTGATAGGTTTGAATTGGAGGGTTTTTCTTTATTTCCAGATTACCATATCCTTCTGTCCCTTTTGTTTAAGAACTTCTGGCAGTGTTATAAACCTATAAATACAACAAATGTACCTATATATATAAATATATGACTATTTAAAAATACACGTATTTCCTTGGTGAAGAGATTCGGAACCATGAGTTAGCAAATTTGGTGTATAAATATTTCTCATTTGACTTTGCTTAAGAATGCTCAGGACAAATATTATGAAACCACATAAAAATCTCAAGTCTATGTGTGTTCAAAATGGTTATTTGAAGAAGAGAAAGAGGAAGTTTAAAATGATGGTAATGCTGATAACTAGAAGTAGGCTTTGCTCTTGGAGACCCAGGACAATTGAAAATGAGCCTTTTTCTGAAGACGTAAAAAATAACAAAAAGAGTTCTCACATTCGTTAGGATCATATCATCTCTTTCTTTGGAATGCCATCTATTTCTTTCCTCTCTGAAATTCTGTCCTCAGTTTACACTGTGGGTGTTTCTATGCTCAGGGTGTCCGTCGTCACAGCTGCTCTACCGCCAAAATTTTGCTTTTATTCTCATTCTTTTTACTTGACAATGAATTACCAGTGTAAATTTCTGTGCCCTATGATAAGGCTATATTTCTCACAGCCTGATGAAACCCAGGTTGTACAGTAAGCACTGAGGTTTTGCTCTCTTCTCTGGGGTGGACACCTCTCAAAGATAATAATGGGCTTAAAATTTTTTTCCTTGAAGTATAGTTAATTTATAATAATATATTAATTTCAGGTGTACAGCACAATGATTCAGTATTTTCACAGACTATACTCCATGAAATGTTATCACAAGAGCATAGCTTAGTTTCCTGTGCTATACAATACATCTTTGTTGCTTATCTATTTTATACACAGTAGTTTGTATCTCTTAATCTCATTCTCCTATTTTGCCCCTTGTCCTTCCCCTCTCTTCATCAGAAACCACTACCTTATTTTTATATTGTGAGTCTGTTTCTGTTTTGCATATATTCATTTGTAATATATTTTAGATTCCGCATATAAGTGATACACAGTATTCGTTTTTCTCTGACTTATTTCAATAAATAAAATGTTCTCTATCTCTGTCTACATGGCTGCAAATGGCAGGATTTCACTTCTTTTGGCTGAGTAGTAATCCACTGTGTATATCCCACCTTTTTATCCATTAGTCTATTGATGGGCATTTGGGCTGCTTCCATATCTTGGCTATTATAAATAGTGCTGCTATAAACACTGGATGCATGTATATTTTTGAATTAGTGTTTTCATTTGCTTCAGATGTGTACCCAGGAGTGGAACTGCTGGATCATATGGTAGTCTTGTTTTTAGTTTTTTGGAAGAAACTCCATACTGTTTTCCATAGTAGCTGTACCAATTTACATTCCCACCAACAGGTACAAGGGTTCCTTTTTCCTCACATTCTCTCCAACATTTGTTATCCATAAACTTTTTGAGGATAGGTGTTCTGACATGTATTTAAAAATAATAATGTAGACAAGGTCATCTCCAGCTGGACCCTATCAGAACCCTCTGAGAACCAATGCTCCTGTAAACTGACTAGGCACTTTGCAAAGTAGGAGCTCTACTCACCAATATTTGCTCTACTGACCAGTAACTGCCTCTCAACTAATTGACAGTAAAATTTCTTCTTACATTTCAATAGGGTAAAAAATGAGAAATCATTGTTAGTCAAAATTATTTCTTGTACCTAGTATGATGTCAGTTGCTAAAAGGCAGCAATAAAAGTATTTCCTCTCATTGAGCTTATGAGACTAAGTAGCTATAATGAAGACACGGACAACATATGTTCACATCCTGATTATCTGAAGCAGACTGAAGAATTGCTGAAACTCAGAGAATAGGATGATCCAGGAAGACTGAAGTGGTTCAGAAAGGCTTTATGAGAGATGCAGGATACCAGCTGGGCTCTTGAGAGACAAGTAGGTAGGTTTGGGGTTCAGAACTAGGATATTTCAAATTCTGGCAAGGGTTGGGGACAAGGTGGGCAAAATTGCAGTTACAGTAATGAATAATTCATGTTTCTGAGACTCTTGTATTAATAACAAAACTAAAGTAGCCTCTTGGGTTGGGGAACTGTATACAATGAGTTTGGGTTGCATGAGGGTGTTGCCTGGTGAGCAGAGGGCAACACCCCCACTCCCCCAGATACTGTTATGAATTTCTATATGATAACTTTATTTTAAAAACTGATTTTTAAACTACTGAGTTGGCATGAGAATTTTTGAATTCTTATGAATTTCAACAGTGTCTGAAAGATATAATAAAATGAAAGAAGCCCAGATTTATCTCATTGTTAATAAAAAATATTTCTCCAAGGAAACTAAACAGAATATATAGTCTATGTAGTAGCTCAGATGGTAAAAAGATCTGCCTGCAATGGAGGAGACCCGGGTTTGATCCCTGGTTTGGGAAGATCCCTGGAAAAGGAAATGGCAACCCACTGCAGTATTCTTGCCTGGAGAATTTCATGGACAGAGGAGCCTGTGGGCTACAATCCATGGGGTCACAAAGAGTCAGACATGACTGAGTGACAAACACATACACATGTCCCTGGTTGTAGCCTTTATATAGATCATAAGGATCTTTGTAGTCCGATTTTTAAAGTAATAGGACTTTTATCTATCAGAAGGGACAAAAGTTGCAATTAAAATTAAAATAATGTTTCTTCTTTTTACAACTTAGGAAGCTTGTGTAATGGAAGAGTGTACAAGTTCCACTCCATTCAACAACTGTTACTAGTATCAAACATTTTCATCTTCATAAATGCATTTGTAGCCTTAAAAACATCATAAATATTGCAGGAATCTGCAGCAAGCATTAAAACAGAGCACACAATCAAGCAATTAGGAAAGGGAAAATAAGTTAACATTACATTTCTTTACAAGATCTTCCAAACTATTACCTAGAGGCACTCTTACACTATGTTAGATCATGGGTATATTCTGGAAACTTCTTTTATTCCAGAGGGCAACTGGGGGCTTAAACTGGTCATCTAGTCTCAACATGTGCTTATCCATGTGTCCCCTGATATTTTAGTGCTTTGAACTATAAGCAAGGATGCTCCTCGGGCAAGTGAGTAGTTAGAAACCAGCAGCTATTTGGACAAGCCATATACTGGGAAGGAACATCTAATGGACATAAATAGAACCATGTAAAAATCAAATAAGATAATCTATGTAAAGCAGGTAGCTCTGTGACAAGCACATATGAAGTGCTTAGCAAGCAGTACCATCACAACAGATTTTTAAAACAATATAAATAAAGTAAGGACATTGTGAACAAACTTTAGGCAAAAAATTAAACAACTGCAATGAAATCGACAGATTCCAAGCAAACCACATCTAAGCAAAAATAATGACAAAAACCAGAAAATAAAAATTAAAAAACAACCTCATAACTATCACAAAATTGAATTAGTAATAATAATTATTATTATTATAATAAAACAATTGTAACAAAAAACTGCAGGCCCA
The DNA here is from genome assembly GCF_032405125.1 of Capricornis sumatraensis. Taxonomy (NCBI): domain Eukaryota; kingdom Metazoa; phylum Chordata; class Mammalia; order Artiodactyla; family Bovidae; genus Capricornis; species Capricornis sumatraensis. The sequence continues at coordinate 147,231,491 of NC_091070.1, read as the reverse complement.
GATGGCTTCACTGGTAAATTCTATCAAACTTAAGGGCTTCCCTGGTGGCTCAGAGGTTAAAGCATCTGGCTGCAATGCAGGAGACCCAGGTTTGATCCCTGGGTCGGGAAGATCCCCTGGAGAAGGAAATGGCAACCCACTCCAGTATTCTTGCCTGGAGAATCCCATGGATGGAGGGAGGCTGGTGGGTGTAGCCCATGGGGTTCCAAAGAGTTGGACACAACTGAGTGATTTCTCTTTTCTTTCTTAAGGAAAAAAGAATATTAATCTTATGGAAACATTTGCAGAAGACAGAACAAGAAGGAACAATTCCCAACTCATTTTATGAGGCCAGCATAATTCTGATACCAAAATATAACAAATATACTAAAAGAAAATAAAATTGTAGGCCAATATTCTTCATTAATATAGACTCAAATGTCTTTAATAAAATTCCAGCAAACTGTCTTTGAAGAAGCTGATAAGTTAATTCTAAAATGTATATAAAAATACAAACTATCTAGAATAACCAAGACAATTATGAAAAATAAAACACAATTTGAGGATGATATTTCACTTCAGGACCTGCATAAATATCCAGTATCATGATAACAGTATAAAAATATACACCAGGATGGAATCCAAAAATAGTCACCACTATAAAGTCAACTGATTTTTGACCAAGTCACTAAGTTAGTTCAGTGGGGGAAAGAAAAATCATTCTAACAAATAGTGCAGAACAATTGGATATTTGTAAGAAAAGGTGATTAAAAAAACCTTAGTTGTTCTCTTACTGCATACAGAAAATTTTTAAAGATTCAGAATGAATTAGGAAAACAAACAAAACTCTATAACCTAGAGTTAAGCGAGATATTTTTGGAAAGAATATTAAAACAAGTTACTAAATAATACTAAATAATAAAATATTGATATACTAGATTTTATTTAAAAAATCAGTAAAGAAGCCAAAATCTATAAAAAATTATATATTCACATACATAAATTAAAAAAGAACTTATATCTAAAGTGTATAAAGAGTTCCTAAAAACCAATAATTACAAGATGAGTTATAACTAAAATAAGCAAAACTTGATCAGACTTTTTTTTTTAAAGACATATAAATGGACAATGAGTACATGGAAAGTTACTCCATGGCATTCTATCATGTATAGTATCATGTAAGAATTGAATCGCCAGACTATGTCTGACGCAGGATACAGCATGCTTGGGGCTGGTGCATGGGGATGACCCACAGAGATGTTATGGGAAGGGAGGTGGGAGGGGGGTTCATGTTTGGGAACACATGTAAGAATTAAAGATTTTAAAATTAAAAAAAAAAATAAAAATAAAAGAGAAATACAAATCAAAACCTACATGAGCCTCCACTTCACACTTATTAGAAAACAGGTAAAAAGAAGACTGATAACACCAAACATTGACCGGAGTGTGGAACAAGTTGAATTCTCATATATAGCTAACTGGAGTACAAAATGGGAAAATCACTTTGGATAATTGTTTGAAATCTCTTTAAAAATTAAACATATATCTATCCTATGACTCAGCAATTTCACTCCTAGACTTTTGCCCAGGAGAAATGAAAATAAGACTACAAAAGTGTACATACAAGAATGTTTATAATAGCCCCAAACTGGAAACCACCCAAATGTCCATCAACAAGAGAATGGATAAACAAATTGTGGTCAATTAATTTAGTGAAAATTATCAGCAATAAAAAGGACTTGCTTATATTTTCCTTTGTTGTGCAGAAGCTTTTAATTTTAATTAGATCCCATTTGTTTATTTTTGCTTTTATTTCCAAAATTCTGGGAGGTGGATCATAGAGGATCCTGCTGTGATTTAGGAAAATATAAGCAAGGTGAAAAGACAGCCTTCTGAATGGGAGAAAATAATAGCAAATGAAGCAACTGACAAACAACTAATCTCAAAAATATACAAGCAACTCCTGCAGCTCAATTCCAGAAAAATAAACGACCCAATCAAAAAATGGGCCAAAGAACTAAATAGACATTTCTCCAAAGAAGACATACGGATGGCTAACAAACACATGAAAAGATGCTCAACATCACTCATTATCAGAGAAATGCAAATCAAAACCACAATGAGGTACCACTTCACACCAGTTAGAATGGCTGCGATCCAAAAATCTGCAAGCAATAAATGCTGGAGAGGGTGTGGAGAAAAGGGAACCCTCCTACACTGTTGGTGGGAATGCAAACTAGTACAGCCACTATGGAGAACAGTGTGGAGATTCCTTAAAAAATTGCAAATAGAACTACCTTATGACCCAGCAATCCCACTGCTGGGCATACACACTGAGGAAACCAGAATTGAAAGAGACACGTGTACCCCAATGTTCATCGCAGCACTGTTTATAATAGCCAGGACATGGAAACAACCTAGAGGTCCATCAGCAGATGAATGGATAAGAAAGCTGTGGTACATATACACAATGGAGTATTACTCAGCCGTTAAAAAGAATTCATTTGAATCAGTTCTGATGAGATGGATGAAACTGGAGCCGATTATACAGAGTGAAGTAAGCCAGAAAGAAAAACACCTATTCAGTATACTAACACATATATATGGAATTTAGAAAGATGGCAATGACGACCCTGTATGCAAGACAGGAAAAAAGACACAGCTGTGTATAATGGACTTTTGGACTCAGAGGGAGAGGGAGAGGGTGGGATGATTTTGGAGAATGGCATTCTATCATGCATACTATCATGTAAGAATTGAATCGCCAGTATATGTCTGATGCAGGATACAGCATGCTTGGGGCTGGTGCATGGGGATGACCCAGAGAGATGTTATGGGGAGGGAGGTGGGAGGGGGGTTCATGTTTGGGAACACATGTAAGAATTAAAGATTTTTAAATTTAAAATAAAATAAAATAAAATAAAATAATTGATATAAAAAAAAAGGACTTGCTTACTAGTACCTACAACAACATAGATGGATATGAAAAAAGTGATAGCTGAATAAATGAACCCAAAAAGTACACATACACACACACACACACACACACACAAACACAGAGTAGTAGGGGTGTGAGGAAGAGGGAGACAGAGAGAATGAATACATTATTTCATTTATATGAAGTTTGCTGCTGCTGCTGCTGCTAAGTCAGTCACTTCAGCCGTGTCCGACTCTGTGCGACCCCGTAGACGGCAGCCCACCAGGCTCCCCCATCCCTGGGATTCTCCAGGCAAGGACACTGGAGTGGGTTGCCATTTCCTTCTCCAATGCATGAAAGTGAAAAGTGACAGTGAAGTCGCTCAGTTGTGTCCGACTCTTCACGACCCCGTGGACCACAGCCTACCAGGCTCCTCCGTCCATGGGATTTTCCAGCCAAGAGCACTGCAGTGGGATGCCATCGCCTTCTCCATAAATAAATACATAAATAAATAAATAAATAAATAAATAAATAAATAAATATATATATATATATATATATATATATATATATATAGAGAGAGAGAGAGAGAGAGAGAGAGAGAGAGAGAGAGTGGAGGAACTGATTGTTAAGCAGTACCAAGAGAATTTTCAGGTATGAAAGAAATATACTCTATTCTATTTCAAACTGTAGTTACTCCATGCCTGCTCGGTCGCTCAGCAGTGTCTGATGCTTTGTGACCCCACGGACTGTATCCGGCCAAACTTCTCTATCCATGGGATTTTCTAAGGAGGAATACTGAAGTGAGTTGCAATTTCCTCCTCCTGGGGATCTTCCTGACCCAGGGATTGAATATGTGTCTCCTGCACTGGCAGGTGGATTCTTTACCACTGAACCATCTGAGCCCCTGTAGTTACTAAAAATGTAGACAGTAGTCAATGGTAATTTAGCTGAACACTTAACATTTGTGTACTGTATCCTATATAAAATACACTTCATACAAAAAATAAAAAAAATATGTAAATATATATAAGAGGTAGCAAAAATGTCCATCTTTTAAGTAAGCATCTCCCAGCTGGATCCACGTCTAAGAAGTTTTAGTTGGTTAGATCACTCAAAGACTTCATTTTACAAAATATGAGAGCATCCCTCCCATTAGTGGGCAAGAACTACATCTGAGAGAAAATGAATCTTACATTTTAAAACTAAACAGGACTAAAAATCATATCTGCAGTACATCACAGAAGAGAAATAAACAGAACAAGATGACCCGTCACAAGTACTTTTTATGATGTTTTTGGCCTCTTCAATGCTTGTAATCTTCATAAAATATTCTTGAAAGCAGTGCTTTTAAAGATGCCATATACATCCTATATAAGCATTTACACAAACAAATACACACCATCAGTGATGTTACTGATTGTTAAGAATACAGATGAATGGACTACAAAAGTGATGTAAATATAAAGACAGGTATTATGGCCAGCCTGTAGATCTAAAGCACAGCCCCTGAATTAGCCAGGCATGCTAAGCACTGCTTCATGTAGAAAGACACAACTCCAGTAAGCTGCAAAGGCTGTTTGGCTTTTTGCTGACTGTTGTACTGAGTAAGACTCCAGAGCCAAATTTCAAAAATGTCATCAACTGATCATAAATATTGTTAACATATAATGAGAGTTTCTGTTTCTGCACTTGATGTCCAAATTGCTATTTGAGTATATCTTTACCTCTCCAAAACAAGAGAGCGAGTGGTCGAGGGTGTTATTCCTATTAAAACCTTGTAATCATAAACTATCTTCCCAGCTGAATCTTTAAAGAATATTTGGCTTAGAGCTTATGTCAAGTCTATGATGGGTTTGAAATGAAAAAACCCTCTCCCTATTTGCTGCTTTTCCAATCTTTTATGTTTTCTGATGAAATTTCAGGCTCTTGTCAAATTGAGGTCATTACTTTGTCGATTGGCATGGCTATTTAGGCTGAATTGGCAAGTGTGCAACCCCGGATGATTCAACTCATTGCCAAATGGCATTTAGCTAACTTCTGCACGCATGAAAAGGAGACAGCCTATTATCAGGACCAACTTGGTGGAAAAGGGATATATAGTCAGTATCTAATACACATATCTAAGCAGAAATGTGACGCATATGTTTTTCCTCATTCATAGATGCTCATTTAGTTTATATTGTTGCCATAAGCGTTTCATCATCCAAATGCTTAAATCGGGCATAATGATTTCAAATAGCATTGGACCATTCAGAATTGGGCATGGGCATCACAGATGTGCTAAATCCAGTTCCAGAGGCATGGCTAGAACACAGTTTCTATGCCTCAAGGGGAGACACTTTTCTAAAGAGACTTTGCCAAAATTGCTATATGTTGATTTTCTCAACAGAGATCAAAGACTCTGTAATTGTGTGGTAGCTGACTGAAGTCATCTAGGACTATATCAATCTTTCTAATATTTTCAAGGATATCTGCAATGGTTATAACTAGGGCCAGCAGTCACAATATATTTCTCTTTTCCAACACTAATATTTGTTTTACTCTAGGCAATAAGAATTGTAATTGTCATTGCTGTTTAGCTGCTAAGTTATGCGTGACTCTTTTGTGACCCAATGGACTATAGCCCACCAGGCTCCTCTGTCCATGGGATTTCCTAGGCAAGGACACTGGAGTGGGTTGCCATTTCCTTCTCCAGGGGATATTCCTGACCCAGGGATTGAACCTGCATCTCCTGCATTGCAGGAAGATTCTTGACCACCGGCAAGCCACCAGGGAAGCCCAAAGGCAATAAGAATAAAGAGTGAGAAATAGAATGCTCACAGGCAGTAAGTGGCTTGAAAAAGGTCTCCTGTTTACATTCTAGAAGATTATTTATTTATAAACTCCAAAATACAAATCATAAGATTCCCAGAGTTATTATTTACTAAAAGCTAAATTGTCACAGAACAGCTCTTAAGATTTGAAAATTTAAAATGGAAAACTTTTAAAAAGTTTCAAGGAAAAATGATATGTGTCCCATATCTAGCACACACTGAACTAGAGAAACATATTTGTGATTGCCAAAAAAAGGGCTAGCACTCTAAAGACTGTAGGCAAACAAAATGCTAACAAGTTTAATTATTCACAATGGCACATTTATGGAGAGTATAATGCCACAATCAATAATTACAAGCCCACACAAACAGCATTGTAATAATTCTACAAGGCATGTTCAGAAGTGAAATAATTTAGAATTTGAAATCAATAGCATTCATAGACATTGGAAAATGTCAAATGGAAAATGAATGTCAGTGTTTGTATTCTTTCTGGAACATTCTCACTCCTGAGATTTTAGTCATTTCTTAAAAGATTTCCTAGTATCTAAAAGCAAAGGCAAACATTTGCCCATTCATGTCTCAGTTAACTCTTCCAACAGATTCAGATTTTTCAGGGAGCTGTTTCACGCACAGCAAAGTGTCAAGTCTTCACGAGAACGCAAGTTAACCCCAATTTTCCTCCTTTAGTCTTTGTTCCTTTTGGCTTCTTTCCCTTATGACCTTCTCAGCCTCCAGTTTCACTTCGTTAGCTTGTTAGAATAAAGGCTTTCACATAAATATTTTCTACCAAAAGATATTACTTTGGTAAATTATAAATTAAAATACTTCTTATAATTAAAAATAAAAGAAACTGTGTGATGGGTATATGGAAACTATGTACTATAATGCCAACTTTTCTGTTAATCCAAAATCATTTCAGGAAAAAAAAAAAGAGTTTAAAAGAAATCCCTTATACAGCACTTGGATTCTTCTTGCTCATACAAAAAATATCAGTTTGTCTATACTGTTTGGCAGAAATGAAGACACAAATTTGTGAATATTGGAAATAGTTTTTTAAAAACATAACATTTATAACACAAGGAACTCTACTCAATGTCATGTGGTGGTCTGGACAGGAGAGGAGTTTGGGGGAGAATGGCAACATGTTTATGCATGACTGAGTCCCTTTGCTGTCCATCTGAAACTATCATAACATTGTTGATGGCTATATTCCAATACAAAATAAAAAGTTTTTAAAATTAAAAAAAATAGCATTTATAGTTGTTTTTATTAATTGCCATTTCCTATTAAGAAATAATAGTAATAATAATAACTATCTTTTATTAAACTGTCTAGTAGCAGCAATATATATAAAGTTCCGTCTAGTCAAGTCTATGGTTTTTCCAGTGGTCATGTATGGATGTGAGAGTTGGATTATAAAGAAAGATGAGCGCCAAAGAACTGATGCTTTTGAACTGTGGTGCTGGAGAAGACTCTTGAGAGTCCCTTGGACTGCAAGGAGATCCAACCAGACCATCTTAAAGGAGATCAGTCCTGGGTGTTCATTGGAGGGACTGATGTTGAAGCTGAAACTCCAATACTTTGGTCACCTGATGCAAAGAGCTGACTCATTGGAAAAGACCCTGATTCTGGGAAAGATTGAGGGCAGAAGGAAAAGGGGACGAGAGAGGATGAGATGGTTAGATGGCATCACCGACTCAATGGATATGGGTTTGAGTGGACTCCGGGAGTTGGTGATGGACAGGGAGGCCTGGCGTGCTGCGGTTCATGGGGACGCAAAGAGTCGGACACAACTGAGTGACTGAACTGAACTGAGCATATATAAAGCACTCTATTAAAGTTTTTACTTAAACAGTTTCATTTAATCTTCAGAAAACCCTTAGGAGTTTTTACTTTAGATGCTCAAAGAGGTTAAATATCCCTCCCTTGTAATAATAAGTGAAAGATCTTAGATTCCAATCAAATCTGCTGACTCCCAAATTAGTGCCACTTTTCACATTGCCTCACTTCAAAAAGTTAGCATTTTTCTGTAATTATGCTCATATTAATATGATGCAGGCCCCATTCTAGGTTACATATTTGAAAGAGTGCTCAAAAATAACCCTGAAAACAAGCTGCTATTTGTCCTAAAAACAAAAGGAAACACTCTGATATTTTCTAGTAAAAGCTGTTCTAGTTATGAAAACATTTCACTATCTATTCTTTGCTGACACTTCTTCAGGTTACTTTAAAAAAAGGACGTATTTAGCCTTTGTTCATTAATAGACGATGTCCAATCACCTTGTGTATCACCAAATTGCCTATCAAATGAAAAAGAAAAAGCAGAAAATTTAATTTCAGATTACTCCAGAAACTATGGTAACCAGGCTGTTTGGCAGTCAAAGGGTGGAAAAACCAGATTAGATAGATGGATATATTTACATATTCACTTTTACATTAAACAAAGTGGATGACACATCCCTGTATAAAACCTATTATTTAAGCACTTCAAGTGAAAAGTGTTAAAATAAATGGCTCATGACTTATGAAGTGTTAAAATAAACGTTTATTTCAACACTATACATGTCATAAGCCATTTATTTCAACACTTTCTACTTCAGAAGATTTACTCAGACAAAAAGGAAAGATTTCCTTTGCTAAGATATGTCAAGAGGCCAAAACACAGAGGCTAATATCGGAGTTTCAGTGCTAGAGTCCTTGATTTGGAAAGGCTAGATCAGAAGATGTGATGGGAGTTTTGATGCTTCACACCTGGTAAAAGCTTTTGAGAATGTGGTACACAGCATCACCTACAGTGGCTTCATTTAGGCATCACATTTATTTAAACCAATTTTGAGACTTCAAGGCCTGCCTGAGCATCAAATTACAAATGAAATGTACCATTTGGTGGTATTTCTACAAAGAAAACATATGTTCTATTTCATGAATCCAGTAATGAGAAGAGTCAGATGTATCCCAAACTCTCCAGGAAACGGAGCTTTCAAGAATAAAGGTAGAGTTTCATAATATATGTGCTTATGTGGCACTTCTTATCTGCTAATCTCCATCCTAAGTGCTGTACAGATATCAACCAATGTAATCCTCCCAACAGTTTGGCAAAATGGGTTCTCTTATTTTAGCCAACTTTTTCCCCACCTGAGAAAATTCTAAGTGGTTAAGTAACCTATCCAAGAGAAACTATTCAGTGGTGGCACCAGAATTTTACCAAAGCAGTTGCACCAGAGTTCTTGCACTTCACCCCTGGTCTGGGCTTCTGCCTTTTGGAAATAGGATAACAGATTATTTTGTGTTATGGTCTAGAAGTTATGCAAGTTTAAGTAGTTATCAAGTTCATGACTTCCTCTTTAGGCAGGGCCAGCCTAAATCAGTGAAAATTATCCTCTGTAAATAAGCTAACAACAGTAAAATCATTAATGATATTTCTATTAATATATTAATATTGACTTATGACTGATGACAGTTATGTATTCTTTCTGTTTTGCCTATATTAAAATTTCATTTTCCTACAAAAGGTTGAACATCTATGAATAAAATGAGAATGTCTGGTAGTGACTAAATTATTTCCCTCTACTATGTTTTTATGGCCTCTAGACAAAAACGCTGGCAATTCCGTTTTTAAGCAAAGCCAACAGTAGTAGACTTCATATTCTGAAGCTCTCTCTGGGGTCTCTTTTATAATGTGACTAATCCCATTCACCAGGGTGCCACACTCATGACTTAATCAGCTCCCAAAGGCCCTACCTCTTAAATACATTGGGGGTTGGGATTTTAGCATATGGATTTGGGGAGGACACAAACATTCTGTCCATGACACCAACCAATTCCTTTGGCAATCTCAAGGCCAAAAATTGGTAAAAAGAAGTCAGAAGACAGAAGGCACTGTTACATATAAAGAAAAACTTTTAACCTATCAACAATGGGGGAAATTTTTCTTAAATCATGATAAGGGTCATTTCAAAAGAGAAAACTAAAGTATAGCAAAATTACAAAATGCATTTCTCAAAAATGATACAGAATTTTTTCCCCAATAATAAGTTGGTTAATATTAAAAGCTGAGCATCAAAGAATTGATGCTTTTGAACTGTGGTGTTGGAAAAGACTCTTGAGAGTCCCTTGGATTGCAAGGAGATCCAACCAGTCCATTCTAAAGGAGATCAGTCCTGGGTGTTCTTTGGAAGGAGTGATGCTAAAGCTGAAACTCCAATACTTTGGCCACCTCATGCAAAGAGTTGACTCGTTGGAAAAGACTCTGATGCTGGGAGGGATTGGGGGCAGGAGGAGAAGGGGACAAGAGAGGATGAGATGGCTGGATAGTATCATTGACTCGATGGACATGAGTTTGAGTGAACTCCGGGAGTTGGTGATGGACAGGGAGCCTGGCGTGCTGCGATTCATGGAGTCGCGAGAGTTGGACACTTCTGAGCGGCTGAACTGAACTGAACTGAATATGTAAATGATCTCTATATTTGACATGCTATTATTAGAATATAAGCTATTTCAAGAGTATAATTTTGGTAACATTTTATCATATAGTACATACACTAGATGAATGGAATCCATCTTTTCATAAATGAAAACCTGATGTTTAAGCATTATTATTGAGAACAGATTTTTGTTTTTTACTACTAAGACTAAAATAAAGATTATATATACATATATGCAAGGCTTCCCTGATGGCCCAGCTGGTAAAACATACACCTGTAATGTGGGAGACTGGGGTTCAATACCTGGATTGGAGAGATCCCCTGGAGGACAGCATGGCAACCCATTCCAGTATTCTTGCCTGGAGAATCCCCATGGACAGAGGAGCCTGGCAGGCTATAGTCCATGGAGTCACAAAGAATTAGACACGATTGAGTGACTAAGCACACACACATATATATATACACATATACCTGAGTGTGAATATCTTAACAACTTTTCCTCAATTTAAGAGACATTTCAGACCTTCAACTGGAAAACAGTTTGAATTGAAAAAGAACTTTTACACAAATTTAAGACCACCTGACCTGCCTCTTGAGAAACCTATATGCAGGTCAGGAAGCAACAGTTAGAACTCCACATGGAACAACAGACTGGTTCCAAATAGGAAAAGGAGTACGTCAAGGCTGTATATTGTCACCCTGCTTATTTAACTTATATGCAGAGTACATCATGAGAAATGCTGGTCTGGAAGAAGCACAAGCTAGAATCAAGATTGCCGGTAGAAATATCAATAAGCTCAGATATGCAGATGACACCACCCTTACGGCAGAAATTGAAGATGAATTAAAAAGCCTCTTGATGAAAGTGAAAGAGGAGAGTGAAAAAGTTGGCTTAAAGCTCAACATTCAGAAAATGAAGATCATAGCATCTGGTCCCACCACTTCATGGGAAATAGATGGGGAAACAGTGTCAGATTTTATTTTGGGGGGCTCCAAAATCACTGCAGATGGTGACTGCAGCCATGAAATTAAAAGACGCTTACTCCTTGGAAGAAAATTTATGACAAACCTAGATAGCAAATTAAAAAGCAGAGACATTACTTTGCCAAGAAAGGTCCATCTAGTCAAGGTTATGGTTTTTCCAGTGGTCATGTATGGATGTGAGAGTTGGACTGTGAAGAAGGCTGAGTGCCGAAGAATTGATGCTTTTGAACTGTGGTGTTGGAGAAGACTCTTGAGAGTCCCTTGGACTGCAAGGAGATCCAACAAGTCCATTCTGAAGGGGATCAGCCCTGGGATTTCTTTGGAGGGAATGATGCTAAAGCTGAAACTCTAGTACTTTGGCCATCTCATGTGAAGAGTTGACTCATTGAAAAAGACTTTGATGCTGGGAGGGATTGGGGGCAGGAGGAGAAGAGCACGACAGAGGATGAGATGGTTGGACGGCATCACTGACCCGATGGACATGAATCTGAGTGAACTCCAGGAGTTGGTGATGGACAGGGAGGCCTGGCATGCTGTGATTCATGGGGTCGCAAAGAGTCAGACACAACTGAGCAACTGAACTGAACTGAATCTATATATAAGACTTCCCTGGTGGCTCAGTGGTAAAGAAAATGTCTGTCAATGCATGAGACATGGGTTTGATCCCTGGGTGGGGAAGATCCCCTGGAGAAGGAAATGGCAACTCACTCCTCCTCTGTTCTCACCTGGGAAATCCCAAGGACAGGGGAGCCTGCCGGGATACAGTCCATGGGTCGCAAAGAATTGGACATGACTTTAAACACAAAAAAGTATACATGAAGAACTCGAATGTTTTCAGCTACTAAATCACTAGACATTTCTTGAATGCTAACTATAAGGTAGCTATTGTGTTTGGAGGTGGTGAAATAACTTATTGTAATACACACTATTGGATCCAGAAACAGCTGAGCAAATGGCCATGACAGCTCAGAGGAAGGTACCATGTACGCTGTCTGGTCGGATCATCTTTAAGATAATATGAGCTAGGTCTTAAAGGATAAGTGTCGTTTTAAAAGGCTGAGAAGGCAGGTAAAGAAATTACTGCTAGAAGTGCATGAGCAAAAGTTCAAAGATCTGGATGTAATTGGAACATGAGGTGTGTCACAAGGCCTAGAGTAAGGGTGAATTAGGTGAATTAGAAGGGACAGGAAGGGGAAAAGTCTGGAAGCAGAGTGTGGCAGGTATCTCTGGGACCCCCATCTCATCTCCTCGACCACCTCTGATTTCCACTATAGCTGAAGAGTTCCAGGCCAGCTGTTACTAACCCAAGAATGCAAAGGCACACTGCACATTCTGCTAAGGCTTCTTTCAACTTTGTGCACCAGGGTTGCGGCTGGCACAGTAAAAGCCTATTACATCTGCACAACTGCACCCACAGAAGTTCCAAGCAGTTAAAATTCCCTGGACAGCTTTCAAGTAGGGGGTGATGGGTACCACTGGATAAATGCTTCAGCTTTCATCCTTCAGGTGGAAAATTCAGCAAGAACCTTTGCCGTCTCTATATTTCTTGGGAGTTTACAGTTACGGTCTCAGAATAACGCTCTTCATTGGCTTTTGCTTCTTCTTTGCCTCGTGTTCTCTCTTCCCAAATAAACTAGCTGCATCCGAGTTTCTGTCACAGGTTTGGTTTCAGAAGAACTCAATCTATGGCACTGAGAGTTACAATGGGGCCTGTCTGTGAAGGGTCCTACACTCCACTCAGCATTTTGGATTTTTTTCTCAAAGGAGCAGGGAAAACCTCTGAGAATTTTGAGCAGAGTAGTCACCAGATCCAATGGTATTGCAGACTTTATAAATGGTATTGGTGTTAAGGATTAGAAGGAGATGAAAGTGAAAGTGAAGAGATTATTAAAAGGTCATTAGATGACCTTTTAATAATAATCTGTTGGAGTAAAAGATGTAAGTCCCCAAGGATACACTATACAGTATCATGCCCTTTGTATAAACTGCAAATCCAAGCAAAATCAGATATCATATTGCTTAGGTGTATTACACACACACACAGACAAATATATACAGAAAATAAAATTAAAGAAAAAACAAGAACTTGGTAGTCATAATGATAAAGTTTAGAATGGTGGTTATCTCTGAGTGTGAGACAGGAGAATAGGATAGGGAGGAACAGATAGGCTTGGTTGTGGGCAACTTTTAGTTCTTAAATTGGGTTAGTGGGATCATGGGCTTATAATATTAGTGAAATAATGAATTAATAAGTAAATAAAAGAGTAGCACGCATGAACCAATCATGATAGTGTTTTGTGACTAGAGACCCATCTTTGTGAATCTGAGATAATCCAAACAAATGAACCCCAAATTAGTGAGATAAGAAATAAGTATATTTTTGTAGATTTCTACCTAGCTGTTTGCTGGTGAAAAAAAATGTAGAATTGATTATTCTCCACCTGTTTCACTTAAGCTCTGAAAAACTACCCAGGAAGCTCCTAAAAAACCAGTAACAACTAAAATAGAAACTAGACTGGAATTAAGTTACTTATGCACACTGACATCTGACCGGATAGTGTCTAAAACAGACATGACTAAAGAAAAGTTCATCATGTGTAAGTTTATGGGCTTGGACTAAATCAAGGTTATAAAGACAGAAAATGAGGTAAATGAAATTCTGTCACATTCAGAGATGGATCACATGGGAACCTGTCATTCTTAGATACAGAGTAAGAGGCCGAGAGGCATTCAGAAGACTCAAGAGGTTACCTCTACTAACTACGGCAATTTTTGGTTTGTAGAAGATAATTTGAAATTGAGTGAGTACTTGAGGTCATCTAGGTGGAAAACATCTGAGCTACTTAGGAACATGGAATATAGTCTATTATTTATATTTTGGTTTTTCATGTATAATGTGCACTGTATAAAATTAGGATTCTGTAAATGTCTTCTATATATATAGTAGCCTAGGCCTGAAAGAAGGTGTGACAGTGTTGACTACTGGAAAGCATTTCCCAAAATGTTGTCCAGTTGAAAAATCATCTTTGGATTTTAGGGTCATAAACTCAGTGTAAATTCTGCTTCCCTCTCGATAGCAACCGTGAACTGGATTTTAATCACTCTAAATATAAAGCTAACAACACCTATCTCATAAGCTTGTTGTGAGAATCAAATGAAATTCTGAAAATGCTTCAAAACAGTAAAAGTGTTACACAAATATCAGTTACCATATCATTTAGAAAGTAGCTTTGAAAATTGATGGATACTTGGCAACATGAATTCTGTTTCTGGTGAGGATGATAAAAGCTAAAATTTATTACCTTTACTATATGCTAGCTAGACCTTCAACTATTTCATGGTTATCCCTTAATGATGATGGCTGATGTCGGAGTGATAAAAACGCCAGTGAACCAAGGACCAAAGTGTGCAGTCAAGGTGGGATAGTGACTTAAGGACAGTAGGTGAGAGCAAGTGACATAACTGAGGCAAGGCCAGTGCAAAAATTCAAGTGGTATAAAAAAGGCAAGAACTTCAAAAGATGACAATTGAAGGCAATTACAGCAGTAATTTGGAAGTAGCAAAATAATAAAATAATTATGTGAACATCATTAATTTTTGTTCACATTAAAACTCAACAAGCTTTACTTCTTGCTTTCTATTCTCACCCCTCCCCCATATCTGTTCAAGGCAGTCTAGCCAGACTAAAATAGGGAAAAGATACGGACTGTGCATGTATGGATATATATGAATGTACACATACCTCTACATATATATAAAGTTGCCTTTCACCACTGTCATTCTTGGCAGATAAACACTATAATCATTTTATAGTTGAATGGCATATAATGCAATGAAAGGTCTTCACAGGAAAAAAAAATATTGTGTTTTCACCCTTTACTTTCTTTAGCAGTGATTAGTTCCAGAAATATAAGGTATCATCACTTCTCAAAAAGTGCTGTAGGTTATAAGACTGCTCCTCTGAAGTTGGCAACATGTAATAAATGTGCTTTATTTCTGAACATCAATCAGTTTCAAGAATGGCAGTTGCTTGTAGAATGGTAATAATAGAAATAGTCAGCTAATAAGTACTCTAGGCTTTAAAACACGGGATGACAGATGTGAAGCCTTCTTGTTATAAAAGAACACTCTCTTATATAATTATGGTTTTATAACTAGTTACATCGGTTTCTAAATATTTAGTTTTTAAGATTTCTGTATCTTTTTTGTAATGAAATTTATACAGCACTGTTCCATACTGACATAAGAAATAAGATATAGAAATATATTCTAGAACTACTTGAAAATATGCTGGAACAATGCAATGGCATTACATAGTTTAATATGAAGAGTTTTCCATTTTAATAACTACTAAAACATGATTTGAGAGTATTTTAATTTACTGCAAAATTATGCACTTGAGGTAAGAATGTTTATGATATATCTTGCAATTATCTGAAGTTAAAATATTTAAGTAATTTATGAAATAGTTAGATACATACACTTTATTGAATGTGCTCTTTGATAAAAAAAAAAGAGATGGTATTTTTTTCAAAAGTAAAACTTCTTTTTGTGTCAAATACAGAGAAAGAAGGTCCCTAACCTAATGTGAGTTATAATTTGCTGGAGAGAGGGTTTGCAAAGTGAACATAATCATATAATGTATCATATCTGAATGCCAAAGAAATACTGTGGACAGTTCCAAAGTAGATCAGAGAGCAGGCGAATTCCAAGATGTGCTGGGAAAAGGTGATCAGCAAAGTGCAAAGTGAGATAAATAGACCTTAGGCATTCCAAACTTCAGAAATTGTTTTGAAAGAAGGCATGGAAGTGAGAATGTATAAATGATTTCATAGAACAAGATGATAAGTGTTCAACTTGAGTAGACATTCTGTAAAATGTTCACTGAGATGCAAATTGGGAAGTAGATGCTTGCTAGATTGCAGAGATTTAGTCTAGGATGGCTAAGAAGTTTGACAAGTGAAGACACTGGCATAATACACAGAGTTACTTCTGAGTAGCATTGGTCACATTTCGAAGGAGATTTTCATATAAAGGTGAAGGCAGAGAAAGGAAAGGTGACCTAACAGGGTGCCTCTATGTGCTGGGCACTGTGACAGACAACTTCGACTTTATGACATCTTTATAATTTACTTTATCACAAATATAGGTATTTGAAATCATATGAATTCAAAATTATTTTAGAAAAACAATCATACAAATATGGGAAAGTTTAGTACTAAATGACACTTGCTTGTAGGGATTAAATTATGATAACCATCTTTGAGAAAGAGATAAAAGAACCTATTTATAAAGAAATATCAATAACCTCAGATATGTAGATGACACCACCCTTATGGCAGGAAGTGAAGAGGAACTAAAGAGCCTTTTGAAGTCGGTGACAGAGGAGAATGAAAAAGTTGGCTTAAAACTCAACATTCATAAAACTAAGATCATGGCGTCCGGTCCCATCACTTCATGGCAAATAGATGGGGAGAAAATAGAAACAGTGAGATACTTTATTTTCTTGGGCTACAAAATCACTTCAGATGGTGACTGCAGCCACAAAATTAAAAGACGCTTGCTCTTTGGAAGAAAGGCTATGACAAATCTAGACAGCATATTAAAAATCAGAGACATTACTTTGTCAACAAAGGTCTGTCTAGTCAATGCTGTAGTTTTTCCAGTAGTCATGTATGTATGTGAGAGTTGGAAAATAAAGAAGTCTGAGCACTGAACAATTGATGCTTTTGAACTGTGATGTTAGAGAAGACTCTTGAGAGTCCCTATGAATTCAAGGAGATCAAACAAGTTAATCCTAAAGGAGATCAATCCTGAATATTCACTGGACAGACTGATGCTGAAGCTGAAGGTCCAATACTTTGGCCACCTGATGCAAAGAGCTGACTCATTGGAAAAGACCCTGATGCTGGGAAATACTGAAGGCAGGAAGGGGATGACAGAGGATGAGATGGTTGGATGGCATCACTAATTCGATAGACATGAGTTTGAGCAAGATCCAGGAGTTGGTGAAGGACAGGGAAGCCTGGCATGCTGCAATCCAAGAGGCTCAAAAAGTTGGACATGACTGAGTGACTGAACAACAACAACAATATATCAAGAAAGACCCAATTCACATCTCTTTCCTATAGAGGTGGCTTCCGTGGTAGCTCAGCTGGTAAAGAATCTGCCTGCAACGTAGGAGACTCCAGTTCAATTCCTGAATCGGGAAGATTCTCTGGATAAGGGATAGGCTACCCACTCCAGTATTCTTGGGTTTCCCTGGTGGCTTAGCTGGTAAAGAATCTTCCTGTAATGCAGGAGACCTGGGTTCAATCCCTGGGTTGGGAAAATCCCCTGGAGAAGGGAACAGCCACTCACTCCAGTTTTCTGGCCCGGAGAATTCCATGGACTGTATACTACATGGGGTAGCAAAGAGTCAGACACGGATGAGCAACTTTTACTTTCTTACAGGAGGTAGCAAAATTGTGCCAAATGGCTATTTTAGCTTAAAAAATTAATGTCAGAAGTTAGTTCAAAAATTATTTCTGAAGGTTGAGACGAGTGTGATTTTAACTTGAGAAAATGAAGCCATGATCTTAAAATTGAGAAGACTAAGCCAGGCATTCAGCATGCATTATCTCATTCATCCCTCATAACAGCTCTGGGAGGTCTGATCTGGGTTATTATCTTCAATTCACAGTGAAGATACAGAGGTTATCAGCTGTAAGTATGCCTTTGATGTTTAAACTCATTCAGTTCTTTGCATCATTTATGTGGCCTCCACCCAGCAACTCCTGAAACACTGAACTATCAGCAATTTCTTGAAGAGATTGTGTTTATTCCCACCTTTGTGTCAATTCTCTTGTTATTTCCACTGTCTGAAATGTTCTTCACCTTTTTTGCTTATTCTTCCTTTAAGGTCCCTACAGAATGTGATGTCCTTTTGGGGGCCCTCTTGGGTCATCCCCAGTCACCATGTTCCTTCCCTTTGTTCCCTCTAGCACTAGCAGTCATCGCCTTGAATGACAGCAGTACAGGCATGCATGCCTCTTCCTTTGTGGTATGCATTCTGTAAGGGCAGGAGAAAAATCTAGTTACTACCTTGACTGTGAGCATATTCACGGAAAAGAAAATAAGAGTGCCAGAATATTGTAAAGTAATTAGTCTCCAATTAAAATTAATTAATTAATTAAAAAAAGAAAAGTAGGCTTTAGGAAACATTGAGCATGACCAGATAAGTTTCTGAAGCTCTTTTCAGTCTGTTTCTTCAAGGGTGAAACAGGGCCAATGAAAATAACCGCCCCATAGAGTTAAATGGGAAAATGCATGTAAAGGGCTCCATATTGAATCTGTCACACAGTAAGCTGTTAATGAGTGTTAGTTCTCCCCACCACAACCACTACAACCTTATTCCTAGCTATTAATAAAATTCATTACTTAACTCCTGAAAGATAGTAAAGGGTTATGTTTTCCTCTAAAACTTGAAGACAGTTTTAAGTTTTACAAAAATAATCATCATTGGGAGATTGCCATTTGAGTTTGAAGAGTCATGATGAAAAATAAATTAACTTTTATTTCTTTTATAATTTATATTTTAATTTTTGATCAAAGCCTTGAAAGAATTAGCAATTTGGGATAGATTAACCTTTACCTGGAAGATACATAAAGGACAATATTATCCTTCTTTTTTCTCTTTCTTTTTTAGGAGGTGGAAATTATAAGACATTTTCTAATAGAAAAGATACCAGTCTTAGGCATATAGTTAGTTTTATTCTAGATCCATGCTGGGAGAGAAAACAATGAAAATTCCACTTCACTTATAATTTCCACTGTGAACATGATAAGGACTAGTATATTCTCAAATCAAATTAATCCACATTGTAGCATTTAAGATACAGTGAAAATCCCTAATTCAAGTGTACAGTATCACCTATAAAGCCAAAATAAATGGGGTGAGATAAGAGTTCTCAGTCTTGGGTTATAGTGTCAATGCAAGACTTGAGCTGTGTTAATTCAACAAGCTTGATCTTGATTGCCAAAGCATGCTTGTCAATATTTAGCTCCCAGGGGGCATGTCAGGGGTCTTCACAGAAACTAGCTTAAATACAAAATACTACACCAGGATTTGTGATCCTTTTCCTAAGACTCAGATTAAACTGCTGATTTTTTTTCTTTTAGCTTTTTAAATCAGGAACGTGTTTTTCATATTTCTATAGTAACAAGAAGAGGAAAAATTGCAAAGAAGAATTGTAAATGCTATTATTAGGATTTCTTGAAACCCAGATAAAATTCTGTCACATAGAATCACTATAAGGCTTTTATCTGAGGTTTGAAATAACATTTTCCCACCGTGATTATAATACAGAAAAATGTTTGGAAAAAATGTTAATCCATACTGAGAAATAAATGTAAAACAGATGAGATTATGGGTAGTCATTCCTACAAACTTAAAAACAGATAGTTTGCAATTTTAATAACTCTATACTTAGAATCTTCTTCTCCAAAGATACTATGAAATTTCTAAGCTTCTGTAGCCATTATTCTTTACATTTAAGAAAATATAGTGAGGATCAATCTTATAATGAAGAAAACCAACACCCTCTATGGTGATTAAGAATAAATCACAATAGGAAAATTAGTATTTTGTCCTAGACTATTACATTTCTGTTTCCCATCTGACTTTTCTGGTTTAATAGATATAGGTTAGTAATCTACACTTTCCTTTTATTGAGCCTGACAAAGCATTTATGAAATTCAGTATGATGAAGATTAGAACAAAAATAAAAACAAAATGATAAACCTATTTCACATAATTGAAAAATTACTCCTTCATTTTGTGAAAAAAATTTCATATGTCAAGTTCCTTACATAATAGAACTGAAAATGGCCTTGATCTCACTTATCTTAGTGTTTTATCCAAATTAATGACTAAAGATGAAATCAGATCAATGCTGCACTAGTAAGAATCAGGCTGAAACCACCAGAGGAACCAGACCATGATCCAGCTATTTTTGGTTAGCTACAGACAGCTGTGATGCACAATTCTTACCTTTAATACAAAAACGCAAATTTTTCTTCTCAGTCTACAAATTTCTGAATTGAAAACTCAAAGGATTGACTGAAACAATACAGTTTTGATTTATCATACTTGTTTTCCTAAGGTATGACAAATATCTGAGCTACATTCTGAAATTCTACTTGAACTTTTATGTAATGATATATCTTCCCACCATTGTCCCTAACTAGCTTCCTTGTCAGTTGACCCTCATAACCATTCTCATATTTTATAGATGAGAAACTAGGCTTGGATGGCTCAAGTGAGACAAGGTAGCACCAGAAAGTTACAAGTACTTAAACCATGACTTGAACCTGGGTCTGTTGATTACAGACCCTTGGGGCTCTGTCTTTATCAACATATCAGAGATTACTCTATCAAAGGAAAGCTTGGATACAAACAATGATGAAATGTCTGGATCTAAATATAAATAAATAAATAAATAAATAAATATATATATATATATATATATATGTATGTATGTATGTATTTTAAGAGAAACATGACTCTCCAGCATGTGTTGAAGATTTAGTTAGGGAAACAAAAAACCTAACCATTTCAGTTATACTGTGTGTAGTCTTGGAAAACCACTTCAATTACCCCCTGATAGATAATGGTGGCAAATCAGTTTTTCTTCACTACCCCTTTTCACACTGCCTTATTAGATGCTGGGAATCTAGATACAAATCACACCATACTGCTTTGCTCTGGTTCACCACATTTCTGCCTCATTAGTATTAACTTTTTCTTAAATTCCTAAACTCATGTAGTATGCCCTCTGCATGTCCTCTTCCCTCTGCTCTAAGTATCCATATGATTGCATGATTGGCACCTTTTACTCACACAAGTCTCAGCTCAAATCTTATTTCTCAGAGATACCTACTCTGAACCCCAAACTAAATTTCCACTCCTTTCTTTCTTTAAAAAAATTTTACCACCTAGTTTTTGTATATTCATAAGTTAGAAGTATCTCAGATTATCCTCTTGCATGTACTTGGTTGCTGAGTTGTCTCCAACTCTTTGCAATCCCATGGAGTGTAGCTCAACCAGGCTCCGCTGTCCATGGGATTATCAAGGCAAGGATACTGGAGTGGGTTGCCATTTCTCACTCCAGGGATCTTACTTCCCAACCCAGGGATCGAACCTGCACTCCTGCGTCTCCTGCATCCACAGGCGATTCTTTACCACTGAGCCACCCTGAGATTATCCTTCCTAATTGTTAATTTCTCCTCTCCCCACCTTCTGCTCCTGGAGAGGAGTGCTCACCGTTGTTTGCTCAGAATCTAGAACAGTACCTAGCATATGATAAGCTCCTTACAAATATGTTGAAGAATAAAGAATTGAATCAGTCTCTATAATATCCAGATACAGTATATCCCACAAAAATATTTTTAAGAAATAACATTTGTCATTATCGGCCCCATCTCTGGGAAGCTGTGTCACTATGATGTATAAACAACCTCATTGCCTATTTTCTATTATGTAATTTATCTTTTAATATAAATACTGACTATAAGATGAATCTGGTATTTTAATCTTTCCATTATGCTTTCAAACACAGTATTTCCTTAATAATTTCAGGTCTCCTATTAACTAGCTCAATTTCAAACATGTCACCTATCTATTCATAAATCAGAATATTTTAGTATTCTCCACTTAGATGACCAATTTTCTAAGAAAATCCCATTCCTTTATTGTAGTATAAGTTTGATTCTTCCACTCAGAATTTTATAAATTATACATTCTTCATCAGATATATTCTACAACATTTTTATGGGGAAAAGTAACATTTTGCACTTTGAGTAAAAGTGAAAATTACTTTTAAGTCATATGAATTTAGACAAATAGTAGTATGGAATAAAGTTATCACCAATTACCAGATTTTTTTAGATAAAAAGATGGAGCTATCCAAAATAAAGAACTTTAATCTAAGTTTCCCCAAAATTAGCTCATAACAATTTTAATAGAATGTGAATTTCAGAGAAATACTGTGCTATAAAATCTGTATGATTCGTCCCTCTGAGTTTGGAAGGTATTCATAAATGTCCCTAGACAGCTTAGTATGTCAAGGGAGAATAACAGCCAGGGAATAAAAAATAGTGCAGTTGAGTCCAGAATACTCAATTGTCAGGAGAACAAAGCTCTGCACCATGGTCAGAGTGCACAGGAAGCATCGAGACAGACTCTAGGAAGGCAAACGAATACCTGATTAAATAACATTGCTGTGGCCTACCATTCAGGGTCCTGGAGCTTTGGCCTTCCCATGCAATTCAGTTGAATTAATGAAGGTATACTTCATTATACCTTGTCAAGTGACCTCTGCTGGATTTGCAATTTTCTTCATCTTTTATGTGAATATTTCAAATGAAAGCTATATAATCATGCTCTCCCTTCCCTTTAGAAGACTAGTTAGAAAGAAAACTTTTATTTAGGTCAGAGTAACTTATCTGACCCTCAGAAGAAAGTTCCTGAAGAGTTCACCATTTTAAATGGTGATTTAAAAAGAGAGATGGAGCTGGGAACATATCTTTTTTTCCTTCCTTCAAGGCAGCCTGAAGTTGTAGGTTGCAAAGGATTATATTCCAGATCATTCTTCAGCTTTGGTGAGGATAAGGAGGATTAAGACCTGATTTCATGACTGTTGGTTTTGAAGAAGTGTGGAGTTAGAACACAACTTCACAAACTCCAGAATCAGGTGTTTGGTTCGTTTTTTTTCAGTAGTGTGCTCTCTGTTAAGCCACTGAGGAGAAGTTTTATTGTCAATGAAAGAATATAGTACATAATAACAAAGTCCTTTAATTCTGATCCCATCATTTAGCATACATGGACAACCAGATTCCCCTTTCAAAATGTTGGTACTCTTGAAGTGTTCACTAAGATCCTTCAGAGGCTTAAGTGAGAGAAAAGCATGGGATTGCTGAGTGTCACACAGAGACACATTATTTGGCCATTCTGTCAACTTTGTTAGCTGAGCAAGGTTCCCCACTAGCTGTTGGGGGAGCTCAAAGTTTGTGCTCTGCACAAGAATCACACCAAGCAGAAACCTGACTGAGCATCCAGCTTTACTTTGAGAATTGTCACCATTAGTCCCTCAAGAAGAATACACTTGTCAACAGCTTTGGCTGGAACACCACTTGCTCCAAAGACTAGATCTTTGCACTAATAATAACTTTCCAATGTGTTTGCTATTTTTTCTTATATCCTCGACAAGCTAAGAATATTATCAGTTCAGTTCAGTTCATTTGCTCAGTCGTGTCCGACTCTTTGCGACCCCATGAATCGCAGCACGCCAGGCCTCCCTGTCCATCACCAACTCCCAGAGTTCACTCAGACTCGCATCCATCGAGTCAGTGATGCCATCCAGCCATCTCATTCTCGGTCATCCCCTTTTTCTCCTGCCCTCAATCCCTCCCAGCATCAAAGTCTTTTCCAATAAGTCAACTCTTTGCAACTATTAAAAATGATAATCATGATAATTTTTAATTGCATGACAAAACATGATGATATAATTTTAAGTGAAAAAGAATGAAAATAAAATTGAATATACAGTGGTTTTTAATGATGATAAAATATAAATTTCTTGTGTATGTATAGACATACATGTATATAAACCAATGTATTCATGCACACACCTGTATTAGTAGTGAAGACAGCATAGAATTACTGAATTTTATATTTTTAATATATATTTTTCTTTTATCCAGATAAAAATTTTAATAATAATGTCTTTGTTTTGATAATCATTTGAAGGTGTCAAATTTATTGGATTTAAGATTGCTACAATTTGAAATCATTTGGTATAAGAGTATTTGCTATATTACTGGTAGCCTTGTCACTTACTATTCAAGTCTCTTCCCTTTCCAAGCATCAGCTGGGACCAATGCAGGGATGCAATTTTGGCCATCCAAGAATATTATACTTAGGCATAAAGAGGAAGAATGTTTTATATCTCTTCTCCCAGAGCTGTTCCATGACAGCTTGCCTTTTACTATTAATACTTGCCTGCTGTAACTGTACTTAACCAGCTTGATTGGGCTGCCATACCAAAACACCACGGACAGAGTAGTTTAAACAGTAGAAATTTATGTCTCTCAGTTCTGGAGTCTGGGAAGTTCAAGATCAAGGTGCCAACTCACTGAGTTCCTTAGGAGGGGAGGGTTCTCTTCTTGGCTTTCAGTCAGCAGACTTCTAGCGATGTCCTCATGCAGGAGAAAGAGAGCTCTGGGGTCTTTCCCTCTTCTTATAAGGGCACCACCACCCCTGTGACTTTATTTAGCTTTATTACCTTTTCACATGTCCTATCTTCAAATCCATCCGGAACTAGGTCTTCCTAATGAATATGAATTTTGAGGGGACGTAATTCAGTCCGCTGCTAAATAATTCACTTAAACTGAGCAAAAGTACTCATATTTTCATAAATATTCAAATGGAAGATAAACTGTAACGCCTCAAATTAATCCCACTGAAAATAAAGTCATCTATATTCAAGCTCTTAAAGTCTTTCAATCATGTTGTACTTTCCCAACAAACTCATTCTGTCAAAGAAACAATATGGTATTTTGGAGATTTCAGTATTTATCTGCTAGGATTATTTTAAATATTGAAAGTCGCTCAGTCATGTCCAGCTCTTTGTGACCCCATGGACTGTCCAGTCAATGGTAATTCTCCAGGGCAGAATACTGGAGTGGGTAGCCTGTCCCTTCTCCAGCAGATCTTCCCAACCCAGGGATCGAACCCAGGTCTCCTGCATTGCAGGTGGATTCTTACCAGCTGAGCCACAAGGGAAGCCCTATTTTAAATAAGCAGACAATATTTTTTTATCATTATTTAATTGTTATTCTTGCATAATGGAGAATAACCTCATAACTGAAAAGCCTGGATTTTAGAATAGAATTCAATATAAAATGAAAAGTTGTCAAGATCATGAATGCATCCTTATAGGATAAAGGGGGGAAAGGACCAAAATTTAGGTGAACTGGCATTTGTAGTCTGACATAAAATTTTCACTGACAAAATATATATGATTTCAAAAATATTTTATTGAAAGTTTATTAGATATAAGTAAAAATGTCTTTGGGAAAACTGAACTGGTAACTAAAATGTAGCTTCTTGATGATAAATCACTGTTATTGATGATGTGCTTAAGTCCGAATAAGATTGCTTATGAAGTGAACATGAGAAAGAGTACTTCCAAATTAACATTATTTACATACAATACATATGAGTAATGAAAGTAAGATATTAAATAATATCATTAAGCATTTGAAAATTTTCTTCACATTCATACAATTTATTTATACAAATTGGCTGAAAGCTCTTTTCTCAATCATCTCACTGGAAAAATGCAGGGTTGCATTATAATCCTAGGCACCGTGTATTTGGACAGAAACTGCCTTTATCCAACACTTAATTCACAAAACTTATAGTGTGTTAACTATATACAAAATAGTTTTTAACACTAATTCTGTGGATACTGGGTGGCTCAGATGGTAAGGAATTTGCCTTCAATGTAGGAGACCTGGGTTCAGCCCCTGGGTTGGTAAGATCCCTTGGAGGAGGAAATGTCAACCCACTCCAGCATTCTTGCTGGGAGAATTCCATGGACAGAGGAGCCTGGCAGGTTGTTGTAGGCCAAATGAGTCAGCCACGACTCCGTGACTGAGCACAGACACACACTGTGGATATTACATTAAAACCCTGAAGACAGATGCTCGTCTAGTTGGTAGTTTTCTTCACACCACTTAGCACAATGGCAATTATCTTCTAAATGTAAAACAGTTATTCCCTTACTAGAGTGATTATAAGCACCTTGAAGGCCTGAGGCCATACAAATTTCCCTCACTTCATTCCAGCAGACTGCCTGGACTATATATTTATTAAAGGAAGGAAAGAGGGTAGAGAGGAAGGCAAGTAGGCAATGGAATCACTAAACACCTAATAATATCCCATTAGGAGCCTGAATTATTAAACAGTGGGAAAATGAGTTTTGCTTTTCCAAGGATCTATGCTACTGTGATGTTGAAAGGTAGTTTGGTACTGCAGAAGGATGTCTACAGACTCTAAATCTCCATCCTTCTCCTTCCCCAAACTGCCTCCTTGCCCTTCTGAACCAAGTACTGTCACTCCCCATATATGAGCTACTCCTTTGGATTACATCACAGGTATCCAGAAGAATCTAATTAAAACAGACAGACATTATGTGTGGAAGTTAATTAGCCAAGCCACTTATGCCATTTCTCATTCACATGGACAGCTATGACGTCTGAGAGGGGATAACACACAGAAGAGGTAAAGTCTGCTGTGAGTGTGTAGGGGGCCAGAAAATATTTAGAATATAAACAATCACTACCCCAAGGTGGGGCTTGGGAGACAGAAAACTGGGCTCAAACAAGGAAAGGTAATATGGCACTGGGAAGTTGTCTGCTAAAAGGGGAAGTAAAAGTAAGAGAGACAAAAACTTTGTTAGGTTCTCCACGAGCCAGCCCTGGAACTAGTTATATACTTTCTCTCACAAACGCTTTTATGTATTTTGAGTAGTTTTAGTAAGGATGACTTCTGTTATTAATATCCATCTCTTGTATTGATTCCCCAAGCAGTTATTGAGTATCCACTACTACTACTACTACTACATACCAGCAACTTTACTAACAGAAGAGTTTCCTTTAAATGACCAATACAGCATTTCTGTGCTAAAAGATCTTTCAGACTACTGAAAGAGAGATAGAAACAAATAACAACCACACAAAATGATTGATTTCTTTGATAGAGGCACATCAAGAGTACATGGAAGTCACTGAAGGGAACATTTAATTTAGCAAGAGAGTCTGCAGGAAAGATTTGTTTGCACAGTGAAGAAAAACTGGGATTTCCCCAGACAGGGGATAAACAAGAGAAAAGCAAGAAGCATGGGAACCAGGGAACATTATAAGATTCAGAGGGTGACAGCTTAGTCTAGGGAGGTAGACAGGTAGGAAAACAACAGCAACAGAAAAAAAACCTAAGGCTAGAATGATGACTAAGGATAAGTCTGTGCACATTAAGAAAGTAGGGTATGGTGTAAAAGAATAGACAGAAGATGGGAGAGAAATCATGGTGGTAAAATCACGTAGGAGTTTACTTTAATATTCCCAATCAAAGATAATCTTGGATGTTAGAAGAAAAAGACAAGCTCAGAAAAACATCAATTAAGTAGGCTTTTTAGGCTTTAGAGACCAATCAGATATGGTAATACTTATCATAGGCTCTTATCATTTTAGAAGGGGTAATGTGCATTGAGTGAGCTTCCCAGGTTGCACTAGTGGTAAAGATTTCGCCTACTGGAATTCCTCAAGCTGGAATCAAGATTGCAGGGAGAAATATCAATAACCTCAGATATTCATTTCATATTTCATGCAGATGACACCACCCTGATGACAGAAAGTGAAGAGGAAGTAAAGAGCCTCTTGATGAAGGTGAAAGGGGAGAGTGAAAAAGTTGGCTTAAAACTCAACATTCAGAAAACTAAGAATATGGCATCCTGACCCATTACGTCATGCCAAATAGATGGGGAAACAATGGAAACAGTGACAGACTTCATTTTCTTGGGCTCCGAAATCACTGTGGATGACTAAAGCCATGAAATCAAAAAGATGCTTGCTCTTTGGAAGAAAAACAATGACAAACCTAGACAGTGTATCAAAAAGCAGAGACATCACTGCTGAGAAAAGTCTATATAGTCAAAGCTATGGTTTTTCCAGTAGTTATGTACAGATGTGAGAGCTGGACCATAAAGAAGGCTGAACACTGAAGAACTGATGCTTTTGAACTGTGGTGTTGGAAAAGACTGTTGAGAGCTCCTTGGTGGCAAGGAAATCAAATCAGTTAATCCTAAAGGAAATCAACCATGAAGATTCAATGGAAAGACTGATACTGAAACAGAAGCTCCAATAAATAGTTTGACCACCTGATGTGAAGAACTGACTCATTGGAAAAGACCCTGATGCTGGGAAAGACTGAGTGCAGGAGGAGAAGGGGACAACAGAGGATGAAATGATTGTATGGCATCATAGATTCAATAGGCATGAGTTTGAGCAATCCCCAGGAGACAGAGAAGGACAGGGAAGCCTGGTATGCCACAGTCCATGGGGTCACAAGAGTCAGACACGACTGAGTGACTGAACAATAACACAGATGGGGCTTCCCTGGTAGCTCAGTTGGTAAAGAATCTGCCTGCAGTGCAAGAAACCTGGGTTTAATCCCTGGGTCGGAAAGATCCCCTGGAGAAGGGAATGGCTACCCACTCTAGTATTCTTGCCTTGGAAATCCCATGGACAGAGGAGCCTGGTGGGCTACAGTTCACGGGGTCACAAAGAGACAGACACGACTTAATGAATAACACACACACACAACTATACAGTTCATTTTTTCAATCTATTGCCCACTCACCACTGTTTTCTACTTCACCACATCCCAAAATAATTGTCTGGATTCCTGTTCCCCACTTGGTGAACCACTGAATCACAGTGTTCAAATGGAATCACTTGCACACTTGGAATAATAATAATTGATCTCAAGCATGCTCCCTTGAAAGTGAAAGTGTTAGCTGTTCAGTCATGTCCCACTCTTTGAAACCCCATGGACTGACAGGGTCCTCTGTCCATAGGATTCTCCAGGCAAGACTACTGCAGTGGGTTGTCATTTCCTTCTCCAGGGGATCTTCCTGACCCAGGGACTGAACCAGTGTCTCCTGTGTCTCCTGCATTGCAGGGAAATTCTTCACCTGTACCATTAATTATATTCTTCTCTCTTATCAGTAATTGCAGTTTCCTTTGGCTTTATATCACAGTATTCCATTTTAAGAGCAAGAGATAATTGTGAGCTTTTTGAAAGATGTCTTGTTTTCTGCAGTTTGAACTTGGGACAACAGATTTTGTCGAAGGCAAAGAAGCATGTTTTCACCTTTTAAAACTCAAGTTTGGAACACATCTTTGAAAGGTCTTGATTCCATTTGATACTCTTTGAAGTCCTAGGAAAACCCAACTCACATTCATGTTTATTTCATCTCTACTTTTTCTCCAGCTTCCACTACAGTTTAAAATTACCTCCTAAATTAGTAAAAGCAAATAAAAAGACAGACGGCAGAGAGCACTGGCATATAAGCTTATTTTATTTGAGCATTCTACATTTAGCTACATTCTGATGCTTCTATTGGAACCTTTATTTACACAATAATTAATCAACTATATATGTCTTTTATCTGAGTAAATGATCAACAACCCTTTCTAAATATGTTAAGGAGTTCATTTCCATCTGAATTCTCCTGACAAATACTAAAATAGATAACCTTAATAAGGCATTAATGAGATCATTATAACTAGTTTTGTCTGTATTTAAAGCACAGATTTAAGATCTTCATTAATGATTAACGACTGGAAAACTTTGTCCAATCCCTTGAGTTATTTTTAAATCTTCATATACTATAATTACATATACTCAATCATAAAACTTTCCATGGTGCTGAGCACAATTGAACTTTGAATAAGAACAAGTACGTTACAAATCTTGGCTGTTTAAAAGGTTAATCTTTAAATAGATTAATGACGTAGTGATCTTTACTTATTTCGAGCCTTTTTTTTTCTTTGACTGAGGAAAAGATACTTTATTACAAGCTATCTCTTTGACTAGACTTATGGGAATAATTTCTCTAGAATATTTACCAACAAACATCTTGAACTTTTTGATTATAAGGTATCCCTGAGGTCAGATAAATTGCATGTAGTGTGATCTTAGATCTTTATTTTCAGTTGTATTAAAATTTTTTAAAAATGTACATTTTCTCATTGGTTTTTAAAGGAGTGACAATTAGTTTTAAAATTATATTAGAGCCAAAATCAAACTGCAAAATTTTAACACTAAAGTTACCTGGCAGAAATGAAAACAAGGGCGTTTTACATATGGTCCCACAAAATTAAAAACATAAGAATACTTGAGATTTCCTTTCTTTAAATACAAAATAGTTATTTCAAAAATAACTCATAGGTGACTATATTTTAAATTCATAATATGCAATTTCAGACTTAAATTCAGTTTCAAGGAAAATTAATGTGTGTATGTGTGTGTGTGTGTTTGATCTCTCTGACTCACGTCTGATTCTTTCAACCCCACGGGCTGTAGCTCACCAGGCTCCTATGTCCATAGGATTTCCCAGGCAGGAATACCTGAGTGGGTTGCCATTTCCTTCTCCAGGGAATCTTCCTGGATCAGGGATCAAACCTGTGTCTCCTGCACTGGCAGGTGGATTCTTTACCATTGGGCCACCAGGGAAGGCCCAAATTAGCTAACAGTCTCCAGCAAAGACATGAACTTAAGAAATGTAATTTTCTAACATAATCAAGCCTTTCAAAAGATGATTCGCCATGAGCCTAATAGGGTTAAGGGTAAAACTCAGTATTTTCTGACCCCTGAAATCTTTACAAAAAAATGAACGCAGAAAATCAACACAGAACTTTATAAACTATGCTAATATGCTAATAGGATGACATAGATATTCATCTATACTCTAAACTATTTCCTTTTACAAGATATCATTTTTTAATATAGTCTAATTACCTCCACAGAAACTGCAAAATGGAAGTCAAGGCTTAAAAGTGTAAATCTGTGCTTCTGTGTGCTTACTAGCCAGAGTTTTAAAGTGCTGGAGAGGACAAAGGAAGGTGATAAGCTATTTATAAATTGGAAGGTGTTTTGTATTTTCCTAGGAATATATATTGTCAATATGTGATTAAATTATCGCACCACTTTTCCTGGGGGATTTCTGTACGTACTGTTTTTTTTGGCAAAACACTTATCCCACTCTCTTAATCTTGTCTTCTTTCTTGCATGAATTCACACGTATTAAAATGCAGGTGTCTTGCTTGTCTGATATATGTCATTTGCATTGTTTGAAACCCTGAAGCCCCCAAATTTCTTGCAGTCTGTACAATTCAGGAACAAAATTATTTAGTAATATGATTCAAAGGATAAGATAATGTCTAATGAAACATACATACACAAACAAGCCATTTTTTTTTAACTTTCCCATCGAACTTTAGGGGTAAAGTTGGAGAAAATATCTCTTTTGAAGGAAGCACAGACTCTAAATTACCATCATAGTCTGTGAATTATTATTCGATGCCCATTTTGCTCAGAGGAGACTTTATACACCATAAAGTTACAGCAATCTTTACTTCAGAAGGATATACTTCAAAGAATAAAGTGAAATAAAATAAACTTTAAAGTAGGTAAAATAAACCTCAGTTCAGATAATACATCTAAGCACAAGATGTGCTTATAAAATATGGATCTGTAACACTATGAGTATTTACTAAGTATTGCTATACTTGAAGCTCCATGGGGAGAAGATGTGATCAGTGTGAGTGACCATTGTACCTTGGTACGTGGGACTAGCATCAGTTACATGCTTGACAAGTCCTTCTCTCCTGAAGTTCACAGTTTAAAGAAGACAGATAAGAAATTAGAAGTAGAATACCATAGAACCTAGTTTGAAAGACGCACAGTATGCATGGACTTAGGAGGAGGGGCTTCTAAATCGTTCGGGGGATGTGTAAGGAAAACACTGGACTTTGTCTGGAACAATACATGAATGAATGACTCTTACAGTAGGAATGCCTCTCTCTATATATAAGGGAGCAGTGTGACTGCAGGTACATCAGCAAGAGAGAGGTTGACAAGATGTACAGCATGGTCAGACGTGGCTTCCCGCAGCTGTAAGTAATGAAAACAGATGAGGATGGCTTGGCGGGACGGAATCATGCATGAACTTGGAATGCCATGGTAAGGCAACCTTTATCCTGGAATTCTGTCCATTTTATAAATTCTAGTCAAATATGGTACCTCTCCCACAAACCTCTGATCTTTCCAGAAGGAAGCAGGCTTTCCATGGAACTCCTCCAGAATGCTTTTTGAGTTGATCTTCTGGCATTCCCTGCATTCTCTGTTGCAATAGGTGGTGGAGTGAAAAGAAGAGGGATGTAGGATTCAGAAGGCAAGGGATCTACCCTCAATTGTGTCACAAAGCTGTAGTCTATCTGCCTTTGGACAAGTCTGTTAACCTTATTACTTCTGGGTAACAATACATACATTTACCACACAGAATTATTGTGAGTACATGAAAGTACTCTAGAAATGTTACTTGAGTTATCTGAGTATATATCATGTTATTTCCTATAAGAATGCACACTCCTTTAAAGGGGACATGATTTAGACTCTAGGAGGGGTGGACAGTAGCTTGCCTAAAACCTTGAAGATCTATCTCAATCATTACTTCTTCCAGGAAACTTTTGCTTTGTCCCTCTCCCTAAGGGTTACTTCCCCTCTCCTCGATTTATAGATACATGCACAGTTATTACATGGTGCTTGCTGTATTCTGCCTTCTAATCTTTCTTCTCTCACGTTCCTTTGCTGGATCCTCCTACTCTTTTTGAACACAGAAGCTGAGACAGTCTTTGGATCTCTTCCTCTCTTTATCAATATGCATATCTAGTCCAACTCATCAGGTCCCATGATTTTTAAATACTGCACATCCATCATAGTTGGAATGCTCTATGTATGTCTCCAGCTTTTCCTTTCCCCTGAGCTTCATAATCAAATATCCAATCAGTGACTCTAATCTTCACTTGCATTTCTAATAGACATCGTAAATCCAACACATCTGAAATAAACTACTGATCTTCCTCCCCACTCCCATGCCATAAGACTGGTCTTCTCCAGGGTCCTCCATCACTTTAAGTGGTGCCATTGTTCATTCAGATCCTTGACCCAAACTACTTGGAGTCATCTGTAACATCCCATCCTCTCACTTCCAAAACCCAATCCATCACCCTGAATGCAATATTCCCACTCTCCATTGTTACCTCACTAGTTTAAATGACCACCATCTTTTGCCTGGATTCCTGCATTAGCCATTAAAATGATCTCCCCATCTCCATTCTACCACAGAAGAGCTATTGTGACACTGGACTTAAAAATGGAAATCAGGTCATACAGCCATCCTAAAAATTAGGATAAAATCCAAAATACACAGAAGGCCTCCCTGATCTCTGTTTATACCTCTAATTGCATCTTCAACCACTTTCCTCCTCATTCACTTGACTTCACACCACACATCCTCACTGATGCTCCTGAGCATTCCACCGTTTCAGGGCCTTGTGTGCTGTATGTGCCTCTGCAGGTGGAAATATGGCTTGTACTTCAAGTCTTTTTTTACCATTATCCTTTATAAAATTGTGGTCACATATTTCCTTTGCCCCTTCTCCTGTCTTTTCTTTACAGAACTTGTAACCACATTGCATTAGGAATCTATTTACCTATTTACTTATTCCATGTCTCCCCTATTAAGATGTTAACCTTTGTGATAGCAAAAGAGCTCATCTATCTTAATCAGTCTTATATTCTTGAGCAATTGAAAATAGTAAGATGATATTTATTGAATAAATATTCAATTAATAAATATTTAATAAAACAGATACCATACATAGGTTTGAATAGCTGATTTCAAGTAATGGGCCGGTTTAGCATTTGGATGCATTCTGATCAAGATCATGCTTGACTGTCTCCTGACACACCAATCTCTTCTTCATAGCTTAACTGAACATTCATGAGTGATAGCTTACCTTTTCTGTTTCCTCTATAAGGCACTTTCTTCAAAATGTTTTCTTTGGTGGTACTGATCCATGTATTTAGTTTGCAATTTTTCAGTTCACTTTATGTAACTAACTGATTAATATGCCATATAACTATTTACTGTCATTCAGCTCATGACTCAGCCTGTTCCAGGAAATGCAAAGATCAAAAAATATTAATTTCTCTTTGATTGTGGCTTAATATTTTTTCATCTTCAGAGATGTATTTTCCTCTAACTTGAACAATTTCTAATGTCAGTGAAAGTCTGCCTACTCAGGGACTTCAAAGCCAAAAGTTCGTGTAATAGTCTATAAGAGAGCAATGTGCTTTGAGGTTTCAATTTTCAAAAGTTACATTTACTACCTGACTGCCCCTTTACCACATCATAATTCAGGGCAGGACAACCAAAACCTCCAGAAAGTGAGTGGATAGGGAAAGAGATATACAATTACTGTTGATAATATAAGAGCACATGACTAAGCTAAGTTAGTTCAATGTTCCTCAATATTCTTAACTCAATGCCTGGATATAGAAAGTGACAGACCAATGCTCCACTTATGCTGCATTACCTGATGATATTACCAACCCCCAAACAGACTTCCTACCGTTGCTCCCCTCTAAAAGTTTCAAAACTGTGTAGAGGAAAATGAGGACAACCAAATCAGGCTAATTTGATGTACATAATTGAAAAGAAGATATCATTTAAGAAAAAAAAATAATTTCCTGTCATTTGGTTATGCTACAAAAAGCTAGAGAAATCTAAAACCCTGAGTTCTGTGCTGAGAATATTTTCCTTGCACAAGGAAATTTACTAGTTCCCACATCAACTTAAATTATGTGTGTGTGTATACACACAAACACATACAATGCAACCACACACACAGGGTGTTTCACAGAAAAAATTTCCATAGCTCTTGGTAGACACCAAACTTGAGCTTAGGAATGGCAAGAATTTACTTTTAATATAATGTGGTGTGTTAGATTTCTAAGTATCAAGGTTCTTACTCTGAGATTTTTCAAATAATTTTTTCTTTATTATTCTGAAATGTAACACACATGTGAATGAATTGCAGATTCACCACATCTACTCAGTCCTTCCTGAAAACACCACCTGGGTGACGGAAAGTAAGTATTAAAGGAAAATAAGCACAGATGTATGAAGACAGGGAGAGAAAGGAAGGTACTTCTGCAGATGAAAAATTTTTGAACTTGGAAAGTGAACTGAAAAGTAGTAACTGACTTAGTGAAACCTATGAACATTCATAGTGTGGAAATCCCAGGAAGGCTCAGGAGAGTGGGATATAGGGCTCACAGGGGATTGAAAATAGGACTATCGTTTGAAGATTGATACGTAAAATCAATCCCTAGGACCTTAGGTCCCCTCTCCCACTCTTTGCAGTCAGGCTGGTCCCTAGAGACCAGAGATTTATTTTTATGGAGAAAGAGTACTAGAGATACATCAGATATCAAACTAGTAGAAGGCTGTGATTGAGATGATCATGAAAAGTAGGGATATGAAATGAAAGCCTGCATATTGAACACTGAGACTATCGTTCACCGTTCTTTCTTTTTATATCAGGAAGACATGTGTTTTCCCTGTAGGACACTTGAGGATTCTTCTCCTAAGAAACTACTTATTTATAGAGAAAAGACCTCAAGATACTCACATTTGTGAGCCCCAATAAAAAGGAAAGCTTATTTTCCCATCATTTAACATTTAAATTCTATAGCTGATCAAGTTCACACACAAACTCAGAGCTTCCAATCAGCTTTTAATGCCTCATGCTCAAAACGGAATCAAGAAAAAGAGCCCTTGATCCTCAGGCATTTCAGAAAGTCTCCTACATGAACTAGACAAATAAAAAAAACAAAGCATCAAAATAATAAATCCATGAATAGTGAGGAGGAAATAGTAAGAATATAAGAACTGAAGGAAAACAGAAAGAAAAAAATGGAAACCGTTAAAATCCTTAGAAAGAGCAAGATAAAACATTGCATTCAAAAGATCAGGATGCAATTTAAAAAAACCATCAGAAAACAAAGAATTTTAAGAAAATTAAGCTGTAACTACCAATAAAATAATAGGTTAGGAGATTAGAAATTATATAAAAATATTTCCCAAAAGACAGAATAATTAATCTCCCAAAAGAGAGAACAGTAAGATTCAGATGGAAGAACAATATTTTTTTAAATTAGACAGGAGAATTACTAAAAGAAATACCAGAAAAAATGAAGACAAATTATAACAAAATAATACCAGAAAATTTTTTAGATCGAAAAGGTATAAATTTTCAGATACCAAAGCCCTGAAAGTTCAACAGAAAATTAAAAGGAAAATCTTCACTGAGAAAATCAGATCACAAGGGGTAAAAGATCTGAAAGGAGGAATATATGTATCTTAAAAGGGGACTTCCCAGGTGGCAGATTTGTAAAAAATCCACCTGCAGGAGATACTAGAGACATGGATTCTATCCCTGGGTTGGTAAGATCCCCTGGAGAAGGAAATGGCAACCCACTTCAGAATCTTGCCTGGAAAATTCCATGGACAGAGGAGACTGGTGGGCTACAGTCCATGGGGTCACAAAGGGTCAGACTGTGCAAGCGCATGCACACACACAGTTTTGAAAGAGCAGACATTAACTTCAATCATATTCCTCAATAACTGGCAGAATAAACTGGAATAATGTCTTAAATGTTAAGCTAAAATTACTTTAATGAGGGAATTTAAGCTCAAATTATTAAATATGAAGATAGAATAAACACTTTCAAATATGCATGAACTTAAAATTTATGAGAATGTTTAGACTATCTCAGGAAGTTCTCAAGCTGTTTCAGAAAAAAATATAAATAAATACATTAACTTAGCATGAGGAACAGGAGGACCCAGAAATAGAGAATCCAATACAAGTACTAAATTAAGTACTTGTATCATTCCTAAATGATACCAGATGTACACATAGAGCATAGTTTTATTTTTTTTTAATATACATCAAATTCTCTTTAATTCTTCCAATAGGGTGTCAAATTCTCTACTTCACTACCATCTTTTGAATCAAATATTCTCTTTAAAATATTTTAGCAATTTGATTCTTAAAAATAGCTCACTGCTACTTTGCATGTTTCTGTAAACTGAGTCAAAAGAGCTTTTCTTATTCTTTATTTTTTTGCTCAAACAACTTTAAAACTGTACCTCTAGTTTAAGCCAGACCAGCAAAGAACTGCTTCTATTGAATTATACCTGGATATCATGCTAAAAACTGACGGATGTCATTAGAAAGCCAACTCATTGGTGATAACATGTAGGCTCTAAAGCCTTTTGTCGACGATAGAGTTACTATATCCTACGGTATTCACTTAGTGAGAAGGCGTGCGCCCTAGTTCTGAAACAACTGCAGTATCATCTTCCAAACACTTTTTATATTCACATTTTAATTTTGTTCACATTTTTAAAAAATAAATATAAAATTCCATGCAAATACATTCAGTGTCTTCACTGTGATAATTTTTCATTTCCTTCATCTTTAGGAAGCTATTCTTTCCCATTTTCAAATAGGATAAATAGCCATCTTTTTTTTTTTTCAGTAATTTAATCTAGTACATTACTTCTTTAAGTATTTAATATAAAACTTATTTTGATATATAGTATAAAGAATATACTTAGATTTTTTTCCCAAAGAGCTAATTTATCCATTCATTATATATTTAATAAAACATCTTTTTCCAATTGACTTGAGAGTCTTCTTTTATAATATGTTATGTTGTTTGGAATACAGAGTTTCAGAATTTTCTGTTATGTTCCTTGGTTTGTCATCGATTGTTATGGTAGGAAACATTGAAAAATCATCATAATTTTGCAATTGGCTTATATAATCAATTGTGTGTGTCCTTTTTCAACTTTCTTTCTGGTTAAAAATACTACTCAGTAACTTCTTTTTTCCTATTTGGTCTTTGTTCTGAACTTTAAAATAATGCATGTTCTAGTAAAAAACATTGTAATTCTATAATTGCATTAAACATACATTGTTTAAAATATCATATTTACAATAATGAGTTTTTTACTCCAAGAATATACTACATTTTGTTGTTATTTAAGTTGCTAAGTCATAACTGACTCTTTTGCAACCCTATGGACTGCAGCCCACTATACTCCTCTGTCCATGGTATATCCCAGGCAAGGATACTGAGTAGATTGTCATTTCCTTCTCCAGGGGGATCGTCCCAACCCAGGGACTGAATCCATGTCTCCTGAATTGGCAGCTGGATTCTTTACCACTGAACCACCGGGGAAGCCCTTCAAATCTGCTTTTCCATGCTTTGCAGTTATATTGTTTCTTCCTTTCAATTCCATATGTTATCTGTTAAGGTTGAAAATTTTATGCTTTTTTCCCCTTACTAGTGTGAATGCTAGTGTATAGGAAAGCAATTCATGCTTGTATACCTGCTGTATGGTGTAGGCACTGCTACCCTAAAAGCATAGGCTTGTGAATCAGTCAGACTTGGCCTCAAATAACAATGACCTGAGTCTATGGCACAATTTTCCTCATTTATGAAATGATTCTTTGCAAAGGCTGCTAAGCTCAGTTCCTGGTACTCACTCAGAGGCCCTTGAATAAGAGGTAGCTGCTATAATCTTAGTGCCACCACTGTCATTACAATGTCCTAAACTAAGATTTAATATTTCATTTTGCATTTCCTAGGTATAGAAGCAAAGCACCTATAAGATAAGTAACAATATTTTCTAAAAATTTATATCCTTTTTTTCATGTTATGCATAATTTCCAGAAAAATATTAAGTAACAATCTGATGATAATATGTAGTTAATATTCATGAAATCAAGCCACCCTTGCATTCCTGGAACATCATTCTTTGGTTAAGATGGATTATTTTAATATAGTATTGAATTCAACTTCTTAGTAATGTACATTTAGATTCACAACTGAAACTGATCTAAAATCTTTATTTGGTGCCTTTAAAAACATCAACTTTTTAGTATGCTGAGTTTCATAATGACTTTTCCATTACAGAAATATTCTGGGACTATTTCTGTAGTATTGGCAAAGAGGAAGCACCTTATAAATACAACCATTTATTTTATATTATAATTTTGCTTAACCATCACAAAACTGCTTCTGAAATAAGCATTATTCTTATTCCTTTTATTCAGATGAGAATATTCAGGAGATAAATATTTCCCAAGGTCTCAAAATGCATTAATTTAAAAATCTGTGCTTTTGACACTACACTGCTTAACATGACTTTCAAAAATATTATTTTCTAATTATATTACCACACTACCATTCTTTATATCAGATCGTAATTTTGAAGATACACTCATTCAGCAGTGTTTACTGAGCACCTACTATATGCCAGCCACCATTGTAGCAAAAAAATATATATCACTCAGTAACACAGTAAAATATCTCTGCTCTTGGGAAGTTAACATTTTACTGAGTAGTGTGTACATGCATGCTCAGTCATGTCTGACTCTCTGACCCAACGGACTGCTAGGCACCATTATCCATAGAATTTTCCAGACAGGAATACTAGGGTGGGTTCAGTTAAGTTCAGTCACTCAGTCATGTCTGACTCTTTGCGACCCCATGAACTGCAGCACGCCAGGCTTCCCTGTCTATCACCAACTCCTGGAGTCCACCCAAACCCATGTCTACTGAGTCGGTGATGCCATCCAGCCATCTCATCCCCTGTTGTCCCCTTCTCCTCCTGCCCTCACTCTTTCCCAGCATCAGGGTCTTTTCAAATGAGTCAGCACTTCGCATCAGATGGTCAAAGTATTGGAGTTTCAGCTTCAGCATCAGTACTTCCAATGAATATTCAGGACTGATCTCCTTTAGAATGGACTGGTTGGATCTCCTTGCAGTCCAAGGGACTCTCAAGAGTCTTCTCCAACACCACAGTTCAAAAGTATCAATTCTTCTGTGCTCAGCTTTCTTTATAGTCCAACTCTTACATCCATACGTGACCACTGGAAAAACCATGGCCTTGACTAGACAGACCTTTGTTGACAAAGTAATGTCTCTGCTTTTCAATATGCTGTCTAGGTTGGTCATAACTTTCCTTACGAGGAATAAGCGTCTTTTAATTTCATGGCTGCAATCACCATCTGCAGTGATTTTGGAGCCCAGAAAAATAAAGTCAGCCACTATTTCTACTGTTTCCCCATCTATTTGCCATGAAGTGATGGGACTGGATGCCATGATCTTAGTTTTCTGAATGTTGAGCTTTAAACCAACTTTTTCACTCTCCTCTTTTACTTTTATCTAGAGGAACTTTAGTTCTTATTCAGTTTATGCGATAAGGGTGGTGTCATCTGCATATCTGAGGTTATTGATATTTCTCCCAGCAATCATGATTCCAGCTTGTGTTTCCTCCACCCCAGCATTTCTCATGATGTACTCTGCATATAAGTTAAATAAACAGGGTGACAATATACAGCCTTGACATACTCCTTTCCCTTTTTGGAACCAGTCTGTTCTATGTCCAGTTCTAACTGTTGCTTCCTGATCTGCATATAGGTTTCTCAAGAGTCAGGTCAGGTGGTCTGGTATGCCCATATCTTTCAGAATTTTCCACAGTTTATTGTGATCCACACAGTCAAAGGCTTTGGCATAGTCAAAGCAGAAATAGATGTTTTTCTGGAACTCTCTTGCTTTTCCCATGACCCATTGGATGTTGGCAATTTGATCTCTGGTTCCTCTGTCTTTTCTAAAACCAGCTTGAACATCTGAAAGTTCACAGTTCACGTATTGCTGAAGCCTGCCTTGGAGAATTTTGAGCATTTCTTTGTTAGCATGTGAGATGAGTGCAATTGTGCGGTAGTTTGAGCATTCTTTGGTATTGCCTTTGTTTGGGATTGGAATGAAAACTGCCCTTTCCAGTCCTGTGGCCACTGCTGAGTCTTCCAAATTTGTTGGCATATTGATTGCAGCACTTTCACAGTGTCATCTTTCAGGATTTGAAATAGTTCAACTGGAATTCATCACCTCCACTAGCTTTGTTCATAGTGATGCACCCTAAGGCCCATTTGACTTGACATTTCAGGATGTCTGGCTCTAGGGTGGGTTGCCATTTATTAATTCAGGGGATCTTCCCAATACAGGGATCAAAACTGTGTCTCTTGCATTTCTTTCATTGGTAGTTGTATTGTTTAATATTGGGCCACCTGAAAAGCACTCACTGAGTAGTAGCAGATCATAAACATAATATGCAAGTAAAACTTTTGTGGAATGTGTCTAAATGCCCTTGATATTTTGATAGTGGCTGCACTGAATCTGCAGATTACCGTGGGTGGTATGGGCATCTTAACAATATTAATTCTTCCAATCCATGAGCATGGTATATCCTTCCATTTCTGTGTTGTCTTCAGTTTCATTTGTGTCTTCTAGTTTTCGGAGTACAGATTTTTACCTCCGTAGATTTATTCCTAGGCATTTTATAGTATTTGTCCTTTTTAAATTTCATGATTTCAAATAATATTTACCCTTAAGTTTTTCAAAGAGTTGTTTAATCTTTTTAAAATTATCGAAGTGAAGCCAAAAAAAAAAAAAAAAAAAAACCCAAATCTCCAATTTAGGATAAGAAGTTTTAATACTGGAATTTTCACCAACAGCTTTAATTATTTATCATAAATTATTCTTTGTTAAAATAATCTGGCATATAGATCTAACTTATTTCCCTTTAAAATTTTGCTAATATCTGTGGCTTCATTTTAAGGATTAAGTTTTGACATAAGCATTTAATTTTAAAACCCAATTTATAATAACTATTTAGAAAGTGAAAAGTGAAAGCGAAGTCACTCAGTCATGTCCGACCCTCAGCCACCCCATGGACTGCAGCTTTCCAGGCTCCTCCGTCCATGGGATTCTCCAGGCAAGAGTACTGGAGTGGGGTGCCACTGCCTTCTCCTTTAGGCCTACATATTTGGTTAATATTTTAAGAGCTTAACATTTATGCAATACCTTTCTAATTCTTAGATTCATAATTTAATTTAATGGTTCTCATACTTTAGTGTGCATCAGAATCACCTGGAGGGCTTGTTAAAACAGACTGCTGGGTGCTACACTTCAGAATTTCTGATTTAGTAAGTCTTGGGGTTTACCCTGAAAAGTCTGTGCTTCTAATAAGTTCCCAGGTGATGCTTGCTGCTGGTCCAGAAACCATAATTTGAAAACCACTGTTGTAATTGATCACTCAGTTATTTAGTACATATATCTTCAAGAATATTTTTAAAGAATGATATATTTTCTAAGCCCTAGAATATATGAGAATCTTTGCACATTAATATCAACTTGGATATTTGATTACCCTTTCTTCTAACATGTGCCACTCCATTTTCTTCAGCTATTTCGTGTTGCTGAGACCATATCCGGTGTTAGCCTAATTCTATCCATCTACTCTTATAATTCAAAATATTTTGTAGAATGTGCTAGGTAAGTCTCTTTATAGATTTTTCTGGTAATCAGTGAATTCTTTATAATTATTTTTCAATT
Organism: Capricornis sumatraensis; assembly: GCF_032405125.1. Taxonomy (NCBI): domain Eukaryota; kingdom Metazoa; phylum Chordata; class Mammalia; order Artiodactyla; family Bovidae; genus Capricornis; species Capricornis sumatraensis. The sequence goes on along the minus strand of NC_091070.1, from coordinate 147,189,164 downwards.
TAGGAAAGGCTTTTAACAGTTTAAAAATATATGCCTTTCATTATGAAATAACAAATGGAAAGTGCCTATTAAAGAAACTAAAATATAGAAAGTAAGCTTAGAATAGTGATTGGTGTCTTTTCTCTAATTGCCTGCTGCCCCACACCCATCTTGCTACCTTCAGCAAGAATTCTGTTTCAGCTGTCTGTATGTCCATCAGCTTCTCTTTCATGATTTTGACTTCTTTTTGTAGTCTGTCTACACTGGGAGAGATTCCTAAGGTTACCCTTCACAACATTGATTCGAATTTTCATGGTTTTTGTTTTTCTCTGTCATAAAAGCAGTGTGTATTTTGTTTGTGCTATTATATTTTCCCTTTTTTTTTTTTTTTTACTATTTTTCCATTTCTTAACTATTTCCCTATCCATTCTGCATCTTCTCATCTCAGTCCAACATAAATTGACCCTGCTTTTTCTGTCTGCTTGGTTGGGCAAATCCCTTCTTCAGGACTAAAGGTACATGCATCATTGATGTTCATATTTCAAAGGTAAATTGGTAGGCTCTAGCAGACCATGGGAGTCTGTGAGATTCAAGTAGGAGAGTTTTACCGTTTCTTCCTTGCCTTGATCTCTGACACTCTTTACAGATGGAATATATGTAAAACTACATAATTCCCAGTGAACAGATACTAGGAGTCTTGGAGTTTCTAATTCTACTTGAAGATCTTAGCTTATGAGGATTAGAGCTCTTAAGCATTAAGCATTGCCTCCAGCTCCTCCTTGCCACCCCTCACAGAGAGAGATGAAGTTTTCATTCATTCTAGAATCCATCTTATGGCACTGACACAACAGCAATTCTGCTCGCCTTAAAGTAGGTATAAAAGTTCTAAGTACTTCTTGGCTCTGTTTTTGTCTACTCCTGGTTTAGAAAAATCTCCAAAAAAAAAATCAAAAATATTCTCATAAAAACAGCTCTTTTGATACATTCAATCATATGCATATTCTCAGAAATACCTGGTCAGGAGTCCTATAGGAATGACAAAGAAGAGCCACTAAAGATGTATCCCATCCCCCAGATTTAATACTTATATGTAAAGCTCAACAAACAGAAAATTATCAAAAATTATTTGACATGTGTGACATCTGGCTAAAAGTTAACTCAATGTTATGTTGTTTCTTTGAATTTTTGTCAGTCTTTATTTTTTCACTCCTGTTTCAGTGAGAATTTTGGAGAATCTATCTGTGGGTCTACTCATTTAAAATCTAAATTATTATTAGAAATATCAAGGACTAAACTGAACCATCAAAGATATATTGGTTCATTTCATTTTCCTTAAAACAAACATCTCAAATTTTTATATGAATTATGATAACTTGTAATGGTGACATCCCCACATTAAAATCCCCTCCCAACCCTGCCAAATGAGGACTGAAGATCACAGGTGCTGAATCTCCTAAGATTTTTGTTGAGAAAAGTAAGTATTCCTGACCTCACCTCAGATCTACTGAATGAGATGCTCTCTGCACCCAGGAAATGGCAGTCAACAAAGCCCTTAGGTTACAACATCACACTAAACTCTTTGGTGATCCCTGTTATAAACCTATATAAAAATGGTAAAACTAAACAAAAATCTTTTGGAAATGATTTAGAATAATGGACAAGATATAAACATGCAAGTATACATACAAACACATACACTATTTCTACAAAAAAGTTATCATACCCCCATCAAGTATAAACTTGCTGTTAAAGATTTAGGAAGCTAGAAAAGCTGAAGCAAAAAGATAGTTCAACTACACAAACTGTTATTGTTAGCCCAATTCATTTCTATTATGTTTTATTTTATACTATTTAAGACAGAAATTTATAATTCCATTTTAACATTGGACTAAACACTAAAGTAAAAGAAAAAAATGTTTGGAACTAGTGAATAAAAACCCAGCACAGAAATAATTTGATCCATTAAACCTTTGGCATCTGCCTTGAAAAGTACATATGTTTCTTTGTGTTATTTCTCAGTATATTAATATGAGAAATGCATGAAGCACAGAGGTTAATAGGAATACTGAGAGGTTTACTAGACCACTTACAGTATAATTGTGACCTGTCATTACTGTGGATTTTTTTTTTAAAACAGTGATTAATCTTACTGGCATATTTATAGGTTAGTTTCAGCCTAATTTGTTTTTATTGTTAAAGAAATACAAAAGTGGTTTTCTGTGTATTTTTGGCCTACAATATGTTAAGAACATTACAAAAACATAATAATGTAAATTAATACAGGATGAACTGGAATAGGAAATCTGCTATAACACAGAACAATTTATGGTTAAATTAATAATATCAAGAGTAGGACAACATAAATCCCAATATGCCCAGGTATCAGCTGTGTGACATTGCAGAATTTACTTGGCCTTTCTGTGCCTCAGTTTCATTTTCAGTAAAACAGGTCACTACCTGTGACCACTTGAGCAGACTGTAGTGATTAAATGATATCACATATGAAAAGCTTTTAGTATTTGATGCATAGTAAAATAGCCTATTGTCTATTAGAATTTCTTAGGTACCAAAAGCTCACCAGCAAGTCAAGATGGATGGCAGAGATTAAGAGGCAGTCTAATTCCAAAACTTTCTGCATTATACACAGCTGAAAATTAGGACTCAAAGGGTGTTTCTTTAAAAAAAAAAAAGTGTTTCTTGCAGGTCTAAAGCAAAATGTGTTAGTCACTCAGTGGTGTCCTACTCTTTGTGACCCCATGGACTGTAGACCGCCAGGCTCCTCTGCCCACAGAATTTCCCAGGCAAGAATATTGGAGTGGATTGCCATTTCCTTCTCCAGGGGATCTTCCTGATCCAGGGATCAAACTCGGATCTCCTACATTGCAGGCAGATTCTTTTGCAGGTCTAAAAGCTGCCTCTAACTTTCCTATGTTTGGGTGGAGATGACAAAGAAACAGCAAATGCCCCTGCTTTTAAGAAGTTTATAATCCAATTAAGTCAATCATTAAAGAGCTGTGCTAGATGAACAAAGATGTCCAAGACACATTGCTTGGGACTGTTGATTTATGTCTATATACTTCTTTAAAATTAATGAACAAAGGTTAAAATTTCTCACATCATATCATGCCCAATGTATACTAAGAATGTCTCACCTTATTATTTTAATTATATGTTTATCTTCTTTTGTTTTAAACCAGGGGAAGTGAGAAATAATGTAGCTTACTTTTTCCCTTTCAGAAAGGGCTTAGCATTGATTTTTTGGCCCAATTTCTTCCCCGCCTCATCATTTTCAAAATGTCCTTTTCTCTCTCCCCATTTAATGAAAAACAAACATCTCTGAATTACTTAGTAGTGCTTTTTGCAAGCTCAGTTGAAATTATGGAGGAGATAGTATTGCTCCTGTAGAAAAAGATGGATCTGTCCAAAATGAAGGTGAGACAGTTGTAGGAATACATGGTCATTTGTAACTGACTGAAGATTACAAAGAAGGAATTAGGAAGGACACCCAAAGTTTGTTCTCAGCATCATAGCTGGATAAAACCCTCATACAGTTTATCTAAGTCAGTAACAAATAAGGTTATTTGTAGCTATATTGATGACAGTTTCATTTCAAGCAAATGCTGCATGATTACACTTTAAGAAAATGCCTGAATGCTTCCTGTCTTTTTTGGTGTTGTCGTTCAATTCAAGATTTTTTCCTAATTCACCTATTAGACTCAATTTTCCAATATGGAGATGAAGTGATACAGATAATAAGGGACACAGGTTTGACAAAGTTCACAGGCTTTCAAATCCAGATAGAATAAATTTTAGATTACTAAGTGACATTTGTACCTTATTAGAATTTAATAAGTATACTATATTTATACTATTCAGATTTATTGTGGCAGATTTTGGATGAAAACATTGATAAAAATGCCTAGCAGTTCATCTTTGGAGACAGATCTTAGTTTGAATCTGACATGTCCTGGCTAAGTAAACGTGGGCAAGTCACTATCTGAAGTTTGAGCTTCTAAGACTGTAAAATGGGCCTAGTAATAACCACCTCATAGGATTATTTAAATAAGAACGCACTTAGAAGTGTTTAATACAGTGTTGGGCGCGTAAAGATCATATTATTAAAAAGCCTTGATATTCCACACAGCTGTTACTAATTTTTTGAATAGCCAGGGCTGAGGAGTGCAGAAATACTGATCAAAATGCTAGTTCAAAGTCCTGGATTTTTGGTAAAAGTATAGCAAAAGAAATTAAGCCGTGAGACCAGATTCCTTTGCCTCCTCTATTTCAGCCTTAACTCTTCCCATACCATCACTCCTGTATCATCCTGGCAGTCCGCACCTTTAATACATCAGATACTGTCTAGGCCTCCTCAAGGGGTTCACTATGCCCTGTACTTAAGGACCTCTTGGAACTTATCAGGTATTCACATGATACACAGTTGTCTGGGTTGCACACCAGGACACTCCTTCACCCAAGAAGACTGCAGGTAGCTTCCAAGGCTGATGAGCATTATGGCAAACAGGCTATAAACATGACTGGGAGACTCTCAGCGCACAGTGTAATCCTGAGAACAGAGATCCTGTGCACTGGAACAGATCAACTCCACAGCATTGGTGTCCCCTCCCTTTCACTGATGAGAGATACCATTGTATGGGGATGACAGGAAATAACTAAGTGAAGAGAGAACAGAAGGCTACCAATACTGTTGTCTATATTTTAAGAATCTGAGAAAATAACTAGGTTCATTGATATTTAAGAGCCTGTCCTGGGAGAAAACTGTTATTATTCAGTATATTAGTATCTATACAAAGTCTAAAAGGAAAACATAGTATTTCACAATCATGAGCTTAATTTTACCCTTGTCTACCTCTGACACCTGTTTCCTCTTGAAAGGATTGCTAATATCCATAAATGGTCTTTAGTGGCACTCAGAATGGATTCTCTTTGCATAAACAGTGGTTTGCATTCAACATTTAATCTGGAATGGGGTGATATTTTTTCTATAGTGAAACCTCAAATACTGTGTTCTACAAGTTTCCTAGAAATTATTTCTGACCCTATTAACTACAGTTTGTTTCAGATACTTTTGTATCTGTGACATGAGTCTCTAGTTTTATCATGGATTAAAGACTTTTAGGTGATTTTAGAAATAAGTTATTCAAACCAAACACTCAGTGACACTAATTGTATGTCATCTACTGTTCAATGCATATTCTCTAGCCCGGGATTCATGTATCAGAAATTCAAGAGGAAGCCTCCAGTAAACTGTATTCTAATATGTCCTCCAGGTGCTGGTACACATTGACGTTTGAGAAGCACTGATCTCCTGGAGTCTTACCTCACCAACAGGACTCCATAAGTAAAGACTGACTACAGTTTAGAAGCTAAATAGAAATATTTCCTTTATCACCATACATGAATCCTGGTACATAAAAGAATCGCACATACAAATCTTAAGTCCAACAATTAAGAGTTAATCTATATATTTTCTACTATGTGATCAGGTATTTGCTTCTAGAGGCTTTCAAGATCTTTTACTGAGAACAATTTTGATAGTTCTCTAGATGAAAGGAATAAATGCATTAGCTGTATAGTCAAAGTTTACTGGAGAGTTCAGACCAATGCTTACGGATTTCAGCCAACGCATGGATAAAGATGGCGAAGGATCTCATTCTAGTCATGCCCTCCTTTCCTAATTTCCCTTTTCACTGTTTGGTCTTCCACTTTTCCTTAGGGAGCCGGGTGATTGATAGCCTAATCCAATGACTGTATTACAGCTGCCTCAACTAGGACTCTTTTCCTTATCATTAGCAGTTAGCCTATGGTTAAATTCACAGCTCACTGCTTGGTACAGCCCCTGAGATTTAAGGGTCTGGCCTTTAGAAAATATTTAACATAAAACTGAAATCTTGACATACTGAGAACTCAGTTCTCTGCAAGGCTTCTTTAATTAATCCAATGTACTGTACCATTGTTCTGTATGAGACTGTGACATGGTGAACTGTTTCTGAAGCTTACAGAGATGTGTAGCTCTAAATTAAATAGTCACTGACGTGTACCTACACCGAGTTTTTAGTACAGTAGATATGCATGAATCTGTGAATATTTAAATTCAAGCTCAAACAGAGACACAATACTCTCTAGTTTTACTTTCATAATAGAACATTTTTTATTAATTTCAAGCTTGAAATCATTATGAAAACACACACGGAGGAAAGAAATTTAATAATTCATTACCACCACTGCAGAGGTAAGTTTTCTTAATATGCTTGTCAGGGTCCTTTAGTTTACAAAGTCTATCAAATATTTTCTTAGGATCTGGTAACAGATATTATTTTAGTAATTTTGAACAAAGAAAACATATATACTATCCAGATACCCAAGAATTTGTTGGCTCTTAAACAGTATTCGTTTTTATCATTTCTTTGCAGTTATTTTAAAATACCTAAGGAAATAACGTAGACCTTGATCTATGCTTTAAACCTCTGCCCTAGCTCCAGTCCGTCCATGAGCTGTAAGCATCTATGAATATGGCAGCTGAGTCCCAGATGAAAAATTATGCATCTCATAAACTGCTATTCTGCTGAAATGTCAAGCCAAGGCAAGGCTGTACCTCAAACTCAGCACTTGGCATTTTCCTTCTGTCTGCTTTGTTGCCATGAAGCAAACATGAACAGTGAGGATTTGTGTAGGGCAGGTAGCAGGCGAGCTCACTGTCAAAAATCTATTATTAAGGCTCTGATCTCCTGCATAGACCAACGACGGCCAAACAGTGAGAAACTCTGGCTTCAGAAAAAGCGATATAATGCAAAAGGAGATTCTTTGTCAACCTGTACATGAATATATTCAAATAAGCATGATTTAAATGAGAAGAGTTCTAATGGTGAGCTTCTCTCGACTAAACTGATAATTTATAAAGAAAATTATAATTCAGCATCTTTATTTGATATGCCTACTTTTGACTATCCTCCAAATATACTATATACATTTTATAACAAATGCTTTAAGAATTTGATCAAACTTGTGATAGTCTAAGAATTTTTTAAATATGTGAATAATAGACTAGACTATTTTGCATTATGTTGGTACATACTAAAAAAAGAAAAGAAATAAATGAGTATAAAGTGAAAGGTTTTTCTTTTAATTATTCTTTTTGGCATGATTTATCACTACTTTATCATTTAAATATTATTTTTATCAGGTTATTTTAGACATTTCAGTATTAAAAGCTAAGTTCTTATTGATAAAGATGGTTACAATAGAGAGCTGAGATTTTATGACATAGTAGGTGTGTTTTTCTGAAAGGATTTTGTGCATCAGTAATCATGAGATTGACACACAATAATCCAGCCCATTAAAAACTACTTCTTATTAAAAAATACCATTACTGTATTTTAAGATATAATCCTAACGTATAGTATAAGAACTTCAAGCAATCTTACCAAAATTTTCAGTTGCTTGCACGTATAAAAATAGTTATTCAAAGGAAAATGAAACTGAAACTTTGGAGTTTCCAATCTAGTGTAAGTTTTGCTGTCTTCCGCATTTTACACAATAGTTACTAATAAATACAACAAAATAAGTTTATGATTAGAGCATGTCACAGTGGATTGTATTTACGTAGCGCCTGGTAGTAGTGCGTACTGCTAGGTCATTGCCCAGTACCAACAACCTTTCAGTAACTATTTTAAAGACAAACATAAAATATGCAGTGTGGAGCCAATGCTTAAGATTCTTTTTTAAGCTGCTACATTGATCCCAGCAAGTGTGCTGAACTATACACTTTGTACTCATTTCTAGCACTACATTGGCCCAGAGTTATAAGTTGATGGCACATTTCTAACTTACACCTTCTTTTATTGGTAATTCCTATGCCATGTTGATTTTACAATAAAACACACACACATACATACTTTTAGGCTTGTAAATATAAGAGTTTAGTGTCCAATAGCCCACACTGCAAGATTTCAAATCATACATCATTTATTTGTAGAATGTGAGAGTATTTCTGGAGTATACCATTATCACTTGCTAAGAAATACAAAATTATTTAATCGCTGTAATAATTCTTCATATGACTTGAAAAATCTAGGTTCCTGGAAAGAAATCAAATCTTGAAAGCCATCTTTGATGAATTATTCAGAAATCGGTATAAAGATTGAAAGTATTAGTAGTGAATAATAATAGTGTTCTATTGTTTTAACTGAGTAACTTGATACAGTTTCAATAAATTCAAACATCTAAAATTTGAAATTGAGAACAAGAATTTCTCTTTTTTGACAAATAAAACAAAGTTAACAAAAAAATAAAAGTACAGGTTAATTTTTCAGCCTGTAGAAAGTAAATTTTATAAAACCTTCTGCAGATAACTTTCAGAACTTTTCCCTATATGTGGGTATGTATGTGTATGTGATTACATGTGAAAGAAAGGAAACATGTACTGGGCAACAGAATGACAATAACCTAAGGGGTATGCCCATTCCCCACTGATAAAAAGAACCTTTTAAAACACAATAAGGAACAATAACAAGACTCCTTCAAATGAGTTTACCCCATTCCTTGATTGCTATTTCTCCTGATGCAGTTATAAATGAATAAAGGTTATCCTCATAAAGTCAGTTGTAAGAAAGACATAACTTTAGTTATGCCATAAAGGACTCATTTTTAACCATCTCTAAAAGTGTGGTCTTATCCACAGAGATGATTTCATGTGAAAACATCATACCACAGATGTGTAAAACCATTTATATAGGTGATAGTAATCACTGAGTTAGGAGTGGGCTTAAGTATCGTTATTATTTGGGGATAAGATCAAGAAAAGGGTCAAAGTTTGAAACTAAATCAAGAAAAAAAATAACCAAACTAAAAGTAAGAAAAATAATGAATAATTCACCTGAGGACAGAGCTAATAAATAATAATCCTGAAGAGATTAGTGTTTCTTCTGACCAAATAGAAGCAAAGATTTTTCTCCCCTCCCTTCGAATAAAGGAAAATCCAGTAATTTACTCAACTCTGTAGTAATACATAAAGTAACTGCCGTTTGATTTTTTAAAGTGTTTCACGTGGATTCTAGAATAAAGAAAAGTGGGTGGTAACAACAGGGTATGAGGTCTCTACTGTTCAAAGAAAGGTAGAGAATATTGATCCTTTAGAGTCAATGATTTGGACAGAAGTACTTGTATGGTGGAAAGCTTAATTAGTCATCCTAGTTTCATGAAAATATTCCTTATGAATACTGAACATGATTTCTTTTGATACTATTCTCATTATGAAATCACCATAATAGACTCATACTGTTATCATGAATCTTACCAGGTATTTCTCCTATAAGTTAAATATAGGTTTATACATCATTCTTACTATGAATTCGTTCATATGTTTGACCATCTTCCCTACTCCAATTACCTAAAGATGACTTGGCAAATGAAGTTTCTAAAATAACAAAGCTGAGGATGACATCTTGGGATGAAGTCCTTACTCTCCCTCTTGATATAAATTTTAAACTTCAACAGGTAGAATTTACCTCACTTAATGACATCTATAGGCAAAATGACGTTTCTATTTAACAAAGAAACATCCCTCTAAAACAGCAGCTTTCCAAAATTTTTGAAGTAACCGCAGTAAAAAAATTCATTTTATATCATGACCTGGTACTGAAATATACCTATGTGTGCATTACATGGATAACTAAAAAAGATGTTTAACCACTGCTTATCTCACTCATGAGCAAAGCATTCAGACATTTTTTCTATCCAATTTCATTTAAAAAAAAATGATTACAGTTCATTAAGCTTGATTCCATAATACACTCATAAGCTGAGAACCAAAGTTTGAGAAACACTGCTTTAGAATCCTCTAGAATCCAGACTAATCATATTTAAAATAATGAACCTGACATTCCTTAGCTGAGGTTCTATTTCTGAAGCTAGCCCCTTAGCAGCTAACGTGTCCTAAACGAAGGACATTACTGAAACGCCAACATTCTTCTATAGCATGTACACTGCTCCAAGTTCCTCAGCTTTTCCCTGTTGAAACAAAACCAAAACCTCCATCTCAGATAACAGGAATCTTATTCTGAGGAAAAACAAAAACACAAAACAAAAACTGATCAAGAGCTAGAACGTACTGAAAGAGAAAAATATCCTTTCTCGGCAATAAAAAGTATGTTTTGTATTTCAGGTGGCTATCCAAAACTGAACCCTTTTCAGCTTTCACTTTTAAAAAAAGCCCAAAAACAACAACAAAAAAACCCCCTATGATTCCAGTAGTTTTTCTAAAAGTAGATATTCCAGTGTTCTGAGACAAGACTTGAATAAGTATTAGCACTGGAAATGAGCTGTGGGAATATATTTTTTTAATTTTGTAAAAATACCTGGCATATTTTATGTGGTTTTCTATACCAAAACAGAGTAATTGATAAAACTAGGAATGGTATTTAGCCATTTTGATATTTTCATCATCCCTAAACTTTGAAGCCATTATTATTTAACACATTTTGCTAGGCTAGGTTTCGCTATAACTCATTCTGAAGGTACTTTGTTATAGAACTGACTTCTATCCTAAAATATACTATCATTGCCAGTTTCAACTGTTTTCCAGATTATATTACCTTTAAATTAAAGCAAACATTGCCTTAAAGGAGAAAAACTATTAATTCTGTCAATATGGAGAGAGTCTATTTTCAAAACAAATTGTTTAATGTTAAAGGACTGAATATAGACCCTATTAGAAATGAGGTACAAAACGTTAAAAATGTTAGGGACATTTTGTTATTTAAAATTAAAGTTCCACACAGGCTTGGCTGAGTTTACAGCCCAAGTGAATATTTATACATGAATTTATAAATCTTAGAAAGAGAGTTTTATGGAAATGTTAACAGGCCCTGAGGTATAGCTGAACTTGTTTGCAGGTACCACTATAATTCCTAGGGTATGTATGCCTAAAAGACTGCGACACAAAAGACTTTTTCTAATGCTGTAATTCCATCATTTTATTAGACTGAGTTATACTATGGGAAAATATTCAGAAACTGCAGCTCAAATGAGAAAACGTGAATGGTGTTACTTATATAAAATACTACTGCAATAGTTCTTTTATTAATTTTTAATGTTCAGTACCCTCTGTGACCTCCTTTATTCTCTTGCTGTCAACATGGCAGGCTGGAAAAATTGAAATGGGCTGACAGAAAACATAGTGCACGTTACAGCCCAACTCTGGAATCTCGCAACTCTCTTTCTGAGACACAGGCTAACTCGCCCCTCCTTATTCTGCATTACAATAATATTTAAGGCCCTGTCTGATAGCTCCTGATAAAAGGGAGTTCTGTCTGGACCCTGAACAGGTGCTTCTCGTCAGCCTTCCTCTTTCTGACATTGTGGGAATGGCATTCAATTAAAAGCAGAATATACTCTTAAAAAAAAAAAAAATCATGGCTTATAGCCACACTTCACACTCTCAAAACATAATACCTCAGCATGGAGAGAGCTTTATTTGTGTCTATGCAGCCTCTTCCAAAGGCACATTTTGGTCTGATTCAGCAATGCTTTTCTTGAACAGTGGGACGCTGCTATGTTATGTATATTTACCACTGTCTCTATCACCAAGGAGACTAATCCCCATACCAGTACAGTCAAGAACCTCAGAGCACCATCTTTGCATGACCAAGTTCTTGTTGTCACAGCAACAGACTGCACAGAGCAAAGACACTGAACGGGACTTTGGGATTAAAACTTCTCTTTCTGTTTCAAATGCAAGTGTTTTATGATGAGAAAATGTGCACGAAGGTATGAGGTCTGCAAGTATCTTGTCAGCTGAAGCTATAAATGGGATGTTTTAATGGTTTATTTTACAGTTGTGAAAGTAAGATTTTTGAAGAATGAAGATTTCAAACTTCTAGGAAAAGTGGAAACTAACCCAGACGATGGAAAAAGGTATTAAAATCACTGTGCTTATATTCTTCTTATAAGGCCTTGGTATTAGCTTTTACTAATTAGTAATGAGACAACTGTGACAATGAGAAATCCTGAGTAATAATGCACAGACCACAAGAGAACAGAATGTGTGTGAAGCCCTATCTTGGTATTCTCCTTGTGCCATCAGTCACTTGATGGATCTATTCCATTTGTCATAACTATTAGGAATTTTGACAAGCAGTGCGTTATAAAAATTTGGGATCAAAAAAGACAGCATTCTTGCTGGTAACATGATCTCTTGAGTTTTCACCAATCCTCAAGGAAACAGAAATGCAAGGAGAGGGTAACACCTACCGGACACTCCGCCGTATGTAGTCCGCTTCCCAAGGCCCACTGCTGGCCAGGGTGTGCCATCAGCTTTCAATCCCATGAGACCTGAGACAGTGTTGGTGGCTGTAACACCATCTGCCCCACCTATGAAAAACACAGCATTCATCTGCAGCTCTTAAAGGGACAATGGTTAAAACCCATTCAAACCCACAAAATCCAGGAAAATGCACACACTACTTTCTCTTGACAGCCTTTCCTCTCCTCAAATGCATTCACTAATTTCACTCCCATAATTATGCTTTAAATGCTAGACATAAGAATTTTTAATTATCACCACTTTATTTTTCCAATTATTATACAGATTTGTGTTTTGTACTCAGGGTTATTTTCCAGGTAATTTACAATATCTTTACAAATCAGGATGCAATTTCCATTGGATAGCATGCAAGCATATATGATTTGTAAAACCATGCACTGATTGTACAATTGTTGTATTCAAGATATTTACTGAGTGTTTAAGGCAGTGTGCTAGCTTCCATCAAATACAAAGGGAGATCATAAGAAATTTCACCTGTGGAAGCAGCTATCTTTTAGAAAAATTTCATTAAAAGTTCAAGTGCTGTTGCTGGACTGTTACATTATGAGGTCATTTATTTTGCAGTGGTCTGCTGTGACTGTGGCTTTGTTTCCTAATTCTTTGTGTGTAAAGCAGGTGCTTATTAGGAAAAATGATAGATATACTTGTATTCCTGGGCCAAAGTTTGAAGTCCACCCACTAGGTTGAGTATAGGTATGGATCTATTACATTTGTGAGATCAAGTGCTCAACTTAATAACTTCCTTAAAGTTTAAACAGAGATGTACACATAAAGTGGTAGATAAGATACATTTTATTATGGCTACAAAATTTAGGCCCAGAATATAAGGAGGCAACTGACGTGAGCTGGGTTCTTACCTTCCTTTGCAGCTCTGGCTATGCTTACAATATCAGTGACATTTGGGGTCAACTTGGCAAAAAAAGGAATCCGAACAGCTTGCCTAACCCAGCGACAGATGTTCCGCACCAGCTCTGGATCCTGTTCAAATAGGTCAGTTAAATATAGAAAATAATTAAAGAATTGTGATCAAAATGTGTACTGGAACAACAGCAAAGCTGGAGATGTGCAAGACAAATCCAACCTGACAATGAGCTACATGATAAATTTCTCAAATTCTTCCTCAGTATTACACCTAGGCTCATTAGGGAACGAAGGTTAACACACTTCAAGTGAACTGCAAATTCATCACATAAAGGTTAAATTCCTCAAGGGAGCCTTTGGAAAATAAAATTACAAAGAACCAAACGGAAAGTGTTTCCCACTTGCAGTTAAATAATACTAGAAATAAAGCATAGACTTCTGGGGAGGTAAGTTTGAGAAACATCACAGAATTTCTAACGACCTCATTGGTTTAAGCCTATAAAAATATTTGAAGAGCTGACTCCCAGGCGAATGATATGAAATCTGAAGCTTATTGTTTTCATTATTAAAAGACTTAGTCTTGTTGAAGTATATTCAAAAGAAAATATGTGACTTCCTAGTCAATCTAATTATGATATATAGTATATGCTAATATGGGATAATTCAGCCTTAGGTTATACGCGAGCTGATCAGTAACTTTAGCTTACTTCTGTAAATGTTACTAAGATCTTTGCAGTACTTTTCAACATTCACCTACTTGAAAGAATTGATCAAAATGACAAAAATGAAACAAAATATCAAACGCTCATTTTTAAAAGCAAGGCATAGACATTTTCCTGAGCCTGTTTCTTGTGATTTTTCAGGCTTCTAGTTTCTCATGGGACAAGTATCATTTAAAGGGCAATCACCTTCCTTTCCATTGAAAATAACTTAGCAGTAGTAATGTTCTTTGATTTCAACACATACAATAGTCCTTTTTTTCATTACTTTTAGTGCAAAATTTATTCTGACAGGTAATGATAATGTGCTTTGATAAATTACATTAAAATATGCAATAGCAATTCATTATTGAACTTGGTAATATTATCCTAGGAAGTTAAAATGCTTCATTTTTTTAAAATTAAAGATCCACCCAGAAAAATACAGACATATATTTAATCCATGGAACACGAGGTAAGTATTTCATTTCATTTGTAATTAATATTTTTATATGTAAGAAAGTTGTTTTTTGCATTTTAACCTTTCAAATTCTTTTAAGATGAGATTTCGAATGTTTTAACCTTTAGAAAGAACCTTTTCACTTAGGTTTAATGTATCTTGATCAGTCATCTTGTATTACTCTAAAAGTTACATATGTGCTAAGACACTGCAATGAGGTAATTTCTGTAGATTGTTATTGTCTCTATTCAACAAACTAATAATTTTAACAAGAAATCTTTGATTTGGCTTGTTCTCTTTTCCAAACTGTAATTTCTTCATTAAACATAAATATTAAAAAAGCACCATATAGAATGCTCTACAGGGCATACTGTGCATTATGAATAGTAAAATCTAGAGACTTAACCATACAAATTCTAACTCATGAAAATGGAGATCTGCCCCTGCCCATGCAATGTTCATGAAATATTTATAACCACTGCATTGGCATTATGAAGGCAGTTGCATCTTTGTGACTTTCATTTTTAAGTTATGAATTTCCATGGGACTTAGCCTAGAAATGACAGTAACTTCTAGATGATACAAATTGCATGTCCTTTGTGAAAGCTCTCTTTAAGGCAGAATTTACCAATAATTTAAAGATTATCGAATCTTTAAATTGCATAAGACATGGCAGGTAGCCTGACAAGAATTAGTGAAACAAATTTGAAATATTATCTGGTTCAAATACAGGACACACTAATAATCATATATGTTTCTAAGGAGCTTTTAATACTATTGACCACCATGCCTGTATAGTTTACTTTGAACATTTGTCACACTTTCTTTGTTGATTCTCACTAGCTGAATACTTTGAATGAATGCCTTTTATTAATTTCAATTTGAAATTTGTTCAAAAGTTTTCAGTTTATTTTTTAAGCTGTGGTCCATTGGCCACCTTTATTTACTTGAATTACCTGCCACTATTTTGAGATAGCATAATTTAATCCTCCTATACTTCTAATAGGGCTTCCCTCATAGCTCAGTCGGTAAAGAATTTGCCTTCAGTGAAGGAAACCCAGGTTCAACTCTTGGGTCGGGAAGACTCCTGAATCCTGGGTCTGGAAAAATCCTGGAAAGAATTCCTGGGTTGGAAAGATCCCCTGAAGAAGGAAATGGCAACCCACTCCAGTACTCTTGCCTGGAGAACTTCATGGACAGAGGAGCCTGGCAGGCTACAGTTCATGGGGCAGCAAGGGTTGGACATGACTTAGTAACTAACCACCATATTTCTATTGGTAAGGTTTATGCTGTTAACCTTATGTTAACTTTATGGTGAGTAAGATATATGTTACCTATCCTTATACACAGTTGAGCTAGCTGTTTACTAATCCTCATACAAAGCTGAAACATAATTTGATTGTCAGAATTTTATAAACAACTTCTAGCCAACATTATTATAAAACTTAATGACTACTCTGTAAATTGCAAAGTTTTGTTTGACAGGCATAATTGGGAATATTCTAATACTGCTAGAAATGTGGTGAGGCTAATAAACACAAAACAATGAATCTATATACTTTGGGGAAACTATTCACATACTTCTAAAATCCTCTCACTTTTGCTATGAATGATCAAGATTTAAAAGCAATGAATATTGTTTCTGCATCTTCTCCTTTGCTACAGATAGTATCAGGTGGTGATGCCCTTCCTCAAAGGCCAATTTTCTGAATCTTATTGAGATGAATAAACTTTAGACAATTTCTAATTAGCCCCTCTGAAAATTTTTCAGGATAAGAAATAAACAAAGGTACTACAGTCTCTCAGACAAATCGAGACTTTAACATTATCCACACCAACAAAAAGTCAATAAAAGAAGACAGTTTGGCACTTCTTTTCCAATTCTAGGCATAAAACACTGTAGGCACTCAAAAATTTCTGTTGTGTCAGTGGAAGAAGGATAAGTGATAATTTCATAGACTTTCAATTGATTTCTTTATATATACATAAATTTATAGATTATGTCTAGGTTTAAGAGAAACAAATACATTGATAGACACTGTCTAAAAGGATGAAATTCATGAAGACATTTTTACAAATCAGGAAAGATTCTGAAGAAAAATGGTTGATAATCGTGGAAAAATAACAGCCTAACAAGTGAAAAAGCTGGCTTAAATCTCAGCATTCAAAAAACGAAAATCACGGCATCCAGTCCCATCACTTCAAGGCAAATAGATGGGCAAACAATGGAAACAGTAGCAAATTTTATTTTCTTGGGCTCTGGAATCACTGCAAATGGGGACTGCAGCCATGAAATTAAAAGACCCTTGCTCCTTGGAAGAAAAGCTATGATAAACCTAGACAGCATATTAAAAAGCAGAGACATTACTTTGCCAACAAAGGTCTGTCTAGTCAAAGCTATGGTTTTTCCAGTAGTCATGTATGGATGTGAGAGTTGGACTGTAAAGAAAGCTGAGCGCCGAAGAATTGATGCTTTTGAACTGTGGTATTGGAGAAGACTCTTGAGTCCCTTGGACTGCAAGGAGATCCAACCTGTCAGTCCTAAAGGAGATCAGTCCTGAATATTCATTGGAAGGACTGATGCTGAAGCTGAAACTCCAATACTTTGGCCACCTGATATGAAGAACTGACTCATTGGAAAAGATCCTGATATTGGGAAAGATTGAAAGCAGGAGGAAAAGGGAACAACAGAGGATGAGATGGTTGGATGGCATCACCAACTCAATGGACATGAGTTTGAGCAAGCTTTGGAAGTTGGAGATGCACAGGGAAGCCTGATGTCTGCAGTCCATGGGGGTCACAGAGAGTCAGACACGACTGAGCAACTAAATTGAACAAATCTTTTAAGGTGTCTAGTCCACAGAAAGTTCACCTGTATCACCAAGTTTTTACTGGCTTTTCCTACAGATATTCACAATGCCCATCCTTGATTGTGATTTGTATTTTCTCCCCCAGCAACTGCTTGTATATATGTGTGTGTGCTACTTTAATATCTATTAACCCCTTTGTCATTTATGTGTTCACCAAAGAAAATCGTGAGGCAGCAGAATGGGTTGTCCTGTGATGGAGGTGTGTGTTATCACAAGCAGGAAAGCAATGAAACCTTCAAGGATTGAATGACAGGCCAGGAAAGCTCCTGGTAGTCTTGAGGGTACTATGTGACATAAAAGCACCAGATTAAGCTTGTGAGATGCTAAGAAGAGGATAAAAGCAAATGAGAGCTAAATGTGACCTCTGTGACAATTTTAATGAGGAGCAGACCTATGTCTGTAATTAATACACTCTGGAATAGCTTCCTATGAAAGATGAAACAACAATCATAATAGCAAAAAGCAAAAAATGTAGTTCTGAGAAGACTGTTGCAGAAATCTCCACTGTCCCAAACTGCCTGTTTTTAAAAGCTTAATTTTCTATCTGGGCCACAAGATAATAATTTTTAATTCCAGTAACTAGTATGTCTCTAGTTACACACGAAGGAGGCTCTACAAATGATGCACCCTGTTGCTTTTGAGGACCCTTAGATGACCTCTCCATTGTAGGACAGGTATTTCCACCAATTACCTAGGACATCAAATCTCATTGATTTTGTGCCCTGGTACAAAGGAATAAGCACTAGAGAATGAGACTCTGAGAATTTCTTGATAAGCTAAATTACAAGTGAAATTTTTGACTTTAAGAAACATTTTTCTCCAATTTCCCTGGTAATTTTCACTCTGTACAATTCTTTTCAAAATGGCTTTCTTCGAAGGTTGGCATTTCAATGAATCCACTGAAAAATTTTACCAGTTATGAAATGTTTTCCACTAAGGAACTCCTAAGTCTTAATTCACATGACATGCCAGGAAGTAGCTAGCATTTTTATTATGTCCACTTTTCTGACAGAGAGAACTGGGGCCCAGAAGATCAATCTCAGTACCTATTTCACCTTTTTAATTTTCTTTCCCATTATCATGTCCTAAACCATCATCTTCTTTAGCAAAATTGTCCCCTAAAGTAAAATGCAGCCATCAATTGTAAACGAGAACTATAAAAGGCTTCTACTTCACTTATACCTGTAAGAATAGATGCAGGTTCAGAATAACAGGAAGAAGTGATATATTTATCCTTCTATGTTAATAAAGCAAGACAGGTAGAGTTAACTACTCCAGCTAAGCATAGGAATGCAGATGTTTTAATTTAACTTGTATTTTAGCATATGTCCTTCTTGTACCAGTTTTCCTGACATAGAAGTTCTAATGATGGCACAGTCACTTTGGAAAATCACTTGGTACTTTCCTATAAAGGTAAATATACATGTACCAATCTAAGAAGCAATTCTATTCTGAGTTATATATCCAAGAGACATGAAAACATATAGGCACACAAAGTCTTGCACACAAAAGTTCATAGCAACTTTTTCAACATAGCTCCAAATTGAAAACAACTCAAATATCCATTAGCAAAATGAATTGGGATGTCTACACAATGGAATACTAATAAGAAATTACAAAAAAAAAAAAAAACAACTAAGAAATCATGCAACAGGTTGGACAGAATTAAGAAAATATTATTCTCAGTAAAAAGTGAAAGTGATAGTCGCTCAGATGTGTTCAATTCTTTGCAACCCCATGGAGCCTGCCAGGCTCCTCTGTCCAAGGAATTCTCTAGGCCAGAATCTTGGAGTGGGTTGTCATTCCTTTCTCCAGGGGGTTTTCCTGAGCCAGGGATCAAACCCCATCTCCTGCATTGCAGGCAGATTCTTTACTGTCTGAGCCACCAGGAGTATTTGCTATATGATTACATTTGTATGAAATTCTACAAAGGAAAACTATGCTGATAGAAAGCACAGAGTTGGTTGCTGTGACTGAGGTTTGGGGATGGGAGACAGATTAAATGGGAAAAGGTGTAAGGAAATTTTGTAAATTTTGTAAATTAAAAAGTGCTCTGTATCTTGATTGTGATGGTACTTACATGAGTATAGACATTTGTCAATATGTATCAATGTTTTGATTTGAATGTGTTTTTTCTGTTTTAAGTAAATTATACCACTACAAACTTCATTTAAAATTTTAATGGACTGTACAATCCATGGAATTCTTCAAGCCAGAATATTGGAATGGGTAGCTGTTTTCTTCTTCAGGGGATCTTCCCAACCCAGGGATCAAACTCAGGTCTCCCACATTGCAAGCAGATTCTTTACCAACTGAGCCACCAGGGAAGCCCAAGATAATTTCAAGGGTGTTTAAACATAAATAGGGTTTCCCTGGTGGCTCAGATGGTAAAGCATCTGTCTGCAGTGCGGAAGACCCAGGTTTGAGCCCTGGGTTGGGAAGATCCCCTGGAAAAGAAAATAACAAACCACTCCAGTACTCTTGCCTGGAAAATCCCAGGGACGGAGGAGTCTAGTACGCTACAGCCCATGGGGTTGCAAAGAGTCAGACACGACTTCACAATTCCACTTTCAGTTTCTAAACATAAATAGAAAATCAAAGCCAGGGTCATTCTAGGCAATATGGGTTCTATTATTTTAACAAACATTTACTGACCACAAGGCACTGCAATTGGTCTCTGCTGGAGACAAAGATGAGTCAGATGAAGAAGGCAGAGTCTGCTAGGAAGTGCAGTCCAGGCACACACAAAAAAATGCATGGCTCAAGTGGTAAAGAATCCACCTGCAGTGCAGGAGACACAGGAGACAGGAGTTCAATCTTTGGGTCAAGAAGACCCCCTGGAGGAGGAAATGGCAACCCACTCCAGTATTCATTCTTGCCTGGAAAATCCCATGGACAGAGAAGTCTGGCAGGCTACAGTCCATGGAGTTCCAAACAGTCAGACATGACTAAGCATACATGCAATGGATGTTAAGTATGAAAAAGGAGATCCTGATATGCTTTCATTTCAGAACACTTCAGAGCATGCAGCATAGCGTTTGGCACAAAGCAGGCACTTAAACATTGTTGAATTGATAGAGTTCACATTGCATAAATTAACATTGACTTTCTTATTTGTACTTACTTAGAAGAAAATTGGGAGTATAAAATTATTGGTCCAAGGTAACCTGATAACCATTTCAGGCACTATGAATTATGTCAGACAATGGTGTTAAAAATGTATAATACACTATCCCCATTCTTGAAAACAAAACAAAATAAAACACTTCATAATTGATGGGAGGATATAACAAACATGTAATATGAACATACAATGTCATAAGTGTATATACATGTCATGTATGTATGTATAAAATATTTTATAGGTATACTTTTCTTCCTTCATGTCCCGTGTGCCTTAAGTTGAAGAAAGCACAGAACTAACTGTTTGTGTGTTCTCTCCTCCCCAGGCACACACAGCCTTCTCCATTCTGAGTCTAGCTTTGGGCCTTTCTCTTCTTCTGCCCAGAATGTCCTTTATCTCTTGTCCTATATATCATACTCCTTTATCCTGATCACTTTATATAAAGTCTGAGATACTAAAGATAATAAATACTGTGTTGAATAAAAGAATGAAGAGCTCCTAAATGTGGACCAGTTTTCCACAGTGAGAAAGAAAACAATTGCCCCTTCCCTTCAAAGGAACCAAAATAAGCTGGAGATATCCGAAGCTCTGGTTCCACAAGCCAGTGGGATTTGGAAGCAGTCTTTTGTTGTCCTCTACCAGATAGTGAACTGCTTTCAAGACATTGTGCCCTCCTGGGCCCGGCAACACACCAAAATCTCCCTGAGGTTCCATGCTGCCATTGGCCCTTTCTGCCTGAATCTTTAGGATATTGAAGGTTTTCCAGAGTTTATACCCCTAACCTTGCCTCAAGACCCAGTTATTGGTCGCTGGGGTTTGGTGGAGAAGTCTACCCATAGTTTTGTCAGTTAAAGGGAACTTGTACTACTTTAAATACCATTCCCTGTGACTAGGGCTTAATGCTATTTTTTCTTCCATTCATACAGCATTTCTCTAGCATATATGATTCCTCTGATGTTTCTAGTGTCATTTTTCCCCATTCCCACACACTTAGTTTCAGAAGCTTAAACTTTTAACAGATGGATGAAAATTGCCATGGACTATTTATACGTGATTCTTAAGAAATAAGTGTTATTTGAGTCATTATTTTTATCTCATCTGAGGACCCTCTGGTCTACCAGCTCACTTCATTGTTTCAAATGGCAATTGTTAATGGTGGAGGTCAGCTTTGAAAACTGTTCAAATTTTCTCCTCCATAATTTGTTCCTATGGAAGCAGATTCAGACTTCTTTGATTTATCTTGATCCTATCTTAATCCCAACTATAAATCCATTGCTTCTACTGACCATGGCAATAAAGCTGGAGAAGAAGTATCTGATCAAAATGGACATCTCCTTCTCACAGTTCCATGTGCTATTCTAGCCAATGAATGTCTTGTGGAAACTTCCTTATAGCACTATTGCTGTCTTACTATACAAATACCTTGACCCTCTATTCTAGGAACCCCAAATTATACCAAAACAAACAGAAAAATGCAAGCTTAACTCAGATTCTGTAAGTGGATCAACTTTTTGAACTGCTGAAACATTGTCTAATCTTTCACAAGAACAGATGAGTAGATACACAAGGTGACTTAACTGGGTTCTGAAATGTTCTTGTGAAGACACACGGAAGCTGGCAACTCTGATAGACTGAGTTAGGCACCACCAAGACCCTCCTTCAGGAAAAGACTTGTGTTCACTTGCAACAGTGTGGTGAGCTGACTGCTCACCTTTTCAAGTTACCTTCAGCTTATAAACTGAGGTCAGGGTCGTCTTGGGGAGGCCTCAGGCACTGGACAGCAAAACCATGGTATAAGGACCCAGCCATTCCATCTAATGCAGGATTCCTCTAGTCAGCCATCTCTGCCCTAGAGTTCTCTGTTGGGCTGGTGAAGACTCTTCTCAGATTATCTGTTTCAGGGTCTGACTGCTCCCCTTCTTCAATCCTGAGTCCTCCCTATTTTTTCCATAGTTGTTACTCCTTAAGAACTCTTTTGCACTTCTAACTCCATCTATCTGCCTGATTCCCAGAGGCTTCAATTCCTTAGTTGGATTTGAATTCTTTCTGTGATAGGATTAGGGTAAATTCTAAGAAAGTTAAAGAAGAAAAAGAAACTCACCCAAATGATCCCAGTGTATCTAACTGAGAGAAACTCAGGCAAACTAAATGGAATCCCAACAAATCTTTTAACCTCAGCTTTCCTGGAAGCTCCTGGAAAAAATCAAGCCACTTTACTCAACAATGGACAATATATATACTCCTGAGTAAGAAAAGGCCCAATACCAAGAACCAGGACTAATTTTCTCCTGAAAAAGACTGTTTTAAGGGAATAGTAGCAGACAATGGTTGGGTGTCCTCCATTCAGACAGTTCAGAGGCATCATTGGAGAGTGTAGATAGCTACTTCATCTTTGATTTAGAACCTGCTGGAAGAGTCATTGCTGTGATGTGGGACACTGGAAATGACTGTGCGGAAGTCTATGGATAAGTAGATGGTACTTTTGTGTCTGAAAGGCCAAGTCTACCCATCAGGGGAGTGCAGCCAGGGGAATCAGAGTATATGCTAGTCCTTACCTCACTGCCATGTCTCTTGTTGATAAAAGAAAGTAATGGCAATTAATAATATCATAAAGAGACCTTTGTAAACTTCCTACAGGTGCATTGGGTCTCTAACATTCTATCCTAAAGTCTGCTTTTGCTTTCATATCCATTCTGCTTGCCTGAACTCTTGCATTTCTGGACTTTATCCTTTGCCCACTCCTTTCTGGATAAGATCTCCTTGAGTCTTGCCTGAATTGATCTGCAGTTGCCCTGTTTGCACCCATACTTGATCCGTGACCTGTTGGTCAGTTACAGCCAGTCATTCCCTTCTGCTTCACAATGATTTTCCTTTGCCTATGCTGGGTATTTCCATCACTACTTCCTTTGTTTTAGTGTTTATCATCCCTCTCCCCACCCAAATCAAGAATGACACAGGCTCCATGTCTATCTTCACAGGCAAACAAATGCACTTTGAGAACCATATTCTGGCCATAGTTCATAGAAATAGAGATGCTTCAAAATCCTCTACATTAAAACATTTTTGAAAATGGCTTATTCTTTTCAGCATTATTTATGCTGAGGCCCTGCAAAGACCTTGATCTTTCCTTATATGCAGGGTGTTATTATTTGTGAATTCAAAGGGTAGTATTGTCCATCACACAAAAAGAGTGTTGTCCATAGTTTGTTAATGAGGTTACTCAGAGTAACCTGAAAAATCTTACTCTATGGAAAAATAGGCTATGCACATATTTTGCTGATATCACCAGTAGGGGTTCAAAACTGTGGGCCAGCTGAGCCAAACTGAAACTCAGCAGGCTTCCCAATCACTGTTCAGAACACACTCAAAAGGCTTCAGTGGGTAATGAAATGCCAGCAGTCACTTGCACTATTGTGTATGGATTCATTTTAGATAAGGGCAAGTGAGTATTTAAGTGTATAACAAGGAGTTTGTATTCTTTGCAGACTTCAGGCAGCTTGACATTTGTTTTCTTAATGCAAAACATTAGTGTAAACAGTGTAACAATTGATATTTTATACATCTGTTGGTCTATTCACTTAGTCTATGTTTCTGAATGCTAGAGTTAAAAACAACCAGAAGCACAAAACCTCAGTATCTTTATAACCCCATATTGGTGTGAATGATTAACGGACACGGAGGAGGCTCGTGTAAAACCGCCTTCTGCCCTGGAGCACCCATAATGCTGATACATTTAGGCTGAAGGGAGTCTAGGGAAGTCGTGCTTCTGTTCTGGGAACTTTATGGAATCCAAGCAAGAAGGAATTATTGCTGAGGGAATTTTAAATAACATAGCAGAGAAAACTGCAATCCCTTGGCAATGAATGGTTTCAGCTAAGGGAATGCATCCATAACAAGTTGGTACAGTTCCTTAAGGGATTTCTTTCTACTGCTGCTATGAGAGCTAGAAAGAGGTATCTAGCTAGGTCTTTGTTTGTCTTGCCAGTTTAGTAGACTGATTTCACTCTACAAGCTGAAAAAGATTTTGAGATAACTAAAAGAAGGGTGACTTTATTGAAAAGTTTTTGTGTAAAAATATGGGATGGGGAAGATATAGAACGTGACCTGCAGGAAGTGTGATTTTTCACAAATTCTTGATAGAAAATTCAAGGATTTTAGATTTTTCTCCCAAATTTTGAGCAATCTGAATGCAATTTAATTTTTATAAATTTATCTATTTATACTCATGGTTTATAAGAATATAGATCACAAGGGCTGTGTGTGTGTGTGCGCGCATGTGTGTATGTATGAACTTATGTGTGTAAAAAGAAGATTCTGGATTTTAAAGTCTTTCAAGTGTAAAGGTAAGGAACCATAGTGAGCCTACCCCCTCCCACCCCATTATGGAGGCTTCTTACAAGTATATATGGGGAAGTAAGAAGGTAAGTGAAATATTTTTGACAAAGGAAGAGCCAGGCCTCTGGGGTCTGGGATGTCTTTCATGTCTGTAGGACACACAGCAGCTCTGGTGACTCATTGGTGAAATAAGTGGCAAAGAGCAGCTCTTACTCTCTTGTCTTCCTTTAAGAGTTGGTGTCTATGGTTTTTAGGATTAGAAATTCTGTGATATTAATGAATTTGCTCTTACTTTTCAGTATCTATCTTTTCATTTCTACTTCTACTCCCTTTCTATTTTTTTCTATATTGCCTTTTGGTTCTCCAATTCAATTTTTCTATGATTTGCCACAGAATCTATATATTTCAAAACCAAGCCCATATAGAATATTCACAGATACAAGCAGAATAATTTGTTTTTTTTTTTTGGCCATCCCTCCTACTTTGCACCCTTCTCATTTATTCTGTTAAATCCTCATCGCATGAAGTTTTGGTGGGACACAGAAAGTATCACCAATATGAAACACACTGAAGAGAGAATTTTTCTGTCCCTATTCTCTGTCAACAAAGAAACAATAATACGGTTTTAGGCATGGCCAACTGCTGTTCTGTTCCAGCCAAAATTTCCCATCTCATAATCAGAAAAGCGGCTGAAGTTTCCTTGTGTAGTGTGTGGTGCAACATCTCCTGACAGTACCCAACAAAGGCACTGGTGGCACATATCAGCCCTGGTAGAGGCTGCATTGTGGGGAAAATCCTTGCTGCCCATTTTCCGGATCCATTTGGTTTCTGCCCCTCTTCTAAGCCTGATGTTCTTGCCTTCTCTGGTTCTCTTAGAAATCTTGTATACGTCCAATAAATTTCCTTTCACTTCTGAGACCAGAATCAGTTTCTGTTTCTTACAATTAAGAGTGCTAAATGATAGTTAGCCAGCACCAGATATAGAGTACCTTACTGCCTGAGTTATGACACCAGACTCCCTGATAGCCTGCTGATCTCCTTCTTTAGTCTGTATGTGGTCATTTTTTGCTCAGGATACAAGATCTATTCCAATGAATTATGGTCAAGATATCTAGCACACATACTTTTCTGACAGCAAGATATTGTCTTTGATAATTTTCCTTTAGAAAGGAGCTTTGCGTGGGGCAGGTCCTTAGCCGCATGGATTATATAGTATAAATAAATAATATTTTTATTTAATCCCCAATAATTAACCTGAAACTTTCCATGAAATGTGAAATTATTTTTAAAAATAAGGTATTAATTTATCCTCAAGTACAATCAGAATCACTTAGGGCACTAAAAATTGGTCAAAGTCAAGAGAATATATAAATGTCTTTTGGGATTACTATATATCATTATTTGTCTATAAATCATTTAGCATTTGAATATGTCATGATAAGCAAGATATCATATTATTAAAGAGGCCCTTGCAGAAAGAAGTAATACATATCACCTAGGTATAGGGAAGCTTGATTTGAAATGTATTAAGAGTAGCTATGATTTCTTAAAAGATGGATATGTAAACAGAGACTGGTAATACAGCCCATAAGAAAAAAATATCTTGAAGCACTGAAATTAAATTAAAATAGGATCTCTCTTTCACTCTGAATACCTGCATGATTACTAATTCGACAAGGATCTTTCATTTATCCCAACACAACTTTACTAACGTGCCTGTAGCCTACACTGTTGATAAAACAGCTGATGAAGTTTGCATGAGGGAAAAATCTTCAAGCTGCTTGATGCACAAAATCATATTAGTATTAAAAAGAGATAAGTATTTACTTTTGTAATATTCAACAAATGTAAAGTACCCAAAGGACTGCTAAATTTAGATAGTTTCTACTTTGCATTTTTTCACTTAAAAATAAGTGTGGTAAACCTTACTGGATCATACAATTAACACTCACATGCTGCAGCAAATAATTAGCTTTCTAGAATATTGGGCAAAGACAGAATCCAGCATTACAAAAAGACTTTACTCATGCATTTCCAGCTGCTAATATTCCTAGCTTTTAACATGGGGCAGTTGGAATCACAAATGCAATAGTCTTATTCTTACGTTGTCCTGTCCCTGCTCAATAAAGTGTCTGTGGGAATTCAAAAACTACAGAATCTAAACCTTTCTGAACATTTGCAATCACCCTGCAGCTAACCATGAAGACTTTATGAATGGTCTCATTTTGGAATAAGAAACAGACATAAAAAGAACTCCAAACAATTTTCTTTCCTTTTGAAGTGTGTACAAAAAAGGTGGGACATTAGTGGCAGAGTGATTACTTTTATTTACTTCTAAAGTGTATGCCTTTGGGGTTGAGGGCAAAGACTGCAGTCTTGAAGGATTCACAATGTGGCAACAACTAGAGTAGGGCCTCTGGAGAAATACATGGATAACAAATACCTAGGAAGCCTCTAAAGCATAGGAATGCATGGTGTGATGGGAAATAGAGAAAAAAAACATCATCCAAAATTATTGCTTTTGAAGGGAACAGAGAGGAGATATGTCTAAACTGTTCAACGAGAGTTTAGAGTCAGCTTCCTAAAGAGTCTGTGCCTTATCCTTTAAGCAATCAGAAAATATGAAAAGCCATATGGTTAAATCCATGTTTTAGAAATATAATTCCATATATGTCTATGGGTTGGGTAGGATAAGACACAGTGCAAGCAGGGAGATCCTACGGTACAGGAGTGCTAGTGAAAATCAAGAACATCAAAGTGGGCTGTAATATCATATTACGGAAGAATATTAAAAATTTTAAGGTGAGAACAAACTGTTGAATGAAAATCAACGACAATTCTGTAGTTTGTTATTGTAGGGGGATAGCAATTTCATCAACCAAGTGAGGAAAAACTAGAGAAACAGGTTTAGGGGTAAAATGATGAATGAGGTTTAGATAACATTGAGCCTAAGATCCCTACAGGACAGCTAGCTCAAAGAGTCCAGTTGAGAGTCAACAGGAATCTGGATCACAGGATCACTGGAGCATAGATTTAGGAGTTGTTAGTATGTAGTTCAGAGAAGGCAATGGCACCCCACTCCAGTACTCTTGCCTGGAAAATCTCACGGATGGAGGAGCCAGGTAGGCTGCAGTCCATGGGGTCGCTAAGAGTCAGACACGACTGAGTGACTTCGCTTTCACTTTTCACTGTCATGCATTGGAGAATGAAATGGCAACCCACTCCAGTGTTCTTGCCTGGAGAATCCCAGGGATGGTGGAGCCTGATGGGCTGCCATCTATGCGGTCGCACAGAGTCAGACATGACTGAAGCGACTTAGCAGCAGCAGTATGTAGTTGGTGGTTGAAGTCTTGTGAAACCTTTGTTATTTCAGAGAGAGAAGAGAACAATGAGGAAAAATCCAAGGAAGAAGAGCAACTCCAATAAAGAAAATGTAGATGTGGTTCTTGATGTAAAATACACCAGAGAAATCAGGTAGGATGAGGACTGAAATGCAGGCAATAGATTATATCCCTTAGAGTCATTGGTGATTTATGGCACATATAGCTAGACATTATAGAGATGGAGGCAGATTACAATGGGTTAAGTAGTTATATTTATAGATACACATAGCCCAAGAAAACTAACAATAAAATTGGATTTTTCAGTTGATGCAAAATAAATGAGAGGCCAACTCGTGTCTGACTCTTTGCGACCCCATGGACTGTAGCCCACCAAGCTCCTCTGTCCATGGAATTCTCCAGGCAACAGTACTGGAGTGGGTTGCCATTTCCTTCTCCAGGGGATCTTCCTGACCCAGGGATCGAACCCAGGTCTCCCACATTTCAGGCAGACGCTTTAACCTCTGAGCCACCAGGGAAGCTAACTATAATCAAGCAATCAGCCTTTAGCACCCCTACTCCACTCCAAAATACAGGGCTTCCATGTCTCACTCACAGATGGATCTCCCCTCAGTTAGCAGATGTACAATTTGGTTCCTCTAGAATGTTTAATTTAAGCCAATGTTATTCATAATGGGATTTTCCTGAACCTACATACCACAGAGATCACTATTAAGAGATAAAATGACATGGCAGCCACAGTCATTTCTAAATAATCAGGAAACAGACAATAACCTATACTATACATATAAACCATAATATGTAGTCAAAATCAGTCACTATATAATTTTAGAACAGTCATATTAGTCCACTTATATTAAACTACCAGATCAGAATTTATTAATATGTTTTATCCATCCACAATATACTTCCCCATTCATATCACACACATTAGTGTCAACCATTGAGAGAATTAATTTTGTCATTTATTTTTCCTTAGGATTTATATATATTTGTATTTGGATGGCTCAATATAAATATATTACATAGATGAATGAATTAATATTATGTAACTAGATAATACAATGAAAATAATTTAAAATATCAATCAGTTCAGTTCAGTCACTCAGTCGTGTCTGACTCTTTGTGACCCCATGAATTGCAGCAAGCCAGGCCTCCCTGTCCATCACCAACTCCCGGAGTTCACTCAAACTCACGTCCATCAAGTCGGTGATGCCATCCAGCCATCTCATCCTCTGTCATCCCCTTCTCCTCCTGCCCCCAATCCCTCTCAGCATCAGAGTCTTTTCCAATGAGTCAACTCTTCACATGAGATGGCCAAAGTATTGGAGTTTCACCTTTAGCATCAGTCCTTCCAGTGAACACCCAGGGCTGATCTCCTTCAGAATGGACTGGCTGGATCTCCTTGCAGTCCAAGGGACTTTCAGGAGTCTTCTCCAACACCACAGTTCAAAAGCATCAATTCTCCCGCACTCAGCTTTCTTCACAGTCCAATTCTCACATCCATACATGACTTCTGGAAAAACCATAGCCTTGACTAGATGGACCTTTCTTGGCAAAGTAATGTCTCTGCTTTTTAATATGCTATCTAGGTTGGTCATAACTTTCCTTCCAAGGAGTAAACATCTTTTAATTTCATGGCTGCATCACCATCTGCGGTGATTTGGGGTTGTACATTTCCAAAGAGATATTAGTTAGAAAAGAGAAAGACTACATACTACTAAGCAAAAAAAAAGGTCAGTTCTCCATGTCTAAGGGGAGAAGGGAGAGGGTGAGATGTATGGAGAGAGTAACATGGAAATTAAAAATACCATATGTGAAAATGGGAATTTGCTATATGACTCAGGGAACTCAAACAGGGGCTCTGTGACAATCAACAAGGGTGGGATGGGGAGAGAGATGGGAGGGAGGCTTGGAAAGGTGGGGATATGGGTGTACCTATGGCTGATTCTGGTGATGTATGACAGAAAACCACAAAATTCTGTAAAGCAATTAACCTTCAATTAAAAAAATAGTCACAAAAAAGTCAAACTACATTAAATACAGCATGCTTTCAAAAAGCATCTTTATGTAATCTTTTGCTAATTATCTGAGAGTCATATATTTACTCTCTCACAATTAAATTTCTTTAAAATTTGCCAAAATTTTATTCTGATTATGTTGCAATCAATCTTTATAGAAAAGAGGTATAATTTATAAATGCTTAGGTTAATTTTATTATATCAGTTCTTCATACCCAAGATGCTTTTTAATTTATGCCTTTGTTTTATTTAACATTTAATTAAAGCTAACAATTTATTTAAGTGTGATAAATTAAAGAAAATGTTTCCCAAGTTGAGTAACAGACAACTTTTAAATGTTACTTCTGAGACTTCAGAGCACTATGGCAGGATGAAATTAATAGCCTAAAACAGCTATTAGAGAATAAGGGAAAAGAAGAAGAATAGTTATAAATCTGAATTTTGCTAAAATTGCATAAATATGAATAAGCATTAAAAAAAATATGTTTTAGGATACAGAATTGCTACCAAATTGGATACTGCATACATTCAGTTTTATGGTTAAGACATTAACTCTGACTATCCATATTGGAGTTATAAGAGCTGTTTATATTATAAGCAAATTTAAAATCCAGTAAATTTCTCTTTGCCTTGTAACCAGGGAAAATGTACATTTTAAACTTTATTTCCAGTACAGTTCAGTCACTCAGTCATGTCCGACTCTTTGCAACCCCATGAATAGCAGCCAGGCCTCCCTGTCCATCACCAACTGCTAGAGTCCACCCAAACTCATGTCCATTGAGTCGGTGACACCATCCAACCATCTCATCCTCTGTCGTCCCCTTTTCCTCCTGCCCTCAATCGTTTCCA
The DNA here is from genome assembly GCF_032405125.1 of Capricornis sumatraensis. Classification (NCBI taxonomy): domain Eukaryota; kingdom Metazoa; phylum Chordata; class Mammalia; order Artiodactyla; family Bovidae; genus Capricornis; species Capricornis sumatraensis. Next base: position 147,158,286 of record NC_091070.1, on the reverse strand, counting down.
GCATCAGGGTCTTCTCAAGTGAGTCAGCTCTTCGCATCAGGTGACCAAAATATCGGAGTTTCAGCTTCAACATCAGTCATTCTAATGAACACCCAGGACTGATTTCCTTTAGGATAGACTGGTTGGATCTCCATGCAGTCCAAGGGACTCTCAAGAGTCTTCTCCAACACCACGGTTCAAAATCATCAATTCTTCGGCGCTCATCTTTCTTTATAGTCCAACTCTCACATCCATACAAGACCACTGGAAAAACTATAGCTTTCACTAGATGGACCTTTGCTAACAAAGTAATGTCTCTGCTTTTTAATATGCTGTCTAGGTTGGTAATAACTTTCTTTCCAAGGAGTAAGAGTCTTTTAATTTCATGGCTGCAGTCACTATCTGCAGTGATTTTGAAGCCCCCCAAAATAAAGTCTGACACTGTTTCCACTGTTTCCCCATCTATTCGCCATGAAGCGATGGGACCAGATGCCATGATTTTAGTTTTCTGAATGTTGAGCTTTAAGCCAACTGTTTCACTCTCCTCTTTCACTTTCATCAAGATGCTCTTTAGTTCTTCTTCACTTTCTGCCATAAGGGTGGTATCATCTGCATATCTGAGGTTATTGATATTTCTCCCAGCAATCTTGATTCAAGCTTGTGCTTCCTCCACCCCAGCGTTTCTCATGATGTACTCTGCATATAAGTTAAATAAGCAGGGTGACAATATACAGCCCTGACGTACTCCTTTCCCTATTTGGAACCAGTCTGTTGTTACATGTCCAGTATTTATTAGTTCTAGTATTTAATTTTGAATTAAAGTGATACTTGAGAAGCATTCTGCTGGTTACTAACAGGTAAGGGTAAGAGATACCTTTGAGTCAGTATACATGAATGGACACTAAATAAATATTTTACTCTAGTTTTGAAACATAAATACACTTTCAAATTATCTTATATCATATTTGTGAGTTTGATAACTACAAGCTTCTATGACCTAGTATTATGAATGGAGAAGGCAATGGCACCCCACTCCAGTACTCCTGTGTGGAAAATCCCATGGTTGGAGGAGCCTGGTAGGCTGCAGTCCATGGGGTCGCTGAGGGTTGGACACGACTGAGCGACTTCACTTTCACTTTTCACTTTCATGCATTGGAGAAGGGAATGGAAACCCACTCTAGTGTTCTTGCCTGGAGAATCCCAGGGATGGGGGAGCCTGGTGGGCTTCCGTCTATGGGGTCACACAGAGTTGGACACGACTGAAGTGACTTAGCAGCAGCAGCAGTATTATGTATGACAGATTCAAGGGATTAGTTCCGATAGACAGAGTGCCTGAAGAACTATGGAAGAGGTTCTCGATATTGCACAAGGCAGTGATCAAACCATCCCCAAGAAAAAGAAATGTAAAAAGGCAAATTGGTTGTCTGAAGAGGCCTTACAAATAGCTGAGAAAACAAGAGAAGCGAAAGTCAAAGGAGAAAAGGAAAGATATACCCATTTGAATGCAGAGTTCCAAAGAATAGAAAGGAGAGATAAGAAAGTCTTCCTCAGTGATCAATGCGAAGAAGTAGGGGGAAAAAATAGACTGGGAAAGACTAGAGATGTCTTCAAGAAAATTAGAGATACCAAGGGAACATTTCATGCAAAGATGGGCTCGATAAAGGACAGAAATGGTACGGACCTAACAGAAGCAGAAGATACTAAGAGGCGGCAAGAATACACAGATGAACTGTACAAAAAAGATCTTCATGACCCGGATAATCATGATGGTGTGATCACTCATCTAGAGCCAGACATTCTGGAATGTGAAGTCAAGTGGGCCTTAGAAAGCATCACTACAAACAAAGCTAGTGGAGGTGATGGCATTCCAGTTGAGCTATTTCAAATCCTGAAAGATGATGCTGTTAAAGTGCTGCCCTCAATATGCCAGCAAATTTGGAAAACTCAGTAGTGGCCACAGGACTGGAAAAGGTCAGTTTTCATTCCAATTCCAAAGAAAGGCAATGCAAAAGAATGCTCAAACTACCGCACAATTGCACTCATCTCACATACTAGCAAAGTAATGCTCAAAATTCTCCAAGCCAGGCTTCAGTACTATGTAAACTGAGAAGTTCCAGATGTTTAAGCTGGATTCAGAAAAGACAGAGGAATTAGAGATCAAATTGTCAACATCCATTGGATCATCAAAAAAGCAAGAGAGTTTCAGAAAAACATCTACTTTTGCTTTATTGACTATGCCAAAGTCTTTGACTGTGTGGATCACAATAAACTGTGTAAAATTCTGAAAGAGATGGGAATACCAGATCACCTGACCTGCCTCTTGAGAAACCTGTATTCAGGTCAAGAAGCAACAGTTAGAACTGCACATGGAACAATGGTTTGGTTCTAAATTGGGAAAGGAGTACATCAAGGCTGTATATTGTCACCTGCTTATTTAACTTACATGCAGAGTGCATAAGTACTCTGATTGGCTGGATTGATTGTCTGGATCTCCTTGCAGTCCAAGGGACTCTCAAGAGTCTTCTCCAACACCACAGTTCAAAAGCATCAACTCTTTGGCACTCAGCTTTCCCTAAAGTCTGACTCTCATATCTGTACACGACTACTGGAAAACCCACATCTTTGACTAGACATACCTTATTCAGCAAAGTAATATATCTGCTTTGAAACACTGGGCTGGATGAAGCAGAAGCTGGAATCAATATTGCCAGAAGAAATATCAATAACCTTAAACATGCAGATAACACCACCCTTATGGTAGAAAGAGAAGAAGAACTAAAAAGCCTCTTGAGGAAAGTGAAAGAGGAGAGGGAAAAAGTTGGCTTAAAGCTCAACATTCAAAAAACGAAGATGGCATCCAGTCTCATCACTTCAGGGCAATTATATGGGAAAACAATGGAAGCAGTGAGAGACTTTTGTTTTCTTGGGCTTTAACATCACTGCAGAGAGTGACTGCAGCTGTGAAATTAAAAGACACTTGCTCCTTGGTAGGAAAGCTATGACCAATCTAGACAGCATATTAAAAAGCAGAGACATTACTTTGCTGACTAAGGTATGTCTAGTCAAAGATATGGGTTTTCCAATAGTCATGTAGATATGAGAGTTTGACTATAAAAAAAGCTGAGTGCCAAGGAATTGTTGCTTTTGAACTGCGGTGTTGGAAAAGACTCTTGAGAGTCCCTTGGACTGCAAGGAGAGCCAGCCAATCAATCCTAAAGAAAATCAGTCCTGAATATTCTTTGGAAGGACTGATGCTGAAGTTGCACGTTCAATACTTTGACCACCTGATGCAAAGAACTGACTCATTGTAAAAGTCCCTGATGCTGGGAAAGACTGAAGGCAGGAGGAGAAGGGGATGACAAAGGATGAGACTGTTGGATGGCATCACCGACTCGATGGTCATGAGTTTGAGAAAGCTCCAGGAGTTAGGGATGGACAGGAAGCCTGGCGTGCTGCAGTCCATGGGGTTGTACAGGGTTGGACACAACTGAGCAACTGAACTGAACTGAACTGATGTATAACATGATAACAGGAAACTGAGATGCAGATGTTAGCTAGTAAAAAGCTTCTAAAAGTTAGACTAATTTTAGCCAAGTTATTCACTTACACTAACCTTATTGTATGACTCAATTTTCTTAGAAAACTATATACTGCTATATTTTGTATGAGATCAGTCATCAGTAGCTAAAACTGCAAATGTTCACACTCATGTTCAAATGGATTATGTTTAGGTATTCTTGCCTGGAGAATCCCCATGGACATAGGAGCCTGGTGGGCTATGGTCTATGGGGTAGCAAAGAGTCAGACGTGATTGAGTGACTAAGCATACACATAGAGATTTAAGGAGGGGAGGAAGAAAGGAAGCAAAGTAGGAAAGTAGGCAGGCAGGCAGGCTAACGAAGATGAAACCCAAGAAACTGAATTAACTCCTCCAAAGCATCATGACATTTTATTTTTGTTACAAATTAAGTGATAGTGCCATCTGTGTAAGAATAATGGGTAATTTTACTTTTTCAGACATAGATACAGAATGGTATAGCATTAATTGAATATCTGCCTTTATTCAGAAAATAACTTTGGGGAGGAGAACAAGATGGGGGAGGAGTAGGTGGATGTGGAGTATATCTCTCCCCACGGATATATCAGGAATACACCTTCAGACACAGAAGTGCATGCAGAACACCAGCTGAGAGCGGACAGGAAGACGTGACCAGTGGGAAAGAATATATAGAACCACACAAAACTTGGTAGGCCAAAGGAGCTAGGGGGAAAAACACGAGTATTGGTAGGACTGGACCTGCCCTCGGCAGGTAGGGGAAGTGAAGCAGGGGTCAGATCCTCACAGCTGGGCAACTGTCTGAGTCAGAGTAGAAGCGTTTAAGGCTGAGAGTGAAACAGCTGATATGTGGCAGCCTAAATGGAATAAGTATCAGACAGGCCTCGCTGCAGCCATACATATACTGGGCAGCAACACGGGTCTCCTGGAAGCGCCAGCAGCGGGGAGCTGGAGTTTAGGGATTGTGGAGCAAGGGCTGCAATTGACTGCTGAGAGACAGATCAAGAGGATGTGAGGGAGGAGATCGTGGTGAGAAATGCCTGTGGGGGAAAGCCAGGCAGCCAGGAAAGCAAAGCAATACTGTAGAGTCACGTGTAGAGGGTGGAGCCATCACCATAGCCTCTCTCTCTCTCTGCAAGCTAGCATCGCAGCTGAACAATAGAGAGTCTGGCCCATCAAATGCCTGACGCACTGAACTACAGAGTAGGACCCCAGCCAGGGTGCCTGATGTGCTGATCTACAGAGAAGCACCCCAGGCAAGGGATCCCTCTAAGTGCCTGAATGGGCGAAGCTACCGAGAAATACTACCCAAAGAGGCCTTCTGATTGCCAGCTACAAGAGGCTCTAAAAAAGACTCTGATAGGGCCATAACTCCTGACGCAGAGGCAGTTTGTGTCCCTGAACACTTGGCACCGCCAGGGTCCCTGGAAGCCAAGCAACTGCACTACCTTCATGCTCAACTCTCACTAGGGCAGACCTGCCACAGCCCCAAAATGAAAAGGCACAGGGTCACTTTGGTCCTGACAGACTCTTTGTGACCCTGTAGACTGTGGCCTGCCAGGCTTCTCTGTCAGAGAGGGGGTTCTCTAGGCAAGAGCACTGGAGCATATTGGCCAATACTGGTTGCCATCCCCTTCTAGAGCACTGTATTTCCTGCTGCCCTAGCCGCCAACCCCCCTTGAGTACCTGGTGCTGCCAGAATCCCTGTGACCCAAGCAGCTGTATCACCTCCACACCTGGCCCTCACAGGGGCAAACCCAAGCCCTCCAGGGCAGCCTCAGGAGCTAAACCCCAGTGGATTACCCACATGCAGAGGTGGACATAAAACCACAATTGAAACCCAGGGGCAGTGTAGCTAAGGAAGAAGACCCCAAACCTTCCCACCAGCTGTACATGCTGCAGATTAAATCCACATGATCAACTAAACAGACTCTGTATCTATGGAATATATAAACGGCCATCGAGAGCTCCCATAAAAGAAAGCACACTAGCTGTGATAGCTGTGGACGTTGGAGGCAAGAACACACAGGAGTAGGACCAGATTAGAATCAGAGTAGCCCCCACAGCTGGAGAAGGCAATGGCAACCCACTCCAGTACTCTTGCCTGGAAAATCCCCATGGATGGAGTGGCCTGGTAGGCTGCAGTCCCTGGGGTCGCTGCAAGTTGGACACGGCTGAGCAGCTTCACTTTCACTTTTCACTTTCATGCACTGGAGAAGGAAATGGCAACCCACTCCAGTGTTCTTGCCTGGAGAATCCCAGGGACAGGGGAGCCTGGTGGGTTGCCATCTATGGGTCGCACAGAGTTGGACACGACTACAGGGACTTAGTAGCGGCAGCAGCAGCAGCTCCCACAGCAGGTCCAGAGATCAGTACAGTGTTGGAGGGCATCCTAGGGAGGTAAGGTGGACTGTGATTCCCAGGGCGGCAAAGGACTCTGACAGCAGTGACTCAGGAAAAACAGTTATTATTCTTATTTTGTGACTTGTTCTGTAGATTCTTTTTTTTTTCTTTTTTCCCTCTCTTCCCTCCTCTGTTGTAGTTGTCAATTCTTTTGGCACTAAGAAATCCGATTAACCTTTTGAACTTTTGTTGTTTTTTTTCTTTTTCCTCAGTCGTATTTTTTACTGTTGTCAGAAACCTCTGCCTCTATGTTGGGCTTTTGCAGTTCTTTGGAGTTTTCCTTTTTTTTTTTTTTTTTTAGTTATAATTTTTTAAACCTATTATTTATTTTTCTACATTTATTCCCTTGTTTGCTTTTCCTATTGTTCTTTTCCCCTGCAGTTAATCTTTAACATATATAAATCTTCTTTATCTACCTCTATTTAACTCTGAATATCTATTCTATCTTTCTTTCCTTTCTCTCCGTTTCCTCTCAACATATTTGCTAGTTTTGTTACATTGCTTTATTCCCCACTTGGCAGCTTGCTTTAGTTTTGTTTTCCAGTTTGTGCTTTAATTATTTTTGTTCTGGTAGATATAATTTTTGGTTTCCTTTGTTCATCGGGTCAATCTATTGTACTTATTTTTGTTGGACTATTTTCTTTTTGCTTACGGGCATGTATGTATATTCAGTTACACTTCCTATTGTTGTTATAAACCTCTGCCTCTACACTGAGCTTTTGTAGTTCTGTGGAGTTTTCCTTTTTCCCCCTTTTTTCTTTCTTCTTCTGTTTTTTTCTCTTTTCTCTTTTTTATAATTTTAATTTTTTAAAACCTACTTTATTTTTTCTATATTTATTCCTTCATTTGCCTTTCCTACGGTTCTTTTCACCTTGCAATTAATCTTTAACATATATAAATCTTCTTCATCTATCTCTATTTAACTTTGCATGTCTATTCTTTCTTTCTTTTCTTTCTTTCCTTTCCTCTCAACCTATTTGTTTGTTTTGTTTTCACTGCTTTATTCCACTTTTGGCACCTTGCTTTACTATTGTTTTCCAATTTGTGCTTCAGTTAGTTTTGTTCTTAATTGGTAAATGTAATTTTTGATTTTCTTTGTTTCCCAGATCAATCTACTGTACTTTATTTTTGTTGGACTGTTTTCACTTTGCTCATGGGTATATATGTATATGTGTGTATTCCATTATTTTAATTATTACTTGCCTGATTTTGTAACTGCCATTTGTCTGGGGTTCATCTTTGTTTTCTTGATTTTGGATATTTGTTTTATTCTCCCTTAATGCCATAACAAAACACTTGTGGAATCTTCGTTCCTGACCAGAGATCAAACTCTGAGACTTTGTTTTTTTTTTTCCTTTTCTTTTTTAATTTTTATTTTTACTTTATTTTACTTTGTAATACTGTATTGGTTTTGCCATACATTGACATGAATCCACCACGGGTGTACATGAGTTCCCAAACATGAACCCGCCTCCCACCTCCCTCCCCATAACATCTCTCTGGGTCATCCCCGTGCACCAGCCCCAAGCATGCTGTATTCTGCGTCAGACATAGACTGGTGATTCGATTCTTACATGATAGTATACATGTTACAATGCCATTTTCCCAAATCATCCCACCCTCTCCCTCTCCCTCTGAGTACAAAAGTCCGTTATACACCTCTGTGTCTTTTTTGCTGTCTTGCGTACAGGGTCGTCATTGCCATCTTTCTAAATTCCATATATATGTGTTAGTATACTGTATTGGTGTTTTTCTTTCTGGCTTACTTCACTCTGTATAATCGGCTCCAGTTTCATCCATCTCATCAGAACTGATTCAAATGAATTCTTTTTAACGGCTGAGTAATACTCCATTGTGTATATGTACCACAGCTCTCTTATCCATTCATCTGCTGATGGACATCTAGGTTGTTTCCATGTCCTGGCTATTATAAACAGTGCTGCGATGAACATTGGGGTACACGTGTCTCTTTCAATTCTGGTTTCCTCGGTGTGTATGCCCAGCAGTGGGATTGCTGGGTCATAAGGTAGTTCTATTTGCAATTTTTTAAGGAATCTCCACACTGTTCTCCATAGTGGCTGTACTAGTTTGCATTCCCACCAACAGTGTAGGAGGGTTCCCTTTTCTCCACACCCTCTCCAGCATTTATTGCTTGCAGATTTTTGGATCACAGCCATTCTGACTGGTGTGAAGTGGTACCTCATTGTGGTTTTGATTTGCATTTCTCTAACAATGAGTGACGTTGAGCATCTTTTCATGTGTTTGTTAGCCATCCATATGTCTTCTTTGGAGAAATGTCTATTTAGTTCTTTGGCCCATTTTTTGATTGGGTCGTTTATTTTTCTGGAATTGAGCTGCGTAAGTTGCTTGTATATTTTTGAGATTAGTTGTTTGTCAGTTGCTTCATTTGCTATTATTTTCTCCCATTCAGAAGGCTGTCTTTTCACCTTGCTTATAGTTTCCTTTGTTGTGCAGAAGCTTTTAATTTTAATTAGATCCCATTTGTTTATTTTTGCTTTTATTTCCAGAATTCTGGGAGGTGGATCATAGAGGATCCTGCTGTGATTTATGTCGGAGAGTGCTTTGCCTACGTTCTCCTCTAGGAGTTTTATAGTTTCTGGTCTTACATTTAGATCTTTAATCCATTTTGAGTTTATTTTTGTGTGCAGTGTTAAAAAGTGATCTAGTTTCATTCTTTTACAAGTGGTTGACCAGTTTTCCCAGCACCACTTGTTAAAGAGATTGTCTTTAATCCATTGTATATTCTTGCCTCTTTTGTCAAAGATAAGGTGTCCATATGTGTGTGGATTAATCTCTGGGCTTTCTATTTTGTTCCATTGATCTATATGTCTGTCTTTGTGCCAGTCCCATACTGTCTTGATGACTGTGGCTTCGTAGTATAGCCTGAAGTCAGGCAAGTTGATTCCTCCAGTTCCATTCTTCTTTCTCAAGATTGCTTTGGCTATTTGAGGTTTTTTGTATTTCCATTTAAATCTTGAAATTATTTGTTCTAGTTCTGTGAAAAATATGGCTGGTAGCTTGATAGGGATTGCATTGAATTTGTAAATTGCTTTGGGTAGTATACTCATTTTCACTATATTGATTCTTCTGATCCATGAACATGGTATATTTCTCCATCTATTAGTATCCTCTTTGATTTCTTTCATCAGTGTTTTATAGTTTTCTATATATAGGTCTTTAGTTTCTTTAGGTAGATATATTCCTAAGTATTTTATTCTTTTCGTTGCAATGGTGAATGGAATTGTTTCCTTAATTTCTTTTTCTACCTTCTCATTATTAGTGTATAGGAATGCAAGGGATTTCTGTGTGTTGATTTTATATCCTGCAACTTTACTATATTCATTGATTAGCTCTAGTAATCTTCTGGTGGAGTCTTTAGGGTTTTCTATGTAGAAGATCATGTCATCTGCGAACAGTGAAAGTTTTACTTCTTCTTTTCCAATTTGGATTCCTTTTATTTCTTTTTCTGCTCTGATTGCTGTGGCCAAAATTTCCAGAACTATGTTGAATAGTAGCGGTGAAAGTGGGCACCCTTGTCTTGTTCCTGACTTTAGGGGAAATGCTTTCAATTTTTCACCATTGAGGATAATGTTTGCTGTGGGTTTGTCATATATAGCTTTTATTATGTTGAGGTATGTTCCTTCTATTCTTGCTTTCTGGAGAGTTTTTATCATAAATGGATGTTGAATTCTGTCAAAGGCCTTCTCTGCATCTATTGAGATAATCATATGGCTTTTATTTTTCAATTTGTTAATGTGGTGAATTACATTGATTGATTTGCAGATATTGAAGAATCCTTGCATCCCTGGGATAAAGCCCACTTGGTCATGGTGTATGATCTTTTTAATGTGTTGTTGGATTCTGATTGCTAGAATTTTGTTGAGGATATTTGCATCTATGTTCATCAGTGATATTGGCCTGTAGTTTTCTTTTTTTGTGGCATCTTTGTCAGGTTTTGGTATTAGGGTGATGGTGGCCTCATAGAATGAGTTTGGAAGTTTACCTTCCTCTGCAATTTTCTGGAAGAGTTTGAGTAGGATAGGTGTTAGCTCTTCTTGAAATTTTTGGTAGAATTCAGCTGTGAAGCCGTCTGGACCTGGGCTTTTGTTTGCTGGAAGATTTCTGATTACAGTTTCAATTTCTGTGCTTGTGATGGGTCTGTTAAGATTTTCTATTTCTTCCTGGTTCAGTTTTGGAAAGTTGTACTTTTCTAAGAATTTGTCCATTTCTTCCACGTTGTCCATTTTATTGGCATATAACTGCTGATAGTAGTCTCTTATGATCCTTTGTATTTCTGTGTTGTCTGTTGTGATCTCTCCATTTTCATTTCTAATTTTATTGATTTAATTTTTCTCTCTTTGCTTCTTGATGAGTCTGGCTAATGGTTTGTCAATTTTATTTATCCTTTCAAAGAACCAGCTTTTGGCTTTGTTGATTTTTGCTATGGTCTCTTTTGTTTCTTTTGCATTTATTTCTGCCCTAATTTTTAAGATTTCTTTCCTTCTACTAACTCTGGGGTTCTCCAATTCTTCCTTTTCTAGTTGCTTTAGTTGCAGAGTTAGGTTATTTATTTGACTTTTTTCTTGTTTCTTGAGGTATGCCTGTATTGCTATGAACTTTACTCTTAGCACTGCTTTTATAGTGTCCCACAGGTTTTGGGTTGTTGTGTTTTCATTTTCATTAGTTTCTATGCATATTTTGATTTCTTTTTTGATTTCTTCTATGATTTGTTGGTTATTCAGAAGTGTGTTGTTCAACCTCCATATGTTGGAAGTTTTAATAGTTTTTCTCCTGTAAGATTGAGATCTAATCTTCATGCATTATGGTCAGAAAAGATGCTTGGAATGATTTCGATTTTTTTGAATTTATCAAGTTTCGATTTATGGCCCAGGATGTGATCTATCCTGGAGAAGGTTCCATGAGCACTTGAAAAAAAGGTGAAATTCATTGTTTTGGGGTGAAATGTCCTATAGATATTAATTAGGTCTAACTGATCTAAAGTATCACTTAAAGTTTGTGTTTCTTTGTTAATTTTCTGTTTAGTTGATCTGTCCATAGGTGTGAGTGGGGTGTTAAAGTCTCCCACTATTATTGTGTTATTGTTGATTTCCCCTTTCATACTTGTTAGCATTTGTCTTACATATTGCGGTGCTCCTATATTAGGTGCATATATATTTATAATTGTTATATCTTCTTCTTGGATTGATCCTTTGATCATTATGTAGTGGCCTTCTTTGTCTCTTTTCACAGCCTTTGTTTTAAAGTCTATTTTATCGGATATGAGTATTGCCACTCCTGCTTTCTTTTGGTCTCTATTTGCGTGGTATATCTTTTTCCAGCCCTTCACTTTCAGTCTGTATGTGTCCCTTGTTTTGAGGTGGGTCTCTTGTAAGCACCATATAGAAGGGTCTTGTTTTTGTATCCATTCAGCCAGTCTTTGCCTTTTGGTTGGGGCATTCAACCCATTTACGTTTAAGGTAATTATTGATAAGTATGATCCCATTACCATTTACTTTATTGTTTTGGGTTCGGGTTTATACTCCCTTTTTGTGTTTCCTGTCTAGAGAATATCCTTTAGAATTTGTTGGAGAGCTGGTTTGGTGGTGCTGAATTCTCTCAGCTTTTGCTTGTCTGTAAAGCTTTTGATTTCTCCTTCATATTTGAATGAGATCCTTGCTGGGTACAGCAATCTGGGCTGTAGGTTATTTTCTTTCATCACTTTAAGTATGTCTTGCCATTCCCTCCTGGCCTGAAGAGTTTCTATTGAAAGATCAGCTGTTATCCTTATGGGAATCCCCTTGTGTGTTATTTGTTGTTTTTCCCTTGCTGCTTTTAATATTTGTTCTTTGTGTTTGATCTTTGTTAGTTTGATTAATATGTGTCTTGGGGTCTTTCGCCTTGGGTTTATCCTATTTGGAACTCTCTGTGTTTCTTGGACTTGGGTGATTATTTCCTTCCCCATTTTAGGGAAGTTTTCAACTATTATCTCCTCAAGGATTTTCTCATGATCTTTCTTTTTGTCTTCTTCTTCTGGGACTCCTATAATTCGAATGTTGGAGCATTTCATATTGTCCTGGAGGTCTCTGAGACTGTTCTCATTTCTTTTAATTCGTTTTTCTTGTTTCCTCTCTGATTCATTTATTTCTACCATTCTATCTTCTATTTCACTAATCCTATCTTCTGCCTCCGTTATTCTACTATTTGTTGCCTCCAGAGTGTTTCTGATCTCATTTATTGTGTTATTCATTATATATTGACTCTTTTTTATTTCTTCTAGGTCCTTGTTAAACCTTTCTTGCATCTTCTCAATCCTTGTCTCTAGGCTATTTATCTGTGATTCCATTTTGATTTCAAGATTTTGGATCATTTTCACTATCAATATTCGGAATTCTTTCTCAGATAGATTCCCTACCTCTTCCTCTTTTGTTTGGTTTGGTGGGCAACTCTCCTGTTCCTTTACCTGCTGAGTATTCCTCTGTCTCTTCATCTTGGTTATATTGCTGCGTTTGGGGTGGCCTTTTTATATTCTGGTAATTTGTGGAGTTCTCTTTATTATGGAGCTTCCTCACTGTGGGTGGGGTTCTATCAGTGGCTTGTCAAGGTTTCCTGGTTAGGGAGGCTTGTGTTGGAGTTCTGGTGGTTGGAGCTGGGTTTCTTCTCTCTGGAGTGCAGTGGAGTGACCAGTAATGGGTTATGAAACGTCAAACGTTTTGGAATAACTGAGCTGCCTGTAAATTGAAGCTCAGGGGAGTGTTCCTGTGTTGCTGGAGAATTTGCGTGGTATGTCTTGTTCTGGAACTTGTTGGCCCTTGGGTGGATCTTGGTTTCAGTGTAGGTATGGAGGCATTTGATGAGCTCCTATTGCTTAATGTTCCCTGAATTCAAGAGTTCTCTAATGTTTTCAGGCTTTGGACTTAAGCCTCCTGCTTCTGGTTTTCAGTTTTATTTTTACAGTAGCCTCTAGACTTTTCCATCTATACAGCACCGATGATAAAACATCTAGGTTAAAAATGAAAAGTTTCTCCACATTGAGGGACACTCAGAGAGGTTCACTGAGTTACAAGGAGAAGAGAAGAGGGAGGGGGTAGTTAGAGGTGACTGGAATGAGATGTGGTGAGATCAAAAGAGGAGAGAGCAAGCTAGGCAGTGGTCACTTCCTTATGTGCGCTCTATAGTCTGGACCGCTCAGAGGTATTTACGGAGTTATACAGGGAAGAGGAGAGGGAGGAAGTAGACAGAGGTGACCAGGAGGATAAGAGAGAGGAATGAGAAGGAGAGAGACAAATCCTGCCAGTAACCAGTTCCTTAGGTGTTCTCCACCGTCTGGAACCCACAGAGATTCACAGAGTTGGATAGAGAAGAGATGGGGGAGAAAAGAGACAGAGGCCACCTGGTGAAGAAAAAGGAGAGTCCAAAGGAGGAGAGAGTGGTCAAGCCAGTAATCTTGCTCTCAGGTAAAATTGGGTAGTGAAGTTTGGGTTTTTAAATGTACAAAATTGACAACAAAAACCAAAGAGCAAAGATTAAAAATCTAGAGAAGAGGTTGGATTTTCAAAAATACAATATTAAAGAAAAGAAGCAGAAGGAAAAAGGAAGGAAGAAAAAAAAAAAGAGAGAGAGAGAGAAAAAAAAAAACACAAGAATTATTAAAAGAAAAAAAAAAAAAAAACACCAACAACCACCCAAAAACTATATATGGTGTTTGCCTTAAAAAAAAAAAAAAAAGAGTCTTTTTTTCAAAATAGTAATAGTAGGTTATAGAAATAAAAATTAGAGGAGAAATAGAAGACTTAACAATTAAAAAAAAAGGTTAGAAAAAAAAGAAAAAAAGAAAAGGAATGATTTAAAAAATAGTAAAAATATATCTGGCCCTTCTCTGATGTTGTGGGCAGTGTGGGGTCACTTCCAAGGCGGTTCCCTCTGTTTAGCTTCTTCTGTTTGCTGGTTTTTTAGGCTCACTAGTTCAGTCGCGCTGTGGGGAGGAGGGATGCTGCAAACAAATAGCGCTGTCGTGTGCACACAGTGTCTCAGCCCTGCTGGACCTGTCCCTTCTCGTGGCGTACAAACCGCTCCGGCTCTACGATGCTCAGCCGGGAACTGTCTGAGGCCGGCCCTAGGCTGTGTGCACTTCCCCCGTCTAAGCCACTCAGGTTCAGCGCTCAGGTAGCCCTCAGAGGCACAGATTCGGTTGGGACTGCGTTTTGTGCCCTTCCTGGGTCGGAGTAGCTCAGGAGTCTGGCGAGCGCGATTGCTGCGACTTGTCGCCTTTTCTGCCTCTGCTGCTCAGCTTTCTGGGTGGACCGCTGGCACCCCTTGTGAGGCAGATGGTGACTGTCCAGCACCCCCATAAGTCTTAGCAAAGAAGCCTGCTTGCAGTTAGGTAAGTAAAGTCTCTCCAGGTCTGCAATTACCCCTTTCCAGTCCTTACGGCTCTGGTTGCCTGTCCCCGGCGGGGGATGGTCTGCAGCTGGCTTTTTCCGTTCTGTCCTTTGTTCTGTGCTCGGTCCTGGCATTGTCTTATGTTCGAGCTTTTCGTGCGGTAGCTATCCCACAGTCTGGTTTGCTAGCCCAAGTTAGATCGTTCTGGTTGCGCGTGGGGTGTTCCTGCCTGATTATTACAAAGCACTGCAGCCCGCACCTCCCGCACTTCCCTGCCCTGCCCCCACTAGCTTGTGGTGAATGCAGGCGTCTGTGCTGCTTTTCCGCTGGGGGAGTTACTGTTGGGGTTGTAATCTGTTGGTTTTAATTATTTATTTATTTTTCCCTTCCTGTTACGTTGCCCTCTGTGTTTCCAAGGCTCGCCACAGACTCGGCAGGGAGAGTGTTTCCTGGCGTTTGGAAACCTCTCTTCTTAAAATTCCCTTCCCGGGACGGGCTTCCCTTCCTGGGATGGAGCTCCCTCCCCACCTCCTTTGTCTCCTTTTTCATCTTTTGTATTTTTTCCTACCTGTTTTTGAAGACAATGGTCTGCTTTTCTGGTTGCCTGATGTCCTCTGCCAGCCTACAGAAGTTGTTTTGTGGAGTTTACTCCGCGTTGAAATATTCTTTTGAGGAATTTGTGAGGGAGAAAGTGGTCCTATTCCTCCGCCATCTTTTTTCTACTCCAAACTCTGAGACTTTGGAGTGGGAGCACTGACTCCAAGACCCTAGACTAGGAGAGAACTAACCCTGGGGAGTATCAAATGGTGAGGACTCACAAAAAGGAAACCACTTGAATATAAGACCCGGCATCACCCAACCACTGGCAGCACCCAGTGCAGGACGCCTCCCCTAAACAACAAATAAAACAAAAATACAAACCCAATCATCAGCAGACAAGAGTACCACCTCACCCACCTTGCCCATCAGAGGAAAGACTAACAAACAAAAATGCAGCACGAATCTCACCTATACGAAGCTCACACAAACCACCGGACCAACCTTAGGAGGTCAGAAACCAAAAGGAAGAAAAAGTTCAACCTTCTTCAAGGAAAGAATTCAACTTTCTTTGAAGCCTGGGAAAAAGAGACCTCAAACACAATAACTTAAAATAAAAAATGAAAAGGAAAAATACTGCACAAATGAAGGAACAAACTAGAAACAAAGAAGTCCAAACAACACAAAAAAAGAAAACTACAGGCCAATAACACTGATGAACATAGATGCAAAAATCTGCAACACAATTTTAGCAAACAGAATTCAGCAACACATCAAAAAGCTCATACACCATGATCAAGTTGGGTTTATTCCAGGAATGCAAGGATTCTTCAAAATATGGAAATCAATCAATGTGATACACCATATTAACAAACTGAAAGATAAAAACCATATGATCATCTCAATAGATGCAGAAAAAGCCTTTGACAAAATTCAGTAATATTTATGATTAAAACTCTTCAAAAAATAGGCATAAAAGGAACCTACTTCAACAACGTAAAGGCCATATATGAAAGGCCTACAGCAAACATTATTCTTCAATGGTGAAAAACTGAAAGCATCCCCCCTAAGATCAGGAACAAGACAAGGGTGTCCACTTTCACCACTATTATTCAACATAGTTCTGGAAGTCCTAGCTACAGCGATCAGAGAAGAAAAAGAAATAAAACGAATGTAGATTGGAAAAGAAGTAAAGCTCTCACTGTTTTCAGATGACATGATACTGTACATAGAAAACCCTAAAGGTAGTATCAGAAAATTACTAGAGCTAGTCAGTGAATTTAGCAAAGTTTCAGGATACAAAATCAATACACAGAAATCACGTGCATTTCTATATACTAACAATGAAAAATCAGAAGGAGAAATTAAGGAATCAGTCCCACTCACCATTGCAACAAAAAGAATTAAATATCTAGGAATAAACTTACCTAAGGAGAACAAAAGAACTGTACACAGGAAATTATAAGACTGATGAAAGAAATCAAAGATGACATAAACAGATGGAGAGATATTCCATGTTCCTGGGTAGGAAGAATCAAAATTGTGAAAATGACTATACTACCAAATGCAATTTACAGATTCAGTGTGATCCCTATCAAATTGCCAATGGCATTTTTCACAGAACTGGAACAAAAAATTTCACAATTCATATGGAAACATAAAAGACCCCAAATAGGCAAAGCAATATTGAGAAAGAAGAATGGAGATGGAGGAATCAAGCTTCCTGACTTCAGGCTATACCACAAAGCTACAGTCATCAAGACAGTATGGTACTGGCACAAAAACAGAAATATAGACCAATGGAACAAGATAGAAAGCCCAGAAATAAACCCATGCACCTATGGGTACTTTATTTTTGACAAAGGATGCAAGAATATTCATACAGTGGGGCAAAATATATTCATACAATGGGGCAAAGACACCCTCTTCAATAAATGGTGCTGGGAAAACTAGACAGCTACATGTAAAAGAATGAAATTAGAACACTTCCTAACACCATACACAAAGAGAAACTCATAATAGATTAAAGACCTAAATGTAAGACCAGAAACTATAAAACTCTTAGAGGAAAACATAGGCAGAAAACTCGATGATATAAATCAAAGCAAGATCCTCTATGACCCACCTCCTAGAGTAATGGAAATAAAAACAAAAGTAAACAAGTGGGACCTGATTAAACGTAAAAGCTTTTGCACAGCAAAGGAAACTATAAGCAAGATGAAAAGACAACCCTCAGAATGGGAGAATATAATAGCAAATGAAACAACTAACAAAGGATTAATTTCCAAAATATACAAGCAGCTCATACAACTCGACACCAGAAAAACAAACAACCCAGTCAAAAAGTGGGAAAAAGACCTAAACAGACATTTCTCCAAAGAAGACATACAGATGGCTAACAAACATGAAAAGG
This sequence comes from Capricornis sumatraensis, assembly GCF_032405125.1. NCBI lineage: Eukaryota > Metazoa > Chordata > Mammalia > Artiodactyla > Bovidae > Capricornis > Capricornis sumatraensis. The sequence goes on along the minus strand of NC_091070.1, from coordinate 147,140,998 downwards.
TGCTCATCATCGCTCATTATTAGAGAAATAAATGCAAATCAAAACCACAAAGATATATCACCTCAAACCAGTCAGAATGGCCCTCATCCAAAAGTCTACAAACAATAAATGCTGGAAAGGGTGTGGAGAAAAGGGAACACTCTTGCACTGTTGGTGGATATAAATTGATAAAGCCACTATGGAATGCAGTATGGAGATTCCTTAAAACATTAGGAATAAAACCACCATATGACCCAGCAGTCCCACTCCTAGGCATATATCGTGAGGAAACCAAAACTGAAAGAGACACATGTGTCCCATTGTTCATTGCAGCACTATTTACAATAGCTAGAGCATGGAAGCAACCTAGATGTCCATCAACAGATGAATGGTTAAAGAAGTTGTGGTACATGTACACAATGGAATATTACTCAGCCATAAAAAGGAACGCATTTTAGTCAGTTCTAATGAGGTGGATGAACCTAGAACCTATTATACAGAGTGTAGTGAGTCCGAAAGAGAAAGATAAATACTGTATTCTAACACATATATATGGAATCTAGAGAAATGGTACTGAAGAATCTATTTACAGGGCAACAATGGAGAAACAGACATAGAGACTTATGGACATGCGGAGAGGGGAGGGGAGGGTGAGTTATATGGAGAGTAACATGGAAACTCACATTAACATAGGTAAAATAGATAGTCAATGGGAATTTGCTGTATGGCTCAGGAAACTTAAACAGGGTCTCTGTAATCAACCTAGAGGGGTGGGATGGGGTGGCAGATGGGAGGGAGGTTCAAAATGGAGGGGATATATGTATACCTATGGCAGATTCTTGTTGAGGTTTGACAGAAAACAGCAAAATTGTGTAAAGCAATTATCCTTCAATAAAAAATAAACTAATTTAAAAAAAGAAAATAACTTTGATTAAATTCCACTTAAAGCTGTATAATACTTATGCTGGAGCAGGTGTTCAGAGAAATAGAACTTCACAGTACTAAGGGAATTTTCTTCATACTATTTATTACCTAGGAATCTTTACATTAGAAGAAAGAATGCCTTATTTCTCCCAACTTCAGGTTCTATATTTCCAAGTCCTTTTTATTCCATCTGAAATGTTACTGAGATAATCACTGCCAATTGTTTTCTGATTGTGAACACTGAGAACACTCTTGGTGTTTCTGGGCCTTGACACACCCCTCTTACCTTGCTGCGCTGTCTTTCTCTCTGTGCTGTACTGTGCTTAGTCGCTGACTCTTTGCGACCCCACAGACTGTCGTCCACCAGGCTCCTCTATCCATGGAGATTCTCCAGGCAAGAATACTGGAGTGGGCTGCCAAGCTCTCCTCCGGGTATCTTCCCAACCCAGGGATCAAATCCAGGTCTCCCGCATTGCAGGCAAGTTCTTTACCTTCTGAGTCACCAGGGAAGCCCATGTGGCACTCTGAGGTCTGAGCTGTTTGTTTAAAATGATGACACATCCTATCTGCATATGGGGTCTTTGAGCCAGTTTTCCTGTTTCTGTTTTATAACACACACACATACACACACAGGGCTTCCCAGAGGGTGCTAGTGGTAAAGAATCCGCCTACTAATGCAGGAGATGAGAGAGATGCAGGTTTGATCCCTAGGTTGGGAAGATCTCCTGGAGGAGGACATGGTAACCCACTCCAGTAGTCTTTCCTGGAGAATCCCATCGACAGAAGAGCCTGGTGGGCTATAGTCCATAGCATCACAGACAGTTGATCACGACTGAAGAGACTCAGCACACATGCATATATATATATTTAGTAAATATATTAATGGTGGCAGTGATACGAAAGTAGGACTAGGACTAGCACTACTATAGGCAAATTTTTGGCAGTTTCTTTGCAGTAAGAAGTCTCTCTCTGAAGACCTGATCATTTTCTTTGGTTCTCTGTCTTAAAGGCATCTTCATCGGCTCCAAGCTGAGTACCCTGTCTTTCAGGCTTTAGCGTGACTGCAATCCAGGATAGTCATCAACAAATAATAGTGCTGCGGTACCATATGATGGAGACTAAATATTTACCATTTATTGGATCCTGGCATACCACAAGCAATAATATAAATCACAAACTCTGGGGAAATCAATTATAAGTGAATAGTCAATAAATGCATAAATTCCATATTATTACTGGTAGACAGTAAAAAACACAAAAGAAGCAAGAATTAAAACTACTCCTTCATACAGTAAGTCTCTGATATTCATAGACTAAATATTTGAAGTCTCAAGTGTTTGTGAATGATCCCATAGAATATATATTCATATATAATTTTTAAAGAAACTTGGATCATGTCATGAGGTTGGTGTGAATGAGGCACTTGGCTAGGAGTAAGCCTAATTTTTAAGAGCTTTTATAGTTAGCACCTACATTGCAGTGCAGGTTGACATTTTTTTTTTTACATAGAAGTACAAAATAATTTTTGAATATATCAAAAAACTCGTGTAGAGTGACCCCAAAAGAAGCCCACTAGCTAATTATTATGATGGAAATAAGGAAAAAGTGCAAGAGTTTTATAAAGCTGATGCATCTTAGGAAGTAGAAATTCTGGGTAAATTTGGTGATGACTCAGGCAAAAATGATTACACCATATGCTCTATATGGGAAACAAGAACAAGTGATGCTTGAAAATGTTTCAGCCAGTGCTCAATTCAGAATTTATGTTAATAGCATTATAAATGACTTTAGTTCTGTTTCTATAGAATCATTAGGGTCTATAGGGATCATTGAAATATTTCAGTTACACTTAACTGCTTACTGCTTTTTATGAGGAAGATTATATATCACAGTGATACTTAGGGATTTGAGGCCATCTTGGGATCTGTCCCTCATTAATACTGAAGTCTCAGCACTTATAGATTTACTTTTCTTCTATAATTTCTTGTTAATTCCTCAATAATTGCTAAAATATGGCTTGATATTCAGTTTACTATGAAGCTCTTTTTGAAGGTGCAGAGTTTTCTTGAAATTTATTTTTAAATTTGACAATACAATGGATAGACACTCAGGACTTAAGATGCCTTAAGAACGTCAATTTCTCCAAATGTCCAGTTGCCAGCATAAGCCATGGTTTAAGTTATACGTGCAACTGCTGTTGACTGCTCCTGCTTGGTCATTTTTTGACTCATTTTTGAAAACTATGGCAGGTTTTATGGGATTTCTAAGTATATACATGGTCTGTGGCCACAAATAGTTTATATTCTAAGAGGGAAGCAAAGCACATCATCAGAGTATAGGCTGCTTTGGGGTGCTGGAAGCAGCATGATGACAGAATGAAAAAAAAAAAATGTGGGATAGGAATGAATTAAGCCTTTGTTTTCCTGGCTCTGTCACTTAGCAGCTACAGAGAAGGGAAAAGTCATTTTGGGACAGTGATTGGTAGATATTTTGACTCTGTCCTTGCACAACAAGCTTGACTGGGCAGATGTTGGAGGAAATCTGTTCTGTGACCTAAACACAAACAAAGGTGTTGTAGGGAACAGGAATGCCACGTTCATAGTGGAAAAAGCAGAGTAAATGCTGTACCATGGAGGTTCTGTGGATGGGTGAGGGGAAATCAGATCAGAACTGTAGATTCCAAAAGAAAGACAGGTTGCTTGTCTCTCTGATAAGCTTGCAGAGAGGGAACTTCCTTTGTTTTTCATCATGCTTTCCTTTGCAACATGCACAGGAAGCTCTGCTGTCAGCTCTTTGTAGAGGCTGCTTCCTAAATTTAATTAGAAGATGCTTCCTAATGCGGAAGCAGAGCCTCCCCTCTTCTTTCCTTTACTGCAGTTTATCTAATCAAACTCAGCTCCTCAAATTTCCAGCTTAGTTGTTTTCAACACTGTGCATCAGAATCACTTGTGCACTTAAACAGACACAGACACAGACACAGACACAGACACAGACACAGACACAGACACAGACACACAAACACAGAGGCCTTTGACTCAGCCTTTTAAGAGAATCTAGGGAAGAGAGGCCCATGCATCTTTCGGAAAGAGTTTCACCGGTGATTCTAATCTTCAGAAATGGTTGGGAAGGAACTTTTAGGTCATATCTTTTCTCTTAGCAATTCTTTAAAATGCGGGTCAAAGACAGTTACCTGTTCAGATATAATAGTACCCTTGTTTCTTCTTGGGATAACTGTATATTTTCTCCTTAAAATAATGGAATATGTCACCTTGTGAAATTAACTGTAGAGATATCAATACCTGAAAGCTAACTTCATTCACCAGAGCTCTCTCTCTGACCCACTGGGTCCCCACGGTCTTCTGCATTACCTGCCATTTGGCCAATCCAACAGATAGAAACAAAGTTAAGTCTAAATTTCTTACATTTTAAAACAGCATGTTGGAAAGTACCACAGTGCAGTTGCTTCTCTCCTAAAAGCAATCCACAGACTTTTTTGAGGCAAGGACACAAGGCAGTGCACTCTTTCTCATTTCCTACAGTCTTTTCCTCCTCTGTCTTCTTCCTAGTGACATGAGGCCACTCAGACCGCCTCCGCACTTTACTCCCAAGGGCTATGTTCTTGATCCGTTTCCTTATGTTCTAACATCTCATTCTCTTTCTTCAAGGTAACTGGTTCCATAAATTTGTCATGAAGTTACCACTAGCTTAATGATTTTACCTTACAAAGAATAGTCACATTTTAAAAGGTAACTCCAGAAAACAACAATAAAATAATGTCTCCACCTCATAGAATGACTTAGTAATAGTGGATAGTTTAGACACCATGGCACAATAGTAGAAAAGATTCATTTGACCAAGAAGACTTTACAAAGAGCCTCCTCAATTACACCTTGTAGACTATTCAATGCCTGACTAGTAGGTGCTCAATAACTGTTTAGAATGAAGGACTGTGCCAATATATTTAAATGCTAAGGAAAGACAGCTGAACCAGAAGCCAGGAAACCTGAGTTCTAGCTTAGGAACAAGATGAAAATGGACCTGAAAAGGAGGAAAACATGTGCTTAAGGGCATGGAAATGAGCCATAAAAATACAATTTTTAAAAGAAAGGAAATCTCAAAAAGCAATTCTAAATAAGGTCAAATTTTGTGCAGGAGATAAGGAAATAGATGATCATGAAAATGCCATTGGTGTTATTTCTAATAGTATTTTGGCTAGAGTGAGAGGAAAGTCAGGCAAAAAAAGTCTGGGGGAGTGTAAGCTGTGAAGAAGTGAAGGCAGTTTTCTAGATGACTGGAAATGAAGAGATGGAAAAAAAAGGACAGGTGCATTTAGACAGTGGTAGGATTGAAACAGGTTTATCTCAGGATTTTGATCACGCATGTTGGAGATGGGGAAGGACCAGGGCAAGGGAGAAATTAAAAATATAAATATAGGGAAGAAAGTGAGACATTAAGGAAGTAGGCAAGTTTAGGATTGAGCACTTGAGAAGGGAGGTTTGTCTTGTAAAGGAGGAGGGACTCGTCTGATATTCAGCTTACAGGACAATGCGAACTAGAAAGAAATAGTCCCAGGAGAGTCAGAGCAGTGAGAAGGCAGAATTTCTCAGGACTCTACGAATACCTCCCACTATAGTCTCTGTCTCAGGAAAAGTATTCATTGTACCTTGTTCAGACCACCACACATGGGCTCAACTCTCTGCTTTAATGTACTTAGTTAGGTCTCCCAGGACAGATACCTACCATTTCCCACTGCTCTGAGGCAAAAGACCTTCAAAAGGCATATTAGCAGAGGGGTTCAACTTTTTGTTTTTTGCTCAGGAACTACTAAATTGCAGAATTTTGACTCAGTACATTGTTTTGGAAATTGGTGTCCAGCTAAGAAAGTGCTGCAAATGAAATCAGTATGGGGCTGAGTAGGATTTTGGAGGACTATATCACCAGGAATCTCTAAGTCTAGCGGAATGGCAAGAGATAGCTTAATGGCTAAACACAACTTAATCACATTAACAGGCATAGCTGAGTTAATACTGGGCAAGAGCTATCTCCCGGCAACAGCACCTGAATCCATGGCAGCCAGACTGGCTAAGTGAAGAACATGGTTTACTTCATAGGAAGAGAGTTACTAACCAGCAAGCAGAAGGTGATCCCTGCTTAGCTCCACTGACAACTGTATCTTGACTCCCTTCTTTTCCTTTTCTAAATGAGTGGCTCCTCCATGTCAGTTTATTAAATGTGGCAATTACTCTGTTATAGAATTTTGTAGATGAAGTAACAAGATATCATGATCTTGTTATTTTGCCCTGCCATTTTAATCTCAAAAATATTTTGACTGAAATTAGGCTTAGTAGGAAAAAATAAACAAACAAAATAAAGGTGAAAGTGAAAAATCATACAGATTAAACCTTCACACTTGATGCCAATATTTAAAACTGTGGAAACAGATTCTGGGAATATAGAAAGTTTCCAGAATAACTCAACACCTAAAGAAGCTCTGAGTTCCCCAGAGAAGACAGCAAGTGTGAGGCTTCATTAACCTTGGGAAGGGGAAAGAAGCAGAAGTCCCAGTAGATCTGAAGTTAATACAGCAGATTTTTGTTGCCACTAGAGAGGGCTCAGCCAACATATCCCAGTGATGCTCCTATCTTGCACATCTGTCCTTTGGGAAGGTACCTGATCTGCTAGAGCAGGCAGACCTGGAAGGGCTGGAGGCTGGGGATTAGATGGAATAAATTTCTCCAAGCATTCATCTTTTAGGTAGAACTGACTTTCTTCCACTTGTACCTGTAAAGTTTTAGGACCTGATCCTATACCCTTCTCAGAGAAGGGGTTCAGGGGTTTGTGTGATCACCAGCTCCTGAAGCAAAACCTGTGCATCATCCACAACCTTCCACTTGCTCCAGAGAACCTCAAGTCCTGGCCTGTTCCTGAGTGACAAAACCTAGGACATAGGGAAGTCAAAGAAGAATTAATACCTATTCCGTAGACTCTGTAAGTTGTGGGAAGGAGGTCAAGCTGAACAGGTAGCTATTATTATGGAAGAGCTAATGAATTAGATAGAGAAGAATGTTAATTTACATGTAATGAGTGCTCTCAAGGAGCTGCAATTAGAAAATAAAAATCACTTGAACTGACAATAATGATTTTCAGAATTCTAAAAACTAACAGAGAAATTGAAAGAGACAGTAGCCATTGCTGAGAACTGAATTAGTTGCCTGGATGATCAAATGAAAGGGAGGGGGAGCAGAAAATTAGCAATAAAATAAGAGACTTAGAGGAAGATCTAGGTGATAGAATATGCAAAGAAGTAGAATTCCAGATGGGGAAAAATTGAGCATGGAATAGAAGTGATAATCAAAGAAATAATAGAATAAAAATTCCTTGGGTTAAAGAAAGACTTGTGCCTTTTGAATGAATGGGCTCACTAAGACTCAGACAGGATTAATTTTGCAAAAAGCCACACACCTAGATATAATCAGGGGAAATGTCTGACCTCCGATGCTAATGAAAAAAAAATTCTTTCTTCTACCCAGAACAAAAAATAGTTATCTTACAAAGGAAAGATTATCTGACTATGCTATTAAAAGAAAAGGACTGTGATCCAAGAATCTTTCAACCAGCCAATATAATACTCAAATGTTAAGGAAAAAGCACAATGGTTTTCAACATTCGAGGATTCAGAAAATATGCCACCCATGTACTGATATCTTATCTGTAGAAAATACTTGAGGAAGTACTCCCAACCTCATAAAAAATTCAACCAGAAGCAAATCGTTTCATTCTGAGGAAAGAAGAATACAACAATGAAACAATGTTAAGCAACTTGTTTTAATTATATGATGATAACTCCATAATTAAGATTTAGAATAGAAGTTATAATACTGGATTCTTAAAATTTATATATATATATATATATATATATATATAAAGTCTCTAAAAACACAGGATGAGAGCCTCAGGGGTAAAATAAGCCAGTAGGTTGTTCTAGTAGAGTAATCATAATTATTGAAGTTGATACACTAATTGAGAAATAGTGCTTTACATATCATTGTGAACTGAAGTTCATATTGGACTAAAAAATATATAAAAAGGAAAACAAGGGGGGGAAATTCAACAAAGAAAGTAAATAGTAAACACAAAATAATATGAAATATTATATCAGTTAGATCAGTAACCACTATATATGTGAGTAGGTGAATTCATCATCAAAATTTTAAAAAGATCCAGATTGGGCTTAAAAAATCAAATCAAATAGCTAAAATAGAAAAAAGAGAGAGAGAGAGAGAGAGAGAGATAAAGTAGAAATAGTAATTTAATTTTAAGAGTGAAAATATAGACCAAAAACTTTAGTGAGGATAAGGAGTGATATTATAGAGAGATAACTAACATATTCCCAAAACTATATTCATAAACTATACACCAAGAAAGATAGTGCATTTAATATAACTTTAAGGCATAAGGTTTATTTAGCATAAGGCTCAGTTGGTAAAGAACCTGCCTGCAATGCAGGTTCAGTCCCCGGGTCTGGGTCAGAAAGATTCCCTGGAGAAGGAAATGCAACCCATTTTCAGTACTCTTGCCTAGAGAATTCCATGGACAGAAGAGCAGGGCAAGCTACAGTCCACGGGATCCCAAAGAGTCGGACACGACTGTGTGACTAACTTTCTCTTAGATGTTCCCTATTGGTCTAGAGGTTATGATTCTGCACTCTCACCACCGCAGCCTGGGTTTAATTCCCAGTCAGATCAGGGAAGCCTTTTTTCTTGGGCATCCTTGGTGGTTCAGATGGTAAAGAATCTGCCTGCAATGCAGGAGACCTGGGTTCAATCTCTGGGCTGGGAAGATACCCTGGAGAAGAGAATGGCTACGCATTCAAGTATTCTGGCCTGGAGAATTCATGGACAGAGGAGCCTGGCAGGTTACAGTCTATGGGGTCGCAAAAAGTTGGACACAACTGGGTAACTTTCACTACAATTCTAGGAAACAAATAGGAAAATACTTAAAAAACAATGATGATCAGAGATCTGAATAAATCTTTTAGATATTGACTGAAAACTAAGTAAGGATACAGATCATTTGAATGATACAATTAAAAAGCTTGATAGATAATTGTGGAATTATTTAACATATGAAGCCCATGTATTTTTCTCAGTTAGCAATGTGAATACCCTGGACTTACAATTGGCCACAAGAGGAATATCTCAGCAGTTTCCCCACCCCACTCCCCAACAGTGATCTTATTTACTGAGTTCTTTGACTAGAAACCAAAGAATTTTAGGCATTAACCACCAGTTAATGACCTACCACAGTCCTGAATCTACTGATGTGATTGTAGAAGAGTGACAACAGAGCTGAGTTACAGACAGAAACTGATTCAATAGATAGAGAAGGTACTGAGGCATCAAATTCTTGTCTCCACTTTTCCCAAGTCAGCTGTATTGTCATTCCTGTGGTTTGGCTATAGCCAACATTTCCCTCATTTAGCTTAAGCTTTTATATTTTCATCCAAAAAAGGGCCAACTAACTCCAAGTTCTTTCTCTCTTTTTCTCTCCACACATAAAATGCAAACATGTATACCACATTTATATAAACAGTTTCAATTCACATCAGTAGAATTGCAAAAAATCCAAATTAATGCAGAGGGCCTCAGATTTAGGGGTTTCCCTTATAACTCAGTTGGTAAAGAATCTGCCTGCAATGCTGGAGACCCAGGTTTGATTTCTGGTTTGGGAAGACCCCCTGGAGAAGGAATTGGCAACCCACTCCAGTATTCTTGCCTGGAGAATCCCATGGACAGAGGATACTGGCAGGCTACAGTCCATGGGGTCACAACCACCATGATCCTCAGATTTATATCCCTATGCATAAGGCTTGACAACTTAGATTTCTCTTATGAACCTTTCTTTTCTTCCACAGAATAGCATAATTTAAGAAAAAATTTTTTGTTGAGTATAGAGTATATTTGGGAACCCATGGAATTTTCAAGCTTCTAAATTCTTTCACTCAACAAAGACTACATCACTAAAAATGAACATTTTGAGTTATCTGGCTTAGCATTTTAAAAGGTGAAATTTACCTTAAAGACTTTCATGTTACCTACAAAGTTAAGGGTTCTCATTTCCTTTAGCTCAAAGCAGATAAGCATGATGGTCTCATAAGGACATTTGGTTTCTTGGTCAGCAGTTTTATCACTCTGTGTTTCTCACCTTGATAACAACTGGCCTGTCTTTTCCTGTTGTCAGTACTAATAGCAGCCGCAGAACTAAGTCTTTCATAGATGAAGCCTAACTACTCTGTGGGCTGGAGCCAACTCTCTATATTCAGTGACATCAGCTGTTGCTTGAAATTGGCCATAGTGGAAGCATTTATATGACAGAAAGCACAAATACTACAAATCAGGGGTTTATTTTCCATAGAACTAGTCAACAGCAACTACTGATTTTGTTCCAGGTAGTTGATTAGACAAAGTTTGGAATCTCATGCTCTAGTAGGAAGAAATAAAAAGTGGAAAAGGCCTATTAAAGACTGATTATGTTCCACTTGAGTAAATGAATTTATTTCTGAGAAGTATAACTTTTTAAAAAAAGTCATGGAGTCCTTAAACTAATAATTTTAGGAAATGTTAAGTCTGAAAAATCATCTTATAAAATTACAAGCTAGAAAAGAATTGTACTTTTGCTTAAGGCAAGTTAAAAACATGATCTTTTCTACTTCCCTTTTTAATCTCTTATATTCTTGTACTAGTGAATCTTTTTAGTTTCTACTTCCAAGAACAACTAATTTAATTTTTCAAAGGACAGTTAGAATGGCATTTCAGCGAATAAGAGTTTTTCATATTATGCCTTAATAAAACTTGGAGACCTGTTATTACTCTATGGAGAGAAAAAATTACCAAAGCTTTTTCTTTCTGATAAAGCACTGAAACATTCTTATTACTTCATACAAGTTAACAATGCTAAGCAGAAGTGGACTTATGTTCTTAATAGAATTAATCAACGTCCAGCCGATTATAACCAGTATTAGGTTCAGACTTGGCAAAAATGCAAATCACAGTCATGTATGGGAACATGAACTGAAATCCCTTAATTTTCATCCACAAAATGTCCAGAAAAGTAAGAAAGGTAAATACAAGGTCAAAATCGAGCACTGAAAGTTTAACACTGATGAATGTGCAGAAGTCTAAAAGATGGATTTGTGTTGGGAGTTAAAGTCATGATAAGGGGGTTGTCAGGAGGAGGCAGAGCCCTGGCTCTGAGGGGTTTGAGTTGTTTTTATTTAGCAGCCTTTGCAATTTCTGTCCTTGCCAGCTCATGAAGGGGCTTATCATCAGCACCCCTACCACTCACCATCATCACCACTTGAAGAAGGACAATTCAATTTACTTTTATGACAGAGACCAGTTTGAGGTCTGGATTAAGTCAGCAACTTCCTGTATCTGACTTACAGTTTCAGGTATTTTTAAAACACTGTTAAAACAAAGAAGTGGAACTCCCCCCCAACCACTCCCCCACCAACACACACACATTAAAAAAAACAAAGATAACACCAAACAACATTAAAAAAAAAAAAAAACACTTATAAAAATATTGAAAATCAGTGCATTTCTTTAACGTTATAAAGGTCTTCTGAGATGTGTGTGTGTGTGTGTGTTTAATTGTCTCAGTTATCTTCTATGAACCGAGAAAGACCTTCTTTTGTTTGAATGTGACAGATCAGTTAGAACTGTGGCAACTACCATTTACAGCTATTGATTTCAATGTGACATTAAAGGCCCCAAATTCAACCATTATTCTCTTCAATTGTCAGAAACAAAGGTTAATAATAGTTGAGTTTGGACTGAAGGAATCAAGTAAAGATTGCCAACTGAAATTAGCACGTTGTTCCTCTCTGAGTCACAAGTCAGTATTAGGGTCTGTGTTCCACAGATTACATATATATTAATACGATTTTAAAATGTGTTTTTCTCCCCAAAGTAATATTTGAAATCCAGAGAAAGAAAATGTAGTTTCATAAGAAATCAAGCCATTTAAAATAATAAATAATTTACAAATATATTTCTCTTCACACAGAGTAAAAACATTTTGTTTTGCAGCTTCTATTGCAGCAAAATAATGTTTCTCATAACTGTAAAAAGTGGTATGTAGCATGATTAAACAATATTTCAACCCTTTAGTTCATGCAGAGGTTACCAGCTAGAGGGGAGAAAGGTTTGATTAGGTTTATTTCTTCCATGAGAAATTTTAAAGGAAAGCATACAACTTCTTTAATATATGAGTGCTGAAGCTACAAATGGCATTCTCTTATGGGCAGGTATGAAAGAATAAAGTCCCTTTTCTATAATAAATAGGCAAAAAATAGCTGGTAAGATATTATAAATCTTCACAAAAGCAATGGCAAATTTAAAACGTCTATAAGTCTTTACAATTTCAACTTGTTTATATTTGTATCATAACTTACTACCTGTTTGCCTATTTATAAATGGTAAATAAAGCTTTATGTGCTCTTTCCACTGTGAATTTTTCTTTAAACAGTATCTTAGTTTTTAAAATTACTCCAATAATTTTAATTATTTTTGACTGATACATTATCATTAAATAGTTATAGAGCATTATCAAATTATAATTCTCACTAGATGGAAACTAGTCATTTTTGGACTATTTCATAGGCAAGAATTCTAGATCAAGTAATGAGTTTAGCATAATTTATTGTAGATCATTATTGAAAATAATGACACTCTTGCCAAAAGTTAACCTGCAATTATCAGTCCCAAACTCTAAGGAATTTTGAAAGTGAAGCAATGTATTTCCAAATAAACCCGGTGCATTCTTTGAACAGGCAGACCAAAACTGGGCTTGATTTAATGCCATGTAAAATATTTCATAGCTTAATATCAATAGTGGTAGTGGAATTATTTTAACTACAGGGTCACATCTTGTGCACTCAAACATAATAATATCCTTTTAAAATCTGACATATTTTGAAACACACAAGAATTAACAATTGTTCCTATATAACTGTATAAAAAAAGTTTCCTCCTTCTTAATCCCACAGTTTCTAACCACTATGAGCATTAGTGTGTATTCTTTTCACTTTTTATCCGATATTTATATAGGCGGATATGGGCTTCCCCGGTGGCTCAGAACGTAAAGAATCTGCCTGCAATGAAGGAGACCCAGGTTCGATCCCTGGGTCAGGAAGATCCCCTGGAAAAGGGAATGGCTGCCCACTTCAGTATTCTTGCCTGGAGAATCGCAAGGACAGAGGAGCCTGGTGGGCTACAGTCCATGGGGTTGCAAAGAGTCAGACATAGCTGAAGCGACTTAGCATGCACCGCATGCACCGGTGGTGCTAGCGGTAAGGAACCCGCCTGCCAGTGCAGGAGACATAAGAGATCCGGGTTCCCTTCTGGGGTGGAGAAGATCCCCTGGAGAAGGGCATGGAGCTCACTCCATTATTCTTGCCTAGAAAATCCCCGTGGACATAGGAGCCTGGCGGCTACAGTCCACAGGGTCGCGAAGAGTCCGACGTGACTGAAGCGATTTACCATGCATGCATCCGTGTATATACTGTGTGGTATGTGTGTGCTCAGACTTCCCTGGTGGCTCAAATGGTAAACAGTGTGTCTACAACGCGGAAGACCTGCATTCGATTCCTGGGTCGGGAATATTCCCTGGAGAAGAAAATGGCAACCCACTCCAGGACTCTTGCCTAAAAAAATCCATGGATGGAGGAGCTTGGTGCAGGCTACTGACCATGGGGTCGCAAAGAGTCGCGATGACTGAGCGACCTCACTTTCTTCTTTCTTTCTTTCTTTCCTGTGTGTGCTCAGTTGTGTCCAACTCTTTGTGACCCTATGGATTGCAGCCCACCAGGCTCCTCTGTCCATGCAATTCTCCAGACAAGAATATTGGAGTGGGTTGCTGTGCCCTCCTCCAGGGAATCGTCCCAACCCAGGGATAGAAGAACCTGCATCTCTTATGTCTTCTGCATTGGCAGGCAGGTTCTTTACCACTAGCACCACCTGGGGAACCATATAAATACATATATATGTGTTTACATATATGGAAATATATATATATATATATATACACACACACACACATACCATGTACGTACATATATATACACACACACCACATACATTGATATACATGAAATATTCACTTCTTCCCTCTGATTAAGACATACAGACCTACCTCATGGTTTTTGATAATGGCAGAGTATCCTGTTGTATGGATCTACCATTCCCTTAAAGATGAATTTTTAAATTGCTTCTGGTTTTTGTCTTTTTACAAATAGTGTGGCACTGAACTATATTAAACATGTTTATGTATGTTCTAAGATTTTTATAGGATAGCTTCCTACAATTGGATTACTGGGCCTAAAAGTTCATGCCCTGAAATTTAGTTAGATTCAGCAAAGTACTTTCTCAAAGAGTGGTACGATTTACTTCCTCACTAACAAAACAGGAACGTGCCTGCTTCCCCCACACTCTCAATAGCACAGAAGGCGAGGCTCGTTGCCAATTTAACCGATGAAAATTTTGATATCTGTGTTGGCTTAATTTGCATTTCCATGCTGACCAATGAGTTGAATATCTTTTCATGTTTACTGGCCATTTGCATTTCTGCTTCTTTGAATTCACTACCCATTCTTTATAGGGTCGTTTGTCTTTTTTTTATTAATTGGCTAGAAATCTTTTCTTCTATGTCTTTTTTTTCTCTGGCTTATATGGATAATGCATGTTTACTTTAGAAAACTCATATAGGCAAAACAAGATTAAAACTGTCCATATTTCTACCCACACAGAGATAAAATTTTTTTTTTGGCATACGTCTTGTTAGTAGCATTAATGATGAGATAAACTAATTGTATTTGTTCTGTTTTATCACCTCTCCAATTCACTCAGCACCATAGCCTTGGCATTATTCTATTATTCTATTTTACTACTCATCCACAACTCAAAATAAATGGTGAATCAAAGCAGAGCTGCTCAATCAGCTTCCTCGCATAGATTTCATATCTTATACTGTATCATGATGACTATGGAGATAACAAGGACATGCCTTTTTGTTGATAAGTGGAAAACTGCAGGAAGAAAATTGACAGGAACCTTAACTGCAATTACATATGCAAACAGGCTCCGTTCTTCTAAATATTTACATGTATTATAATCTTCACTGAAATTCCATAGAATGAGTACTATTATTAATCCATTTAATAGAAGAGGAAATGAATGCAGCAATCTAGTCGGAGGATCTTAGTATCTGTTCAGTCTGCCTAACGGAAGTACAAAAGCACCAATGAAATTATTTGCACTTGGGTTGGTGTTTTTTGAATTATTTTCCTCAAGACCATTTTCCCCCAACACATTGCAGGGATTTTAAACAGAGACTTTTTTCATTACTTAAATAGAATAAATACAAAAGAATATTTATGATGAGATGGTTGATTGGCATCACTGACTCAATGGACATGAGTTTAAGCAAGCTCCAACAGATGGTGAGGAACAGGGAAGCTTGGCCTGCTGCAGTCGATGGGAGTGAAAAGAGTTGGACACGACTGAGCAACTGAACAACAACTAAGAATTGTCTCAGTACTATTTAGTTATTCACTCAATATTTTCATATTGGTTTGCACATGATTTGGGTTTGTTTGTTTGTTTGTTTTTTCCATGAATTTTCTATTCTGTAACTTTGTTCAACTATCTAAGCCAGTACCAAAATCACTATCTTAAGAGCTATAGCTTTATAACAATTGTTGATAGTGGTTAAGGCCCACTCCATATATATTAAGTGCTTAGAACAATGTTTAAAAGTGAATAAATGTTATATGAATCTTTACTATTATTATTAAAAGTCTTGGCTATTTTCGTGGGTTTGTTTATTTATTTTTTGTTATCCATATAAACTTTAGACTCGGTCAATATGAATAAAATAATTTTGCTGAGATTTTGACTGGATGTTCAATAAACATTGAAACCAATCTGGAAAAAAAGTGAAAATATTTATGTGAAAGTCAAAGTGTTAGTTGCTCAGTCATGTCCAACTATTTGCAACCCCATGGACTATAGCCAGGCTCCTTTGTCCATGGAATTCTCCAGGCGAGAATAGTGGAGTGGGTAGCCATTTCCTTTTCTAGGGGATCTTCCTCACTCAAGGATCAAACTTGGGTCTTCTGCACTCCAGGTGTGTTTGCAGGGAAGCCACAGGGAAGAAGATGATAATTTTCATTTTTTTACATCTTTTTAAAATGTCTTCAATCAAAAGTTTTAAATTTTCTACACAATGACTGTATACATCTTTTGTTAGATTAAATCTATTTATTTATAATTTTAATACTCTAATAGTGTATAGATTAAAAAAATACATTCATAACATTATGTAGCTAGTGTATAAAGGCAAATTGATATTTGTATATAGAATTTTTTCCCTAGAAACTTTGTAAAATCCTTTTATTTCTAATAATTTACAGTGGATTAATTTAGAGTTTCATTTATCAGAATATATATATTAATACATTTTTAAATCCTTATATTTAAACATTTTTACATTTTAGTTTCTTAAAATTCTTAAAAATTCTTAAACAGATGGGAATACTAGACTACCTTACCTGCCTCCTAAGAAATCTAATGTGAATACCAGACCACCTGACCTGCCTCCTGAGAAATCTAACAGTTGGAACCAGACATGGAACAACAGACTGGTTCCAAATTGGGAAAGGAGTACATTAAGGCTGTATATTGTCACCCTGCTTATTTAACTTATATGCAGAGTACATCATGCCACATTCTGAGTTGGATGAAGAACAAGATGGAATCAACGTTGCCAGCAAAATATCAATAACCTCAGATATGCGGATGATACCACTCTTATGGGAGAAAATGAAGAGAAGCTAAACAGCCTCTTGATGAAAGTAAAAGAGGAGAGTTAAAAGGTTGGCTTAAAACTCAACATTCAAAAACAGAAGATAATGGTATCTGGTCCCATCACTTCACAGCAAATAGATGGGGAGAAAATGGAAACTGAGACTATTTTCTTGGGCTCCAAAATCACTGCAGATGGTGATAGCAGCCATGAAATAGAAGATCCTTGCTTCTTGAAAGAAAAGCTATAACAAACTCAGACAGCATATTAAAAAGCAGAGACATTACTTTGCCAACAAAGGTCCATCTAGTCAAAAAGCTATGGTTTTTTTCCAGTAGTCATCTATGGGTGTAAGAGTTGGACTAAAGAAAGCTGATCACTGAACAAGAATTGATGCTTTTGAACTGTGGTGTTGGAGAAGACTCTTGAGATTCCCTTGGATTGCAAGGAGATCCAACCAGTCCATCCTAAAGGAAATCAGTCCTGAATATTTATTGAACAGACTGATGCTGAAGCTAAAGCTAAAAAACTCTGGCTACCTGACTCAACGATTGACTCATTGGAAAAGACCCTGATTCTGGGAAAGGCTGAAGGCAGGAGGAGAAGGGGACAACAGAGGATGAGATGGTTTGATGGCATGACTAACTCAATGGACCTGAGTTTGAGCAAGCTCCAGGATTTGGGGATGGACAGAGAAGCCTGGCATGCTGCAGTCCATGGGTCACAAAGCTTCAATGGGTCAGGAAACTTCCATAAGACTTTTATCCTTCGCCATCAGAGGGCAGACAAATTGAAAACCACAATCACAGAAAACTAGCCAATCCAGTTGCGCAGCACTGGAGCAGCCAGTGGTGCCTGTGCGGTGCTGATAGGCCAAGAAGAGATACCCTACATCCAAGGTCTAGAGCAGCGGCCTAAAGGAGATACCCTAGGTCCAAGGTCAGGAGCAGTGGCTGTGCTTTGCTGGAGCAGCCATGAAGAGATACCCCACATTCAAGGTATGAGAAACCCCACTAAGGGAGTAGTCACTGAGAAAGGGCATTAGAGGGCAGACAGACTGAAACCACAATCACAGAAACTAGCTAATCTGATCACATGGACCATGGCCTTGTCTAACTCAATAAAACTAAGTCATGCCCTGTGGGGCCACCCAATAAGGACAGGTCATGGTGGAGAGTTCTGACAAAATGTGGTTCACTGGAGAAGGGAATGGCAAACCACTTCTTGCCTTGAGAACCCCAAGAACAGTATGAAAAGGCAAAAAGATAAGATATCGAAAGATGAACTCCCTAGGTGGGTAGTTGCCCAACATGCCACCGGAGATCTATGGAGAAATAACTCCAGAAAAAATGAAGGGATGGAGTCAAAGCAAAAACATCACCCAGTTGTGGATGTGACTGATGACAGAAGCGAAGTCTGATGCTGTAAAGAGCAATATTGCATAGGAACGGGAATATTAGGTCCATGAATCAAGGCAAATTGGAAGTGGTCAAACAGGATATGGCAAGAGTGAACGTTGACATTCTAGGAATCAGTGAACTAAAATGGACTGGAATGGGTGAATTTAACTCAGATGACCATTATATCTACTACTGCGGGCAAGAATCCCTTAGAAGAATCGGAGTAGCCATCACAGCCAACAAAAGAGTCCAAAATGCAGTACTTGGATGCAATCTCAAAAATGACAGAATGATTTCTGTTTGTTTCCAAGGTAAACCATTCAATATCATAGTAATCCAAGTCTATGCCCTGACCAGTAACACTGAAGAAGCTGAAGTTGAAGGTTCTATGAAGACCTAAAAATTCTGTAAGTAGAACTAACACCCAAAAGAGATGCCCTTTTCTTTATAGGGAAGTGGAATGCAAAAGTAGGAAGTCAAGAAATACCTTGAATAACAGGCAAATTTGCCTTGGAGTACAGAATGAGGCAGGGCAAAGGCTAATAGAGTTTTGCCAAGGAACACACTGGTCATAGCAAACACCCTCTTCCCACAACACAAGAAAAGACTATACATGGACATCACTAGATGGCCAACACCAAAATCAGACTGAGTATGTTCTTTGCAGTCAAAGATGGAGAAGCTCTATACAGTCAGCAAAAACAAGACTGGGAGGTTACTACGGCTCAGATCATGAATGCCTCATTGCCAAATTCAGTCTTAAATTGAAGAAAGTTGGGAAAAGCACTAGACCATTCAGGTATGACCTAAATCAAATCCCTTATGATTATACAGTGGAAGTGACAGATTTAAGGGACTAGATCTGATAGACAGAGTGCCTCATGAACTATGGACAGAAGTTCATGACATTGCACAGGAGACAGGGAGCAAGACCATTCTCAAGAAAAAGAAATGCAAAAAAGCAAAATGACTGTCAGAGGAGGCCTTACAAATAGCTGTGAAAGGAAGAGAAGCAAAAAGTAAAGGAGAAAATGAAAGATATTACTATTTGAATGGAGAGTTCCAAAGAATAGTAAGGAGAGATAAGAAAGTCTTCCTCAGTGATCAGTCCAAAGAAATATAAGAAAATAATAGAATGGGAAATACTAGATATGTCTTCAAGAAAATTAGAGATACCAAGGGAACATTTCATGAAAAGATGGGCTCAGTAAAGGACAGAAATGGTATGGACCTGACAGAAGCAGAAGATATTAAGAGGTAGCAAGAATACACAGAAGAACTGTACAAAAAAGATCTTCACAACCCAGATAATCACAATGGTGTGATCACTCATCTAGAGCCAGACATCCTAGGGTCCGAAGTCAAGTGGGCCTTAGGCAGTTTCACTACCAACAAAGCAGAGGAGGTGATGGAATTCCAGTTGAGCTATTTCAAATCCTAAAAGATGATGCTGTGAAAGTGCTGCACTCAATATGCCAGCAAATTTGGAAAAGTCAGCTGTGGCCATAGGACTCAAAAATTCAGTTTTCATTCCAATCCCTAAGAAAGGAAATGCCAAAAAATGCTCAAACCACCACACAATTGCACTCATCTCACATGCTAGTAAAGTAATGCTCAAAATTCTCCAAGCCAGGCTCCAGCAATACGTGAACCATGAACTTCCAGATTTTCAAGCTGGTTTTAGAAAAGGCAGAGGAACCAGAGATCAAATTGCCAACATCTGCTGGATCATGGAAAAAGCAAGAGAGTTCCAGAAAAACATCTATTTCTGCTTTATTGACTATGCCAAAGCCTTTGACAGTGTGGATCACAATAAACTGTTGAAAATTCTGGAAGAGATGGGAATACTGGATCACCTGACTTTCTTCTTGAGACATCTGTATGCAGGTCAGGAAGCAACAGTTAGAACTGGACATGGAACAACAGACTGGTTCCAAATCAGGAAAGGAGTATGCCAAGGCTGTATAGTGTCACCCTGCTTATTTAACTTCTATGCAGAGTACATCCTGACAAATGCTGGGCTGGATGAAGAACAAGCTGGAATCAAGATTGCCAGGAGAAATATCAATAACCTCAGATATGCAGATGACACCACCCTTATGGCATAAAGTGAAGAAGAACTAAAGAGTCTCTTGATGAAAGTGAAAGAGGAGAGTGAAAAAGCTGGCTTAATACTTAACATTCAGGAAACTAAGATCATGGCAACTGGCTCCATCACTTCATGGCATATAGATGGGGAAACAGTGGAAATAGTGGCAGACTTTATTTTTCAGGGCTCCAAAATCATTGCAGATGTTGACTGCAGCCATGAAATTAAAAGATGCTTACTCCTTGGAAGGAAAGTTATGACCAACCTAGACAGCATATTAAAAAGCAGAGACATTACTTTGCCAACAAAGTCCATCTGATCAAGGCTATGGTTTTTCCAGTGGTCGTGTATGGATGTGAGAGTTGGACTATAAAGAAAACTGAGCACAGAAGAATTGATGCTTTTGAGCTGCGGTATTGGAGAAGACTCTTGAGAGCCCCTTGGACTGCAAGGAGATCCAACCAGTCCATCCTAAAGGAGATCAGTCCTGGGTGTTCATTGGAAGGACTGATGCTGAAGGTGAAACTCCAATACTTTGGCCACCTGATGCGAAGAACTGACTCATTTAAAAAGACCCTGATGCTGGGAAAGATTGAGCACAGGAGGAGAAGGGGATGACAGAGGATGAGATGGTTGGATGGCATCACTGACTCAGTGGACATGGGTTTTGGTAAACTCTGGGAGTTGGTGAAGGACAGGGAGTCCTTGTGTGCTGTAGTTCATGGGGTCCCAAAGAGTTGGCCACAACTGACCAACTGAACTGAACTGATATTTCAGTTTACTTAAAATTAATTTTCTCAGTGCATTGACATTTGTTTCTAGTGCAATGTAGAACAGATATTTTAACCAGCAACATCTTTGTTTCACAGTGACCTAAAAGAAATGCTTACCTTTAAGTCTGATATATATTGCAGTTATTTTGCACACATGTTTGATTACTTTTAAGGAAATTCATTCCTGTTCATAGTTTTCTAGGATGGTTTTAAAATTATATATAGATTTGAATTTTATCACATATTTTTTCTGTAGCTATTGAGATGATCATGTGAATTTTCTCCCTTTTAACTGTTTATATGATAATTTACAGTAATTTATATATTTCTGGTTCAATCAAACTTGCTTCATTGAGATAAGCCCCAAGTGTCATTCCATGTTCACCTTTCTTAGGCCTAGTAGGATTCAACACGTTAATATTTTGTTTGGTGCTTTGTATCAGTGCTCATGAATAAGATTAGCCTGTAATTTCTCACACTGGCCTTTTAATATCGTGGTTATGCCTGTCTCATAAAATGAGTGGAGAGGCTGTTCCTTTTTTTGCTATGGTCTATTATATTTTAAGACCTTTTCTCTAAACACTTCCCATTTTTTAAAAGCCACTTTTGGAAGGTCTGCTTTTTTCCTATGCACTGAAGACCAATCTGAATGTAATGTTGGTTAGCAATTCTATAGTTAAAATGGAAATTAGGAGTCTTTTTGACTAATTAGGTTTCAAACAGCTTTTGGTTGCACAGTATATTCATGGATGTTAGGATGGCATTGTCACAATTAAGGTTTTTGAAAAAATCCTTTCCAAGAGGTTGTTTCCCATCAACAAACAGAAGTAAAATTAAATGCCCGATTAACAAACATAATGTCCTCTTTAATAATTCTCAGCACTCTGGTAATTCTGCTAATATTACTGTGCTATCTGCAATTCTTTCCTTTTGTTTCATGTTTTGAATAATTCAATTAAAAGTCTGACAAAGCAATAACAAGGGATTAAATGTTGTCAAATTGTAACTCGAAATAAAAACATAAGCTCTTTGGGAGTATTTATTAAAAATCTACAATGCCTTTTCAAGTGTATGAGGTTCTTGGATTCTCTAAAGTTAACTGCTTAGCCGAGTTATCCCGTTTCCTCTTTTGTACCCAATTCCAATAAATGAAGAAAATAAAAATGTGTAAAACGGAATGATGTTCTAGCAAATAGACCACTTGGGAAAGACTCTGAAATGTTTCTACCTGGCCTATACTGAAGGAAGGATGATGCCTTCTTTTCCCCTGTATTGTGAAAAGATGGATCAGTTATACGATGAGTACTGGACAGTAGGGTCTATAATTTTGACCCTTTACCTGGAAGCTATTAAGGTACAAGACAAGGTGGAGGATATAAAAAGGAATGTGATATAGATCTACTCTTTACTGAAGTAAAGTAATATTTCCTCTAGTAATGGAGGTAGGACAAGAGTCACCTTCATGCATAAACTAATCTCATCTGGTTGATGGGCCTAAGGCAGCCAGGAGACTACGTCAAGGAGTGTATGGATCAAGATGTCAGCACCACAGGATTCATACCTCCTATATAGATACAACTCGGCGCTCATCAGGGTCTTCCCCCATGGCTAAGCAGTAAAGAATCCACCTTCAATGCAGGAGCTGCAGGAGATATAGGTTTGATCCCTGGGTTGGGAAGATCCCCTGGAGGAGGGCATGGCAACCCACTCCAGTATTCTTTTCTGGAGAATCCCATGGACAGAGGAGCCTGGCGGGTAACAGTCCATAGAGTCAAAAAGAGTCAGACACTACTGAAGTGACTTAGCACACACACACGCTGCTCTCATCAGATTTAATGATGAAGAAGGATACAGTGAGGAAGTCACTTATTTTTACATCAGGATTAAAAATAAAGTAATACAATCGGGCATCATTTAAAAGCAGGAGCTATGGAGTAGTGGTGAAATGGGTAGGCCTGCAGACAGACACTCTGACTCTGAGGCCTAGCTTGGCTAGTTTTTAGCTGCTGGATTTTGCACAAATTGTTTAACATTTCTATGCTTCTGTTTCTTTATCTGAAAAAATCAGGAACATGGTAATGCTAGCTCAGAGGGTTGTTTGAAAATTAAATAACATAATCTATGCAAAATGTTAATACATGTCTTGGTATATAATGAAATCTCATAAAAAAACAAGATTTATTTGTTACTGCCAATGTACAGCAAACCAAAAATTCTTAAAAAAAAAAATTAGTGATGATTTGGGATCCCCTCACAGTGCAGTGGTTCAGACTGTACTTCCAATACAGGGGGCATAGGTTCAGTCCCTGGTGGGGGAACTAAGATTTTACATGCTATGTGGTGCAGCCAAAAAAAAAAAAAAAAATGATGATTCCACAAGAATAAGAAACCATGAGACACATTCACACAACAAAAATGCTAAGGAATCAAAAAAAGAAAAAAGTATAATTAAAGAAATAAAAAGAAATTAAATGAACTTGGGCACACTCTGCGAGATGGTGAGGAACAAGGAGGCCTGGCATTCTGCAGTCTACGTGGTCAGGAAGAGTCAGACATAATTTAGCAACTCAACAACAAATCGTGAGACTTTTTTTTTTTTTTTTTAATTCTTGTGACAAAGAAGTAATCTCAGACCTGGGACTGCCCCTCTTGAGAGCTGGAGAGGAAGGTAAGAATGACAGGAAAGGGTGACTGGAAAAGAAAGGAAGTCATAAGGAAATTACAACTTCCTTTTTAACTAAGGAAATTGAACTTTGTTATAATACTGACTGGGGCACTGGTGGTGAGAAGGAAGAAATTAAATATTCAAATATAAGATTTAGCCCAAAATATGTTACCTAAAATCTTACTAATATGAAATGTACCCCTGTATAATATTTATAAAGTTATTTTTAAAATAATACTATAGCCCTCTATATTTACCAACTTTCTCTATTCTTATGTTCACAACTTATTTTATATTTACTCATCTACATATAATTAGATGATTTTTGTAGGCAACTATTCCACCTGACAAATTCAAAGGTGATCTGAAAGTTTGGGTTCAGGAGTTAGCAAAATAAACTAACTGATAAAATAATAGCTTATTTTTGATGATTTTTTTTAAGACTACAAGCTTTGTAATAAGACTGGCACCAGTCAATAAAGGCTCAGGAAGAACTAAGCTTCAATTATTAGTGATGTTATAAGTCACAAAATAAGGAGAAAATATATGACAAGTTTTTGTTGTTGTTTTATATGCTGATTTAAAAAATGTTAGCATTTAGTCAACTATTTATATCATGAGTGGAATCTGGTTGGTAAAAATGTAATAGGAGATTCAAAACAGATTGATACTGTCAATTTTTAAAAATTAGGGCATCGTGCTATAGACACACAAAACAGAAGCAATGCCCAGCCAAGGCAGAACCATTTAGCAATGAGACGACTAAAACTCTAGAGGGTGAAATGGGTTCACCTAATAAAAAAAGTCAGTTTTGTTTGATGAATCAGTTATAAAAGCCCTGCTTTTTAGGAACAAATCCGTGGGAGGTTTCCTGAACTTCTCCTCTTCTATTTTGTCACCAAAAATATTTTCCTGTGGCATCTGTTAAGGATGCAAGTGTCCTAGTTACCACATTTCCTTATTTACTTCAGTCTATTATCTCATTTTCACTTTCACAACATCTTCACAGCTCTTTATATATGTTCCTCCCTCCTCTTCTCCCAACTTAGAAGGACAATATTAAAAATATAAGGGTGAAATACGTGAGAAAATAACATGAACATTTTAATGCATCTGGAAGCTGACAGGACAACTGACTTATTCTTGTGGCTACATTGTTGTTTAGTTGCTAAGTTGTGTCCTACTTTTTCAGATCCCGTGGACTATGTGCTACACTATATTACAAGTTTGAGAGTTTACACTGAAAACCCAATTAGTAGAAATAAGAGTTGTTCCAATGGCATGTGTAAAATGATATTAATAGGACCAGTGTTTCTTGAAACAAATTATACAGGAAAAAAGTTAAGGGACAGAATTCAGAGTGGCATGAAAAGAAAAGTAAAATAGAATAAAAGAAATATAAATTTGGAGACATGAGGAAGAGTAGGGAGATTAAAGATATAAGGGAAATGAATATAGAGATAGCAAAAAATCATTTAAGTGGCAAAAAGCAATATACTTATTTTTGAGCTACTGTTACAATTCTTATTTTAAATAACAAGTACAGTTCAAAATAGCAATGACCCTGGAATACAATGAAATAAATAGACAATGGAAATATAAACACACAATAGGGACAGAAACATAAAATCAAAGGTGATTTAGGAGAAACCAAATTACAATATCATTTACAAAAAAATAAAGAAATAAAAACAGAGGGAAAACATTTAAAAGAAACAAGAAGTAAATACTGCAAAAGGAAAAGTTTTGTAGATTTTGATTTAATTCATTAATATTTAATAAATATACATATTAATACATTAAACTCAGCTACAGTAAATATTAAGAAAATCATGATCACAGCAAAGGTGAGAGTATTGTTTATATTTGTCTTTAAACGCAACTCAAAAATGAGATTGGAGAATCTGGTATATTCTTGAGTGCTCACTGCCAAGGAAATTTGAGCCTCCTAATTCAATTTAGGAAGAAAATCAGAAGTTCTTTGTAAATAAGTCTGAATAAAAAACAGGAGTGCTAGATCCAAAATGATCAAGGAAGAGAAAATGGAGAAGGTGGAATGACAAATAGCAATATGTGACTACAGAAAGAGGAAAGAAATTGGGAACACGGGACATAACTAAATTAAAGAACGCAAAAATGCAGAAGAAAGCTGACAGTGTCCAGTATCTTCAACACCATCCTCACTCCTGCCATGTAATAGTTGCTCAGTTAATAACTAATGAATTAATTAAGCAAATGGGTGTTTCAACTACCAATCATTTCAGGCTGTGTTCATCAATGGAAAAAAGGATGAAGGAAAAGCAAATCGGTAGATTTGCCAGGAATAGTGTCAAAATGACTGCCACTTTGGAATAATAGACTTATTCTTGGAGAAAGATGAAAACACTGAATAATCTGAAATTAGGAACAAAAACATACAGATTCTTTGTGAACTGATCTACAGGGAAGAAATAGGTCTTCACTGTTGTCAAAGAACTATTCTACTGGTTGCTTCAATTGCTTTTTTTGTCACCAACCTTGGCATTCCTCTGGCCCTATGTGTGGGATTCTTGGAACGAAAATGAATGTTACATACAGTAAAGTACACCTATCCTGAAGGGAAAATGACAACCACATAACACCACGCAAAAGAATGCCAACAAAAAAGAGAATTTGTTTTTGCATTTTATGAGACAATAAACAGAAAGAGAAAGAAAAGTAAAGCGAACGACTGCGTGACAGAAAAGAGCGAGGCTCACAACACACAAGACCAAGAAAAGGGGGTGGGGGAGCCCGCTAAGGCAGAAACAAGGTAACAAAAGGACAAAACCAGCAGCAGAAAAGAACTGTCAGACACAAAACCCTCAAAACAATACATATGGAAAAAGGAACAAGATGACAGGAATAGAGCAGCATGGAATCTAGTAAGAAAAAGAAACAAAAATTTCAAATAATGGATTTTCTAACACCCCCGCTGTTCCGCCAGTGCACTGCGTCACAGCCTCACAGAGCAGTGCATAATTTACTATGGTCACTCGCTGCCAGGCTGTTATAAAGGGCAACAGCTATACGAAAATACTCCCCACCGTTGGATGGCTTAATGATCTACCCTTTGTAGAGGGTAGGGCTGTGGAATGGCAGGCGAGGAGAGAACCACTTACAGGCAGGATGGTGTTATGCATATTTAGTGCTCTCCACCATGTGAAAGAAGGGTGAATTAACTCTGGGGGCACCTCTGTGGCGGGGGGTGTTTCACCCCTCTCCAGCGTCTCCTGGATAATCGCCATCTATCAGGGACAGTTTCTGAATGCCTGGTATCACACACTGCTTCCTTTAGGGGAGGGATGATGTAAAAATTGGAATGATGAAAAAATAGATTTTTAGAATAAAAACAGTCCTTGAAAATTAGCATTCATGACTGTAATACTGCATTATATTTTAATCACGTCTGGAGATTTAACAAAGAACTGTTAGGGTTCCTCTTTATAATGAATTTGGATTCAGGAAAAATAAATAGGACATAAAAATAAACATCATTAAAATCACTTTTACCATTCATTTTCAGGAATATGGCCTTTTCAATAGTAGTATTTATATAGCAGAGCTTTCATTACTTTCACAAATAGCACTGTCTTCAAAGACAGATTCATCAGTAAGATAGGTATTCATTTCTATGGTCAGTAAAGCCAGGGATTACTTCTTTCAAATTCTTTTTTGAAAGACATTAGTACCCGAGGTTGGGAGCAGAGGTTCATGAATCAGATGCCCA
Source organism: Capricornis sumatraensis (assembly GCF_032405125.1). NCBI lineage: Eukaryota > Metazoa > Chordata > Mammalia > Artiodactyla > Bovidae > Capricornis > Capricornis sumatraensis. The sequence goes on along the minus strand of NC_091070.1, from coordinate 147,113,556 downwards.
GGATTTCGATCCTGATGCTACCCTTTGTGTGCTGTGTGGCCCTGCCACATTACTTACACTGGGTTCTCCCCTTTGTAAAACAGGAATTAATAATCCATACACCATAGAGTTACAGTGTGGATTGCATGAGTTAGACCTTGAGTCAGAACATGGCAAACAGCAAGGCAGGTTTCACTGATTGTGTGAAAGTGAAAGAGCAGTTGCTCAGCTGTGTCTGAATCTTTTTTATCCTACAGACTATACCCTACCAGGCTGCTTGGTCCATGGGATTCTCCAGGCAAGAAAACTGAAGTGGGTTGCTATTCTCTTATCCAGGGGATCTTCCTGACCCAGGGATCAAACCCAGGTCCCCTGCATTACAGGCAGATTCTTTACTGTCTGAGCCACTAGGGAAGCCCAATCAGTGTGATTTGTACCTATTCTCAAATAACGTGGGGGATATTCAGGAAGCATTTGTAATCCAGAACTTTCTATCATTAGGTGGTGGGCATGGAGACAGGGGATAATAATGTCCTTAATCCTTCTGGAGGCCAAGCTGAGGTGGTATACTTTTTTTCCCCTTCCCTCTTTCCTGGGTACATACCTTGTTTATACAGGATAGCAAATGTGCAAAAGGAAGTCACAGTCAGACATTTTGACATTTTTCATCTTTCAAACACCTACAGTGACATGTGGAAATGCTTATTCTTACAAAATGATTAGTGAGTTCCAAAAATGGAATATTTGAAAAGGAGGTAGATTCCTGCCCAGGGCACAGGGAATTAGGAATAATATGTATATGTGAGTAGTATGTACTTCTAGACAAACACGTTTAGAATGGATTTGAGACATATTGAAGAAATCATGGCATCTGGTCCCATCACTTTATGGCAAATAGATGGAGAAACAGTGGAAACAGTGGCTGACTTTATTTTGGGGGGCTCAAAATCACTGCAGATGGTGACTGCAGCCATTTAAAAGGTGCTTACTCCTTGGAAGGAAAGTTATGACCAACCTAGATAGCATATTGAAAAGCAGAGACATTACTTTGTCAACAAAGGTCCATCTAGTCAAGGCTATGGTTTTTCCAGTGGTCATGTATGGATGTGAGAGTAGGACTATAAAGAAAGCTGAGTGCCAAAGAATTGATGCTTTTGAGCTGTGGTGTTGGAGAAGACTCTTGAGAGTCCCTTGGGCTGCAAGGAGATCCAACCAGTCCATTCTGAAGGAGATCAGCCCTGGGTATTCATTGGAAGGACTGATGCTGAAGGTGAAACTCCAATACTTTGGCCACCTGATGCGAAGAGCTGACTCATTTGAAAAGCCCCTGATGCTGGGAAAGATTGAGGGCAGGAGGAGAAGAGGACGACAGAGGATGACATGGTTGGATGGCATCACCAACTCAATGGACATGAGTTTGGGTAAAGTCCCGCAGTTGGTGATGGACAAGGAGGCCTGGCATTCTGCGGTTCATGGGGTTGCAAAGAGTCAGACACAACTGAACGACTGAACTGTACTGAACTGAACTGAAGAAATCAGGCACACGAAACCTAAAACATTTGTGGTGCAAAGACAACAAAAATCAGAATAAGGAACTGTGATTGGTTTTACAGGCAAGTAAAATGACCTAAAATGTAAGTTCTTAAGCTACAAAAAATCAAGAACTGCTTTATTGAGTCATATTCATAAATCACTCTGCTCCAGACCTTCTTAATCTGAATAGCACAAAAATCCATTTTGCATGAAGGCTTAATTCATCAAATTACTCATTCATTCACTCATTCATTCATATCTTTATTAACCTGTCCAAAATATTTACTGAACCTATAATGTGTCAGAATGACATTAATCCTGGGTGTTCACTGTAGAGTAAGTCACTGTAGCCATAGTTCCTTTGTCTGTAAGGTAGACTTTTATCTTCCCCCTCAAAGCTGATTGAGGAATGGATGTGATTCTATGCATAGAAAGACCTAGCACATTGCCTAGAATAATATGGGCACTAAGTAAAATAAACTCAATTTCTACTGTTCATTAGAAAACTTTATGAATTGATTATCTTGGTATACACACACACACACACACATACATACATACATACATATTAGTGGTATAAAATCTGCCTACCAGTGCAGGAGAGGTGGGCTTGAACCCTGTCCCCTGGAATAGGAAATAGTAACCTACTCTAGTATTCTTGCCTGGAAAACTCTATGGACAGAGTAACCTAGCAGGCTACAATCCATAGTGTTGTAAAAAGTCAGACATGACTGAGCATGCACACACACACACACACACACACACACACACACACACACACATCTATATATCTAGATATACCATGGTAACTTTATAGCCACCTCAAAAATATAATTCCTTATTTACTATTAGGAAAACTACACTTCACTTTACCATAAGTCTATCCTTTCTATTGAGAGAATAAATATTTGATAAATTTTATACATCTTTAAGTTTTTAATTGTTTAAAATAAGCATGGCTCCCTTTAGGGGAAAGCTTTTAATAAGAGTTTAATAATAAGAGATAGAGAAAATACCAGAATCACAGATATCAGTGGATGGACCAGGACTGGAAAGGTAAAGGTCTCCTAAGAGCTGAAATTGCGTGTGCTTGTGTGCAGTGTCAAGTCGCTTCAGTCATGTCAAACTCTGTGACCCCATGGACAGTAGCCCACCAGGCTCCTCTGTCCATGGGATTCTCTAAGCAAGAATACTGAAGTGGGATTATAAACCATTTATTTGTCTGAGGTGAGGTCATCAGATGAATAAAGAATGCTTATCTGTTCTGTGTAAGAATGCATCATTCACTACATCACGGAGCAAAGGAGAGTGAGGCAGAGAGTGAGAATGCTGAAAATATCTGTTTTCCTGGATCCAGACAATCACAAAGTCAACTTTAACCTTGTATCATCAATTACACAGGGAATGTATCTGTCTTAGTTTACAATACCAGAATTTTGGCAAAAGCTAGAAGGCTAAGAACTATCTTTCCACTTGTTTCTTCCTTAGAACCTCCATACAATTTATCTTCAGATGCTGGTCAGTGTGATCCTTATCTCTGGCATATGTATTTCTCTATCTCTACCACCGTTTTCCTAATCTAAGATACAAAGCACTGATATTTCTTACTTGAACTATTTATTGTAGGAGATTTTAGACTGTCTTCTCAAGTCTATTCCCATGTTCCTCTATTCTGTTCTTTCAAAATGAAAATATATGCTTATCATATCCACCACTATCACCAGTCAACTCACCACTTATTATTTGTGGGGCTATTTATCCAATATATCTCTACTTTACTAAATGGAAAGCTATGTGAGGACAGAGAGCATGTCTATTTTTATCACTGTATTCTTAGCATTTCACACAGTTCTTGGTACATTGTGCTATGCTCAGTTGTGTCTGACTTTCCCCAACCCCATGGACTGTCACCTGCTGAGACCCTCTGTCCACAGAATTTTCTGGCAAGAATACTGGAGCAGGTTGCCATTCCCTACTTCAGGAGATACTCCCAACCCAGCAATGGAACCCACGTCTTTTGTGCCTCCTGCATTGGCAGACAAATTCCTTACCACTGCACCACCTAGGAAGCCCTTGGACATAGTAGATACTCTAAAAATTTATTGATTGAATGAAAGTAGAGAAAGAGTTGGTGATTTGGGGAGTGCCAAACAGTCTCTCTAGAATTTACTTCTCCTAAATAAAAAGGCTATTCTCTAAAAGTTTGAGACAGGTGCAGGATACAGAAGAAGAATCAACAGTGAACAAGGAAAGAGGAAGAGAGAACAAACACTAGAAGTGAAGAGAACTAACTGCTCCTTCACACAGTAAAGCATAACTATAGGGAAAACAGGAATGGAATGCATACTATGGTATTGCCATGCAATTTCTTAAGAAGAGAAAAATCTTGGCGATTGAAAACTGGTAACAGAAATCACAGTTGATAGAGGACTAGAAATTTTACAAAATAGACAAAAACATCTGTCTGTTCTTTTTTGATGAGTGATTAGCATACAGAAAATGTCACCAAATTTGCAACTTGACCTATCAAGACTTTTAAAGCTGGATACACCCAGGAATAACAGATAGAGAAGAATAAACACTCAAACCATTAACTCTAGAAAAAGTAAAATAGCAAATATTATGAGAAAAGAACTAAAGATATTCAAGACATCTAAAAGTGGTTAAAATTGACAGTCATCTTAAAGTTGATATCCCTTTAAACAAAACTTTTTTTCAGATTATATATTCATTAATCACATTGTTACTTGATTAATTAATTTTTTTGATGAAAGAACAAAAGCATCATTAGCTCCAAACATTAATATCATTAAGATTTCTGCAACATAATTGACAACAAAACAGACTTCATGTTTATGTAGCATCCGTGATTCCCAATAAGGACCACTTCATGTGTTTGGGGGTGGGGGGTGCCTAACAGATCTCTGGGAATGTAGCTGCCAAATGATGGTAACAAAAGCCATAGACGTTTCAATTTTGAATCAGTACTCCTAGGCTGTAAATGTTATGATTTGTTAAATCTATTTTCTTTGACTTACTTTTGTGGGGAGAGGGCAATATTTTCACCTCTAGTCAGACAAACCTATGTACCGCCTTCCTAACATTGCTCCCCTATTCCCAGCTGGAAGACTTAAACTGATTGTACTTTAAAGATTACTTCTACCCCAGTGAGAAATGTGTAAAACCTGTCTCTGAAGTAGAAGTTGCTTTAATTTTACAGTCTTCTTAGAAGTGGTGTCTCTTATACCTTCCCTAGATTCCCCTTATTTATTATTCTCTCTCTTGCCTTATCTTGACCTCTGCTGCCTCTGAGTCTCTTAGCTCCTGAGTTCTTATTAGATTTCTGTCCAATCTTGCTTTTTAACTCCAAATTCAGCGTCCTTTTACCTGGGTCTTTCATCCATTTTAACATCAAATTCAAGCCCTGTTTGCTAGTTCTTCCAAATATTCTAGGCTAGTTGGATCCTATGACTGGACTCTCCATTTCTTTGCCAATATTTCTATTTTAATAATTACGGTTCTCAACTTTGTTTCCATTTCACACTGCTGATACCTATTTACTCTTCAACGACATTATGCTTTACAAATTGTATGATATCACAGACTAAGTTCACAGCCTCTCCCTCACCTTACTCACACATCCCTCTCTATAGGTCAAAGATTTTTTAGTTCATCTTTGTGCCCAAGTCAACAGACATATAGAAAACTCTCAAATTTACTGTGGTGTGACCATCTGAAAGTGATTCATAAAAAAACTTAGAAATGCTATTGCTGCTTTATTTCAGCATAAGTATAATAAAAACCATGTTAGTTTAAAAACACATATTTCAATGTTCTTCCTGCAACTATTCACCAGGTGGTGCACCTATTTGCACAACATAATTATTTTTTAAATGACAGATACATGATTGTTATTATAGATAGCAACAATGATATTTCCTGATATAGAACTAACATCTCGGTTAGTTAGATTTAAAGGATGTTGCTTTCTCCTAAACATTTATAATTTTTAAAAGAAAGCAATCATTTGTATATCATTAGCCAGTATTAATAACTAAAATTGAAAAACTCATAGAGAACCAGCTTAAGGCAAAATATTGGCAGTTGTAGAAATGCCTCTTACAGATCTCCTACAGTTATCTACTTATCCAAGCACCCATGTCTATGCAAATGGCTGAGAATTAAAATCAAATAAAAAGTTAGGCAACATAATATAGTGTAAAGCAAATATTTCTTTTTAATCAGAGATCCTTTTTCTCATAAACAAGTTGATAATCTATTTTAAAGCACTTCCAAAATTGTATCACCAAAAGGAAAATAAAAGAAGGCAGGCTAAGTAAAATGTGTTTGGATAATATCGGATTTTAGTCGCTTTTGGCAGGAACTTATATCATGCAGCCATTTCTTGTCTCTCTTCCAGGAATGAGGTTATTTTACAGTGCAGCGATTTCCAAACCTATGATGTCTCAGGGATCAATGCACAGAGGCAAACCTAGCCTGGCCCATGTTTAGTCAATCAGCTCACAGACCTCAAGTACAACTTTCCAGCCTGAACTTACATTCATCCATGATGATTAAAGCAAAATTACGCATCACATTCAGGAACAAAGCAGCACTTTGACACCCAAGTTTCTTAGAGGAGGCTAGAGTCAGAAAGGGTGAGAAGAATCAAGAACCTGAAATAGAGGAGGTCTCATGTGCACACATCTAACCAGTATCAAAAAGGAAATCTAACTCAGCAGTGATTCTCATCTTAGATCCCCCAAGACATACCAGAGAGAGCACTGTGGCTTCAGTTTGTTGTATTTTTACCACTGATGGGGCTTCTATGTTTGTTTCTTCTTTGTTAAGATTTCTCATATTCCCAAGTGCCTTCATTTCACCCTCTGGGGTATATAGAAGTGCCATGACTAGTCAGGTGTTTTGGCTTTAAAAGTAGTATCTTTATACTGTCCTCTCTACAGACATGCCATGGGAACCAGATGGAGGCAGAGCTGTGGTCTTTGTTCCCTAGACCTTGTACAGTATATGAGACAGAAGGACTGTTAGCCCAGCTGCTGGAAAAAGGTTTTATTTCCCAAGGGAAAGGATAGCACATCTGGGGCAATGTGGTCCTCATACTTAGTTTTGGATTCTCTTCCTGGTGACAGACATCTGCTCTCTGGCAAGGGAAAGAGCAATAATCTGTGTTTTTTGAAAAAATGTTGGCATGTTGTAACAGAAACAAACATTCTTTTTCCTTTTTTTTTAAAAAAAAAAAATACCAAGTTTATGCGAATTAAATTTGGACACAGAACAGATCATGAGGGAAATATCAAAATCTTGCTTTAGGTGATATTAATATAAATCAATACTTATTTAAGATCACTGAACATATAAGATTTACCAATTTTAAATCTGTTTGTTTAAATCCATTTGTTTTGCCTAGCTAAATCATCATAAAAGCAGGACTGTATATGTGTATTTCCTGATGGTAACTGTTAAGATTGAGTTGAATATTCCAGTGTTCAGAAATTCTATGTAGAGAATGTATGTAAACAAATGGCTGGGGTTGTGAGAAAGCAAGACATAGCAAGTGATGAGAGTGGTGCACCATCTTTATTCAGGATTCTGCTCTGACTGTAAAGTTAGAGCAGTTTTCCCTCCAATTATATACTATCATTTTGGAATTTTCCATTCAAAGGAATTGTTATTGAACTAGTTGTGCAGTGTTTAGCAATCACACCTATGATGAAGGCCAAATCATGGCTTGCAAATATTGAACAATGAGAATCCCTCAAGGGCCAGATAAACAACATCTTCGTAACTTCTTGGAATTTTCAGGTAAAGAAATCCAAATTCATTGACAGTGATTCTGTCTCTAGGTCACCACAGATTGAAATGAGAGTGTGTATCTAGTGTCTATCTTTAACCTGTTCATATATAACATATTATTTTTTCTTTATCATGGACAATTTAATTGATAATATATACCCAACTGTGAAGAGGGCTGAGCGCTGAAGAACTGATGCTTTTGAACTGTGGTGTTGGAGAAGACTCTTGCGAGTCCCTTGGACTGAAAGGAGATCCAACCAGTCCATTCTGAAGGAGATCAGCCCTGGGATTTCTTTGGAAGGAATGATGTTAAAGCTGAAACTCCAGTACTTTGGCCACCTCATGCAAAGAGTTGACTCATTGGAAAAGACTCTGATGCTGGGAGGGATTGGGGGTGGGAGGAGAAGGGGACGACAGAGGATGAGATGGCTGGATGGCATCACTGACTCAATGGACATGAGTCTGAGTGAACTCCGGAAGTTGATGATGGACAGGGAGGCCTGGCGTGCTGCGATTCATGGGGTCGCAAAGAGTCGGACATGACTGAGTGACTGAACTGAACTGAACTGACCCAATTGATGAATTAGAGGCCATCCAACATAGAATTAGACAGGTGAATTTTATTTGAATAATTTCAGTTGAAAAGATATGAATTCCAGGTGGAGAGAATAATAGTATTCAAAAAGGTACAGAGTAGGAAGTTTCCAGGGCAACTGACTGACTTGTTCAGTTGACTGGAGATTTGATTACACCACATGACATAGTAGAAAATACTGGCCAGAACACGGGGGGTCAATGACAAGGGCATTACAGGCATTGGGCTCTGCTAGTTGGTTAGCTCAGATTAAGGCTATTTAGATCACTTCCCAGTCCCAAATTCCTGTCCTCTAAATAAGGAGGTTGAATTGGGAAACCTTCACGGTTCCTTTCAATTCTGAGAGTCTGTGCCACATCATTGACTCAAAGCAAAGAAGAAAACAGCTGGTATGAAAAATAAGAAAAAGCTTAAAAAATGTATGCTTTCTGAAGGCAAGGACAAAAAACCATCTTAAGGAGTTATGTAACTAGTATTATAAAGTCCTCTGGAACATGTTGCCTCCTGCTCTTCTTTTTTGCTATGCGGAAGATAAAATAGGAAGGTAGGAAGACAAGGCAACTTATCCCATACTCCACACCCTACTCCCTACTATCTTTCTTTTGGTAGCTGATGGAGGGTCTAAGAATTAAAAGTACTTCTGGCTGAAGAAGGCAATCTAGAGAATCTTCAATGTTAAGAACCCAGAAAATTAGCAAAAAGCCTGGGAAGGCTTGGTTTCAATATTTTAAGGTTGAATCAGAGAGGTACATTGGAGAAGGCAATGGCACCTCACTCCAGTACTCTTGCCTGAAAAATCCCATGGATGGAGGAGCCTGGTAGGCTGCAGTCCATGGGGTTGCTAAGAGTTGGACACGACTGAGCTACTTCACTTTCACTCTTCACTTTCATGCATTGGAGAAGGAAATGGCAACCCACTCCAGTGTTCTTGCCTGGAGAATCCCAGGGATGGGGGAGCCTGGTGGGCTGCCGTCTATGGGGTCGCACAGAGTCGGACACGGCTTAAGTGACTTAGCAGTAGCAGTAGCAGAGAGGTACATACTGATAAAATCTGTATTGAGTGAGCACTTATCCTTGGTCAAATGTTTGCAGCTGTTTACATGTACCACATAGAGGGTTAAAGGAGCCTAATGAAGCTCTAGTTCCTCGCTGCCACATGTCAGTATAGGTCAAGTGTGGCCATACCTTCTTCATTTCAAGAGATGAAAGAAGTAGATTTTTTTTTTTTTTTGTCCAGCCACCTGTTTTTAAAATGTTGGCAATAATTTAAAAAACAAACACAATAACAATAGAAAGCTATTCAAGGCCTTTTCAGCTCCTGTGTGAATCTAGGTTAGGAGGTTCTCTGAAGTGGAAGTAAAAATATTCAGCATAATTCTGAAAGGACAGAAGAAGACTATTTACTTAATGCCCTATGGACACAGCATTTTAGAAAAGAAGACTTCAGAGAGGTGCCATTTCATCTGCACTTTATAGAATTTATTATAGTTCAAGTACTTTTTTTATAAAGTAATATGCTGTCACAGAAATTAGTTTACATAGATTGCAGGTAGACAACTTTAAATTTGATTGTCAAGACATCAGAGCTCCCTCATTCCCGAGAGACAGAACACATAGAACGTTCAGGTTTGTTTGGGAGTTTAGAGCTTAATCCTGCTCTTAATTTTAATTTAATAATGATAATATTTATACTAACATTCGAATACTGATTTCTTGGGAACTGCTCTCTGCACCTTCCCTATATTCAGGCTTGTATGCTAACTAAAGCTCAGGCCTGGTAGCCACAGACAGATTCATGACCTGGGAAACATGGAAGGTCAGGTTTTTTGTTTCTTCTTTTTTAATTTGTTAAATGGAATGGAAACTCATCCTACTTCAGAGGATTGTTATGAACTGAAGAAAAGACAGAAAAAAAATTCCTGTTGTAACATAACTCTGACTCTTTGGACTATATGCCACCCAAACTAGAAGGTCTTTTTACCTTTGCTCGAGCATCAAGTTTATTGGGTGAAACCACTAACTAAAATGGAAAAACTGTGATAGAAGAGCAGGCTGCCATACTAAAAGTACAAGGGTTCTATTTTAACTATGTAAAGTACAAAATGTCTATTAAACCAAGGTGTTTTTAAACAACTGCTAGTTAGATATTCATCAAATAAAATACCAAAAAGTGAGCAAAATTTGTGTAAAAAAAAAAAAAGAAATTAAATAAATAAAACTGACTTTCATGCAAGCCAAGAAAATGTTAATGCTTTTAAAAAGAATAACATAATATGCAATTTTTGTTTCTTTAGTTGTTCTTATTTTACCAATGGTCTTTATGAATAGTTTAAAAATGACATATTAGTTTGCTGCCTATAATGTTAGCATTTAAAGAATATTACAGGGGCCTGGCGAGGTGGCCCCCGAGGTGGCCCTGTAGCGAACCCGCCCACCATTCTGTGGACCAGTCAAGAAATAAAAGCCTCCAGGCCCCTCGCCACCCCCCCCCCCAAAAAAAAAGAATATTACAGCTGGATGGGGATTTAGAGACCATCTAATTCAAATTCCATATTAGAGAGATGGAAACTGATGCTTCAGGAGAGTAAGTAGCTTGATCAAGGTGACAAAGATGGTTGATGGAAAGAATAAAGAATGAGATTGCCTTTAAACACTTAGCAGGTGTCCTGCTAAGTGTTTAAGATTTTATATGAAGTTTCACCATGCAGGGAATACACAATTCAAATTCCCAGGTCAGCTTGAGATTTTATTTATTTCTATAAATTCCATAAATATATATGATATCTCTATGTCATAAAGGTTATAGCCTTTTCTATTCCTATACTTTACAACTTTTAGTCACTATGGGAACATATATAGAGTTTAAATTTACATGTATATGTTTAAATATATACAGCTAATTAAACTCAGGTATAAAAGCAGTGTATTTCACTTAGTTGATATTTGCAAGAAAATATTTGAGATAAAGAAGAAAAAAAATGTTTAGAGAGGAAAATGTACTGTATTACTATACTCTGCTTATACTCATCTTTGGGAGCTAAAATCATTATGATTTCTAGAAATACCAGAAATGGCCACAGTACAAGAGAGTGTTTCTAATGGAAAAATATTCTAGCCATGGGACTAATGTCAGTTTGATTCATTGATGAAGCAAACCTTTCTCAGGCTCTGGTGATACACATAGCTCTTTACTTAGGACAAAGGGAGCTTTCAGCAAATGGGATGCAGGTCATACTATGATGAGGAAGACGAATTGGAATGGCTCCTCGGTCTCCCAACACTGGGTACAAATTCCCTATCCCACCAACTTGCGAGTGTTTAAGACTATAAACCTTAGGGAGGGAGGAAGAAGCAACGGGAACAGGAGGCAGAGAAAAGGAAATAGGAAGTAAAGGAGAAAATGAATAAGCCCCAGATGTCTTCGTGCCCACTCTAAAAATTCAGAGGTATAGTTAAGTTTTTTTCCTGTGTGCTAATATTCTTCCTTCCCGATATCTAAAATATTGAACATGCATGTGTCCCGAGGCACAGTAATCATTTAAATTATGTTGGAGCAAACTAATTAAATTAGCTTTATTTTTCAATTATACAATGTACAAGAGAATATAATTCAAAAGAAAAATTCCAAAGTTGGCTAGTAGAATTGGTTATAGTTTTAGAGATTATAACTAATAAGAGAAATGGAAATGCTTCTAAGTTTCCTTCAGTCTAATACATAATAGTTTTTGAAACATATGTTTTCCATGAGTTTTAGAAATCTTAATGATAACTGACTGAAAAATTTTAGCACTTGCATCCTCATTCAGCCAAAGGCTGTTTTATGCAGCTAAATAACTCTGGGGAGGATCCACCTAAGACATTTAACAGCTGGGTAAGTTTTGAGGTGTTCACAGAGCAGAAGTCCACTCTGAAAAATAAACTTAAAGCTGGGTAACATTTTCAAAATAATCGTCATATTTGTGGCAAGAAATACATATGAAAATACACCTTTCTTTTAAAACTTAGTCAATAGATTCAAATTTTCCATAGTTGTTTTAATCCATGTAACTAAAAGATATTTGGGAAAGGTGTAAAGAGAGAAACTCGACTCCCTCGGGCTTTGCTCCAGGTGTCCTTTTAAGAATGTTCCTTGTTTTAACCGAGTTATCTGTCATGACACACTGACTGCTGCCTAATCACATGACTTATAAAAATTATGATGTAACATAATAGTGTTTTCCCTCTACAGGTAATTCTGAGGCTTGTTCTGTTACCACAATGAATGATCTTCTGGATAATCTGCTGCGAGCGGAGTAGAGAGTATACTTGAACAACGTTTGACTTCTCCTGCTGCTACAAAAGAATGGTTTCTTCCCAGTCACAAACCTATCCTGAATGTTAATTAAATATTTACAAGGTACTTTAAAATCCTCCCTGAATGCTAATCTGAAAATAGCAACCTACGTTCATTTGAATAAGCAGAAATTTCTGCCTGTCCAAATTAAGCATCTCTGGCCTCTGAGTTTAATTCAGATAATTCTATGACTTGGGGGAAAAAAAGAAAGAACTGACTACCTACTATGTATAAAGCTCCATGTCAGATGTGGAAATAAAACTAAACTTTCTAGGACTAGGAAATTTGTCATAAATTACAACAATTTGTATTATTTAATTCACAACATTTCCCTCTGGGCTTAAAAGCTAAATTAGACGCAAAATCCTTACCTTTTTAGCATTAAACTTTTACATTGTTCCTTAACATATAACACTGTATCTAGTTACATAAAGATGCTGTATTTTCTACATATTAATACAGATTTCCACATTTTATTCATTAAGTTTCTGAAAGAGTTTTAGCATGAAGGTTCCATTTACTGTATCAAAAAATAAAAATATCATCAAAGTCTTTTTGCAACTCCCAAAACACAGTTAGAGAATAATGATCATATGCTAAAAAATGTAAAATGCAATTTGTGCTGTGCCCCATTTACTACAAAATCACTACGAACAATGCATTTTGTACAGTATATTGCTCCAGGGAAAGTGGATCAGCATCAGGAATGAATAAAGAACATTGCATTTGAAATCAGCTAATTCTGCCTCAGCGCTTTTAAAAACTATTTGTTATGATATTACCTCCTGTCAAGCACATAATGTGATATTTTCCTCAATAAAAACTAAACAGTTGCTGTAATTTCAGCTTCTCTAATTTTCTACTTTTTAAGCACTAAATATTTAAACAATACAGACCTGGCAGTCTCAAGCCAGTCATCTGATCTTCCCATCTTCTTGCCTAAAGTAGAGTATCCATACAGGGGCCTGCTCTGTCACAGACATACATAACGGCAGCTGTTGAGGTCCTTACCTGCCCACAAGCCAGGCCCATTCCTCTTTCTCCCATGCCATGCGGACACGATAAATTTAACTCCAGGGCATCTGCTCCAGAAGCCTTTAAGATGAGGAAGGAAAATGAAAGAAAACACAAAGCTTTAATTGTGTACTAACAGGCTTTCACCACTGATAATACAATATACAAATTTCACACATTTGACAAATTTTAACTACTGTTTTCTGCACCACGGCTATTTTATGAGGTATATTCTGACTCTCAAATGAGGGTATCTATACAAGGATAATTCAGTTCAGTCACTCAGTTGTGTCCAATGCTTTGTTACCCCATAGACTGAAGCTCGCCAGGCTTCCCTGTCCATCACCAACTCCCAGAGCCTACTCAAACTCATGTCCATCGCATCGGGGATGCCATCCAACCATCTCATCCTCTGTCGCCCCCTTCTCCTCTCGCCTTCAATCCTTCCCAGCATCAGGGTTTTTTCCAGTGAGTTGGTTCTTTGCATCAGGTGGCCCAAAGTATTGGAGCTTCAGCTTTAGCATCAGTCCTTCCAATGAATATTCAGGACTGATTTTTTTTAGGATTCACAGGTTGGATCTCCCTGCAGTCTTCTCCAACACCACAGTTCAAAAGCATCAATTTTTTTAACTCCACTTTCTTTATAGTCCAACTCTCACATTCATACATGACTACTGGAAAAACCATAGCTTTGACTAGACAGACCTTTGTTGGCAAAGTAATGTCTCTGCTTTTTAATATGCTGTCTAGGTTGGTCATAGCTTTTCTTCCAAGGAACAACATCTTTTAATTTCATGGCTGCAATCACCATCTGCAGTGATTTTGGAGGCCCCCCAAATGAAGTCTGACACTGTTTCCATTATTTCCCCATCTCTTTGCCATGAACTGATGGGACCGGATGCCACGATCTTCGTTTTCTGAATGTTGAGCTTTAAGCCAACTTTTTCACTCTCCTCTTTCACTTTCATCAAGAGGCTCTTTAGTTCTTCGCTTTCTGCCAGAACAGTGGTGTCATCTGCGTATCTGAGGTTATTGACATTTCTCCTGGCAATCTTGATTCCAGCTTTGTGCTTCATCCAGCCTGGCATTTCTCATGATGTACTCTGCATATAAGTTAAATAAGCAAGGTGATAATATACAGCCTTGATGTACTCCTTTCCCAATTTGGAACAAGTCTGTAGTTCCATGTTCAGTTCTAACTGTTGCTTCTTGACCTGCATACAGGTTTCTCAAGAGGCAGGTCAGGTGGTCTGGTATTCCCATCTCCTTCAGAATTTTCCACAGTTTTATTGTGATCCACACAGTTAAAGGCTTTGGCATAGCCAATAAAGCAAAAGTAGATGTTTTTCTGGAACTCCCTTGCTTTCTCCATGATCCAGTGGATGCTGGAAATTAGATCTCTGGTTCCTCTGCCTTTTCTAAAACCAGCTTGAACATCTGAAAGTTCATGGTTCACGTACTGTTGAAGCCTGGCTTGGAGAATTTTGAGCATTACTTTACTAGTGTGTGAGATGAGTGCAATATGGGCTTCCCTGGTGGCTCAGAGGTTAAAGCGTCTGACTCCAATGCAGGAGACCCGGGTTCGATCCCCGGGTTGGGAAGATCCCCTGGAGAAGGAAATGTCAACCCACTCCAGTATTCTTGCCTGGAGAATCTCATGGACAGAGGAGCCTGGTAGGCTACAGTCCATGGGGTCGCAAAGAGTCGGACATGACTGAGCGACTTCACTTTGAGCATTCTTTGGCATTGCCTTTCTTTGGAACTGGAAGGAAAACTGACCTTTTCTAGTCCTGTAGCCACAGCTGAGTTTTCCAAATTTGCTGACATATTGAGTGCAGCACTTTCATAGCATCATCTTTTAGCTCAACTGGAATTCCATCACCTCCACTAGCTTTGTTCGTAGCGATGTTTCCTAAAGCCCATTTGACTTCGCAACCCAGGATATCTGGCTCTAGGTTAGTGACCAGACCATAATGATTATCTGGGTCATAAAGATATTTTTTGTATAGTTCTTCTGTGTATTCCTGCCACCTCTTCTTAATATCTTCTGCTTCTGTTAGGTCCATATCATTTCTGTCCTTTATTGAGCCTATCTTTGAATGAAATGTTCCTTTGGTATCTCTAATTTTTGAAGAGATCATTAGTCTTTCCCATTCTATTGTTTTCCTCTATTTCTTTGCACTGATCACTGAGGAAGGCTTTCTTATCTCTCCTTGCTATTCTTTGGAACTCTGCATTCAAATGTATATGTCTTTTTTCTCCTTTGCCTTTAGCTTCTCTGCTTTTCTCAGCCATTTGTAAGGCCTCCTCAGACAGCCATTTTGCTTTTTCGCATTTCTTTTTTGGGGGGATGGTTTTGAGCTCCACCTCCTGTACAATGTCACAAACTTCCATCCATAGTTCTTCATGCACTCCATCAAATATAATCCCTTGAATCTATTTGTCACTTCCACTATATAATCATAAGGGATTTGATTTAGGTCATATCTGAATGGTCTAGTGCTTTTCCCAACTTTCTTCAATTTAAGCCTGAATTTGGCAATAAGAAGTTCATGATCTGAGCCATAATCAGCTCCTAGTCTTGTTTTTGCTGACAGTATAGAGCTTCTCCACCTTTGACTGCAAAGAATATAATCAGTCTGATTTCAGTATTGACCATCTAGTAATGTCCACATGTAGAATCTTCTCTTATGTTGTTGGAAGAGGGTGTTTGCTATGACCAGTGCGTTCTCTTAGCAAAACTCTGTTAGCCTTTGTCCTGCTTCATTCTGTACTCCAGGCCAAATTTGCCTGTTACTCCAGGTAGCTCTTGACTTCCTACTTTTGCATTCCAGTCCCCTATATGAAGAGGACATCTTTTTTGGGTGTTAGTTCTAGAAGGTCTTGTAGATCTTCATAGAACCATTCAACTTCAGCTGCTTCAGTGTTACTGGTTGGGGCATAGAACTGGATTACTGTGATATTGAATGGTTTGCCTTAACAAACAGAGATCATTCTGTCATTTTGAGATTGCATCCAGGTGCTGCATTTCAGACTCTTTTGTTGACCATGATGGCTACTCCATTTCTTCTAAAAGATTCTTGCCCACAGCAGTAGATATAATAGTCATCTGAGTTAAATTCACCCATTCCAGTCCATTTTAGTTCACTGATTCCTGAAACGTCGATATTCACTCTTGCCATCTCCTGTTTGACCACTTCTGATTTGCCTTGTTTCATGGACCTAACATTCCAGGTTCCTATACATATTGCTCTTTACAGTATCAGACTTTACTTTCATCACCTGGCATATCCACAACTGGGTGTTGTTTTTGCTTTGGCTTTGTCTCTTCATTCTTTCTGGAGTTGTTTCACCATTCTTCTCCAGTAGCATATCAGGCACCTACAGACCTGGGGAGTTCATCTCTCACTATTATACCTTTTTGCCTTTTCACAGTGTTCACAGGGTTCTCAAGGAAAGAATCCTGAAGCAGTTTGCCATGCCATTCTCCAGTGGGCCACGTTTTGTCTGAACTCTCCACAATTACCCGTCCATATTGGGAGGCCCTACATGGCATGGCTCATATTTTCATTGAGCTAGACAAGGCTGTGCTCCATGTGATCAGTTTGATTAGTTTTCTGATTGTGGTTTTCATTCTCTCTGCCTTCTGATGGATAGGGAAAAGATCCTTATGGAAGTTTACTGATGGAAGAGACTGAGGGCAAAACTGGGTCCCATTTTGATGCACTGGGCCATGTTCAATAAATCTTTAATCCAATTTTCCATTGATGGGCAGGGCTATGTTCCCTCCCTGTTGCTTGACCTGAGGGCAAACTATGGTGGAGGTGATGAAGATAATGGCAACCTCCTTCAAAAGGTCCCATGCAAGCACTGCTGCACTCAGTGCCTCCAACCCTGAAGCAGGCTACCACCAACCCATGTCTCCACCGGAGACTCCTGGATACTCACGGGCATGTCTGGGTCAGTTTCTTGTGGGGTCACTGCTCCTTTCTCCTGGGTCCTTGTGCACACAAGATTTTGTTTGTGCCCTCCAAGAGGGCTTATGTCATACCCAGGTCTGCTGCCCCCAGAGCCCCTGGAGCAGGCCACTGATGACCTGTACCTCTACAGGAGACATTCAGACACAGTTCTAATAACAAAAGCAAATATGCATTGAGTTTAGGACACTCACTACTCTCTGTGAGTTGTATTTCTTATCTCTAACTCTCATCCTTTTTGGAATAATCTGGTACCAATTTTACAGATGAGGAGACTGATGCACAAGGGAATTAAATGACCAGTCTGGTTATCTAGTAACACAACAGAGATTTTTAACTCAGGTCTGTTTGATATCATGTTGATTCTGCCCTATACAGCTTCTATTTTTATAGAAACAAATCTTACTAATTCTGGATAATTGGTACTGAAGGTAGCAGGGCAAAGAAAAATGTATCAGGCTAGATGGAATAAATATGAATAAAATTTTAAATGTTCTTTTATTAATTAACTTTTATTATTTATTAATACTGCTTTCAAATGTTTCAGAGCATTCAAGCACCTTAATTACCCAAACTGGGAACACCATTCATTGTATTCTATGTTGCTTTAAAAAAACTCAGGTGGAAAATAAGATTGTGGTAATAGTTCAAATTAAACCAAAATATATAAAAATATAAATAGTTTTTCTCCTCCTCTTTCAATTTCATACCTCTAAAGTAATCTATGTTAACAATTTAATGTGTAATTTTCTACTTTTTTCTATATATTAAAAAAAGAAGCAAAGCACACATATAACTCATGTATCAAGCTTCTTTTTTCTTCTTGGTTTTGCTCTTTATATTTTCATTTTTTCTTTCAGTTTTATTGAGATACAACTGACATACAACACTATATAAGTTTTTGGTGTATAGCATAATGATTTAACTTTAATGCACCATGGAATGATTACCACAGTAAGTTTAGAGCACATCCATCATCATATATAGACACAAGATAAAAGAAAAAAGTCCTTGTGATGAGATCCTTGTGATGAGAACTCTCAGGATTTTCTGTTACATACTGCAGTATTAATTATAGTAATCAAGTTGTACATTACATCCCTAATACATCTTTTTTTATAACCAGAAGTTTAAGCCTTTTGACCGCCTTTACCCAATAACTCTGGTAACCACAAATCTGATCTATTTTTCTGTAAGTTTGTTTATTTTTGAAGTATAATTAACCAATATACTATGTTAATTCCTAGTGCACAACACAGTGATTCAATATTTTTATACATTTCTATACATTACAAATAATCATGATAAGCCTAGTCACCATCTGTCATCATACAAAGATATTACATTACTATTGACTATATCATCCATTTCATACCTATGACTCATTTTTTTTGTAATTGAAAGTTTGTACCTCTTAATTGTCTTCACCTATTTCTCTCATCTTTTTAAACTGAATCAATTTTATTGTATTTTTAAAAAATCCATCCTAGGAAACATGAAGTACAGATAATTTTGTTTTAATTTAATAATTAAGTAGGAATCTTTCTTATTTAACTTATTAATTTATATAAATGGGTCCTATAGAAATGAACAAAATATTTCACACTAAGCAGTCTTAAAATAACTGGAGAACCATAGAATTCTTTAGAAGTCTTCTGCAAAAACTCTAAGAACAATTAAAACACTTTTTTTAAAATTTGAGAAATGGAAGATAAATTAATGATTCTTTAACCTAACTTGTAGAATTCCTTCAATGCCACCATTTCTTTTTGAGTAAGGTAAGTGTGGCTCAATTTCCATAATATTATAACATGTCTATCACATCATGGAAAGACTTTTTTAAAAGTTCATTATTTTCTAAGCATATCAGACCTTTCTTTAGTCCAACAGCTTTTCTTCAAATATCTCTTTTCTTCCTAATCATTCAAGATTTTTTCCTATTTTATTAATTTTAAATAAGACCTCAACAAACAAGTATTCTATCGAGTTATATCTTTCTTGGTTGACTTTCTTACTCACTTTTACTCATTAGTGAGTCTGCTTTTCCTTCTGCACATTTGTGAAAGTTCATTGAATCATTCAGCCTATTTTCTAACATGGTTTTATTATGGTCTTTGTAAATTCAAGTGTGAGGGCTTCCCAGATGGCTCAGAGGTAATGAATCCATCTGCCTGAAATGCAGGAGACTCAGGAGACATGGGTTCCATCCCTGGATCAGGAAAAGCCTCTGGAGGAGGAAACAGCAACCCACTTCAGTATTCTTTCCTGGAAAATCCCATGGACAGAGGAGCCTGGTGGGCTACAGTCCATGGGGCCTCAAAGAGTTGGACACAAGCAACTAAGCACACACACACTCAAGTGTAAACTGGAGACAATAGGACCTATCCCAAAACTGTGTCATGTGAGAATTTGCAGCTTAATTAAAAGATTGTACACTGCAAGTATATATTTTTTCTTATTATGTCTTAGTTATTTCAAATATTTCTTTTAGACTTATTTGCTTTAGACTGCTAGTTGAAATGCAGCAATTAACAGCAAATCAATTCAACAACATTTTGGAATAAGCTTTAGGTGTCATTTGTATTGATATTTACATTATACATATTTTCTAAAATGTAAGTGCAAGCTTACAATTAGATTCATAGTAGACAATAATAACTAACATTTATCGAACACTTACAATATGTCAGACACTTTACTAGGCTGTTTATAATAGATATATCATTATTCCCATTTTGTAACTGATAAAATCAAGGTCCAAAGAGTTCAAGTGACTAATTTATTAGTCTAAAGCTTGTAAATGAGAATAGGATCTTTAAACCAGGCATTTTAAGTACAGAACCCGTATTCTTGGTCACTATCATAACTTATTAGAAATCAGGTAATCCATGGCTAGGATTGTTTTAACGTGATAACAAAATGTTACAACTTGACATCTTTCAAGTTTCTAAATATTAAATAGATATTAAAATCTTGTAAGACCCCTTATTAAATTTAGTCTTTTCAGTGACTGTTAAAAATTTTCCCAGCACTATACACATATACAAATGCTAACTCACTAAACATACCCATAAAGATCTTTGAAATAAGGATCTAGGCCTCAAAAACAGATAATCCTGCTCAAAATAACACCAAGAGCTGGGGAATATTCATTTGGCCTCTGCTTCAATATTCTTGTCATATGATGTACACCACCTTAAAAGGCAGTTAATTCTATTTCCAAGCAACCACATGCATTCAAAAAGCCTTAATTGCTGAATTACCATGAAATGTTAAATTAACTGAAACTGGGCATGAATTCTGACTCCTGTTAGTCACAAGCTTTTTAGTTTAGTCATTTAGCCCAGAGTTTATTCTGCCTCACCTAAATGATTATACAATAAAATAATCTAGTGAAGGCAGTGACATAGAAAATTTGATGCTTCTAATTTCATACATTATCTATTTATCATCTGTTTATCGGCATGAAGTAGAATGATATGTTAATAGTCTGGACTATAGAGCCAGATTTCATGGGTTTGAATCCCACTTTACCACATACTAGCTGTGTGAACTTGGGCATATTATTTAACAACTTTTGGCCTCAGTCTCCTCATTTCCAAAACATGGAATACAGAAAAGTACCTCACAAGGTTGCTTTTCTAAGTTACAAATAAATTTAATAAAAGTGAATGACTTAGAACAGTGCCTGGACTGCAGTAAATATTATGTAAGTATAAGCAGTTAATCTAGTCTAACTACCTGTTTCACTGTCTATACATCTATCTATCCATCCATCCATCTATCCATTCAGTTACAATCTCCAACTTGCCTTTCCTCAGCTTTGATCTGAAAAAGAATATAAAGTAGCTATACACACTTTGGGGGCTTTACAGGTGGCTCAGTGGTAAAGAATCTGCCTGCCAATGCAGGAGCTGCAGGAGACGAGGGTTCAATCACTAGGTTGGGAAGATCCCCTTGAGTAGAAAATGACAAACCACTCTGGTATTCTTGCTAGTATCCCCTGTCCATGGAGAATTCCATGACTGAGTGACCGAACAACAAAAATCCACATCTGAGGTTGGGGGAAGGGGTGGCAGAAAACTATTCTAAGAAATTCTCAGCGTAGTGGTAGAAACGTGATTTCTAAAATTCTCTGAATCATTTTGTAAAACCTCTCAGAGAAATCAGGGAAGCAAAACCACAAACCCTTGTTCAATCTATCCAACAAAAGGGGGAACACGGTTCTCTTCCTTCTCCTTTCCTTATCTCTCTCTTCCTTATCGATCTACGCAGTTCTAAAGTCACTGGCTGGGGGACGAGCAAGGTAGGTGACTAGGAAGTTCTGAGGAAGAGCCATGAGGGCGCAGAGGGGGTGGCAGAGCCTGAGCACACTGAGAACGACAGGCATGTGGAGGTGGCTTGGGGCAGCACATCAGAGCCCCAGTGGGAAGAGAGTCTCCCATGGGTCAAGGGGAACAAGTAAGGACATAGGAGACCAAGCAGGGTAGCAAGACATGAAGCTACCTTTTTTGGTGCCTGCTCAGTCAGTCACTCAATCATGTTCAACTCTTTGTGACCCCATGGGCCATAGCCTGCCAGGCTCCTCTGTCCATGGAATTTTTCAGGCAAGGATACTGGAGTGGGTTGCCATTGCCTACTCCAGGGACACTTCTTGGATTCTCCCTAATTTTCTTCTGTTAAAAGCATACAAGAGGCCCACTGCCAACGTTCTACATAGCAACACTGTCAGTTAGTCTCAACTATTGGAGAAGGCAATGGCACCCCACTCCAGTACTCTTGCCTGGAAAATCCCATGGATGGAGGAGCCTGGTAGGCTCCAATCCATGGGGTCACTAGGAGTTGGACACGACTGAGCGACTTCATTCTCACTTTTCACTTTCATGTATTGGAGAAGGAAATGGCAACCCACTCTAGTATTCTTGCCTGGAGAATCCCAGGGACGGGGGAGCCTGGTCGGCTGCCATCTATGGGGTCACACAAAGTTGGACACGACTGAAGTGACTTAGCAGCAGCAGCATCCAAAACTGGGGACCCAAGTTCTCTGGGATCTTAGACCACTTTGAATTGGACCTGGGACAGGTAAACACTGGATTGGCTTGGGCCCCACTGGGCACTAAGTCTGTGACTATCTCTTATCTCCAACTAGACATCTATCTTTCCTGATTCTATTCTTTCCTGCTGACTGTTAGTGTCCAGGAATTTATATCCAACTGGTCCTATGTATTCCTATCATGTACCTCTGTCTGCTTTGTATCTCAGCCTATTTGAGATTTAATAACTTCAACATCTTTTTAATTTTATAAATAGTCCAGATTCTAGTTTAAAACAACAACAACAACAACAACAACAACAAAAACCATGAAAAGAACCTGGCTTCAAGGTGGTTTACTTGGATACTCTGCTAGGAATAGTATGGTCACCTGGTTTTGACCCCTATGCCTCTCAGCTGGACCTTCCTTGTCTCGGCCTACCAGTTATAGTCAGACCCTTGGCAATCGCCCATCAAATCCCTGACCTAAAACCTTCAGCTTTGGATTTTAATCACCTCAAGTTCATTGTGCCAAATCAAATTCATTCTTCCCATTTACTCTGTAATTGCTTGCTTTTGTTTGTCATATGCCTGTATATCAGCTCTGTGCCTTTATTTTGCTTCATTCAACAAATATCTGAGGACGATCCACTGGCCAGCAAAGCCTTGTGTTTGGAATTGGGGGTTAAACAGTGAACCGGGCGAGGTCTCCACCCAGACAGTTTGCTTTGTCATAAGGAAGACAGGTGAAAGAGCTGATGACATCACTGCTGATCACCAGTTTTATTAAATTCTGGGGAGAAAAGGCACAAGCAGAGGTAGACCCAGATTTGGGGGAGGAGCCTGAAGTTCATACAGTTTGCAGATACTTCTTTAAAAATAAAAATGATTTAAAAATTAAAAAGAGAAAATCAGGTATAGACCTTGGAAGTAGCTTGTACAAGTAAGGGCTCTGAAGCTTAAGCTTCATTAACTTTATGATAAACTAGCTTCTGAGGATAAGATTTCAGAAGGAGTAGGACAGCGGGTTAGCCTACTAGTCAGGGACCTCCGAGCAGAGGAAGGGAGAACATTTCAGCCCAGGGTAATGGCAAAGGCTCTGAGGTACAAGTGTGTTGGAGGAGTAAAAGAAGGCCATTGGGGTCTGGAATGTGAAGAACAAACCCAAGGGGACACCAGGGGAATGGCCAGGTACCAGACCATACAGGTCAAGTGAAGAGTTTTACATGGTAAGAAAGCTAGTGGGAAGACTGTGGGTTGATTGAAAGCAAAGAGATTAATGGGGCTTTCAGATTAGGATGGTAGAAACTCATACTGAGGGCTTCCCACGTGGCACTAGTGGTAAAGAACCTGCCCGCCCATGCAGGTTAGATAGAAGAGCAGGTTTGATCCTTGGGTTGGGAAGATCCCCTGGAGGAGGACAAGGCCCCCCACTCCAGAATTCTTGTCTAGAGAATCCCATGGACAGAGGAGCCTGGCAGGCTGCAGTTCATAGGGTCGCACAGAGTCAGACATGACTGAAATGACTTAGCATACACAAACGCAATGCATATTGAGCCACACCTAATTTATATGTCTCTTCAAATCCGATGGCCTTACTTGCCACCCAAGCTTTTGCCACTAGCTTAATAAAGAACCTTGGTCCCTGTTGCTGTCCTTAGCTTTCCTGTCATTGCCATCTCTCATAGCTCCTCAGGAGGAGAGCAGGACTCTCCACTGAATGTGTCAGAGTGGGAGCTCCAGGAGGGCCAGTGCTCTCAACATGCTGTGGGATTTGGCTTCTGAAGCAGTTGCTTAAGGAGGGAAGGACACACAGCCCAAATGTGCAGAAGAAAGTAAACCTTTGGGGTGTGAAGTGTGAGGAGTGAGAGAGAAGAAACAGAAGGAACCAGTAGATATGTCCTTCACTCGTCTTCTTCTCTAAACTGTTGTGAGGCAGGATGATCCCACACAGCCCTCCCATCCCACACGGCTGAGCAATTGGCTCCATCTCCTTGTGAAGTGGCAGCCAGCTCTGGAACGCACCACGCTCCATCTGCTTTCCCTTCTTCCCATTGCCTTCCCTCCCCTCACACCCCCTTTAATCTTATTGCTTTGGAATTGAATCCTTCAGTGAAGAATCTTCACATTAATTTTGACTCAGGCTCTGTTTTCTAAGCTAACACACATTAAGAAAGAAATGGATTCCAAATCTATTCAAATGAGTTCAAGATCTATTTAAGATCTACTATGGGGTATGGTTCAACTTGGTATACACATTTAAACTGTTCTACCTAGCTGAGGCTATACCTTATTCACCTTTGTTTGGGATGGCCAGGTACTCTGCAAATAGTAAGCGCTTCAGAGATCTTGCCTCCATGGAACTGGAATAATTTATCAATGTCCCAGAAAATTAGGACAGCATGTGATCAGATACCTGAACCAAAGAAATTGAGCAGAGCCTAACAATGCTACCGATTTGACACCAAGCTGTAAAAACTTTTCTGGAGGCTGTTTCTGTTTTATGATGCTCAAAAAACAAGACAAATTAAAACCAGGTTGAGGAATAAGACATTAAAAGTATGCGTATTCTAGAGAGCGTGAAAAGGAAAGTTTGGTTCGACATGGTTCTATTTCCAAGAATATGCATGTGAAAAAAATGGCATACTGAATGCACACTGACTTTTAAAAACAGCATCTGGTAGATTTTACCATATTTTAAGAATGTACTAGGTTTCTGGGTTTTTTTTTAACCCCCCCCCCCAACATGGCCTTAAATGTTTATTCAAAATAATACAATAAAATGTTAGTTTCCAATGAAATAAATAATAATGATCCCTTCTTGTCCAAATTTTCATTCTGATATAGAGTTTCTCTCTCAATCTCTGTTCTTTCATGTTCTTGTACAACTGGATCTGCTCTGCTATTATACACATGCATTTCTGTTTTCAGATATAACAGTAAAGAGCTGATAGCAAGATTTTCTGAATTCCCTGTTGTGCAATTCAAGAATTAATCTACTCTATGGAGAGGAACTTCATGAATTTAAAGTATATCCATCATCATATTAAGTGATTTGCTGAACTTAAAAGCAATGGCTTGTAGAACAGCTGGTATGTTCTCTCAGATTCCTACCCTTCATTATCACCACCCCCAAACAAATGTACATTGTAAGTAGTACAGTAACTTTGGCTTGAACACTTTTGTTTTTGTTGATTTGTTTTAATGTGGGCTCTTCCATTGTAAGGAAATCTGTTTTAATCTGTTGTGAAGCATGTGTTCACAGAAACAAAACCAAATACTCACTCTACAAAGCTTTATTGGGTGTCTACCATATGAGCTATCATGGAATCATGCTGCCTATTGCTTCCCTCCAGGGAAATATGAAGACCTGGGGATAGTTCCTTCATGCGTTATGCCCTGAGCTGGCCCATATTTCAAAGATTAGAGGGAACTTTTTTTAATCAACACTATAGATCGAACTCCTTGATATGCAAATTGCTCTTCTGTTGAGAGACCTAACAGACTATTTTGACTGAGTGGAAGGCATATTTTTTTCCCTTTCTTTCTTTCAAACATATTTTCCTTTTTTTCTTCCTTCCCCTTTCACTTTGATTGATTGGTAATGACAAGCTAGAAAATAATATTGAATAAAACTACAGTTAAAGAATTAGATATGGAATGTATCTTTAAGCTGTATCTTTATACATATATAAAAGCTTTTGACTTTTTAGAAGTAAAATTGGCTTATCTAAAAATTAAGACTTATTATTGACCAAAATACTTTCAGTATTTTATTCTACAGAAGGCAGAGGAGCAAGTAGTGTGATAAAGCCATTCATCATAGTCAGCTTTAAATTGGCAAAACTCATGCCAAACCTGGACTCAGTGGAAAATTTCACGGTCAGTTAGGTAAATACATGTGTAAAATGGACCCAGCAACAAAGATCACAAAGCCAATTACTGATCATATTTAATTTCATCTCTCTAAGTCCCAGAAAAAATTTTTGCCCTCACAGATCTAAGATATCCAAATAAACTGTAAAATCACAATTTTTCAATGCTATAGAAAGCTTTATAACATTTTATAAGGCAGACCTGTTAGTTCATAATTAGTGCTAGGTTTAGTCTTCACTTCTTAGAGGTTTTCAAGAAACCCCAGCTACAGTGTTTTTCGCGATAGGACGATGGACATAAGTACACAATTTTAAGTATGTATTTTTCTATTTGAAATAGAAATTTGAGGCACATGGTTAGTTGTTTGCATTTGTGCAAGATTCAATTTATATTATAGAAAGCTCGCTGACTAGTGTTCCATTCAGGAGCATTCTGTCCTACCATTTTATGCATGTCTGTATTCAAACTAGAATAGTATTAAATGAACCTTTTATATTTTAAATATTCAAGAGCTTTATATTCAAAATTTCTTTTCTTGCTGTCAAACTAGCTTGCCTAAAGGCAAGGTAAGATCAAGTTAGACTCTCAAAGGTAGAATTAAATTTTATCATGGCATCCATCATAATATACAGTTTGCTTAATATGCAAATAAAGAGTATATGGAGTCAAAGAATAAAGGATTTTTAGGCAGCGTGTGAAATCCAAGGGACTACTTTTATAGAATAGATTCCTTTTAAATTTACATTTCCATCATTTTAATGAAAACACAGGGTAAACAAATTGTAATATAAATGTTTTAAGTTACCATTTTTCACTCAATTTTTCTTCTACTGGGTTATTTTTCATGACAGCTCTTTATTTAAAACTAATAAAAATAGAAGAGAAGAAATAAAATAAATATAAACAAATAATTACCTCAGCCTTTCTGGAGAGTTCCATCCAGTCATTTCTGTTGTAACTGCACATGATGCTAGCAATCACAATCTTTAAAAAGAGAAAGGAAAGAAAATTAGTTCAAATAGTTATGTCTTTATACACAGGGGTCTATGATATTTACATATATATGTTAATAATGGTAAATTATATCATAAAAATTAGTTTTCCATCTGCTGAAAGAAATCAGTAAAGTGCAGCATGGTATTATAGTGAAGCAAAGGATAAGATCTGGGGCTTCAGACTTAGGTTAGAGACTTTCTCATTTACTGTCTTTGAATGCTTGAGCAAGTTACTTAATTTTCCAATCCTCAGCATTCTCATTTTTAAAATGGAGATAATAATACTGACTTTGCCAACCTCAAAAAGTGATAGTGAGAATTACATGAATTTGCATATGCAAAAAGAGTTGTTTAAGTAATACAATGATGTAGTGCGTGCGTACTCAGTCATGTCCAACTCTTTGCGACCCCAGAAGGCTCCTTTGTCCATGGGATTTTTCAGGCAGGAATACTGGAGCAGGTTGTCATTTCCTACTCCAGAAGATCTTCCTGACCCAGGGAATGAACCCTGGTCTTCTGCATCTCCTGAAGTGGTAGGCAAATTCTTTACTACTGAGCCATCTGGGAAGGCTATAATGATGTGGAAATATTTATTAATGTAATTACTGGTATAACTAAAAGGTTTCAAGGTATGGAAAGGAAATAAATTAGTGTCTTCTTCAATCATATCTTATTATAGTATGGATAATTACAGCTTACATATTCAGAGTGAATTATAGTTTTAAAGTTTGTTAAATGTTGATTATTTAACTACAGTATTACAGTATGTTATAATGGAGGCTTCATAGCGTAGTAGTTACTAGTATCTGCTCTGAAGCCAGAATGTCTAGATTAGAGTTCAGACTCTATCACTAACTGTGTGGTCCTGGACAAGACATTCAATTTCTCATTGGTTAAATGTGGATAACACTACTGTCTACTCACTGCTGTTGTGTCTGATTCTTTTGCAACCCCATGAGCTATAGTCCACCAGGCGCCTCTGTTTGTGGCATTTCTTGGGCAAGAATACTCGAGTGGTTGCCATTTCTTTCACCAGGGGATCTTCCTGAGTTTCGGATAGAACCCATGTCTCCTGCACTGGCAGGTCCATTACCATTGAGCCACCAGGGAAACCCACTATCTACTTAGAAGAGTGATAATCAAATTGCTAAGAGTTCATGACTCTAATAATGTACTAGGTAATGTTTTAATAGGTTTTTTCCTATTAACTCACTTAATCATTCTCAAATTATTCTCCGCGTTTTACAGATGAAGATGCTGAAGTACTGAGACATAAGATTACAGAGCTAATAAAGAGCAGAGCCAGGATCAGACCCAGAAATTTAACTGAGAATCTGTGTTTTTAACCATTAGTTTTTGCTGGCCTAATGTAAATATTCAGTATATGTCAGTAATTGCTTTCTATTATTACCATTTAAAGACTATGAGATCATGACACAAAGTCTGTGCCAAATCTAAAGCCACAGAGTCTAGTGGAAGAGTCCACTAAAAGCCACTGGGCTCTCACCACATACAGCTTTTTTTTTTTTTTAATATGTCTAAAAAAACAAAACGAAGATGTGATGAACAAGTCAGATGAATGCTTTATCAATAAAAGAAAGAAAATAAGCTACAATCATACAGGAGAGAGTTCTGAATACCAGAGCTCTAAATACTGAATAAGCCTGTCCTTAACGTTGGGTCAAGTTTTTCTTGATAGACTATAATCCTCCATGGGTGCCTGGACTGCTCTGCACCATTCATCATTTTATCTACAATAACCAGCATGATGTTTGGCACATAGCAGAATTGATTGAATAAATGTACGAGGTCATTAAAGGTTTAGAATACAGAGTTGCATTTTCAGTTTATCCTTTTAAGACTAAGCAGAAATGAACACCATGAGTTAGAGAAGGGAAAAAATAAACAATTGGTGAAAACTTTTGGCAAATGATTATTGTATTTTTCAGAGAGAAGAGTGAGCAGAACAGTTGTGAATGCTGGTCTTGGTGACAGAGAAAGGGTCAGATGTCAAAATACACAGAAATTGTGTGTATTAAGATTGAAAAAGAAGAATCAGGAGATCTGAGAGGCTGATTGTGAGTGACTGTGAAAATCTTACAACTTTAGTCAGACAAAAGTAAGATGATGCTGAGAAAAAAGGAAGCCAGGAGAAACAGTGTATTCAAACAGATTCCTGTGTAGAGAGAGGAACAAAGAGAGAAAAGTAAAAGTAGATGAAGAATAGAGGAGGAAAATTAAGAATGCATGATTTTTTTTATTGAGTTTAGGATTCCACTTTGGTGTAGCTTTTAAGAACTGGGGAGGAAAAAAAAAATGTAAGAATGACCCTTGGCCTTTTCTATTGGGGCTGATCAAAAGTGAAAAGTCAACTTCCAAACTTGCCCATCTGCAAGCAAGAAAGGGTCACCAGCATAATTATGTATCTTCAATACACTCTTTCTGCCATTTTCACATGCTATAAAATCTTGACGTTATTCTGCCCCACCCTCCAGTTAGAAAACAGACCAGGGAGGAATTCCCCAGAGAGGTAACCAGATCTTCAGGGACTATACTATTACCTCCTCTTGAGTATTCCTTGCATGGGGGACTTCATTTGAAACGAAAACCAATTGGGATGAAGGCTGGGGGCAGGTGGACAGATTCTATTGTCCTCAGTGGCCTTGAGGTCAAGTCAAAAAATACACCTTTTTTTTATTTTTTAAAATTTATTTTAATTGGAGGCTAATTACTTTACAATATTATAGTGGTTTTTGCCATACATTGACATGAATCAGCCATGGGTATACATGTATTCCTCATCCTGAACCCCTCTCCCCCCTCCCTCCCCATCCCATCCCTCTGGGTCATCCCAGTGCACCAGCCTGAGCACCCTGTCTCATGCATCAAACCTGGACTGGCGATCTGTTTCACATATGATAATATACATGTTTCAATGCTATTCTCTCAGATCATCCCACCCTCGCCTTCTCCCACAGAGTCCAAAAGACTGTTCTATAAAGAAAGGTTAATCTAAGGATTTAGGGAAGGAGCAGACTTCCCAAGCTTGCTGGTAAAATGTCAAGAGCAAGGTTAGATCCAAAGATTCAGACTGAAAAAATGACTTTCGCATTAGATACTGATTCTGTGGTAAAAGAGACAAACAGTAGACCTAGGTTTTTAGGGAGTTCTATCATTCAAAACCAAGAAAAGATAGGCAAAAAACAAAACCAAAACTTGCTTCCAGTTATGATAAAGTAACCCTCAAGTTTATCCTCCCATATAAATAGGAAGTGACTGCTAAATCAGGATGGCATCCTCCTCCCGTGCCCCTTTCAGGTGCCACAGAGGGCAATGGGGAAGATCCTTCTAGCGGGCAGGATCCAGGTAGGCAGATGGGCTGACCAAGGAAGCCACTTCCAGGAAAGCAAGGCTTACTGGCCCTGACAACTGGGCATGATACATGTTCTCAAGTAGGGACTAACATAGTTCCTCTTTACTAAATGGTGATTTTTATTTTGACAAAGCTGTTTTTTCTTCGAATATATATAAATTGTGCCTGGATTGGTTAGAATCATCATTTACCTTTTAAGTCCCCAGGATTATGAGGAGCTCAGGATTATGAGGAGCACATTTGGGCTTGATGGAGAGAAGTAAATAACACCCAGAGAACTGTCCTGAAGATTGAGAACATTGGTGCCACCAAATGCCTAGCAACACAGTGACTGGGTATGATTTGGGGCACGCTGTCACTGGGGAGGGGTGGCCACAGGTGGGAGAGATAGATTATCCTGAGCAGACAGAAGTTTTGTGTGCTCTGAACAGCTAAGCACTACCCTGTTCTTCGTTTCTCATCTTCAAAAAACAGGCTCTACCTTCTTACCCAAAAAGCTGGGAAAATATCTCCAACCGGGTTAATCATAGTAATCAGCTACTCTATTCTCATTAAAGTCCTTCACTTGAACTGGAGAGATAAAGACTTTTTTCCTGTTTGGTCCCTAAACTGGAATGAAGTGTGTTCATAGCAGCTAGCAATCATTGACTGATTCCTTACTTACCCCAGCCCACCCTCCCACTCCCACTCAAAGCTAGCTGCACTAGGATGAAGAAAAGCGGAGGCAGAGGAAAGCAGAGATGCAAGATGGAGACACGGTTCTGTCACGTTTAAGTCTGGTGTACCACTAACATGCCTGTCTGAGTGAACCAATAAATATCACTTTTGACTTAAGAAAACTCAAGTTATATTCTGGTTTCTATCACTGACAGTCTTGACAATTACTACATGCAAAACTAAAATTGTCACTTTTAAAATAACTTCCTAAGCATTTTTTTCTGTCAAGTAAATTTAAAGGAAAAATAACTTTATACCTTATTTTTAAATGCTAAATTATCTAAGAAGTCTAAATATCTTTATCTAAAATCAAGGGATGGTTCATGAAAATATATGTTGACATTCTATTTCAGAGGAATAAAGATGACCCAAAATCATTTTATTCTTGATTAAAAGATATAAGGATTTCTCAAAAAGCCAAGCTAAAACACATCAAGAGTAAAAGAACACTGAACAGAATTTAATCTTTCTGTGAGGATTAGAAAGCCTTCCGTGTTTTGCAGCACTTGGTTTTTAATCAAAGGAAGACAGGTTACTTTTTTCCTATGGAAAAAAACTGTTAATGTATATTTCATATTGTGAAACATCATGAAAAGTTACTAGAAATGAATACCCAATGAAACATTTTTAAAAAAGAACAACATTTCCCTATATTTCATATAATTTATGCCATTTTTAATGCTCCATTTTTATGGCTCATATTTTAAAACATTATTGGATGAGTTTATACATAAAAGCCAAATACTATATAGTGTTTTAACTAATCCTACATTTTATGAACATTTTGAGTCAAGTGAGAGATTCAAACAATATTAGTTAATCACTTAATATAGAAACTGAGTATCTACTGTAGTAGGCACTAAATGACATATAGAGGAGCTGAAGACACTGATTCAGAGTCTTTGATTATCCAACAATCAGTATTTCTTGGAGACCTATGTGCCAGTAACTGTAACTCAGAAGCGATGAAGGAAACAGGGAAAGTCCCTATATTTTTAAGAGGGGGGAAGAAAAGGCATTAATGAATACATTATTTGGACTATTTTCGGGTCAAGATTTAAAAACAATACAGGCGAGCAAGATGGAGAATCACAGGGATGCATAAAGCCACATGAGATGATTTGGGTAAAAGTTGGCATTCCAAGTAGAGGAAACTGTAAGCAGGAACTCAGGAGGAGGAGTGATCATGATACACTTAAAAATAGAAGGCCTTTGTCATTGGTGCTTCATGACAGAGCAAGAAGAGTGCAAAAGGAAATGAGAGGAGAAGGAAGCAGTCACTTCTGGGAGCTGAAACCTGTGGGAGTTTGGGTTTTTTAAATAGGGGTAATGGGGCTTCCCTGGCAGCTCAGTGGTAAAGAATTCATCTGCCATGCAGCAGACCCAGTTCCATCCCTGGGTGGGGAAGATCCCTTGGAGAAGGGCATGGCTACCCACTCCAGTATTCTTGCCCAGAGAATCCCATGTAGCCTGGCAGACTACAGTCCATGAGGTTGCGGAGTAGGACACAACTGAAATGATTGAGCACACATGTATGCATGCATAGGGGAGGTTCCAGGAGCCCACTGAAAAGTTTAAGAGACAGTAATAAAATGATCTGATTTACGTTTTTAAAAGATGCTGGCTACTTTATAGGGAACGGAATGAGGGGGCTGCAGGGTAAAAGCAAAGAGTCCAGTTTAGTTGAAATAAGGTGACTTAAGGTGACTTGGAAATGGCCAGACATGGAAATCTGATCTAGATGCATCAATGGTTATACTCAGGAGGTGAGAAAAAATAAGAAATTAAGGATGATCCCTAGATTATTGGCTTGAGCCACTGAATGGAACATAGATGTGTCACTGAGATGGGACAAAGCCTAGTGCAATTATAAGTCAGGAACTGTTAAGATGTTCGACCTTAATACATTACATATAAAGTGTTTAGAAAACTATCAGCAATTACATCAATTGTGACACTGGATACATGCGTATAGAATTCACTAAAGAAGTTAGTTAAGGCTATGGTTTTTCCAGTGGTCATGTATGGATGTGAGAGTTGGACTATAAAGAAAGATGAGTACCAAAGAATTGATGCTTTTGAACTATGGTGTCGAAGAAGACTCTTGAGAGACCCCTGGACTGCAAGGAGATCCAACCAGTCCATCCTAAAGGAGATCAGTCCTGGGTGTTCATTGGTAGGACTGATTTTGAAGCTGAAACTCCAATACTTTGGCCACCTGATGCAAAGAGCTGACTCATTTTAAAAGACCCTGATACTGGGAAAGATTGAGGGCAGGAGGAGAAGGGGATGACAGAGGATGAGATGGTTGGATGGCATCACCAACTCAATGGACATGGGTTTGGGTGGACTCCGGGAGTTAGTGATGGACAGGGAGACCTGGTGTGTTGTGGTTCATGGGGTCACAAAGAATCGGACACGACTGAGTGACTGAACTGAACTGAACTGAACTGAAAGAAGTTAGGGTTGAAAGTGAATATTTCAGAGACTTCAATATTAATGGTGTTTAAAAGTCGCTTGGCTTAGTGACTTTCCAAACAGAATAGAATAAAACAAGACAAAATGAAAGAAATGAAGATTGACCTAGAGTCACACTAAAATGTGGTGTCACAAACGGCAAGAGAGGCAAATGTTCCATAAAGAAAGGAGCAATTTATGGGGATGGATGCTTCTGAGAGCTGATGTAAGAAAACAGAGACCTGTCCACAGGATTTGGCAATACAGATGCCACTGGTAACTTTTACAAGAGAAGCGTCAGTGAAGCAGGGAGGACAGATGGTCAGACTAGAGTAGACTGAAAAAAGAGAACATGAAGGAGTTAGGGAAGTGGTACACAAAGCCTTCTAATAGTTTTGGTGGGCTTGCTGAAAGAGAAATGAGGCAGTAAATGACGGGCTGTGGGAGGGCAGGTGAGAGTTTGTTCTTTTTTTTTAATGGGCTATATATTACATATGTTTTTATACTGGTGGAAGTGACATGGAAAAGAGGAGGAAACTGTTGAAAAGCCAAGAGGTGATGACGAATCTACCACATAAGTAGAGAATGTAAACTGTGCAAGGAGCAGAGGCATTGTTTCCAGTCTAAAAAGGTGGAAAGGCAGAGCAGACAGAAAACAGGAATGGATATAGTTGAGTTTACAGATTTGGTGTGGAAAAGGTGAAATTATCTTCCATGGTGTTTAGATTTTCTTTACCATATAACAGATGAGGTCTCCTACTGACAGTTAAGAGGGGAGACAGGTTTAGAAGGATGAGAGGGGAATGAAAGTATTGACCTAGACATCTAAGAAAACGGGAACGAAAATTTACCAAGGGGTTATGGTAAGATTACTAGGCTAGAAAGGCAAAAATATTTAATCAGGATATGTTTTTGTAAAATGAAATTAGTAAAAGGACAGTATAATTTAGAAAATTAGAACAAAGAAGAGAGCTCCCTTTACATGGCTGACCATAAAACAGGTTTTATAGATTACTTCAAAGTTGAAACTCATCAAGATTTTTTTTGTTGCTTTGGTCACTAACTTCGATGCATTCCATAAAAGGGCATTCTTATATCTAATTGTGTTGTTGAGAGAACACTTTTAAATTGCAGTTTTACATAGTTTTGACATTCATTTTGACTAATGCATGTAGCTTAAAATTACAATGTGTAAACATTCAATTTCTATTAAATATTAATGTTCTAAAGCATATAAAATGCCAACTATAATAATTTGTGAATCAGATTTTGTGTTGTTTCTCCCTGAAAAAGACTTCATAAGTTAAAAAAAACAGGACATTTACTCTACAGAAAGAAAAAATTGTGCTAAATGGCTTCACCTGTCATCCTTCAAAGCTTTTAAATTAAAGAATCACAATTTTCAGTCAAATTATTTTTATATAATTCATTTCCTTATGGAATAAATAAAATTATTTTATTAAGCATTTTTTTCAAGCTGAATGACAATGAAGTCTGCATTTCAAAAATTAAGGTGAAGAACAATATAAAACTTCCAAGTTTCATCTTTTGCTGTCTCATTAAATTTCCAAACATGTGCAGTCTATGCTTACATCACAGGTTGGAAATACTGTTTTGGTATTCTGTAATCATACTGTGAACTACAGTGGAAATTTAGTCATCAGCCCAGTTTCAAGACAACCTAAAGTTTTTAGTAGGGAAAAACTGGCAAAGTGCAAAGTGACAAAAGGTAACAGTGTAAATTACAAGCAGTCAAGTTAGGTTTTCTCAAACAGTTTAACAAAAATCTTTCCTAACATTATGGGGATTATACTACATTGAGGAGGAAAAATAACACGGGACATGTGATTTTCAAAGGCATTTAAACTAAAAAAAAAAAGTTCAATAAATATTCATTAATTGTACAATATTCAAATTGTAAATGTTCTTTATGCCATTATATGAATATAGTGAAAATGAGATTGGTACAATTTTCCTGAAATGTACACAGTGACAGAAGAACATTAAGAGTAAAACTCACAAGCTCTTCAAATTTTATATGGCTATTGCTAACTTAATGGTTGCAAATGAGAATAGTACTCTTAAAGTTCTCCTTTATATTATTTTAAAATTTAGTGTTTTCTTTCTTTGCTTATTTTGGGACATATACATATCTCACTTATACAACTATTTCTAATATGGAAAAGCCATGTTCAAAGTTACAAAATGTGCACTTAGTTTTCATAGAGACTCGTGTACCCCAGTGTTCATCACAGCACTGCTTATAATAGCCAGGACATGGAAGCAACCTAGATGTCCATCAGCAGACAAATGGATAAGAAAGCTGTGGTACATATACACAATGGAGTATTACTCAGCCATTGAAAAGAATACATTTGAATCAGTGCTAATGAGGTGGATGAAACTGGAGTCTATTATACAGAGTAAAAAAGCCAGAAAGAAAAACACCAGTAGAGTATACTAGGCATATATATGGAATTTAGAAAGATGGTAACCCTATATGCGAGATTGCAAAAGAGACACAGATGTATAGAACAGTCTTTTGGACTCTGTGGGAGAGGGCGAGGGTGGGATGATCTGAGAGAATAGCATTGAAACATGTATATTATCATATGTGAAACAGAGAGCCAGTCCAGGTTCCATGCATGAGACAGGGTGCTCAGGGCTGGTGCACTGGGATGACCCTGAGGGATGGGATGGGAAGGGAAGAAGGAGGTGTGTTCACATGTAAACCCATGGCTGATTCATGTCAATGTATGGCAAAAACCACGACAATATTGTAATCAGCCTCCAATTAAAATAAAGCAATATGAGCAAAAAAAAGATAGAAAAAAAAAAAAAAGAAAATCAGAGATGTTTTCCACTAGAACAAGAAATAAACAACCACTGTAGACTCCTCAGGAACTACAGGAACTGCTGGTTTTTTCCTCTTCTTTTGATCACTTCTTACTAGTTTTTGGGCTTCCCTTATGGCTCAGCTGGTAAAGAATCCACCTGCAATGCAGGAGACCTGGGTTTGATCCCTGGGTTGGGAAGATCCCCTGGAGAAGGGAAAGGCTACCCACTCCAGTATTCTGGCCTGGAGAATTGCATGGACTGTACAGTACAAGGGGTCGCAAACAGTCGGACATGTCTGACTGACTTTCACTTTCACTTTAGTAGTTTTTAATCTAATTTCCATCCCCTTTGTATCTAGAAACTGATCTACCATTGGTCACCAGTTTCAAAAATATTAGATACTTTTCAGCCCAAACCTTTACCAGAACTCTTTCCAGCACTGAGATGGTTAACCACCTCCAGCTTCCTGACTGAAACCCTCCTCATGTGGGCTCTTGAGATACAACCTTTTATCCTTATTGTTCCTATTTTTGCTATTCCTTCTCAGGCTCTTCTGCCCCGAGCGTCCTTTACATGTTAACGTCCCCAGGTTGTACTCATGGTCTTCTTTTAGCATTGTTTCATGCACATCCCTTAGACATCATATTCATAATGATTTCAGATAATACCTATATATAGAGACTTCAGAAACGCCTCCAATCTGTGTTTTTCTCCTGAGTATAAGAACAGCATATCCAACTACCTTACAGAACCTGCATTCAACTTGCCCAAAATCAAACTTAAACTTCTCCACCCGGAATTTGCATTCTCTCTCCATTAAATATGCTTATACTCTATGCTTTTGTCCCAAGTTAGAAAACTAGATTTTCTTTCTACATTTCTCTCACTGCTTACATCCAACTATTTCCAAATATGCTCTAGTCCACAGGTTTTCAAATTTGCCTGAGCACTGAAATCATCTGGAGAGTTAGAAACATAACTCCTACATTTGTATGTAGCTAGGCCCAGACATCAGTGTTTCCTCAAGGATCTCCAGGTAATTCTAACCTGCAGGAAAGTTTGAGAAGTATTCCTCTAATTTACTCCTCAAATATCTCTTCTAGGTGTCTCTGACTCTTTCATCATAACTGTTTTAGTTAAGATGTTCATGCTTGCTCCCCTGGATTACTGAA
Organism: Capricornis sumatraensis; assembly: GCF_032405125.1. Classification (NCBI taxonomy): domain Eukaryota; kingdom Metazoa; phylum Chordata; class Mammalia; order Artiodactyla; family Bovidae; genus Capricornis; species Capricornis sumatraensis. The sequence goes on along the minus strand of NC_091070.1, from coordinate 147,075,851 downwards.
ATAGATTCGTATTAGTCTTCCCATCTCTAATATCAGCCTAAGCCATCTGCCAGATCTATCTAAAGAGACAAACCTAATCATATCACACTTCTGCTTCAAATCTGACTTCAAGATAAAAATTCAACTCTTTAATATGCTATACAAGACCACAATGCAACATTTGCTCCAACCACAAAGAATTAAATACTTTGTTTCCTGAATATCACATGTATTCTGCATTCTCTTGACCATATGTCTACTCTTTTTGTCTGAATGAATAAGGAATGGTCCCTGTGCTCTAGGAGCATATGGTATAATAAAGCAGACATATGTAAATTGATACAAAAATAATTATAGTATATGAAACAGTATACAGTGAGAGCAGAAAGGAAAGAGTGATTATTTGTACCTGTGTGAATCAGGGAAGGTCTCATGGAACAGTAACTCTTTATTGATTCTGAAATCATACATGAGTATTTATTGGAAACCGATTAGAATAAAACAGCCAAGAGTACTCCAGTTGTACTAAGCAGCAGAAACAAAGGCAAGGGGTGTTGCCTTTAAGGAATATGCTCTGTTTGGCAACCCACTCCAGTACTCTTGCCTGGAAAATCCCACGGGGGGAGGAGCCTGGTGGGCTGCAGTCCATGGGGTCGCGAAGAATCAGACACAACTGAGCGACTTCCCTTTCATTTTTCACTTTCATGCGTTGGAGAAAGAAATGGCAACCCACTCCAGTGTCCTTGCCTGGAGAATCCCAGGGATGGGGGAGCCTGGTGGGCTGCCGTCTATGGGGTCACACAGAGTTGGACACGACTGAAGCGACTTAGCAGCAGCAGCAGCAAGGAATCTCAAGGAGTGCAGTTAGCTTTGGGGGAAATGAATGGCTTCACTTCATGGGCAATGGAGCTGCATACATAGGTAGAAATCAGGTTTATTCAAGCAAGGGGCTAAAACAATGGTTTCTAGCCAGGTGATTATTTGGCTTTGAATTTTAGATTATTCAGCCTAGCAAATCCCTGCTCTTCTTTTGGACATTACCTCTCCTAGGAAGGCTTACCTGTTCACCCTTCCATCTCTTTGTCAAGCACCCCTCTTCTGACATTCCACAGCATCCTTTGCGTTTCTTTATCATAACATTTGTTATATTGTATTAAATTGGTGTTTCTATGTTTTTCAAAAGATGACCAAAGTTTAGTGGGTGAGAGCCCATATTTTTCATCACTGTATTGCTAGCATCTAGTTGTTGTTGTTTTTCAGTCAGTAAGCCATGTCCAACTCTTTGCAAACCCATGGACTACAGTACAGCAGACTCCTCTGTCCTTCACTATCTCCCGGAGCTTGCTCAAATTTATCTCCATCGAGTTGGTGATGCTGTCCAATAATCTCATCCTTTGCCACCTCCTTCTCCTTTGCCTTCAACCTTTCCCAGCATCGGGGTCTTTTCCAGTGAAAATACTAGCATCTAGTATTCCATTTGGATTAAAAAAATATTTGCCTCAAAGGAATACTGAAATAGGTGACTGAGAAAAGAGTTTGAAAGTAACACACTTTGCAACTAATCCAAGTAGTTAAATAATGCATTGCATTACATTTACAACATCTAAATATAAGTAAATTTTTATAGTCTACAGAGACAATAAGAACAGATAGATGGTTCAAAGTAAGAGTATTCAAGAACCTCTCATATTTAATAAAATATACTTTATATCAAAGAATAAAAATCATTTATTTATATTTTACACTTAATACACATTTTCACATCTATTATCTAATTTCTTTAACATAATAATTTTGAATGTAGAAAACCTTACATTGAGAATAATGAGCATAGATAATTTATTTTACCAGGGTCAAATAAATCAATCGGAGAGGCAGGGATTAAGCTCTGGTCTTTTGACTTGAAGTTCCTCTTGACTACATCAAGACAATATCATATTGATTTCCCATCCTTTCAATTTACATTAGAGATTCTAGTTGATTTTGTGTTCTCAGTTCTCTTGTGGTAAATCATTTGAACAAAGGTGTCCCTTCTCTGCATTCATACCCCTCTGCAATGTAGTGTGTTAGTTGCTCAGTCATGTCTGACTCTTTGGGACCCCAAGGACTGTAGCCAGGCAGGCTCCTCTATCCATGGAATTCCCCAGGCAAGCATACTGGAGTGGGTTGCCATTGCCTTCTCCAGGGGATCTTCCCAACCCAGGGATGGAACCCAGTTCTCCCACATTGCAGGCAGATTCGTTACCAGCTGAGCCACCAGGGAAGCCACTGCAATGTAAATATGCAGCTACTCTTTAAGTGGGGGATTTATTTACATGCCTTTTGAATCCGGGCTTTGTAACTTGTTTCAATCAACAGAATATGACAGAAGTGAGGTTGTGCCAGTATCAAGCCACAACTTGAAAGAGGCCTGTCCTTTTCTGTTTACTCTCTTGAAATCCTGCCTAGTCATATGATCAAGTTAGCATGACCTGCTGAAGGATCAGAGACCACATGGCACAGGGATAAGCCATCCAGCTGAGGCTACTTGGGACCAGTCAGCCCATAGCCCACCTGGAAGTTGACTAGAGATGGAGTAAGACAAGCTGAGACCAGAAGAACCACAGTTTACCTCAACCCAAATCACTCACATGCATGCAGAATTGTGAATTAAGTTAATAGCTGTTTCAAGCAACTAAGTCTGGGGTGTTCTGTTATGTAGCCAAAGTTAACTGATACTACTTTTATTAAGTGTAACAATAACAACAATAGCACTTGCTGTGTACTTGCATGTGCCAAGCACATGCATTACCTCTAATCATGATGAAGTGAGACATATCAGTCCCGATTTGCATGTAGGAAAGAAAAAATGTATTTAAAGAAGTTAAGTAACGCTCATGATTGTATAGCCAACAAGAGTAACTATAAATCTTGAACTCTCTACCTACAATATTTTTTTCTCTGAATCATTTTTTGTATTCCTTAAATACACATTTATAGAAAACCTTGTGGGTTTATTTTTATACCCAGTAGATTTTATTCAATGTGTGTCAATTTTTATTACTTTCATTCTCAGAGACTAACATTATTACTGTGTTCTTGCTCAATGTATTAGTTCACTGTAACTCTATAAATACCATCTAAGCTAGGATAGCCAGGTAGAACTCCCTAGGAAATCATGAAGTCAAAGGAAGATCTCGCGAGAAAGACCCAGTGAGATGATTCGCTGTTTCCTAACCACCTAAAAGCATTAAAGAATGAAAATAGGGTAGTACTACCCCTTATAATCTGGCTCCAAATCATCTTGCTGTCCCTTATCTTGACCTACCAAACAGTTCACTGTATATACTGGCCACCAGATTGTTTTCAGGCTTCCATTCTCTTCTGTGTGCGGATTCTTCTTGTTACAGCCCTCTCCATTCCTCTGACCATATATCTTCTATTCACTCTTCAAGTTTCTAACACAGAGCACTTCTATTCTACTGCACTCAATGAGCTCAGAGACAGAACCACTGTCTTTACTGATATCTCAGTGATGAATTTACTTCTCTACTCCAGTTCCTGTCACACTATATCATAAATGTGTGCTTATTTATATCACTGTCTTCCCTTACTCCACTCAATGGAAAAACATGTTACCCTTTATTCACCTTTTTTTTCTTATCTTTTGGTTCAGCATTGCATAGCATCTAATGAATTTAACAAATGTCTGTGGAAGGAAGGATGTCCTCTTGTTACTTATTATTAATTTAAAAAAAAATTCTAGTTTATTCCTATAAAGATTACAGTACTTGCTGCAATAATGGAGAAAAAGTGCATATATAAAACTACCAAGACTACTATATATTTTGATACCTATAAGCCATTTACTGCCTTCATAGCATGATTTTGACACTGGCTTTAATCTGTGATGTCCAACTGGATTTAGGTTGTTCTATCACTGTTGACCCTTCACTGAAGTTGCAGTAAGTCAACTGAAGTCATAAAATTTGAATTCCATGTACACAAAAATGTTACCTACATAAAACCTGTGTATGAGATTTGATTTTTCTTCTATTTAAAGGTCAAGATATGTTGCTGTATTGATGTAGTTCACTCAAGGACTTAGCCTTTCAAAGGCACATATAGGAGTTGATTTGAAATATAAAGTTTCTATATTTCAGTTGAAAACTCTTTCTATTTAGAGGAAATAAATATTCACTTAATTAAATACCTTCATAAATTAATAAGGTTAATTAATAGTGTTAAAATGTGACATAGGAATTTGAAGGTAAAAAAGAAATTAAAAATAAAATAGTAATAAAGACACTCTCAAGAAAATTACTTGGAATGATGCACTACATGAGACAGTTTGGGCACTTCCAAACATGTATCACTTGGGTATTACAAAGATTACTTTCTGTTAAAGACTTTAAATCCCAAATGAAAATTTTATGTAAATACTAAACATTATTGTAATTATTTTATGAGATGTAGCTCTTTTGCTCTCATTAACTATGATTGCATGTTTAATGCAAGTTCAATTAGATAATCCTGTTGTGTAAGACAGTGGTATTGTGTCTTAAGAACGGGATGGTAAGCTTCTGGAGGATGTACGTTGTATCTTCCATCTCAGTATATATCCCTTGTGGGCTGGGTCTGCTTGTTCTGTTTACTAATGTACCTGACACATATTAGGAACGCAAAAGTATTTGTTGAATACAGAGATAAATAGAATAGTTGAAATGTAGTAAGTGAATGCTTTTAGGAAGTCAGGGACTTCTAAAAACACACAGGTTACTCTTTCCCAACTATGTGCTATTACCTCAGAGAAATGCTGTCAGTTCAGTTCAGTTCAGTCACTCAGTCATGTCTGACTCTTTGTGACCCCATGGACTGCAGTACGCCAGGCTTTCCTGTCCATCTCCCTGAGCTTACTCAAACTCATGTCCATCGAGTTGGTGATGCCATCCAACCATCTCATCCTCTGTCCCTTCTCTTCCTGCCTTCAATCTTTCCCAGCAACAGGGTCTTTTCAAATGAGTCAGTTCTTCACATCAGGTAGCCAAAGTATTGGAGTTTCAGCTTCAGCATCAGGCCTTGCAAAGAATATTCAGAATTGATTTCCTTTAGGATTGACTGGTTGGATCTCCTTGCAGTCCAAGGGACTCTCAAGCATCTTCTTCAACAGCATCAATTCTTCAGTGCTCAGCTATAGGAATGTTTAAATCCCACTTACTATGGGATAAGCTGCCCAGCCTTGGGGGACTCTGACTCTGCCTCAACCTTCCATATTCTTCTCCAGACACCCACAGGCACTCTCCCATACTTCCTTCCTGTCTCTGTTCAAATGTCATTGCCTCAGTGACACTTTAAAAATGCAAACCATCCCCTCCCAGCTCTAGTTTCTTTCCCATGGCATTATATCATTTTATTTAAAATAGTTAATGTCTTTCTCACCTCAGTGGGAATGCACACTCCACTGGAGGAAGAGTTTGGATACAGAACAGTGAGGGAATATAGTGATTCTACTTACTTGTTAAATGAATAATCAAATACTAACACATTATTTAAATATCTTTTTGCATCTGCTACCTGATCTATAAAATGGGAATAATTTGATTTACCACTCATTTCATAGGGATTATTCCAAGAATAACATAGTATTATATATTTGACATTAAATACTTTTCAATGAAATTCAATTATTTTTATGACTAAGAGAATAATGTCATATTCAGATTTGCCATTTTCTACAATTTAGTTAGAGAGCAAACTATGACATTTTGAAATAGCGCAACACTTTGGTTTTAAACATCCACAGGTAAGACTTAAAAATATGCCATTGGAAAGGGTAGAAAGCATCATCTTATGCACTCCTTTGATCTTTCAGTAGTATCATATTGTGGCCATATTTGTAAATTAATGTAGTTTAAAAAAAAAGGGGGCAGATCCACAGAATCAAATTGTATAGATCAATTCACATTTTGTAGATATTTAAAAATTATTTAGATTTCGCTAAAATACTAGGAAATCAACTAACAGCTAGGATACCATTTATTAAATTTTATATTTTTTGGCTTAAATTGCTTTATCAGAATTGAGATTACAATCTTTTTCCTACTCAGAAACAAATCTAAGGACTTTGATCTTCAGACATGTATGTTTTCTTATTTGGAATACCCAAAGAGGACCAATACTGTAAACAAATTCCATGTTAAAGATAGAGCAGCACGCTGCAATCAGTTGTGATGTTGGATGAAGGAAGTCTGAAGAGTGGGAGAGGACTTAGGAACTATGCCCTTTCCCTGAGAAGTCTAAGGAACATGCACTCTAGACCACAAAGCTGGAAGCATTTCTTCTGACCCATGCTCTGCAGGAGAAACATGCACCTCCATTGCTTCTGTCTTTCCCCTATGCACTTCTGTAGGTACTCATTCATTCCCTTTCTCTCCATGAGACCACCTCTCTTCAGCTCCTGCTTTGAAATAGGCACAGAAAAGGAGCTGAGTGAAAACCAGATGACTAAATTAATGAAGGAGCCCGTGCACCCTCCTTTCACACAAATGATTCCATCTTTGCTTTTGTTCTGCTTTCCTTCCGCCTCTTCATCAGACCCCAACCCCACCACAATTTCCCTCACCTTATCTGACCTTTCTTTACAAGAAGCTTTTCCCATGTTTGGACCTATATGCTTCCTCCTCCTCCACTTGGAGCTGAACATCTGCCAACAATGGGCACCTTGGTTAACAGCAATAGAACCAAACCCTCTAACGCGCTTCTCTTTTCAGGATAATGATGAATGATACTCAGCTAATAAAATTCTTTGTATCATTGAATAAATGATTCCCTTGCCTTCATATGCTGTTGATACTTGGGAATCAAATCAAAGATATTTCCACATTTTGTAAACATCTTAGGGTTTCATCTACATTCCAAATTTCAGTTTGAAATGTTCCTTCTCAGAAGCTTGGCATAGGGATTTACAACATAAATAATGACAGGATCTTTTTCAAAGTGATTGGAACCTTTCCGGTATAAACTTTATACAGCATAATGAATGTGTTGGCATTTTGAACTTATTTGCATACTATAAAAATACAACAGAGAGCACAGCAAAGTCCCTGTTAAATTCACATTACCTGTGAAATGAAGATACCAAAAGGCAGTGTAGCCTAATTAGAATCATGAAATGGTATTCAAGCCATACTTCTAAGAAAACACATATGCACTAATAGTTACAATGAATGAAATGGGTTTACCTCTCATTAAGCAAATGAGAAAATCCTCAAATTTCTTTGCTTTCATCATTTCATAAGATATTTCTAATAGCAGTAGTACTTATTTCAACTACTGAGCTAAAGTCACATTTGTCAATTATTAGTGCGCTAGGACTTCCAATGCAAAGCAAACTCTGAAGGACCTTTTCAGAGTTTAAAATTCGATGTTTTCAACAATAAAGTTTAAAAATTAGACATTTTCTTTCAAATGTTCTTTTTCCTTATTGTTCAGACTTTCCAGCTTCCTCATGATTGCACAGATGTGATAACAATGCTGTTTTTAAGTAACAACAAGGTGTTTGTTTTATCATCTTTACTCTCTTATATTCCACATATAATTATGCGATCTCTGAAACTTCCCAAACAAATAAGAGAACAGTAGCCTTTCAAAATAAACTGAATTTAAGGCTGGAGTTTGCAGTCCTCTAAATTAAGGGACGATTATACATCTTCCCTACTACGTAAGATTTGCCAACTTGAAAGTTTGTTTGAGAAATGAATTTATAAGCATAACATGTCATGGGAATTATTATATAAAAGTATACACAATTAAGAGGTGGGAAAAGTCATAAGACTAAAATTTGGTCATTGAGCATTTTCTGTTTTGATAATTACCACTGTATTTCAAAAACATTATAAAACTATAGCACTGATTATTTTAATTACTTGAATATTGCAAAGAACAGCCTCTAGAATGATTTGATTTAAAAAACAAATTCCTGTTAAGATTTTTTCAATTATTTACAACAACTCCAACTGTTCTATCATTTGAGGAAGGAATAGAGTTGTCCTTATCTACCCCATCAAACAAGTTATCATAGTAGATAACATAAAAGCGTGTGATCAGGATTTTAGTCTCAGATGCAGCCCATGTCCCCATATGTCTCATAAATTCTTCTAATGCATTTTCACATGCATGATCGTGAATACCTATTCAGTGAAAAGGTTTACCATATGCTACATTTTTCAACTACCAAGAACAAAGGGTTAATGGTTCCTGGACTCGTATATGGAACAAAAAAGCATAAAAAGCAAAACAAAAACCTCTTACATTTTTACTAAATAAAGGAAGGCATGAAGAATTGTAAAGACTGAGTGGAATCCTCTTTGGGCACCATGCTGTTCTTTTCTTGAGACAAAAGTGTTCAATGAGGGACACGGAGGAAAGGAGAAACAAATGTAGACCTCTCGTGTGTGTCACCCAATCCATCTTCTCCTTAGTAAAGAACTATTTGCTACAGTATAGTATTAAATGCTTCCTTCAGCATATTTTCAGTAACATGAATTTTTATTATTTCTTAAGGAACAATTCACAATAGGAAGTTACTGTCAAGAGTTTGTGTGTGTGTGTGTGTGTTTTTTCCTTTCCCTTTTCAAGACACTCTTGTGTACACCACCTATTGAATCAGGTTAAGCAATCCCTTTCCTCTTTTAAAATATTTTAATGACTTGGAGTATTATTTCTCAGTAGATATTATTCAGCCAAGCTAGAGATATTTATTGCACTGGTTAAATGTATAATATATTCCCCTGAATTATTTATGTAAGTAATACATATTATGATGCATCGAGGGCTTCCTAGGTGGCTTTAGAGGCAAAGAACCCACCTGCCGATGCAGGAGACATAAGAGACTGGGGTTCAATCCCTAGGTCGGGAAGATCCCCTGGAGGAGGGCATGGCAACTCACTCCAGTATTTATGCCTGGAGAATCCCATGGACAGAGGAGCCTGGCGAGCTATGGTCCATGGGGTTGTGTAGAGTTGGACACAAAACAGCGTGCACACACATGATGCACAGAAATCATATAGAGATTATATGCATACATATAGACATATACTTTCCCTCAGTCAACTACCCCAATTACGCTACAGTGAGTCAGCCACTTATGAGCCTTTATTACTCACACACACACATACACCATTCTCAGAACTGAAAGGAAAAAATCCTTGTATACAAATTTAACCTTAAGTTTTTGTCCTATCTAAGCAAAGTCCTTCTTTTTGAATTGTAATTTATTACAATAAGTCTTTTTTATCAATTTAAGGTTACCACTCTTGATTGAATGCACAAGCAATTTCTGGTAAAGTACTCATTGTATCAAAATACCACAGCCAATAAGCTAGGTGCTGTGAAGCTCATTATATGGGGTATCATTTCTATCTTACACACATGGTCTTAGAACTGCCAGAATAAATTCAAAGCAAATTAGTGGCTACATTTCATATATTAAAGGACATGTGTAGTTTTGCTCTGGTGTCAGTTTCATGGTGTCATTTTTCAGTGTGCATCAGAAGGGACCCGTAGTGGAAAATTAACTTGGGCTTTTTAACTGTCAGAGCAAGATGCTCATCTTCTCAAAATACTTATGCCTTAATGGCAGTTTTTTCCTCATGTAGAATTACTCTGCCCCACTCCTTTTCTTACTGCCTTCTTATTTATTTGCAGTAGAGCTATCACTCTCCATTGAATATGCTGTAGCTATAAAATTGCAAAGAGTCAAATCTCTGTAGGTGCAAAGTATTTTAGTTCACAACCTGTACCTCTTTGTGCATGCTAACAGCAAGCTATATTGAAGCATTTCTCTTGCCTGACTTGGCCTCTGGTCTGGTTTAAAGTGTCAGCTTCTTCCTCTGTTCATTTTATCTGAAATAACTGTGTTGATGAAAATTTTTTAGGCCACCCTAAAGAATCTTTATTAACTTAGGTATGTCAGTCTTGTTAAATAAACTCATCAACATTCCTTACTTTTCATTTAATTTTCCTTTATCAGACTAAAACTTCTTTGCCAGTAGCATGGCTGTTTTTACTTCATATGAAACCACCCTCCCTAAAGCTATGAAGAAGGAAAAAGAAATTAAAAAACTCTAGGAGACTTTTAGAATGAAAATATGGGGAAATAGCTATCAATCTATGTATTTTTCAAGGACTTCCTTTTTAAGCTAGTGTTATAGCAGTCATCAATCTTAATAAACTAATCAAATAATCTTTTCCATAGTCTCCATCTTTGATGAAACAAAACTTCATTTACAATAATAAAAACCACTATGCTTCCTGAGTTGTCCATATTTCAATGAGATACTAATCAGCAATATGGCATCTTCCATGACTTATTACTAATAAAGTTTTTCCTGACACCTCTATGTCATCAGCCCTTTTCTGTGATAGAGATATCCTAGTAGGGTATATGTGTGTGTGTGTGCATGTGTGTGTGTGTTTACTCTTGTAGCATTTATAGCGGGTAAAGATATGAATTTTACAAAATAGTCTCTTTAAAATAAATTATTTTGAATGTGTTTGACCTCTCTTTCCAAGTGTATACCCTTCTGATGGCAGGGATTCTTATATATGTGTTTTCCCATGTATAGTGTCTTACATACATTAACTATTCCCCTGATTAGCAGATATAAAAACTATTCAATGTCACCTAGCTTACTATAAAAAGATGAAGGAAATGATTAGTATGGCGAGAGAAATCCAGTTAAGGACTGTTAACGTTTTCAGTTCTCATTTTGTCAGAATTTGCTTTTAAATTACTTTTTGTTGAGAACTTGAAAAATATGGTAGGATATAGGCTTCTTTATTGCTACTCTCTAGGTTTGGATATATCTACTGTAATTAGAATTGTTGGCAGGATGAAATTTAATTTGTGTCAAAAATATTAAAAATGCCCTTTTTGGAAGGACTAAAGAAAGCAACTTATTTGCACTTAAACCACATTATAGATGTAAAAGTATAGGACACATATTTTGTATTTAAAACTAGAAGAAGGCAATCAAATTTCTTATAGTTTTGAAAAGATTTCAAAGTGTGTCATTCCATCCACCTGCAAGGACTAAATTCACATGAATTAGCCTCTCATGCAATGTGATGCAGAAACTAATTGTCTTGTCAGTGGCTTATGTAGAGCTGTAATTTGGAATAGGCAAAGGAAATGCATCCAGTCACTGCGCACAGTGCTAGATTCTTCCAGAATCATTGAGCAAAAGCTTTACTCTCTGATTTGCCTTATCCATAAGCATCCAAATTTGGACCTACTTCATTTTTAACTTTGAAGATGCTATTTTATTTTAGCTTCTAGGTATATAGCCACATTTTTTTCCATCAGAAATGGATTCTAGAATACTTTGAAGCAACTGGCATAACACTTTTCTCACAGTACTTTTTGTGGTAATTAGCAGTTGCCAAAATGTCACATTATTCTTGGCGAAATAGAAAAACGCTCTATCTGGAAATCATTAGAGGTCCATGTCCTATAAAACTTTGCAAACTCAACACAGTTTTAAACAAATGTGAACAAACGTGAATGTGCTGTTCTATTCATCACTGGGATGACAGAATTAATCCAAACCCTCTAGGATATCTTTAACTGAGAGGTGCTCCCTGAATTCCCTTTTAATTAGGTCCTGGTTTCATCTCCAACCCAAAGGATTTTTAATTGACTCATATCTTCCTACCATTCATTCTCAACATTTACCCTCTACTATTGTCACAAAGGTTAATTAATTTAATATTTTTAAGGTATGAGAAATCTTTGACTACTGGCTCCATTGCTTGCTGTTTGAACACTGACAGGAAACATACTTCCCTAAAGTCTACAAAGGAGGCCACATGAAGTAGTGAAAAGAGCTTGGGCTTCCACCTTTATTAGCTGTGGAGTTTAGGTAAATTTCATAGTTCCTTGGTTACTAATCTCTGTGAGCCTCAGTTTCCTTATCTGTAACATGGGATTAATAATAACTGCCTTGGTGAATTCTTGAGCTGTTTTTTACAAAGCATTTATATTTATTTGTCTATTTCTATATCTATTTGCTATCTCTATTCCTATCTCCATCTCTGCTTCTATACTTGTATTGCTAAATGATAAACATAAAACACCCCAAAAGTATTAGCTAGCTCCTTTGCCTCTGTAATTATGTAAAATTAGCATATATTTCTTATATATAAATATTAAATCAAATATGTAAATCTCAATGTCAACAAATAACCCATTATAACACATGCCTTTAAGCAGGAGAATGGCATTAGCAGAATGATTGAAGGTGATATAAAAAATGCATTTCTTTTAAACAAAGCTACATTAGTAAGAAGAACATTCTTTAAATATACATTCTATTGCCTGGTAGATCTGATTTTTATTTTACTGTGTTGTTTTGACTTTAATTTTTTTTCAGTATTGAAATACAAATATGCTTCTTATTAAAAACTACCTAGAATATCAAATCCCATGCAATAAGAGTGTTAACCATTGTAAACCCTGTCATGTCTCTGAGAAGCAAAGGAATTATCTTGTTATCAATTTAATAATAGAACATAGAAGTAAATGACGCCATCCACTGACACCAGTAACACTGCCTCTCTGGGGAAATTCATGTCTGTGAGAACTGTCAATCTAGATGGATACGGACATATTAAACATACTCCCTTCAATCCATAATTCTACTCCTTCTGGGATGCCTTAATAAAAAGATACCTTATTTTGATAAAGACAAGCTATGCAGAATATCTTGACATTACTGATCTATAATCCTTTTATTGGAAAAATATTTTGTGGAAGGGTTAGTAAATAATTTACCAAATTTTCTCCTCCTTCCTTTGTTTCCTTTAGCATAATCTGCCTGTAAAATATGTTTCTGAGGTTTTAGATGGTTGAAGTACTACAATTACATAAGAGATGTAAAAAGCAGATATAGGGTTATTGATTCAGCTATTTGCTTTAGCAAGCTTTCTGCAAAACACAGTTTACCTTTGTTGTTTTGCATTAAAATTGCCTCTAGTTCTAATTCAGAGGGATATAAGATGAAATAATGTGTCATACATTTTTCCATGAGAATATATGACAAGAAAAGTAAAAATCATAAGTATAAATATATCAGTCACATATACAGTACTAGAAAAGACTGAAAATCTTCTTGATGTAAAAATACATTGAAAGAAGTAGAAAGCAAGAAATCAGTTCAGTTGTACTGTAAATTTACCAAGATGTTTTGGTATCTTAGATTGCTGATGAAGGTTAAACTGCATTAACAGACACTGACAGGCTTTGGCTGAAACGTAGAAGTAATGACATTATCAATGCCTAAGGACTGCAAAAGGAAGATCACACACTATAAGGGGTAAACAAGTTCAAGGAAGTAGGGATTCTGGAAAAGTTTCTTGAAATTTCCAGTTGGTTTTGAACTCTTACTCCCACTGTCTCAACCCCAGATGATGATATACCAGGATGAAAAGAGGGTCAGCTTGCCATGATATCATTCTACTTGCTCTTGTTCAAATGCCTTTGTAGGTAACCCGACTACATATCCTACAGGCAGCAGAAACACTGTACCCAAAGCCAAACTTACCATTTCTCTCCCAAGATCTGTATCTCTTACTATATTCTATCTTCAGTGAATAGAGCCATCAAATATAGTTAAGAGAACTAAGAATCATTCTATTCTACTTTATTTCCTTTATGCAATAAACTCTACACTAGTTGAGTAGTACTTGAATAGTCACTATCTCTGGCAATTCTAATTCTTAGAGTTTCTAAAATTTATCACCTCTTCCATGTCCACTACTGTCGTCCAGTATCCCCATTTATGACCAATATGAGGTCCTTCTATAGATCTGGTACCTAATAGCTACTTAAGATATATTATGGCATTAATCTTACAACAATGCTATGACATAGCTACAAATATTCCCATTTTAAAGGTTTTTTTGTTAAATTAAAATTCATGTGTATTAAGGTTTAGATAATTAAAAGTTTAGAAAAATGCAATATGAAGAGTAAAAACTTACCTCTAACTCTATTCTCTGCCACTAGAACCTTTTCCCACAAATATGAATATTATTATTATTAAAAACATATATTTTTACACCAAAGAGATCATATCATGAAGATGGTTCTGCAACTTGAACTTAATCCCAAAATTTATCTTTGATATTTATTAAGTCAGCCTCTGTCTATACATTTTTCTTATTTTTTAAAAAAATCATTTAATAATACCAAAAAATATTTTGTACACATATGTTGGAGATTATATCCATTGAGTAAAACCTTAATGAAGAGATTTCTGGGTCAAAGGGCCCATGCATTCAAAATTTATTGCTATGGTCAAACTGCTCTGTAGAAACAGTGTATAAAAAATACATACACTATTCATATACTATCAGTGTATGAAAATGCCCATTTTCTTATAATCTATTATATTAATCAGAGTCTTGGAAGAAACAGATGGTATACTTCATTTGGGTAATTTGAGTAAAGTTTCATAAAAGGTCCATTTACAAAGGTATAGACTTGTGTAGAAAAACCACAAGGGACCATGGAGGATACTAGAGAAGGCATTAGGGAGCGATTGGCATCCCAAGACCTGAAAGCTGGTGAAGAAGGCCATCAGAGGAGCTGACATTTAGTGGCATTCACAGCAACCCTTTAGGGAAGGATCTCCCCAACCTTTCCACAGTCTCTCTGGTCCCACTGACTGAGCCCAGCTGAAGGCCAGAGGACAAGGGGACCCATTGACACAGGTCAGCTTTCCAAATACAGATACTGTGTGAGAGGGGAGAGCAGATTTGAGCAGCACACTGAAGATGTTGACCATATCTTGTCATTTCACAGAGCTGAAGATTAGAAGGAGTTTGTGCATAATGCTGAGGCATGAGAGTATTTCTGTTCTGCCATGTTGCATTCTGAACCACTAAATACTCCTTTGCTAACTGGTTTTGGTGTCTCTGCTCTTGCTTTTTCCATTAAGTTTCTGCAGAGCTACTCAGGGATCGTTCCCAAATGCAAGCGGGGTTGTACAATTTCTCTGCATAAAATCTCTCAGTAGTTCTCATTTTCCCAGATAAAGTTGAAATTCTTAGGCAAGAATAAATGTCTTTCATAATTGGGCCCCTGTGGTCTGGAGCCACCTCTCTAGCCATCATGCCTGCTGCCAAAAAACGCCCATTTGTACTCAGCTCTCATGCAGTAAATGGGCTTGCCAGGCAAAGTGGTAAAGAATCTGCCTGCCAATGCAATTTTTGCAAGAGACGCAGGTTTGAGCCCTGGGTCAGGAAAATCCCTTGGAGAAGGAAATGGCAACCCATTCCATTATTCTTGCCTGAGAAATCCCATGGAGGGAGGAAACTGGCAGGCTACAGTCCATGGGATTGCAAAACATTGAACACAACTGAGCGACAGCATATACACAGTCAAGCAGGACTGAGCCATTTGCAGTTCTCAGTTGTGAACCATTTTCTCACACTTGTATGTGACTGCATTATTTGGTCAGCAAAACCAGTTTCTCCTTTGCACACATGGACAACTCCTATTCATTTTTCAAGATGGCACTCCAGAGGCTCTGTCTCTGGAAGGGTCATCCCAACCTACTCTCTTTTGGCAAAGATAGACACTCAGTACTCTCAATCTCTATGTGACACTGTACATTTCTGCTCATAGCTTTCTGAACCTGTTTATTTGTTTATCTTCCCCTTCACGCTGTGCACAACTTGAGAGAACGGCTTCTTGCTTGCTCACTTTATTCATCTCCCTCTTTGGTGTGCAGCAGAGATTCTGATGTCTGATGAGCATGAATCCTGAAGCCTTCGCTAATTTGCTGTGTGTACATGGTAAAGTTCCCTCTTTTCTCCAAGTTCTTTAGCTGCAAAATGGGTGTAATATAGTGCTTTGCTCTTACCATTGTTGTGAGAGTTAAGAGTTTTAACTGTGCCAAACCTTTACCACTATATCTGGTACAGAAGCACTCAATTAATTGTTAGTCATTAATCTTGTCTATGGACTTACCAGGTGGCACTAGGGGTAAAGAACCTGCCAATGCAGGAGACATAAGAGACAATAAGACAAGATACATAAGACATAAGATTCAATCCCCAGGGATTGAATCCTTCCTCCCTCCCTGGAGGAGGAAACAGCAACCCCTCCAATATTTCTGGCTGGAAAAACACATGGACAGAGGAGCCTGGTGGGCTAGAGTCCATAGAGTTGGACACGACTGAAGTGACTTAGCACACACACAATCTTGCTTGCTCCAAATATTTATGTATCATATCAAATGACCAAGGATTCCATTTCCAAGAGTTTTGGAGTAACTACTGCATGAAAACCCACTAGATTTCCCTGGAGTAATGTGAAAAGGTTTGGGGCCTGACATTAAAACTCCTGAAGGCATCAAATTCTGGACAGACAAAAGAAACAGGTGGCTGCCTAAATCTCT
Organism: Capricornis sumatraensis; assembly: GCF_032405125.1. Lineage (NCBI taxonomy): Eukaryota > Metazoa > Chordata > Mammalia > Artiodactyla > Bovidae > Capricornis > Capricornis sumatraensis. The sequence goes on along the minus strand of NC_091070.1, from coordinate 147,059,430 downwards.
GAGTACCTGTAGACTTTCTTTGGTCAGTTACTGTTCAATGTGTAATCCATAGCATACAAGTGTGTCTAGCATATAACAGGGGATAATAATATTTAATGGAAGAATGTATATACCTTAATTGGGACACAAATTGCATATCACATAAAGTGACACTCATGCCCTTTGTCTGAGTGACTGGGAAATTACTGCAACTCCTCAGGAGGGTGGAAACACTATTCAAAAAGCATGGCAACAACGTAGGGTCTTAAAAACTGTTATCTCTGGTGGGAAGTCTTCCTTAGCTTTGAAGACCTGATGGAAGAATCAATAGGAGGAGTGCTTCCAAGAGCAGAAGCAGGAAGAAGTTCTGTAAGAGATGAGGTTCTGAAAGGCGATGTACTTGCCTCTGAGGACAGAGGCAAGGAGATACATAACATAGGAACAACAGTGATTGAAATTCTCTCTATTCACACTGAGTGCTGCTACTGAGTTAAATGTTCCTGAATTCTGATTCATTCCTACTCCTTGTTTTATCTTTATGAAAAGGCACAGATATAGAAGAATTATCCTCACCATTAAGTCTAAGTGGTATTCTGAAAAAACTAAAAAACTAAAAAAAAAAAAAAATTCCAAGTTTCAAATTATAATATTACAATATTAAAGAAAAGTACCAGTGTTTGGATAAAGAATTGTTTGCAGTTTAGAAAATGCACATCTTTTTAAAAAATAATATATTCATTAGGGAGGATTTTACAATTAAAGAAGACTATCACAAGTTGTTTAGTCCTTATCAATGTACCATGAAAATGAGTAGATAGAGCTTCAAAAGGCAAATGACAGTAAGTGAATAGACTGAGGTCACATTTGCAGACTTCCTCTGATAACATGTCCACTGCTGAGCAGGGACTGTGGTAGGCAGGCTGACCTGGGAAAAGACCATGAAGTCAGCAAACCAAGGAGGAATAAAACACAATAAACTTTACTTTTCTCATTAGGGTCTACAACATCTCACTTCCTACTTCCTTGGTGCTGTTAGGTCAGTGGCATTGTCTCAAATCTTACAGGTCAGACTATACTCTGAGCACAAGACAGGGTGGTGGGCTCTAGTGCTTCATTCACTGAGTACCTACTATCTGCCAGGAGTTGTGCTAGGTTCTAGGTATACAGTAGTCATGAAAATATGTGATACCAGCATACACACTCAAGATTACGGTCCAGTAAGGAAAAGAAACACTCACATTCCTACAAACTGTGATGAATGCAAGTAGGTTGTAACGGTATCCAAACAAACATATACAACAAGAACTTAATATGGGAACTTAATATGGTCTAACCAGTCCATCCTAAAGGAGATCAGTCCTAGGTGTTCATTGGAAGGATTGATGCTAAAGCTGAAACTCCAATACTTTGGTCACCTCATGCGAAGAGTTGACTCGTTGGAAAAGACCCTGATGCTGGGAGGGATTGGGGGCAGGAGGAGAAGGGGACAACAGAGGATGAGATGGCTGGATGGCATCACCGACTTGATGGATGTGAGTTTGAATGAACTCCGGGAGTTGGTGAGTTGGGAGGCCTGGAGTTCTGTGATTCATGGGGTCGCAAAGAGTCGGACACGACTGAGCGATTGAACTGAACTGAATTGAACTGGATATAGATAATCCTTTCGGGTAATGTCTACCTGTAGAAGTGACTTGCAAGTGAAAAATCTGTCAGATAAGTAGAATTTGGGGGGTGAAAAATGGCCAAATTCAACTAAGTGGACTATCATACATCAAAGCCCAGATGCAGTGAGAAGACTAGTGTTACTGGATGGTACCCACAGGAGGAAATGGTATTAGATGCTGTCATGTGAGCAAATAGGAACCATAGTAAAATGTTGGTTTCAGCAAATGAAACCACATCATGATGATTTTACTAGGAATGAGCTAGAAAACTCTCGAGCTCTCCCATGCTGCCCATATTCCTATTTTCTTCAACTCGAGGGTGGAGTTGAACATCACTGAATTCTTGATTTCATTCAACTCTATAGGTAACCACACATTCATACTGTAAGCTCTTTTTCTTGTCTAGTTCATCATCTGGCCTAGTGGGAGGAGGGGTATGATTATGGCTAAGTGGGGTGGGTGAAAGGAAAGAAGCAACTTCTTTTGTTCCTTTCCTTTCAGATCTGATATTATCCTGAAGAAGAGAGTACAAAATGACATTGCAGCCCTCCTGCTGGGGAGAGTACAGAATTGGTCATGGGCAATTGTGAGCACTGAGCTGACATAGTACCCTGGTGACCCGAGTGAGTTAATGTATTGTCCAGAAGCTCTAATTTACAACTAGGAAGAATTTGGGGTATTGAGAGGCAGATTGAATAGGTCCATTTTGGCCCATTGTGATTTCAGTGACAGGTCCAGTTTGCTCTAGTCTAAACCGACTCACCAAATCATGCATTCAGACAATTAAATCACCAGCCCTTTGACATACTGTACGATTTCTGCAATGTGACACAGCCCTGTCACTTCAGGTTCCAGCTTAATGTGCCCTTTACTTTCCAGTCCTTTTCTCTTTCCAGGCATTTTGCACTGAAAATCTTCTTTGACACTGATTTTAAAACCAGATATACATAGTGTTGCTTATCATTCTATTAGCCTATGAATACAAAATCTTGCCTATAAGTCTGTAATAAAACACAACCAAAAATACAGCTAGTCATCTTGATTCTAAGATTTGTGGCTTTTTAATTAATGAACACTATATCATATCTGTTTGGTCTTTTTGTGTGAAACTTTCTTAGTATATAATAAATATTACATTTAATTTTATCTACTCATGATAAGAGATAATTCCAAAAAAATATACAGTCAAATAGAGTTTAAAAAATACTTCCAGAGGGGTTCATAAAACTAATAAGAATCATATCTGGGAAATATTTAATATTTTTTAATCAAAATACCTGTGGAAAAGTAGTCCCTATAATAAAGGGTATTCAGTGGTTACATGGGAACACTTCAGAACTTTTGCTAGGGTGGTTTATTCAGAAGCAGCCATTGCATTGCTGGAAGGAGACAGGATGGAAATATGTCTTTCATCACATGGGTAGAAAAAACAACTGAGAGTGTTAGAATACTATTGGCAAAGAAAACACAGACAGGTGGCTCAGAGAAGAAAGAAAACTGTCATGTGGAAATAAGACCAGCTAGATTTGTGAAAGAAAGATCCTTTGGCCCTACTGGTTAAACTATATCACCAGAACTACAGTAAGGGGTAAATGAACATTGATTATGAAATTATGTATCAATTATTATTTGTTATACAAACACTTACAGTGAAATTCTTCATAACAAGCATTACAGAGTTTAGGCTCAGTAATTCTTCCAAGATCCTTCTGTCACTTTCATAAGATCAATTTCAAAAGAGTCTTCCTCTTCTCCTGACACTGACATTAGTATATGAACTAGTGTGCCCTTGAGTATTATACATCTCATGCCACAGTGAATAAACCCTTTTCCACATGCTGTTTTAATTAAGGTTAAACTTTTCTTACAGTTTTCTAAAATATACAAACCAAGCAAGTAAGAGTTCTTAGTTGGCCGTTCCCAGTTTCCCAACTCTTCATTCTAATATGTTCCAAATGCATTTACTAACTGATTCAGTTTTTCAGATTTAAAATTTTTCTTGTATTAAAAAATGTATAAAGTTATAAAAATAGAATCACATTTATTGAATATAGATTCAGATTTAAGGCAGATGAATCTGCCTTAAAATTTTTAGGGCATATCATGACCATGCTTAGAGTAGTGTATATAAAAAAAATGGTAAAATTAATTTGAAATCCCTAGATGATAAATACATGTACATTTGGCATACATAATTAATTCTTTTATTAAGTGTATATTAAAATCAGCAGGATAACTAGATGTTACCAAAATATTTAAGTTCAAGAAAAACAAACTATCTCTTTCCTCTTTGTAACAATACAATAGATCATTAAGCTGATATTTTAATAAACTGATGATTTGCCTCTTTAGTACATTTTGGTAGAACACAATTAGTCAAATCAAGATATTTTAGTATGGCAACATGTTTTATCAAAGTAAATAGTGTAATTATCATACTGTCTTATTAGTTAAATATTAGTTGGGAATATTCTGTTAATAAAAATGAAACTATAAAGATATCAGAAGAAAACAAAAAATCAGAAAAATCTATTCTTTTTATGACTACAACTTTTTGAAAATCCCAATCTCCTATAATGATTCAGTTCTTCGTTACTCGAGAGGAAAGTTTAGAAGGGACATTTTACAGAAACAAATGTCTATGATTAGTAAGGTTTCATACATGATTATGCTCCTAGATAACAGAAAAACTTCAATGGAAATAAAAGTATACTTGGCATTTTATAAAAGCAGGCTTCATCCAAACATGCTATGGCTTCTCCCATACATAGGTGACAGGAGTCATGTATCCCCCAATTCTGATCAAATCCTCCTACATTTGATTCTAAAAACATTCTTACTTGAATCTTTGACAGTATTCTTTTAATGATTCCCCTTTTCACAACTTCCACTCCGTGCATGCATTTTAACTATATTAGTTCAGTTCAGTCGCTCAGTTGTGTCCGACTCTTTGCGACCCCATGAATCGCAGCACGCCAGGCCTCCCTGTCCATCACCATCTCCCGGAGTTCACTCAGACTCACGTCCATCGAGTCCGTGATGTCATCCAGCCATCTCATTCTGGGTTGTCCCCTTCTTCTCCTGTCCCCAATCTCTCCCAGCATCAGAGTCTTTTCCAATGAGTCAACTCTTCGCATGAGGTGGCCAAAGTACTGGAGCTTCATCTTTAGCATCATTCCTTTCAAAGAAATCCCAAGGTTGATCTCCTTCAGAATGGACTGGTTGGATCTCCTTGCAGTCCAAGGGACCTTCAAGAGTCCTCTCCAACACCACAGTTCAAACGCATCAATTCTTTGGTGCTCAGCCTTCTTCACAGACCAACTCTCACATCCATACATGACCACAGGAAAAACCACAGCCTTCACTAGGCGGATCTTAGTCAGCAGAGTAATGTCTCTGCTTTTGAATATACTATCTAGGTTGGTCATAACTTTTCTTCCAAGGAGTAAGCGTCTTTTAATTTCATGGTTGCAGTCAACATCTGCAGCAATTTTGGAGCCCCAAAAAATAAAGTCTGACACTGTTTCTACTGTTTCCCCATCTATTTCCCATGAAGTGATGGGACCCGATGCCATGATCTTCGTTTTCTGAATGTTGAGCTTTAAGACAACTTTTTCACTCTCCTCTTTCACTTTCATCAAGAGGCTTTTAAGGTCCTCTTCACTTTCTGCTATAAGGGTGGTGTCATCTGCATATATGAGGTTATTGATATTTCTCCCAGCAATCTTGATTCCAGCTTGTGTTTCTTTCAGTCCAGCGTTTCTCATGATGTACTCTGCCTAGAAGTTAAATAAGCAGGGTGACAATACACACCCTTGACATACTCCTTTTCCTATTTGGAACCAGTCTATTGTTCCATGTCCAGTTCTAACTGTTGCTTCCTGACCTGCAGACAGGTTTCTCAAGGGGCATGTCAGGTGGTCTGGTATTCCCATCTCTTTCAGAATTTTCCACAGTTTATTGGGATCCACACAGTCAAAGGCTTTGGCATAGTCAATAAAGCAGAAATAGATGTTTTTCTGGAACTCTCTTGCTTTTTCCATGATCCAGCAGATGTTGGCAATTTGATTTCTGGTTCCTCTGCCTTTTCTAAAACGAGCTTGAACATCAGGGAGTTCATGGTTCACGTATTGCTGAAGCCTGGCTTGGAGAATTTTGAGCATTACTTTACTAGCATGTGAGATGAGTGCAATTGTGCAGTAGTTTGAGCATTCTTTGGCATTGCCTTTCTTTGGAATTGGAATGAAAACTGACCTTTTCCAGTCCTGTGGCCACTGCTGAGTTTTCCAAACTTGCTGGCATATTGAGTGCAGCACTTTCACAGCATCATCTTTCAGGATCTGAAACAGCTCAACTGGAATTTCATCACCTACACTAGCTTTGATCATAGTGATGCTTCCTAAGGCCCACTTGACTTCACATTCCAAGATGTCTGGCTCTAGATTAGTGATCACATCATCATGATTATCTGGGTCATGAAGATCTTTTTTGTACAGTTCTTCTGTGTATTCTTGCCACCTCTTCTTAATATCTTCTGCTTCTGTTAGGTCCAGACCATTTCTGTCCTTTATTGAGCCCATCCTTGCATGAAATGTTCCCTTGGTATCTCTAATTTTCTTGAAGAGATCTCTAGTCTTTCCCATTCTGTTGTTTTCCTCTATTTCTCTGCATTGATCGCTGAAGAAGGCTTTCTTACCTCTTGCTATTCTTTGGAACTCTGCATTCAGATGCTTATATCTCTCCTTTTCTCCTTTGCTTTTCACCTCTCTTCTTTTCACAGCTATTTGTAAGGCCTCCTCAGACAGCCATTTTGCTTTTTTGCATTTCTTTTCCATGGGGATGGTCTTGATCCCTGCCTCCTGTACAATGTCACGAACCTCATTCCATAGTTCATCAGGCACTCTATCTATCAGATCTAGACCCTTAAATCTATTTCTCACTTCCACTGTATAATCATAAGGGATTTGATTTAGGTCATACCTGAATGGTCTAGCAGTTTTCTCTACTTTCTTCAATTTAAGTCTGAATTTGGCAATAAGGAGTTCATGACCTGAGCCACAGTCAGCTCCCAGTCTTGTTTTTGTTGACTGTATAGAGCTTCTCCATCTTTGGCTGCAAAGAATATAATCAATCTGATTTCGGTGTTGACCATCTGGTGATGTCCATGTGTAGAGTCTTCTCTTGTGTTGTTGGAAGAGGGTGTTTGCTGTATGCTTTCATAGATATTATATCTATTGGCTTCAGCTTACTGAAAAATAAACCTGTCTTCTTTACAGCTTTAATGAAAAACTCTAGTAAAATAAATATGAAAAAATCTTAGCATTGTTAGTCTTGAGTAGTGCATACAAAGATGTTTGTTGCATTATTTTCTATAATTTTCATTATTTTTCATTTTTAAAAAATACTAAAATAAAAGCACAAATTGAAATATGCTTATTGAATACACTATAGAAAAGGAGAACTACAGAACCCAGAGTGGGCTGAGAGGTGAAGAGAATGGAATGGAATTAAGAGGCAAGAAGTCATGGAGATATCCTCTCACATGTGGAGGGGGTTTAGAAGGAAAGGGCTTTTGTTCAGAAACAGGATCTCAGCCTTCGGGAAACAAAACCAGTGGCTGTCCATGGAAAAAAGCTAGTGAGACATGATAGCAAAATTATCCGGAGGATAAAAAGTTAAGACAAAGTAACAATGCTGAAAAAGTTGCCTAGAATGATAGCAGATGAAAGTTAAAAGCCTTACACTAAAGGTCTCATGAATATTTGAAGATGAGGGAGAAGAAAAGCGAATACAGAGCAAGGGTCCACAAGGCTATAGGCTAGGAAGACTGTGGCTTAATTTCATGGAATATGGTTCATTGATAAGGCACAATTGACTAGACAATTAGAAAGGGTAGTGGGAAGCTAGAAGAACACTGAATGCAACTACCGGCCTAAGAGTAGAGACATGACTGTGTAGGGGGTTTAGCAAAGAGTAGGCAGGAAGAAAGGGGAAAGGTGACCTCTATTTGAGAGAGACTTAAAGAATGCTCCACTTTCTGAGGGGAAAGAGATATTTTTGTTAAGGCAAAGTGGTAGATGCAAGACTCTAGGAAAATATTAACGTTATCAGAAGATAGTAGAACATGGGTTTCACAGGGCAGAGCAAATTAGAGGGAAGGTACTCTAAGAAAGAATAAAGTTAAGTCCTACAGAGTAATAACTCATCGGAGAGATTTCACCTTCAGCAACAATGCAGGACTCAGGATAAAGGAAGAGGAGGAGTTCAATCACTATTAGTGACACTAATAGACGTCACTCTTCAGGCCATTTTGACCACTTAGGATTTTGTTTAATATGATGTTCATGTTCCCGCAATTCCCATGGCACGATAGAGTTCAGATTCAGAGTTGGCAGTACAACTTCATCATTTATGCAGCATTTAATATATGAACTAAGTTGTTTTAATTCTGCACTATTTCATATTTGATCCTCAAATACATAATTTGAGAAAATTTCTATCAATACCCACTGACTTGGGATACGCTGAGGCCAAAGGAAAGGCATATATATAGCCAAGGCTTTGTCCTTTGTTTTTTGAAATAATTATCTATTTGTTCATAAATCCATTCCAAATATAAGCTTTCTGATTTGGGAAATCTTGAAAATTAGACAAAAACGACCTCCTTCATTTTTATTTTTTCTTTTACTGGTTATTATCTCAAGAGCCAACATAAACCTATTTCTGTTTGGGCTTGGTCAAATGATTGACATTTTTGAGTTCCCAAAGACCTATACCTTCATCACATACAAGCTGTAATACAAAACTCCTGTTTGTCTATTCTAGGAAATTACTAAGAAAACATAACCCCAATCCTTCACTCTACACTAGGTACCAAAATAATTTCACAGCTGATTTAAAACTCTTACCCTCATCTTCATGCCCCAAGTGCAATGTGACCTGTCTAGCCAGGAAACTAACAGAGCATTTTCTCCTTCCCTCTCTCTGCAGTGTGTTCCCCAGCTCCCAGCAGTGGTTCGTTCCCATAGTTAACCTCACAGACAAGATAAAGCTTTCTTGCCCAATGAAGCAAGAAGAAAAAAAAAACCTCTCTCTGAAAATGTACCTCCATCTCAAATTTTTTCCAGAAATAGATATTAATCCTGCCCCTTTGCCCACTCAGCCAATAGTCAAAAAACCTCCGAATATAAAAATTCTCAGTAATTTTCTATGTCGCTCCCATCAAACTATTTCATTACACATGACTAAAGTGGAGTAGGAAATAGAAAAGAGTATGTATTCACCTCTGGAATGATCTCATATATTTTCTGAGCATGAGATCCCATTGGCTTCTCTTATGTGCAATTCAAAGAGGCCTAAAAAATGACTAAGGGTTTATGGTTCAGTTAAAATGTAAAAGTGCTTTCCTCTACTATTCAATACCCACTGCAACAAATACTACTGCAATCTACGCTACATGATACAATAAGACTTCTCAGCCTCAGTGAGAGATCTTTTCAATCAAATCAATGTCAGAAGTGCAGTATTATTAGGGTGGTGATAACATCGCTCAAGCTCTTTGTTTATGGATGAGACTGTGACTTGCCCAAGTTCATATGGTTGCCAACAGAGCTTCAAAAGACTTCAGTTCCCAGCTCATTTATTTCCTAAACTCCATTACTGTCCCCCAAACTCATCCTTCTCCCCTCCCCATTCCCCTCACAAAGTTGCAGACTTCCTAATCTGAGTTTCAATCAGTTCCTTGAAATTATTTTAGCAAGACAAGTACTTCTTCAAATGTGAAACCTGAAAAGGACACAGATTCGAAGAGTTAACAGCCAATAAATACTTGAGTGTTACCATGTGCCAGATACTGTAGAACAAAATTAATGAGCTAGAATCTTAGAGGTAGAAAGGGAGTAGGCTTTGTTCACATGAGGAAGTTTTACAGTTTGAGCTCATTACTTAAAATAGGTGGATCATGTGCTAGGAAGCAGCTAAGACAGACATCCTATCAACCAACCAAGGAACTAGAACTAAAAGCAAACCAACCCACAGTCCTGAAAAAAATACTTGACATCACCTACACTAAGAAGTGATTCATACAATTTGAAATTTAACATGGTCAAAATCCATCATGCCCTTAAGTGGTTTTGAGTATGTTCGGATGTTTTTAAGTTTGTTCATGTGAGTACCAGTAAGAAAGGTTTGTTTTCAAAGTGTGCACATGGTTATGTGCAGTAATCATGCAGTATTAATTGCAGTACAAACTGCAGGATTAATTTTAATTGAGAAAATGGCTTAGAACTATTGGCCAGGTCTCTCTCCCCTTCGCCTGTCGCCCACCCCTCTCCCCTCCTCCCAGGAGGGAGGCCACAGGATAAACACTGGGCGCTTGCTCTGGAGGGGTGAAGATACAAGAAGAGGAGCATGTTGCTGTCCCAGCAAACAAGACATTTTATGCTTTGACCTCTACACTGAAGCCCATGATCTGTCTATTAATTCTTGTGTCCCCTGTGAGGACTCCTAATTTGTATATGTTGGAGTTCTTTCAGTTGTCCTAAGGATTTTTATGCTGCTGCTGCTGCTGGTAAATCACTTCAGTCATGTTCGACTCTTAGCAACTCCATGGACTATAGCCTACCTGGCTCCTCCGTCCATGGGAGTTTCCAGATGGAGAAGTCTAGAGGCTACTGTAAAAACAAAACTGAAGACCAGAAGCAGGAGGCTTAAATCCAAAGCCTGAAAACATTAGAGAACTCTTGAATTCAGGGAACATTAAGCAATAGGAGCTCATCAAATGCCTTCATACCTACACTGAAACCAAGCTCCACCCAAGGGCCAACAAGTTCCAAAACAAGACATATCACTCAGATTCTCCAGCAACACAGGAACACTCCCCTGAGCTTGAATATACAGGCAGCTCAAAATTATTCCAAAACTTTTGATGTCTCATAACCCATCACTGGTCACTCCACTGCACTCCAGAGAGAAGAAACCCAGCTCCACCCACCAGAACTCCAACACAAGCCTCCCTAACCAGGAAACCTTGACAGGCCACTGATAGAACCCCACCCACAGTGAGGAAGCTCCATAATAAAGAGAACTCCACAAATTACCAGAATATAAAAAGACCACCCCAAATGCAGCAATATAACCAAGATGAAGAGACAGAGGAATACTCAGCAGGTAAAGGAACAGGAGAGTTGCCCACCAAACCAAACAAAAGAGGAAGAAGTAGGGAATCTACCTGAGAAGGAATTCCGAATATTGATAGTGAAAATGATCCAAAATCTTGAAATCAAAATGGAATCACAGATAAATAGCCTAGAGACAAGGATTGAGAAGATGCAAGAAAGGTTTAACAAGGACCTAGAAGAAATAAAAAAGAGTCAAAATATAATGAATAATGCAATAAATGAGATCAGAAACACTCTGGAGGCAACAAATAGTAGAATAACGGAGGCAGAAGATAGGATTAGTGAAATAGAAGATAGAATGGTAGAAATTAATGAATCAGAGAGGAAACAAGAAAAATGAATTAAAAGAAATGAGGACAACCTCAGAGACCTCCAGGACAATATGAAACGCTCCAACATTCGAATTATAGGAGTCCCAGAAGAAGAAGACAGAAAGAAAGATCATGAGAAAATCCTTGAGGAGATAATAGTTGAAAACTTCCCTAAAATGGGGAAGGAAATAATCACCCAAGTCCAAGAAACACAAAGAGTTCCAAATAGGATAAACCCAAGGCAAAACACCCCAAGACACATATTAATTAAATTAACAAAGGTCAAACACAAAGAACAAATATTAAAAGCAGCAAGGGAAAAACAACAAATAACACACAAGGGGATTCCCATAAGGATAACAGCTGATCTTTCAATAGAAACTCTTCAGGCCAGGAGGGAATGGCAAGACATACTTAAAGTGATGAAAGACAATAACCTACAGCCCAGATTACTGTGCCCAGCAAGGATCTCATTCAAATATGAAGGAGAAATCAAAAGCTTTACAGACAAGCAAAAGCTGAGAGAATTCAGTACCACCAAACCAGCTCTCCAACAAATTCTAAAGGATATTCTCTAGACAGGAAACACGAAAAGGGTGTATAAACCCGAACCCAAAACAATAAAGTAAATGGTAACTGGATCATACTTATCAATAATTACCTTAAACGTAAATGGGTTGAATGCCCCAACCAAAAGGCAAAGACTGGCCGAATGGATACAAAAACAAGACCCCTCTATATGCTGCTTACAAGAGACCCACCTCAAAACAAGGGACACATACAGACTGAAAGTGAAGGGCTGGAAAAAGATATACCACGCAAATAGAGACCAAAAGAAAGCAGGAGTGGCAATACTCATATCTGATAAAATAGACTTTAAAACAAAGGCTGTGAAAAGAGACAAAGAAGGCCATTACATAATGATCAAAGGATCAATCCAAGAAGAAGATATAACAATTATAAATATATATGCACCGCAATATGTAAGACAAATGCTAACAAGTATGAAAGGGGAAATCAACAATAACACAATAATAGTGGGAGACTTTAATACCCCACTCACACCTATGGACAGATCAACTAAACAGAAAATTAACAAAGAAATGCAAACTTTAAATGATACATTAGATCAATTAGACCTAATTGATATCTATAGGACATTTCACCCCAAAACAATGAATTTCACCTTTTTTTCAAGTGCTCATGGAACCTTCTCCAGGATAGATCACATTCTGGGCCATAAATCGAAACTTGATAAATTCAAAAAAATCGAAATCATTCCAAGCATCTTTTCTGACCATAATGCATTAAGATTAGATCTCAATTACAGGAGAAAAACTATTAAAAATTCCAACATATGGAGGTTGAACAACACACTTCTGAATAACCAACAAATCACAGAAGAAATCAAAAAAGAAATCAAAATATGCATAGAAACTAATGAAAATGAAAACACAACAACCCAAAACCTGTGGGACACTATAAAAGCAGTGCTAAGAGGAAAGTTCATAGCAATAAGAGGCATACCTCAAGAAACAAGAAAAAAGTCAAATAAATAACCTAACTCTACAACTAAAGCAACTAGAAAAAGAAGAATTGGAGAACCCCAGAGTTAGTAGAAGGAAAGAAATCTTAAAAATTAGGGCAGAAATAAATGCTAAAGAAACAAAAGAGACCATAGCAAAAATCAACAAGGCCAAAAGCTGGTTCTTTGAAAGGATAAATAAAATTGACAAACCACTAGCCAGACTCATCAAGAGGCAAAGAGAGAAAAATCAAATCAATAAAATTAGAAATGAAAATGGAGAGATCACAACAGACAACACAGAAATACAAAGGATCATAAGAGACTACTATCAGCAGTTGTATGCCAATAAAATGGACAACGTGGAAGAAATGGACAAATTCTTAGAAAAGTACAATTTTCCAAAACTGAACCAGGAAGAAATAGAAAATCTTAACAGACCCATTACAAGCACGGAAATTGAAACTGTAATCAGAAATCTTCCAGCAAACAAAAGCCCAGATCCAGACGGCTTCACAGCTGAATTCTACCAAAAATTTCGAGAAGAGCTAACACCTATCCTACTCAAACTCTTCCAGAAAATTGCAGAGGAAGGTAAACTTCCAAACTCATTCTATGAGGCCACCATCACCCTAATACCAAAACCTGACAAAGACGCCACAAAAAAAGAAAACTACAGGCCAATATCACTGATGAACATAGATGCAAAAATCCTCAACAAAATTCTAGCAATCAGAATCCAACAACACATTAAAAAGATCATACACCATGACCAAGTGGGCTTTATCCCAGGGATGCAAGGATTCTTCAATATCCGCAAATCAATCAATGTAATTCACCACATTAACAAATTGAAAAATAAAAACCATATGATTATCTCAATAGATGCAGAGAAGGCCTTTGACAAAATTCAACATCCATTTATGATAAAAACTCTCCAGAAAGCAGGAATAGAAGGAACATACCTCAACATAATAAAAGCTATATATGACAAACCCACAGCAAACATTATCCTCAATGGTGAAAAATTGAAAGCATTTCCCCTAAAGTCAGGAACAAGACAAGGGTGTCCACTTTCACCACTACTATTCAACATAGTTCTGGAAGTTTTGGCCACAGCAATCAGAGCAGAAAAAGAAATAAAAGGAATCCAAATTGGAAAAGAAGAAGTAAAACTCTCACTGTTTGCAGATGACATGGTCCTCTACATGGAAAACCCTAAAGATTCCACCAGAAAATTACTAGAGCTCATCAATGAATATAGTAAAGTTGCAGGATATAAAATCAACACTCAGAAATCCCTTGCATTCCTATACACTAATAATGAGAAAGTAGAAAAAGAAATTAAGGAAACAATTCCATTCACCATTGCAACGAAAAGAATAAAATACTTAGGAACATATCTACCTAAAGAAACTAAAGACCTATATATAGAAAACTATAAAACACTGATGAAAGAAATCAAAGAGGACACTAATAGATGGAGAAATATACCATGTTCATGGGTTGGAAGAATCAATATAGTGAAAATGAGTATACTACCCAAAGCAATTTACAAATTCAATGCAATCGCTATCAAGCTACCAGCCATATTTTTCACAGAACTAGAACAAATAATTTCAAGATTTGTATGGAAATACAAAAAACCTCGAATTGCCAAAGCAATCTTGAGAAAGAAGAATGGAACTGGAGGAATCAACTTGCCTGACTTCAGGCTCTACTACAAAGCCACAGTCATCAAAACAGTATGGTACTGGCACAAAGACAGACATATAGATCAATGGAACAAAATAGAAAGCCCAGAGATAAATCCACACACATATGGACACCTTATCTTTGACAAAGGAGGCAAGAATATACAATGGAGTAAAGACAATCTCTTTAACAAGTGGTGCTGGGAAAACTGGTCAACTACTTGTAAAAGAATGAAACTAGATCACTTTCTAACACCACACACAAAAATAAACTCAAAATGGATTAAAGATCTAAATGTAAGACCAGAAACTATAAAACTCCTAGAGGAGAACGTAGGCAAAACACTCTCCGACATAAATCACAGCAGGATCCTCTATGATCCACCTCCCAGAATTCTGGAAATAAAAGCAAAAATAAACAAATGGGATCTAATTAAAATTAAAAGCTTCTGCACAACAAAGGAAAATATACGCAAGGTGAAAAGACAGCCTTCTGAATGGGAGAAAATAATAGCAAATGAAGCAACTGACAAACAACTAATCTCAAAAATATACAAGCAACTTACGCAGCTCAATTCCAGAAAAATAAACGACCCAATCAAAAAATGGGCCAAAGAACTAAATAGACATTTCTCCAAAGAAGACATATGGATAGCTAACAAACACATGAAAAGATGCTCAACATCACTCATTATCAGAGAAATGCAAATCAAAACCACAATGAGGTACCACTTAACACCAGTCAGAATGGCTGCGATCCAAAAATCTGCAAGCAATAAATGCTGGAGAGGGTGTGGAGAAAAGGGAACCCTCCTACACTGTTGGTGGGAATGCAAACTAGTACAGCCACTATGGAGAACAGTGTGGAGATTCCTTAAAAAATTGCAAATAGAACTACCTTATGACCCAGCAATCCCACTGCTGGGCATACACACCGAGGAAACCAGAATTGAAAGAGACACATGTACCCCAATGTTCATCGCAGCACTGTTTATAATAGCCAGGGCATGGAAACAACCTAGAGGTCCATCAGCAGATGAATGGATAAGAAATCTGTGGTACATACACACAATGGAGTATTACTCAGCCGTTAAAAAGAATTCATTTGAATCAGTTTTGATGAGATGGATGAAACTGGAGCCGATTATACAGAGTGAAGTAAGCCAGAAAGAAAAACACCAATACAGTATACTAACACATATATATGGAATTTAGAAAGATAGCAATGACGACCCTGTATGCAAGACAGGAAAAAAGACACAGCAGTGTATAACGGACTTTTGGACTCAGAGGGAGAGGGAGAGGGTGGGATGATTTGGGAGAATGGCATTCTCTCATGTATACTATCATGTAAGAATTGAATCGCCAGTCTATGTCTGACGCAGGATACAGCATGCTTGGGGCTGGTGCATGGGGATGACCCACAGAGATGTTATGGGGAGGGAGGTGGGAGGGGGTTTCATGTTTGGGAACACATGTAAGAATTAAAGATTTTAAAATTAAATTAAAAAAATTAATTTAAAAAAAAAGAAAAGAAAATGGCTTATTTTGTTAAACAGAATATTAGTAACTAGAGTATCAACACTGTAAAGCATTTAGAAAATTTTACAAGAATGGAAATGACATCACAATATCAGTTCAGGAAAATTTAGGAGCGTAAGTAGCAAAACAGCATGTGTCTTTAAAAGTGGACATTAGACATAGCTTGGATTTTGGTAGAATTAATACAAACTATTATGCATACTTTGTAACTATATAGAGAAATCTGTTCATTATTTAGCTCAAACTGTTAATAGTATAAAATGATATACATGTTTGTAAATTTGAGTTAATGAGGACTGTACATTTTGTACTATGTATATGATGGTAAGGGCTTCCCTGGTGGCTCAGAGCTTAAAGCATCTGCCTGCAATGCAGGAGACCTGGGTTTGATCCCTGGGTTGGGAAGATCCCCTGGAGAAGGAAATGGCAACCCACTCCAGTATTCTTGCCTGGAAAATCCCATGGACAGAGGAGCCTGGTGGGCTATAATCCACAGGGTAGCAAAGAGTCGGACACGACTGAGTGACTTCACTTTCTTATGATTGTAAAGATTGGTATGTTTTATAGCTTACTTTATTTCACATAATTTGATTTTACATGCTACTTAATTAACTTGTATGCTTTTTATATTTCAGGAAATCAATAATAACATTGGTGAAAATATTTTATATAAGAAATAAATCCAGCATATTTTGTTTAAGTGTGAAAGTGTTAGTCACTCATTTGTGTCCAACTCTTTGTGACCCCATATTTTGTTTGCCTTAAACCTAAATATGCAAAAATACCTATCACTGTGGTCTGCAATTTCTTCGTTTATATTTTCTTTCCTTTCCTTTTTCTTCTTTTAGTATTGTTTTGTCTTGTTTTTGGATGAAGAATGACTAGGTGGATATTGTTACAGGTAACTGCTGTATATTGGAGAGACTGAAAACTTTAAAGTTCAATTCTTGGCTTTGCTATGTTCTATCACTTTTTTCTTAGGTATTAATAGTTTACTGCTCATTTTTTAGGATTAGTTTCCACATTTGCAAAGTGGGGAAAATAATACTTTCTCTTTAAAACTATGATGGGCACCAGTGATCAAGTAGGTCTACTACTCAGCATAGCAACTGGCACAATAATATGTAGTTATTACTAATACTAATAAATTTACTTATCATTAATTATGATACTCTTGCTAATAGATACTGGCAAAAAGTAAGTCTAAAGGACATGCACCTGAGCTTTAATACTATCCTCTTCAGTTTAGTTCAGTTCAGTCGCTCACTCACATCCGACTCTTTGTGACCCCATGAACCGCACCACAGCAGGCCTCCCTGTCCATCACCAACTCCTGGAGTCCACACAGAACCATGTCCATTGAGTCAGTGTTGCCATCCAACCATCTCATCCTCTGTCATCCCCTTCACCTCCTGCCTTCAATCTTTCCCAGCATCAGGGTCTTTTCAAATGAGTCAGCTCTTTGCATCAGGTGGCCAAAGTATTGGAGTTTCAGCTTCAACATCAGTCCTTCCAATGAACACCCAGGACTGATCTTTAAGACGGACTGGTTGGATTTCCTTGCAGTCCAAGGGACTCTCAACAGTCTTCTCCAACACCATAGTTCAAAGCATCAATTCTTCGGCGCTCAGCTTTCTTTATAGTTCAATTCTCACATCCACACATGACCACTGGAAAAACCATAGCCTTGACTAGACAGACCTTTGCTGACAAAGTAATGTTTCTGCTTTTTAATAAGCAGTGTAAGTTGGTCATAACTTTCCTTCCAAGGAGTGTCTTTTAATTTCATGGCTGCAATCACCATCTGCAGTGATTTTGGAGCCAAAAAAAATAAAGTCAGCCACTGTTTCCATTATTTCCCCATCTATTTGCCATGAAGTGATGGGACCAGATGATATGATCTTCATTTTCTGAATGTTGAGCTTTAAGCCAACTTTTTCACTCTCCTCTTTCACTTTCATCAAGAGGTTCTGTAGTTCTTCTTCAGTTTCTTCCATAAGGGTGGTGTCATCTGCATATATGAGGTTATTGATATTTCTCCTGGCAACCTTGATTCCAGCTTGTGCTTCCTCCAGCCCAGCGTTTCTCATGATGTACTCTGCATATAAGTTAAATAAGCAGGGTGACAATATACAGCCTTGATGTACTCTTTTTCCTATTTGGAACCAGTCTGTTGTTCCATGTCCAATTCTAACTGTTGCTTCCTGACCTGCATACAGGTTTCTCAAGAGGCAGGTCAGGTGGTCTGGTTTTCCCATCTCTTTCAGAATTTTCCAGTTTATTTCTATCCACACAATCAAAGGTTTTGGCATAGTTAATTAAGCAGAAATATATGTTTTTCTGGAACTCTCTTGCTTTTTCCATGATCCAGCAGATGTTGGCAATTTGATTTCTGGTTCCTCTGCCTTTTCTAAAACCAGCTTGAACATCAGGGAGTTCACGGTTCATGTATCGCTAAGGCCTGGCTTGGAGAATTTTAAGCATCACTTTACTAGCGTGTGAGATGAGTGCAAATGTGCAGTAGTTTGAGCATTCTTTGGCATCGCCTTTCTTTGGGATTAGAATGAAAACTGACCTTTTCCAGTCCTGTGGCCACTGCTGAGTTTTCCAAATTTGCTGGCATATTGAGTGCAGCGCTTTCACAGCATCATCATTTAGGATTTGAAATAGCTCCACTGGAATTCCATCACCTCCACTAGCTTTGTTCATAGTGATGCTTCCTAAGGCCCACTTGATTTCACATTCCAGGATGTCTGACTCTAGATTAGTGATCACACCATCATGATTATCTGGGTTATGAGATCTTTTTTGTACAGTTCTTCTTGGGCGTGTCTTATTTTTGCCCGGGAAATGAGGGGTGGGAAGGGAACATTAGTAATAACCAAAAACATATATTTAGGAAAAGAGGCATGAGGTGCTTAATAAATGTGGACAAACTGAACACTAGTTTGTATGACATTGGGATCAGTCTCCAATCTGCATTTTTCTCCTTAGTAAACAGACTGAGCCAGATGATGCTTGACAATTAATGATACAAAGATTATCCGGCATTCAACAACTCTATGGCTAACAATTCAATTACATTCATTGAGAATGCTAAAGAATGGCAACTCCAATTTTTTCTACCATCATCAGCTTTCCCTCTAAAATCAGAAGCCTGCTTCAGTGATAATTGGAAGCAAATCTTAACACAAATCAGACAATCACAGGAGATGGACAGAAGTTCCTTAGTTATATCTATGGTAAAGGAATATTACTCTTGGAAAAGTCAAGTGTATGATTTGACATGTGCTATATGTCAATTGGGCTTCCCAGGTGACAGTAGTGGTAAAAAATCCGCCTGCCAATGCAGGACATGTAAGAGATGCAGGTTCACTCCCTGGGTCAGGAAGATCCCCTGGAGGAAGGCGTTGCGACCCACTCCAGTACAGTGTCTGGAGACTCCCATGCATAGAGGATACTGGTGAGCTACAGTCCATGCGGTCTCAAAGACTCAGACACGACTGAAGCAACTTGGTACACACTCGTGTAATCAATTACTAATAGATTTTGACAGATTTAATCATCTGTTTTGTTAGACTCAGTCAACATGGCTTGGGGACATGGATTCTTAAATAAGTAATAATTTAAACTAAGTATTTGATAGTTGTTTTTTTTTAAACCAACAGAAACAAAACAAAACAAAACAAAAAAGCTTTCATGGCATGTGTCATTTAATTATGTGTCTGATTTTTATAAATTATTGAGAATATTAAGAAATATTCACTTCTATATGAAAATTACATATTATGATACATATGACAGAAAAACAATTAAACTGGGCTGGGCATGTGGTGTGGCCCTAGAAATATCGAGGGACCATTATCTAGAGGGAACAGAAACATATATGCAAATAATTACAAGGAAGAGTGATATATGCACAGACAGAAGTATGATTATCCTTCTCCCATAACTAGTTCCTCTTGTAAAAATTCTAGTTTACACTGACATACTTTTATATCTAAAAATTGGCCATGTGTGAATCAATCCTTTTGAGAATGTAAAAGTAGAGCCTGGAGGTTAGAAAGAACAAAGAAAGAGAAATGAAATATAACAGAACAAGCTAAAGTATTTTTGTCAATCTCTGGCCAGACAGTATAAAATAGGGCCTTAGAAATGACCCTTAGAAAAATTCATTTATTCATTATTTTTGAGACATGTTAAATGAGTTCCTCCTATACACAAGCTACTGTTCTACAAGACTGAGATTTAAGAGCAAAAAAGAAAAAATAAAAAAGGTCCTTAACCTCATGAAATTTACACTCTAGAGAAGAAATAAATTTTATGAGAAAAGGGACTAGTTGAATACTATGTTCTAAAATAGTTTCTGGCATGCAGTATATATTCAATAGCATTGGTAAAATTTTGTTTCTCTGGGTCTTTTTCTTGTCTTGTGTTTCTCATCTAGAGAAGTTCCCTTAGCTGGTTTGGTGGTGCTGAATTCTCTTAGCTTTTACTTTTCTGTAAAGATTTTTGTGTGGTGTAGTACAGGAAGCTCAGTTTAATGCTCTGTGATGACTTAGAGAGGTGGGATAGGGGTAGGGGTGGAAGGGAGGCTCAAGAAGAAGGGGACATATGTATACATATGCTGACTTACTTCATTGTACAGCAGAAACTAACACAAGATTGTAAAGTAATTATACTCCAATTTAAAAAAATACTGATAGAATAAAAAAAAAAGAAACAATTTCGACAGTAATGAGTGCTGCTGGAGTTTGTGATGGGGAATGCTCTCTACAGGATGGTCAAGGAAAACTATTATAAAATGGTATGATTCAAATTAATAACTTGTGCTTGAATTTCTCATTTCTTGATAAGATGCAATTACATGAATGTTAAGGGATGTGATATTGTCCTACAGACAATATCACTGTTGCTGACACTGTAACATATTTTTGTTTTTTAGTTCGAGTAATTTCTATTACCCTGTCTTCAACTTCACTGACTCTTTTCTCTGCTATACCCAGTCTCCCTCAAGTCTATATCATGAATCATTGATTTCTGAAATAGTATTCTTCATATATTTCCATTTGGATCTTTTTCATATTTTATAACCATCTGATAAAATTCTAGCTGTCCTTCCATGACTGTATTTCCCCTACCACCGCCCTCCTCCCCCACCGCCTTTCACATCTATTATGATAATTCTAGAGTCTCTATCTGATCATTACAATTCTATTTCTGGATTTGCTTCTACAGACAACTCACAAGAAAACTCTCTTGACCTGGGTCACATTTTTTAACCTTATACTTTTAAATCGTATGCCAGATAGTTTATATAAAAGAACAGTAGAGACAAATAAAAATGATCTTAGAAAAGAGTGCATCCCCTTCTGTTACCAGACTGCTAATGTAGGAGCATGAGTCTGAGCAAACTCCAGGAGATGGTGATGGACAGAGAAGTCTGGCATGCTGAAGTCCATGGGTTCTCAAAGAGTCAGACACGACTGAGTAACTGAACAATGACAACATAGGAGACGGAATTGCTCAAATCTGTAGTTGAGCTATGCACTCCAATATATCTGCCGAGAGAATTCAATGGACAGAGGAAGTGGCGGGCTAGAGTCCACGGGGTTACAAACAGTTGGACATGACAGTGACTAACACTTTCACTTTCACTTTTTGTGTTGGTTTTACCAGATCTAGTTCACTAGCTTCAAATGTTGTGAGGGTTGGATCAAAGCTTTCTGTTCAGTACAGCCTGGGAACTGGGCCACAGAAAGACTCCAGTGTCTCTTTATTATGATTAGTATAGCCTCCAACATTTCAAACCATGGGATAGCTCTAGCTGCTTGCAGGCCAGCTGGGAGCTTCTTCTGTTGCTGGGGAGTTCTCTTTGCTCTCTAGTTCTACAGTGCCTTTCTGTGCTTCAGAGTATCTTTCTGTTGAGCCTGCCTTCCTCAAACCTTCAAAGAGTTACTGCAGTATAATCAGTGAAGGCCTAGAATGCCTTGGAGAACACCTCACAGGACTCTCCCTACCCCAGAATTCAGCAGGCCTCTGCTTTGTAACTGGGAAAGGTCCTGCTTCCCTTTGGGATAAAGTCTCTGGGATCTCCTACCTCAGCTCTACATCTGTTAAGCAGCTCAGTGAAGTTGACAGAGATAGGATCAGATCGTTACACAAGTAGAAGTCCCAGTAAAGGACTATAAATAGAGAAACCTAGGAAATTCTGGGAGACCACTTTAGGTTAATGATCATTCAAGAAAGTTATTGGAATGTTATGGAATGAAGCAGCCTTGCTTCATTCTATAAAACCATAAATAAAAGCACAAGATATGCCCCAGGCCATTAGGTGAAAGAAAAATGTCACTACCCTTCTACCGTTTTGAATAAGTGCTATGATAATCCTGGGCTTCCCTGGTGGCTCAGAGGTTAAAGGATCTGCCTGCCTCTGCCTGCAATGCAGGAGAGCTGGGTTTGATCCCTGGGTCGAGAAGATCACCTGGAGAAGGAAATGGCAACCCACTCCATTACTCCTGCCTGGAGAAGCCCGTGGAAGGAGGAGCCTGGTGGGCTACAGTCCACAGGGTCACAAGGAGTCAGACACAACTGAGCAACTTCACTTTCACTTCATTTATGATAATCCTAGTTCTGCATCATAGGGTCAGACACCCTCCTGCCCAATAAGAAAGGAAGAGCTAATGATGTAAGCCTGTTGTTCAGTCACTAACTCATGTCCAACTCTTTGTGACCCCATGGACTGAAGCAAGCTAGGCTCCCCTGTTCTCTATCTCCTAGAGTTTGCTCAGATTCTTATTCATTGAATTGGTGATGGTATCTAACCATCTCATCATCTGCCACCCCCTTCTCCTTTTGCCTTCAGTCCTTCCCAGCATCAGGATCTTTTCCAAAGAGTCGGCTCTTCCCATCAAGTGGCCAAAGTACTGGAGCTCCAGCTTCAACATCAGTCCTTCCAATTCAGGGTTGATTTCCTTTAGGATTGACTAGTTTGATCTCCTTGCAGTCCAAGGGACTCTCAAGAGTCTTCTCCAGCACCGCAATTTGAAAGCATCAGTTCTTCAGTGCTCAGCCTTCTTTATAGTCCTATTCTCACATCAGTACATGACTATTAGCCCATAGCTTTGACAATATGGACCTTTGTCAGCAAAGTCATGTCTCTGCTTTATTTATTTATTTATTTAATTTTAAAATCTTTAATTCTTACATGTGTTCCCAAACATGAACCCCCCTCCCACCTCCCTCCCCATAACATCTTTGTGGGTCATCCCCATGCACCAGCCCCAAGCATGCTGTATCCTGCGTCAGACATGTCTCTGCTTTTTAATACGCTGTCTAGGTTTGTCATAGCTTACCTTTCAAGACACATGATCTTTTAATTTTAGGTTGTAGTCACCATCCCCAGTTATTTTGGAACCCCAGAATATCAAGTAGGTCATTGCTTCCACTTTTCTGCCTTCAATTTGCCATGAAGTGATGGGACTGGATGCCATGATCTTAGTTTTTGAATGTTGAGTTTTAAGCCAGCTTTTTTACTTTCCTCTTTCACTTTCATCAAGAGACTTTTTTAGTTCCTCTTCACTTTCTGCCATTACAGTGGTATCACCTGCATATGTGAGGTTATTACTATTTCTCTTAACAATCTTGATTCCAGCTTGTGATTCATCTAGCCCAGCATTCTGCATGATGTACTCTTCATACATGTTAAATAATCAAGGTGACAATATACAGCCTTGTCACTTTGCCTGTCACTGAATTCCTTCTGCATTGATACACAAAGAACCTGAGCTTCATTAAGTCCTAAAACCAAGTGTGTTATCTTAGACCACGAGTTTGGGGCAGGTTTGAGTTCGGTACATGGGTTCAAGTTCCAATCTGAGGTGAACGGTATCAAAACGACATGGCAAAGATTTGGTTGCTAACAGCTGACAAGTTCTCTGCCTGGGCTCTTCGAGGTTCTCAAACATCATACCACTCCAGACACATCCACTAAATATTCTTTAAGTCTTTATTGGTTTCTCTATTGTGATTTCCTCCCCCTCCCACCATTCCTCTAAGAAGAAAGGCAGTCAAGAGTCTCTTCTCTCCCCAAAAGAGCTTATTGCTTTCTGGAATTTAGTTCATTGGGGTTAATCAGGATGAGTTTAAAAAAAAAAAAAATCCAATTTTGGTGATTATCTGATTTGTTCTGGTTTTAGGGTGGGAGTGTAATCTCTTCTGGCTTTCCATCTCCTAACTAGAAGCAGAAGGCCTGCCTGAAATTCAAAGTCACAATCTAACCATACTGTATTTATCCTGGCTGCGTTTGAATTGGGAAAGTCTTGGAAGGTGTTAAGCAGAGATAAGGCAACAATTCTGAGTCATAAAACATGATACAAAACCCTGCAGTTGAACAGTAAGTACAAAAGTATATTAAATTTAAAGTATTTGAGGTATGATTATAGTAACAATGACAATTATTGTTATATACCATTTTTATGTTGATTTCTAAGCTGTTTAATAATTCATCTAAACACTTATTGCACACATAGTTTTTCCAATATATAAATGTATTCATTTCTTATATTAAGATATTTCCCCTCAACCTAACAATCCAAGAGCCATAACTAAATATATAATTTTAACTAAATCAACCACAAAACAGTTACTGATCATTTTAATATTGGAGATTTTAAAGGACATATTATGAAAAAATTAAAATGCAAAAAGCAGCACAAAGTTAAATTAAATTATTTAGTATGGAAAGATTAGTCAATCTAGTTATTTCTCTAAATTTTTCATGAATAAAATATTATACAAAATTTCCTTTTGAGTGATCAGTACATAGATCAGAAACTCCCGAAAGAAGCTGTGTTAACAGTTAACTCATTCCTTATTAATATTCTAGGCATTATAACAACATGCAAAGTGAAGTATCTATCTAAAAAATGACTTTAATGATAAGTTATTTCTTTACTTCAAGTATATAATGGATAATTAGTTTAGGAAAAATCTCAAAGGGAGAAAAATACCCAACTGTGAAATCTGCAAATACTTTCCTTGGATTGGGTGAAAATGCTATTCAGGCCAATACCAGGGATGCATAAATTCTTTCTATCCTATTTACAATCCCATCTTGATTAGTTAGAAGCTCATTTTCCAGTTTGCAAATTATCTAGGTCTTTGATTCTTCTCTTCCCTCTGGCTGATTACCTTTCCCATTTCTCTGCTCATTAGCACCTCCACAAGAAAGGGAAGAAAAGCCAGGTGAAAAGAAAAAAAGTAACTCAGACACGGGACAATTTTAGGTACTGTGAAGCTTGATTTTTAAAAATATATGCAGATATATTTATTCTATTGTGAGTGTATGTATATCAGACTTCTGTTATCAATTTGAAATTATACCTCTCACAGTCTGAGAAGTATCCTTGGGAAATTATCTTCATCTGGGTATCAGACTCTAACATGACTTGGGGATGATATTTTCATGCATTTCCTACAAGGTTATTGTGATATCAACTCAGAGAAACACAAATTTGTTTATTGTAAATGGCTATACAAAATTAATAAGTTGTTAGGTTTTGTTATTTTTTTTTTTAGGTGAATTTTTTTTTTTAATTATAGGTTTTGAATTCATAAAGCCTCTTTGTCAATTCTTGCTTCCTTTTCTTCTATTAAGATTCAAGGCTTGCCTTGGGAAAAGGTTCCTTGACAAAAAATGTGTTTTTGTTTTCTTCCTGCCTTGTTTTTTTGAGATCTCTTTCCTCTTAAAATGGTTATGAATTGTACTCTTGGTAGAAAACCAGAAGTGACTGGTAAAGATACCATATCTTTACTAATGTATTTCACTCACCAATTCTTCTCTATCTTCTGTTAAAATGGAAAGTCTCAAGTTGCCTGTATTAATTACCAAAATAGACCTCATTTTAAAATATATTTTCATGACTTTGATTGTTAAAATGAAGACACAAATTTTATGTAAATTAGAGGGTTCAATATCCGTATATTTATTCTATTAAGTTTGCCTCATTTGTGATAAAGAATTCCCCTGCCAAGGAAGGAGACACAAGGTGCAAGAAATACGGGTTCAATCCCTGGGTCAGGAAGATCCCCTGGAGAAAGAAATGGCAACCCATTCCAGTATTCTTGCCTAGAAAATTCCATGGACAGAGGAGCCTTGTGGGCTACAGTCCATGGGATAACAGAGTCAGACATGACTGAGTACACACACACACAAGGATGAAGTATCAAATTTTACTGGTGATTAAATTAGTCCAGTACCTCTGTGACCATTTCCCTTTAGATTATTTACGATTAATTAGATCATATTTGCTCATCACAGATATAGTTTTAAGTTCTAATCAAATTGAATCATTTACCCAACCATAAATAATGGTTGAAATAAAAGACAGTTATTAAAGTACAGTATATTAATCTTTAAAATAGTACTAAGTATTTAGTTTTTAGAAAACTGTCTTAAAGAATAAAGAGAATACTTTTAAGTAAATACCTCAGAAGACCTAAGGGGAAAAATATGAAATTTGTTCCTTGTGAAAAATAAATCTCTGGAATATTCCCTCTAGGAATGTTCTCTGTAAGGTACAGTATAAAAGAATAAAATAACTAGTGGCAAAAAAAAAAGAAAGTAAAATAGAATGAGTAGTTTGTAACAAAGTTAATGCAACACATATAACTATAGTGCAAGCGTCTAAGTCACTTCAGTTGTGCCCAACTCTTCATGAGCCCATGGACTGTAGCCCACCAGGCTCCTCTGTCCATGGGATTCTCCAGGCAATAATACTAGAGTGGGTTGCCATTTCCTTCTCCAGGGGATCTTCCCAACCCAGGGATCGAACCTGGTCTCCTGCATTGCAGACAAATTCTTTACCGTCTGAACAACCAGGGAAGCCTCTGTCCATACCTTATGTTAAATAACAACCTCTATTTGACAACTTCTTACTTCTAGCCTCTCGTAAAAATCTTGATTCTTTTTAAAGAATTAATGGGGTAAATGGGCCATTTGAGATTGAAAAAAAAAAAGGAAAGAAAATGCATTTTGGGGACTTATAGGTTCAGGGACAGTAAGAGGTTTTATTTTATTCTTTCTCCTAGTTTCCCTAATATTTTTGAGAGAAGAATACATTAGAGTTGCCTTCTCCACAAAAAGAGAACACTGACTGACGTGAAATATTACCAAAATGATATTAATTAAATTGAGTCCACTGAACAAACCTCTGCAGTTATTTGAGTATGGACTTTGTTTGTATTTTATGACATGGTCTTATTATGTAGTAAACATATGTAATTTACAAACAGTCTCCACTGCCCCTCTCATGAGCTAAAGCTTATACCAATAGAGTCTAAATTCAATGGAACATCGCCATCCCCAGGGTCTCTTTCCACAGAGCTAACTGTGTGGGATGCTGTACTTCCAAACCGAGGAGGCAATGTGCATGTGGGTGCATGCTCAGTAGTATCCAACTCTTTGCCACCCCATGGACAGATATTGTTACCCAAAAGGCAGCCTGACAAATTACAAAGTAGAGGAGAATTTGAGAAAAAGTATGTTGTAGGCAGTTAATGCTTGTATACACAAAGTGATTGAAAAGCTTTGATGAATTTTCTTAAGATTTTTCCTTTACTGAATGAGACAAAGCACTAGCATTTTAATCTCCTACAAAGCAGAAACTTTAAAAAGCACACATTTCTTTTCTTTCTTAACACTGCATAAGGTCATCTTTAACCTTATGTTAATTCCCGTGTCCCCATATCAAAGTGAACACGATCAAAACACTGGAAAATTTCATGAAAGTAATAATTGACTGGTGGCTTAGGCAGTGGGTAGGTATTGAACAATTGGGTGATAGAGGTTTGGCCATTTAATCCAACATGGGATTAATTGACAGTACACATCCCATGAAAAGCACTTTTGTAATTTTAAATTTAACCTACTGAGTCTGTTAAAAGAGATTTACTGAAATATAATTGTATATGTTACATGAAGTATAACATACAATATTATGTACATATTTAGAACTTATACTTTTTTGAGTTTTGATATGTGCATATACTTTGAAACTATTATCAGAATCAAGATAATGAATGTGTCTATCATGCCCCTGAATTTCCTTCTGACTCGTTATAATTCCTTCCTCCAACTCCTCGCCTGTCTATCAGGTAACCATTAACTTATTTTGTGTCCTTATAGATTAGTTAACTGTTCCTACAATTTTGTTATAAAATGTATACTTTTTTGAAGGGAGGGAGGCTGGCTTTTTTCCCTCAGTATAATTTTTGAGATTAATTCAAGCGGTATGTATCAATAGCTCATTCTTCTTACTGCTGAGTAGTATTTTATTGTATACATACACCAAATTTGTTGATCTACCCAGCTGGACATTTGAATCATTCAGAGTATTATGATTACATTTATAGCAGCTGTGAACAGTCCTGTACAAGTCCTTGTATGGACACATATTTTGGTACAAGAATTTGTAGTACATATGCAGAATGGAATATTATTTAGCCATGAAAAAGAACAAATTTGAGTCAGCTGACCCGAGATGGATGAATCTAGAGCCTGTTACATGAAGTGAAGTAAGCCAGAAAGAGAGAAACATAAATTGTATATTAACGCATATATACGGAATCTAGAAAAATGGTACTGATGAACCTATTTTCAGGGCAAGAATAGAGACATTGGAGAAGGAAATGGCAACCCACTCCAGTATTCTTGCCTGGAGAATTCCATGGACAGAGGAGCCTGGTGGGCTGCAGTCCATGGGATCGCAAAGAGTCAAACACGACTTCATAACTGAGGATAGAGACACAGATATAAAGAATGGACTTGTGGACATAGTGGGGGGAAGTATAAGGTGGGACGAATTGAGAGAGTATCATTGAATTATATACTCTACCTGGTGACTCAGACGGTAAAGCGTCTGTCTACAATGCGGGAGACCTGGGTTCGATCCCTGGGTTGGGAAGTTCCCTGGAGAAGGAAAAGGCAACCCACTCCAGTACTCTTGCCTAGAAAATCCCATGGACGGAGGAGCCTGGTGTCCATGGGGTCGCAAAGAGTCGGACACGACTGAGCGACTTCACTCACTCACCATGTGTGAAATACCTACATGGGAGTTGCTGTGCAACACAGGGTGCTGTACATCACAGCTTAGTGCTCTGTGATGACCTGGAGGGGTGAGATGGAGGGGTGGTGGGAGGAAGAGTCAAGAGGGAGGGGACATATGTACACTTATAGCTGATTCACATTGCTTTATGGCAGAAACCAATACAATATTGTAAAGCAATTATCCTTCAATTAAAATATATATATTTTTAATTGGATTATCTGGGTCATTTGGTAGCTGTGTGTTTAACTTTTTAAGAAACTATTAAACTTTTTTCAAAAGTGGTTTTACCACTAACAATGTATGAGAGTTCTTGTAATTCCACATCCTTGCTAATATTTTAAAGTTTAGACACTCTAATAGATGCATATCTCACCATGGCTTTAATTTGGATTTCTACAATGACTAATGATATTGAACATCTTTTCATGTACTTATTTGTCTTTTATGGTCTTCTTTGGTTGAAGTGTCTCTTTATATATTTTGCTCAAAGTGGGAAGAGTTGTTTGCTTCCTTATTACTGGGTTTTGAAGGTCCTTTAAACATTTTTGGATACAAGTCCTTTACCAGATATGATGTGCAAGTATTTTTTCCAGTGTGTAGTTTGTACTCTCATTTTCTTAGCAACAGGTTTGAAGAGCAAAAGTTTTAGCTTGGAAGAAATCACATTTATCATCTTTCTCTTTCAAGGATTATACTTTTGGTATGCATCCAAGAAATACTTGCCTAACTTAAAGGTCACAGAGACATTTTCCCTTCTTTATTTTTTTAAAGAAGTTTTATAATTTTAGGTTTGTCTTACAGATCAACTGACTATTTTGAGTTAATTTTTATGTATTGTGTCGGATATAAGTGATTCATTTTTTTGCATGTGTGCATGCTCAGTCCCTTCAGTCTTGTCTGACTCTTTGTGACCCCATGGACTATAGCGAACCACACTCCTTTGTCCCCAGGATTTTCTAGGAAAGAATTTTACCAGCATCGTATGTTGAAAAGACTATATGTTGTCCACTGGATTTCCTTTAAGTATCTCTGCCAAAAATTATTTGTTCATAAAACTAATTTGTATGTTGCTTTCTAGACTTGTTATTTTTCTCCAATAATCTAACTTTACACCAATACTATACTATTCTAATTACTGTAAGTCCTGAAGTCAGAAAGTTTTAAATTTCCAACTTGGTTATTTTCCAGTTATTCTGGCTATGGTAAGCCCTTTGTACTTTCATATGAATTTCAGAATCAATTTGTCAAATTATGCAAAAAATCATGCTAATATTTTGATTGTAATTTCATTTTACCTTTAAATCAATATGAAGTTACTTGACACCTTAACAGTAGTGACTTTCTGATCAGTGAACACAGCGTGTTCAGTGTGCTCATTATCTAAGTTATGTCTGACTCTTTTGCGACCCCACGCACACCAGGATCCTCTTTCTATGGGATTTGCCAAGCAAGAGTACTGAAGGGGGTTGCCATTTCCTTCTCTAGGAGATCTTCCCAACCCAGACATCAAACCTGCATCTCCTGCAATGCAGGTAGATTTTTTACCACTGAGCCAAGAGGGAAGTCCTCCCATGTATTTCGTTCTTCTTTAATTTCTACCAGTAACATATGGTAGTTTTCAGGGTTCATATATTTCACATTTTATGTCAAATTTATCCCTGTTTCATTTTTTTGCTATATAGATGTGATATACTTATTTCAGCTTCTAATTGTTAATTACTAGTATATAAAAAGTAAGAATGATGTTTAAAAGTTGATCTTGTATCTTGCAGTCTTGCTAACCTCATTTATTATTTAAAGTTGCATTTTGGCAGGACAAGGCCAGATTGAGGCAAGTTAGGCATTTGCTTGGAGTGCAGAATTTAACAGAGTGCAAGAAAAGTCAGTAATGAAAATAAACAGTATTTCAATGTAGTTTTTTTTAAAGTCAAATGTGAAAACAAGAGCTTGTAAGCTAGCTACCTACTTTTGTAAATAAAATGGTTTTTATTGGTATATTTAGTCAGATTTTCTATATAAGCAATTATGTCATCTGTGAATAAAGGCAGTTTTTCTTCTTCCTCTGCAATCTGGATATCTTATTTCTTCATCTTCCCTTAGTAAACAGTGTAGGAGCTCTAGTACAGTGTGTCCTAGAAATGACAAAAGCAAATATTGTTGTTTTACTTTTCTTAGGAAGAAAACATTCAGTTTTCTACCATTAACTTAGATGTTAGGTGTAGTGATTTAAAAAAAACACAATTTATAATTTTTATAATGCATTAAGTGTATTTAATTTAAGAAATTATTTTTCTATTCTTTATTTGCTGAAATTTCTTAAAACATTAGGAATACATTTTTGGATTTCTTGAAATGTTTTTGTTCTGTTTGTGTTTTTGGTGTTATTATTTAATTTGCAATTTCTGTGAACAGCATTATTTTCAAATGTCAAACTTACTAGAATTCCTGGAATAAAACTCATTTGCTCACAATCTATTATATTCTTTATATATTATTGGTTAATATTTGTAAATTTGTTTAGAATTTTTGCATCTGTGCTGATGAGTGACATTGGTCCATACTTTTTTTGTTCTGCCTTTGTCTAGTTATGATATCAAAGTATTGGTGTTATAAGTTTAGTTAGGAAGTACTCTGCTTTTCTTTTCTGGAAAAGTATGTGTAGAATTAGCATTATTCTTTCTTAAATGGTTGGTAGAATTCAATCATGAGGCCATCTGGGCCAGTAGTTGTAACCATGCAAGTATTTTGACAGAAATTCAACTTCCTTAATGCTATCCATTGCTTCCCTACTTCATTTTGAAAGCCTGCGTCTTTAAAGGAATTTGTCCAGTTCACCTATGTTGACAGGTTTTTTTCTATAAAATTGTTCATAATATCCTGTAATTTTCCTTTTACTATCTGTAAAGTCTGCAGTGGTGGTACCTCTCTCATCCCTTATATAGTTTTATGTTTCTTCTCCCTTTTTTCCCCAGGTCAGTCTGGTTAAAGTTTATCACTTTTATGTCTACTTAACAAATCAGATTTATCTTCCTTGATATTTTCTATTACATTTCTGTTCTTTAATTCATCAGTTCCTTTCTCTGATCTTGATTATGTCCATTATGTTATTTATTTTGGGCTTAATGTTCTCTTGCCATAGTTTTTGAAAGTGGAAGCTGTGGTCATTTATTTGAGGTATTTGAGGCCTTTCTTAATTTCTGATACATGAATTTGATGCGATAGACTTTCCCTCAAGTAATGTTTTTATGATATACCATGAATTTTGATATTTCATGTTTTAAATTTCATTGTTAAAAATACTTTTTAATTTTCCTTATGATTTCCTCTTTCATCTAAGTGTTTTTGAGGTATATTATTTACTTTTTAAATATTTGAGGATTTTCCAAATACTTTCCCATTTTTTGATACAAATTTAATTCTACTTTGAGAAGAGTATATATCTTGGTTGACTTAAGTTTTTTTTAATTACCGAGACATCTTTTATGACCCAGAATATGGCCTATTTTAGTAAATGTTGAAATGACTGTGTATTCTGCCTCCTTTGGATGGCTAGTCCTACAAATGTCAACTAAATAAGGCAACTGTGTTTTTCAAATCCGCAATAGCCTCATGGTATTGTTTAATTACTGACAAGCATGTATGAAAATCTCCATTTATAATTTCTTCCCACTGCTCTTTGAAGTTGTTTCATTTTTTTGTATTCAGGTATCCTGAAGCTCTGCTATTGAGTGAATGAAACAATTAGGACTGCTATCAACTTGGAGAAAGCAACGGCACCCCACTCCAGTACTCTTGCCTGGAAAATCCCATGGACGGAGGAGCCTGGTAGGCTGCAGTCCATGGGGTCGCGAAGTCGGACACGACTGAGCGACTTCACTTTCACTTTTCACTTTCACCCACTGCAGTGTTCTTGCCTCGAGAATCCCAGGTACGGGGGACCCTGGTGGGCTGCCGTCTATGGGGTCGCAGAGTTGGACACGACTGGAGCGACTTGGCAGCAGCAGCAGCAGCAGCATCAACTCTAGATGAATTTATTTTTTAATCATTATAAAACGATCATTTTTGTCCCTGATAATATTCTTTGCTTTTGTAACTACTTTATCTGCTATCAATATTACAAGATTTTATTTGAATAGAATTAGCATGACATATCTCCTTCCATTGCTTCAGTCTTCTCTTTGTATCTCCAAATGATTTAAAATTATTTTTTTTTCTTGTTGGCAGCATATAGTTGAATGCCACTTTTTATCAAATATGGGCATCTCTCCTTTTTAATTCAGATGTTTAGACCATTTAATGCAATTATTGATATCAGTTTAATTCAGTTCAGTTCTGTCGCTCAGCCGTGTCTGACTCTTGGCGACCCGATGGACTGCAGCACGCCAGGCTTCTCTCTCCATCACCAACTCCTGGAGGGTGCTCAAACTCATGTCCATTGAGTCGGTGATGCCATCCAACCATTTCATTCTCGGTCATCCCCTTCTCCTCCTGCCTTCAATCTTTTCTTATGAGTCAGCTCTTTGCATCAGGTGGCCAAAGTACTAGAGCTTCAGCTTCAGCATCATTCCTACCAATGAATATTCAGGACTGATTTCCTTTAGGATGGACTGGTTTGATCTCCCTGCAGTCCAAGGGAATCTCAAGAGTCTTCTCCAGCACCATGGTTCAAAAGTATCAGTTCTTTGGCTCAGCTTTCTTTATGGTCCAACTCTCACTTCCATACATGACTAATGGAAAAACAATAGTTTGGACTAGATTGATTTGGTTAGGTTTAACTCCTCTTTCTTTTGGCTTGAGTAATTTGACTCTATTTCATACTTCATTGTTTATGATTTATCTGTAACTCAGTCACATAATTTGAATTATTTTTAGAGCTTTTAGTGTATATATCTTTAAATTATCATAGTCTGTCTTCAAGGGATATAAAACTTTATATATGGTTTTAGACACTTATAGCAGTATACTTCCATTTCTTCCTCACAACTTTTGCATTATTGTTGTCATGCATTTTACTTTCAGGTATGTTATATACCCTCACGCTATCTTATGCTTTTGTTTAAACAACAAATTCTTTTCTAAAGTAAGTTAAATGATTTTAAAAAAAACCTATATTATCCATGTAGTTACAAATCCTAGTGCTCTTTACTCCTTTGTATAGATCAATATTTCAACCTGGCATCATTTTCCTTAACAAAAAACATTTTTTAACATTTCCTGTAGTGCAGAATTCCTGGTGATTTCTTACACTCTTTTTATGTTTGAAAAGTACTTACTTCACCTGCACTTTGAAAGACATGTTACTGAATTTTGAAATCTAGATTAACAGCTTTTGTTTGCTTGTTTTTTTAAACTTTCAGCACTTTAAAGATGACATTAGTTTGCATTGCTTCTGGTGATAAATTACAGCAGAATATTATGTTTTTCTTACATTATGTTTCTCTGTATGGAACATGCTTTCTGTCCCTAGCTGCTTTGAAGGTTTTTTTTTTTTTTCTCCTTTACCACTGGTTTAATTAATCTGATTATGATGTACCACCTTGCTCTAATTTTCTTCATGTTTCTTATACTTGGAGTTCATCAAGCTTCTTTTTTATTGTTTTTGTTTGTTTTTGCATTGTTTGTGGAGTGGGGAAGGCTTGTTGTTTTAAGAGAAATTGAGAAAGTTTGGTCCATTATTTCTTCAAATTTCAGGAATTCCAGTATATATAAGTTGTCCCCAGCTCACAAAGTATATGTTTAATTTCTTCTCTCTCTGTGTGTGCTTCATTTAGGATAGTTTTCATTGCTGCATCTTCAAGTTATTAACAGTTTCTTCTGCATTTTCTAACATGCTCCTAATAAATTTTATTGCATTCTTTACCCTTTGAAATGTAGTTTGCAGGCCTGTAATTTTGATATAGGTCTTTTATCTATCTTCCATAGTTTAACTTGGATTTTTGAAAGTATGGAATATAGACGTAAAAACAGCTTTAATGTATCTGTCTGCTAATTTTAACATAACACAGTTTTAACTGATTTTTTCTTTCTTATTTTGGGTTTATGTTCTGATTTCTTTACAGGCTAGGTAATTTTTTAATTAGATGTCAAAAATTGAATTTTATATTTTTTGGTAATAGATAGTTTGTATTCCTACAAATATTCTTGAGCATTCTTTCTCAGTTGCAGTTATACTCAGTTCAGTTCAGTTTCTCATTCATGTCCAACTCTTTGCAACCAACCCCTGGGCTGCAGCACCCCAGGCTTCCATATCCATCACCAACTCCCGGAGCTTGATCAAACTCACATCCATCAAGGTTGATGATGCCATCCAACCATATCATCCTCTGCCATCCCCTTCTCCTCCTACCTTCAATCTTTCCCAGCATCAGGATCTTTTCTAATGAGTCAGCTCTTTGCATCAGGTGGCCAAAGTATTGGAGCTTCAGCTTCAGCATCAGTCCTACCAAGGAATATTGAGGACTGATTTCCTTTAGGATGGACTGGTTGGATCTCCTTGCAGTCCAAGAGTCTTCTCCAAGACCACAGTTCAAAAGCACCAATTCTTCAGTGTTCACCTTTCTTTATGGTCTGACTCTCACATCCATTCATGACTACTGGAAAAACCACAGCTTTGACTACATGGATCTTCATCGGCAAAGAAATGTCTCTGATGTTTAATACGCTGTCTAGGTTTGTCATAACTTTTCTTCCAAGGAGAAAGAATCTTTTTAATTCCATGGCTGCAGTCACCATCTGCAGTGGTTTTGGAGCCCAAGATAATAAAGTCTGCCACTGTTTCCATTGTTTCCCCACCTATTTGCCATAAAGCATGGCAACCCACTTCAGTATTCTTGCCTGGAGAATCCCATGGATGGAGAAGCCTGGTAGGCTACAGGCCATGGGGTCGCAAAGAGTCGGACATGACTGAGTGACTTCACTTTCACTTTCAATGGGACTGGATGTCATGATCTTTGTTTTTTGAATGTTGAGTTTTAAGCCAGCTTTTTCACTCTCCTCTTTAACTTTTACCAAGAGCCTCTTCAGTTCCTCTTTGCTTTCTGCTGTAAGTGTGGTATCATCTGCATACCTGAGGTTATTGATATTTCTCCCAGGGATTTTGATTCCAGATTGTGCTTCATTCAGCCAGGTATTTCACATGATGTACTCTGCATATAAATTGAATAAGCAGGGTGACAATATAAAGCATTGACCCACTCCTTTCCCAATTTTGAACCAGTCTGTTGCTCCATGTCTGGTTCTAACTGTTGCTTCCTGACCTGCATACAGATTTATCAGGAGGCAGGTAAGGTGGTCTGGTATTCCCATCTCTTTCAGAATTTTCCACAGTTTGTTGTGATCCACACAGTCAAAGGCAATAGTCCAAAGGCACAGTCAAAAGGTGTATTCAATAAAGCAGAAGTAGATATTTTTCTGGAATTCTCTTGGTTTTTCTATGATTCAATGGATGTTGGCAATTTGATCTCTGGTTCCTCTGCCTTTTCTAAATCCAGCGTGTACATCCGGAAGTTCTCAGTTCACGTACTGTTGAAGCCTAGCTTGATGAATTTTGAGCATTACTTTGCTAGCGTGTGAGATGAGTAAAATTGTGCCATAGTTTGAACATTCTTTAACATTGCCTTTCTTTGGGATTGGAATGAAAACTGACCTTTTCCAGCCCTGTGGCCACTGCTGAGTTTTCCAAATTTGCTGGCATATTGAGTGCAGCACTTTGACCGCATCATCTTTTAGGACTTGAAATAGCTCAGCTGGAATACCATCACCTCCACTAGCTTTGTTCATAGTGATGCTTTTAAGGCCCACTTGACTTTGCATTCCCGGATGTCTGGCTCTAGGTGAGTGATCACACCATTGTGCATATCTGGGTAATTAAGATCTTTTTTTGTATAGTTCTTCTGTGCATTCTTGTCACCTCTTCTTAGTATCTTCTGCTTCTGTTAGGTCCATACCATATCTGTCCTTTATTATCCCCATCCTTGCGTGAAATATTCCCTTAGGATCTCTCATTTTGTTGAAGAGATCTCTAGTCATTTTCATTCTATTGTTTTCCTCTATTTCTTTGCACTGATCAATAGGAAGGCTTTCTTATCTCTCCTCGTTATTCTTTGGAACTCTGTATTCAGTTGGTTATATCTTTCCTTTTTGTTTCACTTCTCTTCTTTTCTCAACTATTTGTAAGGCCTCCTCAGACACCATTTTGCCTTTTTTCATTTCTTTTTTGGGGATTGTTTTGATCACCACCTCCTGTACAATGTCATGAACCTCTCTCCACAGTTCTTTAGGCACTCTGTCTATCAGACCTAATCCCTTGAATCTATTTGTCACTTCCACTGTATAATCATAAGGGATTTGATTTAGGTAATACCTGAGGGTCTAGCGGTTTCCCTATTTTCTTCAACTTAATCTTATTTTGCAATAAGTTCATGATCTGAGCCACAGTCAGCTCCTGGTCTTGTTTTTGCCTGCTGTATAGAGCTTCTCCTTCTTTGGCTGCAAAGAATATAATCAATCTGACTTTGGTATTGACCATCTGGTGATGTCCACGTGTAGAGACGTCTCTTGCGCTGCTTGAACAGGGTGTTTGCTATGACCAGTGTGTTCTCTTGGCAAAACTCTGTTAGTCTTTGCCCTGCTTCATTTTGTACTCCAAGGCTAAACTTGCCTGTTACTCCAGGTATCTCTTGACTTCCTACTTTTGCATTCCAGTCCCCTATGATAAAAAGGATGTCTTTTTTTGTACTGGTTCCTGAAGGTCTTGTAGGGCTTTATATAACCACTCAACTTCAGCTTCTTCATCTTTGGTGTTTGGGGCATAGACTTGGATCACTGTGATATTGCATGGTTTGCTTTGAAATTGAACTGAGTTCATTCTGTCATTTTTGAGACTATACCAAGTGCTGCATTTAGGACTCTTTTGTTGACTATGAGAGCTACTCTGTTTCTTCTAAGGGATTCTTAGAAGTAGTAGTAGTAGATATAATAGTCATCTGAATTAAATTCTCCCATTCTGGTCCATTTTGGTTCACAGATTCCTAAAATGTTGATGTTCATGCTTCCCATCTCCTGTTTTACCACTTCAAAATTAGTTTGATTCATGGACCTAACATTCCAGGTTCCTATGCAATATTGTTCTTACAGCATTGGACTTTACTTCCATCACCCAGTCACATCCACAACTGGGTGTTGTTTTTGCTTCAGCTCCATCTCTTCATTCTTTGTGGAGTTATTTCTCCACTGATCTCCAGTAGCATACTGGGCACCTATTGACCTGGGGAGTTCATCTTTAGTGTCATATCTTTTTGCCTTTCCATACTGTTCATGGGGTTTTCAAGGCAAGAATACTGAAGTGGTGTGCTACTCCCTTCTCCAGCAGACCAAGTTTTGTCAGAACTCTCCACCAGGACCCATCTGTCCTGGGTAGCCCTGCATGGCATAGCTCATAGTTTCATTGAGTTAGATAAGGCTATGATCCATGTCATCAGTTTGGCTGGCTTTACGTGACTACAGTTTTCAAGTTGTCCACCCTCTGATGGATAAAGATAAGAGGCTTATGGAAACTTCCTGATGGGAGGGACTGGCTGTGGAGGAATCTGGGTCTTGTTTTGATGGGTGGCTCTATGTTCAGTAAATATTTAATCCAATTTTTTTGATGGGCTGTGTTCCCTTCCTTTGTTCTCTCTCTTCAAAAGGACTTATGCCAGCACTATTGTATGCAGTGCCGCTGACCCCATGGCAGGCCACTGTTGACTCACACTTCTGCCAGAAACTCCTGGACACTCACAGGTAGGTCTGGTCAGTCTCTTGTGGGGTCACTGCTCCTTTCTTCTGGGTCTTGGTGTGCACAAGGCTTTTTTTCTGTGCTTTCCAAGAGTCTGTTTCCCAGTCCTGCGGAAGTTCTGTAATCAAATCCCACTGGCCTCCAAATCAAATTCCCTGGGGGTTCTCAGTCTCTTTGTCAGATCCCCAGGTTTGGGAAATCTGTTGTGGGTGTGAGAACTTGCATAACAGTGTGAAATCTTCTTTGGTATAATTGTTCTCCAGTTTGTGGGTTGTCTGCTGGGTGGCTCCATG
This sequence comes from Capricornis sumatraensis, assembly GCF_032405125.1. Classification (NCBI taxonomy): domain Eukaryota; kingdom Metazoa; phylum Chordata; class Mammalia; order Artiodactyla; family Bovidae; genus Capricornis; species Capricornis sumatraensis. Next base: position 147,020,359 of record NC_091070.1, on the reverse strand, counting down.
GTAGGTCTTATGGCGACCTCCTCCAAGAGGACTTAAGCCATACACCTTGCCTCCCAGATCTGCTGCAGCCAGAGCCCCTGTCCCCATGGCAGGCCACTGCTGACCTGTGCATCTGCAGGAGATGCTCAAACACTCAAAGGCAGGTCTGGCTCAGTCTCTGCGCGGTCTCTGGGTCCTGGGTGCACACAAGTTTTTATTTGAGCCCTCGAGTGTATCTGGTGGGCATGGAATTTGATTCTAAATGAGATTTTACTCCTCCTACTGTCATGTAGGGGGTTCTCCTTCACCCTTGGATGTGGGGTATCTTTTTTTGGCAGGATCCAACATTCTCCTGTTGATGGTTGTTCAGCAGCAAATCGCAATTTTGGAGTTCTCACAGGAGAGAATGAACACATGTCCTTCTACTTCATTCTTAGCAGTTACATTGCTTAGACATAGTTTTATCCTTTCAGGTCTGGCTTTTAGGTTTTTTGGGCATACCTAAACAAGTGCTTGGCCTATGGTTAATTGTGATACATAAGGTTTTTCACTCTGGCTGTCAAGAAGAGTCATAATTTCCAGATATATGTGAAAATTGAATAATAGCCCCTCAAATCCATTCTGAAAGTTCTTTTTGTAGTCTGATTTACTAACAGGCATGAGCTGATCTGTACTCTGTTAAATACTCAAGGGATCTTTTGCAAATCTCCAAAGGTCTTTCTGTATACAGCTCTCTACTTTCTGATACTTTATTTTGTGAATGCTAGTCACCCTTGTTCTCTCTGGACTCTCAGTTCTACTTTTCTGATTTCTGACTGGGTTTTGCTGCCTGCCCTGTAGCCTGGAAATTTTCTTGGGCAATGGCAGAGTTCATTTTCTTTGCTTTCCATCTCTCAGTGACCACTGTCTTTACTGACTGATGTTCTCCTCTTAAAAATTGTTGTTTCATATATAAGTTTTTGGATGCTACTATTTCAATTGAGAGTAAATCCAATCCCATTGCTTCATCTAGGATGCTGCTAATGTTTTCTTTTAAGGAACTAGAAATGACTTATCTTAAGAAAATGCTTGGCTACATGGAGCCAGAAACAAATCATGTAACTATGAGCTATATTATGTTTTCTTATTAATTTTGGCTGCTCTTGTTTTGTGGAGTTAAATATAGTTTAATTTTTCTTTGTTTCTGTGCTGAAACCAAGAAAATAACTGTCATTATTCTAGTTTTATTTTAATCAGAAGCTAAGTCAAGTGAATGAATGCTATTAAGGCAAAGAAGCACAATGAATGAAACATTGAGGAAAGAATCAGAAGACCTTATGTTCTACATAACATACACTTAACTCAAATTCAGAATAATCACTAAAAATATATTTATTAACAGTATTTAATTTTTAATTGGTAATTATTTCTGAAATAGTGTCTTTTATATGAACTGTTTATAAATGTTTTGAAAATCAATTGGGCAATATGATTCAAGAGCTATAAAAATGATGTTTCCTTTTATTTGCTAAATCTACCCCTCAGAATATTTCATGAAAACCAATTATTATTTTTAGTAGAAATAAAATCTAAATGCATAGTTATTCTATGAAGTGTTTCCCAGATGGCTCAATGGTAAAGAATCTGTCTGCCAATGTAGGAGACGTGAGAGATATGGGTTTGATCCCTGGGTTGGGAAGATCCCTTGGAGAAGGAAATGGCAACCCACTCCAATATACTTGCTGGGAGAATCCCAGGGACAAAGGAGCCTGGCCAGCTATAGTCCATGAGGTCTCAAAGAGATACAACTGAGTGACTAAGGACACATTCTCTGCAGTATAATTTAAAATCACAAATACTTGCAATATGTCAAGCTCATTACCTATAATATCTCATTTTATTTTTACAACAAACTCTGAGAGATGGTATTATCATCATACTGATGAGAATGAGGCTAAGTATCAATAAAGTAACAAGTCAGAGGAGCTGCTGAGATTTAAATCCATTCTGATTCTAAACCCTACGCCTCTCATCCCTGGACTCCATATACTCTAGAAAAGTGAAAACAGATACTTATTAAGATAACTGGACATGAACTGTTTTGCCCCATCCACTTCAATATTTTAAATTTCCATTTTATAATTTGTTTAGAGTATGATATATTTAAATATGATTTATTTTTATTTATACACACTAAATAGATCTTTTTTAAAAAAATAATAATGTCACTGGAAAATTGTATGAGATTTTAGCAAAAGAAAAAAAAGGAAGTTGGGAAATATCTGTCTTCTGGAATTCACAGTGTTACCAAATCACTAATTAAGCGATGGTGTGAAAAAGGGAAGGGCTTCCTAGAGGATTTACTAGGCTTCCCTTCAATGCCTGATCCAGTAATTTTCTAACAAAGAGAAAAAAACAAAAACAAAAACAAAAACCAGTTTTATTTAAAATAAACCAGCATGGGAACATGTAGAAATTTACAGAAATGTGAAAAATAAGCTCAAGTAATTCTGGATAGAGCAAATGAATGAATGAAATTAAGGAAAAGAAGTACAATGAATAAAACATTGAGGAAGAAATCAGAAGACGTTAGAGTCTACATAAAGTATAAGTAACTCAAATTCGGAAGAATCACTAAAAATACGAGATTCGTACATCTCTGTTGGTGAAACCCTTTTCTTGGGATATGAGGAGAGAAGAGCTAGGGTGCTATTTGTACTTCATAAACTCTGTGATAGGAAAGCAAAAGTAATGAACGTGTACTGATCACTGCTGGCTAATAATATATTTATTGTAGTTTTATTTGTTACTAAATGTTATTTCTCTGACCAGATTGCACGAGTAACACCCCCCCCCCCAATTTCTAATTAGTTAGACTTAGTTACACATATGCCAAAGAAAAGAAAGCCCACTTCTGCTGAGTCAGCCTCCAGGACCCCTGTAAGAAGACTGTATGGGAATGATGGGGTGATGAACGTCTGCTGAATAAACAGAGAGCATCCTCCTGTTTGGAAGATACCTAGATCTGACTCTCAACTTCCTATTTTCAAATACAGAACTTAAAAGGAGGCTGGGTAAACAGTTCAAATCAGTCCACAACAAGTTGCTGGTATTGTTTTCTATAGATACACCTCCATCTCTGCAAAGCCAAAAGAGCTGAGACATAAAATATTCTTCACTGGAACTAATGACAGAACTTTCTTTGTCAAGTGAAAAGATTTGGGGTTTTTAATTGTTTTGGGGAGTCTGCAGTTGAGAAAGCTCAATCTATTTGGCCCATATCAGCAAGGGAGGATTGTAACACATATGTTCTTAATTCCTCAGGTTCTTTATAGTCAAATGGAACCCGCTGCATGGTATAACGGGATGGTTTCCAGTTTCAATGCATTAACTTACTAACTCTGTGATCTGGACAGTTAAAGCAATATCTCTAATGTCAGTTCCCTTATCTGTAAAATGGAGGAAATCTTTGTTTCACAGATACATAAAGCCCTTAGTACAGTTCCTGGCACAAATAAACAGCTCCCAATAAATAGTTCTGGTTTAGGAGTTTTATAAATATTTAATGATGTATGCAAAGTTCATGAGTGATATTGATTATGTATGTAGTACAATTAATTGAACTTTAAACACACACAAATATGTATCTATACACATACATACATATACACACACCTAGATATATATTCACTTTATCCATGTCAGAATTACTGAAATGATTGAACTAGTATAGGGCCTAACTCTCCCAGAGATTCTTTTAAAAAAAAAAAAAACACTGAATCATTTTTGTTTCATTTCCTTCTTACTTTCCAACATGGATCATCTGCAAAGCACAGAAATATTTTCAAAATTAACAAGTTACTGTTGTACAAAATACATCTGAAAAAGATACAAACTTTGACATGGTGTTGAAACCTTGAGTCTTTGGTCCTAGAGCAGGTCATAAAGAGTAAAATAAGTCTGAGAGAGAGAAACAATATCATATATTAATGCTGAGGCTAGTCTTAAAGACTGAACTTATGACTTAAGATGATAAAACAATATGACCGTTTTATTAATATATAGATATAATTTCCTAGAAGTCCAACACATCAGGTGTGTGCTAAAAGCCAGAAAAACATCTGACTTAGTAGTCCTCCTTTGCTGGGAGGCAGATATTGATAGACAGCACAAATGTCAACAGACCACCGTGATCAGTGTTATGAGGACTGAAAACCTTCTGACCACAGCAGAGGACCTGGCCAAACCCCAGAGGAAACAGGGAGGGCTCTCTTGACATGGAATCTGAGAAGGGGCGGCAAAGAGCATGAACATGAGGGAGGCATGGGGAACTGCATACCCATTAGATCATTGACATGATCTATCAACAAAGCGGGTACAGTTTAAACCCTTCATTCTTTCCAGACACTTGCAAGGGGCTCTGGATGTAGGGACAGGCTGATTTCTATGGCTCAGTTGTGAGAGGCTCTCCAAAACTCTCTCTGCAAACACCAGGCCAGAGGGTCTTCTGTTTGAAACCTATAGCATCCTTCTGAGTTGAGGGTGAACACTGTCTAGGGGGGCAGCAAGCATCCCTTCTAACAACTTGCTAAAGTAGTCTAAAACAAGGCAGTGTGGTGTGGCTTTACTTTTAAGTCTGTAATGCTAAATATTTCTCTAGTGACTTTCTTTTTCCTAAGAGGCTGGACTTAATTTCTTGGTGAAGTTAAGTTCACCCACAATGAAACTGGTAACTGAGTCATCAATTGGTCACATCATCGTTTTGGCCACATCATCTCAGTCAAGCTAAGACTTGATGCTGAACTTTTATTTCTTTTTTTAATCTAATATCTGGAGTATTTTTAATATTGAGAATTTTTATCACTGTCTTTCCCCTTTGATAGTATCTTGTTGCCTGGATGCCTAAAGAATTCTTTAATTTTTCCTTACAAGTATATCAGCTTAACTAGGACACATCTCAGATTCATGTTCTGATTATAAATTTCCTAGAACATACTGTGCTTTGTAACTTATCTTTTAATTGGAGGATAATTGCTTTACAATACTGTGTTGATTTCCTGTACAAAACCACAAATCAGCCATAATTATATATTTATATATATATATATATATACACACACACAGTCCTACTCTCTCCCATGTCCCCAACCCAACTCACTCCAGTATTCTTGCCTGGAAAATCCCTGTGCACAGATGAGCCTAGCTGGCCAGAGTCCAAAAGGTCGCAAAGAGTTGAACATGACTGAGCGACTAAGCAGAGCACAGCACAATGTATATATGTGAATGCTACTTTCTAAGTTCATCCTTCCCTCTCCTTTCCCCACTGTGTCCGCAAGTCCATTCTCTGTGTCTACATTTCCATTTCTTCCCTGCAAATAGGTCCATCACTGCTAATATTCTAGTTTCCATAAATATGAATTAATATGCAATATTTGTTTTTCTCTTTCTGACTGACTTCACCCTGCATAACAGGCTCCAGATTCATCCACCTCACTACAACTGACTCAAACTCATTCTTTTTTAGGGCTGAGTAATATTCCATGGTAAATATGTACTATATTGTCTTTATCCATTCATCTGTCGATGGACACTTAGGTTGCTTCCATGTACTGGTTGTTGTAAACAGTGTTGCAATGAACACTGTCTCCTGAAGATCCTAACAGGCAACTAGAATTAGGAAATGCAAGACAGACATTCTTAATCTGAAGTTCTTAGAACTCTTGATAGAAAATAGTAAATTCATGAACTTGAATGGAAAAAAATTTAGATCTTTATTTTCCTGAGACTCGCATTCAAATGTATCATTTCCTCTATCATGAAGCAACAAACCAGTGTAACACTATCAATACCTGTGACTTTGCACCAAAGGAAACCACACAGAATCCTGTTGAGTTGTAGAGTTGCTGCAGATAGCTCAAGGTGTCACTTGAAGTCACCATTACATCGAGACTGCAGTAGGTATTAGTTCTGCCATTAGATTGTATTTTTAGTCTCTTACTAAAGCGTACTATATATTACTAATATTTTTTAAAATATTTCAAGAATTTCATTTTAATATAATGGGAATATTTTATTACCTTGCAAATTTTGTTTTATGCACTCAAAATTGTATTCTGAAATGGGCTTTTAGGTTTCACCAGGGTACCTACAGAGGTCATAGCATCCACACAAACTTAAGAACTCTGTATTTAGAGGCTACTAATCAGGAATGCATCTTCAGAATGCTGACAAAGGGCAACTTGAGTCATTTTGAACATAGTGTGTGCAGTGCTGCTCTTTCAGTCATAAACTGAGAAAGGGCTTCAGTAGAAATGACATATCTTATAACAGAAGTATTACATACCATTGTTCTTCCTTTACTAATTTCTCTAACCAAGGCATCATTCCCTTTTCTACCTTCACTAGCCGACTCAGTGATAAATCCTTACCTTTTGCCTAACTCTCACTCTAACTGCCACAAACGATAGAAAATGTCAGTCTTTGCTTCCTAATTCAGTGCCTTCAGACAAAATGCAGCAGGTATTTGTTGGTAAAATTTTTTGTAAGCCTAAAATATATGATTTCTAAGGTTTTTGTAGTAAGAATGAAAGTATTCACTTAAAATTGATTTCTGTAAGCCTTAATTATACATTTCATAATAAGCATTGCAAAAATCTCAGCTTAGGGAAAAAAAAAAAAAAAACCTTTGTAATAGATTGATTGATACAATTATCAGTGTGCCAAATTTAACTCACAGATAAATAAAAGGAAACCTTGAAAGCCAAGAAGAAGTCTAGTATGTGTGTGTATGTGTATGTGTGGGTGTGTGTGGGTGTGTTTGTGGGTGTGGGTGATCATTTGCTCAGTCGTGCCTAACTCTTTGTGACCTCATGGACTACAGCCTGCCAGGCTCCCCTGTCCATGGAATTTTCCAGGAAAGAATACCAGAGTGGGTTGCCATTTCCTATTACAGGGGATCTTTTTGACCCAGGGATCAAACCCACATCTCTTGTGTTTCCTGCATTGGCAGGTGGATTCTTTACCACTGTGCCACCGGGGAAGCCCATATAAGTGTAGGCTTTGGTATAATTCTGTGACAGTTAAGAAACAAGCCCCCTTACAAGACATTTCATCTTTATATTGAAGATGTTCTTCCTGCTGTCTCCTCTAGTCCATGGTCAACTGGTGCCTACTGTCTTTGGAAATAGAGATGCTGGTTATGGTGTTAGCTGACCTATAAGCCTCCCAACACAATTTCTTTTTCAAAAAAGTTAGCCCTTGGTTAGAAGCTGCCACAATGGGTTGGATTATCCAATCCCTGTCATTAAAGGTGGCAGCCACGCACTTGAGAATGATGTGGGAAAACTCCAGTGAGAGTGATAATTAAACTTGGAAAATGAAGGGTCACCTTCTTTCATGCAGCTCATTGGGTTTGGCATCAGAGTAATTCTAAAACAGTGGGGGATATTCTACTCTCAGCATGGCAATATCTAGGTGCACACGCATTATTTCTATGAGTTCAAATGGGAATGCCATTTTAATTGTATTTAAAATGTTAACTTTAATATGGGGAGTAAAAATGTTAGAAATTAGTTCTAAGAATACAGAAAAAGAATAATGAGTGAAATCTAAATGGTGAAAGAATTAGAAACAAGAAAAGCATGTATTGTTTTCTCAGAAGAAGCAGCATTATAGGAGAAGAAAATTGTTTCCAGGGAAATTGAAAAGAACATTTAAATGTGTTCAAGTCTTTCTACTTGACTGTAGAATCACAAAGCAAGGGTTTTGTCTTAACTTTCTTAGAGGCCATTATTATAACATCTTATTCCTGCTCAAGAGAGGGTAGAAAGTATCAGATGAGCTTTAAGACAAGTTATTAATAGGAGTTATTGTCCAGAAAAGGGTTTTTTTAAAATTACATTGACTCATCTAAATACTATTGAAGGAATATTTCATACTATTCTTATTTTGCATTAAATAAGTAATACTGAGCTTTCAAGAGGACCTGAAATGATATTGCATATAAGCAAGTATACTATCGAACACTATTACTAGAAAGGGCATGGATGCTAAAGTCAAATTTCAAGCTCAAATTTTGGCATCACCATATAACAGCTGTGAGCCTTAAGCATGCTACCTAATGCCACATGCCTCAGTTTCCTCATCTGTGAAATGGGAGGAATAGTACTACCTATCTTATAAAGGTATTAGAAAATCAAATGAGTATTAAAATATATAAAGCATTTATAACCATATCTAGTACAGAGTGATTATCATGTAAGGGCTCATTCTTACATAGGGTCATAGTGTCACAAAGAGTCAAACATGACTGAACCAACTAAGCATGCACACACACTTACTTATTACCATTATTATTTTATTTTATAAAACTGTAGACTATGTTTTAAAATATATTAATAATTATTTTTATGGTTGACCACTTTTGTCCTTGGCAGTATGAGAAGAGGTTTCCAAATCATATGGATTCTTTAAAATACATATAGTCCAACAAAATTGTTACTAGAGTTGATTGTATAATGCTCAAACTGATAATTGTAACATCAAGCTCCAAAATTAAAAAATTCCTAATAAGCAGAAGCTGTTGATTTAATGTGGCCTTTATATAGTTTCTTTCATATCTGAAGGGTTGAACTGAAGAAGCTAAATTGTATCTGATGTGATTATGTTTTAAGATAAGAGAGAATTTGGAAACAATTAGAGCTTTCTAAAACAGAAAAATAAACCTGATGAGCTAGGCAAATGTGTGCTAGCTGAAGTCCCTTTGTAAAATTTTCTGATTTATCAATTTGTGGGCAAACATCCACATATTTCATTGGATTTTAAATTATTTATTATTATTATTATTGGAATATTTGAAGTCTTCTCATTTATCTCTAAAAGATCATCACAGAAAAATCTTTTTACAATGCAAACATTGCCCCAAACCTCAACATCAATTCACCAACAGCTCATTGAGAGAGAAACAGAGAGAAATGTGTGTGTGGGTGCATGTGTGTGCACAGTGAAAGGGGCTAGGGGACAAGGAGGAGAATGAATGAATGACATTAAGGACAATCCTAACCAATATTGAAGAGAAAAATACTGTGGACTAAAAAAAAAACCACAGGCAATATATAAAAATCCACAAAGAAGCAAAATACTATCTATAAGCCTGATTTGACTGTAATATTTGTATATAGTACTTTAGAAGGAAAAAAAGGTTTTATAAAAACTAGTTTGCTCATTCAGAATAAAGGTGTTAAAATATTTGGTAAGTTATTTCCCACTGAAAAATATAAACTACATAAGAAATTCTGCATCTGCTTCAGCTTTATATTTAAAATGATTTACAGTCTGCAATTTCTTCCTAAGGTCATCACCTTCATAAATACTAGCCACATACAGTGAAAACCAACTCAATAAAATGAGTATTTCATTTCTCTTCCTCCTGCTTATATAGATACTTCTTTCATCTACATGGCACCCATTTATAACAAAGCCTTACATTGTGTGGATTTTTATGAGTTCTTTAGCATTTCTTTCTTTTTTATCTTTCTATGCATCAGCAAAGCAACTGGCAGATTCTTTAATAAAGTATATTATACACATTAATATTTATAAGCCTACGAATTGGATGTTTAAATAAACATTCACCAACTTATGCCAATTCTTTTGTTTTAGGCGTTAAATCACACTTACATTGTCTGGAAAGTCGGCTTTTAGTTCAGTGACACTTTGACACCAATATGCAGCCGTTTTTTCACTGATGAGCTCAATATTCAGGAAGGAGCTTTGTCCAGGGCCGTACACGGGGCCAGAGGTGGTCCCCCGGATGATTCTGGGTGAAACATTTGTCACTATATCCTGTTGAAAGAGCAAAGATATTGGGTCTCGTTTCTGCAAAGAAAAACTGTTATCTTCATTCTATGCTCATTTCCATATGACAGCATTCTACCAAGTCCTGTCTCACATGTTTAATATATTTTAAATTACAGCTGAACATAAACTCCTTAGTGAAAAAGTAAAATATAATATTTGTTAGCTTTATTTAAATTACTTCCTATAATTGAAAGGTTAGGACGGTGGAAAAAATACATAAATTCATTTACACTGGTTTGTGGCATATACATTTTAATTTGTTTGCAATTAAATAATAAATAAAAACACATCAAGTAAAAGGTCAAAATATTATTTCAGTCTATTTAATCTAAGTATCATTAGTGAGATTTTAACTCAAATAAGAGTTCATGTTTGCAAAGAAATTTTTTTTTTCTAAAAAGTAATTTCAATATGAATCAGCTAGAGTATATATTAGCACCACTGACTCATCACACTTTAAAACACGTTCTAACAAACTAGGTTGACTTACCTATATGATTCTAACTATAAATTTACATTCAGTAAGAACCAATTTTTCCCAAAACTGAAATGAGGATATCAATAACTTCCTGATAACTATAAACAGTAAACAGTCAAATTAACTTGCTTGTTAAGTGTAATTAACAATCCATAACTGCTTCTAAAGCTGTATTAACAAAGAAGAGGAACATTCTTACATTACAAAAAACTAAAATGAAACAAAGAAGAAAAATGTTTCTTTAGCCAACTTCCAATTAAAATTAATTTTGAGTAAAGGTCATTTAGTTAAGGATTTATCAGAATTAGTCATTTAAGTACCCCTCCTCACCATCTTGTCACTTTTAGTGAGATAACATGAACCCCCATTAGTATATAGCAATTAAGGTCAATTTACATATTTTAATTAAGAACCACCCCATATAAAACAATTAGCGTAATAGGCATACTAACTGGATTTCATAACATTTGGACGTTTTTCCAACTAGATAGACAGGAAACCTTAATTAGCATTAATTAGTGCTGATCTGCATATGTTTGATAAGGCATACCCTTGCCACAAAAGATTATTTATTCCTGAATCTGCCAAATGCTACAGTTGCAGAGGATAAAAGGACTTTTCTACACATTGCATGTTAATTTCTGGCAATTTACATTCACTTTTACATTCGAATTAGTATATTATAAAATAAACGGTATAAATGTTACAATAAGCTGCCTTAAATATGTACGTTTTTACTTATAGGAATCCTGCCAGTTAATGTTTTACTAATTAAGCTATTTCACTTCTATTGTAACTGTAGGAACGTCAGCAGCCTTACTTTGATTTGCTGTTGTGAAACCATGTTACACAATCTTAACGGGTAAAATGACATGTAGAGTCACTCCAGGAAGCTCATGCCTAGTGAGTCCAATTTCTTTCTTGGCAAATGCTTAAATGTGTGGAGTGTATCTCTGCAGGTACCTTCTGTGCAGCTCATCGAGGTAGGGACTCTCAGGCTGTCATGGTCTGAGAGGACAATTCTAGAAATGTTTCATTCAAATCAGGCTGATTTTCTCTCATTTTTCAATTTTCAAGAGCCATAATTTTAAGCTTTGAGCTCCTCCTTTCCTCTGCTATCTCCTCTACTCTAATTTTTCGTCACCTTGAGGCCAATCTAGGTCATAGGCTGTGCTCAGCACAGGAGAATTTGACCAAGGAAGCAAATATATTCAGGACAAGAATTCATATTCAGTTCATCAAGTCATGTGCCCTAGCACTGGGTAGTTCCACAAATGAAAGGCCACACATTTTAAATGACTGTCTTATAATGTATTGGTTTGTGTTAAGGAGGAAAAAGGTTTCCTCTATGCTTCTAGATTTTTCAGACTAGTCTAAGAATTAAATTGACATGAGATAGACTAACAGGAGAAAATGAAATTCACTTCATATGTGCAGGAATTCCACATACGTGACAGTGTCAGAATTGCCACATACATGAGAGGTTCAGAGACAGAAAAGTTAAATGAAATATACATGCTATTCAGAGTTAAGGAAAGGAAGAGGGGTACAGGGCTTCCAAGAACAGAAGGGTCATTATAGGTCAATAAGAAAAGTAAATATTTGGTAAGCAGATGCTTGCCTTGTTGTATAGATGGGGTCAGTTTAGGTAAGTAACTTCTTTCTGGGAAAAATTCCCAATTTAAATTCTTCTATGTAGTTAAGGGAGGGCAATGGTTTTTCTTGAAGCTGAAGCATCTTGACTTCTTTTAGCTCAAAATAACCTTTATGCAAAAGTGACACATTTTGGGGAGGTTAATTCTGAACCCCTGCATCTGGAAATGGCACTTTCTGCTTATTCAACAAAACTGACTCATGTGTTAGACTTGATGCTCCTGCCCATTCTTTAGGACTTAGCTTAGACTTCAGTCTATTTAGGAATCCCTTCTGATCTCTCCAACTCCATCACGCCTTAATCTGATCTTATTCACACCATCCTCACAGTACATAACTTTCCCAATTGGTACTCTTAATACTCTATATTTTTATTGTCTATATTCTTGTCAGTACATTCCAGTAAAGTGTAAATTTTGAAAGGAAGGAACTATATCCTGTTTACTATTACATAACCAGCTTCTAGCCTAGCTTTTAATGTGTTCAAATAATTTTTTTCAGTTGAAGTACAGCTGATTTATAATGCTGTGTTAGCTTTATGTGTAGAGCAAAATGATTCTTTCATATGTATGTGTGTGTGTGTGACCTTCCCAGGTGGTGCAATGGTAAAGAATCCTGCCAATGTAGAAGTCACAGGAAACATGGGTTTTATCCCTGGGTAGTGAAGAGTCCCCTCAAGTAGGAAAAGGCAACCTACTCCAGTATCATTGCTTGGAAAATTCCACGGACAACAGAGCCTGGCATGGTCCATGGGGTTGTAAAGAGTTGGACACAACTGAGCATGCATGCACAGTGTGTGTATTTTTTCCAGATTTTTTTCCATTATAGGTTATTACAAGACAGTTGCTATGCAGTAGATCCTTGTTGTTTCAAATAATGTTTTAAGAAGGAACCTAGACTAAAACCCTAGGTACTAGAATAGGGCTTGTCCTGAGGTATGGGAACTATAAGGTATTCGTTGTTGGCCTTATTCTGTTGGTGAACAAATGGGCTTGGACTTACATTCAGGAACTCATTCATTTGTGGCTTAAACAGGAAGATTCCCTGGAGGAGGAAATGGCAATCCACTCTAATATTCTTGCCTGGAGAATCCCATAGACAGAAGAGCCTGGCAGGCTACAGTCCACAATATCGCAGAGTCAGACACTACTGAAGTGACTTAGCCTGCACACACACACACACTAGTCCATTTCCTTGCTTACCCTGATCCCTCAGAGACACTTTCTCTGAAAACAGTCCCCTAACCGACACTATGGCTACCTCCTGATGCCTGCAGGCAGTGATGTAATTTGCTTAATACTCCACTTCTCCCCATCCTAGCCTACCGCAGAGCTTCAGTGACACAAAGCGTAATTGAACTTGATCATCTTGTAACTTCTAAGACCTTCTTGACCATTGACCCTAAATTGCTGGAATTATCAGATCTCTAAGATCCAAACAGAATAACCTCATTCATATATAAACTAACTCATGCTTTTCCAGTTCAAGTGGATAAGAATTCCTAAGAGATTTCTTTGGGTAAGGTCCTGATAAGAAGATGATTTCTTCCTATCAAGACCTAAACCAACTATAGTTGCCTCTTCTATTTATTTGTGCCTAAGTTATGCTCACATCTTCACAGACTCTGCAGAGATTTTTTTATATAATAAAATAAAAAGACATGAATAGAAGAATAACAGCTGTACTGAGAGAGGAAAAATTCAATAGTCCAGAAATTTTAAGCCATATGCTATTTTACAGGATTCTTCCTAATGATAATTTGGCCAGGAACTCAAAACAGCCGAAAGGGTCAATAAGCTGTGACATTTAATCGAAGGAAAGTTAAGCAAATGCTTCTTTCTTCAAATGTCCTGCCTCAGTGATACCTTAAAACCTCAAATTCTTCCATTAGAGAATTTGTGTACTATGGGTTGAATTTATTGTTAATGTTGGAGGTGTTTCATTTTCCTCTTCTATAAACCAATGTTAAACTGTAATATACCATTTGAGGATTATCGATGATTTCCTTAACCAAGAATCAACAGGAAGTACAAGGCAAATCAAGGGAAATTTTGTCTACTTCATGACACGTATCGTTTATTCCTTTATGTTGATTTATGACTTAGCAGCTTTCCCGGTGGCGCTAGTAGTAAAGAACTCGCCTGTCGGTGCAGGAGATATAACAGACATGGGTTCAATGCCTGGGTTGGGAAACTTTCCCTGGAGAGGGGAATGACAACCCACTCCAATATTCTTTCCTGGAGAATGCTATGGACAGAGGAGCCCGGATGGCTACAGTCCATAGGGGTCCAAAGAGTCAGACATGACTGAAGCAAGATAGCACACACACAAGTATGACTCAGTGACTGGACAACAATAGTGCTCCTCTAAATGGATCAGTTTTCTCTTTCCTTAACTCAAGCATAGAAGATCCTTAATAACTGCCCCAATTACAGCCACCTATTGTGTAGAACTCAGCTATCCATGAGTCAATTGTTACCATCACAGCAATTTAAAAATTCAGCATATGAATATTCCAAATTAATCTAAAGTGCCAAAATTCCAATATGGACACCCAGTGATAAATCAGTAACATAAACTTTATTTTAGATTTTGTTTTGCAAATTCAGTCATATATGCCACTACTTTGTCAAAAAACCTTCTACACTGACTGGAAATTCAGACTTTTTTAATTAAATGAAGATGAATGAAAACTTGGATACAATCAATAATCTTTAGTTATCTGATTAGAGTTAGAGCTTCAATAATTGGGCAATAACTTGCTAAAGCATTTGACCTGGGAATACAAGAATGTATTATTTAATAAGGTAATATTTTGCTTTAATATTTAATAGATAAATCATATTGGCATTGCAAGGGAGTTAATAAAACAAAACAAACATATTAAAAATCACTTCAGTTCAGTACAGCCGCTCAGGCGTGTCCGACTCTTTGCAGCCCCATGGACTGCAGCATGCCAGACCTCCCTATCCATCACCAACTCCCGCAGATTACTCAACCTCATGTACATTGAGTCAGTGATGCCATCCAACCATCTCATCCTCTGTTGTCCCCTTCTCCTCTCACCTTCAATCTTTCCCAGCATCAGGGTCTTTTCAAATGAGTCAGCTCTTCGCATCAGGTGGCCAAAGTATTAGAGTTTCAGCTTCAACATCAGTCCTTCCAATGAACATTAAGGACTGATTTCCTTAAGGATGGACTGGTTGGATCTCCTTGTAGTCCAAAGGACTCTCAAGACTCTTCTTCAACATCCCAGTTCAAAAGCATCAATTCCTCGGTGCTCAGCTTTCTTTATGTCCAACTCTTACATCTGCACATGACTACTGGAAAAACCAAAGCCTTGACTAGACAGACCTTTGTTGGAAAGTTATGTCTCTGCTTTTCAAAATGCTATCTAGGTTGGTCATAACTTTCCTTCTAAGGAGCAAGTGTCTGCAGTGATTTTGGAGCCCCCAAAAATAAAGTCTGACACTGTTTCTATTGTTTTGCCATCTATTTGCCATGAAGTGATGGGACCAGATGCCACAATCTTCGTTTTCTGAATGTTGAGCTTTAAGCCAACTTTTTCACTCTCCTCTTTCACTTTCATCAAGAGGCTCTTTAGTTCTTCTTCAATTTCTGCCATAAGGGTGGAGTCATTTGCATATCTGGGGTTATTGATATTTCTCCCGGCAATTTTGATTCCTTGGATCAGTTTCTGCTTCATCCAGCCCAGCGTTTCTCATGATGAGCTCTGCATATAAACTAAATAAGCAGAGGGACAATACACAGCCTTGACATACTCCTTTTCCTATTTGGAACGAGTCTGTTGTTCCATGTCCAGTCGTAACTGTTGCTTCCTGATCTGCATACTGATTTCTCAAGAGGCAGGTCAGGTGGTTTGGTATTTCCATCTCTTTCAGAATTTTCCACAATTTATTGTGATCCACACAGTCAGAGGTTTTGGCATAGTAAATAAAGCAGAAATATATATTTTTTTCTGGAACTCCCTTGCTCTTTTGATGATCCAATGGATGTTGGCAATTTGATCTCTGGTTCCTCTGCCTTTTCTAAATCCAGCTTGAACATCTGGAAGTTCACGGTTCCCACACTGTTGAAGCCTGGCTTGGAGAATTTTGAGCATTACTTTGCTAGTGTGTGAGATGAGTGCAATTGCGCAGTAGTTTCAGCATTCTTTGGCATTGCATTTTAGGAACTAGAGTGAAAACTGACCTTTTCCAGATCTATGGCCACTGCTGAGTTTTCCAAATTAGCTGGCATATTGAGTGCAGCACTTTCACAGTATCATCTTTTAGGATCTGGAATAGCTCAACTGGAATTCCATCACCTCTAATACCTTTGTTCATAGTGATGCTTCCTAAGGCCCACTTGACTTCACATTCCAGGATGTCTGGCTCTAAGTGAGTGATCACACCATCATGATTATTTGAGTCATGAAGATCTTTTTTTGTACAGTTCTTCTGTGTATTCTTAACACCTCTTGTTAATATCTTCTGCTTCTGTTAGGTCTATACCATTTCTGTCCTTTATTAAGCCTGTCTTTGCATGAAATGTTCCCTTGGTATCTCTAATTTTCTTGAGGAGATCATTAGTCTTTGCCATTCTATTGTTTTCCTCGATTTCTTTGCATTGATCACTGAGGAAGGCTTTTTTTCTCTCCCTGCTCTTCTTTAGAACTCTGCATTCAAATGGGTATATCTTTCCTTTTCTCCTTTGTTTCTGGCTTCTCTTCTTTTCACAGCTATTTGTAAGGTCTCCTGAGACAGCCATTTTGCTTTTTTGCATTTATTTTTCTTGTGGATGGTGTTTCTCCCTGTCTCCTGTACAGTATCATGAACCTCCATCGATACTTCATCAGGCACTCTGTCTATCAGATCTAGTCCCTTAAATCTATTTCTCACTTCCACTGTATAATCATTAGGGATTTGATTTAGGTCATACCTGAATGGTCTAGTGGTTTTGCCTACTTTCTTCAACTTAAGTTTGAATTTGGCAATAAGGAGATCATGATCTGAGCCACAGTCAGCTCCCAGTCTTGTTTTTGCTGACTGTATAGAGCTTCTCCATCTTTGGCTAAAAAGAATATAATCAATCTGATTTCGGTGTTGACCATCTGGTGATGTCCGTGTGTAGAGTCTTCTCTTGTGTTGTTGGAAGAGGGTGTTTGCTATGACCAGCACATTTTCTTGGCAGAACTCTATTGGCTTTTCCCCTGCTTCATTCTGTACTCCAAGGCCAAATTTGCCTGTTAGGTCAGGTAGCTCTTGACTTCTTACCTTTGCATTCCAGTCCCCTATAATGAAGAGGACCTCTTTTTTGAGTGTTAGTTCTCGAGGTCTTGTAGGTCTTCATAGAACCATTCCACTTCAGCTTCTTCAGCATTACTGGTTGGGGCATAGGCTTGGATTACCGTGATATTGAATGGTTTGTCTTGGAAACAAACACAGATCATTCTGCTGTTTTTGAGATTGCATCCAAGTACTGCATTTTGGCCTCTTTTGTTGACTATGATGGCTACTCCATTTCTTCTAAGGGATTCTTGCCCACAATAGTAGATATAATGATCATCTGAGTTAAATTCACCCATTCCAGTCCATTTTAGTTCACTGATTCCTAAAATGTTGATGTTCACTCTTGCCATCTCCTTTGGACCACTTCCAATTTGCCTTGATTCATGGACCTAACATTCCTATGCAATATTGCTCTTTGCAGCATCAGACCTTACTTCTATTACCAGTCACATGTACAACTGGATGATATTTTTGCTTTGAGTCTGTCTCTTCATTCTTTCTGGAGTTATTTCTCCACTGATCTCCAGTACCATATCGGGCACCTAAAAACCTGGGGAGTTCATCTTTCAGTGTCCTATCTCTTTGCCTTTTCATACTGTTCATGGGGTTCTTAATGCAGGAATACTGAAGTGGTTTGCCATTCCCTTCTCCAGTGGACCACATTTTGTCAGAACTCTCCACCATGACCCATTTGTCTTGGGTGGCCCTACGTGGCATGGGTCATACTTTCAATGAGTTAGACAAAGTTGTGGTCCATGTCATTATATTGGTTGGTTTTCTGTGATTGTGGCTTTCAGTCTGTCTGCCCTCTGATGGAGAAGGATAGGAGGCTTATGAAAGCTTCCTGATGGGATAGACTGACTGAGGGGGATACGGAGTCTTGTTTTGATGAGCAGGGCCATGCTCAGTAAATACTGAATCCAATTTTCTGTTGATGGGTGGAGCTGTGTTCCCTCCCTGCTATTGACCTGGGGCCAAACTATGGTGGAGGTAATGAAGATAATGGTGACCTTCCTCAAAGGATCCCATGCATGTACTGCTACAGTCCTTGCCCCCAACCCTGCAGCAGGCTACCACTGACCCACGCCTTCCCCAGAGATTCCTGAACACCCACAGGCAAGTCTCCTGTGGGGTCACTGTGCCTTTCTCCTGATTCCTGGTGCACAAGGTTCTGTTGTGCCCCACAAGAGTCCTTTCCCCAGCCCTATGTAAATTCTAGCACCTCTATGGCGGGGTTAATGGCGACCTCCTCCAAGAGGACTTATGCCACACCCACAGCCAGAGCCCCTGTCTCTGCGGCAGACCACTGCTGACCTGTACCTCCACAGGAAATGCTCAAACACAGTTCTGTCCAGTGTCTGTGGGGTCCCTGGGTCCCAGCGTGCACAAGGCTTGTTTGAGCCCTCTGAGCATTTCTGGTAGGAATGGGGTGTGATTCTAAACATGAATTTGTCCCTTCAATCGTCTTTCTGGGGCTTCTCCTTTGCCCTTGGACGTGAGGTATCTCCCCAAAGCTGCTCCAGTGCCTACCATCTTACTGGGGTTTCTCTGACCTTGGCTGGTCCAGCAAAGCACTTACAACTTCCCCAGTGGCTGAGTAGGTAAAGCGACTGCCTACAACATGGGAGACCCAGGTTCAATCCCTGGGTTAGGAAGATCCCCTGGAGAAGGAAATGGCAACCCACTCCAGTACTCTTGCCTGGAGAATCTCATGGATGGAGGAGCCTAGTGGGCTACAGTCCATGGGGTTTCAAAGAGTTGGACACAACTGAGTGACTTCACTTTCTTTTCACTTTATTCAAAAATAGAACAGATAAAAGTTTATTTTCTATAACAAAGAAGATGAATTACCATAGTTCTTGTGTTTGGTGCATTATAAATATTCAATTTTTTAAATTTGATATTTATTGGTATGAAAGCATTAGGTGATATCTCTGTTTCATCTGATACTGTAATTACCATTACAAAATGGAGTGCTAGTGACCTCTTAATATTCAGAGTGATGACAGTGATTTTTCAGTACTAGTAAAGAGATTTAAATGGTAAACTGGCTGATTATACTTGTTTGTTTAAGAACATTTACTTGACCTCTTTTATGCTTAAAAAAACAACTATTCTGTTTCCATGGTTACTGCTGGAGTAAGATAATCACAATGGACTCAATGAAAAGGAAAAGGAAACTTTTCAGAGATGATTTGGTAAAAACTAGAAGAACTGGCATCCAAAAATGGTAGATGAAAATGAAAAACAAACTTTGCAGAGTGAATGTAGCTACCATACTACAACAAAGAATTTTTAAAATATGTTAAGTGAAAAGAGCAAGATATAAAAAATATATATATATATATATACTATGATACCTAAAACATGCTTCTGTGATGAAATATAAAAAATAATTCAGAGAATAACTTAAAACACCTACCACTGTTACTTTTTGGAGTAAGTTGGGGGAGAAATTAGGGGGTGGAGGAGCAACAGAGGTTTTCTACAGGCATTCATAATATGTAATTTTAAAGAAGATTTATTCTAGAACTGCAGAAACACATGGTAGAATAAGAAATTTCCTTAATGAATTTTGTGACAGCACAGTGAATATTGTTATAAGCTATTGATAAAATTTTTTGGTTTACCTAGAAACCTGTAACATAAATCTTATGTGTATTTATTCTTTTTTAATTTCCAAGATTCTGCTGTGAACTGGTTGTTTTCTATCCAAAAAAAGTCTTTTATTTGGTTGTAATAGTTAGAATTTCCAAAATGCCATGCACTACAGGAAAAAAATATCCTTTCAAGTATATCACCTTCTATACAAGTGGGATTTAACTATACATTATTCCATAAAGCATAGACTCACTTTATAGATAAATCTAATGACAAACATCCTGTTACATAATATGATTCCATCATTATAAATCTGGCATACTGCTACCCTGGGAATAGCAAAAAGTAAAATAAAATTCAACACCGGCCCAGTTTCCAGTGCAACTCCACTATTATGAAAGAACTCTCTAACATTTTATTTTCTTCATGAACTTAGTTTATTAATATTTGATTAGTCCCTGAAATAAACTTTATAATGGTCAGAATAATTTCCATTTTGTTGTTTGGGATGAGTGACATGGGTAGTATGAGAATTTGTTGTTAATACATCGATTTTCCATCCTAGTATCTTGTACAAAGCACTCAAAATCTGAATTAGTGATATTTACCCATTTGTCATCAGGAACTTTGAATCTGTCTGTATCATTTTGCCAACAAAAGTCCGTATAGTCAAGGCTATGGTTCTTCCAGTGGTCATGCATGGATGTGAGAGTTGGACTGTAAAGAAAGCTGAGAGCCAAAGAATTGATGCTTTTGAACTGTGGTGTTGGAGAAGACTCTTGAGAGTCCCTTGGACTGCAAGGAGATCCAACCAGTCCATTCTGAAGGAGATTAGCCCTGGGATTTCTTTGGAGAGAATGATGCTAAAGCTGAAACTCCAGTACTTTGGTCACCTCACGCAAAGAATTGACTCATTGGAAAAGACTCTGATGCTGGGAGGGATTGGGGGCAGGAGAAGGGCACGACAGAGGATGAGATGGCTAGATGGCATCACTGACTCGATGGATGTGAGTCTGAGTGAACTCCGGGAGTTGGTGATGGACAGGGAGGCCTGGCGTGCTGCGAATCATTGGGTCACAAAGAGTCAGACACGACTGAGCGACTGAACTGAACTGAACTGATCCACATAGTTAAACACAGTAAATAAGATCAACAGTGTTATCCTAAAAACACAAAACAATTTATCAGAGAATTACTGGTGTTGAAAATGAAGAAACAATAATAATTTAGACTTTTATAGCAGAGATATTTCACTTAGACCATTTATTTGATCTTTGCAACTCTATCACCATGCAGTTAATGCTACAATCAGGGCTTAGAGAAATTAATGATTTGCCCACTGTTGCACAGTTCTAGTGAGCATTAGAAATGAGACTAGAATCTAGCTGTATTTATGTTATATGAGTAATAAAATTATTAGTGATTTAATGTTTATGTATATGATAATGATTAGGACTGACTTTAGTTGCAAGAAATATAAATTGACTTAACTTATATTTTAAAAGTGGGATGTGGCATTCATGCTTTAAAGAAAAGGAATATATCACATAATGCCAGAAAGGATATTCAGTTAGGAATTAACTCTCTGCTCTTCTCTGCTTCAATTTGTATATCTATTCATTCTTTTTCTTTCCTACAGATGGCTTCCTCTATCTCAGTGCTAATGACAGAACACAAGTCTGTGACAGGTCTCAGATTATAAGTTGTGCGTATAGTCTCTCCCCAAAACTGATAAACTCTCAGGTTCTCCACCCATGGTGGCAGAGACTCTGATGTGTTTAACTTGGGTCTGAGAGTCCCTGTTTGTATAGGTAACTTTATCCAGTAAGATGGAGGGCTCCCCAGGAGGTGCTAGTCATAAAGAACCCACCTTCCAGTGCAGGAGACATAAGAGACTCAGGTTTGACCCCTCGGTCAGGAAGATTCCCTGGATGAGGGCATGGCAATCCACTTCAGTATTCTTGCCTGGAGGATCCCACGGACAGAGGAGCCTGGCAGGCTACAGTAAACACAGTCACGAAGAGCTGGACATAACCGAAGTGACTTATACACATAGCACAGTAGAGTTAATTAAGATTCACATAGATGCTCAGGGCTTCTCTTGTAGCTCAGTCAGTAAAGAACAGTGCGGGACACCCAGCTTCGATCCCTGGGTTGGGAGGATCCCCCAGAGAAGGAAACGGTGACCCACTCCAGTATCCTTGCCTGGAAAAACTTATGGACAGAGGAGCCTGCTGGGCTGGAATCCATGGAGTCGCAAAGTCAGGCACGACTAAGCGACTAACACTTACTTACTTTTCAGTTCAGTTCAGTTCAGTTCACTCGCTCAGTCATGTCCGACTCTTTGCGAACCCATGGACTGCAGCACGCCAGGCCTCCCTGTCCACCAACAACTCCCAGAGTTTACTCAGACTCATGGTCATTGAGTCAGTGATGCCATCCAGCCTTCTCATCCTCTGTCATCCCTTTCTCTTCCTGCCTTCAATCTTTCCCAGCATCAGCGTCCTTTCAAATGAGTCAGCTCTTCGCATCAGGTGGCCAAAGTATTTGAGTTTAAGCTTCAACATCAGTCCTTCCAATGAATATTTAGGACTGATTTCCTTTAGGATGGACTGGTTGGGTCTCCTTGCAGTTCAAGGGACTCTCAAAAGTCTTCTCATCCATACATGACTACTGGAAAAACCATAGCCTTGACTAAATGGAACTTTGTAGGCAAAGTAATGTCTCTGCTTTTTAATATGCTATCCAAGTTGGTCATAATTTTTTCTTCCAAGTAGTAAGCTTCTTTTAATTTTATGGCTGCAGTCATCATCTACAGTGATTTTGGAGCCCCCCCAAAATAGTCTGCCACTGTTTCCACTGTTTCTCCATCTATTTGCCATGAAGTGATGGATTCGGATGCCATGATCTTTGTTTTCTGAATGTTGAGCTTTAAACCAACTTTTTTACTCTCCTCTTTCACTTTCATCAAGAGGCTCTTCAGTTCTTCTTCAATTTTTGCCATAAGGGAGGAGTCATCTGCATATCTGAGGTTACCGATATTTCTCCCAGATATTTTGATTCCAGCTTTTGCTTCATCCAGCCCAGCGCTTCTCATGATGTACTCTGCATATAAGTTAAATAAGCAGGGTGACAATACACAGCTTTGACGTACTCCTTTTCCTATTTGGAACCAGTCTGTTGTTCCATGTCCAGTTCTAACTGTTGCTTCCTGACCTGCATATATGTTTCTCAAGAGGCAGGTCAGGTGGTCTGGTATTCCCATCTCTTTCAGAATTTCCCTCAGTTTACTGTGATCCACACAGTGAAAGGCTTTGCCATAGTCAATAAAGCAGAAATAGATGTTTTTCTGGAACTCTCTTGCTTTTTCCATGATCCAGTGGATGTTGGCAATTTGATCTCTGGTTCCTCTGTCTTTTCTAAATCCAGCTTGAACATCTGGAAGTTCATGGTTCCTGTACTGTTGAAGCCTGGCTTGGAGAAGTTTAAGTATCACTTTACTAGCATGTGAGATGAGTGCAATTGTGTTGTAGTTTGAGCATTCTTTGGCATTGCCTTTCTTTGGGACTGGAATGAAAACTGACCTTTTCCAGTCCTGTGGCCACTGCTGAGTTTTCCAAATTTGCTGGCATATTGAGTGTAACACTTTCACAGCATCATCTTTTAGGATTTAAAATAGTTCAACTGGAATTCCATCACCTCCACTAGCTTTGTTCATAGTGATGCTTCCTAAGGCCCACTTGACTTCACATTCCAGGATGTCTGGCTCTAGGTGAGTGGTCACACCATCGTGATTATCTGGGTCATGAAGATCTTTTTTTATACAGTTCTTCTGTGTATTCTTGCCACCTCTTGTTAATATCTTCTGCTTCTATTAGATCCATACCACTTCTGTTCTTTATTGAGCCCATCTTTGCATGAAATGTTCCCTTGGTATGTCTAATTTTCTTGAAGAGATCTCTAGTCTTTCCCATTCTATTGTTTCTCTCAATTTCTTTGCATTGATTATTGAGGAAGGCTTTCTTATCTCTCCTTGATATTCTTTGGAACTCTGCATTCAAATGGGTATATCTTCCCTTTTCTCCATTGCTTTTTTCACTTCTCTTCTTTTCACAGCTATTTGTAAGGCCTCCTCAGACTGCCATTTCACTTCTTTGCATTTCTTTTTCTTGTGCATGGTGTTGCTCCTTGTCTCCTGTACAATGCCATGAACCTCTGTCCATAGTTCATCAGATACTCTGTCTATCTTACTTACTTACTTACACATAGATGCTCATGTAACCAAACATGGAGTAACTGAGAGTTGAACAAGTAATCTTAAACAAGTGTTTTACAGTACGACTAGCTCACGTTAGAAAGAAGTTACAATATGGGCATTGATAAAGCCTCATTAAATAGGAAAAAGACAAATTTATTATCATTTAGTGAACTTAAACTTTCAAAACTCTTGAATCAATTATGATAATCCATTTCTTATTCCTGTGGCCCCAAATGTTGCAAGTACAAAATTCTAAGAACCTTGAAACCCTCTCATGTTTTAGACCACACTGGTAATTCTGTATTTTCAGTGACATATGTGCTGAAGACTGACAACAAAAAATGGCCTAGAGTGCATTTAATCTCAATCTTGGGTTGGACCGAACTGACTGAATGACTACTCTATGTAAGGAGGGTAAGAGAGTGGAAGGAGCAAGAAGAAAAACAAACAAACAGCAATAGTGCATTGTGCAGTAGAATAATTAGGGAGGCAATTTAGAACCTTATCAGGCTTTAAAAAGGGGCGGCACAGTAGTAAAAGTATCCATCTACTAAAAGAATTCACCTGCCAATGCAGGAGGCACAAGAGATGAGGTTTCGATTCCTGGGTCAGGAAGATCCCCAGAGTAGGAAATGGCGACCTACTCAAGTATTCTTGCCTGGAATATTCCATAGACAGAGGAGCCTGGAAGGCTATAATCCATGGGGTCAAAGAGTCAGATAAAACTGAGTGACTGCACAGGTGAGCAAGCTTAAAAAGGGAAATGATAAATGGAAACTAAATATTCTGAATGTATATGTCTAGGAATGTATATGTCTATATCCTCTATAGGGCATACCTGGGCCAAATGTCTTTCACCTCCTGAATAGTGTCAGACATCTAGAGGATTTGGTTTCTCACACTACACAAGCATGATGGTTCATTTTTTAACTTAGCCATGTTTGACAGGTAAAATTCTAGGTCCCAGACTTGTGTTGCCTTTTGTCTTTCTTCTTGCCCCTTGTCAAGGAGTTTATAACTTTGTCAACAGGACATTGAAAAATAATTTGGTCTGCTCTTTGAATTTTTCATCTATCAAAATAGCTTCACGATATCACAGATAGGTTGTAAGATATTATATGGAATGATAGAGCACATGCCTGATATGTGGTATCTGATAATATTTATTCATTCATCAATTTACCAACTTTGGAGATTAACTAGAAATTGTGACAGTTCAGGCAATTGGCCTTAACTAGTGCACAAGCTTGGAGAAGACAATGGCAGCCCACTCCAGTACTCTTGCCTGGAAAATCCCATGGACAGAGAAGCCTAGTAGGCTGCAGTCCATGGGGTCGCGACTGAGCGACTTCACTTTCACTTTTCACATTCTTGCATTGGAGAAGGAAATGGCAACCCACTCCAGTGTTCTTGCGTGGAGAATTCCAGGGACGGCAGAGCCTGGTGGGCTGCCGTCTATGGGGTCGCACAGAGTCAGACACGACTGAAGCGACTTAGCAGCAGCAGCAGTGCACAAGCTGAAGCTGGGGATGAAACAGGAAATGAGGATATAGGAAGACTGGATAGAGTTGAGTCAGCTTAAAGAGTCGTGAATGACTGTTTTAGAGTCTAAAATTCTTCATGCAGGCTTTGAGAATCTTTTGTGTTTTGTCTCCTATTCAAGTTAGTAATACCAATAGCTCATAACAGCTGTGCATTCACAGAGGTAAGTTTTACAAAAAACAGATGAAGAGCTTTTTCAGTGCTGATATCAGATGGATTAGAACGTGATTAATCAACACACAGACTGATTAAATTATTGGGTTCACTGTTCAGATAAGAGGTTTTGGATACACTCAGCCAAACTGTAATTAACTTAGAAATTTCTGCTGGCCTGCTCATAAGATGATCATGTGATATGCTTTGAAGAAATCTTTTAGAGCCCAAAACAGCAGCTGTGAAGGTGTAAGCATGAGTCAGTTCTAATAATTGTTAAACTTCTTCAAGTATTAGAGCAGAATTTTCACTGAAAATGATAAACATTAAAAAAGCTTTATTTTTGTAAAACTTGTATAAATATTGTGGCCTTACTCTAGAAGCCACTGTAAATGAAATGACTATTACTTAAGGAAGGGGGCATCCAAAAGAATTAGACAGCAGTTCTCCATTTTTGCATTATAATTAACAAGATACTGAGAGAAAACCCTCACAACACAGGACATTTAAAAAGACTGGATGTGGTACAAAAAAACAACAACCAAAGATGCACAACCATCCCTGTGTCAAAACAAGGAAGTTTAAGGATCAGAAATGACAACCCAGCAGAGATCCACAGGGCAAACCAGTTGTAGGGTGATATTTGCCCTCAAGGTGTCTGCCAGTCCCAAGTGGCCTAGAGCACAAGTTCTGATGGCTTAGAAACGTCTGAGAGAGCTGGGAAAGTCAGGGCCCAAGCGCTGTAGCTGGGTGACAAGAAGCCTCCACATATAGGTAGGACCAACAAAAAGCGATGCTCTCATCTCATTTTGTGAGCTAAAGAATTACTATAGGGCAATGATGGGATGCGTCCATTTGAGTCCTGATTTTGTGTGAGGAAGAAAATATCTCTTCTAAGAATACAAATTTGGCTGGGCCCCAAACCACAGGTGGAAAATTTGGTTTAAAAGTAGTTCTTGCTCACAGTGTCTTCAGGTAACTAGTGTCCACATCACTCTGGAGAAATTTTTACCTCAGGGATGTGAGTTCACAATAGAATTCTACCAATCAAATGAGGGCAAAAAGCCTCATAAGTGAAAGTCAGTAGGAAGAAAATGCTAAAATGTCAGATCTACCAAAAAAAAAAAAAAAAAAAAAGAACAAATACACAGATATTGAGATTTTCATATATGGAATCTAAAATTTAACATGTTTGAAAAATAAAAGAGAGGCTTGAATGTATAATCAAAGAATAAGAAATTCAAAGCTTACCATAAAATTTTAAATATCAGAAAAATAATTTTTAGAAATAAAAAGCAGTAATTGGGGGAAAAAAAAAGAATCTTAGTAGTTTATGGTAATTAAGAGACTAGACGTAGTTGAAGAGAAGTAGTCAACTTGACTATATATCTGGGAAAATTACCTGAAAGGTAGCACAGACATAGGAGATGAAAGTAAAGAGAAATGAAAAATGGGAAATTAAATGAGCAATCTGACTGAAGTTCACAAGAAGATAATTGGAAGAATCAGGAAATGAAGTATTTCAATATATATTGTCATAGAAATAATACAATTAAAGAAAGATGTCAATCTTCAGATCTAGGGACCTCAACAAACTCAAGGAAAGTCCATTGGATCAATGGAAAAGAATAGAGAGCCCAAAAATAAACCTATACGTATCTGGTCAATTAATCTAAAACAAAGTAGGCAAGAATATACAATGGGGAAAAGATAGTCCCTTCAATAAATGATGTTGCAAAAACTCACCAGCTACATGCAAAAGACTGAAACTAGGCTTACTATATTACACCATATACAAAAATACACTCAAATTGTATTAAAGACTTAAATACAAGACCTGAAACCATTAAACTTCTAGAAGAAAATAGACAGTAAGCTCTTTTACACTGGTATTAGCAATATTTTTGTGACTGTGTCTCCCTCAGGGAAGGCCAACTAAAGAAAAACATAAATAGGACTACATAAAACTAAAAACCTTTTGCATAGTGAAAGAAACCATCAACAAAATGAAAAGGCAGCCTATTGATTGGGAGAAGATATTTGCAAAAATATGTCCAATAAAGGATTAATATCCAAAATGTATAAAGAACTCATACAACAATAACAAAAAACAACTTGAGGGGCTACGCTGGTGGCTCAGTCATAAAGAATTGGCCTGCCAACTCAGGAGACACTGGTTCAGTCTCTGGTCTGGGAAGATCCTGCGTGCTGCAGAGCAAACTAATTCCATATACAACAACTACTGCCTGTGCTCTAGCGCCTGGGAGCCACAACTACTGAGCACAGGTGTTGTAACCTCTGAAGCCCACATGCCCTAGAGCCCATGCTCTGCAACAAGAGAAGTCACCACAATAAGTAGTCCGGGCACTGCAACTAGAGAGTAGCTCCCAATTGCCACAACTAAGGAAAAGCCACCACAGCAACTAAGACTCAGCACAGCCAAAAAGAAATAAATAAAATTATGTTTTAAAAAACTTTATTAAGAAATAGGCTGAGGACATGAATAGACATGTTTCCACATAAGATATATGGATGGCTGACAGACACACATGTAAAGATGCTCAAGATCACTGAACATCAGGGAAATGAAAATCAAACTCACTATGAGAAATCATCCCATGCCTGTCAGAATGGCTGTTATCAAAAAGACAATAATGACAAGTGTTAGTGAAGACGTGGAGAAAAAGCAACCCTCGTACACTGTGGGAATGTAGAATGGCACAACCAAAATGGGAAAAAAATATGTAAGTTCCTCATCAAATTACAAACAGAAGTATCATATGACCCAGAATTTTCACTTTTGGGCATTAACTAAAGAAAAATAAAACATCAATTCAGAAACCTATTGCCCCCACCCAATGTTCACTGCAGCTTTATTTACACTAGCAAAGATAAGGAAGCAGCCTATGTAGTCACTGATGAAGGAATGGATAAAGAAGATATGACATGTGTATACAATGGAATATGTTGTTGTTCAGTAAAGTCGTGTCTGGCTCTTTGCAACCTCATGAACTGCAGCATGCCAGGCTCCTCTCTTTTTCACTATCTCCCAGAATTTGCTCAAATTCATGTCCATCAAGTCAGTGATGATATCTAACCATCTTATCCTCTGACATCCTCGTCTCCTGTTGCCTTCAGTCTTTCCCAAATCAGTATCTTTTCCAGTGAATTGGCTCTTCACATCAGGTGGCCAACGGACTGGAGCTTCAGCTTCAGCATCAGTCCTTCCAATGAATATCCAGGGTTGCTTTCCTTTAGGATTGACTGGTTTGATCTCCTTGCTGTCCAAGGACTCTCAAGAGTCTTCTCCAGGACCACAATTCAAAAGCATCAATTCTTTGGCACTCAGCCATGTTTATGGTCCAACTCTCACATCCATACATGACTAATGGAAAAAATATACTTTTAACTATATGGACCTTTGCTGGTAAAGTGATGTCTCTGCTTTTTAATACACTGTAAAGGCTTGTCATAGCTTTCATTTCAAAGAGCAACTGTCTGTTAATTTTGTGGCTGTAGTCACTGTCTGCAGTGATTTTGAAACTCAATATAATAAAATCTGTCACTGTTTCCAATTTTTCCCCATCTATTTGTGATGCAATGATAGGATTGGAGGCCATATCTTAGTGTTTTGAATGCTGAATTTCAAGCCAACTTTTTCACTCTTTTCTTTCACCCTCATCAAGAGGCTTACTGTGATGCTGAACAGTTTTGCTTGGAAACAAACCAAGATCATTCTATTATTTTTGAGAGTGCACCCAAGTACTGCATTTTAGACTCTTGTTGACTATGAGGGCAACTCGATTTCTTCTAAGGGATTCTTGCCCACATTAGTAGATATAACAATCATCTGAATTAAATTCCTCCATCCAGTCTATTTTAATTCACTGATTCCTAAGATGCTGATGTTCAATCTTGCCATCTCCTGCTTGTCTATGTCGAGTTTACCTTGATTCATGGACCTAACATTCCAGGTTCCTATGTAATATTATTATCTATAGTGTTGGACTTTATTTCCACCAAGAGACACATCCACAAGTGACTGTAATCTCTGCTTTGGCCCAGTCACTTCATTCTTTCCAGAGCTATTAGTAATTGCCCTTGCTCTTTCCCAGTAGCATACTGGACACCTTCTGACCTAGGGGCTCATCTTCTGGTCTCATCTTTCTGCCTTTTCACACTGTCCATGGGGTTTTCACAGCAGGAATACTGGAGTGATTTGCCATTCCCTCCTCCAGTTGACCACGATTGGTCAGAACCCTTCACTATGACCCATCTGTCTTGGGTGGCATTGCATGGCATTGCTCATAACTTCATTGAGTTATACAAGCCCCTTTGCCACAACAAGGCTGTGATCCATGAAGGGGAATGGAATATTACCCAGACATAAAAAAGAACGAATTCTGCTGTTTGTGTCAAGATGGTTGCACCTAGAAGGTACTATGCCAAATGAAACAAATCACATAGAAAAAGAGAAGCACCATATGGTTTTATTTATTTGTTAAATATAAAAAGCAATAAACCTAACAAGAAAGAAACAGCCTCATAGATACAGAGAATAAACTGGTGGTTGCCAGAAGTGTGGGGTATGTGGAGATGGGCGAAATAGTGGAGGGGGATTGGGTGGTAAAAAATTTAGTTATAAATAAGACACAGATATGCAACATACAGCATAAGGGATATAGTCAATAATACTATAGCACCTCTGTATGGTGACAGATGGTAACAAGATTTATCAAGATGAACATTCCATAATTATAAAACTACTGAATCACTCTGTGGTACACCTGAAACAAATATAATATTGTACATCAATTTCATTCAAAAATAAGTAAATGTAGTTCCTTGTAACAAAAATAAAGAGATTTAAAAAGAAACCAAAGATTAAAAAGACTACCTACAAGAAAAAGCAGATTGATAGTGAACTTCTTAGCGTGCCAGTGGAAGTCAGAAGAGAGTAAATTATTTTTTTTTAAAGAAGTAACATTGACTGAGAATAATTGCATACCTTCAAAATTATAACTCAAGAATAAGAGTAAAATAAAGATGTTTTCAAATTAAAAAATGATGAGCAAATGAATGACCAGGGAAAATGAATGAACTAATGTGACTTCAACTGCAATAAATGTGAAAAACTAAAGATTGAACACTAAGAAGTGAAAAGCAAGTTGCATAAAATATAAATTGATTATGCTTACATAAAATATTAATACAGGCAAAACTAAACAACACACTATTTAGGGAGGCATATGTGGCAAAACATAAACAAAAGCAAGAAAATGATTATCACAGAATTCAATTCATTACCTCTAGAGGGAAGAATGGGACTTCCCTGGTGGCTTAGATGGTAAAGAATCTGCCTGCAATGCAGGAGACCCAGTTCCAAAGTTGGGAAGATCCTCTGGAGAAGGGAATGGCAACCCACTCCAGTAATCTTATCTGTAGAACTCCATGGACTGAGGAGCTACAGTCTGCAGGGTCACAGAGACTGGACACGACTGAGTGACTAATACTTTCACTTTCACTTTTCAGAGGGACGGACACACTGAGGAGAGGTACATAGACTTGAAGGTACAGAAATGTCCTGCTCTGCATCTTAACTTGTGAAATGAAAGATATTAATTTTATTATCTCTTAAACTATATATCTAAATTAGACATGCCTTTTGGTATATTTTATGGTTTTAAAAAGAGTAAACAAAGAAAGCATAATGTATTCAGCAGGATGCAGACCCTATGGTGGAAGTTGTGGTGGCTTCTTTTATTGTAGAGCACGGATTTACATTCTAGTGTAAGCCATCTTGGAGAAGGCAATGGCGCCCCACTCCAGTACTCTTGCCTGGAAAATCCCATGGACAGAGGAGCCTGGTAGGCTGCAGTCCATGAGGTCACTATGAGTCGGACACAACTGAGCGACTTCACTTTCACTTTTCACTTTCATGCATTGGAGAAGAAAATGGCAACCCACTCCAGTGTTCTTGCCTGGAGAATCCCAGGGACAGAGGGGCCTGGTAGGAGGCCGTCTATGGGGTCGCACAGAGTCGGACACGACTGAAGCGACTTAGCAGCAGCAGAAGCAGTAAGCCATCTAAGACTGAGATTGGCATGTTCCCCCTCAACCTTAACCACCTCTGTTGATATGGCCCTGAATGATGTTTTAGAGAACACTGATTCTACTGTTCCTCTAACAAAATAGTGACGTTGTATGACATGATTTTTCCCATCATTTTCAGTCATCACTGATTAGAATAACAAAAAGTCATTGATCTATAAAACTAAAACACATTCAACATATAAATATTTCTATCTGAATATTTTCAATTCATGATGCAAATTTATGATTTGGGGGTAACGTCAGACTCATATTAAAATCACTTTAGGACTTCCCTAGTAGCTCAGTGGTAAAGATACTCCTGCCAATGTAGGAGACACTGCTTCAATACCTGGTCCAAGAAGATCCAACACACTGTGGAGCAAGTAAGCCCGTGTGTCGCAACTCTTAAGCCTGTGCTCTAGAGCCCAGGAATCGCAATGGCTGAGATCAACTTCGGCAGCTACTGAAACCTGCATACCCTAGAGTCTGTGCTCCTCAATAAAAGAAGCCACCACAAGGAGAAGCCTGAAAGTAGACTCTGCTCTCTGCAACTAGAGAAAAGCCTGCACAGCAGTGAAGACCCAGCACAGCCATAAATAAATACATTGAATTATTAGAAAAAAACACTTTATGTTACATACACACATGCTTTGGCTATCTTAGGGAATCCTCCCCACCAATATTCTACCGACTAAAATAAGAAGGCACAGTATGAGAGAGAGAAAAGAAGTTTATTACTGCCAAGAATCTGTGAAACCAATCAGCTAACCAAAAATCATTCATCTGAGCAAATATACAAAATCAGACTTCCCTAAATGTAAGTTAAGCAGCCATAAGATTTAATAATTGAAATAATGAAGTTTAAAGTCTATTTTCTCATAATTGTAACACCCCTCCTCAATAACATTCTTTCATATATTAGGCCATAAAAATGGTTATATTATAATTACAAAATGCCATTTAAAAAATGTATTCTGTCCTGCCGCACTTAGCCTTGACAAACAATTACTGGATATCACATTCAACTGAATACAAAAAGCAATCTTTATCACAGGTTAAAATTAGCCATGGAACAATAAAAGCTTTCAAAGCTATTCTAAACTCTGAACTGCTTTGCAGCAGTCTCGTTTGAGGAAATGCAAACAAGAAAACTGAAGGACATTTGAAAAACTTCCTGTCTGTGTCTTCTAGTTTTTCAAGTTTTTTTTTTTTTCAGTTTCATAAGAGATAATCTTGTTGCAGTTATACTCTTAGAAGATGATCAATACAGCTTTATAGAGGAAGCCTTTACAAATCAGAATCAAAATAAAAGAAGAAAAACTGAGCAAAGAAACAGAATTCTGGACTTCAGAATGTGTTCACTTTTTAGGCATTATTGTAAAAAGGAAAATTAAATGGCAAAATCTTTGCTTTTGTCAGGTTCAGGACATGCTAACCCAAAATATGGCACCTTGGCATATTAAATAACTTAAGCTGAAGAATCTGTTTAAAAAGGCAGAAGCAGAAAGGTCATATGGACCTCTTTCCCTTCACCCTCTTCCCCTGAAACATGTTATACAACTCTCTGTAAAAAGTACCCTTCTGTACCTGGGGAATGGGAGGGCCAAGAAAACTGTACAAACAGACCTTGTTCAACTCATCCATATCTTCCTAGATATTCCTTCACCACTTATTACCCTAGCCCAAACCACTTTGTCTTGTCTGTTCTTCAAAAATACAGTGTTTCTTTGTCTGAAAGGTATTAATGCTTCCTGCTATGGTCACTTCTTTGAGTCTTCATTCTCTTTTGAAGAATTCCATGTACATGTAAAAACTCAACAAAATGTGGATACTTTTCTCCTCTTAATCTGTCTTGTCAGTTTAATTTTCAGAACCCAGCCTGGAACTCTATGAGGTTTCAGGAAAACTTTTCTTCCCCTACAAATGGATTTGTGCGTTAGTTCAATCACAGTGTTCTGAGATATACTTTCTTGTTTACTTATCCTTCAGAAGACAGCATGAAATGGAGAATTTCACCACTTAAATTGTTTAATGAATTACTTTAGTTATAATAGTTACTAATTCTGAAAATGGTATAATCAAAATCATAATAAAACAGTGGTGGGCAGATGAGAATGCTAGAGGTAACCATAAAATAAACATTCTTATATACCGACCTAAAAATCAATTAGTTTCAGGTAGAGATGTTATAATCAAAATCTTCTAATCACTTTGATTAAAATGCTAATTTGAGACTCTACCACTAGCTTGCTGAAGTAGTGTTAGAGATCATTGGATGATTAGAAGGAACAATCCAGTGATCAGTTTTTCTTTGGATAGTAATCACAATCTGACTTTAAGTATATTCAAAATTAATTAAATGACAATAATAATGATAATGAATGTATTTTAAGTAGCAATGAATTCAGTCACTTAAATGCTTGTCCAGATGCCAAGATTGGCCAAAGCCCCTCCAAATGATAGCTCATATTTGAATGGTGGTCTATAATATCATCTGTACTTTCACATGTACAATAAAATTTAATGTACTTAAACATCCTCTGAAACATTTTTCCGAAGCTACTTGCTAGAATATTTGGGTATGATGGAAAGTTCTGTGGCTAGACTATCTTGGGATAACATCAAGTGATACCTCTCCTTGGTGATTCACAATACACTCTAACCATATGAAAGGTCTTAAGATATCCAGTACTAAACTTATCTGTCAACCTTTCTATAATTCATTATCTCACAAACCCATCAGACTCTGAAGCTTTTTCTCATATATTGCCAAATAATATCCTGTATGCCTTTAATATTTTATAGAAAATAGATTATGGCATACAAATAGGGCAGTGGTCTTTAAAATGTTTGTATCTCATACCCATCATTATGAGCAAACATCTGACCATCCATCTCCAAATAAATCATTTACAAAAATAAAATATTCTCATGCTTTCTTATTATATCTCAATGCTCTAGAGACTTTTGAACTCACAATGGACAGGAGGGCACTGAAAAAGATCTCTCTGGAGTACAAAAAGAAGAGAAGTCTGTCCAGAGAGCAAGCTTCAAATCTTACAAAGGACAGGAAGATTGTCTAGAGCAGAGGTCAATGAACTTCTATTGTAAAGAGTCAGGTAATACATAGTTGAGGCTCTGCAGGCAATACTATCTCTGTCACAACTACTCAGTTCTGCCATTGTCACATGAAAGCAGCCACAGACAAAATATAATGACAGAGCAATCTGTGTTCCAATGAAAATGTATTTATGGACACTAAAATGTGAATTTCATGCTAAGTACTGGCCAACTATTTATTTCTTACTGCTACTTACATAAATTTCATGTAATTTTCACAAGTTACACATGTTATTTTTCCTTTGTTTTTCCCCCAAACATTTAAAAATGTAAAAATCATTCTCAGTTTACAGGCTGTATAAAAACAGACTGATCAGATTTAGCCAGTCAGCCACTGTACCCAGACCTCTTGTTCAAAGTGTAAAGGGGCAGATTAAAGAACAAAGGATGACTTCAGAGGATGAGGGAAAGCACCATTCTGATTTTCCTGCAAAGCTTTAAAAGGCGAAATGCAAATAATTAGTTAAAGATGATCATGTTTCTTAAGTTTCAGGAAGGCTTAAGACATATAAGCTGTTTGACAGTAAGCAATAATACAAAGTACAGCTAGTCAGTATAAAACAATCAATTCCAAAACATAAATGTATAGAGAAATACTGTCCAAAATATTTTTTTTAAATGATGACAGTTTTGACAAGTTTTCAGGAAAGTCCAAGATCAGTCAGAACTGGATCCATGGTCCTTATGGCTCTCTGTGGACAGTTAGCACTGATGTTTATTAGCTGGAATTTTCCTTGCAAAAATGATGTAAAGGAACTGCCTTTTAATATATCAACTTCATTAGGAACAAAATGCTGTGCTAACATCTGTAATGTTTCATAGCACTACATATAATTATTTCCACGTTTAGGTGAGGGTTACATAAACATCATAGATCTCCAGAAGCCTTTTATCTGATAAATGTAAATGTAATAAAAACCCATGGTTCTGATAACCAAAGGCTAAAAGAATGAGTAATTTTTACACTGCAGGCCTACAGATGTACAATTTGTGTGATAAAATAGCCCTAAGGGGAAGTTCTGATTGCAAAGACAAAGGACACAAATAAAATGCCATTATTTCCTCACAAACTTTTTTGGTTATGGTTGATTTTTTTTTTAATAGTATTTTTATTGCTGATTTTCTGGTAGCAAAAATAAAATACTTACAGGCAACACTGCTTAATACTTTACAAACAAGAGCATGTTGAAATTCATTCATTAGCATATTGCTAAGTTTCTGTTTCTATAACAAAATTAAGCTATACTAATGGTTCACAACTTAGATTGTAGATACTAACCATAGCACCATATAATGATCCTATAATTGGATTGCAATGTCTTGGATCAATTTTGTAATAGGCTAATTTCAAAATAATCTTATTTCTTTTTGAAATGGTTACAAATCTAATATATAGAGAAATGTGGAAGATCCCAAGTACCTAAATCACAGCAAGTAAGGTATCTGATTTTTCCCTTAGATAAAATGGAGGCGATGAACTAAGAAAAAAACAAACTTAAATTATTGCTATTCACATGAAAAAAGGATTTCTAATATTAAACAAAAGGGCTCTAAGTCATGTTTGTAATTTTTATAAATAACTGATGGATATATAAGGACCTAACAGAGATACAGAGGTCATATTTATTAAATGTGCTGACTGGTTTGAGAGGGATTAGAAGAAAATGCTTCAAAGGTGTAAGAGACCAGATTGAGAGACACAGGTCCGTACTGATTACATTAATCTGACTGTATACATTTGTCCTGCATTTTCAAAGACTTTTCTTTTTAATACCAGGAAACAGTACGGTGTATTGGTTAAAAAAATAAAGTCAAATTACCTGAGTTCACACTCCAATTCTCTCATCATACTAGCTGTGGCACCTAGACAAGCTACAACCTCCTTCCACTTCACTTTTCTCATTGGTAACATGAAGACAAAAATAAAAATTTTAAAAGCTACCTTGGGGGGAAAAAATAAACCTTATCTTGGATAAGGTAGAACAAGGTACATGCAGACCTTAGAATAGTATGTGACACAGTATAAATATTTATTATAGTTCAATGGTCTTTTGTTCATTAACATGCTTTACCCTTTCTATAGTTTCAATATACCTGATTTAATATTGATGTCTATCTTATTTTGGTGAATTGATACTGTGTATTAGGGATGTTGTGCATGGTTCTAAGTAGTACAATTGCACAAAGATACTGGAGAACTCTGGTCTTTAGGAGGGCTTCTGAGAATTTACTGAAGCTGCACGTGTTAGTTGACACAACTGTACCCACAAAAGGATTTTAAGATTTCTGAATGAGTTTCCTGATAACACGCCACACTGCTTGTTCTGGTAAAGGGAAAGAATTTAAGCTAGAGACTGTGAGTGCTACAATGCAGAAAAGCTCTAGACCGTACATATCCTTTTAGGAAAACTTTGTACAAAGCTTGAGGGGCCCACTTCATTGATGCAAATCTGTATAGTGAGATCAATAAAATTTCCCCAATAGTTACAAATTACACTGTCTCTACTTTCAAT
Source organism: Capricornis sumatraensis (assembly GCF_032405125.1). Lineage (NCBI taxonomy): Eukaryota > Metazoa > Chordata > Mammalia > Artiodactyla > Bovidae > Capricornis > Capricornis sumatraensis. Next base: position 146,982,841 of record NC_091070.1, on the reverse strand, counting down.
ATGTTTTAAGGGAGATCACAAAGACCAACGTGGATTGTCCCAAGACAGGACAACAAGAAAAGAAAAAAAACACTAGAATCGGAAAGGGAGACCAGCATGTTGGACACAGAATCAAATCCCAAAGAGATGCTGATGGGCCAGAATGATAGATTTAATTTATTAAAATAGCATGTGATGAGTAATTGTATTTTGGATCTAACACTCCAAATGCACAAGTGCAAGACAGAATGAGAACAGTTCATCAATTGAAAATAATAAAATATCATGGTGCTTTTATTTCTGTATGGCTATAAAAAAGGAGGCCACACACAGAAACAGTGAATATATTTACAGTAAATTTGTATTAGAAAGGGGATGTGATCGTCCTCCTCTTGTTATAGCTGTTAAGAGTACTGTTATCAATTTGGGGCAACAGTGCACTTTCATTAAAAAACAGTAAAAATGGATATAATAGTGTTAATCATTTATATGAAGGACAGTCATACACAGGAAGTTTAGACTATTTTTCAAATAATCCTAGGAAGGAATAACTTGCACAGTAACTAGGAACTATTCAAAATGATTTCAACTCTACTTTTAATATCCAAAGCTATTTAAAGAGGCCATACTTTGTACAGAGCTCCTCTTAGAAGAGTTCCAATTTTTCCACATCTTCATCAACAGTTGTTTCATAGGTTTTTTTTTGTTTTTTTTTTTTTTTTAAGGCAACCTAACAAGTGTGAGGTAATATCACTTGTGATTTTAGGTCCAAATCTCTCTGATTATTGGTGATGGGTATAAAATTCCTCTTATGCAAGATGAGTTTTAGAGATCTGCTTTACAAAATTGTACCTATAGTTATAACAATGCGATATTGTGCACTTTAGAATATGTTGAGGATAAACCTCATATTAAGTGTTCCTATCAAAACATAAACATCCACCCACAAAAAAAAGGATATTTCTAGAGATGATGAATATGCTGTTTCTTGGCACGTAGGGTGGTCTGGTATTCCCATCTCTTTCAGAACTTTCCATAGTTTACTGTTATACACACAGTCGAAGGCTTTAGTATAGTCAATGAAGCAGAAGTAGATGTTTTCTGAAATTCTCTTGCTTTATCAATGATCCAGTGAATGTTGGCAATTTGATCTCTGGTTCTCTGCCTTTTCTAAATCCAGCTTGGACATCTGAAGTTCACGGTTCACATACTGTTGAAGCCTAGCTTGGCGTATTTTGAGCATTACTTTGCTAGCATGTGAGATGAGTGTAATTGTGCGGTAGTTTGGACATTCTTTGGCAATGCCTTTCTTTGGGATTGGAATGAAAACTGACCTTTTCCAGTCCAGGGGCCACTGCTGAGTTTTCCAAATTTGATGGCATATTGAATGCAGCATTTTCACAGCATCATCTTTTAGGATTTTAAACAGCTAAGCTGGAATTCCATCACCTCCACTAGCTTTATTTGTAGTGATGCTTCCTAAGGCCCACTTCACTTTCCACTCCAGGATGTGTGGCTCTAGGTGAGTGATCACATCATCATGGTTATCTGGGTCATTAAGAACTTTTTTGTGTAGATCTTCTGTGTATTCAAATCACTTTTTCAGGAATACAGAATATAATGTTTCATGGTGGTATATAATGTAGAAAATGCATACAGATATGTAGTTTTGTCATTTTGAACATCTTTCCTACAATTTTATTTAGCCTGAATGAAATATATAATTATAACAAAAATTGGACATCACTTTTTTCCTACAGAACTCAATAAATTGTGAATAAAATACAATTTGAATATAAATTCTTTTGACTTTTGAAGTTATATAAAAAATTGATTCCAAATTTTACCTATAAAAATAAAGCAGTGATAATAGCTAAAGTGTAAAAAATAAGAAAAGTGCAATGATGTATATTAGTAAAATTAACACAAGAATAAAAATCAGTAATTTTATCAGCATGGTTTTATCACAAGAGGAAATTGAACAATGGAGCAAAATAGAAAGCCAGTGTATGTGGGCATGTTTGTGAATATGGTGGATGAAAGTGAAAGTGAAAGTGAAGTTGCTCAGTCGTGTCCGACTCTTTGGGACCCGTGGAGTGTAGCCCACCAGGCTCCTCTGTCCATGGGATTCTCCAGGCAAGAATACTGGAGTGGGTTGCCATTTCCTTCTCCAGGGGATCTTCTCGACTCAGGGATCGAACCCAGGTCTCCCGCGTTGAAGGCAGACGCTTTAACCTCTGATCCTCCAGGGACGCCCTGAGTATGGTGGATAGTTAGACCCCAATGTCCAATTTAAGGGAAATATTTATGAAATAGTCATCAATTGTACTAGGACAATTGACACATCATTTAGAGAAAAAAATTAAAAATGGGCTTGCTTGGTGCAGGAGACACAGGAGATGCAGGTTCGATCCCTGGGTTGGGAAGATCCCGTAGAGGAGGAAATGGCAACCCACTCTAGTATTCTTGCCAGGAAGATCCCCTGGACAGAAGATCCTGATGGGCTACAGTCCATAGGATCGCAAAGAGACACAACTGAGAGTGCATGCACCTATGCATACGCTAAAAATAATGATGATTGTCTATACACCAGAAAAGATATTAAATTTTATAAAGTAAAATAAGTAAACAAATAAGAGGAAACAGAAGAAATATATGTTAATATAAGTCTCAATTTTACACGTTGGTAAATTTTCTAAGTAAAACAACAATGAAAGCAAACAAATAGGACAATCTAGATAATAAAAATTTTAAATATACTTTCATACCATATAATTATAAAAATATAAATGAAAACCTGGGATAATATTTGCAGCATGGCTAACTTGGATTAATACTCTTGCTCAATTGGAAGGGAAGGATCAACAGCTGAGTTGTGGCCTCTCTTCTAGCTCCAGTATCAGCAAAATTTTTCTGTAAAGAGCTATTTAGTTAATATTTCAGTCTTTGTGATTCAACCAGTCTCTGTCATAACTATTCTGCAGTTGTACCATGAAAGCTACCACAGACAAAATAAACTAATGGATGTAGCTGTGTTCCAATAAAACTTTATTTACAAAACTAAGCAAGGGGCCAGATTTGGCCCATGGGCCTGACTTTGCTGACCTTTGTTCTAGCTTCAGAGATGCTCAAAAACTTATCTTTGACCAAATTCTCCTTACAACAATAATTCAAAGAACGTATATCCCATCTACTTTAAACAAGAGTCCTGCTGAGATTATGCTCTACTCATTGGACAGTTGCCCCTTGTTATTGAGTTTGGTCATTAATTAATTGATGAGATGCAGCTACATCAAAGAATGGGAGCCACATACCTACCACTGGGAGAACCATAAACTAGCAAGGTAAAAAAGACTAAATGGATCCCAAAGAGGTGATGGTCGCTCTGAACTCGGAGTCTTCACCCAGGTAGCCTCTTTTCTAGTAACCATGCAAATCCACAGTACAGAATGATTTGTGGATGTTGGAAACAGTGCCAGAGATTCATGTCACTTCCACCCTGCTGCCACTCTGGATGCTGAACAGACCTGTCCCAAGTCTTCTTTAAATCTAAGTAAAGCTAATACTGAGTTTCTGAGCTAGACTACTAATCCAAATCCAAAGACAACTGCTGTTGATAAGAATAAATATAAGTGCAATTATAAAAGGTTTTAAATCAGTAAGAAAAAGATGAAACTTCTAAGAGAAAAATGACCAGTAAATATGAATAAGTAGCTGGTAAAATAAAAATTCATATGAAAAATGAAAAGAGCAACAATAAAAAAGTGTTACCTCATTAGTAATCAAAGAAGTTTAAAAGCTACCCCATTATTCATTATATGCCCATCAATACAGAATTTATTTTAATGATAAAACTTGGTGAATACTGGTGAAACTTGAGGGAATAGGAAACTTCATGGGCTATTATTAGAGTTTACACTGGAAGACTTGAAGGAATTTAGCAACAGAGGTGCAATAAAATGTACTTTTTGAACAACAGTCTCACTTCTGGGATTTTTTTTCAAATGTAAGTCATACAAAATATAAATTTATATGCATACATATAGTATGTATGTATAGCATTATTTGTAACAGCAAGCAAACTAAATATAGCTTTAAATATCAAATAGTAAATCATTAACCTTAAAATTATAATTTTACCAAATTCATCAGACATTGTTCACTGCCTATTTAGTGTTCACTTCTACTTTTGTTCTTACCCACAGATTCCAGATATCATTTAGGGAACAATGTGCCCAATTTAAGACTTGCCTCCCGATATTCCCTTGCACCTAAGGGAAGCCATCTGATATAGATCTGGCCAGTGAAAAGTAATCTGAGAATTTCTGAAAAAGCTTTGCTTCCTGATATAGACATTGCACATCCCTGCTTTTCCTTTATTTCTGCCTAAAAAACTTATTTCTCAAGAGCATCATTTAAATTCTAGAAAGCAAGAAGAAATGCCTCAAATTTTTGAAGAGGCGTAACTTTTAAGCTAGAAATCTTAAATCAGGGAGAATTCTAAAAATGTTCCTGCTATACATCCTTTCTGAGGAGCTTTCTGGAGGACTGGTTTTAGGAAAATAAGAGATCTAACCAAGAAAGGAAGAAATGGGATTCAGGAAACATGCACAGTAGCATAAAGTAATTTGAAGATTCAGAAATAAGAGTCTAGATTAGAACAGAAGTGGGTGGTCTCCATAAGTCAGAACAAGCTGACTGAATCTTTGGAACTTTTTGTGGAAAAATGGCTTATGCATATCTAAGAAATCAGGTAAAATACACAGGAAAAAGAATGAGAGTTATATAAAAAATAAAAAATTTTTAAAAGGTGCAATTATTAAATCTATGTAATACAAATATTTGTAAGTCAAAGGAAACAATCATTGCACACAACTTGAGTCAACAATGAACAATATTTACACAGACAAAGTAAGGTAAACATTAATAAGAGAATGAAATTCTTAGAAACTGTAATAGGAAGCCAATAGGAAATGTCCAACTAAAAAATGCAATGTAAGTATATTATTTAGAATCACAATGTTTTAAAAATCTCAAAAAAAAAAAGGCAAGAATTGAAAGAATTGCTTTGCAATAGCAAGAAAAGAAAGTGCTAAAAAGTGGGGCAGGGTACAGTTGAATTTCATAGAAATATTTTCAGTATTATTTGAGGTTCAACTCTGGGTACATACTTTGGTAACAACAAACTTTTGTTTTAAAACAGTTATAGAAAGTAGGCTTAAATGTGGTACAGAATCTACTATGTTAAAGATTACTATTCTCTATGTCTAAAAATACCCCTCAATTGTTAGAGACAAATGACTCAACAGAAAAGAAGTCAATATTTGTCCTTAGTCTTTATTAAAGTTTTGCGGGAGAAAGGAAAAAACAAAAAAGCATAGTTAAAGGACGTGCACAGTCCTTTCACAGAGGAAGGAGAGCAAATACAGATAACAGTATAAAAAGATGCTCAACTTTGCCAGTCCTCAGGAAAATGCACATGAATCAGGAGACATCATTTTTCAACCATAGGATTTTTGCAATACAGTGTGTGAAAACAAATAAAGGAAACCTCTTTTTAAATGAAGTGGCCAAGCCCTGAAGTGGAATCTCTCTTGCACCAGCACTCTCAAGATTTTCTCCTTGCCTAGCAATAGTGAAAAACAGTGATGCTCAATCAATAAGAAGCTGCCACTATGCTGAACTCTTGCTTTCCTCCAATGAAGTTTCAAACAGCCCCTTCCAACCCCATACTTTCCAAAAGATTGTTCCTCTACTTTGTTCTTCAGATATACTTGTGGTTCAGTAATAGTTGGCATGTCCTAAACTGCAATTCCTCTGCTATTCTCAAATAAACATGCCTTTTGGGCTAAACTGCTTTCCTTTATCTTTTAAAGATTGAAAGTAAAAAAAAAAAAAAGGAAAGATTGATATAACATTCAATGGTAGAATTCATGGTGAATATGGATACTCTTACATCACCAGCTGTGTGAACTGCTAGGACATTTTTGAAAATTTAATCTTCAGTGTTTCTCAAAATTAAATAATACAGATATTTTTGAATCAACATTCCCCTTTAGGAATCTAGTTTAGAGAAATAATAGTCCAGGACATGAAATGTGAACATTACTAATGACAAAAATTTATAAAATCCAAATGTCCACCAAGAAAAATATAGTTGAATAAATCATGCTACATCCAATCCATACAATGACAATTGGGATGTCATTTTTTGAAAATGAGTGAATAATACCAATGAGGTGCTTACTTAGTACCTCCTTGTACTAAGGCAGACTGCAAAAAGATAAATAAAACCACATGCATTAATATAACTATCTTGTTAGAACCTTAAAATCTTGATAAAGTTAAAGCTATGTTTTAAGTAAAAAAGCCATGGTTCTTTTGGCTGTTTCATTTAACTAACTGATACCTGCATTGGCATGTATTTTTATCCAACAAATATTTTAAATTACTAGTTCTTCTTAGAAAACTTTGTGAGCTCCACTTTCTCCCTCTCTCTTTGTATATGTATGATCATTTACACACATAGATTCATCTAAACACACACACACATACACATTTCTAGAGAAAGAAAGTACTGATAGTGGATTATAAATCACTATTGCATTGAAAGTATTTTTTTCCATATTGCTTCTATTAAAGCCAATGCATTATCTTCTCCTATTGGGGGTGACAGGGGTGAGGGGAGAAGGAAAGGTGTATCACATTGAAAGTTATGAAAGTGATACTAGATGTCAACTTGACAACAATTGAAGAAAATAGCACTGTTGTTGAGATAATGGTCTAGGGATACATACATATATTATCTAAATATAAAGATTTACTGTCATTCAGTGAACTATACAGTTATTTAATATGTGGATGTATCCAGTTCATCCCATTGCATTAAATTGTCTTATTTCTCCTTTAAAGTGGTATTATCCACCTGAAAACATACTCAATTACACTTTCCACTAAGGATAAACTGTTAAAAATCAATGCACACATCATAGATACCTATATTTTCCCTTCCCCATTAGAGTTTAAGATTGCTACAATTCTATAAGTATTGATTGACATCATTAGGTTATTTATGGTGAAGAACTTGAGGCAAAGATAGTTTCCACATGAGTTCTCTCATAGAAAATATACACTTAAATTCCACTGTTCCCCACCCCACCCCCCCTCAGGTGAAGGCTGAACCAGATTCAGGTAAAACTGGTTTGGATAAATGAAGGCTATGGGCAGGCCAGTTTCATTAGTGACAATAAGAAAGAATTTTTAATATTTTATTGGGAATCAAAGACAGCAAATTTAGTTCTCCTACTAGGAGTAGTTACTAAAAGTCTGTATTTATAGGTACTGAGTAGACGCCAGTCATCTTTGCACAAAAAAAGTCCTCCACCTGCCTCTGCTTTCACCTGTAATTTCCCATTATGGAAGCTAAGATTTTAGTTCTTTTTACATTACCTGTCATGTAAATCCATCCTCCTCCAACCTCCCAACATAACAGATTTTCAGTTAAATCTCCAATCCACATTTTTATGTTTGGAGTCAGGTAAAGATTGGGAAAGAGAGAGAATGGGGGAAAGAACACAAATACAAGCTTGACTTCTTTGACTATATCTTGCATACATTTGTCTCTGGACCATATTTTGTATAATTGAATACCAGCTGGTGGAATAACCACACAGAGAGGTGCCATACAATACAGCTACTTTAAAACACTGTGATTTGTGTATCTCCAGTGGGATAAACATAATGTAAAGCAAAACAAAATAAAATATATGTCAACATTTTTTCAGTATTAAATTTGTTGGGATAATGGGATTGCTGTGTATAGTACAGAAGAAAGAAAGTATAAACCTAACATTGACAATGTTAACTAAAAATCATGCAGTTTTTAATTTGCATTGGAAATAATTTGTATTATTATTTATTTTATTCTAAAACAGTTAATATTCAGATGGCTGCCTTTTTAAAGCCTAGAAACAATGACCAACCTAGCATCAGTGGGTGGCCCTACGATCCAGATTATGGTCTCTAAATACTACTTTTTTAATTAAAATTGCTTAGAGAAATGACTAATTCTATTTCAAGGCAGAAAGAAAGCAAAGTGAGCCTAAAACATTTTATCCTATCAAAAAGCAAGGAAGCTGCCAAAAAATACAAGAGCACTACTAGAGTCATGTGAAAACTTATAAATAAGTGGAAAAACTAAAGCATTTATCTTGCTTATCCATATGAACTCTAGCTCCAGGGTCATCAAATAATTCATGGTAGGAAATTACTCTTTACAGAATTCTAGTTAACATCTGAAGATGTAAGATAGAAATAAATTATCATGTTTATGCAATGCCAAATAAATTAACAGACCCATAACCAACAGAGTAATATGACAAAATTTGTTTTCCAAGTCAGGGTACCACTGAGACGTTAGAAAAAAACATGTAACCTGGGGCTTTTGGGGGTTTATAACCTCTTGAGATGACCAGTAGCTACTTACAAGCATCATCAATACAGAAAAGTGGCTATTTTGTATACGCTGAGAAATGAGTATAGATAACTATTAGATATTCTTGCCAAAACAACACCACAAATACTATCAATTCTCTAGATCTAACCATATATTACATATAATATATCTAAGAATCTACAGATAATTTTAAAAAAAGATCAAGGAGACAAAAAACAATTTTTTTAAAAAACTCTAGAGAACAGATTAGTTGGCTTCTCTAACAAAAATTTCAATTAAAAATTTTAAACAGGTGGAAAATTTGTAAGAGATATAGAGAAACATCAAACAACTGCTATCTAGGGATCTTATTTGGATAAACTAATTCAAATAAACAAACAAAATTAAAAACAAACAAAAAACTAGTTATTAAAAGCAAGAGAGTTCCAGAAAAACATCTATTTCTGCTTTATTGACTATGCCAAAGCCTTTGACTGTGTGGATCACAATACACTGTGGAAAAGTCTGAAAGAGATGGGAACACCAGACCACCTGACCTGCCTCTTGAGAAATCTGTATGCAGGTCAGGAAGCAACAGTTAGAACTGGACATGGAACAACAGACTGGTTCCAAATAGGAAAAGGATTACATCAAGGCTGTATATTGTCACCCTGCTTATTTAACTTATATGCAGAGTACATCATGAGAAACGCTAGGCTGGAAGAAGCACAAGCTGGAATCAAGATTGCTGGGAGAAATATCAATAACCTCAGATATGCAGATGACACCACCCTTATAGCAGAAAGTGAAGAGGAACTAAAAAGCCTCTTGATGAAAGTGAAAGTGGAGAGTGAAAAAGCTGGCTGAAAGCTCAACATTCAGAAAATGATCATGGCATCTGGTCCCATCACTTCATGGGAAATAGATGGGGAAACAGTGTAAACAGTGTCAGACTTTATTATATTTTTTGTACTCCCAAATCACTGCAGATGGTGGCTGCAGCCATCAGATTAAAAGACGCTTACTTCTTGGAAGGAAAGTTATGACCAACCTAGATAGCACATTGAAAAGCAGACACATTACTTTGCCTACAAAGGTCCATCTAGTCAAGGCTATGATTTTTCCAGTGGTCATGTATGGATGTGAGAGTTGGACTGTGAAGAAAGCTGAGCACCGAAGAATTGATGCTTTTGAACTGTGGTGTTGGAGAAGACTCTTGAGAGTTCCTTGGACTGCAAGGAGATCCAACCAGTCCATTCTGAAGGAGATCAGCGCTGGGATTTCTTTGGAGAGAATAATGCTGAAGCTGAAACTCTAGTACTTTGGCTATCTCTTGTGACAAGTTGACTCATTGGAAAAGACTGATGCTGGGAGGGATTGGGGGCAGGAGGAGAAGGGGATGACCAAGGATGAGATGGCTGGATGGCATCACTGACTCAATGGATGTGAGTCTGAGTGAACTCCGGGAGTTGGTGATGGACAGGGAGGCCTGGCGTGCTGGGATTCATGGGGTTGCAAAGAGTCGGACATGACTGAGGGACTGAACTGACCTGAAGGAATTTTTAAATTATTTTTAGTTATTATTCTAGTATCATTTTAATTTTAAAAGTGTGTTTGGACATATATTGACATATTTACCAATTAAATCATAAAACAACTGATATTTACTTCAACCCAAAACAGAAAAAGTGATGAGGTAAAAATGGATAAAAGTTGGCTATAAAGTTATAATTACTGCAGCTTGGGGATGGGCATGTTTTCTGCATTTTGAAATTTTCTGTAAGTAAAAGTTTTTAATATGACATGAATACTAAGTTCCATTGTCCCTTTTCAGACATTCAAAAGAGGTCCCATAATAATCTGTATCTAATATTTCAATTTATGTCCCATATTTTATAATTTATATATATATATATCAAAAGAATATTTGTGTCTATTGTAAATTTAATCTCTAAATCATAAGCTAACCACAAACTGACATGACTTACAGGTGTAATGTCCGAAAAATGGGGAAGATGACAGGATAACACCACGATGTGAGCACATAAAACTTGGTTGAAAAGACAAACCATAGCTTCATGAAACTATTTATACTTGCTGATATCAGGAACCTTATTTTTTGGAGAAATTATTATAATGAAAAATGTATTTTTAAGGAACTAATGAGTTTGGGTCATGTGTCACCCTAAAGGGTTAATATCAAAAATATATAAACAGCTCATACAATTCAGTATCAAAACCCAAACAACCCAATGAAAAAATGGGGAGAACACCTGAATAGACATTTTTCAAAGAAAGATAGTCAACAGTTATAGGAAAAAATGCTGAATATTGCTAATCATTAGACAAAAGCAAATCAAAACAAGATGAGATAGTGTCTCATACTTATCAACGGCTGTCATCCAAAAATACCACAAATGACAAATGTTTATGAGGATATGGGGAAAAGGGAGGCCTTTTATACTGTTGGTGGTAATTTAGTATAGCCACTGTGGAAAGTCGTATGGTGGTCCCCATAAAACTAAGTATACAACTATGATAGGATTCAGCAATTCCACTTCTCGTTTTATCTGAAGTAAAAGAAAGCACTAATTTGAAAAGTTACATGCACCCCAATGTTCAAAGCAGCATTATTTACAGTAGCCAAGATATGTAAGCAACCTAAGTGTCCATCAAGAGATGAAGGGATAAAGAAGATGTGGTGTATGTATGTATGTATGTATGTGTGTGAGTGTATACTAACAGCGAAATACTATCCACCTATGAATAAATAATGAAATTTTGGCACTAGCGCCAACATGAATGGACCTGGAAGGTACTATGCTTAGTGAAATAAATCAGACAGAGCAAGATAATATCAAAATATCTGATATCACTAATAAGTAGAATCCAAAAATCAACAAATGAATATAATGAAACAGAAGAAAAAAAAAAAAAGGTTTGGAACCATGTTCTTACCTTGTCATCAAGGCAAAAGCCTAGTTCTAAAATCTGGGTGAATTTAGTACAGTAAAAGGCAAAGAATCCAGACTCAGAAATTCTCAGATTGTCCCTGTTGAGTCTATTTCCACCACAACTACATGTGCCAGAACTACTCGATGATATTATCACAGACTTGACCTGAGGTTACTAACCTGGTTAATCCTTTCCTACTATCACAAAGATGACAAAATGTATCACTAATGATAGTTACCATTTGTTGAGCACTTGCTATGTCATAAACACTGTATAAGGTTTTAATTCTATTATTTGCTAGGAGTGTACTTGACCCATGGGTGAACTCAGTAACTTGTAGTTATTACTACTTCATTATAACACGTGTAGAAATAGGAAACTGAAACTTAGAGCTGAAAGACCTTGGACAAAGTCCCCTAGCAAATTGGGACATGAAAGGGAAACTTGCTACTGAATACCTGAGATATAAGCATAATAAGTCCCGTTGATGTTTAAATCAGCTTAAAAATTCATTCCCAATGGCAGTGCTAGATGAAAAGTTGCTTGGTGAATCAGAAAAAAGAACAGTGCTTTATTCATTAATTCAAAATTGAACAAAATTTTGATTCATGCTCTAAATATGTACCTAGTACTGTTACCCTTAATATTTGGGGGGCAATTACTAGATGCCAAGAAATGTATTGAGTACTTTCATCACTATGCCAGATCAACCACTGCATGATACTGGTTGGGCAGGTCACTAACCTTCTATGAGTCCTTTCTATAGAGTATTAATTCCCTTTCTATAAAGTATTTACAATTAGAGTATCTTTATATAGTGAGTGAAGTGGTACGTTATCATCACCATCACTATCATTAACTCAGCGCCTACTCACAGCAATTCCTTATGGCGTATACTCTCATCTGCTCTGCCACTGACTAATAGCTTCTCTGAAAGCAAGCATTCTGTGTCTCATCCCCGTCTGCTGTATGGGACTAATGTTAATACATACTTCATAGGCTTGCTGTGGATACTTAGTGAGGCAGTTAACCCACAGTTCCTGGAATATAAACAAATAAGAATTGCTTTCAATTGGGTAAACATTTAATGAATTGGAGAATGGAGCAGATATGCATGACTTTACCCCTGAAACCAAAAAGAATTAAACATTATACATACTGCACAATTGTGAGGGCTAACTGCTCTTTTGTGTCATTGTATTTTTTTTAAAGTTTCTTTTGACACCATTTTTAGAGTAACATGATTAAAGAATAAGGGAAGATATTTTATAGTAGAAAAACAATTTATTTTGGAGTTAGCTAAACGTGAGTAAGAATTCTGGCTTCATCATTTAATAGATATGTGACCCTGAATAGTTTACTTCTCTGGGATTCTGATTCCCCATTACAGGATTATGAAATAATGGGAGAAGATACTACATTCCCGTTTCTAAGGTCTATCATGATGATTAAATCAGATGATCAATGTCAATTATTTCAGTCATATTTTCCTCTGTATAATGTTTTTAGAGGAAGGTAGGAGATTTGATCCTAGAATTTTGCACCCTCAGATTAAATATTTTTCTTTCAAAGCTGCAACATCAGCAGATTATCCACCCAACTATCATAGTAGCACTGCCATTGAGAATGCATTTTCAAACTGGTTGAAAGAACAGGATTTATTATGGATACATGATTATGGATACAGCTCCTGCATTCGGTATTCAGTAGCAGCTTTCCCTGTTATGTCCCAATGCCTCAAAAAGAGCGCTTCTGATATGGTGTTTTTAATTCATTTCCACTTATCAAGAAGGGAATATCAGGTTTCATTTCAAATTTGTGCCATCCCATTGCTGTGCGATACTTGACATCACAAAATATGATGCAACTCTTCACATATTAAGCTCAATACAGTCATAAATTTGCACTCGAAGCCCTCATTGACTTCAATAGAGCTTCGACTTGTAGAATGATTGCAGATCAAGGCATTTTGATATAATGTAATTTTTAAGTAGCTTTTTTCCATAAGTAGAAACATGCTGAGAATAGCAAACTACCTGCACAGCATACACACAGCAGTCAGTAATCTCACTCCTTGTCAAAACATTTTCTGTTCATATGGGAGTGTTGACTGTGGTGAGAGACTTAAAAAGATTTTAAGGAAAATCTCTGTAGCCACACTCTACTCCCTATGAGCATAACACAAATTTGAAGAGCTTCAGTAAAATCCATCCTTACGGAACCATACCTTGGATGCTTTATTACAATAAACTAGCTATCATTCGACTGTTGACCTTCTATGTATGCCAATCACAATATGTTTCCCTTCATTTTAAATCAGGTTTTGTTTCCAAATGAAGATTTATTTTTCCAGTTGATCATAGTATGAACATACAGCATAAATCACAAAGAACACAGTCTGCAAAGATATGTTTCAAGTTCAAGCAGCAATGATCTGCTACTTATAATCCTGAAGACAATAAACAGTTTTATCCAATCAACCAGAGTCTAAAGAAATTCAAAGAATGAAAAGTCTTTGAAATACACAGGCTTTTGGATATCAAATTACCTTTGAAACCCCCACCCAGAAGTATCTCTAACAAAATCCATTTGAAATACTGCTTCAATATTCTAAAAAATCAATAATTTAAACCACAGGTTGAACATTTTTACTGCTTCTACTGCAGACTGTCATTTTTTGAAATGAAAATGCTAATGATACCGAAGGGGAAAGCACTAAGCAGAAGAGATGCATGAATGAAACCTTGGATTGTCTAGACTTGCTGGTTTGATCTCTTTCTCTCTCACTCATCTGTGACAAAATGTCTTTTAAAATCAACAACTTTCATTTTGCTGTTTCTAAAAAAATGCATTTTTCTGTTGTACATTATATTCTTCTCTATAAGAAGTTAAGGAATGTGCTATAGCAATACATTTTATAGTAAATATGAATACAGAATGTAATACCAAGTAGGCTCTATTATTTCAGCATAATCTATAATGTCAGGACACCTTTAAAATATTGCACAGAGCACCAGGGAGAAGATAATCCCCTAGTACTAACGGTTTTCATATTCATACCACTGTACTAAAACATCAGCAGTGAAGAAAGCCATGGAAATCCACGGCTCAGGGGAGTTCAATTCGAAAGAAACTTTTTCATTGCCTCTGAAATTATTTGCAGTACTTAAAAACGTTAAGAAATAAAGGAGTGATTCCAGTGTCATCGCCTTCCCTGTGGGGGCACTGGATTTAAACGAGCTCCACTTAACACAAAACCTCACTGGTAAAATGGGTGAATGTTGGAGTTGAGTCATTTTTGTCTAAGAACTGGGAATTCATAGTATATAAAACAACTTACTGGAACAAGGGCCAGAGAGATAAAACCAACAAAACAAGGATGACTCACGAATAGTCAAACGTGATCCCAGGAACAATGGAATTTAAGAGGGAGTAATCTTGTCCCATAAAATAAGATAGCTTAAAAGGAGCCAATAGTAAATCTTTTAATAAATTTCTCACTTCTTTTCTAAAAACTTATAGCAACTTAAATTCAACCTATAGCTAAATCAGGACAAATGTGTTATTGACCAGTTTGTATCAAATGATAAATTACATCATGTTGCCACCGGAGAGAATTAAAAAAGTCCTAACTTGAAATAGAAGAGAACAGAGGAGAGGACTATGGTCTTTGCTGAGTGGTGACTGTGTCCGTGGCATTGAAATATGACGGCAGAAGACACAACAAGGGAACTCGGAAACTGGTAAGCTAACATATACACACTACTATATATAAATGAGATAAACAACAAGAACCTACTGAATAGCATAGGGATCTATATTCAGTAACTTGTAATAACACATAATGGAAAATAATCTGAAAGAGAATATATATACATATATAACTGAATCACTTTGCTATACACTTGAAACTAATAATATACAATATTAGTTTCTCAGAGAGACATAAATCTGATACTCAGGTAACTCTAAAAAGATTTTAAATGTTCTAATTAAACATTCAGCATGGTAGAGGAGAAAAGAGCTGGATAATAGTTCACTCACTTCATTTCACAAGGCTACACAATGTGTTGAAATTTCATTGCAATTTTTGTCTTTTTTTTCCTATTAAAACAGGTAGTTCTAGAGTTCCAGTGGTTTATGGGAACACAATATTAAGGGAGTTAAGTTTTAAGGGACCTTAAGGCTAAATTAAGTTTCTAGTAGGGGATAAAATGGGGAGGGCTCTTCAGGCGGGACCTGGCTGCATGAACAAGTACTGGGGAAACACGAGGGTGCCCTTAGGCAGGTGTGGCTACAGCAGTGAGCAGTCTATAAATCTTGTGCGCAAGCACAGTCTGGAGACTGGATAATAAAAAGGACACATGGGGTTTCAGAAATTGTATAATGCTACAAAGGGAACACTACTATTTTAAAAAATCTTAAGCTTTCTGTTACTAAACCTCCTTTTGTGAAATGGTGGAGTGGACATCTTAAGGCAAAGAAAAAGCTGGGTTAAGATGATAGAGGACTTTGTACAACATGCTAAGGAGTATGAACTTTCTCCTACAGGTAGACAAGAATAGTGACATCCAAAATCTACTTTAGGTGGGTAAATTCGGTTGAAAATAAGTATATTAATTTCTGTTGGGAAACACCAATGAAATTAGACCTTTTAAGGGGTTCATGAAGTGATCAAAGTGAAGACAAATGAGCCTTGAACAAGGAAAGCTAGTGCACAGATGTAAGATACATGTGTATGGAGTATTCTGGATTTGGAAAATGATTCTACGGGAATAGTCAATACTCCATTTGAGAAAGAAGGAGAGAAAGAAGGAAAGAGAGGGAGAGGAAAAGGGACACACAGAGAGAGACTGATCAGTTCCCCCATCTCAATAAACTGTGAAAATGTTTTTCTTGCCTTTCTCTGTGTTCTCTCTCTCCCTCATAGAAAGTTTAGAGTCAAAATGTAAATATGGACTTAAATGGAGGAAGAGTTCTGTTGGTGGTACTTTATTTACTTGTGAACCCAAAGTTTTAACAAATTTCCCTTCCTAAGCTGCATCCAAGTGATTTGTTCCATTGTTGATTTTATTGACTATACTATTATTACCTTAGTATTTGAATCTGTCAAGTGCTGTAAGACAGTTTGTTAACAATTTGTCATGACACCTCTGCTGGGTGGGAGGATGACACACATCATTATCATTATTATTAAGATTTACTTTTACAGCTGGTGCCATGATAAATGATTTACAGATAAACATAGCAATACTCAAGTTATTTATATCAAGTTAATTAATCATATCAATTTAAAATCCTGTTCTGTTATTTAACTTTTCCCTGTACATGTTAGTTTTAGATCTAATTTTGGAATAATTATATTGAGTTCAAACTTTCAAACTCTACATTAATACCTATATTTCATCTGAAAAATTATTAACATTTTCAGTTCAATTTTAATAACTGCAGTTCTTCTAGTAGGGTGACCTTTTCTTTCCAAATATTTGAAGTAATTAAGTTGGAGAATGAAAGTACCCATTGACAATTTTCTTTTGCTATTGAAAAATCCTACTTCAGTGACTGGCACAGAACAGAGAAACCAGGTTTTTCTCTTCGCTTCCTTTGTAAATGGCACAAACATAAATAGCTGCAGTCAGAGATCCAGGAGTTGTTCTTACCTTGTCCCTCCCCATCACTGGCTTCATGCTATCAATCACCAAGGCTGCTACTGTAGTTTCCTTTATATAGACTAAATAAGTTGACATTACTCAGTCTACAGCCATGGGCCCATTTCTTCCCTAATAGAATGTTCCTATATATTACATGCAGTCTGGAAGCTCCTTGTCATGTTCCTCCCTATTCTATCTTCAGTGCTCAAGTACAGTGCTTGGAAATAGAGTATTTGTTATAAGTATTTGTGGAGTGAATATATTGATCCTCCCACTCTTAAATGGCTATTTTCTAAAAACTGTCTGCCTAATACTAGAGAAATCTTTCCCCAAAAAAACACATCTGATCTTGTCATTTTCACATGAAGTCCATCCATTACCCTTTAAGGAAAAAAAAATTATAAAATCTTCCCCAATGAACAAATAAGGCTCTTTGTTACCTGATTCTAATTTAACTCGGCCTACACTGCAGATGGTGACTGCAGCCATGAAATTAAAAGACGCTTACTCCTTGGAAAAAAAGTTATGACCAACCTAGATAGTACATTCAAAAGCAGAGACATTACTTTGCTGACTAATGTCCGTCTAGTCAAGGCTATGGTTTTTCCTGTGGTCATGTATGGATGTGAGACTTGGACTGTGACGAAGGCTGAGCGCCGAAGAATTGATGCTTTTGAACTGTGGTGTTGGGGAAGACTCTTAAGAGTCCCTTGGACTGCAAGGAGATCCAACCAGTCCATTCTGAAAGAGATCCACCCTGGGATTTCTTTGGAAGGAATGATGCTAAAGCTGAAGCTCCAGTACTTTGGCCACCTCATGCCAACAGTTGACTCACTGGAAAAGACTCTGATGCTGGGAGGGATTGGGGGCAGGAGGAGAAGGGGACGACCGAGGATGAGATGGCTGGATGGCATCACGGACTCAATGGACGTGATCTGAGTGAACTCCAGGAGACGGTGATGGACAGGGAGGCCTGGCATGCTGCAATTCATGGGGTCACAAGGAGTCGGACACGACTGAGCGACTGAACTGAATTGAACTGATTCTCACTATATCATCCCTGTGAGGAAGCTCAACCCTTAGTTCTACTGGGCTTTCTCTCTCTACTTGACTTTGCACATGGTACTCATGCACCGCATGTTCCCTTTTCTTCTGACAGTTACTATTCAGAACTCCTCTTAAATATCATCTTTTTTCCTAATGACATCCCTTTCTTCCAATCTTGGTCTAGTATTTTTCTAGTTCCCTGTTTCTACCTCTGTAAGCATGCTTTACAAAGTGTGTGCATTGGATACCAGTGTATCTCACCACCAGATGTTAACTTTTCTACGAGCAAGGGTAGTGTAATAGTTCAACAATTTGTAATCCTTAAAAAATGAACAAAGAACTACAGAGATAATATAATTCTATTAAAAATACAGTGCTAAACAGGGAAATCTAATCAATGCTCTGTGGTGACCTAAATGGGAAGGAAATATAAAAAAGAGGGGATACAGGTATACATATAACTAATTCACTTTGCTGTACAGCAGAAATCAACACAACATTGTAAAGTAACTAATACCAATTAAAAAGTTTTTAAATACAGTGCTAAGAGTACCAAATACATGGTTTGAGATTGCCCTATACTATCTACATGAACTTGAACAAAGCTGGTAACTAATTAATTTGAGACTAATTCTTCTTATCTGTAAATGGGAGCTCTTAGACTAGAGTTATAGCTAAGGTTAAGTTTTTGTATTTTTTTAACTCTCATGATCTGTGCTATTGTAAACAGACTGAGAAAATTACCAAGTAGGGCAGCAAAAGCAGGGGAAAACATTTGATCCAGACTCCTAGAGCAATATTCTTTAATCTTGCTATCAAGAGTGCATTTAAATGTTTCTCCTTAGGTGTCTAATTTTGTAAGTTAGGCTCATAATTTAGCTTGGAATATTTATTCATTCCCTTGAACTATATAAGTGACCAAATAATAAGAGACTACTCTTTGAGTATATGACTTCCTGTAATAATATCTCCCACAGGCCAGGGGTCCATATGAACTGGCTATTTTTTATAGGTTGCCTTCCACCCTCTACCCTAAACTCTTATTCTTCAGACCTGCTCTCACTTTATGTCTTCAATGGAAGTGCATCAACCTTTCCTAATGACCATACTTTGAAGATCAAGAGAGAAGAATGAAAAATGGCAGCTATGTTAACAGCTAGTATTAGCTGTCATGATGACATGTTATTAAGAATATTAATGCAATTATAAGGCCTTCATACTTTTACTATTTTAGTTACCAATTATATTAGGAGTCAATATCACAATGAGAAAAAACTTCAAATTCATTCTGATGGCTGTAATAAAAAAAGACAATCAACAATGTTGATTAGTGTGTGAAGATATTAGAGCCTTCACATACTGCTGGAGGTACTGCAAATTGGTGAAGCTATTTTGGAGAAAAGTTTGGTGATTCAGTGAAACTTAAACATAGAGTCACCATATTACTCAGCAATTCTACTCCTAGATATATTCACAAGAAAATTGAATACATACATCCACTTAAAAACTTATACATGAGTGTTCAAGAAAACAGTACTTGTAATAGGCAAAAAAGTAGAAAGAAGATTCTATATGTTTATGAACCAATGAATGGACAACAAGATGTTAATATAGCCACAGAAAAGAATGTAGTTTGGATACATGCTACAACATGAACGATATCTTGAAAATATTATGCTAGATAAAAGCAACTAGACACAAAAGGTAACATATTGTTTGATTCCATTTGTATAAAATGTTCAAAATAGGCAAATCCATGGAGAGACAATGCATATTACTGGTCTCTAGGGACTGAGGGGTAAGGGAAGATAGGGAGCAATTGCAAACAGGTATAAAGTTTCTTTTCTGGAGTGATGGAAATGCTCTGAAGTTAATTAGACAGTGGTGATGGTTATGCAACTCTGTGAGTACACTAAAAACTAAGAAAATCCATATTTTTAAAGAGTAAACTTTATGATGTATAAATTGTAAAAGAAAAAATCTATAATGAAGTTGATAGCTAAGATTCCTAAATACTATATTTTTTATACTGATATTTTAATTGCAGAGAGAAAAAACTGTGATTACATAACACACACAAATATCTAGGCATATAAAATATACACAAATATTTTATATACTATATACATGCTAAAGTAAAATATTATAAATTCTCAGCAGATAATTACATGATATCAGGATATGTATAATTTATTCCTGTATTCAGTTCAGTTCAGTCAGTTGCTCAGTCGTGTCCAACTCTTTGCAACCCCATGAATCGCAGCACGCCAGGCCTCCCTGTCCATTACCAACTCCCGGAGTTCACTCAAATTCAAGTCCATAGAGTCGGTGATGCCATCCAGTCATCTCATCCTGTGTCATCCTCTTTTTCTCCTGCCCCCAATCCCTCCCAGTATCAGAGTCTTTTTCAATGAGTCAACTCTTCACATGAGGTGGCCAAAGTACTGGAGCTTCAGCTTTAGCATCATTCCCTCCCAAGAACACCCAGGGCTGATCTCCTTCAGAATGGGCTGGTTGGATCTCCTTGCAGTCCAACGGACTCTCAGGAGTCTTCTCCAACACCACAGTTCAAAAGCATCAATTCTTCAGTGCTCAGCTTTCTTCACAGTCCAACTCTCACATCCATACATGACCACTGGAAAAACCATAGTCTTGACTAGACGGACCTTTGTTGGCAAAGTAATGTCTCTGCTTTTCAATGTGCTATCTAGGTTGGTCATAACTTTCCTTCCAAGGAGTAAGCGTCTTTTAATTTCATGGCTGCAGTCACCATCTGCAGTGATTTTGGAGCACCCCCAAAATAAAGTCTAACACTGTTTCCACTGTTTCCCCATCTGTTTGCCATGAAGTGATGGGACCAGATGTCATGATCTTCGTTTTCTGAATGTTGAGCTTTAAGCCAACATTTTCACTCTCATCTTTCACTTTCATCAAGAGACTTTTTAGTTCCTCTTCACTTTCTGCCATAAGGGTGGTGTCATCTGCATATCTGAGGTTATTGAGATTTCTCCCAGCAATCTTGATTCCAGCTTGTGCTTCTTCCAGCCCAGCTAGCTAATATAAATATAAACTATCTAGCTTTTGAAATAATAGACAAAACATTGAAATTTATATATAAACATAAACGAGGAATTTATTTTGAAGCTTGCTCTTTGTAAAAAGCGTTTTTTAAAATTTTACCTAGAATGATAGATATACTTGATTTCTTTTTATGCAAACTTATCTCACTAACAATAAATAAATTTTTCATATTACCCTCTAAGGAATAAAATGGAAAACTGAATAAATCAAAAAGTAGAATGGTTGGCATTTGAAACACTGACCTCTATATGATTTTTCTCCCTAAGGAGATCTAGTTTTAAATAAGCAATTTCAGTGTTTAGCCTTGTATTCCTTTGGTAAATTCACTTTTCTTCTATCTTGCATAATATCTTTAGAAAGACTTCATAAGCTAAGACTCCATATGGAATGAATATGATTTTTCTTTACCCTTGAAATAAAGAATATTTTTATATATCTGTGACTTAATATTTTAATGTATCAGTTCAAAATATCTTGAAAAACATCTTATTTGTTAAAGTAGCAAAAAGTATCATTTGTCATGTAGTTCAGTTCAGTCACTCCATCGTGTCTGACTCTCTGCAAACCTATGGACTGCAGCACCCCAGGCTTCCCTGTCCATCACCAACACCCGGAGCTTACTCAAACTCATATCCATCGAGTCAGTGATGGCATCCAACTACTTCATCCTCTGTTGTCCCCTTTTCCTTGTGCTTTCAATATTTCCCAGCATCAGGGTCTTTTCCAATGAGTCCATTCTCTGCATCAGGTGGCCAAAGTATTGGAGTTTCACCTTCAGCATCAGATCTTCCAGCGAATATTCAGGACTGATTTCCTTTAGGATGGACTGGTTGTATCTCCTTGCAGTCCAAAGGACTCCCAAGAGTCTTCTCCAACACTACAGTTCAAAAGAATCAATTCTTCAGCTCTCAGCTTTCTTTATAGTCCAACTCTCACATCCATACATGACTACTGGAAAACCCATAGCTTCGACTAGACGGACTTTGGTGGCAAAGTAATGTCTCTGCTTTTTAATATGATGTCTAGGTTGTCATTGCTTTTCTTCCAAAGAGCAAGGGTCTTTTCATTTCATGGCTGCAGTCACCATCTGCTGTGATTTTGGAGTACAAAAAAAAAAGTCTGACACTGTTTCCATTGTTTCCCCATCTATTTGCCATGAAGTGACTGGACCGGATGCCATGATCTTAGTTTTCTGAATGCTGAGTTTTAAGCCAACTTTTTTACTCTCTTTTTTCATTTTCATCAAAAGGCTCTTGAGTTCTTCTTCATTTTCTACCATAATGGGGTGTCATCTGCATATTTGAGGTTATTGATATTTCTCCCGGGAATCTTGATTCCAGCTTCTGCTTCATCCAGCCCGGCATTTCGTATGACATACTCTGCATATAAGTTAAATAAGCAGGTTGACAATATATGTACTCCTTTCCTGATTTGGAACCAGTCTGTTGTTCCATGTCCAGTCCTAACTGTTGCTTCCTGACCTGCATACAGGTTTCTCAAGAAGCAGGTCAGGTGGTCTGGTATTCCCATCTCTTTGAGAATTGTGCACAGTTTATTGTGATCCACACAGTCAAAGGCTTTGGCATAGTCAATAAAGCAGAAATAGATGTTTTTCTGGAACTCTATTGCTTTTTTGATGTTCCAGCAGATGTTGGCAATTTGTTCTCTGGTTCCTTTGCCTTTTCTAAATCCAGCTTGAACATCTGGAAGTTCACAGTTCACGTAATGTTGAAGCCTGCCTTGGAGAATTTTGAGCATTCCTTTGCTAGTGTGTGAGATAAATATAATTGTGCAGTAGTCTGATCATTATTTGGCATTGACTTTCTTTGAGATTAGAATGAAAACTGACCTTTTCCAGTTGTGGCCACTGCCGAGTTTTCCATATTTGTTGGCATATTGAGTGCAGCACTTTCACAGCATCTTGTTTTCAGATTTGAAATAGCTCAACTGGAATTCCATCACCTCCACTAGCTTTGTTTATAGTGATACTTCTAATGCATTTGTGATGCATGCAACTTCAAAGTTAATATTAATTCAAAGATATTTTTCAGAGTATATAAGGTATATTTCTTTCTTTCTATTTAAAAACATATAGCATAAACACAACTTCAAATCTTCCATGGAAAACAGTGAGAATAAAAGCATACACATTCATTTAATCAGAGGCATTAAAGTGAAAATGAAGTCACTCAGTTGTGTCTGACTCTTTGCGACCCCATGGATTGTAGTCTACCATGCTCCTCCGTCCATTGGATTTTCCAGGCAAGAGTACTGGAGTGGGTTGCCATTTCCTTCTCCAGAGGATCTTCCTGACCCAGGGATCGAACCCGGGTCTCCTGCATTGTAGGCAGATGCTTTACCATCTGAGCCACCGGAATCAGATGCATACATGTGGTTTATTTGCTAATAAATCAGAAAAAGAAATGTTGACACTATAATTTAATCAAGGGCTTCTTATCTTTCAAAAATCTAGTTTTGAAACACTTAAAATTTTATCTTTCTTTATTAACATAAAAGTATAAATACAAGATTTATCATGCATCTATGACCTTTTGCTTCAAATGCAACCTAATGTTATATTCAAAATCTTATTTCAAAATCCTCAAAGATGTTGGAATCTAGAGGCAAATGGCAGAAACAATCATTTACTTCAGGTCTCTTAAAGGTGAGATGTATATGTATACCTCACTTCATTTATAAAGGGCCTATATTTTTCAAAGCATTAGTTTAATTTACTTACAGGAGAATTTTCATGTTTATTATTTCAACCATAGATAACTTTCTGAAATGAAAAGTTATATTTCCTCAGCTATAAAGAACAACAATAGCAACAAAACACATTTCTAGACCTTTTATTTTTAAAGTACTAAAATATTTTATAACTCCTCCAGCACTACTCACATGGATTTAGAAATGAAATACATATAATTTGATGTTAGACTACTCTGTTCTTACATTTTACTAAATTTAAGCAAAATCCATTTGCATGGTAAAATTGCATAAATAATAAAACTGAAATTCTCCCATTACAAATAATATTTTTTATTTCTTTAAAGCATTATTCAAACTTGTTTCTGTAGTATGTCTGCTATTTTATGGTTCTTGGTGATGCATAAATGAAATATTAAATAATTCACCCAAGATTCGATTCCAAATCTTCCATCAGTCATATTTGCTATTTTTTATGTTATCATAAAGAGGCATTTTTTTCCTTAGATATGTGAGATATTTTTGGCATATGATACCAAATAACATATGTTAAAAGGAGGAACTGTAAAAACACAATGTGTACATTAATATAATGTGATAGAGTGTATCAGAGTTGATAACTTCCAGGCAAGCAGCATATTTAGATGTTGAAGCACATTTTAAGCCTTCCTTTACTCACATAATTTAGGTTTCAAATATATTTCGCAATTGCTCACTGTAGAATAGCTGCAGAACTGAAACAAAACTTTCATATAAAACTGAAAGCCCTTTTGTTTCCACAAAACCCTTATTCTGTCATCCACTGGCAGTGAGTTTTCCAGTCATGTTCTCTGCCAGTCCTTACCAGTTTGCCAATTACACAAGCTGCTTCCCAGACATCAGACACAAATTCCACAAGACTGCTGTGCAAGCGTACCCTAATTAACCATCAGCTTAATTAGACAATTTACTGTGTAATTAGCAGGCAATTAGTCAACACCTCTCAGATCTTATTGACTGCTGTGACAGCCTTTCCATCTCTCCACATTCCAATACACAACAGCAACCATGTTTCTAGCACTCCTCAACTCACTACGACATGGTTCTGGATGGAGAAGTGGGTAATATTATATAACGAAGGAAAAAAATCAATGTGTAGTCTGTCTAATTATTGAATTGTTTATAAACTTGTCTTTTATTTAATACTGGAAGTTCAATATTAAAGATATTTAAGTACCCACTCCAAAAATGGTTTTAGAGCAAACTTCTTACATCTTATTTCATGTTTTAATGTAAAACTATAAATTACATGTGCTATGAATTATGCTCCATGATTGACTATGCCTGTAATAATTTGAGTGAATTTTCTGCTCTGTGTGTAAGAGAACTACTCGATTAGATCCTATTAATGTTAATAACAGTTACAGAACCAAACCCCACACATACTAACAGAATGTATTCTAGAGTTGGGAAGCATTTCCTAGTTCTCAGTGAATTATGAACAGAAATCAGAAAGGAATCAGAAATCAGGAAGGAATCATATCTTGATGTTTTAACATTTACATTAACACATTAATTTTTACATGAAAAAGCGTTTTTTAAAATGTTTTTCTCTGAGCCTATGTGTATGCCACATAACATCCACTGCTCTTTGCAGGGCAATTTCTGACCCTTCTAAAAGACTTTCCCTTTTCTGGGGATTTTATGATTAGAAACTAGTAGGATTCCAACAGCCATAAGAAACATCAGTTCTTTACCTTTTTTTCTTTTCAGAAATATTAAAGATGAAGTTTTAGGGATGATTTAAAAGTCACAAAATCCAGTGAGCTAACTTCATTCTCACCTATGGCTTTTCACTAATTGTTCTTCTTGCCTAGAACTTTGGGGCCCTTACATTAAAAAAAAAAGAAAGAAAGAGAAAACCATTGCTAATGGGAAAATGCAAATAATATAGGAAAAAAATTGTCATAATAAGTACATTAGCTTAATTGGTAAAAGTAGAATGAGATGAGGTCTGAGAGACAGGCAGAACCTATATGATAAAGTGATCTGTATAAGAATTTTGGATCTTAGTTAAGAGCTATGAAAGCCATTAGACTATTTTAAGCAAAGGAGTGGCATGGTGTGACTTAGGTCGTAAGAAACCGGTTTGACTACAGTACGGAGGAGACCCTTTAGCCTATGGTATGCAGACTGGCATGCGGGAAAGGCAGGAGCAGAAGCAGACAGGCTCTTGTAGGAAACTGGAATAGTATTTCTGTGAGAACTGATGGCGGCTCAGATGTGGGTAATACTTACTAGTGGAGATAACTCCTTCAAGGAGATGGGCAAAATTACAGTGATTTTCTATGCTTTAATAAATGATTACATAACTATTAATGTTTTAGTTTGGCTTGAAGATGGTAATATTAATCGCAACTCTTACTGACATGGTGTTTCACATGTTACAAATCATTTTTTACATCTACTATTTTTTTTAATTCAAACTGAGCTTCATTAGAAAACCATAAAAAAGGGAAAACAAAGGCTTTGCTGAAAACTGACTAACTGCAAGGTACTCTAGAATGCTTCCACTCACCCTTCCTTCCTCTCCTCCACTTGGGCCCAGTTTCACATTGCTGTCTTACAGCTCTCCCAGTCTTCTTTACCTTCATTCATATTTTTTCTCACAGGTATTTCACCTAATAACTTTCTAACACATTTAATCCCATCTCAGCAACTCTTTTGTGGAAGATCTGGACTAAAACAATTCTGATGCCATGTTAAACAGAAATAATCAATTAAGTGACAACCACAGCATCTAGAAAAATTTCTCAATATGAAAGAAATTTTGTAAAATTTAAGAAATTTTTGTTAATTTATTTTCACATAATTAATATCATAAAATGTCACAAAATTTTCACATAATTTAAATTTGGCACAGACTTTAGTAATGTGACTGTGTTGAAATACAAATTTTGGTTGAGATTTTAAGGGGAATTGAAATAAATTATAAAAACAAATTCCCATTGAGTAAATTTCCAAATAGGTGACAAAAATATGCTTAAGTTTTCCTTATACCCTTCACCTTCAACAGAATACAAAAGCATTCTGGAAATCATAAAATTATTTCTTTGGAGGACATTAATGGTGTGTTTTGAGTCTCATTGCCATACCAAACTCCAAGAGAGTAATTAAAAAGAGACTCTCACAACACTTGATATGTGTTCCCTGCAATTTTATTTCCCTCTTGAAGGGTAAAAGAACAATGTTTGATATGTCTGAAGGGTAAAGCCTGAGTTGCCTGCTACAGAAAGATGAGCTATACGAGATGCAACTGTACCTTGACCAGTCTGTACTCCTAGGATTTGTCAGGGCAAAGGCACTATGGACAGTTTAGGAACCCTATAAAATAAGGCAGTGTGAGGCCACTTAAGCTCTATTCAATAGGGACACCTAGAGAGGCAAAGAGGTCTCAGCAGAGAAAAGTTAATGAACCCAATGGGCTCCCAGGAGTTGTGCAGGGAGTAAGCAATAACCAAAGACGCAAAGAACCATTGCTGTGCTTAGTCAGTCATGTCTGACTCTCTGTGACCCATGGACTGGGGCCTGCCAAGCTCCTCTGTCCATGAGGATTCTCCAGGCAAGAATACTGGAGTGGGTTGCCATGCCCTCCTCCAGGGGGTCTTCCTAACCCAGGGATCGAACCCAGGTCTCCCACACTGCAGCAAATTCTTTACCGTCTGAGCCACCAGGGAAGCCCCAAAAGAACCATGGGGGAGAGTATTCCCTAATGACTGGAGGAATTTTTGTAGAACCCATGTGAGCCTAAAAAAGTATGAGTCCTAAAGAAGAATATAGATGTAAAAATTCTATTTATCCAAGAAAATAAAATCACTCATCATGAACTGAAAGGGAAAAGTGAAAGTCAAAATCGCTCAGCCATGTCCAACTCTTTGTGACTCCATGGACTGTATAGTCCAGGCCAGAGTGCTGGAGTGGGCAGCCTTTCCCTTCTCCAGGGGACCTTCCCAACCTGGGATTGAACCCACGTCTCCCACATTGCAGGCGGATTCTTCACCAGCTGAGCCACAAGGGAAGCCCATCGTGAAGTAGTGACATTTAAAAATTTATTCTTCACAATAATGCTTAATGCTATGTTAAATTCTAAAACATATTAGACTAGGGAAATAGTCAATAAATAGGTACTTTCCAACTCCTTCATTTGGAGCTGCCTTCCAGAGGCTCACGTTTAAGAAAGGAAAAAAGGAACAAAAAAGAATCCATTCTATCTTATTTAATAAATCAGTTTTATCAATTAAGTAAAATTTTATAAATGTTTAAAGAATGTAGAGAAGATAACCATTGGTCAACACAGTGACAGAGGACTTGCATCATCACTGGTCTTTAAATATTAGAATAGGAGAAGAAGTCTTTGTAAGCAGAAACGGTAAAATTAAAGTGTCGATAATGGAAACATAAACCCCATGACTAGAATGGATTAATTAGAAAAGAGAGACTTTGTCTGTTTGGGAGAGGAAGTGGAAGTAATCACTGAAATGGTGAATGGAAGCTACATCATGATTAATAGTGACTTCCAAACTGAATTACACAATTCCTCTGCTTAAAACTCCTTCAGGTCCCTGTTATCTATACAATCACATTTAAATTCACAGCACAACAGGCCTTTTCCATAGTCACCACAGCTACTTATACCACCTTGCAAAACATGCTGAATCTCACTTAAGATTCAGCTGCTGAAACTTAAATATGCTTGGCACACTCAAGACCATGGATGACCATGTGCTATTCAGTCTGCCTAGAATAAAGATACAGCTCAAATGTGAAGTCATTTTTCTTTTTAAAAAAGTAAAATACTTATTTGGAAGTCACATTTTCAGTCTAAGAATCTCTGCTGTCTTGTGTCAACATTTAGTCCTGCATCTTCGGTGCATATTCTGAACGAGCTTAAATTTTCTAGAGCAAAACCATTTACACACACACATATACTCAGAGAGGCACACTATATGAATGGCCAGTGCCTAACAAATGTATGCTGAGAGAATAAGATTTGAAAAAAAAAAAAGTGTATATAAAGACAATTAACAGCAGCTCTCAGAATACATCTGGTCTAGTCCATATACCTAAAAGTGACACTTATGACACTTTTAGATAAATTTTAACTTTAATAGAGGGTGAATTTGGCAGAAACTAATGATAAATTGTTCCAAACATATGGGATATTGTGCAATAACGTGCAAATGAATAAGCAGAGCAGGATAAAAAGGCCAGTGGACTTAGCTGAAATGAAAGAAGCAGATGGGGAAGTCGGGTAAGTAAAGGTAACTGATATATAAAGAGAAAGTGTTACTGAATGTTTCTCTGAAAAACCAGCTACTTCCTTCAGCATGTAGTGACACCTTATTTCAGAAACAGTGGTGAATATGAAGCAGTGAATACTGAATATAAGGCCCATTACAAATCATCTAAGAAAAAGAAGCATAAATACAACTACAATTTAAAACTGAACAAATTCTTATAAAATAACAAAATAGCCAATGCAGGCATGTTTTTAATAAAAATTTGAAAGTGAGGTAACCACTTGGCTTTTATATTTAAAGTTTTATTTTAAATGAAGGATTCTTTACTGGAAAATTACATGGATGGAGGAGCCTGGCTGGCTATAGTTCATGGGTTTGCAAAGAGCTGGACATGACTAAACAACTACCATACTAAAATGAAGGATAAAGAGTATCCTTATGTAGTATGACAAGCCTCTTGTGAAAAATCAAGACAGAAAATACAAATCCAAGGAGGATATTATAGAATTCAAGTTATTTTAACTTTAACCAAGACTGTATCATTCAAATACACCTAGAATATGAATATTTTTCAGCTAGATAAATTTAAAATCTGCAATTGCGATTGAGACAGGATGAACGTGAAATCAGTTTCCCAACAGCAGGATTATACTTTGAGGAAATTTCCATTAGCAATAATTATGAGAATTTTCCATTAACCTTGATGCCATTTGCTTAAAAAAAAGGAACTGAATAAGAGGTATTTTCTACTACGTTAGGTTCTGCTACCAGCTAACTCAGATCAAAATTGTACACGTCAATTTATATTATTAAAAAACCTATTTGAGTCTCACTTTACCCATTCTACCAAAATGATTAACTAATTAACAAGTGTAAAATCACAGTCTGAAATGGAAAAAAGGTGGAAAAAAGACGTAATTATATTGGAAAATTGATTGGTCTCCATAGTCAGCTAGCCCAAATGGTGAAATAGAAAGTAAAAAACAAAAAATTGAGAACACCTTAAATAACTTTAATAATGTACCAAGTTAAAAATTCTACTTAGGTTACAATTGAAAGATTTACGTTTAATATTAGAAGTATGTGTGTTAATCTGTTTAGAAACATCACAATCTATATATTTTCTTGAATAAGCCTGGCATACATGACACGCTTGAAAATTATTCATTTAGAACTTTGGTCTAACTTGCAAGATTTAGCTTCATCATTGCAAGTGTAAACAATAATGGACATGCAATATTCTTTTGTTGTTGGAGAAATCAAGTTTACATCAGAGGAGAGCTTGCTAAATTGTCTTGAAGTGAACACTTAGATGAAAATCTCTCATAGGACTACTACATGTGGACTGCAGCCTTTAATAAAATGCATTCTTTATAATCCGAGGATGCATCAATTTTACAAATTGTAAATTCAGTCAAATTTATGAATATAATTCATCTAAATAACAAAGGGCTTCCCTCATAGCTCCATCCATGGGATTTTCCAGGCAAGGGTACTGGAGTGGGTTGCCATTTCCTTCTCCAGTGGGGTCACAAAGAGTCAGACAAGACTGAGTGACTTCACTTCAATTCCCTCATACCTCAGTTGGTAAAGAAACTGCCTGCAATGCAGGAGACCCTGGTTCAATTCCTGGGTCAGGAAGATCTGCTGGAGAAGGGATAGGCTAGCCACTCCAGTGTTCTTGGGCTTCCCTTGTGGCTCAGCTGGTAAAGAATCCACCTGCAATGAGGGAGGCCTGGGTTCGATTCCTGGGTTGACTAACCAAATGAAAATCAAACTTTTACAACACAGAAATCATTGATGGTTTTATCATGCTAAAAGTTTCCCAGATGAAAAGTTTATATTGAATGTGTTTAAATAATTTTAAGTCCTTACTTAATGTATAGATCTATATTAGGAAAGCAATATCATACAGTAAAAACAAATTACTTATGTACTAAATTTAAAGCCAGAACTATAGCAGTGAAAATGCAGTGAACCGTTGTTCATTTATTGTTTCACAGATTTTCATGATAAGATAATTTAGAAATGCAATAATAAATAAATATTGGTTTTGATATAATCTTTTACAAACACAGATCTTCATTGCTCATAAGACTTTCCAAAAGGAGTTATGAGTAAATTGTGATTTTCTATATTGTAATCCAAAGAGAATTAGCTAGGCACTAAAATATTATTGTGTAACTTATTTGTGAAATTCCCCTTAACAATGTTAAAGATTATTTTCAGTATTTATAGTCCTGACAGTGTTAGTCCTAATTTTTGTCTGGTTGATAGGTGCTAGCAATTTGTGCAAATGCAGGCAACTTCCTCTCAATTAAGATAATGTGGATTGAAACAAGATTCTGGAAATCCACATGGGAGAACAGACAACCAACATGGTAAAAAGTGTGCAAACCTTATTATGGGAAGGAAAACAGGACTATTTAGAAAGAAAAAAGACAAGACTTGTGGATAGGACATGAGAGCTGTCTCCAAGTAACTGAAGAGCTGTCATGTGGAATTGTGGTTTAAATTAGAAGCGTATAATTATTCATTCATCTAACAAGTATGGATTGCGTCCTTCTTATCTGCCAGACATGGTTCTTGGCACTGGGCATACAGTAGCGAGCAAGAAAGATAACATCTCTCTTATGAAGCTTACTTCAAATGGCTAAAACAGAAAGTAGACACATAAATACATGATTAAGAACATGGTAATTTCATATGGTGACAAGCACAGTGAAGAAAGAACAACCAAGGAAATGTGGGACAGACAGAATGAGATTTGAGTGGTCAGCAAAGAATTCCCTGAGGAAAAGTTTCATGTGAAAATGGAAAGAGAAGCAGGAGCAGTTGTATAAAGAGGTGAAGGCAGAGCAAACACAAGTAAGCGGCCCTCAGAAAGGGAGGAGCTGCCCATGTTAGAGGGCAGGGAGGGAGGACAGCATGGTTGGAGATGGATGGTGCAGGACGACTGGCTCTTCATGAAAATGGATTCCCAGAGGTTTTTCATCAATCCATCTCTCCCCCGCCAGCCCTGCCTCTCAAGAACCAAAATAGACATAAACTCCTAAGTGCCACTTTGCTTGAAGCAAGGGGTTGGGAGACCCTTGGTGAACCTGTTCAAATGAACTCCAAATGCTGACGGAGACAAACTGCCTTCATTTTTAGACATGAATGTATCCAGAGAGGATATATAGACAAAAGAGTCTGGATTTGTATCAAATAGATGGTGGTTCAGAACAAGGCATAGCAGATTTAAACCACTGAGTGAGAGAAGCCACACCTATGCTCCTGGGTCCTGTTTGAGGACCCAAGAACATGAATGAAGCTATCAGGGACCAGTCAGCCACCAAGAAGGCTGTCAAACAACAGACGCACTGGTGAGAACAAGTAACATATCACATGGGGCAAAAAGAAGCTTAGCCAACTGAGCCTTGACCAGATTACCAAATTATAGGATCAAAAGAAGATTATTTATTGTTTTAAGCCACTAAATTATGGGACAGTTTGATGTATAGCAATAAATAAGTGAGACAGAAATGCTTGCTAAAACATGTGGCAACAGATTTCAGATTGAGAGGCAGGCAGAAGCCTCTCTTGAAAACTCAAGAATAGTCTGCTAGTAACGTCTGGGAGAATGCTAGCGGAAGCTGGGAATGCAGTGTGAAAACTGTTATTGGCGACTGGGAAAAGAGTGGACTGTATTATGTAGTGACAGAACAATTGGCAAGAATGTCACTGGTGATAATTCAGAAGACAGAAAATGTACATAATGCATTTGTGGATCTGACTAAAGATATCTCTAGACAGAATGCTTTAAGTGTTGGTTGAGTGTTTCTTCCCAAGTATAATAAGGTACTGTAATAGAGAAAAAGAGCCAAAAAGGATATATTTGATTACCAGAGTAAAGCAAATGAGACTAGCATTTGCTGGATTGGAAAAAAAAGCTATTATTTATACTTTATCTCTCCTGGAAGGAGATTTT
Source organism: Capricornis sumatraensis (assembly GCF_032405125.1). Taxonomy (NCBI): domain Eukaryota; kingdom Metazoa; phylum Chordata; class Mammalia; order Artiodactyla; family Bovidae; genus Capricornis; species Capricornis sumatraensis. The sequence continues at coordinate 146,949,736 of NC_091070.1, read as the reverse complement.
CAAACTAAGAAATGACCACAGGGTAAGGATGGCATCAAGAGCTTTGCTAGACGACACTTTGTTAGAACCTTACAAAGATTTTGCAGGAGTCCTAGTGGATTCTTTCAAGTAGACAATATCGATTCTAAGCATCTCTAGGATGCTGTCATAGCAGCAACACATATTCAACATGGAGAGAAGTCTGTCTCAAGGAATTATGGATGTGGCTCTGGGGCATGATTCAAAAGGTTTTTAAGAGAGTTTTTGGTGACATCACTATGATCTAGGTTTAAAATGGATAATTCAAAATAAAGGAAAGAATAAGAATTCCTAACTTTCTATGGGCAGAAACATTCTGAAAAGGCTACTCAACTGCCAACATGGGCCATGATTGGTCCTTTCTAAATAAAAGAAAACAAAACAAAACTCAGAAGGCAGAATCAACAGCCCAGAAGGTAGGGCCAGTAATGGATAGGAACAATGGATTAGGGAACCACTACTTGGGAGTCGAATGGGCTTCCGCGATGGTGCTAGTGGTAAAGAATCTGCCTGCAGTGCAGGAGACCTGGATTCGACCCCTGGGTCGGGAAGATCCCCTGGAAAAGGGAATGGCAACCCATTCCAGTATTCTTGCCTGGAGAATCCCATGGACATAGGATCCTGGCGGGCTACAGTCCATAGTGTTGCAAAGAATTGGACACAACTGAAGCGACTTAGCATGCATGCATTCAAGAAATAGGTAAATACCATCTGCTCAATGGTGGGAAAAACAGCAAAATCAAATCACAAAGGGGCATACATGCAGCATGGAAGGATTACTGTAACTGTCTTTATAAACACACTACCTACAGCATATATATTGCATCTTGTAACTTGTTTTGTCCCAAAATGTACAGTGGAAGTGACAGTGTGTGACTGGGGTCTCTGTCTCAATGGACCTTGAAGCTTCCACTCTTGCCTTCTTAGAACACCAAGAGGAAAGAGATATTATGAAGAGATGGATGGGGGCCAGCCATCTCAGCAATTACAGTAACTTCAACTAGACATATGAGTGGAGGCATCATGCCAGTCCCCAGGCATCCCTCCAATTGACTGCAAAGGCATGAATGAGCCCAGCAGACATCATGTGATGCAGAAAAACTTCCCATATGAGCTCAGCCAAACTGTGTATGTGTGTGTGCTCAGTCATGTCTGACCCTTTGCAACCCCTTGGACTGTAGCTCACCAGGCTCCTCTGTCCATGGAATTTCCCAGGCAAGAACGCTGGAATGGGTTGCCATTTCCTACTCCAGGGATCAAATCTGTGTCTCCTGCATCCCCTGCACTGGCAGGCAGATTCTTTACCACTCGGCCACCTGGGAAGCTCCTTCAACCAAACTACCAGTGTGCATAACTGAGTGAAAAAGCAATTGTTCCAAGGCCTTGGCACCTTATTTAACTTTCTCAGACTATTATAGTTGATCCTTGAACAATGCAAATTTGAACTACACAGTCCACTTCTTTGCAGATTTTTTTTTTCAATACTTAAGTACTATAGTACTATATGGGCCCATGGTTGGTCCAATCTGTAGATGTGGAACCACAAATACAGAGAGTTGAACTATAAAGTTATAAGCAGATTTTCAACTTTGTAGGGGGTCAGTGCTCCTACCACCCATGGTGTTCAAGGGTCCAACTGTATTTCATCTAAAAAACTTTACTATCTATCTTATAAAGATATTATGAAGATTCAATGAATAACTTATGAACAGTATTTGGCAATGTCCACGTCCATACATTCTAAGTACTCAATAAATGGTAATTAGTAATATGTATAAAAATAATAATCATAACAACGACCTCCAATTTCAAACAATAAGTTTAAGACGGTGATACAGAAGCAACCTTGAACAGAGACTGGAATTGCCCAGGTCAAATTTCTCTTCCCTAGATGGCACTACATTTCCATACTTGTTATCCTTTCTCTGGGGTATTTATTTACTTGGAAGAAGAAAAAAAAAAAAACACCATATTTTAAAATCAACAATTCATTTATGTTAATAAGTTAGGCTAATTTATGTCATGATGTCTCCGAAGGCAGAACTATAAAACATGGATGCAACTTGTGAGAAGGCTGATTTGGGGACAATAAATGGAATATATTTCTAAACTAGATCTTTCTATAGCTATAGCCGGCTGCATTGCCTTAAAGATCTAGCATGTTCTGTCACTAAAAGGATTCAAGAACAGGCTACATATCTTTTTTTTTTGTCAGGGCTCTTGACACATGAGCTTAGATAATTCAGCCAGGTAGTTTTTATTTCCCTTGCTGATACTGTGTGATACTTACACTGTTTTCTAAAAAATTCTCTGTATTTTTAAAGGCTTAGTCAACAGCCTAAAACTTAATATGCAGTCTATGCACTTAGAAATTCCACTGACATTTTCATTTTTAGACATATAAACATAAACTATAAAAGCAACCTAGGATATGAAAATTTTAAATTGGCCTTTTCTCCCTTGATTGAGATCAATACTCAGAACAATCAATTTTTTTGTGTTAACTATCTGTTCATATGGCTAGAAAAAAAAAGCTCAATATGCTGTTGCCAAGAAATCTATGTATTCATTTACTAATTCATTTATCCAAAGAATATTTATGAAATATTTATCAAACTCTTCCTATACACTAAGCATTGTGCTGGGTGGTATAAGACTATTTTATGGCAACAGTTACAATCAATACTTTGATGCCAAAGAAATAATGAAGAACCTTAAATATTTCTCAGATTTTAGTTTTCAGTATTTTATGTTGAGAGAAACCCATTATTTGTATATCTATTTACCTAATTATTTGATACTTAAAAAATAAAATATATGCATTCAGAATATTAAAAAATCAATCACAAGTGTACTGTAATATATATATATATATAGGTGTGTGTGTGTGTGTGTGTGTGTGTATATATATGTATAGCTTATAAAAGAACAGAACTTCTGCTTAGGTTTGAATTTGATTTAAGATAGTGGTAAACTCTTCTGTTTATCTGTGTAGTAAAGATATATACACCCTGCAGTTAGATATTATTATTTGAAGTATATAATATGTTGCTACTTAAGAGAAATAAATAAAATGCAATTAACAAAACCAAAACATGTTATCTATTTTCTATCAGTATAATGCAAACACAGGTAAGGAGGTTATTTTATATGAAATATTAAGAATATCTAATATTCCCAGTTAAAGAGAGCATTACATCAGTTTGTCATGAGAGTTTAGCTTTAATTAAGCTTGACCAATTGATTTCTTTCCTATCTTTTTAAACTTGAACTCAGTATATATTTATATTAAAATTTTATAATTATATTTTAAATATCATTTTATAGTGATATTTCCAATATTGTCTTTATAAACAGGACTTCAAGAAAAGCAATCTAGGTATTTTGGGAAACTCTAAGCAACTCTGATTTGGGAAGAAAGAATATGGTTAATAAAAGCCAACTTTTATATTATTTAACACAAAAGCAAACACAGGTCTTTGTTATATTTAACATTAAAAGACTGATCATTTGCCTCTCTAAAGAAAGCACATACAGTTTCTATACAGACTGCACAGTAAAGAATAATATATTTCTGTTTACTGAGATATCAACTGGCATTTCACTGTAAGTCAATGGTCTATCACTGCTATAGCATATTAGACCTCAATCTGGCATCTATAAATGTCAAGAATATATATATGTGTGTGTGTGTGTGTATATATATATATATATATATATATATATATATATGATGAAAATCAAAGCATGCTCCAAATGCTCCAAAAATTAAAAAAAAAAAGGGAAACAAAGTTCCCCTAAACATGCTTGCTGCAGAAATCAGTGTAATATTCAGCTGTCAATCTAGAAAAACAAAGAGGGACCCACACTGTCAGTAGGACAGGATAATAAAATTTCCAGCAGATGTTCAGACAGGGCTCTAATTTTTACTGAACTCCCTTGGTAAGCATTTAATTTCTTTATCATATGCAAGCTTGGCAAATTGTAGTTCATCAAAACTGCATTGTGAAATATTAATATTTCATATGATAACAAAACTCCATAGAATAACCTTTGTCATATTAAAAGCATCCAAATTTCAAATGTCAGGACTCTGAATTTTAATACATTTTAAGTAGACTATTGAAATTGCATACTAATTATAATGAGGATAATCTAAATTGGTATGCTATAATGTCACACAATGTGTAGTACATACAATACTTGAATAGATGTCTTTAGTAGGAGGCTGTGAAAAACACGAGTTGTATACTACAACATTTCACCAATAAGAAAGCACAAAAATCATAGGACAATAAAATATTTGAAACATATCTAATCATTAAATAGAGACAATATAAAAAAACAAAACAAAAAGTAGATCTTCATGATACAAACTGACTATGTTGCAAAATCATGTATGGGAAGTAATCATTTTTTAAAATAGACTTACAGAAGCCCAAGGTAGCATCCTTATTTATGTCACTACAATCTGCATGAGTGCATTTAAAATAGTTTTTTGCACAAATATTTTGTTGTTCCCATCATCAAAGTAAGTAAAATAAAGCTTCCTAAAACCCCCTATCATTATGTTTTATGTGCCAAATTTAATTTGCATTTGTCCATAACTCTCCTTTTGAAACATCATCACAGACTTCTGAATTGATAGATTAAATTCAAATTGGAGGTCTAGAAGGAAGTTAGCTTCCACATTCATTTCTGCTGGTGATCTTAATGAAGGCAACTGCTCTCAGGTTACTGAGAGAGACAGCTTCACAAATCAAACGCGTGTCACCAACGGAGTAAAGACAAATGTCTCTGATTAATCAGAATTCAATTTTTGTAAGCAAAGAAACCAGCATATTCGAAGCAGACATCCTTTTTCCTACAATTCTTCACTTATTCCTGATTAGCCACCCATTTTTGTTTACATATAAAATTTTTTCAATAGCACAACTAGTCAATAAATGGTATCAGCGATTCAATTTTTCTCAATGGATTAAACATCGGATTAGAGCTTCTGAGTAATTCTTAAAGGAAGAATTGAAATACAAACAAATATAACGTCAATATTCTACAAAGCTGTAAACAACTGATTAAGGATATTCTGAAGCTAAATTCAGTATGTTGTTTATTTTTACACTTTATTTAACCAAAGAATTTCTGAGAATTCAGCCAATTTATTTAAAAAAATTCCTTTAGCTATTTAAATATAAAAATATTTAGGTTTTTTTTTTCATGCACTAGGTTTCTAACTTTTGAGGATTTCTAGATAATCGTGATCACATTTATACATAGCATCTTGTGAAGCTGTCAGAATGAGACAGCCAAGATGTTTTAGCCATAATAATGCCAGCTATTGATCCTAGTAAGAGGAGAAAGAAGAGAATGTGCTTAATGGGGCATTTTTGTTCTCTATTATTTTCTTTGCCTAAGGATAAGGCTGATTTAAATAATAATAGTCTTTTCTCGGTCACTAGATTCAGGCATTCTTATACATTAATTATTACTAACTACCAGTAAGTATTAAATAAACCAATAGGTGTATCATCTAAAATTTTATCAATAAAAGGTAGAAAAATGTTAAAATTTGCTGATCTTTTCTAATTCAAAGTCATATGAGGATGCAACCCTCTATTGCATAAATTATCCTACTTTTAAAATGTTCACTTATATACTTTCTATATTTTAAAGACTCAATCTTAACTTTAATATGTAATTAATTTTCTACTAAGTATGTCCACTTGCAATGTGAGTACACAGTCATAATGTCAAATTAAACTCAGGTCAATGCATTTGGGGAAACATTTCTGTATTTAAAAATTCAAGAAAAGTCTTTTCCAGGCACCAATTAAGTTATACTGAGTGATTCATTTTTACATGAATTGGTTTCCAGGATTATGTACAAATAAAATTCATTGTCTGAGTTGAGGCACATGTTCTCATTCGCGCACATTCAGAAATCACAAAATAATTAATAATGCCAAAATAAGAGTTAGTCTGCGATTATTAAATGAAATAGACATTCTGTAGTATTTACATTTTTGATACTTTCTAGACAAAACACAGTGATTCCCTGTCGGTTCAGGATAAAGAGTCTGCCTGCAATCCCTGGGTCGGGAAAATCCGTTAGAGAAGGGAATGGCTACCCACTCCAGCATCTTGCCTGGAGAATTCCATGGGACAGAGGAGCCTGGCAGGCTACAGTCCACGTGTCCTAAAGAGTCAGACATGACTGATTGACTAACACACACACAGACAAATGAGAAATAGAAATCTAACCCATTCCTCATCCTGAGACAGAAGAAATGTAATGAAATTAGCCCATTTGTAATAATAGGTCTTACCCAATAGTTTAATAACTGTTATATCTTGGTGAACCTTTGCATTATAATACTTATACCCTAATTAAAATAAATGATAGATATTTAAAAACAAATTCAAAAATAATTTCTTACCTTATCAAGAGAGAAAGTTTTGGTCAGAGCAAAGGCCCATCCAGCTTGAAAAGCTCTTCGAATCATTGATGAACTGGTAGTTGGAGTTGCGCTGGCAAGACCAAAAGGATTTGCAAACTTCAATCCAGCCATTTCCACACTAATGTCCACCAGATCAATGGGAGTATAAAACAGGGGGAGTTCGGGCTTAGCAGAAACTGAAGCTCCATATTGTGACTGCAAAACAAGGCACATAGCCAATAATTATTCTTGAATCACATCTGATTTCTCCATATAATCTTTTACAAAAATCACTTCAGCACAGCATTAATATTAATATAGATTACACTGGTCTGTTTGGAATGATTAAGACTGGCCAATAAAGTCAGTTAGCAGAGAATAAAATTCATAAATCATTTTTTTCTTATTTCAAAAGCAGTACAGAGAATATTAACAGAAATAATATCAATTAAATAAACAAAAAACTATACTTAAAATATACTGAGATTCAAACACAAAAAAGAATAATTTCAAAATTTATCTCCCTGAACCCATTAACCTAGCCTTTTTGTACTTAATTTGTAGAAGTATCTTTAGTGCTCAGAAATATGTTTAAAAAAAAAAAAAACCAGCAAGTCAGGAGACCTAAATTCAATTCCCAGTAACTTCATTCTATTTATAAGATTTTAGGAAAGCCACCTAATACATCCTTGCTTTTTCTCCTTTACTGTTTTCAGTACAGCAGCACAAATTCTAGCTGCCTAATTTCCTACCTCCTAGAGATACTGGAAAATGCAGGAAATCATAAACCATAGGGAGACATCTAATTTGGAAAGTGGATAATGTACTCATGTATACGGGGAGGCTTTCTTCAGCAAAAACAGGTACCAAACAGTTAATGTCAAAACCATCCATTGGCTCTCAAACTGTAAAATTATATTTGTTAAATGCATACAGTATAAAGCTACCTTGAATTATTGGAAAAAAATCAATAAAAAATCCTTTACAAAGTGCATGGCCCACTGCAACATAGTAGGTGCTTGCCAAATGCCGTCTCTCTGATTGCAGAGATTATTAAAGCTTTCATTGGGTTCTTTATGAAATGTCTGTTTCTCTCCTTTCCTCCCTCCCTTCCTCTCTTTCTCTCTGTTTATCTTTGAAAGACAAATAATACTGGCAAATACAAAGAAGATGAATTTTCTTAGCCAAAGAAGTTACTGAATAGACCAGTCTAGTTAATTCTAAAGTAAGAACTCTTTTCTCTTGTGAATAATCACTCAAAAGTTGTTTGAGCAGAACTTTAATTTTACAGGAGTGTGTCTTGTGTAGATAAAGATTGCCATGACTTGCATAAAAATTATTTCTGGACCTCCACCATTTATAATGCAAAGTAAAGTTCACTTAATATGTAAAAAGGCATCAAACTTGTCAACTGAAAGACTAATGTGTCTCTGGTGCCTGCAAAGTGGTGCCTGATGGCATCTACGCTTCGGCTGTGGCACGCATCTTCTGCCAAGAATGTTCTGGGTTTCAAGGTACATTTCTGAATATTGTGCAGTTCTATATTGTGTGGATAATTCTTCCAGTTCTCACATGGATTACAATATTATTAAAAGGATTATTAACAAAAAACAAAAGTTATAATATATAATATAACAAAATGTGGGATAATCTGAGGCATGTTAATTTGAGGCATGTGTGTCTGTGTGAGTGTGTGTAGGAATAGGTGACGAAATAAACAGCTTCCACTAGATTTTTTCAGCTCTGTGTCTGCTTGCTCAGTCGCTTCAGTTGTATCCAACGCTTTGCAACTCTATGGATTGTAGCCCACCAGGCTCCTCTGTCCATGGGATTCTCCAGGCAAGAACACTGGAGTGCTTTGCCACTTCCTCCTCCAGGGACTCTTTCCAACCCAGGAATTGAACCCGCATCTCCTGCATCTCCTGCACTGCAGGCAGATTCTTTACCCACTGAGCCAACTGAGAAGCCCTTTCTTAGCTCTAAATAATTCACACTGAATCAAGGAAGTTCGGATCAGATGAAGGAAGAATTTCCTGACACCACAGTTTGGTTTACACCAGAGAAATTTTACAAAAAAATTTCCTTCCATGTCTGAGGAAACTAGAAACTTTGGGAAACCTTTCATCTGATGATAATGATAGAAATACTTCCAGTTCCATGTTCGCTGAAGTGATACAGTCTCTCATCTTTTTGTGGCTTTATACTGAAATAACTAACCTCTTGAATCTCACAGGTGAATTTTAGTTTGTCAAAAATTATAGTTATACAGCTTTGGGCAATAGACCAAGGAGGTAGACATATATGTGTAGTTCAACTTGCATTTCTTAATTTATGTAGTTTTAAATACACAAAGCATTGCTTTGAAATTCTTAAAAATGTTGCTACCTCAATATTTAGAAAGGAAATAATGTGGGCAAACTTTGCAAGATTTTTCTTAAGTTTCAAAACAAAAATGAAAAGCAAACAACAAAACACATAACAAAAAAAAATCAATAAACACAAAACTTTTTCAAATGAAAGGTATAACTTTTCATAAAATATATTTTTTATTTTATCAACAAAAATACTACTAATGTATTAGGCAGATAAGATACAACCTTTAGTTGTAATTTGTTATTGTTAGTTTGGTCACTAAGTTGTGTCCAACTCTTTGCAACCCCATGAACTGCAGCATACCAGGCTTCTCTGTCCATCATAATCTCCCTGAGTTAGCTCAAACTCATATCCATTGAGTCAGTGATGCCATCCAACCATCTCATCCTCTGAAATCCCCTTCTCCTCCCGCCTTCAATTTTTTGCAGCATCAGGGTCTTTTCCAAGTGTCAGCTCTTCACATCAGGTGGCCAAAGTATTGGAGCTTCAGCTTCAATATCAGTCCATCCAAAGGCTTCCCTGGTAGCTCAGACAGTAAAGCGTCTGGCTGCAATTCAGGAGACCTGGGTTCGATCGCTGGGTGGGAAAATCCCCTGGAGAAGGAAATGGCAACCCACTCCAGTACCCTTGCCTGGAAAATTCCATGGATGGAAGAGCCTGGTAGGCTACAGTCCATGGGATCGCAAAGAGTCGGACACGACTGAGCACCTTCACTTTCAATGAATATTCACATTTGATTTCTTTAGGATTGACTGATTTGATCTCCTTACTGTCCAAGGGACCTCAGGATTCTTCTCCAACACCACAGTTCAAAAACATCAATTCTTCAATTCTCAGCCTTCTTTATGATCCAACTCTCACATACATACATGACTACTGGAAAAACCAGAGCTTTGACCACACAGACCTTTGTCAGCAAAGTGATGTCTCTGCTTTTTAATATACTTTTCCAGGTTTGTCATAGCTATTCTTCCAAGGAGCAAGTATCTTTTCATTTTGTGGCTGCAGTCACTGTCCACATTGATTTTGGAGGCCAGAAAAATGAAATCTGACACTGTTCCCTCATTATCCCGATCTATTTGCCATGAAGTGACTATTTTTCCAGTCATCCAGTGAAGTGAAGTGAAGTCGCTCAGTCGTGTCTGACTCTTTGCGACCCCCTGATAGGCTCCTTAGTCCATGGAATTTTCCAAGCAAGAGTACTGGAGTGGGTTGCCATTTTCTTCTCCAGGGGATCTTCCCAACCCAGGGATCGAACCCGGGTCTCCTGCACTACAAGCAGATGCTTTACTGTCTGAGCCATGGAACAAATGTAAGAAACAACCTAGATGTTGAATGATGAGGATTAGTTCCCCAGTGACACTACTGTACAAAGGATGTTATACTGGCATCAGGAACAACACAAAGAAAAAGAAAATATTGACACAGAAGACAGTCTATCCTATAATAAGTAAAAAATAGTGGTGAATAAAACAGATAAAAGTCTCTGAAGATTACATGTAGAAAACCATAAAGAAAGCTACCAACCAATCAAGTGAACACAAAATTAAAATCACAGATCATTCACCACACTATCCTTTACTTCATGCATTATCTGATGTATTCCCATTAGTCTGAAATATAATCTAACACATTCTTCACCCATCAAGCTCTTAGTGATTCTTTGAAACTCAACTCATGCAAGCATATGCTTCCTAGGGCATTTCCTTAATGGATTCTATACACTTGTCTAATGTAGCTGACTCTTTTCTTAGAAATTTTATCATTTAAAATATGGCTCCACCTCAATAGTCATCACACTGGGCTGTGCATGTTGATTTTTCTCTGCAAACAGAACGTATACTCCTTGAAGGCAGTGACTGTAGCATATTCAAATTAATATCTCCATTAGAATCAAAAATATTTGCAAAATATATTTATATTACATCATATTTTATATAAAACACTTATTCTTAAAGGCAACTCTGCCCTTTGCAGAGAAAAAGATAAATAAAATCACTTTTCCTCAAGGTAATCCTCATTATTTATTTGCTCATTATTATTTTTAACATATAGTGTTTTTCAAAATTCTCACTGTACTTTGTTAGATGGCTCATTTACCTTTTCTGCTCTGAAATGGCTGAACCAGCTAACATACTTAAATGGGCTAAATACAGAAACCTGAATTTTAAATTTCCCTCCTCCTTTCCCTTCTCTAATGAAGGAATCATCTTATAATCTGGACATTACCACAATCTCGCTAGTTGTTCAAAATGCACTTTAAAAAGATTAAGGACCACTGTCATAATGGATGAATTCATTCATTAATGAGTTCAGTTAAGCGTTTGTGCAATGCTTATTATATGCCAGGCACTAGTATAGTCACTGGGGATTTAGCACAGAGTAAGTCCAATGAGGTGCCCACTGTCATACAGTCTGTTTTCTATAGAGAAGCTTGGAGGGTTGATGGGAGTCAGACACCTAGAAACTAAAGGAAAACTACAGAATCAAAAAAAGGTGAAGTAATAAAGAACTGTGATCAGGATGGAGGGCAAGAGTAAACCCAAAGACAAAGGAGAGACTAAATGTTCAGCAGATTTTTTGACAGCAAAGTAACACTTCTTTTATAAAACCCATTGTCAGACATGAGACACTGAGAATGAGAGCAATGTCTAAAGATGACTATTATAAGTTTGCTTTTTCCACTTCAGAATTTTTTATGGGAGATTGAGAAAAGATTTTAGTTACTTACAATTAAATCTAAAAAAAAATAACTCTCCAGAAAGCAGGAATAGAAGGAACATACCTCAACATAATAAAAGCCATCTATAATAAACCCACAGCAAACATAATCCTCAATGGCAAAAAATTGAAAGCACTTCCTCTAAGTCAGGAACAAGACAAGCATGCCACTACTATTCAACATAGTTTTGGAAGTTTTAGCCACAGCGATCAGAGAAGAAAAATAAATAAAAGGGATCCAGATAGTAAAAGAAATAAAACTCTCAGTTTCCAGATGACAGATCCTCTATATAGAAAACCCTAAAGACACCACCAGAAAACTACTAGTCAATGAATATAGTAAAGTTGCAAGATATAAAATTAATACACAGAAATCCCTTGCATTCCTTTACAATAACAATGAGAAAACAGAAAGAGAAATTAAGGAAACAATCCCATTCACCATTGTGATGAACAGAATAAAATACTTAGGAATAAATTTACCTAAAGAAACAAAAGACCTATATATAGAAAACTATAAAACACTGATGAAAGAAATCAAAGAGGACACTAATAGACGGAGAAATATACCATGTTCATGGATCAGAAGAATGAATATGGTGAAAATGAGTATACTACCTAAAGCAATCTATAGATTCAATGCAATCCTTATCAAGCTACCAACAGTATTTTTCACAGAACTAGAATAAATAATTTCACAATTTTTATGGAAATACAAAAAACCTTGAATAGCCAACACAATCTTGAGAAAGAAGAATGAAACTGGAGGAATCAACCTGCCTGACTTCAGGCTATACTACAAAGCTACTAATCATCAAGACAGTATGGCACTGGCACAAAGACAGAAATATAGATCAATGGAACAAAATAGAAAGCCCAGAGATGAATCCACACACCTATGGACACCTTATCTTTGACAAAGGAGGAAAAAATATACAATGGAGGAAAGATAATCTCTTTAACAAGTGGTCCTGGAAAACTGGTCAATCACCTGTAAAAGAATGAAACTAGAACATTTGCTAACACCATACACAAAAATAACCTCAAAATTGATTAAAGATCTAAATGTAAGACCAGAAACTATAAAACTCCTAAATAGGAAGAACACTACTGACATAAATCATAGCAAGATCCTCTATAACCCACCTCCCAGACTAACAGAAATAAAAGCAAAAATAAACAAATGGGACCTAATTAAACTTAAAAGCTTTTGCACAACAAAGGAAACTGTAAGCAAAGTGAAAAGACAGCCTTCAGAATGGGAGAAAATAATAGCAAATGAAACAACTGACAAAGAATTAAATATCCAAAACATACATGCAGCTTATGCAGCTCAATACCAGAAAAAAAAAAAATGACCCAATCAAATAATGGGCCAAAGAACTAAACAGATATTTCTCCAAAGAAGACATACAGATGGCTAACAAACACATGAAAAGATGTTCATTGTCACTCATTATCAGAGAATTGCAAATCAAACCACAATGAGGTACCATCTCATGCCAGTCAGAATGGCTGCCATCAAAGTCTACAAACAATAAATGCTGGAGAGGGTGTGGAGAAAAGGGAACTCTCTTACACTGTTGGTGGGAATGCAAACTAGTACAGCCACTATGGAGAACAGTGTGGAGATTCCTTTAGAAACTGAAAATAGAACTGCCATACAAACCAGCAATCCCACTGCTGGACATACACACCAAGGAAACCAGAATTGAAAGAGACACATGTACCCCAATGTTCACTGCAGCACTGTTTACAATAGCTAGGACATGAAAGCAACCTAGATGTCCAATGGCAGACAAATGGATAAAAAAGCTGTGTATATATACACAATGGAATATTACTCAGCTATTAAAAAGAATGCATTTGAATCAGTTCTACTGAGGTGGATGAAACTGGAGCCTATTATACAGAGTGAAGTAAATCAAAAAGAAAAACACCAATACGGTATATTAACACATACATATGGAATTTAGAAAGACAGTAATGACAACCCTATGTGCAGGACAGAAAAAGAGACACAGATATAAAGAACAGACTTTTGGAGCCTGTGGGAGAAGGTGAGGGTGAGATGATTTGATAGAATAGCATTGAAACATGCATATTACCATATGTGAAATAGATCGCCAGCCCAAATTCAATCCATGAAACAGGGCACTCAAAGCCGGTGCACTGGGATGATCCAGATGGATGGGATGGGGACGAAGGTAGGAAGGGGGTTTGTGATGGAGGGACAAATGTACACCCATGGCTGATTCATGTTAATGTATGGCAAAAATCACCACAATATTATAATGTAATTAGCCTCCAATTAACATAAACTAATAAAGAAAAAAATAACTCCATGACAATCATAGACCATGCTGCTGCTGCTGCTAAGTCACTTCAGTCGTGTCCAACTCTGTGCGACCATATAGACAGCAGCCCACCAGGCTCCCCTGTCCCTGGGATTCTCCAGGCAAGAACACTGGAGTGGGTTGCCATTTCCTTCTCCAATGCATGAAAGTGAACAGTGAAAGTGAAGTCGCTCAGTCGTGTCTGACTCTTCGCGACCCCATGGACTGCAGCCTACCACGCTCTTCCACCCATGGGTTATCCCAGGCAAGAGTACTGGAGTGGGGTGCCATTGCCTTCTCTGATCATAGACCATGAGAAGTCCCAAATTTATAAAGGTTATACTTAAAATTTCTCATTTCATTTCCTCCAAAATCCTCCAAGGAGCTTCAATGCTTGCAGAATACAGAATACAGCATAATCTCTTTATTATTTTATAATCTCAGTTGTGATCTGGGTTTTTCCCTTTCCTTACTTGTTCTAGTCACATGTTTCAGCTCTTCTAATCTCACCTACTACCATTCCCTCACACCTGATATTTCAGTTTATTGAACCACTTATAATTTCTCATAAAAACCAATACCACTAATGCATCTATGCATTATGATTTTTTATTTTTCCTACAATGTTTTTTCCTGCCTGGTTTTCCTGCTCTGAAAATTCCAACTAATCTTCTAAGAGTCAGTCTTATCTCCACCAGGACATTTCTGCAGCTATCCACAAGCACAGTTGTTCCCGAATCATACTTGTTTCTTGGTTGCTTACATGTATTGTGTCCCATCTAATTTACTTTCAGCACCTAGCATAAGACTTAGCAGAAAAATGATTACAATATTTGTTGAATGCATCATCCTAGTGACCTTCATACTAGTACTTACCTTCTTTTTTATATCAGTTTCCATAAGATGATGATGATCAGTTTACATGAAATAATCATTAGCTGTATTTCAGATATTTAAAAAAGCATCCAATATTCTATTATTCTAATGTACAGTATATGTATCAATGTGAGAGTTGGACCATAGAATTAATGCACTCAAGAACTGATGCTTTCAAATTTTGGTGATGGAGAAGACTCTTGACAGTCCCTTGGACTGCAAGGAGATTAAATAAGTCAATACTAAAGGAAATCAACCCTGAATATTCATTGGAAGGATTGATGCTGAAGCTGAAGCCTCAATACTTTGGCCACCTCATGCAAAGAACTGACTCATCAGAAAAGGCCATGATGCTGGGAAAGATTAAAGGCAGGAGGAGAAGGGGATGACAGAAGACAAGATGGTTGGATGGCATTACTGACTCAAACTCAGAGTTTGTTCAAACTCATGTCCATCACTTGGTGATGCCATCCATCGGTCGAAGGGGGTGACAGATGGATGGCATCACCGAGAATGATGGACATGAGTTTGAGCAAACTCCAGCAGACACTGAAACTCGGGGAAGCCTGGTGTGCTGCAGTCCATGAGGTCGCAAAGAGTTGGATACGGCTTACCAAGTGAACAAGAGTAACATTCAACTCTTACCTCTGGAAGACTATATAATTTAGCAAAGGCTCTCAAAAGAACTATCTAGTAGAAATGATAAATAACTTTCTGGGCAACGTAAATATAGGTATTCTTTAATTCAGTCACAATAACTGACATAAAATTGACCTTACAATTTTGCCAGGATCCAGTTTAAAATAAGGCTTTGCTGGTAGCTCAGCTGGTTAAGAATTCACCTGCAATGCAGGAGGCCCTGGTTTGATTCTTGGGTCGGGAAATTCCCCTGGAGAAGGGATAGGCCACTGACTCCAGTATCCTTGGGATTCCCTGGTGGCTCAAACAGTAAAGAATCTACATGCAGTGCAGGAGACCTGGGTTTGATCCCTGGGTTGGGAAGATCCCCTGGAGAAGGGAACAGCTACCCACCCCAGGATTTTGGCCTAGAGAATTCCATGGACAGAGGAGCCTGGCAGGCTATAGTCTATAGGGGTCACATTTCTACCTGCCATGATTTTGAACTCACAGATTCAAATGGACTCCTTTGGTTCCAAGTAACAACTAGGTTCAGAAGGTTATTGTGATGGAATAGAAGTATCTCACGTAACTCAGAGGGAATGCATCATGTGTCCAGGAAACACTGGGACTCCACTTGGAAAGCCATATGATTTATCTCTTCCTTTCTCCTCCTCTCTGTTTATCTAGAATTATTCTGTCTCTGCAAATTGACTTCCTTTGCTTCCTTATCCAGAATGGTTGATATTTTATAGGTCTAGCCCAGACATTTTTAAATCTATGTGTTAAAATTTTGGAGAGGTTTTTGCTTTTTTTTTTTTAAATTCCAATGTCTTGGCAAAAGAGACTCCATACCAATTACATCAGAATCACTCTGAGTAGGACTCAAACACTGTAATTTAAATAAAATGTCTCCAAGAGATTGCACTGTGAACCCAAGCCTGAAAATCATTTCTTTAGCCATTGTAAAGCTTCTCCTAATTCTTATTCTCAAGTGAGATATTCAAGTTTAGCCACCATCATCTAAAATGCCTGCCTTATTCAAATAAGCTGGGCACATACTCTTAAAAAGTGTTCATATGGGGACATTTATCTGCTTAAAACGCATCAGTTCTGACAATCATCAATACATATTCAAAATGTTAAGGCACACTGTAAAAATAGGTCACTTACTTTATAATCAAAATGAACAAGATACTTGAATGAATAAGCAAATAATACTTATTAGGAAACTGACCTAAAAATTATTCATGACAGTTTGATTAAACACACACATATAGCATATGTACACATGCATTGAAAACTATCATCAAATGTGAAAAGTACATACCATTCAGATATTAATGAGATAATCAATCATAATGCTTTTCATTTGAGAATAGAAATAAAAATAAGTACAATCCTGCAATGCAATGACCAATTATTTTATTATTATATTATTACTCTTTATCACTAGTATTCTATTAACCTGGCTGGGTCATGCATTCATAGACAGAAAAACATGCATACATAACAGTTATGTCTCTGGGAGGAAAGCAAATTACATAATAATTATGTACCCCAATTGCATTTTTCCCTAATTTGCCTAAATAGAATGATTTTTTAAAAAACACTGTTAAAAGCAAGACTATTGCTAGTGTTATGTTCGACTAAAGAAGAGATAATAACTATTACTATGTTTCTTGCAATTTAAAATCATCAAATAGCTTTCATTCATGCATTTCACTTATATTTCATTATGATATATCTACATTGCTTCCTATCTTGGGGTACAACAGCTCTTGAAGCATCCATTCTGAGATTATTTTAAGGCAAAAAAAATAACATTGTGTAGCTACTTATAGCTAGATTAATTCATAGGTTGGATTAATGCATTAATTAACTCTAGCTCACTTACTTTGCTCTTTGAAGAAATATCTGAGGGGGGGGGGTGTGGAACTTGCAAAGCAGAAATTATTTAGATTAGCTGCTTCCATGATGGAAAGGCCTAGGTATAGGATTATAACATAAAATCAGATTTCATTTCTCCATTTTGAGAAATTTTTATTTCTAATGAAAATTTTAGACAGATATGAGACTATGAAAAAGTTTTGAGGGGAGAACAAGATGGCAGAGGAGTAGGTGGACGTGGAGTACATCTTTCTACATGGATACCTCAGGAATACACCTTCAGGCACAGAAGTGCATGCAAGAACACCAACATCAAGAGTGGACAGGAGGACCTGACCAGAGGAAAAGAATATATAGAACCATGCTAAACTCGGTAAGATAAAGGAACTAGGGAGAAAAACAGGAGTGTTAGTAGGACTGGACATGGCCTCAGCAGGTGGGGGAACTGAAGCAGGGGTCTGATCCCCACAGCAGGGCAATTGCGTGAGTCAGAAGAGAAACACTTGAGGCTGAAAGTGAAACGGCTGATCTGTGGCAGCCTAAATGGAATAAGAATAAGATAGTCCTTGCTGCTGCCATACATACTATGGACAGGGAAGCAGGTCCCCTGGAAGATGCAGCGGCTGAGAGCTGGAGTTTAGGGACTGTGGAGCAATCCCACGGTGAAGGCTGATGTTGACTGAGGAAAGGCGGATCAAACGGATGTGAGGGAGGAGACTGTGGTGGGAAACGCCTGTGGAGGAAAGCCGGGCAGCCATGAAAGCAAGGAGATACTGCTGAGTCATGCCTACGCATGGAGTGAAGCCATCAGGATAGCCTCTCTCTCCACACACCAGCACTGGCAGCTGAACAATAGACAGGCTGGCTCATCAAACTCCTGATGCACTAAACTACAGAGTAGGACCCCACCCAGGGTGCCGCTTTAGGTTCCCAGCACACGGATCTACAGAGTAGGACCCCAGCCAGAGGGCCCCTTTATGTGCTGGATACACCGAACAACAGAGAAGGACACCAGGCATGAGAGTCTTCTAAGTGCCTGAACAGGAGGAGCTACAGGGAAAGACTGGCCAAAGAGGCCCTCTGATTTCCAGCTAAGAGGCTCAAAAAAAGACTCTGATAGGGCCATAACTCCTGCAGTGGAGGCAGTTTGTGTCCCAAACACTTGACATCACCAGGGTCCCTGCAGGCCAAGCAACTGCACCACCTTTATGCTCAACTGGTGTAGAGCTGCCACAGGCAAAAAAAAAAAGAGAAAAGTTTTGTGTTTATGCGCACAGTCACTTCGGTCCTGACAGACTCTTTGTGACCCTGTAGACTATGGCCTGCCAGACTTCTCTGTCAGGGAGGGGGTCCTCCAGGCAAGAATACTGGAACGTATTGGCCAATACTGGTTGCCATACCCTTCCAGAGTACTATATTTCCTGCTGCCCTAGCCTCCAACCCCCCCACGCCCCGAGTACCTGGTTCTGCCAGAACCCCTGCGACACAAGCAGCTGCACCACTTCCACACCTGGTCCTCTTAGGGGCAGACAAGCCCTCCAGGGCAGCCCCAGGAGCAAACCGCAGTGGACAACCCACATGCAGAGGTAGAAATAAAACCACAATTGAAACCCAGAGGCAGTGTGGCTAAGAAAGAAGACCCAAAACCTTCCCGCCAGCTATATAAGCTGCAGATTAAATCCACATGATCAACTAGCCAGACTCTGTCTATGGAATATATAAAAGGTCATGGAGAGCTCCTACAAAAGAAAACACACTAGCTCTGATAACTGTGGACATTGGAGGCAAGAACACACAGGAGTAGGGCCAGATTAGAATCTGAGCAGTCCTCACAGCAGGTCCAGAGATCAGCACAGTGTTGGAGGGCATCCTAGGGAGGTGAGGTAGACTGTGACTCCCAGGGAGGGAAAGGACACTGACAGCAGGGACTCAAGAAAAACATTTATTATTCTTATGTTGACTTGCTCTGTAGATTCTCTTGGATTTTTTCTTTTCTTTTTTTTTTTTTTTCCACACTGTTTTAGTTGTTGATTTTTTTGGCACTATGAAATCTAATTAAGCTTGTGAAATTTTTTCTTTTGCTCAGTCACATTTTTTATTGTTGTTATAAACCTCTTCTTCAATGTTGGGCTTTTGCAGTTTTGTGAAGTTTCCCTGTTTGTTTGTTTTTTTTTTCCTCTTTTCTCTTTTTCTATTTTAATTTTTAATGTTTTAAACCTATTTTTTTCTACATTTATTCCTTTGTTTGCTTTTCCTACTGTTCTTTACCCCTTGCAGACAATCTTTATGCATATAAATCTTCTTTATTTACCTTTATCTACCTCTATTTAACATTGCATATCAACAAACAGTAAAGCTCTCACTGTTTGCAAATGACAGATACTGTACATAGAAAACCCTAAAGATAGTATCAAAAAATTACTAGAATTAATCAGTGAATTTAGCAAAGTTGCAGGATACAAAATCAATATACAGAAATCACTTGCATTTATATATACTAACAATCAAAAATCAGAAAGAGAAATTAAGGAGTCAATCCTATTCACCATTGCAACAAAAAAAAATTAAATATCAAGGAATAAACTTTCCTAAGGAGATTAAAGAACTGAACACAGAAAATTATAAGACACTGATGAAAGAAATCAAAGACAACATAAACTGATGCGGAGATATTCCATGTTTCTAGGTAGGAAGAATCAACATTGTGAAAATGACTACATTACCAAACACAATCTACAGATTCAATGTGATCCCTTATCAAATTACCGATAGTATTTTTCATAGAACTAGCACAAAAATTTACACAATTCATATGGAAACACAAAAGACCCCGAATAGCCAAAGCAGTCTTGAGAAAGAAGAATGAAGCCAGAGGAATCAACCTTCCTAACTTCAGATTATACTACAAAGCTACAGTCATTAAGACAGTATGGTATTGGCACAAGAACAGAAATGTATACCAATGGAACAAGATTGAAAGCCCAGAAATAAACCCATGCATCTATGCTTATCTTATTTTCGACAGAGGAGACAAGAATATACAATGGAGCAAAGACAGCCCCTTCAATAAGTGGTGCTGGAAAATTAGACAGCTACTTGTAAAAGAATGAATTTAGAACACTTCCTAACACCATACAAAAAGAGAAACTCAAAATGGATTAAAGACTTAAATGTAAGATGAGAAACTATTAAACTCTTAGAGGAAAACATTGGCAGAAAACTCGATGATATAAATCAAAGCAATATCATCTATGACCCACCTCCTAGAGTAAGGAAATAAAAACAGAAGCAAACAAGTGGGATCTGATTAAGCTTAAAAGCTTTTGCACAGCACAGGAACCTATAAGCAAGATGAAGAGACAACCCTCAGCATGGGAGAAAATAATAGCAAATGAAACAACTGACAAAGGATTAATTTCCAAAATATACAAACAGCTCCTACAACTCAATGCCAGAAAAAGAAACAACTCAATCAAAAAGTGGGAAAAAGACCTAAACAGACATTTCTCCAAACAAGACATACAAATAGCTAACAAGTACATGAAAAGATGCCACAAATCACTCATTATTCAGTTCAGTTCAGTCACTCAGTTGTCTGACTCTTTGCGACCCCATGAATTGCAGCATGCCAGGCCTCCCTGACCATCACCAACTGCCAGAGTTTACTCAGACTCCTGCCCATCGAGTCGGTGATGACATCCAGCCATCTCATCCTCGGTCGTCCCCTTCTCCTCCTGCCCCCAATCCCTTCCAGTATCAGAGTCTTTTTCAATGAGTCAACTCTTCGCATGAGGTGGCCAAAGTACTACCGTTTCAGCTTCAGCATCATTTCCTCCAAAGAAATCCCTGGGGTGATCTCCTTCAGAATGGACTGGTTGGATCTCCGTGCAGTCCAAGGGACTCTCAAGAGTCTTCTCCAACACCACAGTTCAAAAGCATCAATTCTTCGGCACTCAGCCTTCTTCACAGTCCAACTCTCACATCCATACATGACCGCTGGAAAAATCATAGCCTTGACTAGATGGACCTTTGTTGACAAAGTATTGTCTCTGCTTTTGAATATGCTATCTAGGTTGGTCATAACTTCCAAGGAGTAAGCGTCTTTTAATTTCATGGGTGCAGTCACCATCTGCACTGATTTTGGAGCCCCCAAAAATAAAGTCTGACACTGTTTCCACTGTTTCCCCATCTATTTCCCATGAAGTGATGGGACGAGATGCCATGATCTTTGTTTTCCGAATGTTGAGCTTTAGGCCAACTTTTTTTCTCTCCTCTTTCACTTTCATCAAGAGACTTTGTACTTCCTCCTCACTTTCTATCATAAGGGTGGTGTCATCTGCATATCTGAGGTTACTGATATTTCTCCCAGCAATCTTCATTCCAGCTTGTGCTTCTTCCAGTCCAGCATTTCTAATGATGTACTCTGCATAGAAGTTAAATAAGCAGGGTGACAATCTACAGCCTTGACGTACTCCTTTTCCTATTTGAACCCAGTATGTTGTTCCATGTTCAGTTCTAACTGTTGCTTCCTGACCTGCATATAGGTTTCTCAAGAGGCAGGTCAGGTGGTCTGTTATTCCCATCTCTTTCAGAATTTTCCACAGTTTATTGTGATCCACACAGTGAAAGTCTTTGCCATAGTCAATAAAGCAGAAATAGATGTTTTTCTGGAACTCTCTTGCTTTTTCGAACTTATTTACAATACAGAAAGGGACTCACAGATATAGAACCCAAACTTATGGTTTCCAAAGAGGAAGTGGGAGTGACAATGATAAATCAGGAGTTTCAGATTAGCAGATACAAATTAATATAAAACTGATAAACAACGATGCCATACTGTATACCACAGGGAACTATATTCAGTATCTTATAAAAAATTACCATGGAAAATAATTTTAAAAAAGAATATATGTATATAGATATAGATATATAAACTAAATCACTTTGCTATACAACAGAATCTAAATAATACTATAAATCAACTATACCTCAATAAGCTTAATTAATTTTAAAATTAATCAATTAGTTTATAAAAAAGAAGAGTGTGTGGTATGTAGAACCTCTACTTTATACAACCATAGGGTTGGTTAAAATAATAAAATAGTACTTTAAGAAAGGGCTTCTAAAGTAGTTAAGGATCCCTTGCCCCCCGCCCTCTGCAAATAGTAACTAACATGTTGACAAATTTTCAAAAATGTCAGTCAAGAAGGTAACAATCACCACATTCACAGGCCTGGGGCAAAGGTGTCAACACTGCTGACAAGATGTCAATGACTAGTATAAGAAAAGCCTGGTGACCAGCACAGGGTGGTGCCTGACAGCAAATCCATGTAGCACAAAGAAGTCAGTATGATCAAGGCGAGAGGGATGAAGGGAAATGAAATAAGCTGACATTTAAGAAAGGTGGCAGCAGCAATGTTAAATATTAAGACTTGGAATAAAAAGCTCAATATTGTAAGTCAACAACCTACCAGGCTTTTGTGTTAACCTATTAACTCTTGTATTTCTGAGAGGAGAAGACTCTGATGTAAGTTAAGGTGGAGGTAGGATGCAGGGAGAAAACTCGTATGGTTTCTCAGAGGTCACATTGCCAATTCAACAGGTCAGTTAGGCTGCTTTGAAACTCACCTGTCTCATCTTTAAACCAGTAATTGTGAAGCATAGTTGTGGGAATCAAATGAGAAAAATTATAGCACCCTTCAGTTTCCACATTAACTGTACCCCACCACCTGTTTTAGCAGGTGAAAATAGTATTTATCACCAGTGATCTGACTGAATTTGTAAAAATCTATTTCCTAAACCTTATGTGCCCTGTAATCCTAAGCATATTCAATTTTTTAACCACAGTTATCAAGTGCCTACCACATGGTCGGCATTTGTTTGCCAACCACCTACTATGAGACAAGAGCTTTTCTAGGCATTAAGGAATCATAAAGAACAAACTGACAAAAACATATTGAAGGCTACATTCCCATAGGCCATTTTTCTTTTTATGGCAGATCTTATTGCTATTTTTCATCTCTTTGATTTTTAAAGTATTTATTGTAAAACCCTTTCAGAAGATAGTTCTATGATTCAATTGTTCTATACTTGAATTTACTCTTTCAAAGTCTGTTCCTCACTTCCTGCCCTGCGTGTTAAGGGGTTGAATCAAATGACACCTGTATTCCTCTCAACCAACTTCAGCATTCAGTTCAGTTCATTCGCTCAGTCATGTCTGACTCCTTGTGACCCAATGGACAGCAGCACGCCAGGCTTCCTTGTTCATCATCAACTCCCAGAGTCTACTCAAACTCATGTCCATTGAGTCAGTGATACCATCCAACCATCTCATCTTCTGTCATCCCCTTCTCCTCCTGCCTTCAATCTTTCCCAGCATCAGGGTCATTTCAAATGAGTCAGTTCTTCACATTAGGTAGCCAAAGTATTGCAGTTTCAGCTTCACCATCAGTCTTTCCAAAGAACACCCAGGACTGATCTCCTTTAGGAATGACTGTTTGGATCTCCTTGCAGTCCAGAGGACTCTCAAGAGTCTTCTCCAACACCACACTTCAAAAGCATCAATTCTTCGGCTCTCAGCTTTCTTTATAGTCCAACTCTCACATCCATACATGACTACTGGAAAAACCATTGCTTTGATTAGATGGACCTTTGTTGGCAAAGTAATGTCTCTGCTTATTAATATGCTGTCTATGTTGGTCATAACATTCTTCCAAGGAGCACATATCTTTTAATTTTATGGCTGCAGTCACCATCTGCAGTGATTTTGGAGCACCCCCAAAATAAAATCTGACACTGTTTCCACTGTTTCCCCATCTATTTGTCATGAAGTGATGGGACCAGATGCCATGATCTTCGTTTTCTGAATGTTGAGTTTTAAGCCAACTTTTTCACTCTCCTATTTCATTTTCATCAAGAGGTTTTTTAGTTCTTCTTTGCTTTCTGCCATAAGGATAGTGTCATCTGCATATCTGAGGTTATTGACATTTCTCCCGGCAATCTTGATTCCAGCTTGTGCTTCTTCCAGCCCAGTGTTTCTCATGATGTACTCTGCATATAAGTTAAATAAGTAGGGTGGCAATATACAGCCTTGAAGTACTCCTTTTCCTATTTGAAATAAGTCGTTGTTCCATGTCCAGTTCTAACTGTTGCTTCCTGACCTGCCTACAGATGTCTCAAGAGGCAGGTCAGGTGGTCTGGTATTCCATCTCTTTCAGAATTTTCCGCAGTTTGTTGTGATCCATACAGTCAAAGGCTTTGGCATAGTAAATAAAGCAGAACTAGATGTTTTTCTGGAACTCTCTTGCTTTTTCAATGATCCAACGGATGTTGGCAATTTGATCTCTGGTTCCTCTGCCTTTTCTAAATCCAGCTTGAACATCTGGAATTTCATGGTTCACGTACTGTTGAAGCCTGGCTTGGAGAATTTTGAGGATTACTTTACTAGCATGTGACATGAGAGCATAGGTTTTCCAGTTTGTAAAATGGGGGAAACTGTTTACTCCCGAGGCAATTTTTGAGTATAAAGTTAATGCTAAGCTTTTATAAAGGTATTCAATAAATTAAATTATTTGAAACATGTATTATTTGGGTTTCCAAACCATAAAAAATTTAATTTTGTCCTTTTAATGGATGAAAATAGTAATGCCAAGATAACACATTGGAGACTTTATTGAACCAGGAATTTCACATCTATAAATATTAACACACTGTGCTGCCTCAAAGCCATTAATGAGATGATCAAAAGGCAACATGACATTCCCAAAGGTCTGAAGGCAGAATTCATGAGTAATTAAGTCAGAGCTTGAACCCAGGTATCCTGACTTATAGCCTTCCATTACATCACTTTATCCAGATTTTTTTCTTAATTTTTATTTTATATAGGAGTACATTTGATTAACAATATTGTGTTAGTTTCAGGTATGCAGCAAACTGATTCAGTTTTACATATGCATGTATCTATTCTTTTTCAAATTCTTTTCCCTTTAGGTTGTTACAGAATATTGAAAAGAGTTCCCTGTGCTATACAGGAGGTCTCTGTTGGTTTTTTATTTTAAATATAGTATTCTGCACATGTCAATCCCAAACTCTAATCCTTTACAATTTGTATAAGATTCAACTTTAATAAATCATTGAATGCAGAGAACAAAATTCTAGGTAAAAATTTCAATTGAGTTTTTTGCAGGTGACTTTTGCCCAGGAAGCTAAAGATTTTTTAGGGCTCTGTTCTACTGTGATACTGTCCTTAGCACCATACAGCACCAGGCATCAAGGTGTTAGAGATTTGGTCTGGAATTCTTAACACCTATATAGTGCATTTGAACCAAGTGACACTGAAGGGGCTAAGTTCTTTTATAAAATAGAAGCATACACTGAGATCAGGTTCTATATGGCATGGATCAGATTTTTCAGAGTTATTTTTCTACCCCTTCTAGAGTTAGCTGCCTGAAGTAGCAATCTACTGCTATTGGTAAGGAAATATTCTGCCTTTATGGAGACAATTTCATTTTAAATTACTTTTCAGGTCAAGTGCTGCCATTTAATAAGGCTTGGAACCTTATACAAAGTCAATAAATGGCATTAAAATTACTTATTAGTCATGGCATTTTCTTCTATCACCAACTGCATAGTTTTGTTTTGATAGCTCCATTAGATATAGATTCATTCCTCATTTTTTTCTTTGATATACTTTTACAACATACAGATGATATAAAAAATAAATCCCTCATCATATACAAAAACTATACATTATTAAAATTGAATTTTTAATAAAAAAGTATCATTTCTGATAATTAATAATTACTTTAAATATTAGCTAGGGAATACACCAAAAATTAACAGGAATATACCACCAAAACGTGTCATTTCTCAATGACAGTAAGCCAATTTAACTTTTCTACTTCCCACTGAAAGGGATAAAAATGAGATCACAAGCATTTTTGATTCTTGTTCAGCCTAAAGGTCCAGTCTCCCAATGAGAAACTGAGCTGAAGTCATCACAATACTGTGATTCTGACCAAGTGGAAAAACTTAGCATGGAAACAGGATTTAGCCATGACATACTTCAATATTATTTTTCGGAGGCTATCACTATCTCAAACTAAATCCATTATGATTTAAAACTGTCTTTTTATTGATATTCATTGTTTTCCAACCTGACAGTGGCCAATGATTTATATCAATTTTCTCTTAACACAGAAATTAAAGAGTCTGAAATATATCTTAAACTAAAGAATGCTTTTTCAATAGGTCTCAAGATTTTAATACAGCTGTCATTTGTACAGCCTTACCTCCTCTCAAGGGTAGAGGAAGGTTTAGGAGAAGAAGCCAGCTCCCTTGATAAGATCATTTTTATATGAAGCAGTGAAGGATTAAAAAAATTAGTATGACATATTGATGATGCTTTTTTATAAGGCATTTTTATTCTCTAAGTAGAAAGAACACTGCAGTTGGCTGTCAATCATTAAACCACAAATGAAGTCCTTTGCCTGGGTAGGAGATTTGCAACTATACCAATGCTGGTAAACTAACCACCAAATTATAGCCCTTTTTCCTGCCTCACCCAGATTTCACAGGGGCTGCACACCCAAATAAATGCCTCTTGGCTACCCATTCATCTAACAGCTGGAAAGATGACACTTGACATTTGGAAACTTTCCTGTGAAGATTGCTGCAAGGCTTTCCCATTAGCTTCCTGGTGAGACTGTAAGGTCGAATAAGCTGCCTCAAAACCTGCAAAGGGTAACGGAAATACTCTAATATTAAGCCTGGTGCAATTTAAATTTCTAATTCTCAAATCATAGTTCTCAGATATTGTAGAAACCACTGGTATATTTCAGGGCAAAATAATTTCTTTGAAGATGTGGAATTAAAGTCATATTTTAAGCAATGATGATGGTAAGTCCCTTTTATTTAAAGTTGGCACCGAAGGTCTTCTAAGCAAAAGAGACTTGGACATAGATAAGTTCTTCCAAGTTTGTTTTCTAAAATCCCAGACTGTCATATTTTTGGCAACCGTTCATTTTTGTCCAGAGTAGAAATCTTAAACATAAGGCCCCTGTTGTTACCATTCTTTAGGTTTTATTTTCACATCATAGAATAGCTATTAGCAATAGCTTTAAAATTCTAACAGTCTAACAATACAGGTTTGTTTCAAAAACCATTGACCTAAATATAAAATGAAACTGTAAATACCACAGTATTAAGAAAATGCTGTGATCTTATAAATCTTTCAAATGTAAAGACAGGACTTTTTTTCTCTTTAGAAAGGGAACATTTAAAGAGATCCCCAAATCAAGTTTTAATAACCTGACTGTTCACTAAAGATATTAGAAAGACAAAATCCCTCACATAATCTCAAATCCTAAAAATGGCAGAAGGTGAAAGATTTCATTTATTGATATGAATATACATAATTCAATTAGCTTTATGACAATGATCCTTCCACATTGTGCTCAATTTTGAATTCCCCGTCTACAAAATGCCCTTACAATTTTCTGCTCTTGCTTGTTAACTCAGTATTTCCCATGTGAAAGATTGACAAGACTGAATAGGTCTCTCTAAATGTTCAGTCATATGTTCAAATGCAGATAAAATTAATAATATGATGAAAGAGGAAAATGAAACATTTAAAAATATATGCAGAAAGACACTGAAGAAACAGGAGACATGAAAGATATTTGAATCTTGAACTAATCACCATCTGAGGCTGAAATCACTTTCTAAAAGTTAATTTAGTGATGCTGAATTTTACCCAATTAGCAACAATTCCCATTGACAGATGGGGATTCCTCAGGATGGACATCTCATGGCCCCAAATCACAAACCAACACAAACACAAACCTAGCTTTCTCAAAATATTCCATCAACAAATCCACCAAAAAGGCTCTCAGCTCACAGAGAAAACTAAATACTTAGCAATGACTGGGAAGACGTCTTTCTCTTCAAACTAAAATCACAACTACCATGTTGTACTCACTCACTCTATGGTGGGACTATGACATGACTCTCTCTCCACTAGGTACTGAAATCACAAATTTGCTTCACATAGACTACTGAACTGCCAAGAGATGGTAATAACTTTCTGTCACTCTTGACCTGAGGCAGATCTGAACTAGTGACCAAGAGGTTAAAGGCTCTGTATCTCATTACCAAGCCCATGAGATATCTAGTTCCTTCAACAACTAGTGATTCCTTTGTGCCTCAATCAAACCAAAACAAAACACAAAAACCTCAAGTAATAGAGAAGCAGGTCATCAGTGAAAGGGATTTATGATAGTTGTGAAGGATATTATCGATCCATATACTATATACAACTGAGTAGAATCACATTAACTGTGGGAGAACTTCATTAAAACTTCACTAAAATATCATATAAATGTCACGGAAGGCACACAACACTGTAGAAAGTTGAGCTGAAAAACACTGTGGAAAGCTAAAACTTAAAAGATAACTGTGTTCTGTGATCTTACAGGATTAGGAAAGGCATTTTAGATCTAATATGATGCCAGAACATTCATGTATGTATTTTGTACATATGTTCTAAGAAAATTTTGCCAAAAGAATTAGTTTCAGAAGGGATTGACAAATTAGAAAGAATGACATAAGAAATAATCATAAATAAAATAACATAACAGTATCAGGCACCAGGCTCCTCTGTCCAAGGGATTCTCCAGGCAAGAATACTGGAGTGGGTTGCCATTTCCTTCTCTAGGGAAATCTTCCCAACCCAGGGATCGAACCCGGGTCGCCCCCATTGCGGGCAGACGCTTTACCGTCTGAGCCACGAGGGAAGCCATTATAGGAATACAGCATACCTAATTAAGGGTAAAATTTGAGAAAGAGAAAGAATAAAACATATTATTTGCAAACATGCATGTAGACAAATTCATGTGTATAGAAGGAACATCAACACGAAACCAATAATAACATTAACTTTTTGTTGAGAATTGACCTCAAATGCTTATTCCCAATAAACAATATTCTGTAAATATTCAACTTCAACTATCCTGTAACTTATTATTTAGTGACCCCTAAATCACCTGTAAACTCAGTAACCAAAACTTGTTTTTTAATTTAATCTTTAATGACCCAATGCCTCCTTCCTTATCCTTTATAGTTTCTCAGGAATTCTACCTGGAAGAAACCAGGCATTATCTTTTCCATTCCTTGCCTATAGTTCAAGAAGCTCTACACAAATTCTCTCCCTTATTTGAATTTCTATACATTCCATATTTATCTTTCTACTAGGAACTCTTGTCTTCTGTTGTTCAGTATTTATCTTTGTACCACTATAACTGCTTTCATAGCAGCAACATACGAATTTAGTGAAACCCTTCCAGTGCAAGTAATAAATATGGTTTTTTTTTAATATTCCATATCAAAGAGTAAGGAGAAGGAAATGGTAACCTACTCCAGTATTCTTGCATGAGAAATCCAATGAACAGAGGAATCTGGAGGGCTATAGTGCATGGGGTCGCAAAAAGTCAGACATGACTAAGCAACTAAGCACACACAGACACACAGAAGAGACAGTGAATTTAAAATAGAATGATTCTGGAATGGGTTGCCATGCCCTCCTACAGGGGATCTTCCTGGCCCGGGGATCAAATCCCCATATCTTATGTCTTCTGCACTGACAGTCAGGTTCTTTACCAGTAGCACCACCTGGGAAGCCCAGATACTAAAGAATTAGCTGTCGTTATTTCAACATTTGACAAGTGAATAAAACAGGCATGTTTCAAAGAGGATAAAAACCAGGGACTACTCTGGGGAATCTTCTCGCCAAAGTCTAGCCAATATTGACTTGACTACATTAGCATTTACTAGTTGCAGTAAATTTAGCTTTCTATTATGTCATACATACTTTTCTCTAATTATTTCGCATGGATAAAATAACTAAATTCAAACCATATCATAAGCTCCTTTAGAGAAGAAAGGCTGATGGGTTAATGTGGTCAATTTTCTTTTTCCCTAGTACAGAACTTTTAATCTATCTGTCTGTTAACAGACATGCACACATGCATACAGACACAAACATACACATATACACATTAGTTAAATAAATCAATCCATTAGAAAGATATATTGTAGAAGTATAAATTTTAAATTTCATAGATTTTGTTTACCTGCAGCCATTCTTTCAGTTACATACTCTTTCTTTTAGTACACTGTCAAAATTATCTTAGTCAGTATTCTTACTTAAGTATAAGAAGAAAACTTATACTGGACTCCACTAACATAGTATTTCAAACAAGTAAGGTGAAGTCACATTGGATCACATTAGTATACAACCAAAGAAGGGTACGTTTAATATTTTAAAATAATGACTTACAAGGGGGGAGAAATGTTGACAAAATTAAAAATATTCCTCTCCTTGTTAATTCTACATCTGACACGAGCACTTTTTTATTCAAATAATTCTTACCACATTTCTGCCCCATTGCATACATCAAATTAAATTCCCAAGCTGGGTATTCTCATCATTTTCTAACCCCAGTATTATAACAGATCCTTTCTCCTATCTTTTCTATATATTCTCCATGTTCAGGGTCTCCACTAGCCCAGAAAGCCTTTTGGTAAAATAAAATGAAGCTGCTGCACAGGTGCAAAGTTTACGGAGCAGGCAGAAAACACCTTTGTGATAATTCAAGGAAGACACTCTTGCTCTGAATAGAAGCAGCACAACAAAAGGTATCGCTGTTCAGTGAGTGCAGCTCGGTCTGGATTTCAGCCGACTGGTACCCTTGTTTGGGTACCCCTTACACAGTAAGCAAGCTACGCAATCTTATCCAGCAGTGTTCTTTAAGTTCCAGCAATTCAAATCACTCAATTTTCTTCCAGCTTTTCTTACCTTCCCTCTTTACTCATATCTTGATTTTTATGAAGTCTGCTGACTCCATATCCTGATATCTACAGCCAGACAGACTCATCATCTCTTCCACACTTCCTTGTGCCTTTACACTTAATATTATTGCAGTTGCTATTTTGTATTACATGTATGTTTACAT
This sequence comes from Capricornis sumatraensis, assembly GCF_032405125.1. Classification (NCBI taxonomy): domain Eukaryota; kingdom Metazoa; phylum Chordata; class Mammalia; order Artiodactyla; family Bovidae; genus Capricornis; species Capricornis sumatraensis. The sequence goes on along the minus strand of NC_091070.1, from coordinate 146,918,458 downwards.
AACTATTCTTAAAGCACCATTTAACAACATATTGTTTATTGGATGAATGAATGAATCCATGCAAGAATGACTACATATAGAGACAGATTGATGCAAATAAATAAGTGAATTATTAGATAAAATGCTCTTATCATTATCTGAAATAGTCTCTTTCACTCTTCATCTATTAAAATACCATACTTTCACATTCTATTCAAATCTCCAATTTTATAACTTTTGATACCATTTTAATTGTTCACAGGGAACAATCTCTAATAATTTATAAATAAATATTTATTATTTTACTAAGAGCTTTCCATAAATTCTCTTCTGTATTTTTCCCTGAAATCCAATAGAGTAGAAACTTTATCATTTCTCCTTTATTAATGACCATTAATAACTTGATATTGATATTAATAATTATTAATATTAATTCATTAATAATTCATTTATTTTCTTCTAAGAACTCCACGTCTTGGAATAATTATGTGATTTTACCAAAGTCATACAGTTTGAAACTGCTAGAATGGGATTTGAAATCTGGTCTGTTCAATCCACAACCCAAAAATCTAATGACTCTTTATATTTTCTTTAATTTATTCACTTTGGTACCCTCCCAAAGTCAAGAGTTGGACCAAGAGCTGGTACTCAATAAGTGGTAATTGATTAAATTAACTAATAAAATATAAGTAAAGATCACTTCAAGGGCTTCCCTGGTGGCTCAGAGGTTAAAGTGTCTGCCTCCAATGGAGAAGACTCAGGTTCGATCCCTGGGTCGGGAAGATCCCCTGGAGAAGGAAATGGTAACCCACTCCAGTATTCTTGCCTGGGGAATCCCATGGATGGAGAAACCTGGTAGGCTACAGTCAGATAACTATGAGAATACTGAAATCTCAACTTGGGTGTCTTTAATAACCACATTTATCTAAAAAATATATTACAAAGAAAGTCTATCCAATTGCAATGACTGCATGCATGAAATAAAACTATAATATACATACACAATCTTTTTTTAAAAATCCATTATCCAGTGTTACATTTTTCCCTAAACAAAGCATAATATAAGACAAGGTATTATAAGCTTTCATTCATAAATATATTTCAGGCATTATAGAAAGCTTTCTAAATGAATACTACAGTTCTTACATTCATAAGAAAACACTACAGTGCTAATTAATTATATAACAAATTTTTAGTTCTCTTAACTCTTCTTTAAATTCCTTTAAAATCAATTATCACTATATATTTTTTCTATTTAATAAATGAATATATATTTTATTTTGAGGATATATTAGTAAACAGCACACCACTGGCTAGTGCAGTATCAGACCAGTAAGAAGACTCCAATCGGGGAAAAACAGGATGCTAAAGAACACACCAGGAGGAATGTGTTCCTGGAAGAGGAGGAGAAGGCAAAACCTGAAGGGCGAGAGGGATGCAGGCTTGTGAAATGACTGGAGTTGGGAAAGGACCAGATGTAGGAGAAATCTTGATGTGTTAGGGGAAATTCAAATTGGCTTCACGAGCTAAGGAGTGTAAAGGGGAGTATGGGCTTCCCAGGGGGCTTAGTGGTAAAGAACCCACTGGCTAATTCAAGAGACACAGAAGACATGAGTTTGATCCCTGGATTGGGAAGATCCCCTGGAGGAGGGGATGGCAACCCACTCCAGTATTCTTCCCTGGGAAATCCCATGGACAAAGGAACCTGGAGGGCTACAGTCCATGGGGTCCACAAAGAATCTGACATTACTGAGTGATTGAACACACAAAGAGGAGTATACTTCACTTGAATACAAAGAGGAATCTCTGAAGGGTTTTAAAAGAAGAACTTGTATTCTAGAAAGAAAACTCTGGCTTCAGAACAGGGGCCTTGAATTTGACAGGAGGAAACTGGAGACAATTTTAAGAGGTGACAGAGGCCAGAACTAAGATACCGACAGTACAGAAAGAAAAATCCTACTTCGTCTGTATATTCCTTTTTAGTCTCATAATTGCTTAGCACTGTGTATCCAGCACCCTCGCAGAAAGGTGGAAGTGTTAACTTTACCTGAGAGAGATTTTACCTACCTTCCATTTTAACTCTGTTTTAAAGTGCCTTTCAATACTTTGTTTGACTGATCTGAATCCAACAGTCAAATCCAAAATGCTTACTGGTCACTAATTTTTAATTTTCACATATTAAAAACTATCATCCCTAGAAATCATATACATATATATATATAAATCATATGCATTTTTTCATCATATTTAAGAGTCTATATCTTTTATGAGTAAGTGGAAACTAAGTAAAATGACTGTTCATTTCTATCAGTTCACATTTATCAGATTTAGGAAAGTAGAAAGATAACAGTGAATTTAAAAATACTCTTAAGACTCCCTCTTAATGAAAACTGTGAAGAACTGCAAAACCACCACCTCCATAAAGTATAGTAAATATTTTCTATGTCTTTATCTTAAAAGCTATAAATGGATTTAAATATATAGAAAACAATAGCACAAACCGTTCTCCACTTGCCGGCGTTCAATTTTACCTTTTCAAATCTCTTTAGCATTGCTGCCTTCCCATCATTTTCACTTCTGCAAACTGAATTCACATCTTCAATAGGTTTTTGGCTGGCCTAGCACAAAAGCCTTTTCTCCTGAGTCCACTCTCATTTCTTCAAGGAGCTAACAGACTAGTCAGTGACATGTCTGGTCAACCAAAAATTGTATTTCACATAAAAAATAAGGAAATTAAAATAAGTTTATGAAAGTCTTTATAGGGATCGAATGGACCAGGTATATATGAGAGAGGGAAGAAAAGAAAATTTAAATAAGTAGCTCATAAAAAAGAGTGTACACAATTGTGTTGTTTTATGAGAAAAAAATATATGTACAAGCATACTAGTGTAACTCTTTCAACTGTGTTTTCTTAAGAAATAACTCTATCCTGAGACTATGCTGTTTCCTACTTTTCTCATGAAGTAGCCTGTTAATAAATGAAAGTAAATATTATAATTTCATGTGTTTGAATGTCTATTTTAATGCTGTTATTCAGCAAAATAAGAAGCCATCGACCATATTCTGGTTTCCAAATTGACTTTGAAAGTTTTATTAGCCTGAGGAATCCAGAGTTTCTTTGCTTTCTGTCAAAAAGTGAAAGAAAATGGCAGAAAGCCCAGAGGAACTAAAGAGCCTCTAGATGAAAGTGAAAGAGGAGAGTGAAAAAGCTGGTTTAAAACCCAACATTAAAAAAACTAAAATGATGGCATCCGGTCCCATCACTTACATCTGCCAATCCATGGCAAATGTTTCCCCGTGTTTCACGGGGAAACAATGGAGACAGTGGCAGACTTTATTTTCTTGGGCTCCAAAATCACTATAGATGGTGACTACAGCCATGAAATTTAAAGATGCATGCTCCTTGGAAGAAAAGCTATGGCAAACCTAGATAGGATATTAAAAAGCAGAGACACTACTTTACTGACAAAGGTCTGTATAGCCAAAGCTATGTTTTTTCCAATAATCATATATTGATATGAGAGTTGAACCATTAAGAAAGCTGAGCTTCTAAGAATTGATGTTTTTCAACTGTGGTGTTGGAGAAGACTCTTGAGAGTCCCATGGGCAGCAAGGAGATCCAACCAGTCAAGCCTAAAGGAAATCAGTCCTGAATATGGACTGACACTGAAGCTGGAACTCCAATACTTTTGCTACCTGATGAGGAGAACTGACTCAATGGGACAGACCCTGATGCTGGGAAAGATTGAAGGCAGGAGAAGAAGGAGACAACAGAAGATGAGATGGTTGGATGGCATCACTGACTCAACGGATGTGAGTTTGAGCATGCTCTGGGACTTGGTGATGGACAGGGAAAGCAGGCATGCTGCAGTCTATTGGGTCGCAAAGAGTCAGATATGACTGAGTGACTGATCTGAACTGAATCCAGAGTCTGAGGACCACTGATGTAGAGGATTTGACTCTAGGAATCAGAAATTTTAAATACGGGAAGTAAAACAAGTTTAGGAGGTTGTACTTGGTTTTAAAAGCAGTGAGTTTGAAGTATAGGTAAAATATATATACAAGTGGAGTAGTGAATTTGAAATGTAGTTTAGACAAGTGAAGATGTTTAGCAGCCGGTGAGACCGACAGAATTTCCTACTGGAGATACACAGTAGGAAGTCGAGCACGTGGGTGCCCTGGGAGAATACTATGAATCTAAGAAGAGAAGAATGAGGAAATACAAAAAAGGGTGCTAGGTTTGAGGACAGAAAAAGCAACAAGAGCCAAAGCAGGAGTCCATCCTCAGTAGTTGTCATGAACTGCTCCTGCTGTGTTTCAGAGGTCGTGGGGACACTCCAAACTGCAGATGCTGCAGAGCCTGCAGTTGAAACCACCACCAATGCATCTCCCCAAACACTGAACAGCTTCCCCAGTGGCTCAGTGTAAAGAATCTGCCAGCAATGCCGGAGACATAAGAAACACAGGTCCTGTCCCTGGGTTGGGAAGATCGCCTGGAGGAGAGCATGGCAATTCACTCCAGTATTCTTACCTAGAGAATCACATAGACAGAGGAGCCTGGCAGGCTACAGTCCATAAGATCTCAAAGAGTCAGACACAACTGAAGTGACTTAGCATGCATGCATGCAAAAACACTGCTTCCTAAATCACACTTTTGTCTCAGTGCACAGCCAGTAGGGTTTACAACCATAACTGCTGCTGCTGCTGCTGCTGCTAAGTTGCTTCAGTCGTGTCCAACTCTGTGCGACCCCAGAGATGGCAGCCCACCAGGCTCCCCCGTCCCTGGGATTCTCCAGGCAAGAACACTGGAGTGGGTTGCCATTTCCTTCTCCAATGCATGAAAGTGAAAAGTGAAAGTGAAGTCGCTCAGTCGTGTCCGACTCTTCACGACCCCATGGACTGCAGCCTACCAGGCTCCTCCGTCCATGGGATTTTCCAGGCAAGAGTACTGGAGTGGGGTGCCATTGCGCTCTCTGTACAACCATAACTAGACCTTTATATTTCTGGGACACCACACTCTAGTCCACATCCTGGTATCTCAAGCTCCATTACTCAGAGACGCCAAAGTGAGGTAAGAGTGAACGTGAAAGTCGCTCAGTCATGTCCAGCTCTTTGTGATCCCATGGACTGTACAGTCGATGGAGTTCTCCAGGCCAGCACACAGGAATAGGTAGCCGCTCCCTTCTCTGGGGGATCTTCCCAACCCAAGAATAGAACCCAGGTCTCCCACATTGCAGGTGGATTCTACCAGCTGAGCCACAAGGGAGGTGCAAGTAAGTAAGTTAACTGAACATAAAAATATGATGTAGTCAGTACCAAGTTCAAGCCGTACTTAGGAAGTAAGTAGTCACGGATGAATTACAGAAAGAGTAGGAGAACAGACTAAATGGTCAGGACAAAGAGGAAGAAAAATATTCAAGGAAACATTAAAGACAAAGTAAATCCTGTTAGCATGTAAGAAACCAAAAACACCAAAAGGAGGCAGGCAGGGATTATATTTTGAATTTAGAGTTTTTCCTGAATAGCAAAGAAAAATAAGAATTTTACTTACAAAAACAAACTTTTCCAGATACATTTTATGTAAATTAGGTCACTGTGGCTACATTTAGTTAAAACATAGAGCATGAAAATAAAGCATTTCATCAAAAAGGAAGACAACTGAAACCTAGTAGCTATGGCTTTTTATCTCCCAGACCACAAAGTTACTGTAGCAGAGTAGTTATTTTACATTTTATCATTTTTATGTTCTGCTTATGTATCACAAAACTCAATAGTGAAAAATATTAGAATGTATATTGATAAAATACTTGTTTTCTTTTCAATTAGGTGCATATAATTTAGGAAGTAAATAGGAGTTCACCTGTTCAAATGGACAGACAACATAATTTTCTGGATTGATAAATCTTTAGGAATATAGATTTTATTTCATACTGTATATCATCCAGATTTGATAAATATATTAACTATGTCCTAAAACATTGATGACTCTTTTAAACACAGAGGATAAATAACTTCATAGTATTTCACTGGTAGAAACGCACAATGAATTTTCATTCACCTAAACAGATCTGCTATCCAGTCCACATTTAAAAACTTTTTTCCAAGAAAATATATATGTGACATATATCACAGATATAGTTACTATACACCTTATAGAAATGCTCATACGAATAAGAAGCAAAGATAAATGAAGTACTAATCCACTAGAAAAAAATGAACTGAATTTGATGGTAAACGCCTACCTGTATATATCTGTGAATGTACCAAGAGGCTTGCTTCCCATCATTCACGGATTCCACTGTAGTGTTGGCTATACCAACAACATCACCACCTGCAAACACCCATGGTTCACTGGTTTGCATAGTTTCTGGATCTACTTCTGGGAGATCCCATCTGTTAAATTTTATAGGGCTCAAGGCTTCTTTTACTGCAAAAAGTGAAAGAAAGCAAGCAATGACTAATTTGTGCAACACATAACAATAATTTGAAAATTAAGAAAAATTATGATTTAATTATGATTCTAGGGATTCAAAAAACTGTTTTTAATGAACCATAAAAATGGAAAGTTAATGAAATATCTGAGTTAACAATACCTTCAAAGTGTACTGACTTAATCAACTTAAAATAAAACTCACATGTACAGATACAGGCAATATTTCAGATCTGGTATTTTTGTCTAAGAAGTATGGGAGACTACAGTCCTTTAAATATTATAAATGTTATAAAAAGTATTTTCTAAAACTTTGTCCATAACCATTATTTTCACAAATGTATTACTTATATGACCCCAAATTTATTCCTGTGTAACACCAGTGTAAGTTATATTATGAATTTGAGTCAATTGCCAATATCTTCCATTTGTAGAAAGTCTTATAAACAAGAAAAAATCTTATACATTTTCATCAAGTTTTTTACACTTAATGTTAGGTGGTTTAACGAATCCAGAATACAGTTAAAATTAGCCAGCAAAAATCAACAAATGCAAACATTAACATTAGTTCTTTGGGGAAATGTCTCTGTAAAAGAGATTTAAATTTTCTGCTAAATATGTTGTGTCCCAGTGAATTTAAACATGTCAGAAAAAGGGAGAAACTGAATCCCATTAAGAAAATATTTCTAAAGAAGTTGACTAGACACATGATCTGGATATTAGGAAGAGATAAAAGAAAGTAAGTTAGGTAAAAAGTTGATCTAGAGAAGAAATGAAGAAAGGTAGATAGTACCATATATGATGGAGAAAATTGAGCCAATGTTTAAGATAAAATGTTCCTTTCAGATATTCATGTGATAAATTTTAAGCGAGCTTCTCATGTGTCTGTGTATGTGCTAAGTCACCTTAGTCATGTCCAACTCTTTGCCACCAGAGTGTAGCCCGCCAGGATCCTCTGTCCATGGGATTCTTAAGAATACTGGAGTGAGTTGCCATGCCCTTCTCTAGGTGATCTTCCCAACCCAGGGACTGAACTCACATCTCTTATATCTCCTGCATTGACAGGTGGGTTCTTTACCACTAGTGCCACCTGGAAAACCCTACAGGTTCACATGATATACTAGAGGGAGCTATTCTTTACTATAAATGAAAAGAAAATATAACTATATAAACTAAGGGAGAAGATAATAGAAGTTCTTGGAGCAAAATTTAGTTGTTGAATAGATTGACAATTTAAGTTCAAAATTAAATAGCCAAGTGTAAAAAAAAAAAGTTATTTTAATTTTTTTTTTCTGAACAATCATAGAAAAAATATAAAAATAAACTTTGGTACATGTTTGTAGTTTTTTGTTTGAAACAAATTAGAATTCTAGAAAACCATTAAGGGACTATTGTTGATTGTGCTTTCTCCACAAGACTGTAGGTTCCATGAGAACAAGAATATATCCATGCTGTGGTGCTTACCACTGTGTCACTAAGCCTAGTATATCACTTAAAACATGGAAGACACTCAATTCAATGGACAGATGAATGGATGGATGGATGGATGGATGGCTGGATGAATAAAATAGTAGATGGGTCAATGCCATCATGCTCAGGTTTTTATTTAAAAATCTCCTACTGTTTTTATCTCTGATGCAATTTCACCTTTCAGTGAGAGCAAAATTTAATATTCATATAATTGTTTTCAATGCAGAATGGTATTATGAGAAGATTTTTCTAATGTTTTTAAAGGTCACATGGAAAGAAACCTAAACATTTGTTCCCTATTGCATAACAGATCATCACTACCATCTGTTGACAGTTATCTGAGTTGCAAAACTTTGATAGTGAGCATGACTCATCTGTTCAACTCATTATAATAATGGTAACTGTTAACACATCATCATTGAATGGTATAGCCACAAGGGAAGCCCAAGAATACTGGAGTGGGTAACCGATCTCTTCTCTAGGGGATCTTCCTGACCCAGGAATCAAACTGGGATCTCCTGCACTGCAAGCAGATTCTCTACCAACTGACCTATCAGGGAAGCCCCATAGATAAGCATAAACATATGCAAGAGATAAAAAATAATTCTCCTGTATAAGAAATGACCTTATTTGTCCAAGACTTTGATAAAACCTTGTCCTGTATAGAGATCTGAAATAAAGATGATTTTTAAATGAGGAGGCATTCGAAACTATTTCACTAGGAGATCAAAGCCTTTTTATACATTTTTCTCATTTTTTATAGCAATACTCTTGAAGGTTAGCACAGATTTCACTTTAAGCTTGAGCAAGGCAGGGATTATGCCTTAGTTATCTTTGATTTCCCACAGCAGTTATTAGTCAAAGACATATATACTGTGAAGTTATTGAAGATTAAGCTCCAGGGTCCCTCACTTGCATGGGCCTCTTTCTAGACCTAAATTTGAATTTGCAATTTTTTTCTTTTTTTATAAAAAGCCCTCAAATTATATAGGATTCAGGTCTCACAAAATCTGAATCTATTCAAGCTCAGTGAATCATAAATAGTAGGTGTCGAATAAATGCTTGAATTACAGTGAAATTCATGAGTAATGTGTTTTATAATTTTTTATGATTTAATGAACATGGTATGATTCACTGTAATATTAGAGTACCATCACTAATTCAGTCAATAAATAGTCAGGAGATGTTATTAGAAGTGTAATAAGTAATTATTGCATTTCTTAAAATATTTAGCACCAACACTATAAACCAACCTAGGAATACGCATTTGTGAATTCAAAAGCACTAATTCTATTCACAGGTATTTCCGTTAGATACACGTTGTATTATTTTGTCTCTAGACATTTATATATATACTCTTGTTTACTTTTTAAATTATGCTCTTTTTCCTCAGTATTTGATTCAATTATAACTTGAAGTCTTAGATCTGACTACAAACTGTTTTAATTATATTCTATCATTTGTAACATCCAACTAACCTCATAAATAACCAAATAATTTCCTGATACTCTATTCCAAAAGAGAATTTATGTCTCATATTAAAAATTATCTCAGCTCTCTTTCAAAAATCATCTATTTAATTCCCCCCTACTCTTTTTTTAGAGGCCTTGAAGTTTAAAATGTTCATAGCTTCATTTTAATAAATAAATAGAATGCATTGAGAGACCAAGCATTTGATTATGCTGTTATGAAATAGTATAGCAAAACTTACATCAATCAAAATAAAAATCATTTCTTTTCATATTAATATCTAATAGTTCAACTTGTCCTTTATCATTTAGACAAACGTTATCATTGAAAAAGTAGAACATGGACAGCTTGTAAGAATATAAGTGACCCTTAAGTGAGTCAGAAATGTTTTCTATCAGTGGCACTAAGCAGCTAACACAGGAATGACTGTTCATTACAACTAGAACAGCAAATGATTAGGATCATTTCCCTATAAGCAGACTCGATATTTAAGCATGAGAGGTAGAGAGGAAGAAAGAGAGAGAGAAAGAGGGGGGATCACTAATTTTCTGAAATTTTGTTGATTCTGACTGTGGATCCAAGTAACACTTTTCACAATTTCAATGACTCTTTTGAAAGACAGAAGTTATTTCCATCATTTAATCATACTTTAAAAGCTCCAAAGTATTTAAGTTAGAATGCAAATTAAAGATTCAGTGAAAAAAAATCCATGTGCTTTTATTCATAATTTGTCAGAAAGGAGTTCATTTATTTAGCTGCTTCTTACGAGGGAGACTTTCATCCTCGTCATTATAACCATCCTTCTATGAACTCCTCACAGCTCTCTTACATCTCTGCTGATACGTCTAACTTGGGATACAATAAAAATAAGTCTCAGAAGGATATCTTCTGTTCTGCCTTTATCTGGCTTGGAAAGAGTGAAAGCATAAGTGGATGAAAAATGTATATTTACATTTGCAAACCAAATAACTGCTTGTCATTTCCTGTGAAGTGTTAAATGAATATTAATAGAAGGATTGTATTATTTTCTTTCTTGTTTATAAAATAATGGGGGTGGGTAGAGTGGGATTTTCTGTTATGATCATACAGTTTCCCCACAGATTTTCGTGAGATTGCATCTTGCTGGAGACTGCAGCATATGCCCTGGTAGCTCCATAGATGAACAGAAAAAGAACTTGAAAAAGAATCCCAAAATGTGCTTATTCACAGCCTATACTATTCTGCAAATGGGAGAGAAATGTGTTAAATGATATGGTGCCTGGAATTTTATGCAGTCTTTAAAAGGAACAAAAACATCCTTTATTCATACCAAACATTCAAGATTTATGTTAATTTTCAGCTTTAATTACTACTATGTTCCAATGAGCTGATTTAAAAAACAAAGACACTCTGAGGTAGCTTTAAAACAAGAAACGGTTTTGAAATAGGAACTTTTAGTCAACTTAATGTTATGCATGAAATGATTTTTTTATATAGACTTAATTGTATTGTGACACACAAGTTCTTCAATAAGCCACAGCTTAAAATTGCAGAAACCCTCCCTGAGGGACACATCACTAGCAGATGCAGATTGCCAAGGTCAATTAAACTGATGTAGCTCTGCTGTCATATATGTAGAAGAGAAACCCACGAGCATATGACAAGTATATTTCTCAGTATTTATAAAAAGATGTCAAAGATGTTATATTTTAGTACATAAATATAAATTAATTCTCCATAAACAATAAAACAATACAACAGAAATTATAATGAAGAAGGATTATTAGTATTCTTCAGTGAATTTGAGATGCTATAAAACAATGGAGGGAATCAAAAAATTCCAACATTTATAAGAAAATGATATCTTGAAAACAGATGAATTCATCTGTGTGCTTGTTGCTTAATTGTACATAACCTATTAGCCAACAGGACCAAAGCACAATGAAACACAAAGACAAGCTGAGGCAATAATCTCAGTAAATCAGAGCTGAAAACAAAATATCAGCAAGAGCAAATAAATTCTAATTACAGGGCCAGGATATCAGAGCTGTTTAAATAGAATAACCTGGGGTGAGGAGGGGACAGAACCACAGATTGCCTAAGAATATCAAGTCCTGAAGGCATGAGCTCTGTCCTCACATCTCCCTCTTCCTCTAAGTATTCGAATCAGTATGCAGTCCATTCCCAAACACAACGAAGAGAACAATGAAGATTCATCAACTTCTTTCTGTAAACCCCTTAAAAGTCAACCTTGATACTGTACCTTCCTCCCCCTCTTGGACCTCAAGTAACTCTGGTTCTTTTTAGAATATCATCTTTCTCTTATTCTCCTCTTTCACCTCCTACATTGAATGAAAGTAAAAGCTGCTCAGCAGTGTCTGACTCTTTGCGACCCCCATGAACCATACAGTCCATGAAATTCTCCAGGCCAGGGTACTGGCATGGGTAGCTTTTCCCTTCTCCATGAGATCTTCCCAGCCCAGGGATCAAACCCAGGTCTCCCACATTGCAAGCGGACTCTTTACCAGCTGAGCCACAAGGGAAGCTCAAGAATACTGGAAAGGGTAGCCTATCCCTTCTCCAGTGGATCTTTCCGACCTAGGAATCGAACCGGGGTCTCCTGCATTGCAGGTGGATTCTTTACCAACTGAGCTATCAGGGAAGCCCTAGGTTGAATAACTGGTTTTAACCTGAGTCTCTCTTCTCACTGCAATTCTTACATCTTCTATCTAATTTCTTAATTGACACTGACTTCCTACCTTTTTCACCACCCAATTATTCCTTTCAGTTTATCCCTCTTATGAAAATATGGTGTTTATTGTCACCAAGTTCCATGACCTCAGTCCTCCTCGCTTTTGCCTTTCTATAGCACCCATTAGCTGAAACATGTTAATTTTGATCTCTTTCTCTGATTTGCAGAATGCTACTCTATCTGGGCTCTCATTCTTTTTAAACTGCCCATGGACTCCATCTGGCTTCGCCTCATCTCATCCTCCTCCTCTTTCCAGCTCTCAAACATTGTCTGCTACACTTCACTGGGTCAGAAATTATAATCATCTTCTGTCTTTAAGCTTCATCTCTCTGGAAGTGACCTCAAATGCTACCTTCCACTTTTTTATTCTGACTCTCCCACCTGCCTGTTAGAGATTCCAATGTGGATATTCTACTGTCCTTCCTAAATCATCACATCTAAAACTCAGTTCAACAGCTTCCTCTGGGCCTTTCACATTTTGCAAGTGATTATTAGTAAGCTTGGTTGTTCATGTCTCCTACTCATTGTGACCACCGACGAAGCTTCATTGAAACTCTCTTCACTATGATGATCCAGAGGGCCACATCCAGCGACTCTTGCAGTGACCACCCCAGTTCAGGACCAGGACGAGGGTGAGGTGAGGTGAGGCACCCAAATAGTAAGGTTTAAGAAGGTCTTGGTAGGCACAAGATCATGCAAAAGCAGTTCAGTGCCTCAACTGTCTCAACCTAAGCATGGCACTGCCTTCCTTGGCTTCTCAGGAGCTCTCAACAGATAGCCACTTCCTCCTCATAAAAGTCCCTTATCTCGGCTTCAATGACACCACACTTCCTGCGTTTCCACGTGCCTCCATGATCACATTTTAACCTTTACTGCTGTTTTCTTCTATTCTCCTTTCCCAAAAAGCAAAAACCTGGAAATAGATCTTAATTTTGGTGTAATTTTTCTATCTTTTCTCTCCAGTCATCTCATCATGTGACCAATTACCATATTCGAACAACTCAACAGAAAGAAATCCTCTCCTAGTTACTTCCTACATCTTGTTCACATCATCTTCACCTAATGCAGAATGTTAAGAAAAGCAATTAGTATTTATTGATCCCTTGTGTACGGCAGACATGATTCTGGATACTTCCATACAGTAATCTCATTTATACCGCAACACAATTCTTTAAGACAGGTATTATTAATAGCATCCTAAATACAGCTAAGAGATGGCAAAGTCAGTATATCAGTTTAGTCACTCAGTCCTGTCCGACTCTTTGTGACCCCATGTACTGCAGCATGCCAGGCTTCCCTGTCCAAGACCAGCTCCTATGAAACCAGTTATTTCTCACTTCCAAGCTCTTTTTGCCACTGACCCTTGGTGTGAGGGCAAAAAAAAAAAAAAAAAAACAGCCAGGGATAGGCCAAAAACAGTCTCTCTACTGGGAACAATGGGAATAACTAAAATGAAGCAGGTTGGAGTTGAAGAGACAGTGATTATTTTTCTTGTAGGTCTTATTTCCACAATTTGAGAGTCAGTTCATTGTAAAGAAGAAGCCCAAATATTTCCCTTTAAAAATAAAGCTTCTAAAGAAAGTCTCTGGGCTTCTCAAGTGGCTCAGAGGTAAAGGATCTGCCTGCTAAGCAGGAGATACATGTTCGATCTCTGCATTGGGAAGATCCTCTGCAGAAGGAAATGGCAACCCACTACAGTATTCTTGCCTGGAAAATCCCATGTGCAGAGGAGCCTGGCAGGTTACAGTTCATGGGGTCTCAAAGAGTTGGACAGGACTTAGCAACTAAACAGCAACAAAGAAAGTCTCTATGTGACAATTACGCTGACGGGTAGAATCGGCACTTGACTAATACCTTTTGATTGATTTAACTATTTGAATTATCCACTGCTATATTTTAAAAAAAATGTTCATTTGGATGTGCTTGTAGAACTCAGACAATGTAAAAGTACAGATTTAATTTTCGTTCCCTCCTTGCCCAGGACAAGCTTAGGCTCCCCAAGTTAAATACAAAAGATAGATGTCAATAATAGCCTGTAGCAACTCCTTTTGTTTTACTTGTATTCTACAGGGAGTCTCCTTCTCATTTCCTAAACTGACCAACTAATCAATTCAGAATTAAAATTGCCTAAGCACTTCACCTTGATTTGCTTATTTCTCTGCAATAATTCCATCTATTTAAAACACTAAACTCCTTGAAGATTTGATTTCATTTTCTCTAGAAGAGATCTCTCAAGGAGGTCAGTGTCCTTGAAGAAAATATATGGGGATTGTTTTCAAATTCTCTGTTGGATTCCCAAATGCTGCACTTTGATTTGCTTATTTATATTCAATGATACCATCTACTTAAGACTACAAACTCCTGGAAGGAATAGACCATCCTTTAATCTGATTTGGACTATAATCATCATAATTCTATGCACATTTGGGTGCTTAATACCTCTTGATAATTAGGAGACAGTGAAAAAAAGTGGAAAGTCTGCTGAAATATTTTATATAACTTCTCAGTGAAAGAACATTTTAAAATGTTGAATGATATCATCAAGTGTTAGAAATAATTACAGAAAGGGGTTAAAAAATGTTTAATATAAAATCCTCATTTGCTGCATTTAAAGCATAAATAAAAACAAATAGAAAGCCAGAAGTAAATTACACTACTTGTGAAAACAATATTATTAAAATATAAGTGAATACTGAAAAATATTTTAATTAACAAAATAAATCAAATGGAAAAGATTCCCTAAATAGAGCTTTAAAAGTAAGTCTATGTGTGTTTGACTGCCATGACTAATTATGTATCCATGTAATGTGTGTTCAATTTGGGCTTATTTAAATAGCAGAAATGCTCATTAGCTGCAGTATATCTGTGAAGCTTCAGTAAACAGTTTAATGGTTTTTATGTTTAACCAATTTCATAAGTTCCTGTAATTTTAGCTTTAGCAGCTCATTAATGTTATTTTTTGATATCCATCTTATGACTTTTTTTCCTTGTCAATCGGCTGCAGGCAGATTTCAGTGCAAATTTAAAACATACAATAGAATTTATTTTAAACAATTTTAGCATGTAAATAAATGCAAAAGTCAAAAATATAGGTTCTATATAGAGTATTGATTGTATTACTATGTAGTCAATAAATATCTTTGGTACTGACAAAGGCTATATATTAAGTAGAATTTGTGATGATAATAATGACAAACAATTATTGAGTGCCCCCATGAACATGTAGCTGGTTCTGGACGAGTCAAGTCATGTTATCTCTTTGTATTTTCACAGAAGAGGTATTACTTTAATTTTATAGTTGAGGAAACTTAGACTAAGTTACACAGATTACTATCTCATAATTTGAACCTAACTACAAGCCACTATCACTGTTCTAAGTGGGAATACCTGGAGTTCTTTATGGGCGTTTGGAGATAAACAACTAAACCTTAGGAGAGGGCCCTACAACTTAAGATTAGATATAGTCATAGGATGGAAGAAGTTCTTAGAGAAAGAGCACAAGTCTGAGTAAAAATAGAATGAACCATTTATTTTTAAAGTGGTAGCAATCACTACCTGAGCTAAAGCCAGAAGAGGAATCATCAGAGTTTCATGAACATCAAGGTATTTCTTTGCCACACGAGCCAAGAAGCGGTAATTTTAAGAAATGTCAAATACAAGAGAAATGTAAGATAGATAACTAGATTTGAGGATCTGGAGGTCAATGAGCAGTAAAAAGAGGACATTTGTAGATAAATGATGAAGGCAAAAATCAGAATAAAAGGAGTTAAGGAGAAAAGATCTGGCAAAGACAGCAAGGCAGTGCATACAGGATATTCTTCTGGGAGTTTAATAATGATTGCATAGGGAAAAAAATTAAGGCAGTAGCTTGCATTCATTCATTCTATTAGCAAATATTTATTTATTGTTTACTGTGTAGTAAATCCAGCTGTAGGCACTGTAGTAAAGCACAGATAAGGGACATGTCCTTCTATGATGTACATTTCAGTTGGTAGAAGATAAAATAAATAAAAGTAAATAAGTAAGTGAACCAAATGATGGTGAAAATGGCTATGAAGAGAATGACATGAATGAGAGTGTTATGTGGTGAGGCGTCTGAGAAGCAGAAGAGGTGCTGTAGAGCACAGTGGGGATGGAGGGGCACAGACGATTCTTTGATGAGATGCCATCTGAGCTAATACATAAAGGATAAGACAGGGATGGCATGTGAGGACCTTGAGGCAGATCATTCCAGGCAGAGGGAACCATTACAGAAAAGTTAGAATGAGCTGGAGGTGATGCATTTGGAGAGCTGAAGGGAGACTTTATGTGGGTAGAAGGAAGCAAGCAAGAAGAGAGGAGGCTGAGAGACAGGCAGAGGCTGATCGAAGAGGGCTTCAGAAGCTGGGAAGGATTTTATTCTAAATAAAGTAGAACAAAATAGAATTGATTTATGTATTTCATTCTAAAGAAACTAGGAAACCACTGGAAGGTTTGGAACAGGGGGATGAAATGATGTAATTTCTGTTTATAAAGCTGATTTTGATAGGATTATAAGGAAGAAAGAGTAAACGCAGGGTGACCAGTGAGAAGGTTACTAGTTTCTATGCAAGTGACAGTGTCCAGCATCTAACCATTGCCTCAGCAGAAGGAGGACTGCTTGTCTTCATGTGACACTTTACATAAACATTACTTTCAAATGTTCTTGTCTTTACCTTGAATTTTCTGTAGGGGCATTTAGAAAAAAGCAATCATTTCATTCTGTTCATCCCAACATTTATCCATCTCTTCATTCATCCATTTATCCATTCATTCAGTGACCCCTTGAGACTGCTGGGTACTTTGGATTAAAATATGAATAAATTATCCTGCAGTCCTACTGTCAACATAATTAGAATATATAAAGTGTATGGATTGAAACAAGAGAAGACCAGGAGTCAATTAATTATATGTGGTGAGGGGAACATGTTTCATCGACATGGCCCCTTAGATTTCAGGTACCCACCAACTTTAGAATAAAATTCAAATACTTTAGTCTTACACTAAAACATTTTGTGAATTAGCAATGATATATTTCTCCACCTTTACTTTTTCTTGTTGGATGCCTTATGATCTAGCCAAAGGAATTACCCCTTGTATTATCTACCCTGTTCACTCTGACAAAATGCGCTTTCCCCTTGTCTCTAGTCTCTTAATTCCAACCCAGTTCCCATCTCTATTACAAATACCCCTGCCTCCGTAAAACCTTCTTTGATGATTACAGCTGGAAGTCATCTCTCCATCCTGTGTGTTATGCAGGTTATAACAGTGTATCTATTTCTCCTTGAGTCTACCTAATGGCATTTTAATGTGCATTTTCCCTCTCTTTTAGACTGCAAACTCCTGTAGACAGGGTCAATGTATTCACTTTTTGTGAACTCAGGAGAACTTAACACAGAATCTAATAAACCAAGAATGAAAGCATAGGAAATAAAGTCCCACAAGTATGTAGGAGGGCAGATTAGAAGGGTGTCAGAATTAAACAGAAGCATTTGGTTTCAATCCCACCATCAGGGGAGAATAACTTTAGATTCTAAAGCATGAGAGTAATGCAGTGATACTGATGATCTGGTAGCTCATTTGGCATCAGTGTTCCAATACAGGGAAAACACTGGGCCATATTAAACCAAGTGAATCATCACTATGCTTTTCGGAGGACTTGGAAAATCATTGGATGTTTGCTGAATATAATATGCTTAGTACTCTTTCGTGCACTTGTATGGAAAAAGTGGTCGTGTAATTGAAGGTCCCTTGAAAACATTTTAAAGAGCTTCATAATTACAAAATATTATAAGGATGGTTGGAATGGAAACAAGGTGAGCATGAGATAGCATTAGAACATACAAAGCTTGAGTGAGACCTCTGAATACATGTTCAAATACGAGCTGGCTTTCTACTCCAGCAATACCAGCATGTTGGGGAAATCTAATAAATTATATGAACATATTATACTTGCATTAGGTAGCTTCCATATTTGGGGGCTATATATTAAATATGCTTCCCCAGCAGCTATTTGGTAAATAATCCATCTGCATTTCATGAGACTCAAGAGACATGGGTTCAAACCCTGGGTCAGGAAGATCACCTGAAACCCACTCCAGTATTCCTGCCCACTCCCACTCCAGTATTCTTGCCTGGAGAAACCCATGGAGAGAGGAGCCTGGCTGGCTGCAGTTCACTGGGCTGCAAAGAGTCGGACACGATTGAAGCAAGTTAGCACATATTAAATATGATTCAATGTAATTTCCTAACTCATAAAATTACAACTTACAGGTCAATATCTAATTTATCTGTCTAAAATAGGTATATTGTTATTTTTATTTTGTGCTTTCAGCCAAGAACACAGATGCAAAGTAATTAACAATAATCTGTAATATGAAATATATACTACTAAGAGCATTAGGATAAAATCTACATCATTACTAAATTTATAATTTGACTAAATTTTGTATCTTGATTTTACATCATGGCAGCTTACTATAATTTAACACTTCACAAGAATATCAGGTTTCAGAATAAACTTTTAGTGTACCATGACTAACTAGTATTTAAAAGACAAATATAATAGGGTATGTCAATAAAGCTCTTGACATGTATTACAGTCACTGTATGCTGAATACCATTTTCCTACATTTGAAGATTTCTGTTCTCTGAAACAATTATGTTATTTTTCCATTTTCTACCTTCTTTTCCCAGCAAAACTTGTTACATGCCACTGCTCTACTTCTTGCATGTAATCTTTGATTTGATGGAAAAGTACTGATTTATCCACTGTCTCCCTGTAAGAATGCATATGATATCAACCACTAGTGAAACCTGGAAAATAAAGATAAGGGAAGGCTCTGAACAGAGCTATTCACTGGGGAAACAAACCTATTCCTATGCAGTTATTAGAGGGAAGTAAAATAATTACAGAAATATCATGTTATGCTTCAAATGGATGTCTAAGGCAGTTGTAAGTGATGTGATGTTGATTCCAAATCACTTTCAACACTGTTATCAGTTTGACCTCCTTCCTCATCACCTCCACCCCTTTACAGTAATTCCAAAGAAAAACTGTGCAAAGATTCCATTATTTTAGATGGTTATTCTGCAGAAATGCCAGTACTTGCTTTAAATTTTACCACTTTATCCTCACTCTGCACAGTATATTCTATAATAAAAAGATAATAAATTTTTCAGTGAGAAAAAAAATCTGATAATTATGGCAATTTTTAAGAAAATATGTACAGTTTTACTATTGGTTTTCTGAGAATGCTACTCTTCTAAAATGGGGCTAAAAGCAAGACAATGTACAGGGACTAAAAAAGGATTCATTCCATCACTGGGCCAACAATACAAAGGATATAACAATGTTTTATTTCTCAGGATAATGGACAGGTACCATCAGGAACGACATGCATTAGTAAAACTGGGGGAGGTGCAGAATCACAGACTAAAACTGTCTTGATGCCCATGTCCTCCTAAAATATTTACCATCTAAAGATCAGCATAATTTTCCTGTTCATAATATGATAGATTCTTCTTGATTGCCAGAAGAAATGCCACAAGTCCTCTTTATTCATACTTTTAAGAAAGTGTCATCTAAACTATAAGTTATAATAGTCTTTATTCATTAATCCAACCAATGAATAACCACTATTCTAGACACTAGGTTATGACAGTGAAAAGATAAATGATATATAATGATACCTACTGAAATGGTATGGACCTAACAGAAGCAGAAGATATTAGAAAGAGGTGGCAATAATACACAGAAGAACTGTACAAAAAAGATCTTCACGACCCAGATAATCACGATGGTGTGATCACTCATCTAGAGCCAGACATCCTGGAATGTGAAGTCAAGTGGGCCTTAGAAAGCATCACTACGAACAAAGCCTAGTGGAGGTGATGGAATTCCAGTTGAGCTATTTCAAGTCCTGAAAGATGATGCTGTGAAAGTGTTGCACTCAATATGCCAGCAAATTTGGAAAACTCAGCAGTGGCCACAGGACTGGAAAAGGTCAGTTTTCATTCCAATCCCAAAGAAAGGCAATGCTCAAACTACCGCACAATTGCACTCATCTCACATGCTAGTAAAGTAATGCTCCAAATTCTCCAAGCCAGGCTTCAGCAATACATGAACTTCCTGATGTTCAAACTGGTTTTAGAAAAGGCAGAGAAACCAGAGATCAAATTGCCAGCATCTGCTGGATCATGGAAAAAGCAAGAGAGAGTTCCAGAAAAACACCTATTTCTGCTTTATTGACTATGCCAAAGCCTTTGACTGTGTGGATCACAATAAACTGAGGGAAATTCTGAGAGAGATGGGAATACCAGACCACCCGACCTGCCTCTTGAGAAATCTGTATGCAGGTCAGGAAGCTGTTAGAACTAGACATGAAACAACAGACTAGTTCCAAATAGGAAAAGAAGTACATCAAGGCTGTATATTGTCACCCTGCTTATTTAACATATGCAGAGTACATCATGAGAAACGCTGGACTGGAAGAAACACAAGCTGGAATCAAGATTGCCGGGAGAAATATCAGTAACCTCAGATATGCAGATGACACCACCCTTATGGCAGAAAGTGAAGAGGAACTAAAAAGCCTCTTGATGAAAGTGAAAGAGGAGAGTGAAAAAGTTGGCTTAAAGCTCAACATTCAGAAAACGAAGATCATGGCATTCGGTCCCATCACTTCATGGGAAATAGATGGGAAAACAGTGGAAACAGTGTCAGACTTTACTTTTCTGGGCTCCAAAATCACTGCAGATGGTGACTGCAGCCATGAAATTAAAAGATGCTTACTCCTTGGAAGAAAAGTTATGGCCAACCTAGACAGCATATTCAAAAGCAGAGACATTACTTTGCCGACTAAGGTCCGGCTAGTCAAGGCTATGGTTTTTCCTGTGGTCATGTATGGATGTGAGAGTTGGACTGTGAAGAAGGCTGAACGCCGAAGAATTGATGCTTTTGAACTGTGGTGTTGGAGAAGACTCCTGAGAGTCCCTTGGACTGCATGGAGATCCAACCAGTCCATTCTAAAGGAGATCAGCCCTGGGATTTTTTTGGAAGGAATGATGCTAAAGCTGCAACTCCAGTACTTTGGCCACCTCATGTGAAGAGTTGACTCACTGGAAAAGACTCTGATGCTGGGAGGGATTGGGGGCAGAAGGAGAAGGGGACGACCGAGGATGAGATGGCTGGATGGCATCACTGACTCGATGGACGTGAGTCTGAGTGAACTCCGGGAGATGGTGATGGACAGGGAGGCCTGGCATGCTGCAATTCATGGGGTCGAAAGAGTCGGACACGACTGAGCGACTGAACTGAACTGAACTGAACTGTCTCTTTTGAATCTGAAACTTCTTAGTTGTAGTCCTATTTCCAGCTGTTGAATGGATTAGCAAATGCAAATGAAACACATCACCACTTCCCTCAGATCTATTTGTTCTATCTGCTGCACTCATGAGTTCTTTGGGCACTATATGGACATATCTGACTACATCTAATCAGATCCCACGCTAGATTCTCCATATTCCACCTCTGTCATGCAGATGACCAAATCATTAATGTCTGTGTAAAAAATACATCTGGATTCTGAATGTTCTTCAATAGTGCTATGTCCTTTAACTTAACTTAAGCCTTAAGCAGTAACCATGCAAATTGACAGTTTTTTAACTGGTTTCATCAATACTATTCTGTCTTAATCCAAGGCCATCTTTATCACTATCACTGCCACCCTGGAGAAGCATGTTTATTTCACACTCCTGATGCTCCTTTCATGTACAGAGACAAATATTGGTTTAAATCTTGTGGTGTCACTCTGTATCTTACCTATCTTTAAAAAGCTGCAATCAGTAATTATAATTAGCAGATATGAAAGAAGAAATTAGGCATGTGTGGCATCACCAATGCAATGTACATGAACTTGGGCAAACTCCAGGAGATGGTGAGGAACAGGAAGGCATGGCACACTCCAATCCCTGGGGCCGCAAAGAGCGACTGGGCGTCTGAACAACACCAGCACACCCTTGCCAAGAGAATAGCTTGACACCTGCCCAGTTGAGGGTGCCTCCCTTCTTTAATACTAAAAGTCTTCCTGCTTCCGCTTCCCAACAGGGAACCTGCATTGTTGGATCACACCTGTGACTGGTGAGTAACTTACCTACTTCAGGCATCTAATAGCAGGAAACACATTTGCCTTCTGATATGAAGCTCCTCAAGGGTGACTTCATGGTTTCCCAACTATTTGAGGAATATTATAAATGGTTCAAACCCAAGCAGAGGGAAGGAAGATCCACCACCTACCAGAATTGCTACATTAACCTAAAGATCTCTCCAATATTTCAGCCTCCTCATTTATCAGTTGGGTGTGTATAGGACAAAATTCACAACCCCTTGATTAGCATGTAAGTCTCCTAATTTCACCTAAATCTGTAGACAAATTTCCTCCAATCTTACCGCTATCCACTTCCCACCTTATTTTAACAGGCAGCATGTGCTCCAGCTACACAGAATTTCTCACTAGGGTCTGGTCACCTGAGGCCGTTTATCAGCTTGCACCTTGTGTATGATATTCCCTCTAAAAGAGAAAATCCTTGTTGTTCAGTCACTAAGTCGTTTCCAACTCTTTGCAACCCCATGGACTGATGCACACCAGGCTATCCTGTCCTTCATCATCTCCTGGAGCTGGCTCAAACTCATGTCCATTGAGCTGGTGATGCTATCCAACCACCTCGTCCTCTGTTGTCCCCTTCTCCTCCTGCCTTTGATCTTTCCCAGCATCAGGGTCTTTTCTAATGAGTCAACTCTTTGCATCAGGTGGCCAAAGTATTAGAGCTTCAGCTTCAGCATCAGTCCTTCCAATGAATATTCCAGGTTTATTTCCTTTAAGATTGACTAGTTTGATATCCTTGCTGTCTAAAGAACTCTCAAGAGTCTTCTCCTACACCACAGTTCAAAAAGCATCAATTCTTTGACGATCAACCTTCTTTATGGTCCAAAGCTCACATTCATACATGACTATTGGAAAAAACATAGCTTTGACTAAATGGACCTTTGTTGACAAAGTGATGTCTCTACTTTCTAATACACTGTCTAGGTTTGTCATGGCTTTTCTTCCAAGGAGCAAGCATCTTTTAATTTCATGGCTGCAGTTAGCATGTGCAGTGATTTTGGAGCCCAAGAAAATAATGTCTGTCACTCTTTCCATTGTCTCCCCATCTAGTTGCCATGAAGTGATGGGACCAGATGCCATGATCTTTGTTTTTCTGAATGTTGAGTTTTAAGGCAGCTTTTTTACTCTCCTCTTTCACTTTCATCAAGAGGCTCTTTAGTTCCTCTTTGCTTTCTGCCATAGGGTGGTGTCATAGCATATCTGAGGTTATTGATATTTCTTCCAGCAATCTTGATTCCAGTTTGTGCTTCATCCAGCCCACCATTTTGCATGATGTACTCTGCATATAAGTTAAATAAGCAGGGTGACAATATACAGCCTTGACATACTCCTTTCCCAGTTTAGAACCAGTCTGTTTTTCCATGTCCGATTCTAACTTGTGCTTCTTAACCTGCATACACGTTTCTCAGGAGGCAGATAAGGTGGTCTGGTATTCCCACCTCTTGAAGAATTTTCCACCATTTCTTTTGATTCACAGAGTCAAAGGCTTTAGTATAGTCAATGAAGCACTCAATGAGTAGAAGTCAATAGTCAATGAAGCAGAAGTAGACATTTTTCTGGAATTCTCTTGCTTTTTCTATAATCTAACAGATGTTGAGAATTTGATCACTGGTTTCTCTGCCTTTTCTAAATCCAGCTTGAACATCTGCAAGTTCTTGGTTCATGTTGAAGCCTATCTTGGAGAATTTTGAGCACTGCTTTGCTAGCATGTGAGATGAGTGGAATTGTGTGGTAGTTTGAGCATTCTTTGGTGTTGTCTTTCTTTGGGATTGAAATGAATATTGACCTTTTCCAGTCCTGAGGCCATTGCTGAGTTTTCCAAATTTGCTGACATATTGAGTGCAGCGCATTCACAGCATCATTTTTTCAGGCTTGAGCTTGAGAAACTCCTACTCAAGCCCTAAAACCCAGACCAAATATCACTTCAGATTACCACATTATGCTACAGTGCGTGTATTATTTACATGCCTGTTTCTCTCATTAGCCCATATGAATCCCCGAAAGGCAAAGACTCCCTTTTACTCATATTTGTATTCTTAGTGCCTGGACAGTCCCTATAACATATTCGGGTATTAAAAAGTTATTCACTGAATGAAAAATAATGAGTGAATAAATAATAGAAATCATAAAATAAAAAGTTTTGGACATAAAAATGAAATATTCAGACCTTCATGCATAATGATGAGAAAGAACATGCATGAAATAAGTAGGATGATAACTTTCTAAAAACATGCTATTTTTTTAATATAGCTTTTAAAAATGACTGCAAAATGACTACTTAATCTAACAATGTGGTGTTGAGCAAGTTGCATAATCTCCCCCTGGCTCTCTCCCTTCCACCCCCATTCCACCTGGAAACTCCTACACATCACTCAGCCTTCAATTTACAACCCACTTCCTCCAGGAAGCTTCTCTGAACCTTCAGACTGTTCTCTCTCCACTTCCCAGGGACTCTAAACTTCTCTCAGCACAATTTATTATGAATGTGAGTCTTGCCTGGTTAAACTGCTCTCCTGGATGCCAAGTTTGCATCTTCCTGTTCTCCACTTTATCCCGAGAACACACTCAGTGTCTGGAACAGCAGGTCATCAGAAACTATTGGCTAAACAGATAAACTTGTGAAATTAGGAGTCTGGAGTATATCTCTTAAGTCCCTTCTAGCAGTCTTCCTGGTGGCTCAATGGTAAAGAATCTGCCTGCAATCTATCTCTGGCTTGAGAAGACCCCCTAGAAAAGGAAAGGGCAACTAACTCCATTATTCTTGCCTGGAAAATCCCATGGACAGAGGAGCTCCGTGGGGTTGCAAAAGAGTCAGACAAGACTTAGACACTAAACAAAAACAGTAAGCCCCTTCCACAACATTTGTGAATGTAAGTAAGGAAAACAACAGTGCTAGTAGCTATATTGTCATGTATGCCTGCTACTTTATTTTTCAATTCCATTTATCCATTCCTGGTCATATTAATCATCAGTGAGGCCCTTCCTCTAACATTTCTGCCATCAGTCAAAAAGTTCTCCTAGCTAGCATTAAAGTACAATATTCCTTAATCTGTAATTTGAAACTATATTATAAACATTTCTGTTTATAAAAATGTATACACTAGGGAAAATCTGATCAATTATGACACTTTCTCAACTTGGTATTTCATTCCATCCCTCTCCTCTTTATTTTTGGTAAGGCAGAAAAGGAATTCTGAAAGTTAAAAGCCATAAAAAGTAGACAGTTTTTCAAAGAAAAGTTTGATGAATTTCTAAGTGCCATCAGTGGCTTCTGAAGGAGCTGTTTTATTGTTTGAAACATGAAACATGCTTGTTAAAAAGGGTGGGTTATTAAAATGCTCTAGTGTTCCCACTTCCATTAGCGAAGTAGCATATAAATAACATTTTAATAAGAAAAAAAGCAAATTAAACATACTGATGCCATGTCTTTTCAAGCACAGATAACTATGACTATTGGGCACTTGACTCATGTACTGCTCAATTTAAAATATTTTTCTAGGTTTTTCCCAACACCTAAAATAATGGAGGGAAATGGGCCCTTTTGAAAAATTCCTGAATATCTGCATTGTCATGGATTCATGCACACTATTTCTTACATACCTAGCCTTTTCAAGCTCTGGCTGAGGCCAGAATAAGGCAAATTAACCTATGGACTGCTGCTTTCTTCAGAGTGACAGCAAGTGAATCAAACTATACTTGAAGCTACTCCTGGCAGAATCTTCTATTTACTTTTCATGAGGTTTTGAAAACACTTTCTGAGGGCCTTCTAATAAGAGGAGCTGGTAAGTCATTTTATAGCCTCCCCACCATCCTGCCAGCCCCTCCCCACAACCTACCTCCTCAAAAAAATAACACTTCCTTATGGAACTAATTGCTATTAATGCTATGAAGGCAGCTGTTTTCTGAGGGGTGCATTAAAGGTTCAGAAAGTGCTGGGCTTTGTATTTCCTTGTTGTCTCTAGTGGATGAGCAGGAAGAAAATGTAGCCTCTGGGTGAAGTACACAAACTCCTTTCCTAGAAGCACTATACACTCATGCTATGCCGGAGAGCTCAGTCACGTCGTCACTTGCAAGCTTGAGCAGGCTGTGCAGCGTTTTCCTGAGTGGGTATTACTGCCGCCATTCATCCTATCTTCTTCTGAAAACAAAGGTTTTTAATCTCAGTTATCTAATTCCATAATTTTCGAGTGCTTAAAGGCTCCAGCTTGGCAACATCAACAGTGCTTCTCTCTTTCCTTTTTCACATAAAAATGAGCAATCATATAAAACAAAAATTTGCCCCAGACTTTACCTTGAATGTTCAAGAGGAGAAAACAAAGATTTTAAACATATCCTCTGCTCTTTAAATATCTGATTTATGGAAAACCCAAAATACAGATTTCTACCTACTAAAATTTGTTGAAAGAAAATTCCTCTCAATGGTATAAAAATCATCAGAATTGATAATAAAACATTTTGAAAACATATGATACAGTTACAAACTGTGTAATTTTTTTCTGCAAAGTAAAAATAATGAAATAAAGAAAACATTTTCTCATTTAAAAATTCATAATTTGTAAGGGCATTTGTTTTACTCACTTACAAAGAAATGTGGACAGAGCCTGCAAGGCCCCAGATGAAGTCCTAATTCTCAATGCTTTTATTCCTAGATAAGATTCATACCATCATAAGGGTGTACTATAACTCAACTATAACTCAATTTAATTATCAAAGTGTGATTTTGTTACACAAGGATAGTAACATCTACAATGTAAGAGATGCTCACTATGTGCTAGACATGTATCTAAGTGCCTTACATATATTATTAATTTATCTATTCTTAAAATAACACCAGAAGGTAGATACTATAATTTTCCTTCTTAAAAGATCAAGACCATGAAGTACAAAGAGACTAAGGGAGCCAGATTTCCAGCTGGGCAGCCAGGCTCCAGAGCCCCTGCTCTAAGCTGCTACACCAGACGGACTCTAATTAGTGTCATATTTATTGGATTATAAAGAATTCAACAATTTATGCCAAAACAAGGGAAAAATCAATAGCAAAGAAAAAACAGAATTACTTTTCTAACATTTATGTTTTCTAAGAAAAATAAACCCCACAGCAGGAAAAATATAACAACTAGGTATAATAAAACTGGAAAAGACTCTGAGGCTGGGAAAGATTGAAGGCAAAAGGAGAAGAGCGTGGCAGAGAATGAAGTGGTTAGATAGCATCACCGACTCAATGGACATGAAACTGAGCAAACTCTAGGAGACAGTGAAGGACAGAGGAGCTGGGCATGCGGCAGCCCATGAGATTGCAAAGAGCTGGACACAACAGAGGCACAAGTGACTGAGCAACAACAAATAAAGTAAAATTTTAACAAGAATCAAGTCAAATCAAACGCACAAATATAATCTACGCACCTATCATGGCTATTATTGGGATTACAATGTACTGTAAAGATACATTCTCTGTCCTTTGGCGGTTTACAATCTAACTCGAAGATAAATTATGACAGGTTCTGAAACATCAAAGCATATGGGTCTTTTCAAAGTAGATATTTCAAAGGAATGAGAGGATGACTTGGTGCAGTGTGTGAAAGAGGCACCAAGGTCATGGCATAGTTGCAAGTGCCTTCCTTCAGTTGTCGAAAAGCAGACAAAATATCATCTATACCTCCTAGGAATGTGCAAACAAGGACATATGTTATCACCTCCCCTGAAAAAATGAAACTGTGAGGTCAGTAAAAATGGTAACAGATTCTCCTTATCAATTCCAAACTAACAGTAGAGATATGTACATTTTTTTCATAACTGGTAGTTTGGTTTAAAGCAGAAAGAAAAGGGAATAAAATAAGGAAAAAAGTATCTTAAACTTGACATTGTCCTAACAAAAAGACGGAAAATTCAACTCCAAACACTGATGTTGGTGTTTAACAGAAGAAAAGACTTCTTACATTATGAAACATATGCTTTTACAATAAATAAATACATGTTTTAAAATTTCCAGTGAAGAGCAATATTTGTGGAATAGAAATGCTAGTTAGAGGTAGCCTGTGCTTAATTTACTGACAGCCTTTAAAATCAGACTTGAATACTAAAATCCAAATTAAATATGATTTGGGATCTTACATTCTTAGAGGAAATGGATGAGAATTTTGAAAAGGTGGAACCACCTTGAGTTTTTCATAGGAAAGATATTAAATAAGGCTAAGAATTTATCATCCAAATCAAATTAGAAATTGGACACCAAACTACCTTTAGAATTTGTAACAGTAGTTAATGAAGGATTCAATTAAATTGTGCTTATAATAAGCACACATAAATTTCATGCACAGGGATGTGGAATATGTAGTCTTTTGTTCTTATTTTCTACTCACTGCTATAATCCAAAAAAAAAAAAAAAGAGAGAGAGAGAAATAAAACAGAATTAAGTAAAATAATGATGATTACTTATAATTGTCATAAGCCTTGGAAAGAATGAAATAATTAGCAACTGTAATCTAAGGATATTATACAAATTTATTTTATAAATTTGACACATTTTTCTTTTCCATAAGCTATTGAGGCAGTTACTATTTTTATGACATGAAATAAATATTAGAGATACATTGGGTGCTTAATACTAAAGCTATTTTACATTCTCCATTGTGAAACACATAAATTAAGGGACTTACAAAATAATGTAGTATATAAGAAAAAATTAGACAAATAATTTCCTTCAAATTTCCCAATTTAGTTTACCTTTACCAACACCTATTATGATTTAATTGAGACACTACAATTTCATTTCACTATTTTCACTTAAAATATTATTGTAATCAGATAATGTGGAGAGAATAAATTATCACTGTACTGTCAAGTTTATTTCATTCCTTTAATTCTTCAGCATATATTTACATAATACATTCACCAAGGACTTTCCAAATTAACCACTATGGAATCCACCCTGTACTAGATACTAGGAGGAACAGTTCAATAGGGAATACTGGAAAGTAAAGCTAGGCACATAGTACATAAAATCATTTGCTGAAGTTCTCAGCCAGTCAGTAGGAGTTTCATCCTCTTGTTATAGGGTAACACTGGTGACTTTAATGAAAAGCAAAATTGGATTTAGATATCTGAATCTGGGATATCATTTTTGAACTTCAGTGAGAAGAGAACTATTGTACCATTTCCAATAATAGCAAACTTGAAAGGCAATCAGTCTTAGGGCAACCTGATGAGGTGATCCTTATTTTGTGCATATCTCTCTAAATGTATTCTAAACTTTATAAAACAAACTTTTTGTTTGAAGGTCTGCCTCCAGCCCCAGTCTGTGAAATTTTTAAGTTCAAGAAATGCCTCATCTTTGTACCCTCCAGAATACATTTCAGTACCTGGCATTCACTAGAAACTCACTAAATGCTTGCTACATGCATGAGCATAAACAGAGGATGAAATATGTTCTGAGAAATGAAGAGTAGAGAAAGAGACTTTAGAGTCATTTTATACAGAAGTGCAATAGTGCTTATTGTAAGTCTGGCGACCACTTGCCACATAGAAGTTGTCTGTTAAATATTCTTAAAAGGAATTAATGTATGTATGGATAAATGAATGAATGAGTTCACTGAAGAAATAAATATATTAAGAAAAGAGAAAATGGGCAAAGTCTGAACTTTTTAGAGGAAGAAAACAATCAGTGACAGTGGAAAAGGAACAGTTAAAAGAAAAAGCAAAAAAAAAAAAATGGAGTGTCATAAACAATAATAATATGTTACAGTTTCAATTCCAAAGCACTTTCACATTACTTCATTTTAATTCTGATAACCATCCTGAGAGGTAGAAAGAGTTTGTATTATTATCCATGTTTTGTTACAGAGGAAGAAGCTGAGGCTCAGAAAGGTTAAGTGATGTGGAAGAGTTTTTCAAACAGAAAGAAATATTTGACACTGTCAAATGCAGAAAATAGAATAAGGAGTGAAAAGATTACACTGAGTTTTGTGTGCAGTTCACTGGAGTTTGTGCAAAGAGAGCTTGCAAAGGAGCGAAGAAGAAGGGTAGAAAAGCAGATTGATGATTTAAGAAAGATGTTATACATATTGAAATATATCATACCACATATGCAATAATCACAAAAATATCACACATAAATCACATCACAGGAGTAGTGAGATAGGACAAGATTCAGGGCAGAAGAGACATGAACAGCTTCTCTTCTTACCCAAACTGACTTCCTACAGTTTGATTTTCACTATATCTGATAATATGTGCACATGAAAGTTTTCTTTGAAATTATTGTTTCAAGATTTTAAATACCACTTGGGTAAGATCTTCTTGATCATCTTTTCACAAATGATGTTTCTCTCTACCATTTTTTAAATGTTTTCCATTCAAAAAACAATATTAAATATATTTAGAAAGCAGTAGAGATGTGAATGCTATTTAATATTGCAGCTCTTCCGGCTCCCCTCTAACTGGAAAATAGCTCTCATTAATGTCAACATTGAAGGTCCTCGTAAAGCAAGTAGTTCTATTTGAGGAAAATTTTCTCAAGCAGTTTGTTTTTCAAGTCAGGAGGAGGGGAAAAAAAGGGGAAAGGGAAGGTCTAATCATTTTTCCTTGATTTCTCTAATGTATATGGGGTGAAACATATAAAGCACTGGAAGAAACATACACAAGTAAATTTTGGAACAAAATTCACAAATAAATTTTTAAATGATTTAGTCAAATAAACACAAGTAAATCAGATTTTCTTTTCTTCTACTCAACATTTTAAAAACTAAGTTAAATCTTTCACTCTTTACACACATACCAACATAAGCTTTGGGAAGCTGTATTCTGCGATTTCCTGAGTCACATCTACTTAAGTTTGCTAGGGAAAAGATATATTTTTCTTAATATTTGAGTTGTCAGTAATGGAACATAAATGTAAGTGGTAAGATAAATTGTTTTTTGATAGACAAAAATCAACAGAATTGCAAGTTAAGTGATTCAAATTTTTACTCAGTTTTCAGTCACATACAGAGCAGTAAGAACATTATGATCTTTTTTTAGATAACAGAATACAGTTTATATGTTGCTCTCTTTTTCCTTCCTGAACTCATCAATGAGTAACAAAGCACACTGTGACTCTGTCTGCATGTCACATAAATGTCTAGATGAAAAGTGACAAATTCAGGCCATCATCCAACTATTTGAAAACATTTATCTTGATGACATTAAACATCTGGATGTTTCCAAATACCAAGATGTTTGATGTCCTGCAGATAAAATATCCTGATGAGTGGTTAAACATTTTACTTATCTACTGAATAAAAATGCACATTTGCAAGCATTATCTTTTTCTGTTTCAGACACAAAATGTAATTTTAGCATGGATATAGTAGGAAGCTATAAGAATCATCAGGTTTAGAAATTTTACTTACTGTTTTTCCTAATGAATCTTGAAATTAGAGAAACATCTTTATTTTATTTTTTAGTTAATAAAATAGATGCCATTTTGACGGTGTGCAGTAAAAAGTAAAAGATTTGCAAAATGAAGGGTACAGAGGAACCTAAGCCTTTACGTAAAGTTGCCCACAAAAACAGTGTGCGAGGAAAACAGCGCAAACTAGTCTTAGTTGATTGACTTCTTATTCAGTTGGAATGTTATATATTTCTTCATCTCATATCTTGTTCAAAGCATTTTGTTCTTAGCATGTCCATTTATGCCACTTAGATGAAATGACAGAAGTTCAGACTTCCTAATTTGACAGTTTTGCTGTTTCTAGTGATAATTTGGTATGCGAATAATAGTAAACATGAATTCCATTTTTGACTATTCATTAGATCTTACTTTGCTTGAATCACTGAAGATTGGCTATTACAAGTTCTCTGTCACAATTTCTTACTCAGGTCTAATTGAAGAAAAAGCTGATTTTTATAGAGGAAACAAGGCAAACATTGTTACAAAGCAGGATATGTATTTTGACTATAAGCTTAAAAGAAAGATTAATGTTGTTTTCAATTCCCAGTACTTTAAAAAAATTCTGTATAAGTATTAAATACCATTTTTTAAGTCCTACAAATCAAGATTTCTTGCATTCCATACTAGAAGAAGGAAAAGAATGTTCAAGTGAAAAACAATTCCCTGAAAGCTGGAAACCATTATGGCAGTAAAATAACAGACAATTGCATAACACATTTCAGCTCCCAAGCACTCTACCTTTAGGATCACTCAGAACGGAGCCAAAGGCACTGATGACCACATCGGCTTTCAGACAGACTATCTGATCTTCATCTTCATTCCATTTTCCAGTTTCATCTTGCTCTGTCCGAATAAATTGCATGGCAACAATTCTCCCACCTTTTACTATAACCTTCCGTGGAGACAAGAAAGGCAAAAATTCACATTTTTCTTCTCTAGCAAGCTCCATCTAAAATGAAACAGAACAGAGAAAAACTTGAAAATGTGTCCTGATTTAATATTGATTTTTAATTCAATTATTCATGCTAAAGCTTATAATGTTTAAATCAACATGAAGTTTTTTCTTTCACCAGAGCTGAGATTCAGTTATCAGCTGTTCATATTTTGTAAATCACTGACACAGGAAGTCTTGGATTGAAGCTGTCATGTGGAATTTTATAGATCATGGTGAGCGCGCGTGCATGCTAAGTCGCTGCAGTCATGTCTGACTCTGTGCTACGCTATGGACTTTTGCTCTCCAGGTTCCTCTGTCCATGAGATTCTCTGGGCAAGAATAATGGAGTAAGTTGCCATGCCCTCCTCCAGGAGATCTTCCAGACCCAGAGATTGAACCTGTGTCTCTTGTTTCCTGGACTGGCTGGTGAGTTCTTTACCACTAGCGCCACCTGGGAAGTCCAGATCATGACATCACATGCTGTTTCTGAAGTTTTAGGTAGTACATGCCCTATGGCCGGCAGCGTGTGAGGTTTCTCGCTATAATAGCGTGGTCTCCTTATGTTTTTATTTCTGTAGGTTAAGATCTCTTTTTAATCATTCCTTTTATGAAAATAAATTCTGATTATTACCAGGCTGCATATATCTAAACTAGAAAAAAGTCCATAAAGTGGGTGCGCAAGTCTCTGGAAGTAACTGATTAGAGTGGTAGGAAAGAGAAAAGATTAGAGAAATTCTGTAGAACCAAGAAACAAGTAATATTTATTTTTACTTTTGGAAAAAAAAATGAAGATTTCAAGAAAGAGAAACACACATGTTCCTCTTGACAAATTCCCAGTTATTCCACGTATCTGACATAATTTATTCTGCCATAAAATTGGACACCCTAGTTTTTGTTTTCATGCCCATAATGGGATGTCTATTAATATAGAATATTAAAGATTTATTTATTCACTTCTTTTCCCACTGACTGTTTTGGGGGCCAGGCCTTTGCTAATGTGATCCTAACCAGTATGTCGTCTAGTCTTTTCAGGAAATGTAAAAACATCCCACAGAAGAGGTTGTGAGTGTGTCTAGTCTCATTCTTTCCCTACCCGATGGAAGAAAGGTAGATTCTCAGTTGACAAGTGAGGTTGAGAAAGTTGAATGTGTAAGGCTTCTAACCAGGAATTATCTGGTCTACAGCAAAATGAAAACACTGAGACAGAAAGTAGCTTGCTCACTGTTACGATGAAGCCATGGACCCATCTCTCAGCACTCCATCCACAAGTGGTGGTTCCATCTTTGCAGTACATCAGAATCACCTTAGAGGACCTGATAAAACCCTGCACAGGCTCACCCCCAGTTCTGTAGGACTGAATGAGGCCTGAGAATTTGCATTTCTAACAAATTGCTAGGTGATGCTTTGCTGCTGTTCCATAAGTGACACTTTGTGAACCACGTCATTTTAGACTATTGATCTATGCCATGAATTGTCAGTGAGATTAGTATCACCCATAAGGGAGTGAAATTTTTTTTCCTCAGAGAAGAAAAATTCTTACATAAGAGCATAGAGTCGCGGCATATTAACAGATATACAGAATATTTATGGTATGAAAATTACAATGTCATAAAAATCTAAAAATATATAAAGCAACTCCCTCAAGGGATGATGATTTTTTTTGCATTTGAAAAACACATTATTATATACTGGAATGAAGTTATTTCAGTCTATGTCTTAATTAAGATATTTTTTGAAAACTGGTTTTGAAGTCTTGAAAACAGCTCCATAAACTATTGTCACACAATAGTTTTCCTTTTCATTATAAAATTAAGAGATTAACAATAGCAAAAACAATAAATAAGTGGGTATTGTGGGTGGTAAATATACAAGCCAGGGCTCTCAAACTGCTCATGGTTTAGAAGGGAGAGAGAAGTAAGTGGAATGAAATCAGTTTGAAACCTACTTCCACTGCTTATTTGGGATAGTTGCTGAATCGCTTTGACCTTACATATAAAAAGGGGATAACAATACCTAGCTACATTAATTGGTATGTGGTGTTGCTTAAGGCAATTCAGAAATGTAAAATACCTGAAGCAAACTTAACTTGTAGAAGGTGAAATAAATGCAATTTATTTGAAGTTGTCTTTTTCTGAATTCACTTTTCCTCCAAATCATTCTTCAACCTATTCAGTAACACTTAGCAGTAAGATTATGGCTCCAACATAAAGGTAACTCAACAGCAAAGGTAAGGGAAAAAAAAAAAAAAAGGAAAAGCCAAAAAAACTTATACTCCTCTTTAACTTTCTACAAAACAAAAATGTGTGATGTCTGGAAAGCAAAATATTCCTTAAATACTTGAAATTACAAAATAAACTAGTCCCATATAATGCTACGCTTTCTGTATCACTTTAGTCACCTTTGCACAAGGGAGTGTCTTATAGCTCACCAATATAAACCAGTTTATTGTGTTTCAAAAAATGTCAAGTGATGCTAATTTTAATGATAATGGCTAACTTGACTGGAGAACAGTGCCAAATCTTTATGGTTTGAGTAAGTCAGTACATGATGTGTATTTATAATAGCACTCTTTTCTGTGGAGGGCAAAAATAAAATCCTGAACTAAGGCTCCACATATTGGGAGCAGGTCTCAGACTCGTTTAGGGTGTGTTTCACTCCTTTCTACTGTTCTCTATGAATACTTAAATAGTATAAATTATTATATGTAGATAATCTTATATACTTTTCACCAAATTTGGCATATAACTTATTGAACACTGCAAACAAATCAAAACTTTTAAGAATTTACAATAAGATTAAGGTTGAATAAGATTTAGTGGTACTCTTGCATGGCTTTTGAGTAAAACTTATAGTCTTAAAACGATGTAGAATTATGAACAAGAAGAAACTGTATTTTAATATGTCTTCAACTCACATAATAACTTTTCAAATGCAAAGGGTTTATAACTTGTATTCAAATATTCAGTATTTGTGCCAGCTATCTGACTGTGCACAGAAGTCAGAAGGTATACACACTGGCCACCAAACAGACTATTCCAAAATTCTGCTTTTGAAACTTACAGTGTTATTTAGTCTCTCAAACATTTAAGATTTGAGCAGCAAACATAAATCTCACTCTGTCCTGCTATTTTGATATTCAGTTCAGTCGCTCAGTCGTGTCTGTCTGTGACCCCCATGAACCGCAGCATGCCAGGCCTCCTTGTCCATCACCAACTCCTGGAGTCCACCCAAACCCATGTCCATTGAGTCGGTGATGCCATCCAACCATCTCATCCTCTGTCGTCCCCTTCTCCTCCTGCCCTCAATCTTTCCCAGCATCAGGATCTTTTCCAATGAGTCTGCTCTTTGTATCAGGTGGCCAAAGTATTGGAGTTTCACCTTCAGCATCAGTCCTTCCAATGAACACCTAGGACTGATCTCCTTTAGGATGGACTGGTTGGATCCCCTTGCAGTCCAAGGGACTCTCAAGAGTCTTCTCCAACACCACCAGTTCAAAAGCATCAATTCATCTGTGCTCAGCTTTCTTTATAGTCCAACTTTCACATTACATGACTACTGGAAAAACCATAGCCTTGACTAGACAGACCTATTAGATACCTAGATTTTCCATTTTACATAAAAGAGAATAACTTTTAAAGAAAAGATAGAAAGACATGACTTGAACATATATAATTATTTGGAAAGTATTGATATTATATTGAAAAAAGAACTGAGATAATAAGGTTTACTGTAGTCAATAGGGAAATATTAGGAAAATGAGAAATTCAAAGTAAGTGAAGCCATATGTTAAGTGAAATATCCTATGACTTATTTGTGGAAAACAAAGGAATTTACTTCCATTACTATGAAATCTATCTGAAAATACAAAAGTAATAATAATAAATACTTATATTTATTTTTAAGTTCTTATGACATAATTCATTTTTTAAGTGCTTAACCCATAATTCATTTTAATTTTCACAAAGGAGATATAACATCTATATATTAGTTGCTTATTTTAAGTATTTAGCTTCAAAATTTTCTCTCTGTTGCAGCTCAAAAAGCCAAAAACACAGTGGGTACCATCATGATTTACAGATTCATCACACAGCCTCAGTGATTCTCCTGCTTGCTGTCCTCACAAACAAACAATTGTGGGAAAAAATATTATTTCCTTCC
The DNA here is from genome assembly GCF_032405125.1 of Capricornis sumatraensis. Taxonomy (NCBI): domain Eukaryota; kingdom Metazoa; phylum Chordata; class Mammalia; order Artiodactyla; family Bovidae; genus Capricornis; species Capricornis sumatraensis. The sequence goes on along the minus strand of NC_091070.1, from coordinate 146,881,675 downwards.
TACAGAAGAGAAACTGATGCTCAGAGAAACCAAAGGAATATTAAGAAATGACAAAGTTTATCTAAAAATTATGCTATGGCTAAATCAAAGGCCTGTGGTATTCAATTTTATTCAAAGACAGAAATTCTAGTATATTTGAAAGAACGAGACTTTGTATAGCTACAGTTGTTGAATTTCAAAACAAGGCTAATTGGAACAGGAAAGAAAGGATCTAGACAAAGGCAAATTAAAGGTAAGGGTTTGGTTGGATAAAGGCTGTCCCCAGTGGAAAGAGGAAATCCAAGCTTCCTGGTCTAAGTAAGTTTAGAGGTGTAATCACAAAATACAGGAACCAGGTGATGGACTTATGAACTCAATGTTGTAGATTAGTTAATGGAGACTCCTTGAATACAAAGGAAGGGTAAGTTTAGAACAAAGAAGTACTACTTCATAAAGCAAACAGTAGAGACATAGAACACACTATCTAAAGATATAAAGATAGAAAAATAAAATAGAATTTAAATGTATTTATTTGTTAGACAATAAACTGGTACAAAGAGAATATCTTTCTTAACTTTCTATCTCCAATATCCAGCTGTGACATTTGAATATTTAAGAAATGATGAGTATAAGAAAATGAACATTTGGACAGATGCCTGGCAAATCAGGATATATTCTAGCCAATATGCCACATGAAAGGTTATCAGGTGGATTTCAGCCCTATCAGTATCTAATAAAATGGCTGGCACACAGTTGACACTGAATAACATTTTGTTTACCACAATGAATGACTAATATGAAAACCCCGAAGATATTCAAGCTAGCCAAATTACAACTGACTAGCAGTAAATGGAGTCGACAATTACCAAACATTCATCTTAAAGCAAGGAACACTTAACATTTAGAAGACATGCTACCTGACCAGAGCATCCTATACTGTGAGTTTGAAATTAAAAAGCAAATGGTACTCCTTGTCAGTTGTCAGTTTCAGTGCCATATGTTTAGGATAGACCAGAGTGACCAATGGTCCAACTTCATGAAGCAGGTCTTAACATTTTGTTGTTCAAATGAATCAGGCTCCTGTGCTAATAACTGGTTCAAAGATGTCAGTGTTAGTGCCTTTTAATACCCAATGTTTGCTTATGATCACTGTGTGTGTGCTCCATCACTCAGTCATGTCTGACTCTTCACAACCCCATGGACTGTAGCCACGAGGCTCCTCATCAATGGAATTTTTCAGGCAAGCATACTGGAATGGGTTGCCATTTCCTTCTCTAGGGGATCTTCCTGACCCAGGGATCGAAGCTGTATCTCCTGCATCTCTTGCATTGCAGGTGGATTCTTTATCACTGAGCCATCAGGGAAGCCCCAATGATCATTAATAATCAACAATTCAGTGAGTTGAGTATATGGACATTTCTGTTCATGACACACATATTTATTTATTTACTTGTTTGATAAGCCTATTCTCATGAGGAACAACTGGTACACCAAGCAAATATACACATGTCTCTTGTCTTTTTCCCCACCAATAAATATTCGAGGGAATTAGATACAAAACATACATAAGTTTCCATTTCTGAAGTTCAACAAATCACTACTTTCTTTTCATACTGTCTGAGGGAAAAAAAAAACAACACTTCTTGGCTTTGATTTTTACCTCCATATTCGGGGAAAATATGTGGTTGATGCAGAGTGAAATAAAAATAGAGTGCTATAGCATGCAATAAAGATCATCATTTTAATGATTAACTTTATGTAATGTGATGATTTGGTCTGATTAATATTACAGGCATCATACTGTGGAAATTATGAAACAACATAATTTACTATAATTAAAAGCATGATGTCAACTCATTTTTAGATTGCATATAGACAAAGTAAGCATAGGTTATAAACCATAATGAGCAGAACTCAAAACCAGCATACATTAAATTCTAATTGCCAAAGTTGGAGAAATTATGTGAAGAAACAATATTCTTTGTAAAGGTTATCCTCTAACAGCTAGATGTTCAACAAGTGATCAGTTCTATCAATATATGAACATGAGGACCTCAGAGATGTTATTTCAAATCAAAATTGTTTGATAGTCTGTACTGGCCAGTGATAATCTTGGAAAATATTATCCTTTATTTCATCACTATTAAATTATTCATACTATATAATAAGAACACTATCAATGTATTAACTTGCCAAGATTTATTAAGTCCTTATTATGTACAAAAATGGCGCTAGGTGCTGTAGTTAACAAAATAATTCCTACTTTCAAAAATCTCAGAAAAAGAAACAAATATGCAACTATATTTTGTGATAACATATAAACACATTCTGTTTTAATGGCACATAAAAGGGTTATTTTAAACAGCAGTTGTGCAGGTCACAAAAGGGCTGCCTGAAAAATGTAAAATATAAACTAACCTTGAATGATGAGCAGGAATTAGTTAGAAATTCTGGTATGAAACAGATTATCTTCCTTCCGTGAGAGAAGATGTAGGATGGCAAAAGTTTATCTCAAGAAAGAAAGCGACCTGGTCAAATCCCCTTGTAAGCAGGCTAATGGAAACAAGCTATCAATCAGCATTTGCAAGTGGGAGAGCAGTTATCCTTGCAATGCTTTTGCCAAGGTATATTTGCTAGTCTAGGACTGCTAAGGTAAACAAAACCTGGGATTTACGCAGCATAGCTCTCTCTAAACAGTCATGTAAACTATGTGACTATCTGCATATAAACTGGAGATGTTTTATAGTTTAAAACAACTTCGTTTTGTGTAAGTGATAGAGCTACTAATGTTACTTAGAGACTACGTTATTCTGGATAAAAGCATACCCTGATGCAACAAGATGGCAGTCTCGTACCTTTTCTTGTTTACCGCACACTTCATGTTTACTTGTATCCTTGAAATTATTAATAAAGCTGGATACAAGTTACAACTCTAATTCATGTGAGTTTGTCTTCAAAATCCAATCTTCTGGTTGTTTTGGTTACCAAGGAGACAAAGGAAGACACAGAAAGAGACAGTAAACTCTGAAAATCTACTCCTGATCACATCTCCTTTAATTTATTAAAAACAGCTTAATATATTTTGTACTTTTTGACTTATACAGACTCACAGTCTGTGGTGGAATGCAGAGCAATTGATGTGCTTACCAGTCTCTGGAATATACAAGCTAACTCTGCAATTATTCTTTTCTAGGCAAAAGTTTGCTGAAACCACAAGTTGAGGTTACTTTTTTAGTACTTCCTATGGTGTTACAAGTATTTGGCATCTTTTAACTGTAAGATTTTAAAATTGAAGAATCTTGAACAGAAAGAAACATTTCTCCACATGAGAGTTGTACTACACATTGGATATAGTTGCCCCTTAAATATGCTGTGTCATGATTAAGCTACAAAAACCAGAGATGCAATTTAGAGGCTTAAAATGCCTTTGCACGGGTATTATACATCATTTTTAAAAGGAGAGAGTATTTTTAAACATTACTCATTTATGACTGACAAAATGTTCTTAAATCTGATGAACTTTTATTAATTTTCATCTTAGATTTTGCTACAATCAAGCTATTAGTGGGATATCTCACAAGATATTTGTTAGAATATTTGTTGCAATACAGTCAAGCTATTGTTGGAATCTCACTAGATTATCTTCTGTATTATGTTGGTGCCTTTGTAATACCGTCTTCAACCTTGAAATGCCTCTTCATACAAATTCTGTACAAATTAGGATCTTATGTCTTGTGCAACTTGCTAATCGTCTCTGATTCTACATTTTTTACTGATTTTTAATGTTGATTTCATATATTGCTTGGTTGAATGTCTTTTTTTTTTTCTTTCTTTTTTTCTAAATTCACAGCTATCTTTTAAGAGTTTGAAGGCCAAGGAAAATTGACATTTTCAATCTACTTGCAATGCTAGGTTGATATTGTAATAAACTAAACTTTAAAATTTAGATTAATATATATTGACAAATAATTGAATGAACTATTTATTCAAAAGCTCTCAGAAGTAATTTTGAAGTATATATATGTATAAAATATAAATTATATATTTTAATAACTTAATATTTACTTAAAGTCTTCCTATAAGGTTTTCAATGCCCCTAAAGTACTTTATTCAACATGCTTCACTGATGTGTAGACTTGGATCAAGCACTATTCTATACTTTCAGTGAAACTCAAGTTGAATGAGCCAAACCATTTGAAGGAGCTTGCACTTTGTGTGATGAGTATAAAGTAATAACTACTCTATAAGTGTCATAATATAGGAAGCATAAAGAACTGTAAGGTCTCACAGGAGGGAGAGGCTAATTAAGATGGAGCTAAGGAAGCCTTCAAAGAGAAAATGACATTTAGAACAGACCCTGAAGGATGAGTTTATCTTTTCTAAGAGAAAAATAAATCACTTTTAAAAAGAATGATATTTTTTTTTTTGGTTTTGTATTAACTCATATGTGCTTTTCATTTATTTTTATCTTTTAAACTGCATGTATGACAAATATGTTTTTTAAAATTACACAAATTAGTTTTTAATATTTTCAATTTATAAAAAAGGAAAGAAGATATTGGGAAGCTGAGATGAATATTATTAATGGAAGAGGATCTTCTAAAATTCACATAAAATTTAACAGAGTAATAACAACATAAAGTTTAATAGAGTAATAACAAAATGCCATTGTTTAATACAGTTTGATAGTGAATTGACACCAGTTTCAAATGTGCACTGTTAATGAATCTGTGTGTATGTATGTGTGTATAATATATATTATATATAAAACTCCAGGAGATAGTGATGGACAGGGAAGCCTGGCATGCTGCAGTCCATGGGATCACAAACAGCTGGACATGACTTACCAACTGAACAACCACGGCATCAATACATACATGGGAAAGCTGGTAAACCTTTTTAAAAGGTACATTGTTTTTAGCTCTAGAGATATTCCTAAATAAACACGATGTAGCCATCCCTTGGGATTTTTGAAAATAAGTAAGCATTTAGAATATATATAATCTTGAATGGGCACAAGCGTTTTTTGGCTTCTGGCCTATTTGCAGTCCTTGTTTTTCACTTACCATCTAAATTATCACATGTAGTGTAGAATTCTGACAATCTCACCTGTCAGCTTGTTCAATATCCATGTCTTGATTGCAGCAGATTTTACCTCACCAACTGACTGGGGACACATTAATTGCAACTTGTTTCAAGTGTAGTATTTATAGATATTGCCAAAATTTTCAATACAGACTTCCTGTCATTTCATGAAGAGATAAAGCCTTCCTGTCCACATTCTGTATCATTCACATAACTTTCCTAAATGTTCAAAATACACAACTTGGGGAATAGAAAAAATTTTAGAAGCATATAGTTATAACACTGATTTTATAGATGGGCATATCAGACTAAAATATATAACCTAGACCCAAGCACTTCAACTTTGGGTTAATTCCTTTTGTGACTATTCCATTCTCTGAAATTTCAGTCTTTTCAAAAAGGTAAACATATACAGATCCTTGGAATGTCATTCCCACATCATCATAAATTATTAAAGACATATTTAATATCTTAGTAGCAGGAAAGTCCTAACGACCATTAATTGACTTTGTGTGCCTGGGGACAATTGTGCATGTTTGTTTGTTTGCAGGCATCTTCATATCACTAACCTAGCTAGTGGGTCTCTGATTACTTTCCATGGAGACCACCAGCTCAAATGGTGTGCAGGTGCCAACTATTGAAGAGCTGCTGTAAGCATCACCCTTAACTAAGTAAAATTAATTTTGCCAGCTTATAAAGGTTATTTTCTAAAAATAGTCCCAGAGTCATATTTCTTAAAACTAAATAGAAACTAGAACGCATTAGCTACTGGTAAGAAAAGGTATATTTAGCTAGTAATATTTAGATGATGAAAGAAAATATGGATGTAGCTTCAACATGATCATTTGACCTTAAAAATACTTCAGAGGAGACCTGCAGATCATGCCACATTAATGATCTAAAACAGGGAATGCTATGTGGTACCAGAAGGATTCAATTAAAAGATATATATTTTTCACATAAAATGCATTTTTTTCAGAGTTGTAGTAACAGATGAAGACATTTTTGACTAACAGACCAGTCAATCTGCTTCTATTATTTTACTATTAAAAATAATAAAGCAGCATTATCAAAATAGCTGACCTTCTGTATAGCTAAAATACATGAAAACAGGCATTATCAAAGTTAAATCAGTTATTATTCTGGCAAATGAACAGGTGGAATAAAATAGTGAGCCCAAATAAAACATAACAGAGGTAATGTATCTTGGGAATCTGCCGCATGATGCAGGGAACCCAAAGCTGGTGCTCTCTGACAACATAAAGCGGTGGGAGGGGGAGGCAGGTGGGAGGAAGGCTTAAGAGCAAGTGGGCATGGGTATGCCTATGGACGATTCGTATTGACATTGGCAGAAACCATCACAAAACTGCAAAATTATACTCCAATTAAAAATAATATAAAATATTTTTAAAAATCACAGAGGACTTCACTGGGGGACCACTCGTAAAGAATCTTCCTGCCAATGCATGGGACACAAGTTCAATCCCTGGTCCAGAAAGATCCCACATGTGCAGGATACTAAACCCATGCACAACAACTACTGAGCCCCCCACTCCCTAGAGTCCATGCTCCACAACAAGAGGAGCCACCACGATGGGAAGCCCATGCACCGCAACAAGAGAGTTGGCCCAGCTTGCCAGGACGAGAGAAAGCCCACATACAGCAACAAAACTCAGTGCAGCCAAAAATTAAAGCAACAGAATTAAAGATCTATCGTGTTTTTCTGCTATTGGGAAACTGAATATGTTTCTTGGTATGTTCCCTGTGTATGGCACGGTGCTATTAAAATAATTTTGTACTGCATTCTTCTCAGTAATAATTAATAAGAACTACAAAGTCCTTCCTCAACCTTATCCATTAAATTTATCAACTCAAGTGGGTCTGTTGAGTCCTGACCTTCATGCCTCCTTTTAGGGATTCCCAACAGCCTAAAGCATTTCTGCAGTTCTATCTGATCTGTCAACAGCTTTTAATACCAGCATTTTGGGGGATTCTGTTATCCTGTGAAATTTAATCTCACCTATTTAAGCTTGCAGAAAGTTCTGGAGGGAATTATTAACAGATTTTCCCTCATCTTCTTAGAGGGTAGTGCTGAATGATTGGCTGGTTTCCCTAAGGACCCTTGGCTGCGAAGTGCTAGTTTTTCAGTAGCATCCTATTTAGCATGTGTGTGAGGCCACAGGGGAGACTGAAAGACATTTGGAATCAGAATTACATCAATATGCTGATGATGCCTCCACATCTTCGTTTCATCAAACCTTATATTCTGTAGCATTAATGCTTCCTTAACTAAGATGGAAAATGCCCCAAAACAGCACACCGCTTATGGCTCTAATTAGACAGCGGGAAACTAGATCGATGATACATTAGAGCAGTGGATCAGCAGCCTCAGCGTCACTAGGGAACTTGCCAAAAATGCAAATTCTCAGGCCCACCCCACACCTACCAAATCAGAAACTGGGACGGGGCCCCAGTAAGCTGTGTTGAATAAGCCCCTCCAGGTTATTTTGATGCCTACTAAAGTATGAAAACCTCTGATTAGTTAAGTGGGATGCGCTTGTCACTACAGCATCTATTGGGTAGTGATTCTTAACTTAGTAGATTAAAACATTTCTGGATCTAATTATATGGTTCTTTGTTATTAACCATGTAAAAATTCCTTGTTAAATCTAACTGGCCTATGTAGTCATTTATATTTGCCACTAAATGGTCAGAAAACTTTATATTATTCTCTAGTTCCCTCCTCTTTCAAAAATCACTTGAGGATTAGACCACAGCTTTGGATATATACATGCTGACATGCCTGACAGTGAGGCCTTTTACCAACAGACAAATTATGTTATTTTCAAATTCCATCCAAGAGTCAAAGCCCAATAAACAATATACATATTTGAGAAAAGCTCTAAATGTCAATCTTCATTGACTTCAGAGAAACCAAGTGTGATTGCAGTTTGTGTATATTTGGGGTAGAAAGCATATGAGAAATAGAAGAAATACAAAGAAATTAGATTTGGTATTACATTCTTCATATAGGTTAAAAATTTGTCTCAGGATATTCTCTCAAAATCTGTTATCTTAAAGTAGATACATGATATTGACTTAGCAGCTTCATAAGCATTATCACTACCATGTCCTGGGCCTCTTTGATGTATGCAAAATTAAATAATGGTCAAGAGGTATTAACTCACCATCTCTACAAATACTGAAAGTCCTCAGTCTGAAAAATGCCTATTCACGGGCCAGTGGTCCAACCCTAAAATCCATGCACCTTCTGTTGCTGTGTTATTCCTTCTGTAACACTGAAAACTTTTGCCCAGAATTTGCAAAAGAAACTTCAAATGCCTTCTGCTGTTACAACTAAGCTAACTTGGTGTTAGCCTTTTTAATGCTAGAAGCCCTGGATGCTTATTTTCTTCAGAAAACATTCATTCCACAATTATTTATTGAGCATTTTTCATGTGACATTCATTGGGCTAGGCAGGGGAAGAAAAAAATGATGACATAGCATTATTCTCATAGAGCTCACAGCCCAGGGGTTTTAAGACAATGTAAATGTTTTAATTTCTTGTAAACTAATAATAAACATCTAAACATTTGTTCTTCTAGTTTTAATTAAGCCCTAGATCTGGTTGAGTCTACTAAGTTCTACTGCAGGCAATAAAACAAGTTATCCCACCAACCCATTGCTTCCTCCCAATACTTTTGTTACGGGAAGCACACTGATTGAAACCGTCCACCCCGGCCAGGTACCATAGTAACCATTTGCATGAGTTGTTTTATAACAGGAGATCCTGATAAGGAATACGGAACTAATAAGCCACCACCAACCGGAAGAATTCGGGAAAAGTCTAAAGGAGACACTGCGTGTCCGTCCATTTCCCAGAATCCCTCTCGCTAGCATCCATCTTGGCTGAGTGATGTGAGCGCCACCAGGAAAGACTGAATTAGAATGATTGGTCAAAGACCACCCGGAAACTAATCCCATCACCATAAAACCTGACATTGCGAGCCACGTGGCAGAGCAGTTCTCCTGGGTTTCCTTACCCTACTGCTCTCCACCCGGGTGCTCTTTCTCAATAAAGTCTCTTGTTTTGTCAGCACATTTGTCTCCTCGGACAATTTATTTCCAAGTGTTAGACAAGAGCCCAGTTTCAGGCCCTGGAAGGGGTCTGCCTTCCTGCAATACTTTGGTGACCATAGTTCATCCCACCACAGCTTGACCTTCTGACTGAGCAATGCCTGGAGTTTGATCCTTTCCTTCCTATAAACCAGTCACATCAACTAATAGTCTTGTTGTTTAGTCACTAAATCGTGCCTGTCTCTTGTGACTTCATGGACTGTCCCCACCAGGCTCCTCTGTCCATGGCATTTCCTAGGCAAGAATATGGAGTGGGTGCCATTTCCTTCTGCAGGGAATCTTCCTGACCCCGGGATCATACCTGCATATCCTGCATTGCAGGCAGATTCTTTACCACTGAGACATCTGGGAAGAATCTAACAGCCTACTCTCACAATTAGCCCCTGAGTAGCCTCCCTGCATCTAACCCAACACCCTCTTAGTCAATTATCAATAGAGCCATCCTTTTAAAATTTAACTCAGATCCTGATGTTTGTCTGCTCAAACCAGTTCAAGGGTTTTCTCTTTCCTCAGTAAATACTGGCCTTTGGAACACTTACAAGACCTCATCACATATAGGCACATATTATCCTCTCATACTCAGTTCCAATCACACTGACTTTTTTTTTTTTTTTTTTCCTATTTCTAGAAGTCCAAGAAACTTCCTCAATCAAGGGTGAATGCATTTGCCTTGATCTGGAACATTTTTCTCCCAGATGTCTACATTTCCTCAATGTCTTCATTTCTATGCCCAAAAGTCATAGTAATAGAAAGGCTTTCCTGGGTCACCCTGTTTAAAATGGAAATCTCACCTTCTCCTTCACCATAACCTCTCTCCAAATTCACACTTCTTATAGTCCTATTTAAATTTTTGTTCTGCATTGCATTAACCACTGTTCAACATACACTTGTGTGACCATCTACTTGCTTGATTATCTTTTCGTACCAGGTATGAGCTCCATGAGGACAAGATAATTTATCTGATATGTTCACTGCTGTATTCGAATTGCCTAAAACAGTGCTTGATACACAAAGGATGCTCAATAAACTTTAAGCTGATTAAACAAATAAGCAAACAAAACTTCTACCCTCTCAAGTAATTAATTATCTGGTCTCATTGTGTTTGTGTGTGTGAATGTTTTCTACTTATGTATAAGAAACAGCCACCACTCATTTCTAGTGACCCTTGCCAGGAAGATGACTACAATATAAAGAATGAAGTAAACTGACATTGCCATTCAGGCGTGTCTTCCCTTCCAAATTTCAAGGTGCTTTAGACTTAGAAAAATAAGATGTAAAGTACTTAATTCAAAATTGTTCAAGTACTTATTACTTGCTGAGGTCCTATGCTATACGTGTGGATATAAAGATGAATAACATTAGCTCCTGTCTTCTCTCATCTTAAGCAAGTCACTTTATTCCAGTATGACTATTTTCCCTGTATTTGTACCAATGTAAGATTGCACTTTTTATTTTCTTTTTTGCTCAGGTGTGTCCGACTCTCTGTGACCCCGTGGACTATACAGTCCATGGAATTCTCCAGGCCAGAATACTAGAGTGGGTAGCCTTTCCCTTCTTCAGGGGATCTTCCCAACACAAGGACTGAACCCAGGTCTCCCTCATTGCACTAATTCATGCCTAAAATAGTGCTCCAGAAAAAACTCCTAGGATTACAAGACTATCTCCACCTTAGATTTGGGGGGAAAGTCTGAAAAAGAGTGGATGGAGAAAAGCCCTGGAGAATAAAGTTGACATTTTAAACTCAGTCATGAACCAATGGTGACTCTGATATTTCAGTGAGATTAATCTGTAATGTAGTTAGCCTACATGTGACAAATTACCTATTGACTGACTACAGTTATAATTCTTGCCCAGTATAAAGACTCCAAATATGTTCAGGAATTCTAAAGCAAATTAAATTCATAACCCTGATTTGTATAAAAGGAGTAATTTATCTCTCTATAAATATATCTGGTTCCTGTTCTCAGAACTAATATCCTTTATAAGGTATTATCTTTCTTAACATTAAAATTTGAGAACTCTATGGTCCATTTACCCAGCTGATGTCTCAATCAAGTTTAGTCACCAGTCACCTGTAAGAATGATATGACTTTTAATCTGTCATTTTTAGTAGTTAACTAATTATTAATTCTAAATGATGCTTACATTAGAGTTCTTTTAAAAAATAAAAAGCAATCCCCTTGTTCTATTGGCTTCATAGCATAATGAATTGACTATGACATATATATATGTGTATATATGTGTGTGTTATGTGTATATATATATATTTGAATGCAGGTTGTAAATTTGGTTTACAGAAAATTTTGAATGTCTCTAATTACCACATTCTCCTAATATCCATGCATTTTGGGAAGAGTATCTATTGTTAGTATATGGAAGACTTAGCACATTCCACTGTTACTATAGTGTAACGAAAGACGTTAAATACAACGTCTTTCAATGATATTAACATAGAATAAGAAGCACTTGTGAAATGACAAAGATAAATTCATTTTATACAAATCAGTGTTATAAAATAATTTTTTTTCCCTTTAAATGCCTGTACTAAAAAATAGCAACTATGGGTAACTCAGAAATTTTAAAATTTGCACTTCACAATCTGAAGAACATTCTAGTGATTTAAACTAAGAGCCTGCACATTAACAGTTATATCTTCTAAAATCTGTTGCATTACAACTCCATATTTTCTGACTTTTCTTTTTTTTTTTACCTCCTCAGGGACAGCTCTTATATTAACAAAGCCTTTTCTGAAGACGATGAACACTCGGCGGGCTCCACAACGTAAAGCGGATGTTGCACAGTCGAAAGCTGTGTCTCCAGCTCCAAGTACAATCACGGCTCCCCGTATCGACAGCAATGGAGAGTGACAGGCACACATTCCTGAATGATGAAAGGAAAACCCCATTTTCAAGTAGAGAAACCATTTCTGCATGACAGCTCAAAAGATACTTGTACTCAAAGCAGTGTAAAATTGCATCTTGCAGTTTTCCAGGATGGAGTGTCACTATCAAATTATTCTGCTTCATTGAAAGACAGTTTTATTCCCACTTTAAAAATATGCTCATATATGTAATTTCATAGTCAATACCTTTAACTTATTTCTTTTTTTCTTTCTAGAAGGATATCTATAACACATTTTGAAGAGTTTGAGTCTTAAGAAGCTGGAATCAGCCAATTAAAACTCTCTTTGTCAAAGTTGTGATGTATATTTTTAACTTACTGCCATTAAGGGTTTTTTTTAGAAGGAAAAGAGTGATCCTTGTGATCTGGGTTAATAATCTACAGTATTTCATTACAACATTTTATTTAGATATCATAAGATTTCTAATGTGTAGCCCTGCTGTATATTATATTTGGTAAATTTTGAAAATTAACATGCTGAGTATGTTCCCTTTATGTAACTGAAGAATTTCTAAGAATTACTTTCTTCAAATAGTTAAAACAAAACTTTTTCCCTTTGTTTTTAAAATTTTTTTGCTTTTCCCTGGTTTTGTTTGTAAAATTGAACAATAAAAAATATTAATCTCCACGTGAGCATTTTTCAACAGCATTTATATAAAGATTCAATGTCCACATGAAGATTCTTTTAAAAAGTGAAAGACAGGTGTTTGCTACATATTAGTAGCATTGTATTATTGGATTAAATAAAATTGCTGACAAGATAAATTACTATAATTTTTGAAATGGTACCACAGATAACTTAGTGTTATCATTTTGCTTGAAAGTTTCTGTTTGGGGTTACATAATTAGCCCTCTGTAACTCTCAAATACGTACTATGTGTGCTAAGATATTTTTGCTTCCCTAGCAAGCATCATGTTCTCTAGGAAGAAAAAGATGAAGAGAGTACACAACTTTAGCTGTAAAATTCTGCAGATTGATCTAAGCGAGGCAGTTTCTTACATTTTTCAATTTTAGGAGAATAAATGTAAGTTCTTATGTTTTCAGTAGGTAATTATATGTTAGAACAGCTTAAAGTTCAGAATTCTTTAAAAGTATATATTTAAGGAGTTTGGCTGTTGGTTTTTAGGGAATACCCTGTAGTTTCTTTCTCACTAAGATGATGACTCCAGCCCAGTCACAGCAGAAGAGAAGCATAGCTTCCGGTTCGTCTTCCTGTGGTATGTGAAGTGATAGCTCACAGAGACTTTTTTTTTTTTTTTTAGGGTATTAATCAAAACGTTTTACTCTAATTTCATGAAACTGTGGTATAAGGAGGGACTGAATCTTTCTGCTTGTGTGGATACAAATAAAACAAGACACGATCACTTGCCCCATTTTAAAACAAACAAACAAAAATAGTTCCCAAAGTGAAGTTGCTGCAGTTTCTTGTAAGAACACCTTCTGATGTTTGTTAAGACACTCTTATTTTGAAGCAACTTTTCATAATGCAATTTAGACCTGTATATAATACAGTGAAAAATCCTTCTGATGATGTTTGATTAGGAGGATGGACAATTATGTGATTCTGGCTAACAATCATATCAGATTTTTTTTTTTTTTTACCTTGCTATTATGAAAAGATGAACAGGAGATCTGGAAATTTTCCCACTGAGCCTGGATTTAACATAACTGTATAATACATATAACAACATAGGCAATATTAGGAACAGAAGACAATTGGTGATACCTGGTTTACTGCTTTTGGCTACAAGAGGCAGAAAGTCTTTGGAAGTGTAAAACCCCTGGTCCTGTGTCAGGCCTTGGAATATGTGATCCTTCTTGGGTTCTGGCAAACCTAAGTAATACAAATTTATAAAATATTATTAGCAAGAGGAGTGACTTTTCTTACAGACCATTAGAAAGAAAGTAGAAAGCTACAGTCATTAAAATGATGTGGTTCTATAAGAAAAAAAAGTAAGCAAATTAACATAAAAGTGTACATAACACAATGTAACAGACCTCAGAGTGTACGTTTGATATATAATTTTTGTACTTGATAAATAACTTGTACTTTTGATGTATATGTAAAGCATACATCGTAAATCACAGATTTACATACACATAAAAACGTGGATGCCCACATATAGTGTTAAGAGGGAAATCAGCTTATATTCTTTCCTCATAACATAAATAAAAATAATATTTCTAAGTATTAAAGTGCTAAGTATAAAAAATTCTTCACAAGAACTAAATGAAAATATGGATTTGTATTTATCTAGTTCCTGAATATGGAAGCTAACTATAAGGGGAAAAAAAGACTAAAAGACTTCAAAGGAAAACAGAGTTTTACCACAAAAATTCAACTACTTCTACATTTCAAAATATACACAAATTAAATAGTAAATGATTAACTAGAAGACTATTTTGACAAATAAAATGTCTTTTCTATATAAAGACATTTCTCAATTTTAATAAGAAACATATTAATTCTCAATAGAAGAATAAATAAACGATAATAAAAATGGGATAAAAAAATACAGCTTATAAGCACCAAAAATCTTAAACCCTTTAGTAATATAAGAACTGTCAGTTAAAACAATAAGATATGATTTTTCTTCTATTAAAAAGTAAAAGATTTAAGAAAACTACACCATACGGCAAGGTTAAAAATGGGATTCGTTATGCTCCTTTAATAGAAATTTAGTAGAAACTGGTGCTCAACTTCTAAAAAAAGTTTTGAATCTATCTTAAGAAAACACTAAGACATGCAAATAAAGGTTTAATGTACAAAAATGGTAACTGCCAAAAAAAAAAGCAAAGAGAGAGACAAAGAAAGGATAGTGGAACACAAAAATGTCAACCGAATGAATAATACAGTTTTATTTTAAGAAAAAAAAAGATTATAGAACAAAATGTAGTTATTAAAACAAACATTTGAAAAATGCGGTAACAGATTGCAGTAAAAAAAAAATTTAAATAAACCAGCAGGACACAAAGCATTGTATATTCAAGTTTTGTAACCTGAATAGTGATCATTTCTGGGAGTGGGATTAAAGATATTCCATTGTGGTTTTTTTTTTTTCCTTATTTGCCAAATGGTCTGTAATATTCATGTATCAACTAATTAGGAAATAACTGCCAACAGTTTGAAAAGAATATGAATAGGCAGCTAAAATGTTTTCAAACTACGATTAAAACAAATTTGATAGCTTTCACTCCACTACAGGAAAGCTTTTCATCTCAATTCTATAAGGAAGAAATTTAAGTTTAATGTTATTTACTATCTAAAATTCAACCAATAGGCCATTCCAGAGAAGCAGGAGTTTATTTCAGACTTAAATGAAGGGCAATGGTAGTTGTTGGTGGACACAAAGAGCAAAAAGCATGGTGCAAAGGATGAGTTTTGTTGTGTGACATAAGGTAGATACTATATTTGACCTGAAAACTGAATGGGCCTTGTGGATTGAGTTTGTAGCCAGCAATAAACCACTCCTGTCCCTTCAAATTAAATCAAACATTTTTTCTTCCCTGTCCATCACCTCCTCCATTTACTCCCTGAAAACATTTGCCTTTTGTATTTAGATTATGCTAAAAGCATTATTTTAAGTCATTTTAATTATTTAAGAAAGTTAGACAAATCATTTGACTTGCCTTTGTCTTACTTCTCTATAAATGAAAGGAGGATAAGTTTATTTCTTCATTTGCTGATATTGATGAATATACTTTAGTCTATTTGTAACATGGCAACTATTACATAGATGTGTGGTTATTAATGTAATTATTTTAGAAAGATTGAGATGGGATGGATACAGTTACATAAATAAGAGGTGACTAAGTACTTGAAGATCCTAATAACAAAATAATTTTTCTCAAAAGTTATTAAGATGATTGTAGTTTAAGCTACATCTGATTAGTCAAAGGAACATAAATCATTTTATATACATCTATATAAACAGACATATATATATTTAAATAATGACCTGTCACCCCTCTTATATTACTATACCACAGAGATTGTGTATGTTCTATGATGCTCATTTTCTCATTTTCCTGTTAAAAACCAATAAACAATAAGGAAAATAATGTGAAGTGTTTTGCAATTTCAAGGTGATATGATAAGGAAAAATGCTTGAGGCAGATCAAAAACAAAGCACAGAGAATGTAAGTGGTGGATAAGAATTCCACAGTTTCTGGTAACAAAGTCTAAGATCATTCCTTTACTAATTCCTAATCTGATCTTTTTCACTATTTGCTAGGACTAAGGCAAAATGGAGATTTACATCTGTGCTTAATTTCTACAGACCCACTGCTGAATTAACTGTTATATAAAGAAATGCAAGGCATTCTTATTAAGTGCACTAGCTGACCCACAGAGATGATGACTTTTTTTCTCTCCACGAAAATTATTTCATGAGAAAAAAAGCTTTGGTAAAATTTAAATTTCTCTTTTTCACTTGAATCGGACACTGACAAAAATGACTGTGTTTCCTGTTTTCACCCCACTCTGCATTTATCACTGTAATGAATTTAACATTTACTAGCTCAGATTCTCCCTGTAAATGTTCAGGAGGGCACCAGTTACATATCCTGACCTATAGATATCGGCTTGAGGAGAGGAAAAATGAGTCAGTAACTAGACAGGGTCATTATGACTGGGTTATCTCTGCAGCCTATTTAGCCACAGCCCAGTTCATGCACACTTTCAGATTCCCAAGGTCCATGGAGCCCTTCTCTCCCACCTGGGTGGCAGGTCATCCAATAGGACCATGTATCTGAACCTCTTCTCACAGACTCTCAGGTAGTCCAGCCCAGCTGGCAGAAGTACCCTAATCCTCTGCTAACCATGATACCTGTTGGGTGATTAGAAACAGGGTTTTGTCATGACTTTGACTGACTTCGTCTTCTCCCATATTTCCTGATTGTAAGTTTCTACGCTAGTTTTATGTATACCTAGCTAAGTATGCCTGTCAAAGTATCAACCAAACACTAATCTAGGTATAACTGTGAAGGCTATAGATATAGCTAATATTTATAATCACTTGATTTTAAGTAAAGGAGATTTCTTCAATAACCTGGGTAGGCCTCATCCAATAAGTTCAAGGTCTTAAGAACAAAAATGTTGTTTCCTTAAGGAAGAAGAAGTTCTGTCTGTCTGCTGACCTGACCTGTACCTTTCAGATTTGTCAGCTTCCACAACTGCATAAGCTGAATTTTTCAAATAAATCATACCACTCTTTCTATCTTATATTTCCTAAAGTTTTTATCATTTGCGAGAGCCCTGAAATAATTCATTACTCTCTATGATCTTCTACCTCTGCATTTCTAAAACAGGAATAGTAATTATATTATCCCATATATGTGAGATTTAAAGGAATATCTACCTATCTATAACCTAGTACATAGTGAATGCTCGATAAATATTAGCTATTAAAATACTGCTATTAGGCTGCAGTCCATGGGGTCGCTAGGAGTCAGACACGACTGAGCGACTCTACTTTCGCTTTTCACTTTCATGCATTGGAGAAGGAATTGGCAACCCACTCTAGTGTTCTTGCCTGGAGAATCCCAGGGACAGGGGAGCCTGGTGGGCTGCCGTCTCTGGGGTCACACAGAGTTGGACATGGCTGAAGCGACTTAGCAGCAGCAGCAGCAGCAGCAGCAGCAGCTGTGAAAAGAAGGGAAGAGAAAAGTAAAGGAGAAAAGGAAAGATATACCCATTTGAATGCAGAGTTCCAAAGAATAGCAAGGAGAGATAAGAAAGCCTTCCTCAGCGATCAATGCAAAGAAATAGAGGAAAACAATAGAATGGGAAAGACTAGAGATCTCTTCCAAAAAAAATTAGAGATACCGAGGGAACATTTAATGCAAAGATGGGCTCAATAAAGGACAGAAATGGTATGGACCCAACAGAAGCAGAGTTGGACTATAAAGAAAGCTGAGTGCAGAAGAATTGATGCTTTTGAACTGTGGTCTTGGAGAATGCTCTTGAGAGTCCCTTGGACTGCAAGGAAATCCACCCAGTACATCCTAGAGGAGATCAGTCCTGGGTGTTGAGGCTGAAACTCCAATACTTTGGCAACCTGATGCGAAGAGCTGACTCATTGGAAAAGACCCTGATGCTGGGAAAGATTGAGGGCAGGAGGAGAAGGGGACAGGAGAAGAGGATGAGATGGTTGGATGGCATCACCGACTTGATGGACATGGGTTTGGATGAATTCCAGGAGTTGGCGATGGACAGGGAGGCCTGGAGTGCTGCGGTTCATAGGGATGCAAGGAGTCAAGTACGATTGAGAGACTGAACTGATTATTTGGTACTTTCTTTTTTTTTTTTTCAAATTCCACATCTTGTGGAAAGGAAGGAATAAAGCTTAAATCAAAGTAAAGTATTAAACTTTAGCAAATTTAAACAAAGTGCTACAAAAGAAGAAAAATGAAGCAACCTTAAGTGAAATATGAAAGATAATGAAACTTGCAAATACCCATCTATCAAAGGAAGATTTCCCTGAGAGTAGGAGGCATATTAATAAATAAAGTACATGTCTATACTAAGATGATTTCAAAATGGCACTGAAATGACTTTTTAATTCATTTTTTAGTGGGAAGAAGGAGGTTTATGGATAAAGAGAAATTGACAAAGATTTGACAAACAAAACAGCTCAGTATAATATATGTATAGTGTTCTTTGTCTTTCAATAAGGCCAGATAGTTTCCTTGTTCCCCTAGAATAGTTACAGAAGTTTTTGGTTTTTCAGCATGTATTTATACAAAGGAACACCTTCTTAAGAAACACTGAAAGATTATCATTTTCAATTTTCAATTCTCCAAAAAGAGAAAAGACAGAAAATTTTGCTTACATTACAGAAAATCTGACTTAACATGTATTGATTATTTACATGCACTGTTTTAAGTGTCCGACTTATAGGCAGGTGATTTTTATATACAAACTCATTTAATTCTCCAAACAACTCTGTAAGACAACTCTTTATTATCTGCATTGCAGATATGAGAATTCTCATGAACATAAAGATTAAGTAACTCTGTGGAAGGTCATAGAAGAAGGAAGTAGCAATGCCAGTTTTTAACCTGGACGATCTGACTATAGAGTGTGTATGCTTTAACTTGAAAATGCTGCCTTTGCCATATACAAGGTTATAAATTAGGCCGTGTTATAATGCATTGCTACATAACAAGTGATACCTAAATTAATCATTCAACTTTTTTGTTAAGATTCACTGTGAAGCTCTGGATACGTATACAACACAGAATGTTCCTCTCTAGAGGGAGAGAAAAGATTGGCTGCATCTCTAGACTGTCTTTGTTTTGTGATTACTTTCTCTAGCATAATCCCTTTCCAAAATGTTTTCCTCCTTCAGTGTATTCCTCTTGGCTGTCTACTGGTTATTTTTCAATGATTTGATATTCTTTGAAATCTGTATCTCTGCTTTGTTTCTGAAGCATCTCCCTCTGGAAGAACTACAGGATAAACAACAGCAGGGTATACAGTAAATTATTTTTGCTCCATATTAAGTTCTACACAAATTCAATGAACATTAACATGATATTAAATATTCTGTTTCATGTTACCATCTAGTAGGTAATAGAGGAGGAATAAGTTTCAAAGGATGAGTCTTCATAGCTATTGTAGGATGCGCATGTTTATGAATTTCTCAGATTTTATATGCAATATCTGCATGTGTTACTGGGTCCCTTACTCAGTGTTAATTGATTTGTGCAAGCATTAGTGTGATGCCTCTCATTCGAATGACAGCTAAGCTGTAATGGGAAAGATGGTGACCAGATAGACCTGTCACTGGAGACAGCCTCACACATCCCACAGAAGTGGAGAAGACAGCACAGAACACTGTGAGACTGCCTCAGGTACCTGGCAAAAGTGGTTTACAAGAAGAGGCAATACTCTAAGATACTGAACTGTCTCGGCAGGTTCTTCAAGTCTTGTTATTTCACACAAGTGCTTTGTTAATAAGATTTTAGTAGACACATAAAATCCCACTGACTATGTCCTCCTCTCAAGTTTACTGGCTGCACATAGCAAAATGTAGCTGTTGATGAACATCCTAAGTGTTTGACTTTACCAAGTACTTCTGTATCTGAGACCTTGTTTTCTTCTCAAAGAAGAAAGCATGTTGTGTGATCTCAGTCCTCACTGCTAAGCCTGGTTCGGGGAATGGTGCTGCATTAGGAAGAACAATAACATGTGAAGATTAAACATGGATTCATTAAACAAACTCTAAGGGACACTAAGCTATCTACCACAGCTATGCACCTGTGCCTCTGTAAGAACTGCTCCTGTGTAACCACTGGTTTTATTTCTGTTTATTAAATCTTTTTAAAGTATCTTAACGTCAACTTACTTATTTCTAGCATTTGTAAACACAGCATACCGAATAAGAGTGAAACTTCTAAGTCATTTCTGCATTAAAATTCTAGTTTTAGCACTTACTGGCAATTATGACCTTGGGCAAGCAAATTATTCTTTCTGGGCAGCTGCAGCCTCATCTTAGGTTTGTTAGGAGAATAAATGAAAACAATATATGTAAAGCTCTTTGCATAGATGTGAAATTCATGTTTCCTTCTATTTATATTCTTTCCCGGAAAGCCTTTGTTTAATATAATCAAATGATACATTTGGCTAGATATAAATTAAATGCTCATTTCATCCATGATATACACAGTTAACACTCCTGAACATTTAAACTGTCAGTACTGGACAGATTGGTTAGAATTATTAGGTAAGAAAATAGTCATGAGCAACGAGGGGTGGCCTAGCCCAAAAAGGTGCAAATTGATCTCTTAATCTCAACCCAGACAGGCCTAGGAGAGCTCAGAAATATGCTACAAAATAACCACAGAGACTTTTCCAGTTCCTGAACATGATCTAGGCACACAATGAATATCAAACTAACCACGGGGGCTTCCTCAAGTAACCTCAGTTCAGTTCAGTTCAGTTCAGTCCAGTCGCTCAGTCGTGTCCAACTCTTTGCGACCCCATGAATCACAGCACTCCAGGCCTCTCTGTCCATCACCAACTCCCGGAGTTTACCCAAACTCATGTCCATCAAGTTGCTGATGCCATCCAGCCATCTCATCCTCAGTCGTCCCCTTCTCTTCCTTCCCCCAATCCCTTCCAGAACCTTAGGCAGCTAGAAGATCCTTCAGTTCAGTTTTCAGTTCAGTCATTCAGTCCTGTCTAACTCTTTGAGACCCCATAGACTGCAACATGCCAAGCTTCCCTGTCCATCACCAACTCCTGGAACTTAATCAAACTCACGTCAATTGAGTGGGTGATGCCATTCAACCATCTCATCCTCTGTCATCCCCTTCTCCCGCCTTCAATTCTTCCTAACATCAGGTCTTTTCCAATGAGTCAGCTCTTTGCATCAGGTGACCAAAGCACTGGAGCTTCAACCTCAGCATCAGTCCTTCCAATGAATATTCAGGACTGATTTCCTTTAGGATTAACTGATTTGACCTCCTTGCAGTCCAAGGGACTCTCAAGACTCTTCTCCAACACCACAGTTCAAAAGCATCAATTCTTTGGCACTCAGCTTTCTTTATGGTCCAACAATCTTACATACATAACTACTGGAAAAACCATAGCTTTGACTATATAGACCATTGTTGGCAAAATAATGTCTCTGCTTTTTAATATGCTGTCTATGTTGGCCATAGCTTTTCTTCCAAGGAGCAAGCATCTTTTAATTTCATGGCTGAAGTCACCATCTGCAGTGGTTTTGGAGCCCAAGAAAATAAAGTCTGTCACTGTTTCCATTATTTTTCCATCTATTTGACATAAAGTGATGGGACCAGATGCTATGATCTTAAGTTTTTTGAATGTTGAGTTTTAAGACAGGTTTTCACTCTCCTCTTTCGTCAAGAGGCTCTTTAGTTCTCTTCGCTTCCTGCCATAAGGGTGGTATCATCTGCATATCTAAGGTTATTGATATTTCTCCTGCAATCTTGATTCCAGTTTGTATTTCATCCAGCCTGGCATTTCACATAATATAGTCTCCATATAAGTTAAATGAGCAGAGTGACAATATACAGCCTATATGGCTCTCCAATTAATTTCTTTAATGTATCTATGTTTTATTAAGCCATAATTGAAGTATATTAGTTTTAGGTGTACAACATGATTCAATATTTGTATATACTGCAAAATGATTACCACAGTAAGTCAAGTTAATTGCCTTGCTTTTAGAATGAAGATATTCCTGACTTACGTATGGGGTTGTTCTGAAAATGAGGTAGAAAATTATGCATAAAAGCACTTTGGAAGGTTTTTTTTAAAAAAGCACTCTGACTAAATCTAAAATAACATTCACGTGTAAGCTATTATTACACGTCCGGTAAAATTCAAAAGGGCTTCCCTGATAGCTCAGCTGGTAAACAATCTGCCTACAATGCGTGAGATCTGGGTCCAGTCCCTGGGTTGGGAATATCCCCTGGAGATAGGTAAGGGTACCCACTCCAGTATTCTGACCTGGAGAATTCCAAGGACTGTATAGTCCAGGGGTATCAAAGAGTCAGACATGACTGAGTCACTTTCACTTTCACTTTCAAAATACAAAAACAGTGGATAATAAAGACTCATATTATAATAGATTCATAGTACACACTTTCACAAACAGAAAATATTGTAGTTAATTTTAAGAAGGTATTTAAATGGCTGTATATAGATATGTAAATGTAGGAATGAGTCATAAATTCGTATATTTGTGGGCATACATGTTTATATAATTATAATTTCTAATTACATAATTAGAAAAAGGAAACTATTTCCATATCAAGCCTGAACAGTTGAAATTACAATATGGAAGCAAAATATTCTTTTCAAGGGCCTAAGCATTTTACAATTCCACAATGGATTATAAAGGTCTTCATCTCACTTAAAAATCATTTATATGGCTCAAAGGATTTATATCTTATTTCCAAGGGAAAACAGTGCCATAAGGGTTATCATTCTAGGATCTATATATTGACTGGAAAGAGAACAGATCAATGATGCCCTATTGTGATTCTTTTCTCAATAAAACTCCCCTTCTTTTTTCCGCAATCCCACTGTAAATATGTTTAGCTCTGAGTGTTCAGACTGAATTCAGAAAGAATGGAGTGATTCTATATAATACATATGAAATCAGATCACCATGCATCACAATAGTATTCATTTCACTGATTTTTAAATTCCCATTAAACATCTGTTTATAACCACAGTCTAGTCCTTCTTCTATGTGACTGACCACAAACATTAATTGTATGGATCACATAATTCATTAGAGCATAGCAAGATGAAGACTTTCAAAAAATATTATGAATGAAATCATCTCATATTTTTTCCCATTTCACAAGGTCTTTTTCTGTACAAAAACATATAACAATAATGACATCCAGAACTAAGAGAAGTAATAAACCTTCATATAATTTTGGATAGAGGCTGAACTAAGATCTTTTTACTGAGGGGGAGAAAAGCATTGGAGAAGAGAATAAAGTAACAAACATAATAATTCCTACAACATTACAAATGCATTTCACTTTGGTTTTATGATTTCATGTAGAAACTATCTACAAGTTCTATTATACCAATGATAGCAGTACATAAAACTTCATATTAAAACTTAAAATAAAGCTCCAATGTAGAGTTCGTATGGGTGACAAACAATACATAAAATAAAGCATTGTATTCACAAGATCAACACATATGAAGTAAACTACTTGAATCCAAGGAGTTAAAATTCTTCTAGAAGATTTTTTAACCTGTTATAAAATATCTAGCAATTTCATACAACACAACGAGAATACTGCTCACTATGCATTTCATTTGTACTCTCATAATTTTTACTTCTTTTATATATCTGGATAAAATGGAGAGCGAGGAAGACTTTATTCCATTAATACAATAATGTCTAAGAATTCAAAGATGGATAAAATATCCTTGAGTGTATTTTACTTTCCTGATAAATAATGCTTATACTTAGGATTGTTAAGTAGTTAGAATAGGAAAAAAGAGTCCAGAATGGCAGTGGCTAAAAGACAAAGAAGGGAAAAGCCCACAGAAATAGAACAAAGGAAGGTCTGAGGACCAGAGTGAGGACCTCAGGTGAAGCAAACATCCTCCTCGTTAGCCCAGTTTACATAGTGCAGGCTCAGGGGGAGGAGAAAAAACCATAAAAAGAGGAGCCAAAATTGAGCCTCTGGCTCTCTTCTCTTTGCACCTTTTCGGTCAGCCCGCCCTCACGCCTTAAGGATTTTCCTTTGTTTTCCAAATAAAACTGAGCTGTAACACTGGGTCTGGCTATTGCTTCTAATTTTTGGTATACCGAGACAGAACCAAGGAAACTACACACTCCCCAGACATCTGTGGTGCCGTTTCTCGTATTTAACCTGGCTGAAACAACCTTGGCCGCGTGAGGCAGAGGCCAAGCACAGCAGAAGCCCAACTCGGCAAAAGCTCCCTCAGTGGAAGCTGAACATGAAGAAAACCCAGCACAGAGGAGGTAACAAGAAGCCCAGCATGCTGGATACTGGGACAGCAAAAACAAACTCGGCAGAACGTTCATGCAGCTCAGTCTCAGATTCCAGAAGACCTCCAGTTGGGGTAGGAAGTCCTCGCCCCTATGGCTGGAAAGACATGTGGCTAACAAAATCTTAATTCCTTTACAATCTCGCATTTCTTGTTTCCTCGAACCACCCGCACATGGGCAAGCAGCAGTGGGTGCAATTGAGGGACTCTGGAGAGGCTACTCCCCAGTGTGTCCTAAAGGCTCCACTATCCTCTGCATTCTAGTAGCTGTTACCCAAGTGGGTGGGGGTTCTTCTGTCTTTAATTTTCTTTGTGCCAAGGATTGAGCCAATGAAAACTGTGAGTATAGGTCAGGTATTTAGCAGGTTTTCCAGCAAGTTCTGAAGAGGATTCCTTGGCATGTTTTTCCCACTGCTTTTTCTTCCCATCCTTCATTTCTTCTTTTCCAGGACTTGAGCCCAGCCAAAACCCAAGGTGCCTGGTTTTAGAACTTAATGAGGCTCAGGTTCTTGATGTCTCATTGCAAAAAAAATTCAGTGAGAGACACAGTGATAGGTGAGAGGTGGATTTGTTCAGATTTAGAGAGAAGCACACTGAACAGGTTGTGGGCCATTGCAGAGGGCCAGTGTGGCTGCCATGGAATGTGGTGTGGAGTCCAGAATGTCAGTGGCTAAAAGACAAAGTAGGGAAAAGCCCACAAAAATAGAAGAAAGGAAGGTCTGAGGACCAGAGTGAGGACCTCAGGTGAAGCAAACAGCCTCCTGGTTAGCCTAACTTACATAGGGTAAGCTCAGGGGGAGGAGAAAAAAAAAAAAAAAGAGGAGCCAAAATTTAGCCTCTGGCTCTCTTCTCTTTGCATCTTTTGGGACAGCCCACCCTCATGCCTCGAGGATGTGTTTTCATTTGCTTCCCAAATAAAACTGAACTGTAACACTGGGTCCATCCATCACTTCAAATTTTTGCTGCAGCAAGACAGAACTGAGGCAATTACACACTCTCCTGACAGGATCTACCGTATCTATTGTACTCTATATAAAAGGACACATGAAGGAACCAAAAAAAAAACAAAGCAAAATCTTGGACAAAAAAAAAAAAAAGATGAAATATTTTTCTTTATATTTTTGTAATCTAACTTTCTTATAATTAGAAAAAATTATTTTACTAATTAAACTTTAATTTTAATATGAACATAAGAGCTCATTAAAAGCTCTCTTCCAGAAAATATATATTAATGTAATTTTCTATTTCTGTCACAAAAGTATACCTAGCCCTTTGATTCTTGGTATTATTTATTAAAGTGTGCTTTATCTCTTGGGCCTTTTCTATTTATTTTCCTCTCTTCTCTCTTCTCTGTTTCTCATTTTCATTTGGCTTTTGCTCTAAAACAATTTCCTTAAATTTTAATCCTCTCATCATGAAGTAAGGGTAAGCAAAAAAATTCAAAGAACATGCCTCAGGCAAAGGTTTTTTCCTTAATGACTGGAATTCTTAGACGGTGTTAGAAAATTACTATTTAGGACTATGTAGTATACTATAGTCCAAAGTAAAGAAATCATTAATAATAAAATACTAAAAGGAACAGTTATATTACAAAATAAATCTACCAGGCTTACAAAGAAAACAAATTTGCAACAGCCACCTGCTGTGGAGATGAGGCAGTAATCTCAACAGCAGGAAATAAAAGAGAAGAGAGGAGAAAAATACAAAAGCACAGACATTAAAAAAGTAATTAAAACACTTATC
This sequence comes from Capricornis sumatraensis, assembly GCF_032405125.1. NCBI lineage: Eukaryota > Metazoa > Chordata > Mammalia > Artiodactyla > Bovidae > Capricornis > Capricornis sumatraensis. The sequence continues at coordinate 146,855,311 of NC_091070.1, read as the reverse complement.
TCCATCGACATACATAACGAAAAAAACCCTCAACCAGCCACCTAAAAACATACTCTATTGAACTGCACAGCAGGAAATAGCATTAAAGCTGCCACCATAAACACACATTCTGTAGAAGGGAGAAGACCCCTTTAAAAACGTAATCTCAAAAGTATTACTAATGTGTTAATCACCAGTAAATGTACCTCACATTCATTGTATTGTATTAGTTACCTTCTCAAAGATATTTTTAATTTCATTTCTACACTTTGTATTCAAATAAATTCTTAACTATAGGTACCGGTAACCTTTTTATTTGTAATCTTTCTAATGAATTTTACAATTATATTGTGAGGCTAAAGTATTCTGCATTATCAAAAACTTTATGCAAAACATTTTAATATAACATGCATTTAGATAATGCGGTAAAACTATGTCCTTTAAAGCCAAAATCATCTTTGCTATAGTACTGAAATAAAGAGTGAAACACAATGCAAGAGTTGAGGTCATGGATTATGGATTAAAACTGAAAGGAAAGCCAAAAATCATTCTGAATTACTCAAGTATGCCCTGGCCTTCAAAGCTCTGCAAAGTGAAACAATACAAGTTTAAGCAAGCAAGTGGCAGACTTTAAAATAAAGACCATGCACTAAATGTGCTTGGTGACTCAGCTGCTGAAAGTTGTTTCTTCATCTATATAATTCTCCACAGGCATGTCTGTGAAACAATAGAGAGCTGCCTGATTCAGACTCAAAAGACTTCTAATGGACTTCTGACCTTTACTTTTAAGCTATTAGCTATAAGCTCATGCCCAAATCATTAAATTTTAAACCTCAGTTTTCTCATCTTTGAAATCAGAAGAATCACAAAAGTGCATTTCCTTACAGAAATTTCCTGCTACATGGACAAGTAAGCATAGTGCACTCTATACTGCTGAAACAACTTAATTTTACATGTAGAAAAGCAATTCATAATTATAAATATTGGTTTTGCTATCATATAATTAATCTTTTAATTATGCATTTTGTTCTTTATTCAAATGATATAGTTCTGAGGAAATTTATTTATCTTCCTCTAAATCACTACTGTGGTTTTATAAATCTTAAAAGAAACACTTACCTCAGATTTTTTTTCAAGAAATGTATATGATATAAGAAAAACATTAAATTATTTCCAAGATTAAATACACTTGGAATCCGTTTAGTACTACTGGTATATTGCTGAGCTAAGAGTCTTGAAATTAGAATACCTTTCTAGGAATTCAGAAAATTCCACAAAGTAATAATTTTGCAAGGACATTCTTTATGGATAGACATGGTCAACCATTTCAGAAACCCATGGTTGACTTTGAACCTCAATTTGTTCATCCACAAAATACGCAGATTATCTAGAAACCAAGTTTTGAAACTTGCTTGTGTTTCTCAAAGAATCCAAGACTATGAAAAGTATCTTTGTACATATGTGCATTTATCATATATGTGTGCAGAAGGTTCATACCTTTCATTACATACCCAAAGGAGCCTGCAACTCAAAAATGCTTAAAGAATCATATTCATCAAGATTAATTCAACTATATCATACCATTTGGGGCTTCCCTGGTGGCTCAAATGGTAAAGAACCTGCCTGCAATGCAGAAGACCAGGGTTTGATCCCTGGGTTGGGAAGATCCCCTGGAAAAGGGAATGGCAATCCACTCAGTATTCTTGCCTGGAAAATCCCATGGACACAGGAGGCTGGTGGGCTATCATCCATGGGGTCACAAAGAGTCAGACACAACTGATAGTCTAAACACACATACTGTATCATTTATCCAACTGCCATTCCAAGGGCATGGAGTGCGGTCTCAAATGCCAAAATGTAATGTAATTATCCACACCTAACAACTGCTACACACCATGAATGAATACCAGTTTCTCCAAGAATGTGTAAATATACTAAGGCCTGATAAAATTAAGTAACAGTTTTGACATCAGACATAACTTTGTTCATATTACTACTCCACTATATATCGACCATATAACTTACATAATGACAGCAACTTAAATTTCAATTCTCAGTTTCCTTATCTATGAAATCAGGTAGATTAACTGAGATAATATATCTTGATAATATGATAAGTGCTTACAATAGTGACTGGCATGTGGTAACACTAATCAAAGAATTGGCTTTTATATATTTTACCTTTCAAAATCCTATTACTTGCAATACCTGAATAATAATTCCATTCAATCATATAAATCAGCCACTAAAAGGAACAAAATAGGATCATTTGTAGAGACATGGATGGACCTGCTGCTGCTGCTGCTGCTAAGTCGCTTCAGCCATGTCTGACTCTGTGCGACCCCAGAGACGGCAGCCCACCAGGCTCCCCCGTCCCTGGGATTCTCCAGGCAAGAACATTGGAGTGGGTTGCCATTTCCTTCTCCAATGCATGAAAGTGAAAAGTGAAAGTGAAGTCGCTCAGTCGTGTCCAATTCTTCGCGACCCCATGGACTGCAGCCTACCAGGCTCCTCCGTCCATGGGATTTTCCAGGCAAGAGTACTGGAGTGGGGTGCCATCACCACCTCCATGGATGGACCTAGAGACTGTCATATAGAGTGAAGTAAGTCAGAAAAACAAATATGATATATCAATGCATGTATATGGAATCCAGAACATGGCGCAGGTGACCTTATTTCTAAGGCAGGAATAGAGGCACAGACATAAAGAACAGACATGCGGACATGGGGGGAAGGGGAGGGTGGGACAAGTTGGGAGATTAAGATTGACACATATATACAACCATGTGTAAAATAGAGAGCTAATGGGAACTTGTTATAAAACACAGGAACCTTAGTTAGCTTAGTGCTCTGTGATGACCTAGAGGGGTGGGATGGAGTAGGATGGTGGGAGGGAGATCCAGGAGGAAGGGATATACATATGCATATAGCTCACTCACTTAACTGTACGGCAGAAACTAACACAACATTATAAAGCAATTATATTCCAAATTTAAAAACCCTACTACTTTCAACTTGTACCTTCCTTGATATTTTTCTTTAATATTTAACATAATTTAAATCTAAAACACCACAACTACCAAAACTACAGATAATTTTTAACTTAAGTGTCAATCAACATTTCCTTAGGCATGGTAATTAACCATATAAAACTCAGCACATTAAATGTATATTCACTGTATAGCTAGTTCTAAAATTTTTCTTACATAAAGAAGTCAAGCAAAACTACAGTCTATCATGATCAACATTCAAATTTGGATACTAGTTGTGATTTTTAATTGTATTTAAGATCAGATGGAAATAGAAATCTTAGATGTTTCACTTATCTAAACACTTATTCATTAATATATATTGAGTGCCTACCATGTGCCAGCTGATGCGTAAGGTACTAGAGATACAAAGATAAATAGCCTCCAATCTAGTGGGAAAAGGACATATAATCAACAACGTCATAAAGCAAGGTAAGTACTATGACAAAGAGATGCAAAGTAAGTGCACAGGAGCCCTTACAAAACACACTTCACCTGACCTGGTGACACTGGTAATTATGTTAAGTATTCAAAGTATTCTGGTAGTCACATAAGGATGTGAGAGTTAGATCATAAAGAAGTCTGAGCGCCAAATAACTAATGCTTTCAAACTGTGGTTTTGAAGAAGACTCTTGAGGGTCCCCTGGAATACATGGAGATCAAACCAGTCAATCCTAAAGGAAATAAACCCTGACTATTCATTGCAAGGACTGATGCTGAAGCTGAAGCTCCAATACTTTGGCCACCAGATGCAACGAGTTGACTCATTAGAAAACCGACCCTGATGCTGGGAAAGATTAAAGGCAAGAGGAGAAGGGGACGATAGAGGATGAGATGTTTGGATGGATCACTGACTCAATGGATATGAGTTTGAGCAAGTTCTGGGAGATGGTGAAATGCAGCCTGGTGTGCTGCAGTCCATGGGGTTGACAAGAGTTGGACACGGCTGATCAACTGAACAACAATTCAAAGATGAATGTTTCCTGTGGTAGAAAAACAAAGAGGAATAACAAGCAGCATATACAAAGATGTGAATGGGACAAGCATTAAATCTGACTGAAATGAGGGTGTGGTATGGGACCAGATAAGAGGGGAGCTGCTGATGTTGTTCAGTCGCTAAGTCTTGTCCAACACTTTACAACACCATATACTGCAGCACTCCAGGCTCCTCTATCCTTCACTGTCTCAAGGAGTTTGCTCAGATTCATTTCTGTTGAGTCAGTAATGTTATCTAATCATCTCTAATCCTCTGCATCCTCTTCTTTTGCTTTCAATCTTTCCAGCATAAGAGTCTTTTTCAGTGAGTCGGCTCTTTGTATCAGGTGGTCAAAGTATTGGAGCTTTAGCTTTAGCAACAGGGGAGAGGGTTTAGCAAAATTTGAAATTTGACAGATAGGGTCCAGACTATAAAAGGCTATGCAAGCCACACTAAGGAGTTTGTATTTCATCTGCAGGAAACACTGCAGGGAAATAATATAGTCGGCTTTGTATATTAACAAGGACAAATTGGTAGCAGTGTGTAGAACTGATTTGCAGGTGGTGAGAATGAAGGAACTAGATAATGTAAGGGGATGCTGCATAAATCCAGATAAGAAAGGAACACGAACCTTGTACTTCTTAACCTGGATTATTAGTCATCTCTACTAACAAGGCATGGCAGGGAGTGTCCACAGCCTCAGTACAAACACAGTCTACCTTCCTGGGGCAACAATTTCAATCAAAGATAGGTAATGTAAATTAGGGTGTTTATATTAAGACAAAAATGGAGATGCTGATGAATGAAATGCAAATTATGAAGAAAATTTTAATACTTCAAAGAAATTCTGTATGTGGGATTTGAAAATGTGCCTCAGGATTCCCTAGAGGTATGTTTTCTCTTTCTTCCCCTATTACAGTAACTTTAATGGAGAAAAAAAAAGGGGGAGTGTGGATTCACATTAAGACACTGACAGTGGGGATACAGGAGAATAAAAACATATCCTAAAAGTCTTCAGGGGTTAATTTCAATGGATTTGGCACCTAGTGGATGAGAGGCGTAGAGGCAGAGGGAATAGTGGGGCCAAAGCTGTGCCTCAACTTCCTGTTCTGGTGGCTTTCTCAACAGTAGGGTGCCTGACTATAGGCCAGGACAGCAAAGGAGGAGCAGATCCTAGGCAACAATATTATCCCATTTGGAACGTATTGAATGGAGTACGGGCAACCAGTAAAGTTATCCTACAGATAACAGACAAGTAAAAATTCAAGTCTGAATCTCATGAAAGAAATCTGGTCTGGACCAAGAGATCTGAAAAGTATCACCCAACAGAATGTACTGGAAGCTCTGAATGCTAATGAGCTAATCCTGAGCTAAAGAAATCCCAGGGTGGAGCCCTACATAACATATCAATAGCACATTTAAAGGAAGAAAGAGGAGGAGGAGCCCAAATGGAAATTGAAGAGGGATCAGTCAGGAGGGGCAAGAGAAAGCAGTATGCTGAAAGCCAAGAGAAGAGAGGTGTGAGTCCATACCTTCTTGTCTGCAGAAGAAAATATACAACAATAACAAAACACATATGTGTGTGTGTGTGTGTGCATCCAGTGTATAAAAATGTACCAAGAGACAGGTGTTTAAAGAGTACTTTTGATTTCAGAACTCATCCTACTTGAATTTTAAGTATAGTACAAGGTCATTATACTAGTATAATAGTATTAATTAATCATTTTGAGAAATACTACAATGAAAGTATATTTTCAAAAAAGAGATAAAACAGGACAGAAACAACAAAATTGAAACAGATTTACTGTAACTATAAAAATAAATAAAAATGAGGCAAATCAGAAGAGGCAGAAGGAACAGGATAAACCTTATGCTGACACCCACACTACAAGGTGTCCCAGTGGCAATGCCCACCAAAGTATGACAATATTTTGCTAGAAGAGGAATATACCACATGCCTTCCCAGGAATCAGTATCAATCGAGAATATATTTACACTACAGTGCTTTCTTAAGAAGAAAGAATTAGTTAACAATGGCAACTCTACATTAATGAAATTCTGAACGAATTTCTCAGGTAATGGATATAACCGCTTGTAAAATATTTGTCGATTAAGGACAGTCTTTAGGATGGTTCATAAAGAATTTCTCTCAAATAATTTTGTCAAAACTGAAGCTTTGAATTAGGGAGCTGTGTTCCACCTCCAGTAGGTTTGGAAATCCAACAAAAGTGGCTATTGATGTGTGGTTCACTCTGCAACAAATTTTCTGACCTCTGAAAGCAAAAACCAAATAACGACTCCCAGACAGGTGAAAAACATGGCCAACCAAGGTAGTGACAGTTTGCTGGCAGTTCCTCCACCTACTTGCATGTGATATGCAGCATACTAGCCTATCTCTCTGTACCATAGCCTTTTCTTCTATAAACTGAAGCTTTTAAGCAACCCCTTCCCTGAGATTTTCCAAGAACTTGAATCATGAAGCATTATACAAATAAAAGAAATGTAATTAATAATCACTGAAAATACTTTCATTATAATGGACTCTATTACACAGACAAAGAGTCTTTTACTACTAGGAGATGAACAAACTACAGTAACTGGATGCTGGATTAATCAGGGAGATCAAGTTGAAATTCTGGGTTGCTCTTTAGAAATTATTTAAATTACCTATGAACTATTAACACACATACAATCAAAAATTAAATTATATGCAAAAGCACCCAAACCACTCTAATCATAGTATATAGAACATATATCTTGACATTGTCAATAAAAAATTACACTTTTTAAAGTCATATTAAATAATAAATTCTATCCCAAATAGCTTTGGTTTAATGAACTGAGAAATCAATGTTTTGATCTTTTCTTTTTTTATCCAGTTTCTGAACAGGTCATTTCTACTCTGAAATATGATTTTAGGGCCATTTCTTATCATTGTAAATACTTTCAGATATTTTTTAAAAGTCATATTCTAATGCTAAGCTGTTTGCGTTGTGCTGCTTAGAGCATGGTTCATGTAAAACCAATATTAGCGATCTAATCTAATTTAATAGTTTTACATTCTAGCCACAGTTAACTCTAACTTGCTGTCTGTATTCTGTAGATTACAAAGAAGAGCAGATAGGATGTAGTTCAGAAGCTCTCTTCCCCACAACTGTCTTAACTACAGACTCAACTTCATACAAGCTCAGTAGTAATAAATATTTTAAGAGTTTACATCTGTAGAGTGTTTTACTACCTAAAAAAATATTTCTTGTATATTTGAAGTCCACAACAACTTTATCAGCTAGACATCATTATGACTATTTAAAAAATGAGCAAACTGAGGTTCAAGGCAGTGAAAGAAGCTTTCTAAATCCTCATAGCTAATAAGTGCTAAAGCCAGATTTAATCCAGCAAAAGCTCTTAAATACAGTGTTTTTTCCACCACTACATAAAATATATATTTAGGGTAGCATATAGTCTTTATTATTAGGGGAAAAAAAGGAACAATAAGTTAGTCTTTATAAATTCAGCATTCAGCGATCTGTAGCACCTTAAATCTTCTGAATGTTATTACAGTAGTTTTATTCATAAGAAAGATAAAAACAGGGTTTAAAGATTAGTAGGTGATTATTCAGGTATCATCCCACCTACACTACAGTTTTAAAGATTTTAGTAAAACTATGCCTACTTAATTTTAAATGATGTCTTGTAAAAGGATTTTCTAAGCATTATTCATTTGTTTAAAGCTCAGACCTACAATGACAAACCCATCATCAATTCATTTTGATGAAAGGGTAATAATGAAAGCATTATTTTCCTTTTTTCACTGCAAGTCATTTGACCTATGTTAAGTCAACTCTCAAATTTTCATTCATTATTTCTACATGAAGGATTTTGCCAGCTCAAAAAAGTATAAATCTTCATTTGTCAAATTTAAACTCTCCCTGTCCCAGTTGCTATCAGGGCCAATAGCTCTTATCCTTTAAAAACAGCAAAATATTGTCAAGTCATACAACCTCCCAACAGCCTCAGATGACCCCTGGAATCAATAATATTTGTAACTTGTAAGTGCACGGTTAAGGAGAACAGAAGGCAAGCGCTGTCCTCGTTAACCACATTGAGCTGTGATACTACAGCCAACTCCCTTGTGTGGTCTGTGATCAATTTTAATCTCTGGACCAAGAATAAAAGAACGCAGACTCCTGATTCTGGATTCATCTTAAAAGGAGGTTATAGATTTGTACTTCTGAAGTGGGAATGAAAGATTTAATTCAACTGGCATTTCAGGAAAGAATACATCTAAACTATCATTCCTCCTCATTACCCTCACTGCTTCCAGGGTTCTCTATCGACAGAGTTAAATACTGAAAAATGTATACACAGTGGGTTAAAAAGGCAAAGCTGTCTTTGTGGACATGTGATCAACTGACTACAGAAACAGACTTCATAGTGATTTGTTTCACTACTATATCACTTAAAGTGGAATCACTTTTTATATCTCAAATTTCATCATAATTTTGCACCATACTTCTTTGAGTGAAAATCTTTATGTTTAAGCAATTAAGACTGTATCATTTACTAAAATCAGCATTTGAAAAAATGATTATTAATTGTTTCCAAATGCATATGTTCAGGTACACTGTAACATTTTTGGGAACTTTAAATGCAAACTGATATGAATAAGAAAGGTATCACCAGTTTATTAGTTTTATATCTTTATATCCATGTCTCTCTATATATATTAACATAAATATATATGATAATGCATTTACACACAAATGCAGAAACATTCTTATTTCTCTATAAAGATAATAAATTACATATTTTATTGTTAAACATAGAGCAAATATAAAGTGTTCTAGAAGTTTTGGGGAACAGTCAAGGTAACTATATTTGAAAATTCCCTAGTTACTATAGAATAGAATTTTCACTACATCAAATAAAAATTCCTGTTCCACATCATCACCACCATTGTTGCAGCAGTTTGTGAGCATTAACGATCCATCATATATTGTGCTAGACAAAAAAAAAAAAAAAAACCCAGAAAGGTATTAGAGGCAGAGCCTAAGTTTTAATTTCCAACTGTGCTACCTTCCAGTTGTCTGATATTGAGTATATCAATTTACCATCTTTGCCACAGATCCCTCATCTGTAAAGCAAGTATGTGGTCATTAATAGCAATGAATTTAGTAAGGCTTTTATAATGAGAAAATGAGAGAATGTAGGAAAATACGGAAGTATAGCTGGTACTTTATGGGCATAAAATAGTTGCTAGATATAATAAAATACATTCTAGTTCACTCATTCTTTCATTAATAAGCATCCAGTAAGAGCTCATTATGTAACAAGGACTGTGTTAGGAAACAAGATGAGCAGAAGACTCAACAACTTGATGTTTGCAAGTTGCTTAACTTTTGGACATCAGCCTCCTTATTTACAAAATTAAGATATTAATATTTGTCTTGAAAGACTGCTGTAGGGATCAAATGAAATTAATTATGCAATGTGTCAATCATAACACCAGCTATATAGAGGAGATAGTCAATAAATACTTATTGAATGAAGGAATAAAGAACTGGACAAATGCGTGAATGGATAGACATATGTTATACCTTAGGCAGAGAAGAAATAAGAGTGAATCAGACAGGCATCAGCTCAGAGCACACATTTATAAGTGAATTTAAAATATTTCTAACAAGGCTTTTACATGAAGTCCTGGCAAAAAGCACATTTGTTCTGTTTCCTCCCATAGACAAATCAGCATTCAGTAAAAATGTAAAGGATAGATACAGATTCCTTTCATAGGAGCTGCCTTTTCTCTATTTATTGTGTTTGGGTTCACAGTTCAAAAGGCCCAAACTGGCAGTGGTAGGTGGTGCTACTGGTAAAGGACATGCCTGCCAACCCAGGAGACTAAAAGATGTGGTTTTGGAAGATCTTCTGGAGGAGGGCATGGCAACTGCCTCCACTATTCCTGCCTGGAGAATCCCATGGACAGAGGAGCCTGGCGGGCTACAGTCCACAGTGTCACAAGGAGTCAAACACAACTAAGCAACTTAGCACACACGCACACAGTCGATACTCTAAAACCAATAAAGCAGGGTGTGGTGCTGGTTAACAGGGAGGAGTGATTTATTTTATCATTTGATTTAAAAATATTTAATGAAATCCGTGACATTTTGAACAGCTAGAAAACTCTGAAAAGAAAACAGAAATAGGAATGACTTTGACATTTTTATTTTAAGAAAAATGACGCCACATCAGCCAACAGAAGTGAATTTTCTATGTGAAATTTAGTAGCGGAAAATTATATGTATTCTTCTACTTAAAATAAATATCAATCTTAGTTAAAACATATATTGATCTGAAAAGGATAGCAACATTTTACCCTATCCAGTGAGGTGATCACTATCTATCAGTCCAGTTCTGTTCCATGTATGCTCAAATCTGATCAGTTTCAATGAGCTGTTCTCTGAAAGTAATATTCTCCCTAGGTAAAGCCATGTTATATTAAAGGTATAAAGAGAAAGAATCCAGGTATGGACCAGCACCTTATATGGTAATGAAGTTGGTAGATAACACACCCAGTCAAGTGGTAAATAGAATGATAAACATAACTGCAGTTTGTTCAAATAAAAGACACCCAGATTCGGGTTGAAGGCATGAGACTCAGAGTCCAGATCTGGGAGTGATTGGCAAAGGGCAGAAAAGAGAGTGAGACACTGATATTCAATGAAAAATAAAGTACCACTTCTTGAACACTGGTTCAGGAAAACTTTGTGGAACTAAAAACATTATTTTAGATATCTTAAGAGTAATGGAATAGATGAATTTAACTCAGATGACCATTATATCTACTAATGTGGGCAGGAATCCCTTAGAAGAAATGGAGCAGCCATCATAGTCAGCAAAAGAGTCCGAAATGCAGTACTTGGATGCAATCTCAAAAAAGACAGAATGATCTCTGTACATTTCCAAGGCAAACCATTCAATATCATGGTAATGCAAGTCTATGCCTGGCCAGTAATGCTGAAGAAGCTGAAGTTGAACTGTTCTATGAAGACCTACAAGACCTTTTAGAACTAACACACAAAAAAAGATGTCCTTTTCTTAAAGGGAACTGCAATGCAAAAGTAGGAAGTCAAGAAACACCTGGAGTAACAGGTAAATTTGGCCTTGGAGTACAGAATGAGCAGGGCAAAGGCTAATAGAGCTTTGCCAAGAGAACGCACTGATCATAGCAAACACCCCCTTCCAACAACACAAGAGAAGACTCTACACATGGACATCATCACATGGTCAGTCTCATTGAAATCAGATTGAGTATATCCTTTGCAGCCAAAGATGGAGAAGCTTGATACAGTCAGCAAAAACAAGACCAGGAGCTGACTGTGGCTCGGATCATGAACTCCTTATTGACAAATTCAACTTAAATTAAAGAAAGTGGGGAAAACCACTAGCCCATTCAGGTATGACCTAAATCAAATCAAATACAGTGGAAGGGAGAAATAGATTTAAGGGACTAGATTTGATATATAGAGTACCTGATGAACTAGTGATGGAGGTTCATGACATTGTACAGGAGACAGGGAGCAAAATCATCCCCAAGAAAAAGAAATGCAAAAAAGCAAAATGGCTGTCTGAGGAGGCCTTGCAAATAGCCGTGAAAAGAAGAGAAGCAAAAAGCAAAGGAGAAAAGTAAAGATATACCCATTTGAATGTAGAGTTCGAAAGAATAGCAAGTAGAGATTAAGAAAGCCTTCTTCAGCCATCAGTGCAAAGAAATAGAGGGGAAAAAAGGGACACAAAAGACTAGAGATCTCTTCATGAAAAATTAGAGATAACAAGGGAACATTTCATGTAAAGACGGGATCAATAAAGGAGATAAACAGTATGGACCTAACAGAAGCAGAAGATATTAAGAAGAGGTGGCAAGAATACACAGAAGAACTGTACAAAAAAGATCTTCATGACCCAGATAACCACGATGGTGTAATCACTCATCTAGAGCCAGACATCCTGGAATGTGAAGTCAGGTGGACCTTAGGAAGGATCACTACAAACAAAGCTAGTGGAGGTGATGGAATTCCAGTTAAGGTAATTCAAATTCTGAAAGATGATGCTGTGAAAGTGCTGCACTCAATATGCCAGCAAATTTGGAAAACTCAGCAGTGGCCACAGGACTGGAAAAGGTCAGTTTTCATTCCAATCCCAAAGAAAGGCAATGACAAAGAATGCTCAAACTACTGCACAATTGTACTCATCTCACACGCTAGTAAAGTAACGATCAAAATTCTCGAAGCCAGGCTTCAGCAATACATGAACTGTGAACTTCAAGCTGGTTTTAGAAAAGGCAGAGGAACCAGAGATTAAATTGCCAACATTCGCTGGATCATCAAAAAGCAAGAGAGTTCCAGGAAAACGTCTATTTCTGCTTTATTGACTATGCCAAAGCCTTTGACTGTGTGGATCACAATAAACTGTGGAAAATTCTTCAAGAGGTGGGAATACCAGACCACCTGACCTGCCTCTTCAGAAACCTATATGCAGGTCAGGAAACAACAGTTAGAATTGGACATGGAACAACAGACTGGTTCCAAATAGGAAAAGGAGTACGTCAAGGCTGTATGCTGTCACCCTGCTTATTTGACTTATATGCAGAGTACATCATGAGAAACGCTGGACTGGAAGAAGCACAAGCTGGAATCAACATTGTCAGCAAAATATCAATAGCCTCAGATATGCAGATGACACCACCCTTATGGCAGAAAGTGAAGAGGAACTAAAGAGCCTCTTGATGAAAGTGAAAGAGGAGAGTGAAAACGTTGGTTTAAAGCTCAACATTCAGAAAATGAAGATCATGGCATCTGGTCCCATCACTTCATGGGAAATAAATGGGGAAACAGTGAAAACAGTGTCAGACTTTATTTTGGGGGGCTCCAAAATCACTGCAGATGGTGACTGCAGCCATGAAATTAAAAGATGCTTACTCCTTGGAAGGAAAGTTATGACCAACCTAGATAGCATATTAAAAAGCAGAGACATTACTTTGCCAACAATGGTCTGTCTAGTCAACGCTATGGTTTTTCCAGTAGTCATGTATGGATATGAGAGTTGGAGTATAAAGAAATCTGAGCGCAGAAGAATTGATGCTTTTGAACTGTGCTGTTGGAGAAAACTCTTGAGAGTCCCTTGGACTGCAAGGAGATCCAACCACCCACCGTAAAGGAAATCAGTCCTGGATATTCATTGGAAGGAAAATGTTGAAGCTGAAACTCCAATATCTTGACCACCTGATGCAAAGAGCTGGCTCATTTGAAAAGACCCTGATGCTGGGCAAGATTGAAGGCAGGAGGAGAAGAGGACGACAGAGGATGAGATGGTTGGATGACATCACCTACTCAATGGACATGAGTTTGGGTAAACTCTGGGAGTTGGTGATGGACAATGACACCTGGCGTGCTGTGGTTCATGAGGTCACTAAGATTTGGACATAACTGAGCAACTGAACTGAACTGAACTGAACTGAGCTAACAGTAATATACTATCTGAAAAAAACTACTGTAAATTGATTACTGTAAATGCCATCTTATGTACAGAATTTTGAGCCCAACTCACATTAACGGAAGATAGATTTTGCATATGTGTCTATATGTGTATATAAAACATATTAGTATCATATATGTATGCAAACATTCACAACTACAAATACACAGGTAACTCCATATTTACTTATCCAGCTGTATATGTATGTTTTAGAAGTATTAGTTAATAACAAACATAGTATAGCTCTATCAAAAAGTAACACAGTTAATTAGCTTACCTGGTCCCCTCTAATGGTTTTGAAAATCATTCACAAGATTAAGCAGGTTTAGATGCTTTGGGTAGAATAGCCTCTCTTCTTCCCTACTTTTATCTCTTAACCTTTCTATAGGATAGACATCACCAAGAATCCATTGATTCACACTATCCAAGGTGGTTTAAGACACTCAGACCAATCAGGTATAAGACGTCCACCAGACCAGGTTAATTTTTAGCCAAATAACCATGCCATCCATCACGAAGTCCTTCATAGACTATGCACCTCCTGATTGGTCATGCTCTGCTGGTTAATTAATATAAATAAATGTCACTCCTGGAATCTAGCCAAATTAAAGTGAGCATGAGGATGAGAGGCCAGGAAATATTTTCTATGCTAACACGGCAACAGAGTAGAATGAGATGGGGTAGGGGTTGGACAACAAAGAAATGAGGAGACACAGAAATATTGTCCTTTTCCTCTTTCAAAATCTTGGAGTACATCTATTTTTCACTGACTTCTTAATCCCTCCTTCTATCAAACAAAAGTAAATATTCCCAGAGATGTATTGTTAAGATGGCTTTCAAGCATTAATTTACAACTAGAAAAAGCACCATGACAAATATTTAGAGTATATCCTATTTCCACAGATCTCTCCTTAAAACCTGCAATAATAATATAGTAAATGACATTAAAAGTAGAAAGTGTTAAGAGACTAACAATTCTGTGTTGCATTTTTTAAATTCAGCATATTAATGCAATATGATATTGTCTCTGTGGAGTTCCATTTCACATGATAACAGAAACAAGAAGCATCTGATCAATAAACAGAAAATCAAGTTACATATTCCCACTAGGTTGCTCTAACAAGGATTAATCTCAGAAATCTTGGTGCATGCCTAATGTTGTGGCTTTTAATCCTCTCACACCAGTGGGTCTAAAATACTTGCTATTAGCACTAATGTAAAAAGAATTAATACTTTACATATGGCTATCCACTCCACTCAAATGAAGGGGTTAATGGTAAAAATAAGCCTTTAAAGATGTAAATGATTCCTCCCATGTGGCTGGAAAATAGCTCAAGTGTTTTTCATTTAAAATTATTAACATATAGAAACATTATTATCTCTGCAGTTAATATGCACCTCACTTAAAATCTCATGGTCTGCAAAAATTAAGGAAGGTAGCATCCTTAATGAAGTTATAAAACATATATCATTTATTAAGCACAAATTATATCTTTAATTTTCGCTTTAAAATATCTTTAAGTTTTAATGATTACATGTAAAATGCCTTCCACAGCCCCAGGACAAATTATGTCATGGCGACAGGGTTTGTTTCTTCTACCCCCCACCTTCTGCCCACCCCCGGGGCTAAACAAGGTTGTAATTTACCTCAAGCTTCCTTTTTATGAGTAGGCACTTCTCTGAAATACTGAGAAAAATCAAGGTCAAGACAACAATGTATGAATGTTTTTCCATTAAGAGTCTAATTGTATCTAATTTTGACATTTCCTTACTGATTAACATAGACTATTAAATAACCCAGTGAATGTTATGAATCAAATTATCATTGGTGCCTTAAAATGTGATAAAGGTTAAAGTTGAATTAGGCAGGTATTTTTCTTCCCCCTCTTCTTCTCCCCCTACTTTCTTCCTCCCCTTCCCTATATTCTCTCATTCCTTCAGTAAATATTTATTAAGTGGCCTTGATATGAGAGGCGATGTTCTCTTCTGAGAAGTTATATAAATTTGCTTTAAATTTAGTGTAAAGTCTACTTGCACAATCAAAGCATAATTGCAGCTGTCAATAGCTGATAAAGTTTAAGTTTGCAAACTCTCTTTCAAAGGAAACAATTTTATGTCTTGATGATCCAAGGGGACAAACTCACTGTTCACTGTGCTCACAGAAATCAATCATACTTCTCTGAAAAAAACTAAGAAAGAATAAGCATGTCATTGAAATCTTTAATAATTTTATTATTGTTCATCCTCTAACACAATGCTCATCACCTGTTTTACATAAATGGTTAGGTAGTATCAATCACAAAATGTTAGCATTTTGATACTATATCTAGGAGTTTTGATTTCTCATTGAATAGCCTAGCTAGAATGTTTTTCACTGTGAAGCACGTCAAGGTGAAGGATGAGTCAACTGAAGGAGGAGAGATGAAGTGATCCTGAAGGAAGCAGGGCAAAAGGAGAAGGCAGAGGAAAGAGCACACTGATAGGTACTGGTGAAACTTCCAAAACTCCTGCTACCAACACTGATTTGCCAATATGTATCAAAATCTGTTCATTTATTAAATATGCATCCACAAATTAAAATTACAATTTAAAAACACAGGCTATGAATATAAACATATGCAACAAATAAACTCTAATTTATAAATGTTTAGGCCAAATGACACAACGTGTGTGTCTGTATGTGTGTGTGTTTGTGTCCTCAGTCCTGTCCAACTTTTTGTGGCCCAATGCACCATAGCACATAAGGTCCCACTGTGCGTGGGATTTTCCAGGCAAGAATACTGGAGTGGGCAGCCATTTCCCTACAACAGGGAATCTTCCTGACTCAGGGATCAAACCTGCATCTTATGTGTCTCCTACACTGGAAGGCAGGTTCTTTATCAATAGCGCCACCAGATATAGCATATGGTATTTACAACACAGCAAGGTGATTTCCTTCATAAGATTGACAGACTAAAATCAAACATAAAAGCTTTTATAAGACCAGATAAAATTGATTTAAGGGTACTTCAAGGATGATTTTCTCTCAGGATGATTTTCTCTCAGAAGGGGCTTGACTTGCTCAAAATGCACAGTCAAATAAGTGACCAAGCTGGGGCCTGAAACCAATTACTTAAATCTCAAGCCACTATATGTTTATTAACAATGAAAGCATCATGGTTACGCACCAAAATAAATCACACAAACATCTTCCCCACTCACCAAAACACACACTTTTCAATGAAGTTCTAAATCATGCTGAAGTGTGAAAATACATAATTACTTAATGTAACAGGTTGCAGAGACCCCAGATATCATCAGGTCTCACTGTATCATTTTATAAATCAGTTCAGTTCAGTCAGTCACTCAGTCGTGTCCAACTCTCTGCGACCCCCTGAACCACAGAAGCTGAAGTTGAATGATTCTATGAGACCTACAAGACCTTCCAGGACAAACACCCAAAAAAGATGTCCTTTTCATTATAGGGGACTAGAATGCAAAAGTAGGAAGTCAAGAAACACCTAGAGTAACAGGCAAGTTTAGCCTTGGAGTATAGAATGAAGAAGGGCAGAAACTAACAGAGTTCTCCAGGAATGCACTGGTCATAGCAAACACCCTCTTCCAACAACACAAGAGAAGACTCTACACATGGACATCACCAGATGGTCAACACTGAAATCAGATTGATTATATCACTTGCAGCCAAAGATGGAGAAGCTCTATACAGTCAGCAAAACAAGACTGGGAGCGGACTATGGCTCAGATCATGAACTCCTTATTTCCAAATTCAGACTTAAATTGAAGAAAGTGGGGAAAACCACTAGACCATTCAGGTATGACCTAAATCAAATCCCTTATGACTATACAGTGGAAGTGAGAAATACAGTTAAGGGACTAGATATGATAGACAGAGTGCCTGATGAACTACGGAGAAGGTTCGTGACATTGTACAGGAGACAGAGAGCAAGACCATCTCCCAGAAAAAGAAATGCAAAGAAGCAAAACGGCTGTCTAAGGAGGCCTTGCAAATACCTGTGAAAAGAAGACAAGCTAAAGACAAAGGAGAAAAGGAAAGATATACCTATTTGAATGCAGAGTTCCAAAGAATAGCAAGGAGAGATAAGAAAGCCTTCCTCAGAGATCAATGCAAAGAAATGGATGAAAACAATAGAATGGGAAAGACTAATGATCTCTTCAAGAAAATTAGAGATACTGAGGGAACATTTCAATGCAAAGACGGGCTCATTAAAGGACAGAAATGGTATGGGCCTAACAGAAGCAGAAGATATTAAGAAGAGGTGGCAAGAATACACAGAAGAACTGTACAAAAAAGATCTTCAAGACGCAGATCATCATGAAGGTGTGATCACTTACCCTTACCTAGAGCTGGACATCCCGGAATGTGAAGTCAGGTGGGGCTTAGGAAGCATCACTAAGAACAAAGTTAGAGGAGGTGATGGAATTCCAGTTGAGCTATTTCAAATCCTGGAAGATGATGCTGTGAAAGTGCTGCACTCAGTATGTCAGCAAATTTGGAAACTCAGGAGTGGCCACAGGACTGGAAATGGTCAGTTTTCATTCAAATCCCAAAGAAAGGTAATGCCAAAGAATGCTCAAACTACCGCACAATTTCACTCATCTCACAGGATAGTAAAGTAATGCTTAAAATTCTCCAAGCCAAGCTTCAGCAGTATGTGAATCATGAACTTCCAGATGTTCAAGGTGGTTTTAGAAAAGGTGGAGGAACCATAGACCAAATTGCCAACATCCGCTGTATCATCAAAAAATCAAGAGAGTTCCAGAAAAACATCTACTTCTGCTTTATTAACTATGCCAAAGCCTTTGACTATGTAGATCACAATAAATTTTAAAAAATTCTGATAGAGATGGGAATACCATACCACCTGACTTGCCTCTTGAGAAACCTGTATACAGGTCAGGAATTAACAGTTAGAACTGGACATGGAACAACAGACCGCTTCCAAATACGAAAAGAGTACGTCAAGGCTTTATACTGTTACCCTGCTTATTTAATTTATATGTAGAGTACATCATGGGAAACGCTGAGCTGGAGGAAGCACATGCTGGAATCAAGATTGCTGGGAGAAATATCAATAACCTCAGATATGCAGATGACACCACCCTATGGCAGAAAGTGAAGAGGAACTAAGGAGCCTCTTGATGAAAGTGAAAGTGGAGAGTGAAAAAGTTGGCTTAAAGCTCAACATTCAGAAAACTAAGACCATGGTACTCGGTCCCATCACTTCATGGGAAATAGATGGGGAAACAGTGGCTGACTTTATTTTTCTGGGCTCCAAAATCACTGGAGATGGTGATTGCAGCCATGAAATTAAAATATGCTTGCTCCTTGGAAGAAAAGTTATGAACAATTGAGACAGCACATTAAAAAGCGGAGACATTACTTTGCCAACAAGTGTCCATAAAGTCAAAGCTATGGTTTTCCAGTAGTCATGTATGGAGTGAGAGTTGGACCATAAAGAAGGCTGAGCACCAAAGAATTGATGCTTTTGAACAATGGTATTGGTGAAAAGTCTTGAGAGTCCATTGGACTGCAAGGAGATCAAAGCAATCAATTCTAAAGGAAATCAATCCTGAGTATTCATTGGAAGGACTGACGCTGAAGCTCCAATACTTGGAACATGTGATAAAAGGGGCGACTCATTAGAAAAGACCCTGATGTTGGGTAAGATTGAAGGAAGGAAGATAAGGGGAAGACAGAAGATGAGATATTTGGAATGGCATCACAGACTCAATGGACCTGAATTTGAGCAAGCTCAGGGAGATGGTGAAGGAGAGGGAAGCCTGGTGTGCCAGTCCATGGGGTCACAAAGAGTCTGACACGACTGAGCAGCTGACTAACAACAACAAAGGTATTATTATTGTTTTTCAGACACTAAGTCACATCCTCCTCTTTGGAATCCCATGGACGGTAGCACCTGCCCATGCAGGGGACATGGGTTCAGTCCTTAGGTCAGAAAGATTCCCTGAAGAAGGAAATGTCAACCCAATCCAGTATTCTTGCCTGGATAAATCCCAAGGACAGAGGAGTTAGTGGGCTACAGTCCATGGGGTCACAAAGAATCAGACATGACTTAGCAACTATACAACAAGCTGTGTTCAAATATTTAAGCTGCATAATTGGCTCAGAGGGTAAAGTATTTGCCTGCAATGCAGGAGACCCAAGTTTAATCCCTGGGTCAGGAAGATCCCTTGGAGAAGGGAATAGCTACCCTCTCCAGTATTCTTGCATGGAATATTCCATGGAGACAGGAGACTGGCAGGCTAGAGATCATGGAGTTGCAAACCAGACATAACTGAGCAACTAACACTTTCACTTTCAATGTGATGATTTAATGTACATACGGAATGAAACAATTATCATTACAAAATTAACACATCTCTCACCTCACATAGTTTGTGTGTGGGCGGGGGAGTACTTGAGATGCACTCTCTCAGCAAATTTCAAGTATACAGTACAGAATTAATGACTATAGTCACTGTGCTCTACATTAGAAATCCAGAACTTATTTAATTTATACTGAAAGCATGTACCTTTGACAAATATTTCCCCATATTCCCTACCCCTCAGTCTGTGGCATTCACCATTCTCCTCTCAGGTGCTCTGAGTCAGACCGATTTAGGGTTTCATGTATAAGAATCACCCAGTATTTGTCTTTCTTGATGACTTAACTTCACTTAGTATGATGTCCTTCAGATTATCATTGTTCTCACACACAGAATTGCTTTTTTCTTTTTCACTACTGAATGCTATTTCATTGTGTATTTGTAATAGTTTATTTATATATGTACATATTCAGCACTGGCCACAGGACTGGAAAAGGTCAGTTTTCATTCCCATCCCAAAGAAAGGCAATGCCAAAGAAAGCTCAAACTACTGCACAATTGCACTCATCTCACACGTTGGTAAGGTAATGCTCAAAATTCTCCAAGCCAGGCTTCACCAATATGTGAACCGTGAACTTCCAGATGTTCAAGTTAGTTTTAGAAAAGGCAGACAAAACAGAGATCAAATTGCCAACATCCACTGGATCATGGAAAAAGCAAGAGAGTTCCAGGAAAACATCTATCTGTGCTTTATTAACTATGCCAAAGCCTTTGACTGTGTGGATCACAATAAACTGTGGAAAATTCTGAAAGAGATAGGAATACCAGACCACCTGACCTGCCTCTTGAAAAATTTGTATGTAGGTCAGGAAGCAACAGTTAGAACTTGACATGGAACAACAGACTGGTTCCAAATAGGAAAAGAAGTACATCAAGGCTGTATATTGTCACTCTGCTTATTTAACTTATATGCAGAGTACATCATGAGAAATGCTGACCTGGAGGAAGCACATGCTGGAATCAAGATTGCTAGGAGAAATATCAATAACCTCAGATAGGTAGATGACACCACCCTTATGGCAGAAAGTGAAGAGGAACTAAAAAGCCTCTTGATGAAAGTGAAAGTGGAGAGTGAAAAAGCTGGCTTAAAGCTCAACATTCAGAAAATGAAGGTCATGGCATCCAGTCCCATCACTTCATGGGAAATAGATGGGGAAACAGTGGAAACAGTGTCAGACTTTGGGGCTCCAGAATCACTGCAGATGGTGATTGCAGCCATGAAATTAAAAGACGCTTACTGCTTGGAAAAAAAGCCATGACCAACATAGTTAGCATATTGAAAAGCAGAGACATTACTTTGTCCGTCTAGTCAAGGCTATGGCTTTTCCAGTGGTCATGTATGGATGTGAGAGTTGGACTGTGAAGAAAGCTGAGCGTCGAAGAATTGATGCTTTTGAACTGTGGTGTTGGAGAGGACTCTTGAGGGTCCCTTGGACTGCATGGAGATCCAACCAGTCCATTCTGAAGGAGATCAGTCATGGGTGTTCTTTGGAAGGACTGATGCTAAAGCTGAAACTCCAGTACTTTGGCCACCTCATGCGAAGAGTTGACTCATTGGAAAAGACTCTGATGCTGGGAAGGATTGGGGGCAGGAGAAGAAGGGGACGACAGAGGATGAGATGGCTGGATGGCATCACCGACTTGATGGACTTGAGTTTGAGTGAACTCTGGGAGTTGGTGATGGACAGAGAGGCCTGGCGTGCTGCGATTCATGGGGTCACAAAGAGTCAGACACGACTGAGCGACTGAACTGAAATGAGGGAAACAGACACTTGGAGGGCACAAACAAAACCTTGTGTACACCAGGACCCACGAGAAAGGAGCAGTGACCCCACAAAACACTGACCCAGACTTGCTGGGGAGTGTCCAGGAGCCTTGGGCAAAGGCGTGGGTCAGCAGTGGCCTGCTGCAGGGTTGAAAGACACTGGATCTTTTGAAGGAGGTTGCCATTATCTTCATTACCTCCACCAAAGTTTGGCCTCAGGTCAAACAACAGGGAGGGAAGACAGCCCCAGCCTTCAAAAGAAAATTGGATTAAAGATTTACTGAGCATGGCCCCACTCATCAGAACAAGACAGAGTTTCCCCCTCAGTCAAGTCTCTCCCATAAGCCTCTTATCCTTATCCAAAAGAGGGCAGAGGGACTGAAAACCACAATCACAGAAAACTAACAAATCTGATCACAGGACCACAGCCTTGTCCAACTCAATGAAACTATGAGCCATACCTAATAGGGCCACCCAAGACGAACAGGTCATGGTTGAGAGTTCTGACAAAATGTTGTCCACTGGAGAAGGGAAAGGCAAGTTACTTCAGTATTCTTGCCTTAAGAACCCCATGAACAGTACGAAAAGACAAAAAGATAGGACACTGAAAGATGAACTCCCCAGGTCAGTAGGTGCTCAACATGATACTGGAGATCAGTGGAGAATAACTCCAGAAGAAATGAACAAAAGCAGCCAAAGCAAAAACAACACCCAGTTGTAGATGTGACTGGTGATGGCAGAAAGGTCTGATAGTGAAAAGAGGACTATTGCATAGGATCCTGGAATCTACTACTGTGGGCAAGAATCCCTTAGAAAAAATGGAGTTTCCATCATAGTCAAAAAGAGTCTGAAATGCAGTACTTGGATGCAATCTCAAAAACGACAGAAGGATCGCTGTTCATTTCCAAGGCAAAACATTCAGTATCACAGTAATCCAAGTCTATGCCCTGACCAGTAATGCTGAAGAACCTAAAGTTGAACAGGTTTACACAGAACCTTCATAAAACTGTAGAAGACCTTCTAGAACTAACACCAAAAAAAAGATGTCCTTTTCATTATAGGGGACTGGAATACGAAAGTAGGAAGTCAAGATATACCTAGAGTAAGAGGCAAAGTTGGCCTTGAAATTCAAAATGAATCATATCAAAGGCTAATAGAGTTTTGCCAAGGTAACACACTGGTCATAGCAAACACACTCTTCCAACAACACAAGAGAAGACTCTACACATGAACATCACCAGATTGTCAATACCAAAATCAGACTGACTGCATTCTTTGCAGCCAAAGATGGAGAAGCTCTATACAGTCAGTGGAAAAAAAAAAAAAAAAAGACCAGGAGCTGACTGTGGCTCAGATCATGAAATTCTTATTGCCAAATTTAGACTTATATGAAAGAAAGTAGGGAAAACCACTAGACCATTCAGGTGTGATCTAAATCAAATCCCTTACACTTATACATTAGAAGTGACAGATTCAAGGGATTAGATCTGACAGACTGCCTGAAGAACTAAAGAGCCTCATGATGAAAGTGACAGAGAAGAGTGAAAAAGTTGGCTTAAAACTCAACATTCAGAAAACTAAGATCATGGCATCTGGTCCCATCACTTCATGGCAAATAGACAGCGAAACACTGGAAACAGTGAGAGACAATTTCCTTGGGCTCCAAAATCACTGCAGATGGCGACTGCAGCCATGAAATTAAAAGACGCTTGCTCTTTGGAAGAAAAACAGTGACAAATCTAGATAGCATATTAAAAAGCAGAGACATTACTTTGCCAACAAAGTCCAGCTAGTCAAAGCTATGGTTTTTCCAGTAGGCGTGTATGGATGTGAGAGTTGGGCTATAAAGAAAGCTGAGCACAGAAGTATTGATCATTTTGAACTGTGGTATTGGAGAAGACTCTTGAGAGTCCCTTGGACTGTGAGGAGATCCAACGAGTTCATCCTAAAGCAGATCAGTCCTGAATGTTCATTGAAAGCACTGATGCTGAAGCTGAGACTCCAATACCCTGGCCACCTGATGCCAAGAACTGACTCATTGGAAAAGACCTTGATGCTGGGAAAGATTGAAGGCAAGAGGAGAAGGGGATGACAGAGGATGAGATGGATGGATGGCATCACCAACTTGATGGACATAAGTTCGTGTAAGCCCAGGGAGTTCACCCAAACCCATGTCCATTGAGTCGGTGATGCCATCCAACCATCTTTTCCTCTGCCATCCCCTTCTCCTCCTGTCTTCAATCTTTCCCAGCATCATGGTCTTTTCAAATGAGTCAGCTCTTCACATCAGGAGGCCAAAGTATTGGAGTCTCAGCTTCAACATCAGTCCTTCCACTGAACACCCAGGACTGATCTCCTTTAGGATGGACTGGTTGGATGTCCTTGCAGTCCAAGGGACTCTCAAGAGTCTTCTCCAACACCACAGTTCAAAAGCATCAATTCTTCTGCGCTCAGATTTCTTTATACTCCAACTCTCACATCATACATGACCACTGGAAAAACGGTAGCCTTGGCTAGACAGACCTTTGTGGGCAAAGTAATGTCTCTGCTTTTTACTATGCTGTCGAGGTTGGTCATAACTTTCCTTCCAAGGACTAAGCATCTTTTAATTTCATGGCTGCAATCACCATCTGCAGTGATTTTGGAATCCCCAAAAATAAAGTCAGCCACTGTTTCACTGTTTCCCCTTCTATTTGCCATGAAGTGATGGGACCAGATGCCATGATCTTCATTTTCTGAATGTTGAGCTTTAAGCCAACTTTCTCACTTTCCTCTTTCACTTTCATCAAGAGGCTCTTTAGTTCTTTTTCACTTTCTGCCATAAGGGTGGTGTCATCTGCACATCTGAGGTTATTGATATTTCTCCCAGCAATCTTGATTCCAGCTTGTGCTTCCTCCAACCCAGAGTTTCTCATGATGTACTCTGCAGATAAGTTAAATAAGTAGGGTGGCAATAACAGTCTTGACATAATCCTTTTCCTATTTGGAACCAGTCAGTTTTTTCATGTCCAGTTCTAACTGTTGCTTTCTGAACTGGATACAGATTTCAGGCTTCCACAAATCTAAAACCATTTCAGATATTTCATATGTACTTAAAAGAACCATTTGGAGGAGGAAATGGCAACACACTCCAGCATTCTTCCTGGGAAAATCCCATGGATAGATGAGACTGGCAGGCTGCAGCCTATGTGGTCACAAATGGTTGGACATGACTGAGCAGCTGAGCTCACAAAGAATGATTAATAGCTTAGGCTGCTAAACTCTGAAATACTCCTTGAACATTGTTGGCAAGTATGATTCAAGTTAACACACATTTAAAAAGCTATATAAACAGTTTTCCGGTGAATGAAAAAATGTGATTAAGACATGATTCTTGTTTAAAAATACCATACATCCATATACCCAACTACTTACTGAACATTTTCCACTGCTTGGCCTAATATCACATCAAATTCATTATGTGCACAATTTGACCCATCATTTTCCTCCTAAAATATAATATTGATCCTACCTTTCCTTTTATGAACTGTAAGGTTAGCATTCATTCAAAATATATTTATACAGCACCTACTATGAGACAGTGTGCTGAGAACTCATGCTGACCAATATTGATTTGATGCATGGCTTCATGTAAAAAACCAAAAGATACCGCAAGGTAGACACCAACTACCCAGCTCAGCAGCTATGCAAAAAAGTAGGAATCATTCACCTAAACATCTCCTTCCTCATCAAACCTCATTTTACATATTAAATCACAAAATCCTACTTGTTTTGACTTAATTTCTCAAGTTAACCTCAATTTCACTACCATAGTACAGGCTCTGTTTCCTGGCTGACAAAAATAATCTCCCAAACTGATCTTCCTGCTTGTAGCTCATCTTAGTGGAATCATTCAATACTGGCAGAGAGAAATGGAAAGTTTGTCACTGATCAGGGACTCCCCTCATTTAACTCCTTAGCATGGAATAGAAAACCCTTACTCAAGTTGTTTGAATTTTAGTCTCACATCTTCCAATCTTTTAATAACTACACTTCACTTCCTATAGACCAATTTGACTTTCATTGTGTAGTATCCTGAATACAATATCCCTTTTCATTTCTCCACATATTATTTTGATTCTCTCTGATTGAATGTCTTGCCCTCCCTTTTTGTCTAGTTATTTCTTATCTTTTCCTGAAGAAGCAAATGATAAACCAATATCTTTGAGAAGATTTATAGATCAGTGTCAACACCTACCTCAAAGTGAGATATGAAATTCCCCCTCCATATCCCCCCTCTTCATTATTATTACAAAAATACTGTTTCAGTCTATTTTACCAATTTTTACACTCTAATTACTTTTTTATTTTTGTCTTTGAATTCCTTAAGGAGAAGTCCCTGCTTTGTTATTGTCTGTATACTTTCTGCTTTGTACACAGTAGGTACTCAATAAATTTTAGTCTAATGAAGGAATGGTAAATTCAGTTATTTCTTCATTTTTCATTTACTTTCACACTTTTTCTCAGCATCATAAAAGAAAAGCTCCCTACATATGTGAATGATTCATCCTTTTTTATTTTAATATTCAAGTATATGAATGTAATTTTAGGATAATAAGATTCAAAATTATTCTAAGAAAAGAATACTTCTTCAAAATATTATCTTTCTGAGACAAAATGGGATTACTATTCAGAGACCAGAGGGACAATACAGAGACTCTGGATAGTTACCTATTGTTCACTTAATTATTTATAAAAATAATTTGGATGTTGTGCTAGAACCCAAATTTCCAAGCATGGCAATATTATAAATCTAAGAATAAGAAATATTAATAAATGTCACTACTCACATATCAGCTCAAATTACTTTGTGATGACACAGTAAGGAGAAAACTGATTCATACAAAGTATATATTTGTATTATTTATATATGTGTGTGTGTGTGTGTGTGTATACATATATATATCCCAGGGGAATGATTGGCACAATTTTCAACATTTAAATTTTTCATTTCAATTTTAATGCTATTGACAAAAGGAAAGCTCAAAGAATGAATATCCTGCTCTTGTATTAAAATTCCTAAGTTAATGAGACCAGAGATTTGTTCTAAAATAAAGTTATGAAATTTTTTTTCTTTCTTTTTTCCTCTTTCTCTCTCTCCCTTCGTCCTTCCATCTTTTCTCCTTTCCTTCCTCCCTCCCACCATTCCTTCTTGCCTTTCATAATTCATAAATGATCCAAAGACTCAATTCCTACACACTAAGATGAGGCTAAACTATGAAGAAACACACACATACACAATGTGCACGTTTACAGCTCTCATACTTTTCTTCACTAAAACCTCAAGCCCACGACTCCAAAGAAGTAAGTTTTGAAAAGTGAAAGTGAAGTCTCTCTGTCGTGTCCGACTCTTTGCGACCCCTACCTGGCTCCTCTGTCCATGGGATTCTCCAGGCAAGAATACTGGAGTGGGTTGCTATTTCCTTCTCAGGGATCGAACCCGGGTCTCCCGCATTGCAGGCAGACACTTCACCCTCTGGTGAGCCACCAGGGAATCTCACCCTGAGATTAAGAGTCTCATGCTCTACTGACTGAGCTAGCCAGGCTGCTTCAGTTTTGAAAACACCTACACAAGAACAGTAAACCAGGCCACAATAAAATGAAGTTCATTGACAATGGGCGATTGATTTCAGGCACAATTATAAGCCTTTTACCAGGCTTCTAGATCGGTAAGATATGGTGACTAAAACAGACCTGTCCTATCCATATCTGTAAGTTAGCATCAAAAAAAAAAAAAAAAACACTTTAATAAAGTCACGTTTACACTAGAATTTCTAGACCCTTAGCTTTGCTGGATCTTTGACTTCTGGTAGTGTACATGTCCAGTGAAGAATACCATTACTGAGGATGACCAGGCTGACTGAGGATGAAATTGCTTTATGACCTAGGGATGGTTACAGAAAATATGCAGGAGGTTCTTTCTCTGAGTAGAGTGTCTTCTGCCAAACACTTAGGAGGAAGTGTGTACCAGAGAAACAACCCATGTTAAATCCTTGCTTCTATAAGCAAGGTCTGCAAATCTGAAGTATGTGCATCACATAAGAGCTTGAGAGAAATTCCAATCTCCACCCTAGCCCCTCAGCTGGAAGCAGATAAGAGGTAACTCATATTTACATTAAGCTTCCCTGGTGGCTCAGTTGGTACAGAATCTGCCTGCAGTGTTGGAGACCTGGGTTCAGTCCCTGAGTTGGGAAGATCCCCGGGAGGAGGGCATGGCAACCCACTCCAGTATTCTTGCCTGGAGAATCCTGAATGGAGTAGCAAAGACCTGGACACAACTGAGCAACTAAGCACAGCATTAAACCATTAGTTCTCACCCTAAAGTAAGAATAAATTTTTATTAAAAAAAGAAGTCTCAACCTACCTTCTCTTGAAAGACTCTTGGTTTGCCCCTTGTTCCCACCCAAACATAGGTCATACCATGGCCAGATCTGCTGTCGTTCTGATAACTGCATAAGAAACCAAATAGAGAAGTATACAGAGAAAGAATTTGGGGGTGCTACAGTAGACCCTTTTGTATGTTGTCACCTAAATTGTATGAAAGTCATTCCCCTGGTTTGCTTTTGTCTCATTTCACTGATGAGAAAATTGAAGCATCACTAGTGCCATTCTAGATCAGCGTTTCTCAAACTCTCTGCAGTGAGGGGGCAGTCTTTAATTCAAATCCACTTCAAAAAATAATTTTGGTAAAACAATATAAAAATAAATTACTAGAAATTGAAAAAACAGCAAGCATACAAATATATGCACTGATATTTTATTATTTGATTCATCAGACATGAACATAAACACCAGTTTATCATTGGTCGGTAACAACTACTTCAGAGTCTGGCACCAGTCAATGGTTACACTGTCAGTGGCACTGCTACAGACCACACAGAACTTGAACCCAGTTCATCATTGGTCAGTAACAACTACTTTAGAGTCTGGCACCAGTCAATGGTTACACTGTCAGTGGCACATAGAACTTGAACCCAGGTGGTCATACACTTCAGAAATAAATAGATTTCAATTCACATCGTCAGGCTTCAGAAGCACCATTTCAATCATGGTACTATAATCACTGACCCCTGAAAGGCACAGCTCAGCCTGCAGCACAGGGTTCCTTGCTTATAGACCAATACTTAGTTTTTGTCAGTGAACCAAATCAAGTCATAGGCTGCGCAGCACGGATGAAATCATAACGGACCAGAAACATCAGGTGGTTTTAGTTGCTAAGTCATGTCCGACTCTTGTGACCCCATGGACTGCAGCCCACCAGGCTTCTCTGTCCATGGGATTCTCCAGGCAAGAATACTGGAGTGGGTTGCCATTTCCTTCATCAGGGTTTCTTCCTGACCCAGGAATTGAATGTGGGTCTCCTGCATTGCAGGCAGATGATTTACTGACTGAGCTATGAGGGAAGCCCAGAAACATCAGAGGATGTAATTTTATGTCTCAGCTTTACAACTAGTATGTAGTTCAATGAAGATGTTTTTATTCATCTTCATATATACTCCAGTCTATAACAGAGTAATATATCACATCACTGGGTTTTTATATGGATTCTTTGACAAAGTGTTAGTACTTTGTTTTATACATATTGTTAATTTACAAAATCTAATCTTATATAGAAACATAACCAATTAATTGTTTGATTCCCAATCAAAATTAGGTAGTCAAAACATATTTGCATTTCTCTTACAACTGCTAGAGATGCTTAATAAAATTATTCCTAGACAATGGATAACAAATTATATTCAAGAATCTTATTTATATCAAGCTGACAACTATCAGTTTATAATCAAAATGGATATGCTGGCTGTCATGATAAAATACAGTATTCTGTATTGATTCACTTGCCTACACATTTAGAAATATGTAAAGATAACAAATTAACTACTTTCCATTATATTGGAATTAAGTCTACTTTTGTAGTACTTTTGTACTTAATTGTTCAGAGTGTCACATGAGAACTCTGAAAAAACAATTTACTTCTCTTTCAAATATATTACATAGATTCAATCTATATCCATGTTTTAATCAATGCAAGAGAAACTAACTAAAGATAGTGTTAGAACCATTGGTTCTACTTTTACAATATTGACCAATATTAACAATTCAGCAGCTGTGTTTCTTATTCCTTTAAAAAGTTTTTGTTTCCTTCCTTAATCTTGGTATTTTTTTCAATTTTTTTTTAACATATATGTGTGTGCGTGTATGCATGTATACTCAGTTGTGTCCGACTCTTTGCGACCCCATGGCTCCTGGTGTGTCCACCAGGATCCTCTGCCCATGGAATTTTTCAGACTAGAATACTAGAGCGGGTTGCCATTTCCTTCTCCAGGGATCCTCCAGACCGAGGGACTGAATCTGAGTCTCTTGTGTCTCCTATACTAGCAGGCAGATTCTTTACCACTAGCACCACCTAAGAAGCACTTACATATATACAAAGTCTAATTTCACTCAGTTTCCAGGAAATTTGGAAGCAATTTTTATCCATTAAAAATGGATATTTTAAATATGTCAACATTCATTTCTAGACTTAAAGCATTTTTAAGTTTATATACTGTTTGACAGCTTTTTCTCATGTTGATAAATAGATCTGGGTAAGTTAAATCAAAATCAAACATCTGTGATTGCCACAGTTGATTCTAAACACAAAATAGCTGAACACTAGGAGAACTGATTTAGTCACTGTTTTTTATTGAACTTTATAGTTAGGCAAAATTCCCCAGCATAAGTAAAAAAAAATATACAGGAACTCTGGAATTATTACTATGAATCAAACTCAGGTTCCAGGGCTATTTGACAACATCACTATCTCAGGGTATCTATAGGACATTAATCTTAAAGTTTTTATGTACTGGCGTTCTCAGATCCGTTTGAATATATTTAGATTTCCACTAGTAACATCTCATGGTTTATAAGAACATTTCCATATCATCTTCTTCAAAACAGGTAAATAAAATTGGCCAAAACATTTCACTTAAACTTCAAATAGCTTACACTATCACACATCAGACCAGAAATCCATATTTATCTTTTATATCATTCACTATTATATGACTTTTATTAGCATACACTTTAATTCTTTAGTCTCCAAACACATGGAGATTTAAGCTTTAGGCTTCCTGAATATTTTTGCCTTTATCTAATCATTTTAATTACACCTTTATGGTTCAATTTTTACTATAATTTTTAAATAAAAAATCAGCCTCCTACTTGCAAAAGTATTATAGTTGTATATGAAATTGGATAATTAGAAGTTTTCATCCCATTAAGAGACATACCATATTTACTTCAAATTCAATTATCTAATAATTGGCAAATTTGTACATCTACAGTATAAGAGTACCTAAATTCATAATGACGGTCATGCCAGCATTGCAAGAAGCTGAATGTCTCTGGATATCAAAGAATTTTGAGTATTAAACATATTAACTATTTCCAGCATAAACATTGAGAACTTACTAGAAATGTATCACTCTTCTGGGTAAACTTCGAGTAATACAGAAATATGATAGGTACCTGGTGTGTGCACATGCATGTGTGTGCTCAGTCATGTCTGACTCTTGGCAACCCTACAGACTGTAACCCACCAGATTCCTCTGTCCATGGGATTTGCCAGCTAAGAATACTGGAATGGGCTGCCATTTCCTACTCCAGGCGATTTTCACAACTCAGGGATATAACCCATGTCTTCTGTGGCTCCTATGTTAGCAGGTAGGTTCTTTACCACTGAGCTACCTGGGAAATCACATGTACATGGTACTTACAAATTATTTTATATTAATGAGCTACGGTAGGGATATAGTTAATTTGAATACTACTATACATGTACACTGGGGCTTCCCAGGTGGTACTAGTGGTAAAGAACTCACCTGCCAGTGAAGGAGATGTAAGAAACAGGGGTCTGGGATGATCCTTGGGTCTGGAATGATCCCCTGGAGGAGGGCATGTCAATCCACTCCAGCATTCTCGCCTGGAGAATCCTATGGACAGAGAAGCCTGGTGAGCTACTGTCCAGAGAGCCACAAAGAGTAGGACATGACTGAAGTGACTTAGCATACATACATGTACACTGGAACTGAACAATTAGGCAAATCAATGACAGATGATGGGAGTCAGCTTTCTCACATAGGAGGTGTAGGAAGATACGGGCAAATAAAGGGAAGATGCTAAAATGACTGAGTGGCACTGAATTAGAGAGGGAGACAAGAATATATATTCATGTTCAAATTAGTATGAAAGTGAAAGTGTTAGTCACTCAGTCATGTTCGACTCTTTGTGACCCCACAGTGGGGAGCCAACCAGGCTCCTCTGTCCATGGAATTCTCCAGGCAAGAATACTGGAGTGGGTAGCCATTTCCTTCTCCAGGGGATCTTCCCAACTCAGGGATCAAACCCAGGTCTCTCGCATTGCAGGCAGATTCTTTACCATTTGACCCATCAGGAAAGTGCTTACAGACACAGATGATTATATATTTATAGGTATATGTATGTACACAGGTAAGCATACACATGTATCTTATTTTGTTCTGTCAGTTAAGAGGTCCTAGAAGCAGCAGGATTGCAATAGCAATTTGCATGCTTAGCTCTGAGATCTTGGTTTTAGTAAAAGGACATTGGCAAAATGGCTGATTCCAGGACTAGGGTAAAAATCACACAAGAAATGCCTATAGTCTCTTGCAGTGCTAGAAGTTAAATGATAAAAACACAAATACACACACTCATACACACACTCCCCAGATAATGGGGATATATCAAAGAAACACTGGAACCAACTTAAAGAACTTCTAATGGCCACAGATGGAAAAATTACAAAATAAATATATTCTATATATATACCTAACATTAGATTATATCCCAGAGCACAAAATAAATATCCATGAGTCCATCCTTATATAAATAAGTGATTATGTAAATAAATAAACAGGCAGAATAGGCAAATCTTCACACAGACTAATTCTAAATAATTTATGCAGATATTCTATTCTCAAAAAGGGAAAGGTAACTCCTCAGCTTTTAAGTACGGCCTGCTTACAGTGACTTCCTTCCAAAGAGTATGAAAAGAGAAAAAGAGTAACTTAATAGTAAGGAAACCTATGATACACTACTTTAGCCAAACAGACCAGAACAAGTTCGAAGGTGGAATATCAGAAAATGAAAAGAATGACCAATCTAGAGTAGAGATGATTCAGTACAGAATAATTAGAAATAAAATTGTTACCATAGAGTGTTCAGTTGTTACCAAGACCCCAGAAAGTCAGCCCTGGGCAACAGAAGCATTTTAATGAGGGGGTTTTTGATAAGGGACACAATATAATTAAAAGAACTATTAAGGAAGGTAATTTTAGTTGAACGGACAAAATAAAAGAAGAAACTGTGATACAGAGAGGCTGTCATTAAGAGAAAATATTAACATGTATAAACATCTGGATTAGAGCAATAGCAGATAAACAGAAGAAAAAAAAATATAGAATTATGATAGTTTAATTGTAGATGATATCCAGGATAGTAATGATAATGACTTGAATTTTGTGCTGCAAAAGTCATGTGTTGAAGTCTCAAACTTCAATAGTCAAAATCCCACTGTGTTTGGAGATAGGGTCTTCAAAGAGGTAGCTAAGCTAAAATGAATTTAAGGTCATGAGATAGGTCTTAATCCATTAAGTCTGGTATCCTTATTAGAAAAGGAAATTAAGAGAATAAAAAGCACAGAGAAAAGAGCATGGGAAGACTGACATTGGGAGAGGATAGCCATCCCCAAGCTATGGAGCCAGGACTCAGGAAACCAACCATACTGACATCTAGATCTGACTTCTAGCTCCCAAAATTGTGGGAAAACACACTGCTGTTTAGGCTGCCCAGTTTGTGGTACTCTGTTACCACACTAACTTTGGAAAGTTAATATAATGATAAAATAATAATTTATACAATAATTTTCAATTCTGAAGTTTTGCAAACTTGTACAATAACCCTGACATCTCAAAAGTTACTGGGAAAATGGAGGAGGGACCTCATGCAGGCTGTAGCAGATGATAAATCCCTCAACAGATAAATCATTGCCCTCTTGAGGTCATTTAAGAAATCAATGATAAAAAAAAAAAAAAAAAACTTATCCTCTTGTCTGTGCACCTACTAGCCTGAGGGCAAAGTGAAATCTGAGGCCACTTCCTTCTTTTTTTTCACTCTCTGTGATCCTGAAATATAGCAAGAAATATACTAATATTGTTGAGTGAATAAGTTTATATTTCCCACAGTGCCAAGCCCAGAGTCCCCTGCATTTGTCAGTGCTTCATTAATGTTTGTTGAAACAAATCAATAGGAAAAAATGTTTTAAGCTCTAGTCAAAGTTGTAATTATTTTTAAATGTCAATGACACCAACATACCTTAAATGAGAAAATAATTATTAAAGTAATGGGAAAAATATCATGCAAATATCCAGCTACTTCAGGCACTTTAGCTTAAGATGATTTTAATCTTGATTTAATTTGGGAGTGAATACTTTCAATGCCTACCACTGGTTACCACAAATGACAGGGAAAAAAAAAAAAAAAACAAGGAATGGCTTCTAAGCCCCTCCAAAAACCCCTGCCTAACTGAATATAGGTTTGTGTTCTCTCTCACATTTCTATTTCAGTCTATAGTTTCTAAATATGATGTCTATATTTCCAACATACACAAAAGTCTTCTAAAACAATGTTAAATTGGTATCAGTTGTTAATATTTGCCTGGTTTGCAGAGGTGAGAGGGATCAAGTCTTATCATGCTTCCTTTCTGTATTAGCTTGACAATTGTCAAAATGAAAAGACACAGACAGGGGAGAGACTGGAGGAGAACTAAATATAGTTCTTGAGATACATATTATGTGCCAGGTATTTTCTGTGTGCTCAGTTGCTCAGCTGTGTCCAACTCTGCAACCTCATAGACTGTAGCCTTCAAGGCTCTTCTGTCCATGGGATTTCCCAGGCAAGAATATAGGAGCAGGTGGCCATTTCCTTCTCCAAGGGATATTCCCAACCTAGGGTTCAAACCTGCACCCCTTGCACTGGTAGGTGCATTCTTTATGACTGTACCATCTGGGAAGACCTAGGTATTTCCGAGACGACACATATTCAGTTTCTGCAGAATCTGTGCTATGTTTAGTTGCTTAGTCATGTCCGACTCTTTGTGATCCCATGAACTTCAGTCCACCAGGCTGAATCCATGGGGATTCTCCAAGCAAGAATACTGGTGTGGGTTGCCATGCTCTCCTCCAGGGGATCTTCCCAACCTGGGGATCAAACCCAAGCCCCCTGCATTGCAGGCTGATTCTTTACTGTATGAACCACCAGGGAAGCCCATGAATACTGGAGTGGATAGCCTATCCCTTCTCCAGGAGATTTCCTGACCTAGGAATTGCACCAGGATCTCCTTCATTGCAGGCAGATTCTCTTCCAGCTGAGCTACCAGGGAAGCCACATTAGAAGCCATAGCATCTAATGAAATATTAATATGTTGTTTCTAGTTTATTTAAGGAAAAATCAGAGCTTAAATTGGTTGAAGTAACTTCCCAAGTTAAAATATTCACTTAGCAGCAGATCCAGGATTTGGATCCAAAGCCTACATCCTTTAATTTACAACACACTGCCTTTCAGGATTAATGAAACTCTATATCTAAATATTAACAACAGTAATTTATTAGCTATAATCATTTCAATTGTCTCTTCCAGGTTAGTAAGCTGCTGTTACCCACATAATCACTCCTTGCTGTATTATAAACTGACAGCATGAGGAGCCAGCTGGTGGCAACTCACATTGTTTCAGATATCCTTCCAGATCACCCTCCTGCTTTTCGATTTCTCAGGTTTCTTGGTACCAGTGTTGTTCAGGTGCTCAGACGTGTCCAACTTTTTGTGACCTCATGGACTGCAGCACATCAATGTCCCTGTCCTTCACCATCTCCCAGAGCTTGCTCAAACTCACGACCTTTTTCAGTCCTGTGGTCACTGATGAGTTCAAACTACCGCACAATTGTAGTCTTCCAATGCTAGCAAAGTAATGCTCAAAATCCTCCAAGCTAAGCTTCACCAGTACATGAACTGAGGACTTCCAGATGTATAAGCTGGATTTAGAAAAGGCAGAGGAACCAGAGATCAAATTTTAGCATCTGTTGGGTCACAGAAAAAGCAAGAGAATTTCGAAAAGCATCTACTTCTGATTCATTGACTATGCTAAAGCCTTTGACTGTGTGGATCTCAACAAACTGTGGAAAATTCTTAAAGAGATGGGAATACCAGGCTACCTTACCTGCCTCTTGAGAAACCTATATGAGGGTCAAGAAGCAACAGTTAGAACTGGACATGGAACAATGGACTGGCTCCAAATCGGGAAAGCTGGAATCAAGTTTGCAGGGGGAAATGTCAATAACCTCAGATAGGCAGGTGACACCACTCTTATGGCAGAAAGCAAAGAGGAACTAAGGTGTGTGTTAGTCACTAAGTCATGTCCAATTCTTTTGTGACCCCATGGACTGTAGCTGTCCAGGCCCCTCTGTCCATGGTATTTCCCAGACAAGAATACTGGAATGGGTTGTCATTTCCTTCTCCAGGGGAGTCTTCCCAACCCAGTGATCGAACTCGGGACTCCTGCATTAAAGGCAGATTCTTTATCATCTGAGTCCAGGAATCTACTTCCACAGCCTGCTAAAGGTCACTCCCAATGAATACTCATTATTCTTCTATGAATCTTGATGCATATTCCATCCCTATCACCCAGTATGCACAGTGATTCTTTTATTGTGTAAGCCAAAGAGGAAAAAAAAAAAAAAAAACAAACTCAGACATTAATGGTTAAATTGTCATTTGAAAATCATCTAGTAATATGGAAAAATGTGTTTGGCATCCTATGTTTTGCCTGCTGCTGTAGGTTCTGCAATCAAGCACATAGCAATATTCTCAAACAATTGTATCAAATAACAGTTAATTATAGGAAATCTAGTACCACTTAGGAAGCTTGCCAATAACAACAATGATAATAAATAATACCTCTTTACAATTTTTAGGAGATGAGAACAGTGATGATTTGGGAGGTGGTAGCCAAACACTACTTAGATTTTCAAAATGACATATATGCAAAAATACGGTTAGAAGAAGAAAAATTCTTGACTCTCATTTCATTGTATGCAAACAGAACTAGTAAATACTAATGTGTGACTGCTGTTTTATGGCCCATATATTACATGCAGAAGAGCATAGTGCTTACGTAGTTAGGCTTTAAAACTAGACACCTGTGTTCAAATCTTAGCCTCTACATACTAAGGAAATAACCTGGGATGGATTTTCAACTAGGAATCACAATCATGAGGAGATAAGTATAATTTATTTGAATTAACACATAAAACAGAATTAGAAGATTGCCTAGCAATTAGCAAACTCTCATATATACTAGATATTATTACTGCTTTTTTTAAGTTAATAGCTATCTTTTTTTGTAAAAAAAAAAAATGCAAATCACTGACTTATTTGTTTTTCCATTTTCCTACCACTCCATAACTTTTCTAGTAGTAAAAGCTATCAGTCCATCTCTAAGTCACATGCTAGATCTAGCATCTTTTTACCACTTAGGTTGCTACCAGTTGGTTTAGGTTTTCCCAGAAACAAAGCCTGAGACAAGAAATCAATTGCATGTACTTTACTTGGGAGATGATTATATCCTTGGGGGTTGAGGACAGGAGTTGGGAAAGGGAAGAACAAAAACAAGAGGTGTTTTCCAAAAAGTTAACCCGTGAGTAATGAGCTCAGACCTGCTAGCGATTCTGAGAGGCAGTGTTGGATACTTGCCTCAGAGCTATTCTATCCCAGGGGTCTGGTAACTGGAGCATTCAGGGAGCATCCAGGGAGCATCCGTCATAGTTTGAAGGCTGCTTGTAGAGGCATTATTTCTTTCAGTGCATCCTGCGCCTCTCCACTGTCATCTCATCCTAGCTCCTTATTTTAGATTGATACAGCTATATTTTATCAAATGCAATAAGATCAGCATGACTGACATCCTCACATAATTCAATTACGCAAATGACTCTCCTCAGAGATGCCATTTCTGATAATTCTATTTTAAAATAGCACCCCACTCCCCTTAAAAGTCAAAAATTTATTTCAAACATTAGCAATCTTTTGTCCAAGATCAATATACACAGCAGATTCTATGAATGGATTTTAAAAACTAGGATCTAGATGACATTATGATTTATATAAATCTTATGATGTTTTAAGTCTTAATATGTCACCAAGAAAATGGGGATCATGAAATCTATTCCTAGGGTGTGAGAATCGAATGAAATAATATAAATATGCTATAAAGCACTATATAAATGTACTACAAAAACATTATTCTTATACTTAACATTTCTTAATGTTTCATACTAAATTTTCTGTACAGTTCATTTTATTTCATTTCCATTTGCCTTCCTGAACCACTTACTTTTGTCTATTTTGTTTGGTTTGTTTCTTAAATCCCTTAGAATACTCTGTATGCCCCAACATCTCTTCCTGTGTCAATCTGACGCTGCCCTATTTCTCCATGACTTCTCAGTCACTCTATTTCTAGCTCCCTTCACATCCTCCTCCTGGGGGCCTCGTTCCATCCTCTGAGCATTCTGCCAGTATTGTCTCTCCTGCCGCTTGAAGCTAACAAGACCCTGAACTGCTGCTTCTCTCGGACCTTAGAGCTTAGTGTTTTGTCAGCTTCAAGCTGTTTTGGAGAAAGTGTTGCCTTATTTCTCAGCTGCAGCATTGACTTAGCAAGTCTTTCTTCTAAACCTGTAAATAATTCATTTCAGGTCAAGTTTTTGCTACTAGAAACTTTTCCCAGTAAATAACAAGTTTCTTTATCTCTAGTAAGACAGTATGGTTTGGTGGTAATAGTAGTTGGCAACTTATTAATGAAAGATAAGTTCTGTAATAGGAAGGGATAAGCCTTCCACTTTGGTACAGCACTACTTGCTACGATTTTTTTGATGGGGAGCAAAGCAAAGAATCACAGTGGTAATACAGCTTCCTGCTCCTTAGAAAGCCTGTTCAATAGGCAGTATCATCAAAAGCTTCGAGAGCTAAGCCAAACCTCAATGGGACTATAATACTCCTGTTGTCTCAATATGTTTCATTCTAGGTTCCATAATAAATAACTGAAGAAATGAAAGTAGTCGAAACTACAACAAAAAGGTAAGTACATAACAGGCTTCTGAGAGCAGTTCACCAATTCTCATTTTGCTGATATCACACCTAGTGTGGCTTACAGGTATCCCAGGGATTGGCTTAGAGGGATCCCAGAAAGACTTCTCATTCCTCAAACTGTCATTGTCTCAGCTACCCCAGTGATGGGACTGGGATCAAGAGTACTGGGCATTCTGCTAGTCACTCCATACTCAAAGGACCGCAAGTCAAAAAAAGGCACAAGCTTCTTCTGATCGGCAAAATTGAAAGCCCAGTCAGCCGCTCTCAAGACAGCTCAGAGCATAGTTTATTTTCTCTTGTCAATCTAGCAAACCCTGTTTGTTGCTGGCATTTCAACAAGCAAGATTTATTAAGGGTGAAATGTCAATCTTGAGCCTTGCTCCACCTTGTCCCAGGTCAGTAGGCAATGAAAGCGGTCACTCTACCAAGTGGCATTTTGCAATCATAAGCACTTACGTGAAACCAATCTGAGAAATGATTTATGTTGACAAAGAGTAAGAGATCAAATGCATAACACAATAAAGAGATGGACAAAAAAAATGTGCTTCTAAGAAATGCATTATTCAGAACTAAGTTGAAGGAATTTCATATATAAAAGAGGATATGAATTAATAACTTTTCTATGTTTTATTCAGAAAAAGGACACATATGCAAACTACTAAAGCATAAAAATAAATGACAGTGGAATATTACTGAACATAATTTGCAATTTTGGATAAATGTTTGTTCTTTAAAGTTAAGGGAACAGGAAAAAATTTGTGGAGATCTTTATAATACAGTACAGGAGTAAAAGAGTTAGAGAAACCATAACCATTAAAAGATGCAAAATAAGAATATTTGATCATTTTATGGATAACACAGCCATAGTTTTTAAAAATGACTTTCAAAGACCCCTTTGAAATTGAGATTTGAATTATACATAAATATAGCCATGGGATTGGACATCTAAAATTCCATACCACCACTCAATTGTAACCTAAAACTAATGCCAAGGGTACACAAGCGCAAGACCATGTAACTCCCTCCACAGTAAAAATAAATAATATAACAGGGAGTGAAGTGAAAAGAGCTGGCAATGCAT
The DNA here is from genome assembly GCF_032405125.1 of Capricornis sumatraensis. NCBI lineage: Eukaryota > Metazoa > Chordata > Mammalia > Artiodactyla > Bovidae > Capricornis > Capricornis sumatraensis. Next base: position 146,815,310 of record NC_091070.1, on the reverse strand, counting down.
TTACCCCCCAGCATATCAAGCAGGTTTTCATAAGGAAGCTGTGGTCATCAATCACTACCTCATTACCAGCCCGTCATCTGGGCTTAGGCTAAATGTATTCTGGCTGGCTGCCATACTAAATGTTCAATGAAACATCCTTAAGGCTCTCTACAAGTTCAGCTGAAGTCGCACATGCTATACATCAAAGAGGAACATTAGCGTTATCATAGCTTAATAAATAGTGCCATCCTGGCAATGTAATCTTGTGTTCTAGAGCTATCTACCACCCCCAGTATTATACTGCTTAAGTAAACAATCTTGCTATCTCCTGTGAGCTTTATTTAATAATAAATGCATATAGAGATAATGAGTCAGATGACTACAGATAACTTACTCAAAAGCTGGACATAAATGAGATTAACAAAATATTTTAAAACTCTTTTGGAATATAAGTCATATGTGCCCATTGCTTTTCATCACGTTTGACTCTCACCAGAAAATTTTTAAGCCAAATAATGGCCCCAATCTTGCTGGTGACTTTCACAATTTCAACTCATGCAGATTGGGTGGTATGTGCTTTATTGAAATGGTTGCTCATTATCATTAGTCTTATAATGAGAGTCCCAGAATTTTTAATATAAATACAGCTATCATTACTTTCACTTGTGTAAACTATATTACTAGGTTTGAGGATGCATTATTATAATTTTTTTTTAGGTGAAATGTTCAAAATGGTTTCACAGAAGTCAACATTTTTGCAGTTTGTGGTTATTCTTAAGTTTGGTCTTTAAAGCCTAAGGATATAGGCAACATGCACATTACTAAGAAAACATGCTCCTGGCTTCTTTTCAAGGTTCGAAAATGTAAGTAATTCTAACACAAAACTGTAAGACATGCTTTTTTAACACTAACAAATTTACTGAAGCCACACTACCTTCTTTGGTTCTATTGCTAACTACATGCTTTTGATTAAAGTTTCAAAAAAAAAAAAATGATTAAGAGGTCTGAAAGCTAAATCTAAAATGTGAGGTCAAACATATTAATGAGAATTTTGAATCATGATGCCAACAAGTAAATTTTTAAAAAGAAAACACTCAGTGTCAAATAAAAGATGAAAATCATCTTAGACCAGAAAATGAATAGAAATATAAAACAGCAGGCAAAATTAAGGCCCTAGTAAAGGGTACTGAAAATGAGATGAAGATCTGGATCCAGCTTTCCCCTGAAAGTCTAGGCCTGAGGTTGGGCTAACCTGCCAGGAAAAAGTGGCCAAAACCATTGCCAATCCGCTGACCAGAAGTATGCCATTTTAAAATGTGGGCTAGAGGGGATAGTTGGGCATAGATACAGCCTCTTCACATTTATCAAACCAAGATGCCAACCACTTCAGACATTAGATCACCGGGCAAGAAGCTCCCAAACACCTTATTAAGATATTAAGAAGGAAAATACTTTGTTCTATCCTCTTAGATTCAGCATCTGGATCTTATGAATTCAGTCAATAAAAGATTAACAGAGAAATATGTATGATTTTTACTAATATTTACATAAAGTTACATTAATATTAACATTCACAGAAAATAAGCAAAACTCAAAGAGGCAATTAGACTTGGAGGCTTATATACTCTTTTAACAATGGAAAAGAGGTTTGAACGACAAAGGAAGATAAATTATGAGGAAACAATTGAGGAATATATGGGGGAAATAAAGATAAGGGTTATTCTAGTAAAGTCTGCTTATGCAAACTCACGGTAAGTGTTGAATCCAATCTTTGGTTTGCAGTTCTTCTTCTCTCCTTTCCTGGTGGGCATGTTGGGGGGTATGACTAGAGTAGGGTATGACTTCATGAAGAGAAATTTACGCCCTGCCTTTAGGGAGAAAGGGAAGAGGAGAGTACTTTTCCTGTATCTGTGATTCTTAATTGCTTTCAACTGAAAATAATCCTTATACCTAAGTGGAATATTTGGTGGTGGCATATTCTGATTCTCTTAAAAGATCTGATTCAGACTAAAATCCTAGAGAACAGATAAGGAAACTGCAAGACCACTGGATAGGGAAGAGAGGGTACAAATGAAGAGAAAGAGAAAAGTAAACCAACACAAAAACTTTCAATTCTATTAAAAATAAATCTGCAAAAACAACCTTAAGTGTTATAAAGAATTCTAATGCTAAAACAGAAAATGATCTAAGTCAATATGCAAAACAGGAATTACAAAAAAATAAACTAATTTTATGGAACAATCTGACAAAAACATTACAATAAGTATGTCCAGGATGCTCAGAATAGAATATTACATATTGGTTTTCCTTAACAAAGTATTAACTTTCCAATACAAAAAGAGGAATATTTAATATGAAACAACGGATTTGAAAAAAAAATTCATATGAAATACTAGAAATAAAAAAACAATTAATAACATAACAATAAATGACAAAAAAAAACCTCTTGCTCTGAAGATGTCAAAAAGATAATTAGTAGTCATTTTGAAAAATTCATCCACAAAGCAGAAGAGAAAATAACGAATAAGCAGGTAGAAGATATGAAAGATACCAACAGATATCTTTGAAGTTCCAAGAATAAAATAGAAAAACAGAGAAGTAGGATTCAAAAAAATAGTAGGTGAGTATTTCACAGTATTTAACACTGGTGGGCAAAGCAGGCACATATGTTTCCACGGGGCTTATAGAACAGTGTCAGAACAAAACCTATTCATGTCTAGTGTAGTGCAACTGACAAGAGTAGGATTTTTAGGGACAAAGAAAAGCCCCTCAGGACCAAATCTAATCTCCTCCATCTAGTTGCAATTGCCTGAAATTCCTTTAACTGGAGACAAAGCCTTTCAATCTATAGCTAGAGATAAAAGGCTTAAAATGCAAATAACCAGAAAGAATGAATGTGTTCAGTCTATGCTCTGTTTACTTAGATGGAGTGTTAAAGTGAAGAGGCACAAAGCACCATGAGAGATCTGCTGAGAGTGATATGTTTCTGAAGAGAGAGTCTGGAACAGAACTGCCTTCAGGCCCAGGCTATCTGGGCCCCTGACTCTGGATTACAGAAGGCACTGCGCTAGTCATTTTTGGCTATATTCCAAGAGATGAGGTGCTGTGGAGCTTAAGCTAAGTGCCCACCCATCAGTCTGGAATTTTGTTCACCAAAAACCTGGGATTGCTTCCTGGGTCTGCAGCCTCTTTTCCGGTTATTATACCACCCTTGGTCTGCAAAGCTATTGCTCTCCCCATTTATAAGAGGAGAATGAGACTGTCTGTTCTAGAATTGCCACAATGATTTAAGAAGTCATTATATATGATTGATATATGTAAACATTCAATCAATGTTCATTCCTTACCCTTTATTGATAACACTATTATCATAATATAAATGTATATGTACTGAATTTAAGAATAACGTTCTATAATCTTCTGTTATCTGCTGTTCCATGGCTCAGACACCAAATAAAACTGCTGTAGTTAACATTAGCTGTTGTTTTGTGTATATATATTTGGCTGTTTCTTCCCATCCTATCTGTTCTTTTCCTACTATATACATTTTGGAAATAAGAAATTACAAGCGCCATGCATTTTAAAAAGCATAACTAAGAAACAGCTGATTGTTCTGAAGGTTTAAAAAATTCCCTTTCCTGATGATCATTAAAGTGATATGCAATATCAAATAATCAATGGTCTCATTAAAAACAAGACAGCGGTTTTACAAATAGTCTATGAAGCTGAGTCCTTGAGTTTCAGTGGTGTATGTCTGTGTATTTAATTTCATATAATTGGTAGGTAAACAAAGAAATAAGATTTTCAGCTATGACATTGATTCCAATTATCTCATTGTTAATTTAAGGAGCCCCCTGGAGGCTTAAGTTCCATTAACAAAATATAACCAAATTAGATCCTCAAACACATGTATGCATCACGAGATGATGCTTCACATTCCTATGCGAGCTGCTGTGATTTCTGAGTGACACTGATAAGGTCAAGAGTCATGTGAAAGCTGGTTCTTATTCTACTTAACTTAATTGAACTATGGGGACAGAACTGTATTTTTATAGTATCATAAATAAGGAGTTACCTATCAAAACAGAAGAATCCAAGGGCAATCAGTCATCAGCGAATCTCTTTATCTAGACTGCATGTATAACTGACAACTCATCAAAATATTTAAATATATATGAATGAAGTCAGGTTACACAGTGACTTGCAGAATTTAAAGAGTACAAATTCACTGATTTCTTTTTAAAAAGAAATTCCTAAGGAGGAAAAAAAAGGCATTTTTCAATTTTTTTGGCACATTTAAGGTTGTTTTTAGTATTGTGTTCAGCCTCTGGCAAAGGTATGTTTATTTACATGTTTATTTTGTTAAAAGATTCTGTGTGTCTGTAATGGTACTGGCTGCATAACAACATCAAGGCCTAACCAGTGCAAGTGGTTCCCTGGTATCTGTAGAGAAGTTAGGACAGACTCTCCATTGGCAACAATGGTCACTGCCTTGAGGCTCCTGACCTTTCACGGCAGCCATGTATCGTGGAAACTTTCCCTTGGTGAATAAAATGGTCATTTTTATAGAAAAGCACAGAGGCCAATAGAGTAATAGCCGAAAAGGGTGACATACTTTACTCTGGTGCTCTAGCTCTGAGGTCTGAAAGTAAGTTTAAATATCTTGTTTATTCTTGCCTGCTATGACTTTAAGAGGTCAAACCCCTTAAAGAGATCGATCCCAGCAGCTGGTCTTCTAGCATAAAATGCTTATTTATGTAGTCAATGCTTCACTTTTCCTCTTCAGTTTGAAAAGTGAGTTTTAGCCTCTCTGTCTTTCTTAGATGAAGATTAAGACTGTCTAGCTGACACATGCATGAAATATAAAAGACCTATGGCACTGCTTAGCCTGTCCCAAGTCTGGCACCGGGAATAAACCAAATGATCCTCCTTTGGACACAACTGGTTAGATGGGGGATAAATGCTTAATCCAGGTCCTAACCTCTGACCAGTCCATCCAAATACTGTATGCAATCTATAGTGGGGAATTTGGTATTTGTAACGTACTAATAGAAGGTTAAGGACTTCTTTTGGAGACAAGTACAATAAGCCCAGGTAAGAGTTGTATAGAAAAGTAAAGGATGACGATATCAGAAACAAAAAGAGAGATCAGACACAAGAGTATTTGGCCATCAAGAAATGAAGAGCTTTATTTCTATCCCTGATTCTTTCCACTTCCCATAAAGCCTGGTCCTATATTTACTATGAATCACTCTTTACCTGAGCTAGCTGCAGTGGCTTTCTGCAAAGAAGACTACCTGTGAGAATAACACAAACAAACAAACAAACATTTGTTATTATTGATTGCAATGTCTATAAAATTTGAACTACAAATTTGAACTACAACTTTCAAGCTCCTCCATCTCTAAGATATAAGAAACAGAACTGTAACTTTGTATAACTACCAAAGAGTAATGTTAAAATATCATCCCACTGCTTTCTATCATGGTTATCAGGGTTATATGCATGCCTGTTTAGTTGCTCAGTCATGTTTGACTCTGCTACCCCATGAACTGTAGTCCACCTTGCCTCACTGTCCACAGGATTCCCCTAGCAAGAATACTCGAGTGGATAGCTATTCCCCTCTCTAGGGGATCTTCCCAACCCAGGGATGGAATTCAGGTTTCCTGCATTTCAGGCAGATTCTTTATTGTCTGAGCCACCAGAGAAGTTCTATCAGGTCTATACATGTTGCAAATATCTGTGTATATATATCAGATGATAATGCACTAGAGAGTGAAACTTATCACGTTTTTAAAAGAAAATATTTTAAAGTTACATTTTGATATATGTAAGACATTCACTTAGTTCAAAGATAAGATACAAAATGGTACATTGTGAAAAGTTACCTTTCCATGTTGTCTTTGTAAAGTTTATTTTTGGGTAGCATTTAAAACATGGAATTTTCATCAATACACAAGTAAATATTCTTATTGCTTTACTTGTTTTTGCACAAATGACAGCATATGCTATTTTACATCAACTTTTTTTCACATTACTGATCCATCTCAGAGATATTTCCCAATTGATATATAAAGCTTTTCTTCATATTTTTAATGCTTCCTAATATTGTATAAATACACCATAATTTTTTTGTAGATTATTAGCTAGTTTCTCCCAATGGACACTTAGGTTGATTCCATTTCTTCACTACTCTATAAAATATTGCAGTTAATAAACTAGTAGACACAACATTTCTTATGCATAAAGTAATTTCTCAGAAGTGGAATTGATGGTTTTACATAAGCATTGTATAATAGTGTCTATTTTCTCACAGCCTCATCAAAAATCTGCCACTCTAAGAGATAAAATGGTAAGTCGGTGGAGTGTTAATTTGCATTTCTTTTATTATGAGTGATGTTCAGTATTTTTTCAAACTGTGTAAGGGTCATTTTTTATTTCTTTTTCTGTGAAAGATGCTATTCTTAGTGTAGGATGTGAAACACATATCCAACTTTATTGTAGAGGATACCCCAGTTATACCAAAACCATATAATGAATAATTTGGTTTTCCACACTAATTTGGAATACTACCTTGTACATATACTAAATTCCTGCGTGCATCTGTGTCTGTCTCTGGATTTTCCTCATCTATTCTATTGATCGGTCTTTTCATGCACTAATACCATATTATTTTAATTGATGCAACAGTGATGTTTTAGGTTTCTCACAATATATTTTAAGTTCTCTTATAATAACATTCTTTCTAGTATATTAATTTTGAACTCCAATTTTACTGAAATTTGTTTATAGAAGTTTATCAGTTGATTTTTCATTGATACTCATCTAGAATCAGTTTTTCTCAACCAATACCATTCTTGTATCTCTATCTCCTTTCTTTTCCCTCAGTGTTCTGACAGTTATTCCAATATATGTTAAATAATAATGATAATGGACACCATCACCTTGGTCCTGACTTTACTGAGAATGAGGATACTCTTTCTGTATCAGAGAAATGCTCTGTTAGATTTGCATTAGGATAGATATATGTTTGTATTAAGAATATATCCATATCATCCTACTTAACAGTGCATTTCTTTGAAAGTCAATAATGACTTTTGAACTCTGTTAAATGATCTCCTGATTTTGATAGAAATTATCATATTTTCCTTAGACATGTTAACATGTTATATCACTACTTTTCCTAATGTCAAACAAACTCATATTCTCTAATACACTTCCCTTTTTTTCTAGTGTGTTATTCTTTAAATTTGTTAGTGGAGTCTGCTTGCAAAATTTTATTTAGCATTTTACAATAAAATTTATAAGTGAGACTGGTAAGACTGGTAATAGCTTTTTTTGCTTTTCTTTTTTTCTTTTTGGGAGAACTGGAGAATTTTTCAGGTTTGTTACTGCTTTATTTCAGTAATTTTGTTTTGTTTTCATTTCTGGTGTGTTTTTTTTGGTCATCTTTCTTATATTCTGTCAACTCATCTTCTAGCTCCTCCTATTTTTCTGTGTTGTTCTGGCACTTAGGTTTTATAGCTTTTACTCATAGAACTAATGCTACAATAAGTTTTCTTCTTTTAAATAAACAGCAAAATATTAATCATTATTTGGGGGGCTTCCCAGATGACGCAGTGGTTAAGAATCTACCTGCCAATGCAGGAGACAGAGGTTCGATCTCTGAGTCAGGAAGATCTCCTACAGAAGGAAATGGCAACTCAATCCAGTTTTCTTCTGCAGGAAATCCCATGGACCGAGGAGTCTGGTGGGCTATAGTCCATGGGATCACAAAAAGTCAGACACAATTTACCAGTTAAAGAACAAAAACGACGTCATTATTTTTATTATAGGGCTTTCCCAGTGGCTCAGCGGTAAAGAATCTGCCTGCAATGCAGGAGCAACAGGAGATGTGGGTTCAATCCCTGAGTTGGAAAGATCCCCTGGAGAAGGAAACGGCAACCCACTACAGTATTCTTGCCTGGAGAATTCCCATGGAGAGAGGAGCCTGGCAGGCTACTGTCCAAAGGGTCTCAAAGAGTTGGACAGGACTGAAGCAACTTAGTATGCACATTTTTCTTATATGTTTCTGCAGAGTGTGATTCATATATTGGTAAATACATTTGCTTTTTTCCACAATTTCTTATAGTGTTTTTGTTTTAATGCCACTATAATATCTTACTAATTACCTAACGTTTGATATTCATTTAGACCGATTATTTAGAGGATGATTTTGCAGAGGTTGGAGAAGGAAATGGCAACCCACTCCAGTACTCTTGTCTGCATAATCCATGTATGGAGGAGCCTGGTAGGCTGCAGTCCATGGGGTTGCTGAGAGTTGGACGCGACTGAGCGACTTCACTTTCACTCTTCACTTTCATGCATTGGAGATGGAAATGGCAACCCACTGCAGTGCTCTTGCCTGGAGAATCCCAGGGACGGGGGAGCCTGGTGGGCTGCCGTCTCTGGGGTCACACAGAGTCAGACACGACTGAAATGACCTAGCAGCAGCAGCAGCAGCAGCCTGCAGAGGTGGTTAGGCAGTGAAAGAAAGGAACCTTCCAAGATTATTAACCGTAAAATACTTTGGAGCATACATCATATTTACATTTTGATTTACTGAAAAAAATGTGTTTCGATGTTCTTGATACTATTGATGTTGACTTTCAGAAGAAATGTGAATTTACTAGAAAATATAAGTTTAAATATTTTAGTCTCCTTTTCACAAATAAAGAAAAATTAAAGTAATATATATTATTCTTAACTTTTAACATAAGTTTATATATTTTATTCTAAGGAAATCTTATATTGATAGCCCATGCAATGAGAAGTCCAGAGCCCAATTATTTACCTGATTAGAAATGGAAGAGAAATTCCTAGAGGTGAGATATACTATGTACAGAACTATGATAACAAAAGAGTGTCATATATAGGTTTTCTGCTAATATATACATATATAGTATGTGTTTCTTACTAAAAGCAGGAAAATTAAATCCAAGATCAGACATGTTAAAAAGGGAGAAGTTTGCTCCCTTGTGTAATAAATGTGTAATAAACCATTGAGCATAACTTTATTCAACAGTGCTACGTCTTTATACTTTTATCTCTGAATACCCAAAGGTACTTATCTTAAAGGATAATTATATACTTTGTATAATTATATAACTTCTGAAAATAAAGATATGTAAATTTACTATATATTTGTTTTCCTAATAAAATATTAAAATTATTACACTGCTAAGTACTATATCATAACCAAAACCATGTCCAATAGGCTTACTGAAACAAAAGTCTCCTCAGAATCTCCTCTAATTGTTTTCCAATTCATATATTTGATATTTTGCCAATTATTGATGAGTCAACTGTGCCCTTTCTGTTTCATTCCTTGTCTTATTTTCATTTCTGCTGTGACTACCAAATCAAATTATCGTTATCTTTCACTTTGATGATAGCTTCATAGAAACATGAAAAGTTATCGTTAAAAGGAACTTTTCAATCATAACTAAGCTACCAAATGTCAGGTCTGGATTTAATTATGGGTGTTACTAGGTGATGGTTTGAGAATATTAATAAAGTTTTTGTCTAACAGAAATAGTTGTAAGGAATCATCTAGGTGATGAGATGCATCCTGGATTCAATCAAGTAGCAGCTGTTATCCAGAAAACCCAACCTTTCATAGAACTGTGGAGATCAATCTGGTGTTTAGAGAGAATGTCTAAGGCATTATAGGCAAACTAATCTAAAATCAAGGTAAAAGTGCGTCAGGTGCTGTGGACTGTGTTAACGTAATAGGAAATGGAATTAGCGAGCTGAGCTTTAAAAGCAGTTTAATGTCTGTAGATCATCTCACTAGGTATTATGTCTTATGCTTGTTAGGAACACAGACACTTAGAGAATAAACTTTATTTCTGTTATATGATTATTGTTAAAATTAGTATTTTGAGAATAAAGTTTAGAACATAATTACTGAAATTAGCTATACAAATAAAAAGTAAGAGAAAACAGGTAGAAACATAATCAAAACTAGAGATTCCATTTGTTTATATCATAAGCACATATAGTTTTATTCACTGTAGAGAGCTGACATTAAGATATAACAATAGTTAACACGTTAAGCATTTATTTTTTTCCAGATACTATTCTAAACATTCTATCTTTACCAAATATTTAATCCTATTATCCTATGTGTAAATTATATTATTTTTCAGATTTAAAAAGACTGAAACAAGGAGCCATTGAGTAACTTGTTCAAAAAAAAAAAAAAAAACGAATTTTAGATCCAAGCACTACCGTTCTGAAACCTTCTATCATAATCATTTGGAATACATGATTCTTTGAAACTACGCATAAGCATATGACCCCTGCTATCTTATTTCAGTCACACAAGATCCTCCATAGAACATTTTAATGTAGGAAGACTATGCTAAAAGAGAAACCACCTGGAAAAATTTCTACTATTTTTCTTGACATAACATGCTATCTGGATGGTAGATTGTTTGCACTGAAGGCCATAATAACTTCTTCCACCCTGGCATGCATGCCCTACTGCAGATTACTTTGCCATTACTCCCCTTAAAATCTTAGGGGAATCTATGACCCTGCTCTTACATTTGGATTATTTTGTGACAAAGATAGTCTTTGGTCTGCTTTGACCGAAATAATAGAGTAAGAGCAACACTGTGTGTTACTTCAGCTTCAGCTTCTCTCTTCAACTCTCAAAATCATTTAGTCCAAATTATTGTGATAGGATAACTTTATATGTGTGTATATGTAGGAAGGAATGGAGAGAGACTATTTAAATAGCTATTTAATACAGTTACTTAATATCCACTGCCACAATCACTTTCTGAACTATCTCCCCAAAGCACATAGTTATCCTTTTGAATATATACATTTCTTTCATACTTTTATTACAAAATAACATAAACTATGCTATTTCCTTGGATTCTTTCCTAGAACAAAAACCCTACTGAAACTGTAAACTCTCAAATTTTCATCCATCATGGAAAATCTCTCCATATTGACAATTAGCTTTTAGTTGTTTAAATCACCAAGTGCTACCTTCTGCCCTCAAAGTTAGCCTAAAAAAAATGTCCTACAGTGTTAAGTTGAAGATACAAAACTGTGCAAAAAATAATCTTAATGTAGGATTGGTTGGTGTTCAAATTTTCTTATGAAAGACCCATGTAAGGACATAGAGTTTGCTTATCCTACTCATATGAGCCTGAACCCGTGCTAGTTTTATAGGAGATGAAAAGTGGGAATCACTGTCAGCACCAACACTTAAAATTTATAAGGATTATAGACTGATGCATAATTATCAAGTTTGCACATGTGTCATTTCTTTTCATCATATCAACCCTGCATTTAGGACTGGGGAAGGATGTGACTTGTCCAAGGTTGCAGTTTAAAGATACAAAGAACCAGAAACCTGTATTTATTCTGAATTCTTATTAGATTCATACTAAGTATGCCCTGGATCTTAATTTTGTTTTACATATGTTATATCTACATAATTAGGAAGAAGAACATATCTCTATATATTCTTTGATGTTAAGGATGTTAGGCTATATTAATATTTGACATCTTAGCAAGGAGTTCTAAGAAAACTCTTAAATCTAGAAGGTTTATATTTTTACATGTTTGCCTACATATTTCAGTTTAATTGAGGAAGCAATTTTTAGTCTTTAATTAATTGGAACTGTAATTATTCAGCCTGGAGAAGTCAATTTAATGAAAATTTTCAGCTACATAAGGAGTTCTCAAGATGATCATGCCTATTTTCACTTAAAAACTGATTCATAAGAAAAAAAAGATGAAAATATTCCTGACAGTGAAGGTTAGCAAATTTTAGAAAACATAAAAGTTATAGAAATGTGTTCTATGAATGTTATTAAATCTTCATATTTCTTATTCGAGTTATAATTTTGTCTGCACATGAGTAAGTTACTTAAAATATGTTTCTTTTGCAGTTTTGAATGATTCTGTAGTTGTGTATAGCAATGTATTTAAATATGATCACAATGCACTTAATCATGTATTATTACTTTGTAATTGAAAGATGGTATTACATTTTTTGACATTTCAGTGGAGTCGACATTTTGAAAATTAGCAAAAAATACAAGAAAATTCTTCTGGGTCTGTCTTATTGCCAGACAAGTGCTCCTGTGTTTAATTTAAATGGTAATTAAGATTTCATTAATAATTCTAAGTTAAATATAGGAAGTGGGAGTTGGGAGGTACCAAAAAGTAACGGTGAAAACCCCCTTATTTTCAGGCCATGAGCACTCCCAGAAAACAGAGAAAATGAGAGAAGAGGTTGAGAGACCTTAATAGGTAAACATCTCTATTCCTGAAAAGAGTAGAATCAGTGTCGTCATCTTGTGTTCCTAGTACTAAAGCCTCTTAAATTCCCACTTTCACTCCTCCCACTCCATAGCTGCCAAAGTAATGCCTTTAAAATGGAAATTGAATCCTTTCACTTGCCAACTCAGCTACCTCACCTCTCAGGCCACCAGTCTCCTTTCTTTCCTTCCTGCACACTCAGCTAGCATGATCTTTTCTTATCGCCCACTCAGTATAGGTGTCCTTGGAATGCAGTCACACAGTCTGCTGTGTGTGTATGTGTATTCCGTTGTGTCCAATTCTTTGAGACCCCATGGACTGTAGCCCACCAGGTGCCTCTGTCCATGGAATTTCCCAGGTAAAAATACTGGAGTGGGTTGCCATTTCCTACTCTAGAGGATCTTCCTGACTCAGGGATCAAACCCACGTCTCTTGTGTCTCCTGCACTGGCAGGTGGATTCTTTACCACTTGAGCCAACTGGGAAGCCCACAGAGTTCTTTACACTTCATTATATCACCTTTCAACTTATTTCACAGTGTGATATGTATTGTATTTAATATCTATCTCCCACCAGTCTAAGAGCTCCTTAAGAGCAGGGATTATGTGTGTTCTCTTTATCTTGATGTTTCCAGAACCAGCTCAATGCCTGGCATGAAGCAGTTTCTCCAGTACACTACTAAATGAATACATAAATTTGCAACAAATATATTTTCTTTACTAAAGACCTTGATGCTGGGAAAGATTGAGGGCAGGAGGAGAAGGGGACAACAGAGGATGATATGGTTGGATGGCATCACCGACTCAATGGACATGAATTTGGGTAAACTCCAGGAGTTGGTGGTGGACAGGGAAGCATGGAGTGCTGCGGTCCATGAGGTCGCAGAGTCGGACACGACTGAGCGACTGAACTGAACTGAATCCCTTCATGTATTCAATCATTCAGTAAAATATTTAATAAGGATTTAGTTTATGCTCAGTCCAAAAGTTACCATGGGCAAAACAGATGCATAAACCTTGCCCCATTTCAGTTTCTAATTCATTAAGAATAATGCATGTAGTAAGTTCTATAAATCTAAACATTTTTATTTGACAGAATTTAGTTTGCTTATGATGGTGATTACATGTTTTAAAATCATGTTGATCTGAAAAATATGTTCCTTATTGTGACAACACCCAACTTTGCAAAAGTATCTTTAGGTGGTGAGTTAAACAAGCAGACACATTTCACATATTACACAATAAAAAGGATTAAGAGTCCTGAAGGTGCAATTTTCCCATTGTTCCAAGTTTATTTTCACATTATTTCTCAGTGGATTTAACCCACTATCACTATTATCAGGTTACTAGTAACTTGGAAGAATTCTAAATTTTATTTCCTGAAATAATGATCTAGTACATATGAAATATAAGGTAATGACATTTATAGAAAAGGTATAATTTTTACCTAAGTAAGAGGGAATAATTCAAGGTGTGTACACAAAAACATACTCACACGCTCACATACACAATACACACACATACACACACATTAGAGCTTCAGCAACAGTGCTTAAAATAGTACCATTCCATTCATTGCACTCTATTATTTATCATAAAACATGTCACCTAACTAAAAACTGTTCAATCATAAAATGATAGATTATTCGAATGTCTAGCTATAATAGTTGCAGTGAAATCCTTAACTCTGAGTATCTGATGAGTGTTCAATTAAGACCTCAAGACTTCACATCTTGTTTCTGTTTGGGGACTGTTGTTTTAAGTATCTACAATTTATTCATCTTTATACATAAAACATATGTGCAATTTTAACAGTGGTATATGATGCAAAATTTGAACATTTAAGGGATGTTACACCACATTAAGTTTAACCCTCATTTATGTCTTGGATGATAGATGCAAGAATTCCAACTGAGGCGATTTTATGAACCAGTTAAATGATTTGTATTCAGAGCAGCATTAAAAGTCCCCATGACAAAGTGTACTTGAACAAAAATACCCTGCTTGTGACACATCCTTTACAAGTAATGTGTTTTCATTTTTCACATGTTGCATCTCATTTATTTTACTCAGGCACACATACTTAAATCTGCAAGATACTGCAAGCTTCCAATACCTTTGAAATAATAAATCACTTCTCACAGATGTTTTCACCCGCTGTAAGGCTGCCGTTCATTAATCAAACATTATCAGTTTCTATCACTGCCCAGTGTTAAACAGAAAAGGCACTTCATTTTGAGTTCTGACTTTCATTCACTGGTTAGTCCCTGACCCCACAGTACTCACTGCTTGCATTTTAGAAATGTGAAACCTCCGATGGTGTAATAGATTTTCCAGCTAAAATGCTATGTGGTATTATATATTTGGATTCTATATTGCTTTATCCTGAGTGAAATCATACTACATACCTAAAATGGCAAATAAATGCAGTCATAATGTCCATTCAGAATTAGGTACACAAAAATAATAAATTTATAATGTAAGCTCTGGTTCTATAAATATATCTAACACATCACATTTCTAGAACACAGATGTAGCGATGCACTTTCTTAAAAATTTTTGCTTAAGCTATTTAAATCATTTCAAGAAACAATGAAAAGCAAGTTGTCTACCCACAATAATTTTTGAGCCTCCAAAAGAAACTGGAGCAAAGTTAGAGACAACTGTAAAATTTTTCTCAATTTTTTCCTAAGGAAACACATTATGGAAAATGGGTCGACTTGTAATACAAGATATTACAGATGATCTTATGGATCATGAGTCACTAGAGACACGCCATAACATCCTTATGACCTAAAGAACACATAGCTGATGCAAGCTGTATTTCTTTACTGCCTTAAAAATAGCTCAGCAATACAGATAGTGCAAAGAAGAATTTCAGCAACCACTTTCATTTTCTTTTCAAAAACATGGTCTCAAGTTATTTATTCTCTTTGATTAGTAAGTCTTGGACAATAAGAACTCAAAACCAATTCAAAGATCAAAATTGACTTACAATGAATTAATGAACTGGAGACTGCCATGCAATTAAACATAAAGGAAATCTTTCATAAATATTTCATTTCATCATTATGAATCAAATATCATTACTAATTATTCATAAATTCTCTCTCATGAAGGTATGGTGAAAAAGGTATGGTCCCTTTTCAGTAAATTTATAATAAAAATTATGTGAAATTTTGCAAGATCTTTTTACAGATCAGATCTGAGGGATTCAAAATCAGTAAGAAAAGTGACATGAAAAGCATGCTACCATGATTTCAGTCAAGTCTCAGCTGACCGTATAGAATGTTAACTTGAGGGAAGAGGAGAGAGTGACACTACTATGGCATTTGTGTGACGCTCCTAAGCATCAGTTCAGTTCAGTCCAGTTGCTCAGTCTTGCCCAACTCTTTGTGACACCATGGACTGCTGCAGGCCAGGCTTCCCTGTCCATCACCAACTCCCAGAGCTTGCTCAAACTCATGTCCATCGAGTCGGTGATGTCATCCAACCATCTCATCTGTCGTCCCCTTCTAATCCCCCTTTCAACCTTTCCCAGCATCACGGTCTTTTCAAATGAGTCAGTTCTTTGCATCAGATGAGCAAAGTATTGG
The DNA here is from genome assembly GCF_032405125.1 of Capricornis sumatraensis. Taxonomy (NCBI): domain Eukaryota; kingdom Metazoa; phylum Chordata; class Mammalia; order Artiodactyla; family Bovidae; genus Capricornis; species Capricornis sumatraensis. Next base: position 146,799,410 of record NC_091070.1, on the reverse strand, counting down.
AGTTTCATTTTAGCTTCAGCATCAGTCCTTTCAATGAATATTCAAGATTGATCTCTTTTAGGATGGACTGGTTGGATCTCCTTGTAGTCCAAGGGACTTTCAAGAGTCTTCTCTAATACCACAGTTCAAAAGCATCAATTCTTCAGTGCTCAACTTTCTTTATAGTCCAACTTTCAAATCCATACATGACTACTGGAAAAACCATAGCTTTGACTAGCTGGACCTTTGTTGGCAAAGTAACGTCTCTGCTTTTTAATATGCTGTCTAGGTTGGTCATAACTTTTCTTCCAAGGAGCAAGCGTCTTTTAATTTCATGGCTGCAGTCTCCATCTGCAGTAATTTTGGAGTCCCAAGTATAAAGTCTCTTTTTCCATTGTTTCCCCATGGAGGCTCCAATAATATCAGTCCAGAAATCCAAATGCTTCCCACTGCCCCAGGGATAAATCCAAACTCCACAGACTTCTTATGACCCATGACAATTTATTCATGCCCTGCTCTCATGCCCTATCCACTCTACCCTTCAGCATGAATCCTGGAACACATCACTCAATACGTGTCATGATTTCCACTCAGTTCCTTCAAGTCTTGTCTTGTGGGGGACACTGTCTTCTCTGCCAGTAGGGGAGTTACCGCACCTTCTCTGTCTAAAAAACTCCCACCCTACCAAGTTAAAGTCTCACCCTAGATAGTCATTCAATATCTTCTCTGTTCTCCCTTGTATGGATATTTTAGTACAGTATTTTTCCCCCCTTAAAGATTTATGAGTTTAGCTATGAAGAGAGTATATCTAAATAATCACAGAATTGCTAATGGCTAGTAGAGTACCTTGAACAACAACACTTGTTAAAAATGACAAATAATTGAATAAAATAATAAGTAAAAATAGTCTTTAGCAGTCAGAATTTGAATTTCTTACTTATGTCTTGATAATTTTTTTGTCTTTACATTTTTATAAGACCAACCTTCCCCCTCCTTTTCTTTCTCTACCCATTCTATATTCTTTTTTTAATTTCCTGCAAGAAAAGGATCTGAAATATTTTAGGTTTAAAATAAGTGATAATGCTAAAATTTTATTCTTCCAAGACAGATATATATTTAACAAGGATAGCATACAATGTTGTCCTTATGCTAAATAATAAGCCTTTAGTTGTGAAATTGTACATTTCAGTTTAGAAGAGTTTGAGGAAAGAAATCAGAATCAGATCTCTTTTAAAGCTGAACTTGATGTCTAGCTGATCATTATTGTGCATGTGCTCTCCATATGTATGTGCAATAACTTATCCAGAAGTCCTCTATAGTTTATAACCCCTATCTTATCTCAACTAGCCCAATAATATCAAAAATTAATGGTGATAAATAGAGATGTCATTCACAAATTTGCATATGGCCAAACAGGTTGCAAACATGTAGCTATATTTTCTCCTGGTTTCATAATGTATTTGACATAATATAATATTTGAGATAATTACACTGATTGAATACTCCATTAACTCTGAGTTTCCTGGCAATGGAGTAAAAATGAAATGATTATAAACTACATAGATATCAATATCTAATACAAGAAAATTTACCAGTGCATCAGGAGAGACTATTTTTAGCAAGAAATTTTGTATTACCAGTCAATAGATAAAATTTACTGACTAATATAACAGTATTCAATAGTAACTTTACAAAAGGAATAGAATGTATTTGGTTTTTTAATATTCAGAGAAGTGTAGGGAATTGTATAATAAAATGTCCATATACAGAGTTCCATATGATTTTCTAAATTTGTGAGATATCTTATTGTAATCTTTATAAGAATATAATATCATATCCTTGTAACATTTCTACATAGAATCACTAATATATATTATCTGATTAGAGCAGCGAATACTTATCTTAAAAAAAGGAATTTATTGACTATATTATCCTATTTATTAGAAATATCTTTTATAAAAATTAGCAAAATATTAAATAGCAAACAATAATATAAAACTTGAAAACTAATATCAAAAAATGGGCTACCATAAAAGGGATATATTTCTATCTGTTGTGTCCTACTTGAATATATACAAATATGATTAAACACTTCCATTTCCTAAGAAAAATATCTTTACAATTAATTTTGCAATGAGGCATCTTGAAAATAAAATCCTACATGATCCCATAATGAAGTGTCATGGATTTGATTTTTCAAATTACTACATTACTTTCTTACAAATGAGTATGTATTTATTTTTCCTTAGAGGCTGAAACATGGTCAGAGTGAGACACTTTTGTAACCGCTGTTTCAGCTCTCAGATGTTTTTTGTGAGTTTCTTCCCATGTTGCCTGCTGCAACAGATCTAGCCATCCCAGCTCCAAAGTGAAAGTGGTCAGCTCTTATGGAGTGTCATGGTTTATTTTCATTTGAACAAGTTGATTCTTAAAACTCAGCCAGAGCAAGGGAAATAAAACCTTCAGAACTCAATAATTAAAGTTAAAATACTTTAAAATAGTCTTTTTATAGAAGAAACAATCAAATGACTATAACACACACAAGTACACAAAGCACAGGCATCTCCTGCCACTCAAGGAAACAAAAACTTAAAAACTGTACACATTTGGGATAAATACAAATGGACTTGTGTTGTAAAGCAATTAATAAAAATATTGACTTTTAAGTGTTTTTTTGAGTCACCTAGCTTTCACTGTTTTAGACGAAATAAGGCTGAAAGTGGGATAACACGCCTAGGAAACTCAAAATAAAGACATTTTCCTCTTTAACTTAATGAAAAATAATTGATTAAGAATATCATTATTTTTTTTAATAAGAATGAGGGCTTAGAAGATTGAAAGGACTTTTCAAAATAGCTACATATCCTGAAGCTCTGACTTTATTGTATTCCATTTCTCTTATAAATTTAATGTACCGTTTTCCATTAGCTATCAATCTCTTTACAAGTCATAACAACACAACTTGCAAGACAGACAACCACGCTGGACTGTCATATTCTACCTACAAAGCAGCTGCTTTGAAAGCCCAGTGAGAAGAGGGATAATAAGAATCATAACTTATAGAAAAATTCACTCACTCAAAATGTAGAAATTCGCTTAATCCTCGTTTTTTTCTCACTGGAGTATACTTCTTTTCTTAATTTTTATTGCAGTATAGTTACTTTACAATGTTGTATTAGTTTCTGCTGTATAACAAAGTGAATCAGTTGCAGGTATATATATACATTCCCTCATTTTTGGATTTCCTTTCCATTTAGGTCACCACAGAGCACTGAGTAGAGTTCCTTGTGCTATATACTATGTCATTAGTTATCTACTTTATACATAATATGGTGTATATATGCTTTTTTTCACTAGAGTACATTTGTGCGTCTTGTGTCCTCCAGTCTAGGCACGGAGTTTACTGAACTAAACAGATGCAGTTCTTGAGCTATTCAAGGTAGATGAGGGAATCAAGAGATTTAGCTACTTTTTAACAGACTTTTGGCAAAGTTCCTTCATTCCTACATCTACAGCTACACGGTATTATTAATATTGAAACATTCAGTGGATCCAGTGATGCACATCATGATACTCCTTGTCTGTCCAGTTCCAGACTCAGTTTCCTAGGGCCTGCTTATTCTGATCTCATATAGCCAGTGATTTTCAGCTTCTAAAATTTTATCATTGCTTCCTCTCCAACTCTTTTTTGGTGAGGTGGGCAGAACTTATGGCATTTGAAAAATTCTGTAGCTTTTATTTTAGCAGCAATTCAGTGTAGGATAGAAGGATATGCTTGTATTCAACCTGACATTTTCAAATGGAAGTCTCACTAAACTAATTATAAAAATAAGAACTTCGGTACTATATTTTACTTTGTGTTAATACTTGGAAACTTTTCTATTTTCTTTTAAATAACTTGAATAGAACTACAAAATTTATTCGTAGGTGTAGCTTTTCTCTCTTTGGTCTATATTCCCAGACTTAACTTGAACTTTCAAGTTCAAATGTAATTTCTAAAATCATTGCATTAACTGTATTCTTTAGCACCTTCACTGTACAATTATCACATAAGTATGAAAGACATAAGGCAAAAAAAAAAAAATCAGCTGTGGCTTTCTAATAATATTTATTTACTAAAAATTCCAGAAAGTATTAGTATTTGTATATTTACATTTCTAAATTCAAAATACAGTCTTGCCCATGAGTTGATTCATGCTTCTGACTTTTAAAGAAAGCTGTCAATATTTTATATGACTTAATAAAATATAAAATCAAATTATTTTTTGACAGTGCTGGGGTTTTTGTCAATCAATGATATTACATCCTATTGACATTATAGATTAAGCAGCCAGTTTTATTTTAAATACATTGAATATAAATGAAAAACTATCCATTTTCTTATAGTTACAGGTACATCTGATAAAAGATCGTTCTCTAACAAAGGAATATGAGTTGTCCAGAAAATTAAGTTTATACGGCATTTTTCTTCTAACAATGGTATCAGAAAACTAATAAACATTGATAACATATTCCAAATAGAAATATATTTATTATATGACTAATGAGGGATATTGAAGATGATTGCTTACTCAGTTCTTCTCAGAGACCATTCTCTAGATGATATGACTATAAAAATTTCTAATTAGAATTATTCCTGAAGACTTTTAAAACCAGATACTCTTCAAATGCTGTTGAATTTCATATGAGAATTTAAACATTTTAAGGTCAATTAATGGTTCAAATATACCTACAGGACCACACTTAGAGAAATTAACTTAGAGAAATTCAGTTGCTTATTTCCATTCAAAATTTCTATTAGCTCTTATTCTATAGATAGTACCTACAGTTTTCATCAAAAAAACCATAAGAACATCAAGAAAATACTTTGTTCAGTTATAGTAGAATTTAATTTTTGTTGATGCTCTATTAACCATTTCAATTAGTTGCTATGTTTACATTTTAACTTTACAAATTAATTTTCTTGAATATCTAAATATACATTTCCTAATGAGCTTTAATATTCCAAGAGATAAATATGAAAAAGTGTTTTGAAACCAATTATAAGAATAATTTTACATAATCTGAAAATGCTGATCAAAGTATATCATTTCAATAATGTCAATGCCAGGGTAATATAGCTTCATTTGGTGAAAATAATGATTTTCACTTTTATGATAATGTTAGATTTTATGCTATGTACATAGAGATTAATACAACATTGAAAAGCCGAAGCTACAGGAACTTAAGAGCAAGACTGCAGATATAAGTCTAATAACTGCTAAGTAGTCATTTGTTTTCCAAACTTCTCGTTAAGATTCCTAATTTTAAATAAAAAAAGACCTAAACCTTTAGACCTAAATATTGATTACATAATTCATCTTTGGCGCAAGTTCGATTTCTAATCATTTCTTATCTAGATTGTATAACAACTGACCACTTGTCTCCATATGCCCAGTCTTGTTACTCTTAAATGCATATCCTGTTTGTATAGACTACGCTGCTTAAAACCTTTCAATCCTCTTTTGCATTCAACAGAATAACAGTGCAACTTCCTTAGCTTCCTAAGCAGTCTTTTAATATCTACTTCTTGCCTAACTCTTCAAGCCAAACATTCAACAATAAGAGATTCACACACTTCAACAACACTAAAAGTACTCAGGATTTTCTATGCTAGTTCACTGAAAACTTGCTCTCTTGAGCCTGCTGGCAGAAATAACCTCTCCCTCCATCTTTTCTTTTCCGGCTACCTCTTCATCATTCTTTCATCTCAGTAAAGCTGCCATTCTCTCTAGGAAGTATCCATGACTCCCTTCCCCTACCCGAAAAAAAACACTCTTACACTTATATTCATCAGGGTCATGGATAACGTCAGGCATCCCCACTGTGCTCCCACAAAACTGGGCACCTTTCAGTCACTACATACAATATCAAGATGTTTTGAAACTGTTACTTTATACACAATGAGTCTTTAGTCTTCCTGAAGTCAAGTACGTTTTCTCGGTTACTGAATGCTTAACAAGCAGTACGTACAATTTCTTTTGTTCAGTACAACATCAAGATTCAGCCATGTTGTTTCACCTATCACTAATACATTCTTTTTTCTTGTTCAGGATTACTTCATTGGTGAATATGCCAGAATTTGTTTAATCCATTTATCTACTAATAGATATTTGTGAAGAATTTATCTCCATTTTCGGCTAATATGAGTATTCATTTAGCAGTCTTTGTAGTGTTCATATTCTTATTTCTCCTGGTGAAATATCTGGCACTGACATCACTGGGTAGGTATACGTTTAACCATATCAAAATTTACTAAACTGCTTTCCAAAGTACATTTTACACTCCAACCAGTAATGTACGAAAGTTCCAGTTGCATTATACTCTTGGCAATCTTTGGTATTATTAGTCTTTTTACCTTAGTCATGCCAGTGAGTGTGAAGTGGTTTTCCTGTATAGTTTTCATTTCCATTTATCTAATGACTTACGATGTTTAGCATCTTTTTCATATACATATTGGCTAGCCCTATGTATTTATTTGTCTGTTTAAAGCTTTTGCTTCTTTTTAAGCTGGATTGTTTTTCTTATATAACATAAATAATTCCTAGCATATTCTGGAAATATATAAACACTATGTTGCTGTTCAATCACTAAGTCATGTCCAACTCTTTGTGACCCCATGAACCACAGCACACCAAGCTTCCCTGTCCTTCATTACCTCCCGGAGTTTGTTCAAACTCATGTCAATTGTGTTGCTGATGTCATCCAACCATCTCATACTCTGCCCCCCACCTTCTCCTCCTGCCCTCAATCTTTCACAGCATCAGGGTCTTCTCCAGTGAATTGGGTCTTCACATCAGGTGGCCAAAATATTGGAGTTTCAGCTTCAGCATGAGTTATTCCAATGAATATTCAGGATTGATTTCCTTTAGGATTGACTGTTCTGATCTCCTTGCTCTCTAAGGGTCTTCTCCAGGACCCACAATTTGAATGCATCAGTTCTTCGGTGCTCAGCTTTCTTTATGGTCCAACTCTCATATACATACATGCCTACTATATAATGGAAATGGCAACCCACTCCAGTACTCTTGCCTGGAAAATCCCATGGACAGAAGAGCCTGGTAGGCTGCAGTCCATGGGGTCGCAAGAGTCGGACACGACTGAGTGACTTTCTTCTTCTTTCTTCTTTCCTTCTACTGTATAAACCATAGCTTTGACTATACCAAACTTTGTCAGCAAAGTGATATCTTTGCTTTTTAATACACTGTCTAGGTTTAAATATATATACAGATGCTTAAGTCACTTTTTCGTGTCTGACTCTTTGCAATGCTGTAGCCTGCTATGTTCCTCTGTCCATGAGATTCTCCAGGTAAGAATACTGGAGCGGGTTGCATGCTCTCCTCCAGGGGAATCTTCCCAAGCCAGGGATCAAATCCACACCTCTTGTATCTTCTGCATTGGCAGGTGGGTTATTTACGACTAGCAGGAGATGCAAGAGACACGGGTTCAATCCCTGGGTCAGTAAGCTCCCCAGGAGGAGGAAATGGCAACCTGCTCCAGTATTCTGCCTGGAAAACCCCATGGACAGAGAAGACTGGCAGGCTACATTCCATGGGGTTGCAAAGAGTTGGATGCAACTGAGCACACATATAATATGTATTTCATGAAATATATATACATGTATGTATGAAATATTTTCTCTCAATCTGTGATTTGCTATTTCATTTAAAGGGCAGTTTTAAATTCTGATGAAGTACAATTTATTTATCAAATTTTAATGTTTCATTTTTAAAATTTCTTTCTCACAAGTGTTTTTTTTACCTATCTTATAATCACAAGGATTTTAAGGGAAATCCATAACTTCAATGAAAATTATACTAACAACCATTGAGCTCTTGGTACTAAGAACTGTATTAAATTAACATAATCATCAGAGTAACACGCATGAGACAAATTACTATCTCCACTTAAAAGATGAGGAAACCTAAACAATGAGAAGTTAAAGAATTTATTCAAAGCGGGGACTTCTCTGGTAGCCCAATGGTTAGGACTCTGAGGTTCTCAATGCAGGGGGCCCAGGTTCAATCCCTGGTCAGGGAACTAGATCCCTTGTGTGGCAAGTAAGACTCAGCAAAGCCAAATAAATTTTGGGCTTCCCTGGTGGATCAACTGGTAAAGAATCTGCCTGCAATGTGAGAGACCTGAGTTCGATCCCTAGGTTGGCAATATCCCGTGGAGAATGGAACTCCAGTATTCTGGCCTGGAGAATTCCATGGAATTTATAGTCCATGGGGTCACAAAGAGTCTGACATGGTTGAGCAACTTTCACTTCACACAGCTAATATTTAACAGTGAAGTGAAAGTCACTCAGTCATGTATGACTGTGACCCCATGGACTCTAAAGTCCATGGAGTTCTCCAGGCCAGAATACTGGAATGGGTAGCCTTTCCCTTCTCCAGGGGATCTTCCCAACCCAGGGATCGAACCCAGGTCTTCTGCATTGCAGGAGGATTCTTTACCAGTTGAGCCACATAGGAAGCCCAAGAATACTGGAATGGGTAGACTATGCCTTCTCCAGTAGATCTTCCTGACCCAGGAATCGAACCAGGAATATTTAACACAATTGGGATTATATTCATGTCTGTTTAACCTTGAATTCCCTGCTCCTATCCTTTCCTGCTTTACTGCCTCTATAATTTTAAGCCCAGGTGATAATCTGACTATGCATTTTAAAAATCTGGAAGGTTCTTATTGCTATAGGAGATCATGGGAAATATCTGTAGGATGAATATATAATTTTGATATAATTAGATAAGTCCAAATAGGCCGCTTGTAAATTGGCACTGTGGAGATTTAGGAGAAATATTCCAATGATCACTTTTATATCACAGAATACAGCTTGTGCACCAGTACATGGGTAGTATCTGATCTACATATTCAATAATGGAAATTCTTTGGTTATCTGCAGTGTTCCAAATAGGTATAGTTTAAAAAGATCAATCCATAATGAGACATATTTTCCATACTACATATGTTGAACTATTGTCCTTTAACATATGGCTAATTAAGCCTTTGGCATAACCCACTCTTTTCTTTTGACTAAAGGTTTGGCCTAAAGGCTTAGCTCAAAATGAATTACCTCATTTTTCAAGTCAGCAAATAAGGCTTTTTTAACTTGTTATTTTTTTCACTCATGCTCTATAGTTGACCTAGATTATTTAAAAGTGAAATATATACACAGAGTGTAAGAACTCAAGTTTTTACATTAATGCTCAATTAGATCATCCTTCATTGAATTTCACATACGTTTATTTTGCTCTCTCATCTCTCCTCATACTTTAATTTCTTCCTTTTCCACCTCATACATGAATATTGTACATTCATAGTCATCTGCTTTTCACATAAGCCCAGCCTACAAAGCTCCAGTAACACAGCATGATATGCTTAAGGATGAATTTGTCTTTAATTTTTAACTTACAAAATGTCCTACATTTTCCTAATAGAAATATTCTCTAATGGCAAGGTATATTTCATCACTGTACCCAAGCAAAACACAAATTGTTGCTAAAGGCTAATAATACTGTATTTTTGAGGGTAATATATTTGTCATAATAATTTACTGTTGGGGTTATTCAGTGACCTGATAGAATTAACTCCTTTCAAAGCAATAAATTACTTACAGCTGAGTATAACTTCTAGATAGACAAACGGGCTCAAATCAGCTTTTCGTGCTTTTGGCTTTATATATATATCTGCTTGAAGGGATAATAATTTTGTAGGTCTCTTACAATCCCATTGAAAAAATAATAACTTATTTCACTGTAATAAATTCAAGAGATATTACTTTTGTTCTAAATACAAATAAAAAATGAAATTAATGTTCAATAAAGGTATCAACACAATGTGTTTCCTCTTTTACAATAAAGGGTTTTCTTTTCTTTTCTTCTTTTCATCCCATAAAAATAAACTGGTTAAGACTCCTGTAAATGTAAAAGTACTTCAGTAACACTTTAATGTTCTATGTCTATATATCTCTATTTTGCTGTGCAGTTTCTTTTCTTTTACCTTCTTCAAATTTTCTGTTTTGTGTGTTTCTGGAGATAAAGTTCTCTCTCCCCTCTCCCCACTACCCCACCCCCTCACTTGGCTATCATGTTCTACCGCAGAATTTTTCCCATCTTCACCAAACTGTCAGTGAGGAAAAACATCCTTATGACTTTCAAAAACTAACACATCTGCCTATGCTGTTCTTTCCTAGTCTCTTCTTACTCTTCCCCACCTTCTCCTCCTTAAATATCATCATTTCAAACTTTTGTTTTCCATTTTCTTCTTTGCCTTGCCATAAAATGTATTCAGATTTCTCTACTGAAACAGTAACTATAACTTTTTCACCTCTCCTCTTCCCTTAAGCCATTATACACCACTTTTAAGTTACTTCCCCATGATTACTCTGTGGGATATAGTGGAATGGTAAGAAAACCATAAAGCTTGGATATATGCTTCAGTTCTTGAGAATCTTGGTGATCTTAGGCAAGTAACTTTTCTACCCTAGACATGTTTTCTCAGCGTCAAAACTGATGTAACAAACACCTACTCCATGGAAATATAGTGCAGTTTACATGAGATCCAATGAGATCATGTGTACAAAGCCTCTAACACATAGTAAGCATTCAAGAAGATGTTAGCAAAGCTCTTAGGCATTGATGATTCGTGCCAAATTTGACTTTCATGATTCAACAGATGAGATTTATTTGCATTAGATAAGAAAACCTCTCAAAAACACCAAATGAACTTTCTAGAATGGTTTTTCTCAAGTTTACCAAGTTACTGATAGAACTTTTAAAGTTTTTTTTTTTTTTTTTTTTTTTTTTTCCAAAATACTCAACAAAGACAATTCCCACAACTCAGATTCAGGACCCACCAGAGAAAGCTGCATTTCAAAACAGTCCTCACAAAGTAATCATGAAACATTCTCTAGACTGATTAATAGACATCTAAAACCTTCTAAATGACTTGGCTGAGGATTTTAGTTCATTTTCATTATAACTATTTGAGGAGCACTGACATCTGTGATCAACAAGCTTGTGTTTAACTGTTCAGTATCCTGGCACTCATCTACAATGGTTGGGATGATCAGGAACATGTTAAGAATTCCTACAGGATCCCAGAATCCTTTCAGCATCCTACTATAAATAAAAGGGAACTGTTCATTGCAACCAATTTGATAAGAAAAATATACAACACTTTTCAACTGAATGGTAGGTGATTTTAATGTCAAATTTAAGCATTTTTGGACAATTAGTCCTTTTTGAATAGAAATAAAACCAGTATAATTTTAAAAATTGAATAAAAATAATGAATGAATAATTTTACATATTGTTATCAGTATTCTAAAAAGTTATAATGTTGAGGAGAAAATAATTTAACACAACAACAATTACCAATGTTTAAAAGATCTGTTTAGTAAATTTAACAAAAATTATCTGTAGTAATAAGTATTGGGTAGAGTTTAGTGCAACTCATTACTACAAATTCATTTTGTTAAGAGGGTAAACATAAGCTCTCAGATAAGACTTGCCTAAGATATTCCTCCTTCCCTCTATTTTCTATACTAATCAACCTGCAGTGGTTTGTGAAGAGCATATGTGCAGTTATTCTGCATTGTGAAAACACAGAATCTGTGAAGACTGATTTTACACTTCCATAATATATAATGCATATTTTACAGACATTAGGAGAATACAATACTAAACCCTAATGATGGCAAAAGATAATTTTAGAGATGTATCTATCTAATAGTTGTATAATTAAGAGAATTTCTAAATGTATTAAGCATATAGTAGTACTATATTTAGGTAAACTACAAAATACAGAAAGCTAGTAACAATGCTCTAGGGAAGAAGCAAAGTTAAAAATAAATTATGGAAAACTGAATTTTTTTGCAAAATAATTTTATTGGTTATTGAAAATGTGTGGAAAACTCACATCTTACTTTATGTGATGAACATGTCTTTATGAAAAAAAAATCAATAACCTTTGTAACTATATCTCATGTTAACCCTTGTTAACCATGTCCTTTGTAAGGACTCCAAGATTATTTTTTAAGTAAAAAATTGCTTTCCCAATTTCTTCTCTAAATATATATGTATTATACAAAATTTTGTTTTTAAAGGTATATTTTCAATATTATTTAGTATCCCAAGCTTACTTTTGACAGATATCTAACATTTCTAACTCCTTAGCAAATAATATCCAGGTTTGGGGATATTGGTTCTGTACATCAACAGCTAATACCAACATCCTACTAAAGAAATTCAGCTTCTTTATGTGAGCTAACATCACTTTTTCTTAAAAACCACAAAACTTTCCTCTTAGCAAAGATTTACCTAATCTATGCTAAGGACAAAATAATGGGACAGAAACAAAAGTAAAAATAACTATGAATAAGTCATGTTGAAATAATATTCATAGATAGAGAATTAAAATAAAGTCATTGCAGTGTGTCTGAGTATCACACTCTTAATTGTGGGCAGTTATACAGTTTCACTGGGCCTTAGTTTCTCAGCCATATAGGGCAGCTATAAGAACAAATACGTAATCTCACTGATGCCAAGGCTTCATATAATACATATAAGCTGATAAGAGTAAAGACTGCCATTTTTTAATTCCTTACCATATGCCAGTTTCACTGAAAAAACAACTTGCATTAGTTCTATTACTCCCAATAATCATGAATTGTGGGATATTGACTGAATATAACCAGCTTTAAGGCTTATCTATTTATTCATTTATTTTTGCTAAGGCACACAGCAAGTAATACCAAATTCAGCTCTCCTGCCCACACTTCACATTTGATTTACAGACATTATCAGCTACAGATGAGGGTTTATTGCATCTTTCCACCAGGATATCACAAGGAATCCCAAATGGAAGAGGTCAGATCAGAACTCATAATCTTCTCCTTTCTTATTCCATTGGTAAACTGATATCACCATCCAATTGGTCAAAAGAATTGTTGAAGCCATCCATGACTTATAGCTCTTCCTTCAATTCTGCACCTGCCTTGTTGATCCTTGCTCCTTTTCTTCATTGATCATATCTAATCAAGTGTTAACACCTACTCATTGAACTTCTTCATGTTTGTTCCCTGCTTTCAGCTCTCACAGCCCTACTTCAGACCTTCAATTTTATTTTACCTGAATTAGGCACAATGTAAAGATCTCCGAGTGTCCGATCTTGACCTTCCCCAATCCATTTCCACAGTGCCACCAAATTGTCTTTCATATCTCTTACCTCTCACATTACATTCTTTCATCTTCCACAGTACAAAAGAAATAAACTAACCAACTAAACTAAACTCATGTGCAAACCATGTAACATCTGCAGAATCTGACTATTTGTTTGAACGTGTCTTCCAGAACATACTCCTAGCAGTAAAAGCTACAGCAACAATAAGGAGCTGTTACATATGATATTCCCTATATCTGGTGTCCTTCTCATCTTTTGCCCCTTACATAATCTTTGATTTGTCTTTTTCCTATAGAGGTTAATAGCCTAGGATGAATTAAATAGAAGCACATAAAAGTAAGAAAATACAATTTTTAGATGCTGTGCCACCATGTTACATATCATAGGAAAGAAAGAAACAGATACCTGGGGAATAATCAGGAAATGTTTGTATGTCTGTATTCCCTCAAAGCTGCAAGCTTCTTGATAGCAAGGCCATATTAATCACCTATTAAGAATTCAATATTTCCTGAATGAAACAACTAAATGAGGTGATATAAGCAATAACAGGAGTTAAAGATTTAGCATTATAAAAATTATAGAATGATTGTTGTTTAGTTGCTAAGTCATGTCCAGCTCTTTGCAATTCTATGTACTATAGCATACCAGGCTTCCCTGTGCTTCGCTGTCACCCTGAGTTTGCTCAAAATCACGTCCATTGAGTTGGCTATCCATTCATCTCATCCTCTGTTGCACCCTTCTCCTTATGCCCTCATTCTTTCCCAACATCAGGGTCTTTTCCAGTGAATCAGCTCTTCCCATCAGAGCTGACCAAAGTGCTGGAGCTTCAGCTTCAGCATCAGTCCTTCCAATGAATATTCAGGGTTCATTTCCTTTAGGATTGACTGATTTGATCTCCTTGCTGTCCAGGGACTCTCAAGAGTCTTCTCCAGAACCACAATTCAAAAGCATCAATTCTCCAGTGCTCAGCCTTCTTTATGGTCCAACTCTTACATCCTATACCTGACTACTGGAAAAACCACAGCTCTGATTATGCAAACCTTTTTCAGCAAAGGCATGTCTCTGCTTTTTATTATGATGTCTAGATTTGAGAATGAAAGTCATTTATTATTGATAATACTTTAAGTATGTCTGTTGCTATTTTTCAGTGATGCCAGAGTTGGATTCGAAGAATAACACAAAAATACTAGATTTTCTAAATAACAGTTTCAGACAATATGGACAGAGTTAGGTAAAAAATATAGCTACATATATTAAACTGTTCAAAACTAATTTTTAATATGATACTGTGTCAAAGCATTTTTAAACTGTACCTTATTTTGTTCTTAGAGGTCCTGATACATAGAAAACTTCTAAACTCTACAAGTGAGGTTTGCTTCTCCTAGTTTCCCTAGGCTGCTTTCTGAATCTCATTCAACAGAAAAAAAGGGGGTGACAGAAGAGAAATAACTTTAAGATTATGTTGCCTTCACAAAATTACTCTTTCCTCATATCCTCCTCAAGCTTCTATTTTTCAGAAAGTTGACTTTAAATTGCAAAAATATGGTAGTTCAGAATTAAAATGAAACAAACAACTCCACTCCAAAACACATGCCCAGAACCAAGGTGTTTTCATAACGAGTGTGTATGTGTCTATAGCATGTGTATACCTGTATCCACAAACACATATATGTAGAAGGAAAAAGAACATATTTAAATATAATGAAAAATAGTCACAAGGAAACCTGACAGCTTTAGGGTCAAATCTATACCTTTCTAACAGGAAACTTCACTGTTGAACCAATCATTACAGACTTAGTCTTTTCTAGTCCTTATATGATCCATGCTATAATAACCCAGAATTTTGCCCCTAGAAATTCTAGTCAATCACTACCAAAAATTTATTATAAGGGTGAACAAAAGATATACATAACAATGATTCAACTGTCTCTAGAGTCCCCCATTAATAAAGCATTTCTACAGTCAATAGCAGAGGAAAACATAGATATGGCCACACAACTTTAATAATTCATTTATTGACTGTGTCAGAGTTCTCTTCTTTAGGAAGTAAATTTATATACAAAAAATTTTAATTTTATAATAACAACTGATTATACCTTTCCAAAATGACAATAGGATTTTTTCATTACTAATTATGATCAACATTTGGGTTTTAGTTTTTACTTTTCTTGGGGGAGGGTATTTTTCTAAGTAGCATAAAGGCAAACCTAAATCCAATTTAAGTCAAGTTTAAGAAAAAAACAAAAATTGAATAAATTAGTCTTGAATTCAATATATTTTTACAGTTTGTCAAACAGATATTGAACTAAAATAAAACGTGTTTTATTCCACTGAGTAGCACAGGAGAATGCATTTCTATTTGATCTTATTACCTTTAAAGCTAAGAAAAATCACAAATTCAAAAGCCACATTTTTCATATTCAGTATTTAGTTTAATTTTATCCTCTTCATTTACCACTTATATTTTTCCTACAATCTTTAATAAACTTTGCTATATAACAAACACCTTACCCGTCTGTTGTAATAAAATGATGGATGCAGCTGCATAAAAACATAAGGGTATGTTCCGAATAATGACCAGCTTACTTCCCTGAGTACCGAAAATAAAAGAAACTATGGTCTGAATGGCTCTTTGCTACTTCCACGTTGAATCAGTAGGGGCTAACTCTTAGAAATTATAATGGAGAGTTGAGAGAAAAAACAAAATAAAATAGAAAGAAGTTACATAGATTTTATAAATCATATCCTAACCTAAAGCAAAGAAGATTTCTATTTCATATGCTCCTTTTTACCCTATCAAAAATCAATGAGAAAACATAAAACTAACCATGAATCACAATTTATAAGATTACACCTTTATAATCATCAGTCACTTCAAAAACATTGAGTAATTTCAATCTAAATCCTGATGTGATTTTAAATCTTGGCTGTGGTTTTATTTTTTTCTTTGATTTGAAACCAAGCATATATTCATTTACCAAAGATTACTTTTAAAGAATGAAATTATAAACCTGAGAAAAACAGCAAGTTTACCCATGGTAATAACGCTTTTAAAAAACTAATACAGGCGTGGCATCAGGAAGAAAATTATTTCTGGATACACTTCTCAGATAATCTATTTGCTAAAATAGTAACCAAGAAGCGAGGAAGTCACGTGCATTAATGAACATGAAAATGTGGGGACCCACTTAAGGTAGCCTATTAAAAGAATAAACAGGCTTCCCTGGTGGCTCAGTGGTAAAGAATCCACCTGCCAATGCAGGAGATGCAGGTTCAGTCCCTGATCCTGATCCTGGAGGATCCTCTGGAGAAGGAAATGGCAACCCATTCCAGTATTCTCGCCTAAAGAACCCCAGGAAAAAGGAATCTGGCAGGCTACACGCTATGGGGTTGCAAAGAGTCAGACACAACTGAGCGACTGACCAATAACAACGGCAAACAAAATATACAGTGATAGATACATCTTCTGCTTCAAAGACAGGTTTTATATTGCTGTTCTTAGAAGTATTCTACAAAAGGTATACATTCTCAAAACAAGTTAGGTGGTTTGAGATAACTTGATAAAAATCAAGTTACTAAAAAGTTAACTTGATTTTTATTATATGTAGACTTCCATGTAAAACTTTCTCTTGTCTCAAAACTATGAGAAAATAAAGCAATTAATATTCTTAAGTAATTCCTTATTCTATGGTCTGCTGGCCAAATCTGGTCTTCTATCTACAATACAGTTTTACTGACACACAGCCATCTGTGTTCATGCGTTTACATATATTCTATTCTATGCCTGCTTTTTCACTATAAAGGCAGAGAGTTTGGTAGTTGGGACAGACACTATATGGCCTACAAAACCTAAAAGTAAATACTGATTTCTGTTTTTTAGAGAAAATTTTCGATGACTTCTCATTTGACTTTTTTTTTTTTACCAGTTAGAATCTCAAATAGATATTAATATTTAAGTACTGTCTTTTAATATTCCCTGCCCCTTTTAAACTGAACTTCTTGCTGAATTTTGCACTCTCTTCCCATTTTGTCAGCTTATAATCTGAGGTCCTCATGAAGTCAAAAAAGTAATTTTATTTTACTCAGAGAGGTTCTTCTAATTCATTCTCTGGATTAATTCTGCATTAACCTATATCTTTAACATTTATTACATCTAATATTATCACTGCAAGTTTCTGTTGGTGATAGTTAGGATGCAAATAAAGGTATTAAAAGTCCTTATATACCACCTCACACCCATTACTTTGGCAGCTAACAAAAAATCAAGTGTTGGCAAGAATGTGGAGAAATTGTAATCTTTGTGCGTTGCTGGTGCAAATATAAAATGATGCAGTCATTATAGAAAACATTATGGAATTTCCTTGAAAAATTAAACATAGGATCACTGCATGATCCAGCAATTCCACTTCTGGGTATATAAAAAAATCAGGTGAAGGCAGAGACTTGAAGAGATTATATGTATACCCATGTTCATAGCAGTATTATTCACAACAGCCAAAAGATGGAAATAACCCAAGGGTCCACTGACAGATGAAAAGATAAACAAATGTGGTAATACATAAAATAGAAAGTTATTTAGCCTTAAAAATAAAAGGAATTCCTGACACGTGCTAAAGCACAGATGAAGCTTAAAGTGTGTGTCTGTGTGTGTGGCCAGCCACTCAGTTGTGCCTGACTGTTTATGACTCCATGGACTACAGCCAGGTTCCTCTGTCCATGGAATTTTCCAGGCAAGAATACTGGAGTTGGTTGAGATTTCCTCCCCCAGAGGATCTTCCCCAACCAGGAATCAAACTTGTGTCTCTTGTGTCTCCTACACTGGAAGGCAGTTTCTTTACTACTGGGACACCTGGGAACCCCAAAATCTTGAAGACATTATACTAAGTGAAATAAGTCAGCACAAAAGAACAAATATTGTATGATTCCACCTAAACGAAGTACCTAGTATAGTTGAATTTATAGATATGGAAAGTAGAAGAGTAGTTACCAGAGAACAGGGGAAGGGAGAATAAGGCATTGTTAAATGGGTATACAGCCTCAGTTTTGCGTGTTGAAAGAGTTCTGTAGAGGAATGGTAGTGAGTGATCGTAGTGCAACAAGGTGAATGTACATGATGCCACTGAACAGTACACGTAAAAAATAGTTAAAATAATAAATTTCATGTTATGAGAACTTCATATATGACCAATACCATCTCACTCCATTGGTTAACGGTAAAACTTTGGTTTCAGATGGACCTGCATTCAAATCTTCTAGTAAAGACTAAATTACTTAATTTCTTTCAGACACAATTTATGTATGCATGAAATGAAAGAATCAAAAATAACTAAAATTATTTCAAGATAATTAAAACAATTCGTATTAAAAACAAGTCAGTACTTCAAGAAATTTAGCTGCTATGTGTTATATTCATATGTGTTGCTCAGTCACCCAGTCGTATCCAACTCTTTGTGACCCCATGGACTGCAGCACACCAGGCCTCCCTGTCCCTCACCAACGCCCAAAGTTTGCCCAAGTTCATGTCCATTGCATCAGTGGTGCCATCCAGCCATCTCATCCTCTTGACACCCTCTTCTCGTTATGCCCTCAATCTTTCCCAGCATCAGGGACTTTTCAAGGAGTTGGCTGTTTGCATCAAGTGACCAAAATACTGGAGCTTCAGCTTCAGCATCAGTCCTTCCAATGATACTGGAAGTCCTTCAATATATTCACATGTACACAATTCTTATTTATGAATAGCATTAAAGTAGACATTATTTTCTGGAGACGGCAATGGCACCCCACTCCAGCACTCTTGCCTAGAAAATCCCATGGACGGAGGAGCCTGGTGGGCTGCAGTCTATGGGGTCGCTAAGAGTCAGATACGACTGAGCAACTTCACTTTCACTTCTCACTTTCATGCACTGGAGAAGGAAATGGCCACCTACTTCAGCGTTCTTGCCTGGAGAATCCCAGGGATGGGGGAGCCTGGTGGGCTGCGATCTATGGGGTCGCACAGAGTCAGATACAACGGAAGCAACTTAGCAGCAGCAGCAGCAGACATTATTTTCTAAATCAATCAAAACCCCGATATTTATTTTGAAATTTATAATCCTTAGCAGCTACGGTAGAAGTTTAATAACATACTTCGAAATATAATTAGCTGATGATAAGATTAAAAGAATAAGAACAGTGGCAATGCACCTGAATATTATATGGTCTTTATAAAATACAAAAGAAAGACTGTTTTCTTTCCGTAAAAGGAAAACAGTCATAGAGATATCAATTGCAGTAAATTTTAAAATAAATTATCCCAGCACTGATACATTTATCAGTAAAATATAAATATTAAGGCTTAAAAAACAAAGCCATCAGGTACATAAGAAATAAGCACAAAAGAGGAACTTAAACAGCCAAGGTAGCAATTTTCCATTCAACATTACTTGTTTCCACTAAACTGGATGTACTGACATAATCTTTGACTAATTAACTCAATATCAACATCTTCTCCAAATTTAACTTATGAATTAAGAGTTGGATGCACAATTTATCTCCGTAACACAAGCAAAGTGAACATCTGTTAATTTCCTGTCATGGAAGTTTGTGTTTGGGGAGGGGGGGGTGTGAACAGAGCCTCTGATGTGCAATGTTCTTCCCATCTGCACACCAGGTGGCACTGCATGGCTAATCAGAAGATAACACACATCAAGTTTCTCACAAATTTTGAGATAAAAAAAGTAAATAAATCAAAATTTTGTTTTGAAACTTGTTTCTTCAATGTCTATGGCAAATATGCTTTAAAGTGTTCTCTAAAGATTTATGTTGTTTTGAGTTAATAAAATAAATTAATCATGATTGTAGTACTGTTTTCTTCATATATTAACTCCTTATATATCTTAAATAATATTATGAATATGAGTTTAAAAAATCAAGAAAGAATAAGGCAACCAATCTAAGTCCTCCCCCACTGACTTCTATTTATTCATTTAAATAAATTTATGTCATACAAAAGAGCCTTGAGGAATTCAGAGAACGATTTTGCTTGAGGCCTCCTAAACCATTCAAAGATAGGATCTGGAGAAAAAACAATTTGATACCAATTTCAATTGAATTGTTTCTAACATAGATGTATTACTTAAAATACAATGTCTTAACGAAGTCTCTTCAAAGCACATGTCCTTCTTTAGAACACACTGCTTGCTTTTAAGCATTTATGTCAAAGAAGGTGTTCAAAAGCCCATGGAAAAGAATATTTGTTCATCTGATCTAGTGCTTCTAGCCAAAGACTGTATAATCTAACCTGTATACATAGTAAATAAGTGATAAATGAGACACACATTAGCTTGCAAATTTTCTTATTTCTATTCTTTGGGAAAATTTACTTCTACTGATAGAACGCTAAAGCATATGTAGAAATATACCTAGTTTCCTCTAATTTACATCAACTCTGCCATTTCCATATCATTTCTCATGCCTCTTTTATATCTTTCAGTGTTTAATGGGCTCCTTTATCAAATTTTAAATACAGTGATTTACAAAAGTGTAAGATATACAGAGTTGTGTAGTTTGTAATGTGAATAAAGCTATCTTTACCCCAATAGTATGCCTCAACTCTAATTGGAAATCACTGATGTTTTATACATGTGTGTTTGATACAGTTGTGAACTTTAGATACAAATTCATTGAACAGGAGGTTTGGAAATGGAGGTTGTGTACTGTGGCATTTCTTAATACTTCTATGATAATATCCACTATCTAAGTGATTTCTAATTCTGTTAATTATTTCAAAGTTTATCCTCCAATATCAAAATTCTACCTGTAGAGGATAACCCATACCTACAGGATGATTACTATATTTAAGAAAATCCATCCTAACTTCCATAGTGAAAGTTCAATAATATCCCATTCCAAGATCAGATGATGATTTTCACCCACCAAAAAGATGTAACCATCAGTCATAAGCCAGTGTGTGCATGTGTGCTCAGTGGCTTTGTCATGTCTGACTCTTTGTGACCCTTTGAACTGTATCCCATCATGCTGCCCTGTCCTTGGGATTTTCCCAGCAAGAACACTGGAGTGGATTTCCATGCCCTTCTCCAGGGCATCTTCCCGAGCCAGGGATGGAACCCATGACTGTTGTATGTCATGCATTGCAGGTGCTTTAACAATGGGCTCCTGTTACATTAGCAACTACTGTAAGTGAAATATATTTTAATTCTATTAAAAATATAGAGAGAAATATAATAGAAATGTCTCCATGTCTTTATCCAAAGAAATCCAAGGATGCATTCAATATTTAAAATATAATTACATTCCTTCATAAAATTTTAAATAAAAAGAACATGAGTTACAGAATATTCTAAAATAATCCTCTTGCTAAATAAATTACTTCCTTTTTGACTACTATATGGAAGTAGTAAATATGCTTAAAATCAATGGTTAGTTCAATAGATATTTATTGAGCACCTATAATATTCCAGGAATTCTACCAGCAGAAAAATCTATTTTTTAGAAAAGATTTTCTTGTATCATCATCTTCACCATAAAATACTTATTAAACACCCTCAAGCAAATAGCTTTGCCTTTACTAAAAGTGTTCAAAAATACCTAATATTCAATACAACATTATAATATTTGGTATAATCATTTGGCATAAATATAAAAATGTTATTAACTAAACCAGTTAAAATTAGAAACTTATTGCCCTGAATAGGTCTTCACAGGTGGCACTAGTGGTAAAGAATCTATCTGCCAATGCAAGATATAAGAATTGGGGTTCAGTCCCCGGGTTGGGAAGATAGGAGGAAGGCATAGGAGCCTACTCCAGTGTTCTGGCCTGGAGAATCCCATAGACAGAGGAGCCTGAAGGGCTACAGTTCACAAGGTCACAAAGAGTCGGACACAACTGAAGCAACTTAGTATACATGCACGCCTTTGAGCAGGTAATCAAAATCATGAACATATCTTTGTATTTTGTCAAAAATAAGATACCTGAAAACTATATAAATTTTAAAAGAAGTTAATTGATCAAGTATAGTTTCAAACTTAAGAAGTCATTATGCCATTTTTCAACTTTTTCCTTTGTTTCTCTTTTCACTTTTTCAATTTATTGTTGTTCAGTCATTCAGCCATGTCCAATTCTTTGTGATCACACATACTGCAGCACACCAGGCTTCCCTGTTCTTCACTACTTCCCAGAGTTTGCTCATACTCAAGTCCACTGAGTCAATGATGCCATCCAACCATCTCATCCTCTGTCACCTGCTTCTCTTGCCCTCAAATTTTTCCAGCATCTGAGTCTTTTCCAGTGAGTTGGCTCTTAGCATCAGGTGATCAAAGAATTGCAGCTTAACTTCAGCATCAGTCCTTTCAAAAAACATTTAGGGTTCATTTCCTTTAGGATTGACTGGATTGATCTCCTTGCTGTCCAAGGGACTCTCAAGAGTCTTCTCCAGCACCACAGTTCTAAAGCATCAATTCTTTGGCACTCAGCCTTCTTTATGGTTCAACCCTCATATCCAAACATGACTACCGGAAAAACCATAGCTTTGACAATATGGACCTTTGTTGGTAAAGTGATGTCTCTCCTTTTTAATACGCTGTCTATGTTAGTCATAGCTTTTCTTTCAAGGAGTAAGCGTTTTTTAGTTTCATGGTTACAGTCCCTTTCCACAGTGATTTTGATCATTAAATTTCAAAAAGTCATATTGACATACTAAATGTCTCAAGAAACATGCTAAAACTGTAGAATACATTTCAAAAACTAATCTCAGCTCTCACAGGTTTTTAATATTGTGTATTCATGCATGGGGTGTAGGAGTGAATATATGCACACAACCAAAAATAAGAAAAATAAATTCAGCCCTATAAATAACAAATAAAACATTTTGCTATGTGTGAACATAGAGCAAACATTTATCTCAGCAGGATGAGTATGAGAGTTTCGTGCAGGAAATATAATTTGAAGTTAATATTATAAATATTCATTTTACCATATGGAGACAAAGTTTTTTCTCAGAGTATAGCCAAGGTATAATGGTGGGAGACTATAGGTTACCCATGAGGAATGGCTAGAAATGTGGTAGTGGGAAGGTTAAAAAGGGGTATATTTTGGACAGCTATGATAGTCAGTTGAAAGTCATAAAAAGAAAATATGACTTATTCTGAATGTACTGACAGTCAAAAAAAGTATCGAGACATACATAGCTTATTTTTATGTAGTGTTACCATAGGTGGAAGGTTCTTCATATCAGAGTATCATATAACAGCAAAGGATGAGATGGTTAGATAGCATCACCAACTCAATGGACATGAATCTGAGCAAACTCTGGAGGGGAGAGAAGGACAAGGGAAGCCTGACATGCTGCAGTCCTCAGGGTTGCAAAGAGTCAGACACGACTTAGTGACTGAACAACAAAAAAGATTACTCAGAGAAGCAGTGATATGCATCCTAGGGACCAGATTTACTCTTGCTGCCATGATTAGAATGGTCTCCTAATATAACTGAACTGTTTAGGAATCAGTGCCAGCTTGGTAAACTTAGAACAAGGAAATGTAGAGAGGATGGACTTAATATATATCTTCATGATAGGGGATCAAATAACTCCAGGTTCATTGACTTAGGTGCCTTTAAAAAGACACCGCCAGTTTCCTCAGATTCTTCCCCCCAACCCTCGCCGCCTTTTCTATGATTGGAAAGTTGACCAGCCCCTGTTAACTGCTTCTGCAGATTAAGATGCACTTTCTATAGATATGTTAATATGATCAAAGACTAATTGTCCTACATCTATTTTATCTCCTTCTGGGGGCTTTGCTTGAACCCATTAAGTGATGATTTAATGAACTCTCAGCTGGAATTCTATTTCCCTCATTTCTGAATTCTTGGGAGCCATCTCACAATTATACCGGAGTACTTACAAATGACACTAGAGTAGACATTACTGCAAATTAAAAAATGTGGATTGGCAAAATATCCATGCCCTTTCTTTCACTTACAATTAAGTCAGGTTTATTATTTTAAAATAATCTATTCAGAATTGTGCATAATTCTTAAACAACTTCAGTTTTTCAGAAATGGGTGGTCTAAAAACCCCATTTCATTTTCTTCTAAATAAATGGAAGTATATGTGATTGTGTACAATTTAGAAACTCCTGATTAAGAAGCTAATTAAGAATAACTTTTACAGAGAAGAATTCTGGCTCTAAGAAGGCACAAGAGATTTAACTAAAGGCCGCACTAGCAAATTTAATACCGAGGTCTCTCAATGGATTTCCTTAATTGTAATTATCTCTTCTTCAGCTGTTACAATATTTGGGCATCATCACATTTAAAAAATATTCTTTTCTGATAGCAACAGAAGAAACTCAATGGTGGTAACAATAAGAAAAGTAAGGCTAAGAATAAAGCCTAATTCTTTCAGATTATGAAGTTCCATGTTCAAGATCATTAAGTAGAATTCCTCAATATAAACAGCTGTCATCAACTAACCTGTTGATTTTCAGTCATTGTGTCCGCCATAGTTTTTTTTCTCTTTTTTAAATTTCTATTCTTTCTTTCTTGTTTTTCAGCTATGCTGGGTCTTTGCTGCTGTGAAGGCTTTTCTCCAGTTGCAGCGGGCAGGGCGTACTCTCAAGTTGCAGTGCAAGGGTTTCTCATTGTGATGCCTTCTGTTGTTGCAAAGTATGGGATCTAGGGAACCCAGGCTTCAGTAGTAGCAGTTCTCGGACTCTAGAGGCTCAACAGCTGTGGTGCTTGGCCTAGTTTTTCAGTGGCATGTGAGATCTCCTGGATCCCACAGGGATCTCCAGGAATCAAACTGGCATCTCCTGCATTAGCCACTAGGGAAGCGCTGCAACAGCTTTTTATGCCAAAGTCTTCCCAGGTGGCAAAGAACCTGCCTGCCAATACAGGAGATGTAAGACACTTGGATTTGATTCCAGGGTTGGGAAATAAATGCAAACATCTATGCTAAGTCTCCAATGGGGTCTCAAAGACTTGAACATGACTGAAGCAACTTCACACACATAGATGTTTGCATTTATTACACTTTTTCTACATTCTGTATAAAATTCTCTTTCCATGTTTTGATTGCTATTACTAGTTTTCTTTAACATTGCTTAGCCTTAATTTTTTATCCATAGAGTTTATAATATCTACTTCAAAGGTCATCATAAAATTGAATGGCATAAATTATATTAAAGATTGAGAATAGAATATTTTAGCTAATACTGCTAGTACTATCATTATCACTACCACTAATACCACTGTCCCTACTTTTCATTTCATTTATATTATAACACTACCTTAAAACTAATGTAGTAGCTATTTCTCCTTGTGTTTGATTCATATTGTAATACCCTAAAACTCCAACATATTTTAACATCCTACCAACTTATTTTGGCAAATAGTCAAAACAGCTGCATTAATATCAATAATTTAAAAATACTTATAGAGTTCCTACTGTGTGCCAGGAACTGTGCTAGACATTGAAGATTTATCAGTGAGTAAGGCACACAGACTCTTCAGACTACAAGAGTTTTAACATCTGGTGGTGGAAACAAATACATAACCAGTCTACTATGATACATGGAAATAAATGCTAAAATCGGATCTGGACATTCAGAGAGGGAACAGAAACATAATGGTGTGATGACTGATGATGGTGAAGTGGCTTTATTCGTCCACGGTAAAGAGTGAAGGTAGCGGACAGATCATTACAAGCAAAGAGAATTACATGAAGTAGAAAAAAGGACATGTAAGAACACAAATATGAAAATAGTGGCAGCTCCGGGTTCAAGCAACACCAGGTCCAAAAATTGATTTTAAAAGATTGAGATGAGGTAAAACTGAAAACATTTCAAATGTCTGCAACACCTAGTGTAATAAGTCACTAAAGACATAAGTTGTTAATAAATTATGAAAAGCCTCGACAGTCTATTTTAAGGGATTTTTCCTGTATTTTGAAGAAAATAGGGAGCTATTGAATGGGGGGATGGGGGAATCTAAATGAGAGAATGATGTAATGAGATCTAATTTTAGAAAGATCACTATTTCTGTTGTTTGGCTAATAGTGACCAAGGAGATTGGTTAGGAGGCTAAGGAGTAGCCTAGGAACATGAAAGGAGGAGAACAGCGACAGTCTCACGAGGAATCTTTGGAGTCGACACAAGTAAAGCATAGGCTGGTGATATTCAGCTTTTTAATATCCTCCTGCAGTCTCTGCTCCCTTTGTATCTATTGTGATTATAATTATGCATTTTACTGCTATTTACCCCATAATTCTTTCTCTCCCCAAGTATTAAAAGCAAAAATTCAAGAAAGAAAACTACTTTGTCAAAAGAATATATAAAGCATTACACCTTTTCTGAGAGTGTCTTAGTGGATGTTCCTTCCCTTACATGTTTGTTTCGTTTTTTCATCACTGTCATGCTTTATGAGAATATAAGATGTAAATTACCATAAAATGGACGATCAGAAATGGGAAGAGAGGGACTTCCCTGGCAATCCAGTGGTTAAGAATCCACCTTCCAATGCAGAGGATGCAAGTGCGATCCCTGGTCGGGGAACTAAGATTCTACATGCCACGGGGCAAGTAAGCCTGTGCAACAAAACTAGAGAGCGCTCATGCCCCCAAAAGACCTAGTGTAGCCAAATTTTAAAAAAAAAGGGGGGGTGGGGGAGGGAAATAGGCTACTTTGAATCAAACCTTACGGGTTTGATTCTTCAGTCACCTAGAACAGCGATACTCAGATTGGCTCTAGAATATAATCACCCAAAAGAACTAAAAGAAAAAGAAACAAATACTTAGAATACTATAATCATGCAAAACCTATTTAATTCACTCAGCAGCTGCTTATTGAGAGGGTTGTCGTGCTATGGGGAAAAGGCAATTAGTACTTTAGGTCCTTTACAATGTACAACAGTGGGTTTTGAGCATTGACTAATAAAACCATTTTAAAAACACATTTTCCATATAATGCAATATGCATGTGCAAGCACATACACCAAAAACAAATACACATATGATGGAAAAACATTTTTCTCAAAATAATACTCACCCTAACGATGTGCAACACACTGACATTTTCTATTATTTTGTGCTCATTTTTAATAACAAAAAAATGATGATTGTCATCCATTATATTGATTTTAATACCAATCAAAGAAAGCCATCCAATACTTTGAAAAAACTTGTACAGAAGATGTTCTAACATTATTTCTAAACACTGACAGTAACACCCTGTGCCAGTGCTTTTATTTCAATAAAAATACCAAAAACTTAAAGTCTTTGAAAAAAATACCAATTATCTCAAAGATAACTCAATCCAGTTTGAATAAGGCACAGAGCTTTATCTCACTTATTTTTATTTCACTTAGAAAAAACTAAACCTTTCATGGGTAAAGAGACATACTCTTTCAGATTCACAGTGATGTATGTACAATGAGACAATTTCCTTAATGGATTCTGTTAGAACTTGGAAAAAACCTAAAAGTGAGCAAAGTTTCACCAGCAATAGCACAAACAATATTAAAAATCAGTAAACTTCAGAATCTGAGATGGACTTACATGCTATGGACTTATACACAGATTTACAAAGCTATCCTTCATATTTAATTAAAATGTAAGTTTTTATTTTTCTTTTAGACTAACAGAGAATGAGACATAGTTACAAACATAGGTCTAAAATATGATATTCGCAATGACAGAAAGAGAAAATACTCCATTATCATTATAACCAACAGGTTAAGTGCTAAGTTCTGAGTTTCTTTCTTGGCTATTACCTGCTCACCGATTTCTCTCAATAAGGATTTTATGTGTCAAATACAAATAATGATGCACACCAAGGGCGAGACTTCTATTTTTCATTCTCTGTCTATCTATCATCCTCCTTCTATATAAAAATAGAAGTTTAATGAAGCACTATGTCCACTCAGCTAAAGGCTATATTTCCCAGCAATCTGTGCTGCCAGGTATGTTTATATTACTAGAGTGTACACAATAAGATAAAAACAGAAGTAACATGTGCAGTTTCTGGGTCATAAATTTAAAAAGAAAGGAACTCCCTTTCTTATTTCCAATTTTTATTAGTAGGAATATGGAAAGACTGGCCACCTAAGAACCAAAGATGGAAGACACGTGTTGAGGATGGTTCACACTGTTAAACTGAGAGAGGACTAAACATATATCTTGTTTTAGTCTTTATTATTTTCCTTTCTTAAAGTGGCCAAACCTATATCCTAAGTAATAGAGAATTCCTATTCCAAAATTTACTTCTCTATCCTGAGTAGGAAAAGGTAGGTAAACAAAGTGAGTGAAGTCTAATTACAATATAGAAGCATGGTGAATGAACACAAGCATGTAAAGACGTGAGGCTGTCTAAGTAATAAGCTTTCAGATGGTAATAGAAAGGTCATAAATTACCAACTTGGCAATCAAGAGTATCAAGGAAGTACTTCCTGGAGAGCAAGGCTACTTGTCTCCTATACACAGAACACCACTCTCCTTTTTTTTTTTTTTTTTTTTTTGACAAGATGAAACTTTCTTGTACATATTTCATACAGAATACTCAAAGAGAACATAACTGCATTCTACACATCACTACACTAAAATGTCCAAAGATTCACTTCTCAGCATGAAAATGCACAGAAACATAAATATGAAAGGACTTCACATTTTAAGTGCTTTATTCACACCTCAATGCAGAGTCAAATGGAGTTTTGTGAATGGGATGTAGCACTATCAAATAACATATGGAAGGGGACTTAATGGAATAGAAGAAAACTCTGAAACATTCCTGATTCTTGCGATGGAAGATATCACTTTATAACTGAAACCACTCAGACTGATAAAACATTCAATTCTTCCCAATTTTGATATAATTTCCTTCTTGAGCAGTTAATTTGAAGGTGTTTCAACGTATTGGCTGTTCATTTGGCCCCTATCTCTTCAGTACAGAGATTCTTTGTGGACAAAGTTCATAGAGATACATGAAACTGCATTAGCATATACAATTCCATGTCTTTTACATACAACTGCTATAGGAAACTCGGAGAAGGCAATGGCACCCCACTCCAGTACTCTTGCCTGGAAAATCCCATGGACAGAGGAGCCTGGTAGGCTGCAGTCCATGGGGTCGCGAAGAGTCAGACATGACTGAGCTACTTCACTGTCACTTTTCACTTTCATGCATTGGAGAAGGAAATGGCAACCCACTCCAGTGTTCTTGCCTGGAGAATCCCAGGGATGGGGGAGCCTGGTGGGCTGCTATCTCTGGGGTCACATAGAGTCGGACACGACTGAAGCGACTTTGCAGCAGCAGCTATAGGAAACTACAATGGTGAATTTCAAATAGCTATCTGAAAACATTGCTAATGTTTCAGACCTATTGCCTGACTAAATTTTCATTTATTATTAACTAAACACATTTTCCCTGGAAAAGGAAATGCCAACCCACTCCAGTATTCTTGCCTGGGAAATCCCACGGACAGAGGAGCCTAGTAGGGGTACAGTCCACCATGTCACAAAGAGTTGCACACGACTTAGCAACTAATGAACAACAAAACATATTTTACTATGCATTTGATGAAAGTAAAAGCAACTTAATAATGATTTAATTTTGCTGGTATTGGTATGTGAAAAAAATACTTTCCTATTTCTTTATGTAAAATTGTCAGTACAAATGTAATGTTGAAAAATAAAGCCAAAGTCAAGGGTAATGCTGCTAAAAATGGAACCTAGGCAATATATTCCTATGTATTTTCTCTTTCCTGTTTTCATCTCACATAATTATACTTAAATAACCTACAGAAATATTGATAACAATGGCAATCAAGTTTATGAAAGAAAGGAGCTTGAATAAAGACATTTACGAGCTAGAAGGCAGTGAAAACTTGTCTGCCTCTTCCTAATTTTTCACCTAAGTAAAGGGAGTGACAAGATGGTTTTAAGACTTTCTATCAACTAACCAGTAAGAGAACACATACCATCTTGATAAAAATTTAGTAGGCAAAGAAGCATTCCTGATGATTTTACTCTAGAAACATATGAAAAATGACAGCCCCCACACAAATGTTATCTAGCATGTGATTACTTAAAGAGATGAAACAGTTTTGACCTCTGTGTAGGTTTACTAGATATTTATATTCAAAGGAAGTGAACTAGAGAGGAGACAGACAAACTAAAAGACCTGAGGATGCACTTACTCAGTTTATATGCCACTCACTGTTCAGACTATGATCATATAAGAGAATAAGTACAAAGTTCACAAGACAAAGAGTAAATTATATCAACAGTGTGTTCTCTTTGGTCTTGGTACGGGGTAAGAGAAAGGGGAATGTGTTAGAAAACTCAATCTCCCTGGGATACTTAGGCAAAATGTGGAACCATAGGGCACATTGATTGCCTTAGCAGTTATACACTATGTGCCATTCAGAACTGTGATCAAACATCTTTATAATTCAGCCAAATATGAAAAGTCTTTAGAAAATATAAAAAGAAAGAAAATGAGCCAATTCTATCTCTTAATATCAATTTAACTAATTTGTTTTATCATAAAGAGAAAGCTATAGCATCTAGATATTTCTAAGCCGAGTTCTGAGCTTCTGTGGCCTGACCGGAAAACACTTTGCATCTTAGATGTTTACTGGTGATGAGAATATGGTGAGAGAATGGGAAGGTAAAGACTGTCTTGTCCAAGTCCATCTATAATGAGGTGAGGCAGCACAACTCATTATTAAACAGAAAATTTTCTTTGGCCATTCATTTCTATGTGCTCTTTTCTGAACAGACACAACTTCTACCATAAAAATGTCTGAAGGTACTTATTCTTCTGAATACTGTCAGGAAGTAAAAAAAAAAATTACAAAGAAAAATATTTGAAAATAAGCTACTCACCTATCCCAATGAAAGCAGCTTTGTACCCTTCTTCTTTCAAAGTACTAAGAGTAATGTCATTCACTGATAGGCTTTTACCACAAATTATCTGTAAAGAAAGATTTTAGTAATTAGATTTTGGCATTTGAATAATTAAAATCTTAATCTTTAACATCAAAAATAATCTAGCTTAGTACACACATATATAATTCCATATATATATGAAAATATTTTGTCTTTTAGTATATAGGCTTACATATACAAAATAGTATATAAATAGAACACTAACATATGCTTCTTAATGGATAAATGTATTTTTGCCTTTTAATTAAGTGGCAGAAGAAAAGTTAGCAATTTAAAATCAAGTTATTAAATTTTCACAGCTTTCTTAGTATGTTCAAGGCACTATGTGGGGTATTCTAAAGAATAAAATGATAAATGAGAGTTTCAGCCTAATGTACAGTCAAGATCTGTGCAGAAGATGTACAGAAATAAGTATAACAAACAACAGAGTGTGATCAGCATTATGTCTACAAGAATTCAGGGGACAGAGAGATTCATTTTGGCTGAGGTCATACATACAAGAAAAAAGAGAGCTAGTGGGATTTCAATAAAGCCTCTTTTTAAACTGAAGTATAGTTGATTTACAATATTTTGTTTGTTTCAGGTGTACAGCAAAGTGATTTGGATAAACATATATGTGTGCATATCTATATTCTTTTAAAAATTATTTTCCATTATATTTTAAGATGCTGAATATAGTTCCCAGGCAATAAATCCCTTTTAAAAATCAATAGGATTTTGATCGTGGGCACTGTCCAGGGAAGATGAATAAAGTCAGGAGTCAGAGGGTGGACACTCCTATTAAAAGTCACAATACTTTGCTCAGTTCCCAGACATGAGCCAATTTTCAGATCCTGAACTTGCTGACTGAAGAGGTGGTCAGGTCGTGTAGAAAGAAACACCCTGCAACATCCTGGCAAGTAAATACTATAAAGATTCCTCTACTTCTTCAAAGGGAATTACGGCCATTTACCAACGTAACTGTATGCAACTGGGGAAGGGGGGAAATCATACATTTTCAAGGACACTGGAAAGGCTCTTCATTGACTTGATATCTGAGGAGTGGGACCTACAGAGACAGGGTGAAAAACAGGCCTAGATAAAGTTCACAGTGGGCCTAAGTGAAGCACAGCTCCAGGTGTTACAGCAGGTAAATAACCAGGTATGAGCAGAGAAATGGGGGCAAGGGCCTAAACCACCCAACCTATAAGCAGCAGGAGTTCATAGACAGACAAAGTAAAGTAGGAGCCTTCAGACTGATAGGAAACCATACATTTAGGGTGATAAGAGTCCAAGTAGCAGACAAAGAAAGGCAGGGAAAAGGGTGACTCTCCTGAATCCAAAGGCAACCTTTTGCTCCTTGTGCCCTTATTACCATAAGATTAGTCTAACAGAAGTAATCATTGTATAAGGACGCCATGAGGCCATGACACTTTTAACTCAAGCTATATGGCGACAAAAATCCCTCCTTCCCCAGTGAATATTCCACCCCTTCATTTGTAGGCCCCTCATAAGTGGCTTGGAGAAGGCACTGGAGACCCACTCCAGTACTCTGGCCTGGAAAATCCCATGGACGGAGAAGCCTGGTAGGCTGCAGTCTATGGGGTCACTAAGAGTCAGACACGACTGAGCGACTTCACTTTTACTTTTCACTTTCACGCATTGGAGAAGGAAATGGCAACCCACTCCAGTGTTCTTGCCTGGAGAATCCCAGGGACAGGGGAGCCTGGTGGGCTGCCGTCTATGGCGTCGCACAGAGTCAGACATGACTGACGCGACTTAGCAGCAGCAGTAGCAGCATAAGTGGCTTGATAAAGAAACCCGGTGGCAGCTCCTGAAGTGCCTGCTCACTCTCCCTCTGAGAGCGTATCCTTGCTTACAGAAACTTTCACTTCACTTTCTTAGGGGTTCCCTGGTGGCTCAAGAGGTTAAAGCATCTGTCCGCAATGCAGGAGACCCTGGTTCGATCCCTGGGTTGGGAAGATCCCCTGGAGGAGGAAATGTCAACCCACTCCAGTATTCTTGCCTGGAGAATCCCATGGAGGAAGAAGCCTGGTGGGCTACAGTCCACAGGGTCACAAAGAGTCGGACACGACTGAGCGACTTCACTTTCACTTTCCTAACCTCTTTGCCTCATCTCTGAATTCTTCTGCGATGAAGAAAGAACCTCAAATTCATTGGCAACCCAGGTAGTGGTTATACCCAACCCTCTAGGTGTATAACCAAAATGTTAAATGTGTCAGTAGAAGTAACCCTCACAATGGGTCTCTGGTCTGCGAAGTAAGAGTTATTATAGCTACAATAGTTGGGAAGGCCAGAAAACTTCTGAAACCCTGGTCAAGAGACTAAATCAAACACACTATCGTAGTCTTGAGTGGGTAGAATAGTGAGAGATGGTGGTAGTCTGTCTATCTTCTACTTCTGTTTCATTTCCCAGTCTGGCCCTGCTGAGACTAGATGATTCCTGGAGAATGTAAACTACTGAAGATTTGACCAAAGTGCAGTCCGGGCTGTGGTGTCTATGGCAAATGTGGTATTACTGCAAATTAGTTAAGCATACAGGTACACTGCACATGGCCATTGATTTGGTGAATGTGTACTTTTCATCCTGTGCTGTGGAAAAGGGATCGGAAACAGTTCACATTCATGGGAGAAAAATACAAATATTCAGCTACTGGTTTGCCTCAAGAATATGAGAGTTATCTTTTATAATAATATACATAATCTGAAACAATCTGGCCATACCATAGCATATCATAATGATCCCTTACACTGAACACATCATGCAGACTGGACAACTTAAGCAAGAAGTAGCTGGTATGCTGGAGATTTTAAGAAGCATATGTTCCACAGGGCAAAAGATCAACCTCATGAAGATCAGGGACTAGCCACTTTAATGAGGTCTACTTTTCAGGTATCTGCCAGTATATACTTCAAAAATAAAAGAATTTACTGCAATTTTACACTCATTTACCATTATTAAATAAGGAAGCAAAATGTCTGGTAGGTTGCTTTGAGTTTTGAAGGCAATATGTTTCTAAAACAAAAGTCTCTAAATTGATTCACAGTGGAAGAACAAAGTTTATCCATTAAAAAATAATTGCACCTAACCTGCATAGAGTACTTAACTAAGTGCAAAACTCTCTTCTAAGTACTGCAAAGAGGACTTTTTTCATCCTCACAATAGTGTTATGAAGTGGGATCATCTTTGAAAACGGATGGGAATGGGTGGATTTAAGATGATCACTGTATCTACTACTGCAGGCAAGAATTCCTTAGAAAAAATGGAGTGGCCCTCATAGTCAACAAAAGAGTCTGAAATGCAGTATTTGGGTGCAATCTCAAAAATGACAGAATGATCTTCATTTTACAAATGATGATACTAAGGGACAAAAAAGCTTTAACAACCTTTACCAAAGTCAAATATGTACTTTTATTGCAGAAGCAACACATATAACAGCTACGTGCTTACGTCTATTGAGGTTAAAAGGAGAATGAAGGCAGAGCAAGAACTATCCTCAGAAACACAGAACAACATATTGCATGTGGAGAACTACTGAAAATGCAGTGTTTCTGGAGTGTAAAGCACAAAGCAAAGAATAGAAAGAGAAAGTAAGGGGATTTGGAATATAACATAGAGAGTACTTTTTTTTTTTTAACTAAAATACTAGTTCTAATTTTATTATCAGATAGAGTAGCCATTTGAAAGTTTACAAGCAGGGGACAACCAAGGTAAGATTAGTAACTGATAATTCAGAACTCTGGAATACATCAAATACCACGAAATGAACTGGACAATTAAACACATATTATTAAAAGTATATAATACTAAGTATCTAATAGTGGGTATTACTATTACAGTTAGTGGAATTAGATGCTATTAAAAGTGTTGAATAATGAATCTTTAGAATTGCAATTAACTTTGCCAAGAGTAGATGTTTTATTAAAATATTTCTGATCAGAAAGAATGATAAAAGTTCTAGTTTGTTTTTTTTTTCTAATGATCTCAATCCCAATATATAATGAAGGTTAGACATAAAAGAAAACTACAGGTGCAAACATTCTAAATACAATTTTATTAATCTGAGTAAGCATATAGTTTCTAAAGCTGAGCAGTGGAATGCCCTGTCAAGAGGTTTATCAGTAGAATTGTTGCTCATAATACTTGACTTTATGTTTGGTTTATTAATTGTCTCAGCAAAAAAAAAATTCAAGAAAGAGCCCCCCTCTCTTAGGTGATATTTGTGTGCCTGTGTGTTTGTGTGCATGGGTGTGTGTAGTTTCATACGGGTGTTATGTGATTTATCAAAGGGGAATGAAAATACCCCAAATTTTCCACCCTGATAGTGTAAACATGCCCTGAATATGTAACATACAAGAAGGATGCAAAAATATTTTGCATTTCTCAGTCTGTTTCCACCCTAGCAAGTAATAGTGTGAGACTGAGGAAAAGTAGGAATGCAAAAGTAGGAATGCAAAAGTAGGAAGCCAAGAAACACCTGGAGTAACAGGCAAATTTGGCCTTGGAATGTGGAATGAAGCAGGGCAAAGACTAATAGAGTTTTGCCAAGAAAATGCACTGGTCATAGCAAACACCCTCTTCCAACAACACAAGAGAACTATGGATGGAGATTCATGACATTGTACAGGAAACAGGGATCAAGACCATCTCCATGGAAAAGAAATGCAAAAAAGCAAAATGGCTGTATGGGGAGGCCTTACAAACAGCTGTGAAAAGAAGAGAAGCGAAAAGGAAAGGAGAAAAAGAAAGATATAACCATCTGAATGCAAGTTCCAAAGAATAGCAAGAAGAGATAAGAAAGCCTTCTTCAATGATCAATGCAAAGAAATAGAGGAAAAGGACAGAATGGGAAAGACTAGAGATCTCTTCAAAAAAATTAGAGATACCAAGGGAACATTTCATGCATAGATGGGCTCGATAAAGGACAGAAATGGTCTGGACCTAACAGAAGCAGAAGATATTAAGAAGAGGTGGCAAGAATACACAGAAGAACTGTACAAAAAAGATCTTCACGACCAAGATAATCATGATGGTGTGATCACTCACCTAGAGCAAGACATTCTAGAATGTGAAGTCAAGTGGGCCTTAGAAAACATCACTACGAACAAAGCTAGTAGACGTGATGGAATTCCAGTTGAGCTATTTCAAATCTTAAAAGATGATGCTGTGAAAGTGCTGCACTCAATATGCCAGCAAATTTGGAAAACTCAGCAGTGGCCACAGGACTGGAAAAGGTCAGTTTTCATTCCAATCCCAAAGAAAGGCATTGCCAAAGAATGCTCAGACTACCGCACAATGCCACTCATCTCACATGCTAGTAAAGTAATGCTCAAACTTCTCCAAGCCAGGCTTCAGCAATACTTGAACTGTGAATTTCCTGATGTTCAAGCTGGTTTTAGAAAAGGCAGAGGAACCAGAGATAAATTACCAACATCTGCTGGATCATGGAAAAAGCAAGAGAGTTCCAGGAAAACATCTATTTCTGCTTTATTGACTATGCCAAAGCCTTTGACTGTGTGGATCACAATAAACTGTGGACAATTCTGACAGACATGGGAATACCAGACCACCTGACCTGCCTCTTGAGAAACCTGTATGCAGGTCAGGAAGCAACAGTTAGAACTGGACATGGAACAACAGACTGGTTCCAAATAGGAAAAGGAGTACGTCAAGTCTGTATATTGTCACCCTGCTTATTTAACTTATATGCAGAATACATCATGAGAAACGCTGGACTGGAAGAGGCACAAGCTGGAATCAAGATTTCCAGGAGAAATATGAATAACCTCAGATATGCAGATGACACCACCTTTATGGCAGAAAGTGAAGAGGAACTAAAAAGCCTCTTGATGAAATGAAAGAGGAGAGTGAAAAAGTTGGCCTAAAGCTCAACATTCAGAAAACAAAGATCATGGCATCTGGTCCCATCATTTCATAGCAAATAGATGGGGAAACAGTGTCAGACTTTTTGGGGGGGGCTCCAAAATCACTGCAGATGGTGACTGCAGCCATGAAATTAAAAGACACTTACTCCTTGGAAGGAAAATTATGACCAACCTAGATAGCATATTGAAAAGCAGAGACATTGCCAACAAAGGTCTGTCTAGTCAAGGCTATATTTTTTCCTGTGGTCATGTATGGATGTGAGAGTTGGACTGTGAAGATAGCTGAGTGCTGAAGAATTGATGCTTTTGAACTGTGGTGTTGGAGAAGACTCCTAAGAGTCCCTTGGACTGCAAGGAGATCCAACCAGTCCATCCTAAAGGAGACCAGTCCTGGGTGTTCACTGGAAGGACTGATGCTAAAGCTGAAACTCCAGTACTTTGGCCACCTCATGCGAAGAGCTGATTCATTGGAAAAGACCCTGATGCTAGGAGTGACTGTGGGCAGGAGAAGAGGATAAGATGGCTGGATGGCATCACCAACTCAATGGACGTGAGTTTGGGTAAACTCGGGAGTTGGTGATGGACAGGGAGGCCTGGAGTGCTGTGATTCATGGGGTCGCAAAGAGTAGGAACTGAACTGAACTGAACTGAGGACCATTAAGTCTTTACTTACTGTGGATAGACATGGAAAGTGGGGTGGGGGATAACCATCATTGTGAAGTAAGGAGCCCCATTGTACAAATGAGAACAAAGCAATAACAATTAGTGGCGTGACAAGCACAAGGACTCTTCCCTGTCTATGCTGGGGAATATGGTCAAATTTCCCTTCTCTAAAAGCCTCAAACCCTCAAATATTTGTCATTAAATCAATAACTTATTCTCAGGAAGAGCAAGGAGACATATTCTCTGACAAAAAGTTAAAATTTTGCTTGTATTATATCTTGGGAAATTGGATCGTGTAATATTTAACTGAGATTAGTATTATATGACAACTACAGAGATCAAAACCACTCTCTGGCTGATATAACTGTGAAGTCCTAACATTACTTGTTAAATACATGTATATGATGTTAGGTAAGTCACATTAGGGGCATTTTGTTTGTGTTTTTGCTCCTTTACTCCCATATTTTTTATACATTTAACATTTTTTCATCATGATTTTCTTAGATATATATATAATAGAACATATTATACCTTCCTCTAATGGCTTTAGCATTATATGCCTGAGTACTCAAACATCCCAGCTAAATTCAGATAAAATTCACTTCACATCAATCTTAGTGTAAGTTGTTGGTTTGTTGTTCAGTCGTAAAGTTGTGTCCAACTCTGTGACCCCATTGACTGCAGCATGTTACGCCCTTTTTTTTCCATTATCTCCCAGAGTTTGTTCAATTTCACGTCCATTGAGTCAGTGATGCTACCTAACCATCTCATCCTCTGTCTCCCTTTTGCTTTCAATCTTTCCCGTCATCAGAGTCTTTTCTAATGAGTCTTCTTTTCGCATCAAGTGGCCAAAAGTGAAAAAGCTCCAATAATGAGCTTCAGCTTCAGCATCAGTCCTTCCAATGAATATTCAGGGTTCATTTGTTTGGGAGTGACTGGTTTGATCTCCTTTTAGTCCAAGGAACTCTCGAGAATCTTCTCCAGCACCATAACTAGTATTAATTCCTCGGTGCTCAGCCTACTTTGTGGTCCAACTCTCACATCAGTATACGGCTACTGGAAAAATGATGTCTTTGCTTTTTAATACACTGTGTAGGTTTGTCATAACTTTTCTTCCAAGGAACAAGTGTCTTTTAACTTAATGGCTACAGTCACCATCTGCAGTGATTTTGGAGCCAAAGAAAATAAAATCTGTCACTGCTTCCACTTCTTCCTTCTATTTGCCATGGGAATGGGACTGGATGCAATGATCTTAGTTTTTTAATAGTGAGTTTCAAGCCAGCTTAAGTATAAGAATTAACACTATTTGACTAGAGGATTGAATATAATAAGCCCTGAGCCAAAGTTCCACCTAATATTCTGAGACCTGAAAATATTTTCTTTATAAAACTGTATAGTATGTCCTCATATGTATAATGTTTTTAATGTAGGATTAAGGTTTACAACATATTTGGTGTGGAATTCTTTTTTGAAATGAACTATGTGATACCTGTTATTTTAAAAAAATACAGATAACAATGTACATGCTCTTCACATTTTTCTGACATAAAATTGGCTAAACAGACCAAGTATTTCCAGAATCTGTAACATATAAAATAAGATAAAATAATTTTAAAAATAAATTCAGCTCTCTTTGGAAACAAAATTATTGTGTTGGCTATTAATGCATATGGTCCTCAGCTTCCAGTAGAGATA
The DNA here is from genome assembly GCF_032405125.1 of Capricornis sumatraensis. NCBI lineage: Eukaryota > Metazoa > Chordata > Mammalia > Artiodactyla > Bovidae > Capricornis > Capricornis sumatraensis. The sequence continues at coordinate 146,760,024 of NC_091070.1, read as the reverse complement.
AGACATGACTTTATATTAGCTGTCAGTAACAAGCTATAATGATGGAAATGTTTGCTTCAATTAAATACAATGACAAATATGATGATGTAGAGAATTTACCAAGAGGTATATTAGACATTTTTACTCAAATTATGAAGATGTCTTACAAATTTAGTTTAATCAAAATAGAATTCTATGAAAATATTGAGAAATGACAAATATACATAATTTACACATATTAAGAAAAATTAAAATCTTTATGCAGATTTACATTTTTAGCATTTACAAAATCATTAGAAATATTATAAAGACTATGAAAGGGGAATATTTATATCTACCTAAATTCTGAATTGCAAGACAAACAGAAAAAGAGCATTCAATCACAAAGATTAGTAACATTTTCAGACACAATTACAACAGAAGACTTTGCTAAAGTCCACCTAGGGTGAAATAACTGACAGTGTTTTATAATGACCTTTTATTTTAAAATAAAGAGTTTTATAAAAACGTAACAGCTTAGATGCTATTTCTTCCAAAGAATATTTCTTTATTGCACTAGGAATGATCTTTTGATGTGTAAGCAGTTGAGAGTATACTTGACAAGTTAAACATCCTATATCCTGCTGATAGTAAAGTAAAAAAAAAAAAGTGAATTCTATCACAAGAATATGGAAGCACATAAAAATATTATCCTAAAAACTGTTTTAAAGAGGAAAAACAAAACTGAAATAATAATGCCAAAGAAAATGTGAATGTTGATAAGAGTTTATTCAAGGGAAATTATCAACTTTTAATGATTTACTTATTCAACCTAGAAAGATAAAAATTAAATAGGAATGTAATTAAAAAGGTTAAGAAAGAATAACAAATAAGAGTAAGGATAGCAGGGGGAAAAAATAAAGACAGAGTCAGCAATTTGTGAAGAAGGAAACATTAAAAACCTGAGACTTGTTTTTTTCAAAGAATACATTAACTAGAGGAACCACTATCTAGTCATATCAAAAAAAGTTAACACACAATATATAAGTATTAAAATGTGAAAGTAAACACCATCACAGGTACAGATGAAGTATTTTACTGTATATTGAAATAGTATGGTAAATCTATGCTAATTAATTCAAAAGTCTCAATGAAACAGAAATTTTATCTAGAAAAATATATATTGAACAAATTAGCATGAGAATAAAATAGGTGGAAAGACTATGAAAAAAGTTTTTCAAAAGTCAATTTTCTCTTTCTTACCAAAACACTTTGAGATATCATAAGGATAAAAATTTCAAATTCAGCAAAAACATTAGAATCAAGACAATATTCTTACCAATAATAAAATAATGAAATGCTTAGAAGTTAATTTTTATAAAGTTAGCATAACTCTATAACCTAAATTGATAAAATAACCCATAATCACAAATATAACAAAAAATTAAACAAAATGAAGACTTTCAGTAGCTCTGAAACTCTACAAAGAAAGCAACAGAATCTGACTATTCTCTGTTGTATTACCAATTTTAATATTCAGTGCATAAATATGTGAATGCAAAAGAAATTTTTTTAAACTCATAAAACAAATCTAGTTCTAGATGTACAGATATAATAAAACAGATGCAAAATATATATTTCAGCAATGCAAAAATGAATATAACTCAATTTAAATTGGCAGTTAAAATTTTTAATACCCTTTCTTCATTGAAACAAAAAATAACTACAGAAATGTTACTATTATATTAATAAATCTAGAAAAAAATATTTATTCAGTATGATAAAAATGTTATTTCATAGTTCTAAAAAGATGCCATGTATTATCACATTTACAACATACTAGAGATTCCAGACAATGAAACAGTGGAAGAAAAAAATATATATATATGTATGTATGTATATATATATATGTATGTATATATATATATGTATATATATATAATATATGTACATATATACATACAATGTACAAATAGAGTTTTATTGTAACACAATCTTTGATTGGAAAAATTCAGTTTAAAATAAATAATAACTAATCTATCAGCTATTAGATATGAAATAAGTTGAAATTACTCAAGAAGAAATTTAGAAGAACATAGTTGGGAGGGAAGATAATTATGCTAAGTTTAGATATGATGAATGTATGCTATTTGGATGATAAATATGCTCATTAAACTACTAAGAATATAGGAGTTCAAAAGAAAGATGGTACTAGAAAAATCCTTAGTACATAACTTGGCCAAAGTAAATTCTTAATAATTTTATCAAATAATTGAAACAAATCTAATAGAGAAGGTAATACCCAAGATAATGCTAGATCACGAAAGCTAAAAATACACATACACATATATAGATACATGCACATACATGCACAGTTACATACATACATATAAGAATATATCACATGCTGCCCAGGAGCCAAAGAAAATAAATCCAGAGAAAAACCCACTTCATTGCCAGTAAATTATTGTTGACTTTAAAATATACAGTGTTAGCTGAGAGGTAAAAACATGAGGCAGGTTATAAAAAGAATGTGGTGATGAGGAAAAAGTGGTAACAAGAGTAGACCATTTTTTAAAAGATATATCCTTTCATGGGTAAGTTTGATACGTCATAAAAGATGAAAGTACTGCATCAATGGACGCCAGTACTCAAAGCTGAAAACGAATCTTATTACTGTCTCTCTTCAGAATTGTACATAGAATTTACTGTTTACAAAGCCAGTTTGAATACTTTATTTCCTTCACATTTTAAAACAACCCGAGTGATGGACAAGATAGTATTAACCCCCTTAATTCAGGTCCTAATTATTTCTTGATAATATAATAAATTCATAGGGTTTAAACTTCAAATGTACAAAATGATGATAAATGACTTCCTACACCTTCCCAAAGGCAATCTACCCTACTGGATTATTACACATGTCCAGAGCACATATATTTTCAGGCATATATAAGCAGATATGTTTATAAAAGTGGTAATAGCATACTTTTCCCTTTGAACAAATACTGACCAAGGTGAAGGACATTAATTGACTTCATCAAGGTTATCTGACTATAAAATTAGTAAGGGACAAAACTGTAGCTGAAACGTACATTTTCTGGCACTCAGTGCACTGACTACTACTATGTCACTGTGTCTTGATGAGTTTCCCAGTAAGAGTAATGGGTATGCCCTACTTTATGCAACATATCCAGTATGGTAGAAATTGAATGCAATTTTATAATTATTTATAAGATGAATTTAGATGTGTCTTAAATTAATTTTTGATTTATCTTCAATTTCAAGTATCACCTAATATATTACTTTGAGGTCTCAAAATCATTTCCTTACTTAATGAGATTTAGGTAAGAACTTGCATTCAAAATGAAAGACATTTAAGGAACTTTTCAGGATATATTTATATGAAGCAAGTAATCACCCTTAAATCTATTTCGAACATTATTTTGAACAGTTTTCATAAAGGCGTGCACATTTGTATTTCATATTTGCTAGAAGATTTTTTTATTTGGTGATTATATACACATTTCATTACCTAACCACTGCCAAATAAAATTAATTATAAGTATAAAAACACAAAATACTGCTATGAGTGTTTTTCTTTTTAAGGGTTATTTTAATTTGTTTTTCTAAATGCAAGAATCATAAATAGTTTGCTAACCACTTTTCAAAACAGTTTTTATATGTACTTATAATAATGTATTGTGTAATTTATAATATTCCATTAATCTATTATTTTATATCTGTCATGGAAAGGTAAAAGTTTTGAAAAAAAAATAGTAATAAATTTAGGTGAAGAGCCAGAATATATTCTTAAATATAACACAAAAGATTGGAAATTTCTAAAGCTATATCTAAAAGCAAAATGTATTGAGTTTTGATCATCTTTAAAAGAACAGCACAATATTTATTTCACAAAACAATTAAAAATACAGAATTGTTGCTTTCTACCTTGCTGAATTGCTGTTTATATTGAAAAAGGATTATCATGTTAACATTATTGACATTATGCATATAGAAAATAAAATAAACCTCTGTAAGAAATGTTGTTCCAAATTGTGTAATACAAATGTTTCAGAGTTCACATAACTTCCACACAAAAAAAAATGTGATTAAAGAAACCAAATCCTTCTATTAGCTGCACTGAACCCCTAAAGCAATTTAGGAATTTGTTTCTTACAGACAATTAATCACATGCAGGCGTGCCAGATGAGAACTATTGATTGCCCTTTTCCAGGCTAGTGGCATTCAGACAGTAGACAGACAAATGCCCTAAGCAAGGAGAAGCATCTTTCTGCTTCTGCCTGGTGTAGCTTTTAATTGTTCTTTCCTAAAGTGTGTGACATTTTGCTGTTAATCTTCAATATGGAGCTTACTCCTTTCTTTTAAAGCAATACATAAATGTTATGTTTTTCACTTACCTTTACACCAAGGTCCTTCATAAGCTCAATCTCAAAATTTACTACATCATATGGTAGCCGGAACTGAGGGATTTCAGAAGTACTAAAAAAAAGAGAGAGAAACATTTGTGGAAAAATCAGCAGTTTAAAAATGCAACACGTGTTACTGATCAGTATTAAAGGAATAAGTATTTCCTCTAAGGGTATTTTCATAATGTATAAGATGCGTGTGAGGAAATACACATTTTTATATGCATGACAAAATATGAATGGGTTATACAGAAACAGTAAAAATTGATGTAAAAATAAAAACAATGAAAAACAAATACTGAGTAGAGAATTCATCAAAAGTAATTCCTACACATTTAAGTTTATCACAATAGTTATTTGATCTATTTACTAGCAATTCCATAAATGTCTTAGAGAAGAAAATCTTAAAAAACAAAAAATTATTTGAAAGTATATAGTTTTTGATATGTACATCATACATACATATGTATTCAATAACTATATAGAAAAGTAGATATATTTTCTATATAATTATAGAACATGTATGTATGTGTGTGTGATAATGCATACTAAAAACTGTATACTTTTATATAGGAAAAACTATATTGCAAAGCAAAAGAGTTCCAGAAAAACATACACTTCTGCTTCATCCATTAAGCTAAAGTCTTTGACTGTGTGGGTCTCGAAACAAACTGTGGAAAATTCTTAAAGAGATGGGAATACCAGACCACCTGACTTGCCTCCTGAGAAACCTGCATGCAGGTCAAGAAGTTAACAGAAACAGATATGGAACAATGAACTGGTTCAAAATTGAGAAAGGGGTATTTCAAAGCTATATATTGCCACCCTGCTTATTTAACATATATGCAGAGTATATCATGTGAAATGCTGGGCTGGATGAAGCTCAAGCTGGGATCAAGATTGCCAGGAGAAATATCAATAACCTCAGATATGCAGATGACACCACCCTTATGGCAGAAAGCAAAGAAGAACCTGATGAAGAATTCTCATCAAAGAGCCTCTTGATGAAGATGAAAGAGGAGAGTGAAAAAGCTGGCTTAAAAACAACTTTCAAAAAACTAAGATCATGGCATCTGGTCCCATCATTCATGGCAAATAGATGGGGAAACAATGGAAACAGTGACAGACTTTATTTTCTTGGGCTCTAAAATCATTGCAGATGGTGATTGCAGCCATGAAATTAAAAGACACTTACTCCTTGGAAGGAAAGTTATGACTAACCTAGACAGCATATTGAAAAGCAGAGACATTACTTTGCCGACTAAGGTCCATCTAGTCAAGGCTATGGTTTTTCCAGTGGTCATGTATGGATGCGAGAGTTGGACTGTGAAGAAAGCTGAGTGCCGACGAACTGTGGTGTTGGAGAAGACTCCTGAGAGTCCGTTGGACTGCAAGGAGATCCAACCAGTCCATTCTGAAGGAGATCAGCCCTGGGATTTCTTTGGAAGGAATGATGCTGAAGCTGAAACTTCAGTACTTTGGCCACCTGATGCGAAGAGTTGACTCACTGGAAAAGACTCTGATGCTGGGAGGGATTGGGGGCAGGAGGAAAAGGGGACGACAGAGGATGAGATGGCTGGATGGCATCACCGACTCAATGGAGGTGAGTTTGAGTGAACTTCGGGAGATGGTGATGGACAGGGAGGCCTGGCGTGCTGCGATTCATGGGGTCGCAAAGAGTCGGACATGACTGAGCGACTGAACTGAACTGAACTGATTCTGCATAAAAAATAGAGATGCTAACAACTACAAAAATCTTCTACCAAATTTGTCAACACAATAATTCACAAACAGGGATTGTTTCTTTTCAAGCTGCTTGTGCAAATGCAAGTGTAAAAAGATTATGTCTAGTCTATAAGCAAAGCAAAGTCACTCAGTTGTGTCCGACTCTGCGACCCCATGGACTGTAGCCCACCAGACTCCTCCATCCATGGAATTTTTTAGGCAAGAGTACTGGAGTGGGTTGCCATTTCTAGTCTATACAGCCACCCAATAATTAAGTTCATATTTTTTAAACTAGCTCACATATTCATTGATGTGTATATCTGAAAAAAAGTACAGTGTTTATATATATGTTGCTAATAGATTATGTTTTTCCTAATTAATGAAGCTGTGGTAAAATGCCATTAAAAATAAAAGCCTAAATAATTCCAGAAAAATAATATGTTAGGTATTTTACTCTCCAGCAGAAAAATTTACAAAGTATGTGTAATACCTTAAAACTCAAAGTAGTGAAACATCAATACAGAAAAATAATTACTTCTGGGCTATCAGGATATTTATTCTTCAGTTTAAGCTTCATATCCTCTCTAAAGGGTCTTCATACTATGTGATATTTTTGCTTGATGATTTAGTTCAACAGTTTTATATTAATAATAGCTTACATGGAGTTTAGCATATTGTCATTGTACCAATGTTGATATTTATATACCTATTAATACATATTTACAGGTGCCATATGATGTAAAAACAACATATATTTTAGTTGCAACTTAATTTATTCTGATTATTAAACATGACAAATCTGTTGCTTAAAAATAGTTCAGTAGCCATCAAAATTTCAATGCTAAGTAAAGCAACAGATATGCCAACAGGATATATTTTTATAATCAATGAGTTTCTTTTGCAAAATGACACACTTAGGGGAAAAAAATAAACTGAGTAATATTATCAAATTATCATGCAAATTCTTGCTCATTTTTACATCAAATGTTTTAAGGAATATCCAGTCCCTGCTTAAAATAAATTTTATTTTTTATGAACCTAACTAAAATACATGTTACTATAAAGTTCCGTTTAGTTTATAATTTTTAGGATTTTTTTTCCATTATAGGATATTACATGATATTGAAATAAGTTCTCTGTGCTACACAGTAAATCATTGTTGCTTATCTATTTGTAGAGTAGTTTGTATCTGTTAACCCCAAGCTCCAAATTTATCTCTCTCACCCTCCTTTTCCCCTCTGGTAACCATAAGTTTTTTTTCTATGTGAGTCTTGGTTTGTAAATAAGTTTATTTAAATTATTTTTAGGTTTCACATACAAGTGATATCTATATTTGTCTTTTTCTGTCTCACTTACTTCACTTAGTGTGATAATCTTGACTGTGAATGCCAATATTTCACTCTTTTTATGGCTGAGTAATATTACGTTGTATACATATTTACCACAGCTCCTTTATCCATTCATCTGTCAATGAACACAGGTTGCTTCCATATCTTGGCTACTGTCAACAGTGCTGCTATGAACACTGAGATGCATGCATTTTTGTCATATTAGAGTTTTCATATTTTGTGGCTATCTGTCCAGGGATGGAATTGAAGGATCATATGGCAGCTCTGTTTTTAGTTTTCTAAGAAACCTCTATACTATTTTCCATAGTGGCTCTACCAAATTACATTCCAACCAAGCGTGCAGACCAGTTCTCTTTTCTTCACTACTTCTCCAGCATTTGTTATTTGTAGACTTTTGAAGGATGACTATTCTGAGCAGTGTGAGGTGACACCTCATTGTCGTTTTGATTTGCATTTCTCTAATGATTATCAATGTTGAGCATCTCTACATGCGCCTGTTGCCTTTCTGTATGTCTTTCTTAGAGAAATGTTTACTTAGGTCTTCTGCCCATTTTTTAATTGGGTTATTTATTTTATTTTGACATCGAGTTGTACGAGCTGTTTTGGCAATTAAACTCTGTTGGTCATATTGTTTGCAAATATTTTCTCCCATTCCACAGATTGTATTTTTGTTTTGTGGATGGTTTCCTTTGCTATGCAAAAGCTTTCAAGCTTGATTAGGTTATATTTACTTATTTTTGTTGTTATTTATTTTACCTTGGAAGATTGATCTAAGAAAACATTTGTAAGATTTATACCAGATAGAGAATGCTTTGCTTATGTTTTCTTGTAGGAGTTTTATGGTGTCATGTCTTTTATTTACGTTTTTAAGCCATTTTGAGTTTACTTTTATATATATGGTGTGAAGAAGTGTTCTAAGTTTAATGACTTACATATAGTTGTCCAACTTGCCCAGCATCACTCATTGAAAAGACTGCCTTTTTTCCACTATATATTCTACAGAGTCCATTTATCTTAAATAAAGTAAACTCCACCCATTGTCCAAGCCCGATATGAATATATGAAAATCACTTATACACAGTGAATATTTTCCATACTAGTGTGTGGAACTTCAAGGGAATAAATGTTTATGTGATGAATCCTGGTTTACAACAATGATGTTGCTTAATAGCAAATAGTAATATGGTAGTTATGAGATAAAACACTGCATAAATATACATTAAAATGGAACATTTTTAGTAGTCTCTAACTTAATTGTAATCAAATGCAAGACGTAAAGAGATTGGAGAATGAAAATACATGACCTAGACAACATGTCTACATACACACTGAAATGAATCATCCAATATTCTGTGGAGGTAGGTTTCCCCATCTCTAATTTGCAAAACTCACATATATCTCCATTAAGGGAAAGATTCACAGGGATGAAATAAGCTTTCATATGATTGTTTCCTCTATTCGTAAAATATTTTGCTGTGATTTTTCTTAAATTCACAGAACTAGAGAGAGAAATTTTAAAATAAATATTACTTAAAGCCAACTGCAAATTTAAAGTGAATGATGAAATCAAAATTTGAGCATTTGGAAAAAAGAAAAGTTAAAATACCATCTGTGAACCTGAAGTTCCTATATGATTACAAACCAACAATATTCATAATTGTTTTATCCCATTATTTTTAACACTATGAACATGAAATAAATGTAGGAATTACCTTAAACCACCAACGTATTCTTGTTTTTCAAATATGGTGATGTCATTGTAGCCTAATCGAGCCAAGAAGGAAGCACAACTTATACTTGCAGGCCCAGCACCCAAAAGAGCAATCTTTGCAGAATAGGCTTCAGGCATTTTTTCTGGGGGAGGCAGAGAAGGATTCCTGATTTGTGGGATATTCATTGCTTTGAATACCTACGGAGAAATCAATTGGCATGGTTAAAATTTTTAAGATAGTTTTTATATTCTCAAATGTATTTTTAATGTTTCAAATTCACTTATGCTTTTAATAGAAATAAACATATTTTAAGTACTAGCATAGGATATTTAGAAGTCATATTGGGTGCAGTTGATGACAATTTATGCTCGACTAACTCTTTCTCAATCTTCGAAATTTCTGCCTAAGGTCACACTTCAGGGAAGCATTCCTGACTTACTCTTCCTACTCCACTATCTGGGCCAACTTAAGCATTCCTCCTCTGAGCTCCTGAATCACATTTTGTACACGACTAAGAAAATCATCTACCATATGTGTCATGTGTCCATGTTAGTCAGCAGAACATTAGTTCTTGAGTCAGAGAATAGGTCAGATATAAAAATGTACACATACAACTTATTAACTGTTTTAAATATTTTAGACACATGTTACCATGTATAACCAGCAGTGAGCACTATCCTGGCAAGCAGACATTCAGAAAATAATTTATGGCATCTGTTTCTGGTTGTAACAGACTAGTTTTTGAAAGATAACTTTTCAAAAATATGTTGGAAGCACTGGATAGCCTCTGAAGTAACCCTGACTAGAGGAGCCATGATCTCAGGAAAAAAGAGAACATCAGAGAAGTGAGATGACAGTATAGGAGTTAACTTTTATCCTGAGGGAATCGCTGACTTTTTAGCAAAATGAGGAATCTTATAGATAGAAGACCAAGGCTCAGAAGAAAGAGCAAGAGAGATCTTAGGTAATCTAGGACTAGAGAGACACAGGGTTTGGGGAATGTAAGAGGCTAGAAACCAGAAGCAGAAAGTATAGAAAAGATTAATTCTTACACTTCATAAGAAAAAGACTAAGAATATAAATAACAATTAAAAAGAAAAGTCTCTATAAAGCAGAAGGGAGACTTCCCAGGTGGCTCAGAGGTAAAGAATCCACCTGCCAGTGCAGAATGCCCTGGAGACATGGGTTCGAGCCCTGGGTTGGGAAGATCCAAAGGAGGGCAAGGCAATCCACTCCAGTATCTTTGCCTGGAGAATCCCATGGACAGAGGAACCTGCAGGGCTACAGCCCACCCGGTCACAAAGAGTCAGACACGACTAAAGCAACTTGGCATGTATGCAAAGCAGAAGGGAGCCTTCTGCACTCTGATGGACCAAATGAAACAACTAGAGTACAGGAGTAGCTAAAGAAGAGAAAGTCCTGGTCAACATCTTAGCAGACAGATGAAACTTACAGAGGGTTATACTCTGCAAGTAGAGCAGACCAGAGGTAGACATGCAACCCAGCCTGAGTCAGCTCAGCTCCTGATTTACATAAGGGTGATATGGTCTCACTCCTGTCTACCTACCAAATGAAATGGGGAACCTTGTGTGGTAAATAAGTCAACGACAATGTCTACAAATTTTCATATACAAGGCTTGGCTTCTGATCAAAAAATCCCAGGTCAGTCATTAACTAAGAACTGCCAATAACTCAGAAAATAGATAGATATGAATACATAATTCAGGACATGTTGTTATCACAAATGGACTTTATACAGAAAATCTACAATGAATTTAGAAGAATGTGACTTCACAAGGAAACTTAAATTTGTGCAAAAAAAGAGAAATTTTTAAAAAGAAGAAATTCAAAATTAAAATCAAAACCAAAATAAATGTTCTTAACAGTAATTTGAACAACTGAGCAAAAATGGGCTCATAAATGGAAGATGGGTCAGTATTTCGTTATTTTTCCACTTATTATTGCACCTGATTCCTCCCCTTCCCTTAGTTTGACAGCAGTAGTTTTTTCTGATGAAGTGAGAATTTAAATAAAACTTTGTAAACTTCATCTCAGAGGGCAATATATTTAGAGGACTGGCTTTAAAATTACACTCTTGGGGTTGAGTCTTGACCTCTATCATTCTCATGGTAAAGTCCTTGAATAAAGACTTTGATATCTCCATGCATGAGACTCCTCAAACTGTAAACTGGATCAGCAATAATGAAGGGATGGAGCCAAAGCAAAAACAATACCCAGCTGTGGATGTGACTGGTGATAGAAGCAAGGTCCGATGCTGTAAAGAGCAACATTGCATAGGAACCTGGAATGTCAGGTCCATGAATCAAGGCAAATCGGAAGTGGTCGAACAAGAGATGGCAAGGTGAACGTCGACATTCTAGGAATCAGTGAACTAAAATGGACTGGAATGGGTGAATTTAACTCAGATGACCATTATATCTACTACTGCGGGCAGTAATCCCTCAGAAGAAATGGAGTAGCCATCATGGTCAACAAAAGAGTCTGAAATGCAGTACTTGGATGCAATCTCAAAAACGACAGAAAGATCTCAGTTTGTCTCCAAGGCAAAACATTCAATATCACAGTTATCCAAGTCTATGCCCCAACCAGTAATGCTGAAGAAACTGAAGTTGAACAGTTTTATGAAGACCTACAAGACCTTTTAGAACTAACACCCAAAAAAGATGTCCTTTTTATTATAGGGGACTGGAAAGCAAAAGTAGGATGTCAAGAAATACCTGGAGTAACAGGTAAATTTGGCCTTGGAATGCGGAATGAAGCAGGGCAAAGACCAACAGAGTTTTGCCAAGAAAATGCACTGGTCATAGCAAACACCCACTTCCAAAAACACAAGAGAAGACTCTACACATGGACATCACCAGATGGTCAACACCAAAATCAGATTGATTATATTCTTTGCAGCCAAAGATGGAGAAGCTCTATACAGTCAACAAAACCAAGACCAGGAGCTGACTGCAGCTCAGATCATGAACTCCTTATTGCCAAATTCAGACTTAAATTGAAGAAAGTAGGGGAAAACCACTAGACCATTTAGGTATGACCTAAATCAAATCCCTTATGATTATACAGTGGAAGTGAGAAATAGTTTTAAGGGCCTAGATCTGATAGATAGAGTGCCTGATGAACTATGGACAGTGGTTCATGACACTGTACAGGAGACAGGGATCAAGACCATCCCCATAGAAAGGAAATGCAAAAAAGCAAAATGGCTGTATGGGGAGGCCTTACAAATAGCTGTGAAAAGAAGAGAAGTGAAAAGCAAAACAGAAAAGGAAAGATATAAGCATCTGAATGCAGAGTTCCAAAGAATAGCAAGAAGAGATAAGAAAGCCTTCTTCAGTGATCAGTGCAAAGAAATAGAGGAAAACAACAGAATGGGAAAGACTAGAGATCTCTTCAAGAAACTTAGAGATACCAAGGGAACATTTCATGCAAAGATGGGCTCGATAAAGGACAGAAATGGTATGGACCGAACAGAAGCAGAAGATATTAAGAAGAGGTGGCAAGAATACACAGAAGAACTGTACAAAAAAGATCTTAATGACCCAGATAATCATGATGACGTGATCACTAATCTAGAGCCAGACATCTTGGAATGTGAAGTCAAGTAGGCCTTAGAAAGCATCACCATGAACAAAGCTAGTGGAGGTGATGGAATTCCAGTTGAGCTGTTTCAAATCCTGAAAGATGATGCTGTGAAAGTGCTGCACTCAATATGCCAGCAAATTTGGAAAACTCAGCAGTGGCCACAGGACTGGAAAAGGTCAGTTTTCATTCCAATTCCAAACAAAGGCAATGCCAAAGAATGCTCAAACTACCACACAATTGCACTCATCTCACACGCTAGTAAAGTAATGCTCAAAATTCTCCAAGCCAGGCCTCAGAAATACATGAACCATAAACTCCCTGATGTTCAAGCTGGTTTTAGAAAAGGCAGAGGAACCAGAGATCAAATTGCCAACCTCTGCTGGATCATGCAAAAAGCAAAAGAGTTACAGAAAAACATCTATTTCTGCTTTATTGACTATGCCAAAGCCTTTGACTGTGTGGATCACAATAAACTGTGGAAAATTCTGAAAGAGATGGGAATACCAGACCACCTGACCTGCCTCTTGAGAAACCTGTATGCAGGTCAGGAAGCAACAGTTAGAACTGGACATGGAACAACAGACTGGTTCCAAATAGGAAAAGGAGTACGTCAAGGCTGTATATTGTCACCCTGCTTATTTAACTTATATGCAGAGTACATCATGAGAAACGCTAGGCTAGAAGAAACACAAGCTGGAATCAAGATTGCCGGGAGAAATATCAATAACCTTAGATATGCAGATGACACCACTCTTATGGCAGAAAGTGAAGAGGAACTAAAAAGCCTCTTGATGAAAGTGAAAGAGGAGAGTGAAAAAGTTGGCCTAAAGCTCAACATTCAGAAAACGAAGATCATGGCATCTGGTCCCATCACTTCATGGGAAATAGATGGGGAAACAGCAGAAACAGTGTCAGAGTTTATATTTTTGGGCTCCAAAATCACTGCAGATGGTGACTGCAGCCGTGAAATTAAAAGACGCTTACTCCTTGGAAGAAAAGTTATGACCAACCTAGATAGCATATTCAAAAGCAGAGACATTACTTTGCCAACTAAGGTCCGTCTAGTCAAGGCTATGGTTTTTCCTGTGGTCATGTATGGATGGATGTGAGAGTTAGACTGTGAAGAAGGCTGAGCGCTGAAGAATTGATGCTTTTGAACTGTGGTGTTGGAGAAGACTCCTCAGAGTCCCTTGGACTGCGAGGAGATCCAACCAGTCCATTCTGAAAGAGATCAACCCTGGGATTTCTTTGGAAGGAATGATGCTAAAACTGAAACTCCAGTACTTTGGCTACCTCATGCGAAGAGCTGACTCATTGGAAAAGACTCTGATGCTGGGAGGGATTGGGGGCAGAAGGAGAAGGGGACGACCGAGGATGAGATGGCTGGATGGCATCACGGACTCGATGAACGTGAGTCTGAGTAAGGTCCGGGAGATGGTGATGGACAGGGAAGCCTGGCGTGCTGCGATTCATGGGGTCGCAAAGAGTCGGACACGACTGAGCGACTGAACTGAACTGAACTGAACTGAACTGAAGGTTGCTATGAGGATTGAATGAGTTAATATGTGCAAAGCTAATCTGAGTGTTTTTCCTCCCATCTGTAGTGAATATCAGGGCATGGTGGAGTTATAACACATAGTAGGGATCCAACATGATTTTGATTAATTTCAAAATTCCTGTTTCTGAACTCCAGTGATAGGCCTCAATAAATGAGTACTACACATAGTTCTTTTTCAGTGATACAAAAGGATGGCTACCTATCTGTTATTTGTAAGGGACTAATCTTCTTGAGGAGTATTTAAAATAGATCTCTTTGCATAGTAGTACTGTGATTTCTAAATTTTCACCCATCTGGAAAGGGCATTCCTTTCATCACTCCATATTGACTTTATTATTATTTCCTCTATAATTTTCACATTTTGAGGCAAGGGAGAAATTATCCTGATTTTAAAGACTGAGACAGAGAAATGCCAGTATTTCACTTGGGGGTGATTTTTCCCCCAAGCCTCCTCACATTAAGGAGACAGAAAGAGTATAAATTTCTAATAATTATATAGCCCTCTCTAAATGGAAAAGAACATAATATGGTAAATGCAAAGACATTTACCAACTCTAATCTGAGGGTAAGTTTTTCCTCATTTCAATCTTTCTTACTTTCTAAAATGATACACAGTGAAAACAAACAGAAATATTTGGTAGCTATAATTCTTCCCCAGTTGCTCTACTTGTTGTTATTTACCAAGAAATACCACATGTAAACCATAGGGAAATCATGACAAATAAAATATTTTTGGAAATTCCAGAATATCTCCACCATTTGAAGGATATATGGTAAAAGGTTAGCTGTAGCCTACACATCCCATAAGAGTGTTATATTTTTGCAAGTATTTTAACTTGATTTTATTATAGAAGAAAACATAATTTCTGGTCATTTCAAAAGGGATATTATTTCATCAGTGTAGGTATAAGAGAAATCTTAACACAAATAATACACTGGTTTTCACTTCACTGGTTTCAATTTCTTTGAGTTATTTAATTAGCAATATGCCAGTCTGGTTACCTTTTGAATGCCTGAATGGAGAGAGATTGTTATTTGTGCATCCAAAAGTACGTTACCTCAAATTACATGGCTTCTAGGAGACGCTTCTATGTAATTTTCCTGATAACGTGCTTCCTTTTGTGAAAGAAGTCAAAAGAAACATTGAGTACATAGTATGCCCTGCACTCATCCCTTGAAAAGAAATATTCTTGGGCTACCTGACAGTTTTTCCACAGCAATTAAACAAGGGACACTAAAAGTGGGAAGTATATTTTAAACATATCTGAAATAAGGAAAACTTCATACAATGGTACATTTTTAGTTGTCAATTCATTTAGTGATTTTTTAAATGTTGTTTCATCATTATCTTATTATTAAAAGAGTCATTGTTGTAATACATATCTGGCATGCTAAAAATATTATATGATGTAAAATCAGAATGTTCTGTTCTATTCAATTTTCACCTTAATTTAGTAAATATCTTTATGTGCCCTCTAGACACAAGTATGAGTAAGGCAAACATAGACCTTCCAGTAAGTAGTTACCTGGGTAACAGAAGAATCATATGTCTTAAACACAGAAAAATTATTACAATGTAATCTGCCAATGTGTAGGGTTCATTTTTATACATGGTGCTCTTGGAACCAGTGAGAAAGAAAACTTATCTGAGAAGGGAGGAAAAATAACACCTTAACTAAATCTTTAAAAAAAATGACACATGTTATTGTGGAGAAGATTTTACCTCTTTAAATGTCAGCTCTAAAATTCAGAGAGTAATAATTATTTCAATAATTTATTGTGAAGACTGAGTAAATCAATGATGATAACCTCCAGAGGTTAACACTTTCTCTTTATAAGGCGCTCTCTTGAGTGCTTAGCCCTTTATATCTTCAGCCTCCCAAACTCTTCAAAGTTAGGTACAATTGTTCATTTTATGCACAGCAGAACTGATTCCTAAATTATTGTTATTACATAATAGTTCATATTTTTATTATGATTAGGCTGTGTGTTCTATTCATGCTTTAAGGCTACAATTGAAATAAATGGTTGACAAAAAACAATTCAAAAGCATAGGTGTGTATACTTTGGTTGTGAGCAACTTTACTGATCCAAAATCATACGCAGGTTCAAACTAATCAGCACAAACACTTATGTGCCTTCAGGGATTTGCTCATGCTGTTCTCTGTGCCTTGAATTCTCACCAGTTCCTCACTCTACTGGACATGATGTATACCTCTCAGGACTCAGTTTAAATTTCACTTTCTCAACTCAGCTTACCCTCCCTGATAGGTTAGGAAATCTGTTAGGTTTCCTAGCTACTGGCTCCCACAGTACTGTCTGACTGCTCCCCTCAGCACTTCATTATAATTTGCCTAATAGTCTGTCTTTCTCAGTAAGCAATAAGCTACCTGAGGGTTAGCATCATTCTTATCTTGTTCATCACTGTGTCCTTAGCACCCAGACACTGCAAGCATCTAGTTAGTCACTCAAATATATTTTCAATGCTGGGTCTGGAAAATAAAGCTGTTGGGGGCCAGGCAATCCATCGTACAGCTTGCTGGGGATGAAAGGAGAGCAGGCAGGCAACAGAGAGTGACGGAGACATGGTAGATTAGAGAGATCTTCCCCCATTCAGCTCCAATTGCTTGCTAACATGATTTTTCTAGAAAAATGGTTAACTACTTAAGTACGATTAACTACTCATAAGCAGTTCAATAAAATAATAAAAGAACAGTAATTAGAAGGCAGCTGTAACTGAAATATACAGGTTACTATATGATATGGCCAGATAATCATTTACTAATCTATTTTCAGAGTCAGGTTTTCTTTGTAGGCCATCATCATTTGTGCTTTCATTCGTATTATTTGCATTATCTTTCTTCCATTTTTTTTTCATAATTTACCACCCCACCACCACTAAAACATCCCTCCCCAACCTGTTTCCTCTCTCTCTAGCATCTTGAAATGAAACCCGCTTATCTTTATCTTTTTTTGTTATAAACATGTAAAATCACAAATTTTCATTTAAAAATAACTGGCTACATTTTATGGGTTGTCAATGGAAATTGTGTTATTCAGTCTAAATATTTTATAATTTCTATTGTGACAACCTCTTCAGCAAATGTGCTTTAAATCTGTTGTTATTGCCTTCATTTTGATAATATTTTGATATTTTAAGTTCAATTCAGTTCAGTCACTCAGTCATGTCCGACTCTTTGTGACCCATGGACTGCAGCATGCCAGGCTTCCCTGTCCATCACCAATTCCTGGAGCTTGTTCAAACTCATGTCCATAAAGTTGGTGATGCCATGCACCCATCTCATCCTCTGTCATCCCCTTCTCCTCCTGTCTTTGATATTTTATATCTAATTTAGTTGTGTTTAGAAAAAAATGTAGTCCGTACGTATTTAACTGAAAACTATACACACACACACACACACACATATATATATTTCTGAAAGTACATGGTCAATTTGGATAAATGTTCTTTCCACAGGTCCCTGAAAAGGTCACACTCACTCTGTTAGTTGGATACAGAAACTTTCATACATTTATTAAATCAATCTAATAAATTTAATTCAAATAATTCTTAAAAATTTTAAGTAAGGCCATGTTGTAATGTAATTTTAAGAATGTTTATTCTTCTTTTCATTATTTATTTTTCTCTTTATTTTTATTAATATATTTTCTCTGAAAGTCCACTTTTGTTACATATAAATACCACTACATTAACTTTTTCTTTTTTTTTAGTTAACCATCTTTTATTCAGTGTTGTTAAATGAAGAGCACTTTCATACAGGTTTAACAAAAGGCACTGAAACTTCATTTAACAGCTGTGGCAAACTATCATGGTTAGTATTTGCATAGTATTTCTTTTTTCAACACATTATTTTCAAGTTTGCTACAATAATGGTTTTCTCTTCTAAACATCTTATAGCTGCTTGAAGTATTCATTTTTAATCCGTAATAGAGCCTCTTACGTTTTAATAGGTAAACTTGATAAAAGTAAGTTTTGTGGTTAATAATATATTTGCATTTATTTCCTCTATCTGCCTTGTGTTTCCTGTTGCCTATGGTTTGTACTTCCTCCTCATGCTCTTGATTTTTATTTTCCCTTTTCTGTCTCTCAGTGGATTAAGTTTTCTACCATCTCAGCCATCTTTGTTTCTATGACTGCTTACAAATTACAAATTGTATTTCTAGATTTTATGTGATTACCTTTTTTAATTTTTAACACAGATATTTCAATGTTTTAAAAAACATATTCCTGTTATCAAGTATTTCTCTTCTCTCAAAAGGCCCTTAGGCACCCCTGACTACCTGACCCCTGACTCCCACCTCAAACACCTTCCTTGTCAATTTTATGTAAAATTTTTATCTCTATCTTTATTTTTCACCCCCCAAAATGAGTTGTCATTCTTTTCTACAGTCAATAGTTAATTTTATTTATGATTATATATTTCTGGTTTCCTTGCATCATCATTTCTTACATCCCTCTTTCATTCCAAGTTTGTCTCAATTATGCTGAAGAATAATTTTTTTAAGAATTCTTATAATAAGGTGAGTGACAAACCACCTTAGATTTTAAATGCTTACAATATCTTTATTTATGTTTGTATTGTTGAGGGAGAAATACAGTTCTTTATCCTAGTCCTTTAAAACACTGTGTTCTTGGCTTCTAACATCTATGGATACTAATGAGAAGTCTGAGGGCAGATTGTTGATTTTAGAATAATCTTTTTTTTTTCCCCCCTGGAAGCTGATTCTTTCAAGAACCTTGGTATTTCACAATATTACAACTGTGTTCTAAATGAGGAACTTATATCTTTCCTTTCTTTTGGAAAACCATCTACAACTGCCTTAAGACTGCTTTAAGACTGCTCTACATCAATTTCTCACCCGGTTCTAAATTTAAAGTTTTACTAGTATTTTTATTTCAGTGAATATTTCTAATCAACTATTTCATATCAAATTCAGTTTTATTAATAATTTTACCTTATTTATGTGGATATTATTTTCTATTTATTTTAAAAGGCCTGAATATGATATTATTTGGTTTCATTAGGATAAAATCATCTGTAGTTTGAGTCTTTTGATTATCACTGGTTAAGTAGTTTTTTAAACTGGTTGAACTAGTTTTTCTAACGTTGTTTTGAACTTTAGGCTTTAGATTTACACTGAGAGAAAATTTTCTGTTTTTGCACTTACCCTCCTGCTTCTTACATCAAGTACACAATAGCTTCCACCCAGTATCACTCCTCTCCCTCTCCACCACTGCAGAAACCAAGTTTCTTATTGGAGGCCCAGAGCTCCAGTCTCCAGGTAATATTTGCAGACAATATAGAAGCAAGTTACTGGGCCACTAGGCACACGCCTAAAACACTGCGACAGAGCCCTCTGCACCTTCATACCAGCCCAAGCCCTGTTCTTTTTTTTTTCAAACTTTCTCCGAGGGGTAGTTGAATCCAGTTCTCTACCATGCATAAAGCTTTTGGTACCTACTACCCCATAGCAGTCAAACTCCCCAGCAGCCCCTGATGGTTTGCTTATGTAGAGACTAGTAGGCAGTGGTCCAAGTCCCCTATCTACTGTTGAATGTTTCCATACCAGGGCTTTCCTAGTGGCTAAGTGGTAAATAAACCACCTGCCAAAGCAGCAGATGCAGAGTCTATCCCTGAGTCAGGAAGATCTCCTGGAAAAGGAAATGGCAACCCACTACACAATTTTTGCCTGAGATAATCCCATGGACGAAGGAGCCTGGAGGCCTACAGTCCACAGGGTCGCAAAAGAGTTGGACATGACTTAAGTGACTAACCAACAATAACAACAACATTTCTATACCATTTCTGGCCCCAAAAGGTATTTATCTACATTTTTATACTTCAGCTATTCATTTCCTTGTGTGCTTATCATGTGTCATTTATCATTACCATTTGGAGCAGATGGGTATTTAAATTTTAACTCACAGCATCATGGTTCATGCTTACTCATTACTACTGCTTTATTTGTCAAATATATTTATGAAAAACTACATATTTTAAGTTCTTAAGATTCAAATCCGTGAAAGTCCAGCCATCTACACAGTAAGGTGCCCCCAAGAGTATATATATTTGAATGTATAAAGAGCAAATTCAAAAACTTTAATAGCAAATAACCTTAAGAACCATGTGGTTTTGGTAAATTCAAATATTATTGCACCAAATCACTGAAACTTATTTTTTATGTGTTAAAATTCTAGATACTAATGTATAGCTTTAAGTCAAACTAAAACTTTGTGATAAAAATCATCTAGCAATCTGTCCAGTCATGCAGTCTTATTATCCATCACTGTGCCAGCACTGAGGATATTTAATAGATTTTCAAAGATTTTTGGAAAACAATGTCAAATATTTAAATCTATCAAGACATTATTCCTCCATATTAATCACTTCATTAAGACTGAAAGGGGAGACACAAATGAGGCCTGAACAAATTTTACTTGTGTTTGCATCTCCAAGAGCCACGCTCTTGATTTTATTGATATGAACTATTGATTTGATTAATGTTTAAAGTATATTCATGTATGTCTTTATTTCTTTTAGAAACACTTTTTTTTTCTTTTATGTAAACAGTACTCATAAACTATAACACTTTTAAGATAAGAGTAGTATTGAGAAATTTTATCAAAGACAATATAAGTTTGGGACAATAAAGAAAGTGTGAGGTATCAATCTAATAACTATTACTAATCCATATTCCATTTATAGGTGAACTGCAAAAATATTAGCCATAAGTACCATTACCAACAAAAATTGTTATTTCCCATTATCATGATAATGTATCTTAACAGGCATGTGAACTGGCAGATCTTACTGATCACTTTGCCAAACTGTGACATAAATGTGACTGACACATTCTCAAATTTACTTACAAACCCGTTATCACAAAATCAAGCTTAGGTTTTGCTAATGAACATAAACTTAAGTCCTAATGAACTTAAAAGCTTAAACTTCAGGACTCTCACTAGCATAGGCCTCTTCCAAGGCCCTGCATTGATGTAGATAGTACTATTCTGTGTAATTCTTCAAAGAAGGGACTCAGAGTTTATCATCTCATACCCCACAAAATGTGAATACAGCCTGTATAATAATCCTTCAATGGCAAGGAAAAAAAAAAAAACAAAAAACCAAAAGCCTTTTGGTAACATGTACAAATAAAGAAAATTACTAAGCCATGTATATTTATCTTACACAACCTAGTTTAATAGTTGATGCTTGTATAACAGAAAATGATGTAGCGACCTCATTTTGGCTTCCCTGGTGGCTCAGCAGTAAAGAATCCTCTGCAACATAGAAGAGCCTGGGTCCAACTGCTGGGTTGGGAAGAACTCTTGGAGAAGAAATGTCAACCCACTCTAGTATTCTTGCGTGGGAAATCCCATGGGCAGAGGATCCTGGAGAGCTATAGTCAGTGGTGTCATGAAAGAGTCAGACATGACTACACGACTAACGACAGCAACAAGGCACAGTAACTGAGGTATTTGTGGTTGAGACAACAAGGTGTAACACTGGCAGCTTGCAGCCAGAAAATTCAAGTTTACTTTGACTTTGTAATAATGACCTAATATTAGGTGGGGCAAGTGAGGATTTGTGAAATAAAAGGAATTTGAGGCTTTTTACTCTATATCTGCCCTCTATTACATGTGAATTTGTGTGAGCCTCTTGTTACTCATACATATAATGAGGATGATAACATTTATCTAGAGGGTTATTTTGAGTATCATCAAGTTCTAAGTACAGTACCTAACATTGTCCAGGGCTAAAGGAGTTTGTCTAATTAACCATCAGTTTAGAAGCATTTTGATCCTTCATTTCCTAAAGCCCAAAATGGGGAAAATATTAGCAAGTTTACATGTCTTAATGGTTATCAATATTTTTAAATGAGATATTACAAAAAAGCATTGAGGTGCTATGCAAGTATACAGTATTATGACTCTACATTTTCCCCCATCTGATCCTGTTTTTTTGTACTAAGATCTACTCACCTCTGGAACCAACAAGGAATATTAATGGAGATTGGATTATTAGTCTACAGATGCTAATGTAAATGCATATGCCTTATCAAGTCACTACGGAATTTCAGGACATGTAGTATGTAGAAGCAGCCTACAACAATGCTTAATTCTAATCAATGCTCAATCAGTGTTTGTTTGATTAATTAAATCCTCACCTACTGGGAGTGTAATACACTTGGTGTTCATATAAGCCAGTTTTCTTGGGATAGTGCTGGTTTGCTTCTGCTGCACTGCATTAATTGTTAACAGTGTTCTCATTCATTTTCCAGTCTTTTGCATGATTAACTTATAAAGCAACTGACATAAGACATAGAGTATACCTAATCTCACATTTCAATTTATGTGCTTTTTTGCAATAATTGATTTTAATATGAGGACTACACCTAATTTTTTCTTCTTCTATACTTATCTATTTAATAGATGGGAAGATGCATCACAAAAATACATTATTTGAAAAAAGACATAACATTCTATTATTTATTAGTGTACATGTGTCTCTATAATCCTCCGCCAATATAACTGCGGACATCAGAAGTTTAAAGCTTCTAGCGACTCCATGTTCAAGTTGAAGATACTGTAGGAATATTTATCCTATTAAAATAATCACTAACTCAAGTAATCATGTTCCTTCTTCACTCACAATTCTTTAAACTATTGACTGCAGCATTTAACAAAACATGCTGATGTCATTCAAATAATTTTACTAGTTTACTTAATGTAGCCTCGTAATATCTGATTGTTTGAATTATATCAGTGTATTTTTTATTATTTGACCAGTGCTTACTGTAAGCACTGGTCAATTTGATTTGAACTACACCTATTGAATAAAATATAGAAATAGATACAAATAGCAAATGATAGTGTATAAATAGCATATGATGATGGGAAAAAATAGGGTATTTCAAATGAGAGCTGACATAAAAGACCTGAAAAATACAGTTAAAGAAAAATCTAAAGAATAACTCAGTTCTGTTCTTAAGTAAAAGTATAAAAAGTAAATTCAAAGTACAGTGCTAGGAGTATATGCCATGCAAAACAGTATGTTTAGTGGGTATTAATATAATCGCATAGAACATTTACTGTGAAAAATAAGTACTGTTTTCCAATACCAATTTCATAATCTAATGTATTCCTAAAAATTCATATTTGAGTCAGCAACCTTAAGTACTAATCCTCTGAGCCTCATTCATTTTAAGATTTAAAGTCAAACTTTAGAACCTCGGAATTTTAATTTTTCTAAATTGTTCCTAAAACTCTTTAACATCAGTGGAAAGGAAGTGATTTGACATGCAGTTAATTCTCTACTTATAGTTATTTTTCAAACTTTGGGAAATTAGTAGAAAGATGCATTCTTCATTATCCTTTTGTAGCAATTCATTAGTTAAATTTGAGAGGCAATGAGAGTCTAGTTAGTTACTTAAATGTGATAAATATATGATTTCTTAAGAAGTCAACTAAATGATCAAAGACATGTCAAAATAAAAATTTCAAGTATTATATCTATGTAGAGAAATTGTAAGACCCTGATGAAATTGATAAGAAAATCCACAGCAAGCTATTATTTCCAAATTATTTATTTGAAGCACTATTGTTACACATAACTGAACTAAGAAAAAACTGCTCCCTAGAGAGATCTAGAATCATTCTGTAGCCTGTCTGTCTCACATGTATGCAAAAGTGTATGAAGCAAAGTCACTACAGATGTGGGCACAGCATAGGATTGACAATACAGGACAAAACAAAAGTAGTTAAAGTAGCTGGTCTCCTGATCCTCCTCATGCTATCCTTCATGTGGTTTATTCCTTTCCTACTACATACTACATACATTTCTGTTACATGTCCTAAATCATATGCCCATGTTTAAATGGAAAGGTATCATCTAAGGTATGGATTTAAATAATAAAGGTAGACTATGGAGTTGATATTTCAGAAATCACACATATATTATAGGAATATATACACATATAAACTATAGGAAAAACGTTTTTGAAAAATACCATACTATTTTACTCTGCTCTCCTAACCTTTGCTTAATTTGGTTGAAAAATAGATTTATAATTCTTTAAAAGTCAAAAATCAATCATTATTTTATCAAACAAACAAGTTATTTGCATCATGTTCAGCTTGTACTTAAGTACTCCTATCAATAGTTTAGTAGTTTGAAAGAGTAATGGTATTTGCATACTATTATTTATAACATTTAATATTTTTATTTTAGAATTATTTTTTAAAGTTATACTGTTTATAGTGGCAGTCAATTAATTCACTGCATTATGCTTATTATTTTCATTGAGTTAATTTAGTGTTAGTTTCAGGTTATGTGTGTGTATACGTGCTCAGTCATGTCCAACTCTTTTGGAACCCACTGACTGAAGCCCTCCAGGCTCCTCTGTCCATGGGATTTCCCAGACAAGAATTCTGGAATGGGTTGCCATTTCCTCCTCCAGGGAATCTTCCAGACCCAGGGATCAAACAAGCATCTCTTCCGTCTCCTGCATTGGCAGGCAGATTCTTTACCACTGCGTCATCTAGGAAGCCCTAGTTTCAGGATACAGCATAGTGATTCAGTATTTTTGCAGATTATACTCTACTTTAGGTTATCATAAAATAATAATTTCCTGTGCTATATAGTATATCCTTGTTGTTTATCTATTTTATACATAGTAGTTTGTACTGCTAATCCCATATCCCCAGTTTGTTACCCCCATTCCCTCTCCCTTTTGGTAACCACAAGTTTGTTTCCTGTATCTGTGAATCCATTACTGCTTACCTTCACAACGACTTTGACTGTTGGGTAAATTTAAGTAAACAACCCTTTAACAGAACTCTCTAAAATAAATTGCCCTAAGTGGTCAACTTAAAAAAAAAAAAAAAAAAAGAAAAGCCTTCCTATGTAGTTTCACTAGGAGATTTTTTATTTATAATTAATTTGATAGATATATTTGAAGCCACAGTAATAAGAAGCATAAATGGAATGTAATAAGAAGATACATTCTTATCTAAATTCCATGAGTCTCTTAAAATGCATCTAATACCATCCTAATCTATGCTATGTCTGAAATAAGTAGACTTTGCTTTGGAAAGCAGTGGTACAACCTCATTAAAACAAACAGAGTTCTCAGAGGAATGGTGTTTCCCTTTCTCTCCACTCTCCCCACCCACCTTCACAGTTTCCTTTCTCTCTTTTCCCCTTCTCCCCTCTTCCTCCCGCCCTCTCTAGTCCAAACCACAGACAAATAACATTATTTTAACTGATTTTGCTTTGAAATGCAGTGTTAGTTTATACAGATACTGTGTGACCTTTTACTTACTACATCCTTGCAAGCCTGCCCCGTTTTAATGAAGAAACAATGAGTCCCCAAAGAAAAATGTGGAAGAATTCAAGTGAATCTTCTCCATCAACTAGGGATTGTCTCAGGTTGTAAAGATCATACCTTGCACTGGTCAGGTAAACTAATGCAATTTTGAATTTGGTAGGAAAAGAAATTAAATCCAAGAATTTATTGCAACAACTCACAACCTCAAATTGTTTCTATTTTCTCACTCCCAGGAGCCCTTCCTTAGAATTAACCTGTCAGAAAGCAGGAAGGGAATAAAAACCTGATTTATTACTAAAAGCAAAGTAAGATTTAAGCTTGAGGGATATTATGAGAAGGGTCCTAAAAAGAAAGAATACGTTGTGTTTGAGTTGACAACATCAGACAGAGAAGTCATTAATTAAAAATCTAGTGCTGACAGGTTATTTAATTCGGTCTTCTAGCCAAACAGACCCCAAGGATTACAAAAATTCTACTGTATCCTCCATATAAGCTGATCATTTAAATGATACACAGGAATTGATCTGGTAGTTGACTCCAAAAAGGAGACCCCAGAGAGAATAAGATGTCTCAGAGCTTCAAAGTCATTTAAAAAGGATTCATTAAAAAAGAAAGACATGGCTCAAACTTATAAGAAAAATAGGGACAAAATGTTTTCATATTATTCCATTGTAAATTTGCATACAATAAACACACCTGCTTTCAATCCATAGGTTCACAAAATATAATGTTAAAAAATATTATTCAGTTTGAGGGTTTTCGATAATACTATAACCTCTATTTCTCAAAAAATATTACAGAAGAATGCTGATGTATTCTTTCAAGCTGTGAAGATTAAAGATGGTTTCAGGAAGAAAATCCAGTTAAGATAGTTTGTTTCTTTTTTTTCCATAATGGGACCCCCTAGCCACACTACAACGTAAAGTTAATGAATAAATTCTATTTTCAGATACTCCAATTTATATAACTTTCAGTGAAAGTATTTTAATAACCTTCTGGGATTACAATTAATTTGACATATGGTTTTAGAAATTTCATTTTTGAAGCCAAGTCGTTGAATAAAAACATCGTTTATGGCACAAAATACTTAAACTGTAGCTGTATATCACACTAAAAATGTTGGATATCAACAAAGCTTCAAGGATTAAAGTTATTTTAAGATTTTCGTGCTTCAGGGATAGAAAAAACAATTGTATATCTTACATACCTCAGTAGCATATTGCTGCAATCCACCAATATTAATTGGTCCCTCTTCAGTGGCATACAAATTACATCCACCTACACAAAGATCAGAGGTGGGGCATACCATTCCACAGGTCAGACCAAGTGGGTTGTCAGAAAAAATCATCTTAGCAGCTCCATAATAGTTCTGCAAAAATAAAATGTTCTTATGTAACAATGCACCTCTTAACATTCAAATTATGATGGCTTTTTTCTATTAGATCAGTGTATAAGATGCAGAGGTTATAATAGTCTTTAGCATCAGAAGCTATCAAGTTAGCATAGTAAAACATACACGTATCCAATACATATATATTAATAATGAATAATGAAATTTGGTAAATTGAAATTTAAAATAAACCATCTAATTCTATCCTGCTACAAATATTTCTTTTCTGTTTTAACAAAAGTTAGTTAAGTAGATTGCTTGAACAGGCTTAAAATCTAAACCTTAAAAGTAAAGAAAAAAAATTATGCTCAGGTAATTCAGGATATACTCCATGTAACTATATTAAGGGTGGCCAGGGCTTTCTTTCCATTCAGTTCATCTGGTTTGTCCATGGATACTATGTATTGTGACATTCTTGGGTTGAGTATCATCCTTCAATAACAACCTATTAACCAAATATGCAGATGAAACTCATTATACAAGACTAGACTGTAAAGTTCATCCCTCATCACTCCCTTCCACACATTTGACTGTTATAGACTAGTTTAGAATCTTCTGCATTTCATTAAGAATTTTTGGAATCCTACTTGTTCATAAATTATACAAATACATCATTTTTTAGTGAATAGTGAACAATATATTGAACATTTCAGAAATATGTTTTCCTTTCATGAAAATTTAAAATTGAATCTGACTAGTATTCTTCAAAGCTGTTAAGTATTTTGTCAAAAAAAAAGGATAATTTTGAGAAACTGTAACAGTCAAAAGATCCCCTTGGAGATGTAACATCTAAATGCAATCTGTTATTTTAGAGAGGATCCTGGATCAGAAAAACGACATGAAGTAAAAACGAAGGAAATCTGAAGAAAATATAAACTTTAGTTAATAATAATAACATATTTGGCTTCCTTCATAGCTCAGTCGGTCAAGAATCTGCCTGCACTGCAGAAGACCTGGGTTTGACTCCTGGGTCGGGAAGATCCCCTAGAGAAGGAAATGTCAACCCACTCCAATATTCTTGCCTGGAAAATCCTATGGACAGAAGAGCTTGGCAGGCTACAGACCATGGGATTGAAAGAGTTGGACATGACTTAGCGACTAAACCACCACCAATAACACATTAATAGTTTCATTAGTTGTAACAAATGTGCTATACAATGTTATATGTTAATAATAGGTGAAGCTGTAATAAAATTCTTTGTCCATTTTCACATATAAAAATACTCTAAAATACATTTTAAAGAAGATAAGGAAAAATGTACTTAACAATATGAAACAGATGCATTTATTTATTTCAGCTTTTATTTAAAGTACATTTGAAAGTCTTTGAAAACATACATTATTTCCATGACTAACTTCAATCGTAAATACAAATTCCTAGATACAATATTGAGGATAATAAAGAATAGCAATAATCTTTACTATTTATTGACTCTGTACTACATTTCTGACACTTTACCAGGTCTTTATCTAAGTTTTTAACATCAATCATCTTATTTAATATATCTAGCACTCAAGAAAAAATTTCTAGGCATGAGAAAAAATAGAATTAAATCTTTGATAACCAGATAAAAAATAAATTAATGAAGCAGACCCACAGATGATGCGGAAAGTAATGCTAGCAGATAAAACCTTTCATTTAATTTTAATAAAAATTCAGGCAAAAAGACACACAAAATACATGAAACAATAAAAATGCAATTGTAATATTATAATTACTTAAAAAAGAATCAAACTGATATTGAATAACTGAATGAAACATTTAAAAATGTAGGGCAAAACCAATACGGTATTGTAAAGTCAAATAAAGTAAAAAAAAAAAAAAAGAACAGAAAAAAAAATAAATAAATAGTCAAGTGCAAAAAAAAAAGTGATAGCTAGCAAGAGAAAAAAAATAAAAAAAGTTGCAACACACACACACACACACAAAAATAGATCTAAATGCATGATTTTAACAGCATCCATGGTAGATTAACAATATTTCTCTTATTCAGTGTCTACTTAGCAACCAACAGTCACATCTAACATATGTAAATGCCTCTTCAATACACATTTTGTGAATACCTAGTAGAAATGTGTTATGAGATTCAAGTTATAAATAAGGAAAGTGAAGCATAAAGGGTAAATAATTTGCCAAGGGATCATATAGTATATAAGTGGCAGAGTCAGAATCCAAAGCCATATTGTGGCTATATATTCTTAAGTACCAAGGTATATTTTTATATGAAAGCCTACTGTTTATTACTCAACAGATTATAAAATTTAGTTATGATATTATTATTCAGTTATAGCACATACCACAATGTAAAAGAAACACAAAGCTCTTTTCATTATAATTACGAAGGTAAACAGCAAGCCCATTAGATTATTCTTTATACTTCATCAGATGATTTTTGTTTATATAGTTTCTTTAGTTTTGATCCTTTCATCAGTCCATTTTAAAATTGTGAGGTATGTCTTTTACTCTTAATTCAAAAGATTAAGATCTGCTTCTTTCTCTAAATTTGGTCACATTTACCAATATCTTTGTGACGGTATGCTAGTATCACTAATAAGGACCAATAATAAAGCATTTAAGTGACAAAGTCTAATTTTCAAAAATTAACATTGGTCTCTCTTAAACATATAGAAAGAGCATATACAAAAAATAAGCCAAAGATATTATATCATACATTAATAAATAAAAACTCATTAAATAGCAAAGTTGATTAAAAAAGCATTTGAAGATGATTTGGTTTTAATGATGAATTCTATAAAATATTCAAATATGTATATCAATTCTTAACAAATACCTCCAAAGTACACATATCTAATTTAACCAAGAAATGCAAGATTGGTTTATTACGCCAAATACACTGTATCAATAGAATAAAGAATAAAAATCACACAATCATCTCAAAAGATGCAGAAAAGCATTTGACAAACTCCAACAAAACTTATGGTAAAAACTTACAACAAACCACAAACACAAATCAACTTATTCTCTGATAAAGAACCTCTATGTAAATCCAACAGCTAACATCTTATTTTATGCTGAAAACTGAATGCTTCCTCCCAAAGATCAGGAACAAAGGATGTGTTTCTTATTAGCACAGTACAGAAAATCTTACCAGATAATTTGACAAGCAAGAGAAGTAAGTGCTATTCAGATTGCAAAGGAAGAAGTAAAATTATTTCCACTTCTGATGAAAGCAAAATGCAAAATGCCAGGCTGGATGGAGCATAAGCTAGCATCAAGATTGCTGATATCAAGAGATATCAGTAACCTCAGATATACAGATGAAATCACCCTTACGGCAGAAAGTGAAGAGGAACTAAAGAGCCTCTTGATGAAAGTGAAAGAGGAGAGTGAAAAAGCTGCCTTAAAACTCAACATTCAAAAAACAAAGATTATGGCACCTGGTCCCATCACTTCATGGTAATTAGATGGGGAAACAATGGAAACAATGACAGACTTTATTTTCTTGGGATCTAAAATCACTGCAGATGGTGACTGCAGCCATGAAATTAAAACACACTTGCTCCTTGGAAGAAGAGCTATGACCAACCTAGACAGTGTATTAAGAAGCAGAGACATTACTTTGCCAACAAAGGTCTGTCTGGCCAAAGCTATGGTTTTTCCAGTAGCCATGTATGGATGTGAGTGTTGGACCATAAAGAAGGTTGAACACTGAAGAAGTGATGATTTTGAAATGTGGAGTTGGAGAAGACTCTTGAGAGTCCCTCGGACTGCAAGGAGATCAAACCAGTCAATCCTAACAGAAATCAATCCTAAATATTCATTAGAAGGATTGATGCTGAAGCTGAAGTTTCAATATTTTCACCACCTAATGCAATGTGAAGAACTGACTCATTAGAAAAGACCCTGATGCTGGGAAAGATTGAAGGCAGGAGAACAAGAGGACGACAGAGGACAAGATGGTTGGGTGGCATCACTGACTCAATGGACATGAGTTTGAGCAGGCTCTGGGAGATGGTGAAGGACAGCAAAGCCTGACATGCTGTAGTCCATAAGGTCACAAAGAGTCAGACATGACTGAGCGAATCAACAACAACAAATGATAGAATAATATTTCACATAGAAAATCCTAATAAAGTTAATTTAAAAATTATTAGCACGTTATCTTTAATTTTATGAATCAATTGGTGCCTTGGGATGCTTAGATTGAGCATTACTTTGAGGCATGGATATGAAGGTGTTTCTATATGAAATTAGTTTGAATTGGTGGATTCAGAGAAGTAGATTGCTCTCCTCAATGTGGGTAGGTAACATACAATCCATTGAGGACCTGAATAGCATAAAAATGGTGGAGAAAGGATAAACTTGTCTCTTTGGTTGAGCTAGGATATTAACGATATATACACTGATTTTTTATGTATATCTATCTATCTATATATGATATATTCTGCTTCTCTGGAGAATACTAATAAGCTTCCTTGGTGTCCCAGATGGTAAAAGGCTGCCTAGAATGTGGGAGACATGGGTTTAATCCCTGGGTCAGGAAGATCCCCTTGAGAAAGGAATGGCAACCCACTCCAGTATTCTTGCCTAGAGAATTCCATGAACAGAGGAGTTCGGCAGGCTACAGTCCATGGGGTTGCAAAGAGTTGGACACAACTCAGCAACTAACACTTTTAACACACACACAAGAAACACAGCAACCGTAAATATATTACATAAATGCATAAAAATTAACTGGTATTTCTATATATTAGCAATTAACAAATCAAAAATAAAATCAAAAGAAAATGTTTATATTTAGAAGAGCATCAAAAATACTTAGAATTATATTAAGTAAAAAAGTGTAAAACATATATTCTGTAGACAACAAAACACTGAAGAAAAAAACTAAGACTTAAAAATGGAAAATACATCCATGGTAATAAATTGGAAAGTTTCTTGTCAGGATAGTAATACACTCAAAGTAATCCCTCTAAATATCCTAGTTGGTTTGTACTTTGCTAAAATGATTATGCTGACCCTAAAATTCATGTGAATATCCAAGGGAATCAGAATAGCCAAAAGAACCGTGAAAAATAAGAACAGAGTTAGAAGAATCACATTTTTCTGATTTCATAACTTATCACACAGTTATGGTAATCAAGATAAAGTCATAATGGCAAAATTATAAAAATATACCTCAATGGAATGAACTGAGAATCCAGTAAGACCTTTACATTTATGTTCAATTGATTTTTAAAAGGATTCCTAGAATTCCAGAGGTAAAGAACATTCTCTTCAACAAGTGATGCAGTAATAGCCAAATTTCACATACAAAGGAATGAAGCTGAATCTCCACCTCATACCACTGATAAAAGTTAACTAAAAATAGATCAAATAGGTCAATCCTAAAGGATATCAGTCCTGAATATTCATTGGAAGGACTGATTCTGAAGCTGAAACACCAATACTTTGGCCACCTGATGGGAACTGACTCATTGGAAAAGACCCTGATGCTGGGAAATATTGAAGGCAGGAGGAGAAGGGGATGACAGAGGATGAGGTGGTTGGATGGCATCACTGACTCAATGGACATGAGTTTGAGCAGGATCCAGGAATTGGTGATGGAAAGGGAAGCCTGGTGTGCTGCAGTCAATGGGGTCGCAAAGAGTCAGACACGACCGAGCAACTGAACTGAACTGAACTGAAAAATAGGTCATAGATCTAAATTTTAGAGCTAAACCTATAAAACTCTTAGAAGACAACACACAAGTAAATCTTCATGACTAGGTTATGCAATGGTTTTTATATAAGACAACAAAGCACAAGCAACAGCAAAAAAAGATAAACTGGATTTCATCAAAATTAAAAGAATACCATCAGAAAAGTTAAAGGACAACCCAGGAGGAAACCAGTTAAGAAATCTCCAACTTGATTATATAAAGAAAATCTACAACTCACTAATAAAAAAGTTTAAAAACTAATAAAATATAAATACCCAATTAAAGTGAGCAAAGTATTAGTATAAATAGTCTTTCAAAAATATACAAATGATCAACAAGCATAAAAAATGATGCTCAATATTATCAGAGAAATGCAAGTCAAAATGACAAAGACATATCATTTCTCACATACTTGGATGGCTATAATCAAGAAGACATACAGTAAAAGCTGTTGGCAAGGATATGAAGAAATTGGAACCCTCATCTACTACTGATGGGATTGGAAAATGATGTAGCTGCTTTGAAAATTAGTTTGGCAGCTCTTAAGTTTTAAGAGTGAAGTTACCATGAGATTCAGGAATTTCACTCTTTGGTGTGTACTCAAGAACATTCACAAAATTTATCTATGCAAAACTTTGTACACTAATGCTCATAGCAGTGTTATTTCTAAGGCTAAAACAAAATACAACTCAATTATCCATCAACTGATATAAGGCTAAAAAAACATATCCATATAATCTATATTATTATGTTATTTGGCCATAAAAAGTAATGAAGTAATGATAAATCCTACAACATGGATGAACCTTAAAAATACTATGCTAAGTGAAAGAAGTTACTCACAAAGACTACATATTCTGGGTTTCTGTTTATAGAAAATATCTAGGATAGGCAAAAATAAAGAGAAGACAGATTGATAATGGTCTATGACTGGGACTCTGAGAAGAAATGGAAACAGCTGCTAATAGGTATATGATTTCATTTTGGGATGATAAAAATATGCTCAATTTGATTGCAGTAATGAGTGTAACTGCAAATATATTTGCTATGACTGAACTATGCACTGTATATTGGCAGATTGTATGGAAAATGAGTTATATCTCAAAAAAGCTGTTATATTTTTTAAAAGTATACATACAGGACTGGAAATTATATAGGCACTGTGGAAGGCAATAACAATAATTCTTGTAGAAAATTTAAAACTTTTAGCAAAGGGATATTTGAATAGGATTGCTAAATTAGATGCAAAACTGGACAATATCCTGTGGTTTAGTCTCTAAGTCATTTCCTACTCTTGCAACTCCATGGACTATAGCCTGCCAGGCTCCTCTGTCCATGGAATTTCCAAGGGAGTTGCCTTTTCCTTCTCCAGGGGATTTCCCTGACCCAGGGATCGAACCCGGTCTCCTACATTGCAGGACGTCTCTTACATTGTAGGACGTCTCCTGCATTGCAGGCAGATTCTTTATCAGTTGAGCCATCAGTATCCTGGAAGGGAATAAAATAAAATTTTTGGAATATTTTTTTCTACTAAAAAAAGATAAATTGCATCTCTACTGTACACAAATCTAAAAGAAAAGATGTAAATTTACAGTTTAATATTTTAATTAATAAGTTCATGTTTATTTTCCTAAAAATTAAGTAATACTTAGAAATCACCTTATATTTACTTACAAAATGCTTCAGTATAGCATCAAAAAGATACAGACTTATTTCATTGTACTTTGTTATGGTTTTGGATAATTTTACCTAATAATGGCAAACATAAAACTGTTCATACCAAACAGTTATTAACTTAAAATTAATCTTCTATTCCTAAGCAAACTTCCTTAGTTCCTACTTAAACCCACTGATCCTCTAACTCACCACCTACAATTAAACTAGCAGTTAAATCACTGCTAGAGAAAAATCTCAAAGTCATTTTAAGTATTCTTTCCTCATCTTACTTGTCACCTCAGGAACATTTGACATGATTGATTAACAAATATGTATTGACTGACTCACTGAGTAAAATATCCTATTGCATAATTAGAAGTTTTTATAATACAAAAATAGTGTCATGGCAAAAAATGTCAATTGCAGATAACTTGTCAGGATATTTGAGGAAAAAAATGTAGAAAGAACATAATCTAATTAAACACTGAAGGATTTTTCCATAAGGATGTTGGTTGTTTTAAGAGCCCCAAATTCATTTTAAGCACAAAAAATTAATGACAGGAGAGAAATACATATATATATATATATATATATATATATATATCACAACAAATAAAATATAATGAAACAAAACATTTTAAATTACATTATGGCTCACAATTTGCCACAGCTGTCAAACTACTAGGACCTGATCTATCACAGCCTATCATTGACAATAAAACTGTCTAGTAACTCATCAACAATCTCACAGCTTCAAGTGTAACCCTTACACCAAAATAAAATTATAGGATGCTATAATTAATTTTTATTGGACTATAGTTTCCTTACAATATTGTGTTAGTTTCTGCTGTATAGCAAAGTAAATCAGTTATACATATACACATATCCTCTTTTTGGGATTTCCTTCCCATTTAGGTCACCATATAGCACTGAGAAGGGTTCTTTCTGTTATATAGTATGTTCTCATTAGTTATCTATTTTATACATAATATATATATATAGATCAACTCAATCTCCCAATTTATCCCACCCCTCTTTCCTTCCGTGGTATCCATACGTCCATTCTCTATTTCTATTTTCTATGTCTGCTTTGCTAATAAGTTCATCTGTATCATTTTTCTAGATTCCATATATGTGATATTACATGATCTTTGTTTTTTCATTCTGATTTACTTCAATCTGTACCAGTCTCTATGTCCATCCACACCTCTGCAAATTGCACAATTGTGTTCCTTTTTATGGCTCAGTAATATTCCACTGTATATAGGTACCACATCTTCTTAATCTATTCATCTGTCAACGGACATCTAGGTTGCTTCCATGTCCTGGCTATTGCAAATGGTGCTGCAGTGAACACTGGGATATATGTATCTTTTGTAATTATGGTTTTATCTAGGAATTACCCAGGAGGGGGATTGCTGGGGCATATAGTAATCATATTTTTAGTGTTTTTAAGAAACCTCCATACTGTTCTCCATAGTGGCTGTATCAATTTACATTCCCACCAACAGTGCAAGACAGTTGCCTTTTATCCACATGCTCTCCAGCATTTGTTATTGGTATATTTTTTGATGATGGTCATTCTGACCTGTGTTGGGTGATACATCATTGTAGTTCTGCTTTGCATTTCTCTGATAATTAGCAATGTTGAACATTTTGTCATGTGTCTGTTGTCCATCTGTCTGTCTTTTTGGAGAATGTCTATTTAGGTAGTCCATCCATTTTCTTGATTGGGTTATTTGTTTTTGTTTTTTATATTGAGTTGCATAAGCTGTTTGTATATTTTGGGGATTAATCCCTTGTCAGTTGCTTCATTTGCAAATATTTGCTTCCATTCTGAGGGCTGTCTTTTCATTTAATTTATGGTTTATTTTGCTATGCAAAAGCTTTTAAGTTATATTAGGTCTCATTTGTTTATTTTTGTTTTATTTTCATTATTCTAGCAGGTAGGTTACAAAAATTTTTGCTGTGATTCATGTCAAAGAGCATTCTGCCTATGGCTTCCTCTAAGAGTTTTATAGTGCCCAGCCTTACATTTAAGTTTTTAATCCATTTTGAGTTTATTTTTGTGTATGGTATTATAGAGGGTTTTAGTTTCATTCTTTCATATGCAGCTGTTCAGTTTTCCCAGTACCACTTATTAAAGAAAATGTCTTTTCTCCATTATATATTCTTGTCTCCTCCTAGGTGACCATAGGCACATGGAGTTCTCTTTGGGCTTTCTGTCCTGACCCATCGATCTATATTTCTATTTTTGTGCCATTACCATACTGTCTTGATTACTGTAGTTTTGTAGTTCAGTCTATGAACTTCCCAGGTGGTGCAGCAGTAAAGAATCTGACTGACAATCCAAGAAACACAGAGGCATAGGTTTGATCCCTGGCTCGACAAGATCCTCCAAGGAAATAGCAACCCATTTCAGTATTCTTGCCTGGAAATCCCAAGCACAGAGGAGCCTGGCAGGCTACAGTCCATGGAGTGCAGAGAGTCAGACACAACTGAGCAACTGACACAGCAGTTTATACTCTGAAGTCAGGGAGCTTGATTCTTCCAGCTTTGTTTTTCTTTCTTAAGATTGTTTTGGCTATCTGAGTTCTTTTGTATTTCCACACAAATTGTATTTTTTTTTTTTACTGTAATTCTGTGAGAAATATCCTTTGTAATTTGATAGACACTGCACTGAATCTGTAGATTGCTTTGGGTAGTAGAGTCATTTTCACAATATTGATTTTTCCAATCCAAGACCATGGTATATCTCTCCACCTGTTTGTGTACCTTGATTTCTTTTGTCAATATCTTACAGTTTCTGAGTTCATGTCTTTTGACTCCTTAGATAGGCTTATTACTAGATATTCTTTTTGTTGCAGTGGCAAATTGTATTATTTCCTTAATTTCTTTCTGATCTTTTGTGGTTAGTGTATAGAAAAGCAAGAGATTTCTGTGTATTAATTTTGTGTACTGCAACATTACTAAATTCATTGATGAGCTCTAGTAGTTTTCTGGTAGCATCTTTAGGGTTTAGAGTTTTCTACGTATAGTATCACTCTATTATTTACAAACAGTAACAGTTTTACCTATTTTTCACTTTGCATTCTTTTAATTCTTTCTCTTCTATAACTTCCATGGCTAGGATTTCCAAAACTATCTTGAATAAAAGAGGTGAGAGTGGAAATCCTTCCCTTGTTCCTGATCTTACAGGAAATGCTTTCAGTTTTTCACCATTGAGAATGCTGTTTGCTATAGCATTATCATAGATGGGTTTTATTTTGTTGAGGTAAGTCCCCTCTATGTGCAATGTCTGGAGAGTTTAAATTATAAATGGATGTTGACTTTTGTCAAAAGCTTTTTCTGCATTGATTTATGCAATCATATGGTTTTTATTTTTCAGTTTGTTATACGATGTATCACATTGATTTGTGTAGAATGAAAATTTCCTGCATCTCTGGGATAAATCCTACTTGATCAAGGTGTATGATCCTTTAAATGTGTTGCTGAATTCTTTTTGTTAGCATTCTATTGAGGATATTTTGTGTCTATGTTCATCAGTGATATTGGTCTATAATTATCTTTTTTTGTGTGATATCTTTGGTTTTTGTATCAGGGTGATAGTAGCCTCACAGAATGAGCTTGGGAATATTCCTGTAGGAGGCTATAAAATTCTTAAAAAGTAACAAGTATTATTGAACATTCCTTAAATGAAAAAATCACCAAGACAATTTTTTTTAAGGTGAATATTCACTCTCTGAAATCAAAATGGTTTGCTATCAGTATAAGAGGTCATTTCAGGCTAAGATTTAGACTTAGTTTTAAAACTGGTGGCATTCAAATGACTCGAGTTGACAGAACTAAGAGATGAGAGGGAATGACATACGAGTTGTTGTGGACTGAAAAGAGTAAATAATCAAAATTTGGTGTAATGGCTTGGCAGCTTGGCTAAGAGTTCATTCGTTCAGGAAATGATGATTAGGAGATATATTTGGAAAATATACTTGAACTATATTATGGAGAACCTTCACTTCCAGGGTAAGAATTTGGTACTTAATTGAAGCTTTTTAATATTCATAGAAGGGTACTGGTACTAAGGGACTAGCTGGGAAGATTTATGTATAGATTATGTGGAAATTCTCAAAAAGGGAGCAGAAATACTGGGAATGTGAAGAAGACACAGTTATATCTAAAAAAATAAAGTATTGGCATATATCACAGAACATAGAAACATGGTTTTGAAAATGGGCTGAAACAAAATTAGGCAATGATTCAGAAGTCATCTTTGCAATTCACCTCTTACAAATAACTTTGAAGAAATGGCAGATAACTCTGTGTGTAGAGATCTGGCTATTTAGAATTAAAGACATTAAGGAACATATTAGAAAGAGAACACTTCCTCAACTCTTCCCATCAGAACTTCACGATCAATATCAATTATTTCTCTCATAGTAAGTGGGAAGATTTTTTGAGCCCTCCTTCTAAATAAGAGTTCTGACTCTTATTCTGTGAGCTCTTAAACCTTTCTAATAGCAAAGGCTATAATATTTAAATTTAGAAGGGTACTTTAAAGACACCCCAGCAGTCCCCTTGAAAATACACAACCACTTCACTAGTTTCTTCATGTTATTCAAACAGTCACAAGTATATTAGTCTTCTATTGTGTGAAAGAAAAAAAGAATGGACAAGGAAGGCTATATTAGGGGGGATACAAAATAAATATATAATCTTTTGTGCACAGATTTATTTTATACATATTGGATGACAGCTTTTACCCTTCTTTAACAAAAATCTAGAGACAAAATGATGCTTGATATATTTGCTGCTTTTATAGCAACACAAAAGAATAGGCATTGAATGCTATCCAGTCCATTAGCTTACCCAGGATCTTGCTGGAACTGAATTTTCTATTACTCATCGAGATTTTTAAAGCAGAATTTAAGGTACCCCATGTGCCATTTATGTGAGTTAATTTTAAGAAAACTTTAGGTTTTATTCTTTTTTATTTTAAAATTATAGCTTGAAACCTCATTAGTGTCATCCCTCCACAATTTAATGATTTTTAAAGTCAGTATCAAGAAACACAAAAAACCCACAAGCTAGCTATTCTCTCATATGGTATAACTATTTTAACAAATAGTTCTATCATATTCAGGCCTTCATGTCACTACACCATTATCAATACAGCTGGTGGATTTATTTTAAAGTGTTCTTCCTTCTTCCAATGAGTGTTTTCACAGATGGAAGCACCCTTCCAAGATAAACTCCAATCTGTTGCATTTAAAAAATACTTGGGCTAAACTTCAGTAAGTTTGCATGTGTGAGAAGGGTGAATTAACATTGCTTGTATTTCTGGATGGAGCTATATAATGGTGAATGTAATGATGTACATTAGTTGAATAGAAAATATATCTAGTAGTACATACAAAAAGAAAGGGAAAAGGACATCTCTGCCAGTCACGATCCCTCAATAAATAATCTATGGATCTTCATGTATTTGGTAAAGGAGAGGTGGGAATAAATTATGAGCAAAATACACAAAACCTCCTGCCCTCCTATTACTCACATTCTTGTGAAGACAAATGAGGATGGAAGAATAGATTTGGCTGCTTTTTTTCTGAAAATCCTTCGTTGTAATACATACACTAAATTTTATAAGATTTTTACAAGAGTAGACCAGAACTATGAATTTATTTTGGTCTCACTTAAGGAAATTTTTTTTTTTTAATTCTTGTAGGAAATAAAGTTTTTATCTGACCTTGAGATGGTAAACTAGAAAACACATACTCAGGTACACACACACATACACACACACACACACACACACACACATTTCAGAGCCATATGCTCCTGAATTTGAATCATATTTAAGCCATATGACTTGAGGAAACTGTATTATCTCTTAGCACAGGTTTCATCACTTAAGAAATACAAATCAAAATTCCTTTTTAATTAGTCATATTTATGTTAAATATTTTTAAAATGCTTGACAGATAAGATGCCTAGTACATTATGAAGCACAGGATAGATTTAATAAATTTAAGCCCCCACCCCTTCCCCTAGGCTTTTTCTCCTAAAAAGCTTTCTTAAAATATTAATTCTAACAGTTTAAGATTTTAACATCTATTAAAGAAACCTCATGTCAGGAAGTAGATTAAGAAAGACAGCAAATCAGAGCAAAAAGTACAGAAAGAAAAACTACCACAATCTACTAAGTCATGGAAAAGAAATGGCAGAGAAACATGCAAGTAAAGGCATAATAATTTATGTACATTGTAGAAATGCAATAATCTCATTTCTAGATCTCCAGTTTTCTGCACCATCCGCACCGATCTCTGTTTAACTGACTTGAGAATGTATACTTTTCCCTGAGTTAATTAATATAACTTAGCGTGCATGTGTGCATGTACTCAGTTCACCAGTCACCAAGTATTTATGAGCCCTACTCTGTGACAGACCCTTTGGTGAGCACTAGATATGCATGAAGAAGCAGTGCTTTTGCCTGTAGATTGTTCTGGTTAAACAGAATACAATTTTCATCCGTACCAATATCCATCCTGTTCATACAGTATCAGTTCAGTTCAGTTCAGTTCAGTTCATCGCTCAGTCATGTCCGACTCTTTGCGACCCCATGAATCGCAGCACGCCAGGCCTCCCTGTTTATCACCAACTCCTGGAGTTCACTCAGACTCATGTCCATCGAGTCCATGATGCCATCCAGCCATCTCATCCTCTGTCGTCCCCTTCTCCTCCTGCCCCCAATCCCAGCATCAGAGTCTTTTCCAATGAGTCAACTCTTGGCATGAGGTGGCCAAAGTACTGGAGTTTTAGCTTTAGCATCATTCCTTCCAAAGAAATCCCAGGGTTGATCTCCTTCAGAATGGACTGGTTGGATCTCCTTGCAGTCCAAGGGACTAACAAGATTCTTCTCCAACACCACAGTTCAAAAGCATCAATTCTTTGGTGCTCAGCCTT
The DNA here is from genome assembly GCF_032405125.1 of Capricornis sumatraensis. NCBI lineage: Eukaryota > Metazoa > Chordata > Mammalia > Artiodactyla > Bovidae > Capricornis > Capricornis sumatraensis. The sequence continues at coordinate 146,718,661 of NC_091070.1, read as the reverse complement.
CTTCACAGTCCAACTCTCACATCCATACATGACCACAGGAAAAACCATAGCCTTGACTAGACGGACCTTAGTCGGCAAAGTAATGTCTCTGCTTTTGAATATGCTATCTAGGTTGGTCATAACTTTTCTTCCAAGGAGTAAGCGTCTTTTAATTTCATGGCTGCAGTCACCATCTGCAGTGATTCTGGAGCCCCAAAATATAAAGTCTGACACTGTTTCCACTGTTTCCCCATCTATTTCCCATGAAATGATGGGATTGGATGCCATGATCTTCGTTTTTTGAATGTTGAGCTTTAAGCCAACTTTTTCACTCTCCTCTTTCACTTTCATCAAGAGGCTTTTTAGTTCCTCTTCACTTTCTGCCATAAGGGTGGTATCATCTGCATACCTGAGGTTATTGATATTTCTTCTGGCAATCTTGATTCCAGCTTCTGCTTCTTCCAGCATAGCGTTTCTCACGATGTACTCTGCATAGAAGTTAAATAAGCAGGGTCACAATATACAGCCTTGACATACTCCTTTTCCTATTTGGAACCAGTCTGTTGTTCTATGTCCAGTTCTAACTGTTGCTTTCTGACCTGCATACAGACAAGAGGCAGTTCAGGTGGTCTGGTATTCCCATCTCTTTCAGAATTTTCCAGTTTCTTGTGATCCACACAGTCAAAGGCTTTACCATTGCTCAAATAACATTTCCTTTAAAAAACTACATTTTTCACCATTTTCCAACTAGAAACATAATGCCACAATATGCTCTGTTTGTACTATACTTTTTTGATCATTGATTTTGTTAATATAAATTTATGATAACTGTATATTTTTCTGATGTCTTTATTAGCTTTTTAAATTTTCTGAAGTTCAGAGACCATATCTAATCTATATTCTTTAAGCAAGCAGTAGAATTACTACTAGAAACTTAATTGATTAGCATTAATCTTTTAATATCAAACTCTGCCATTAGTCTTCAATAATTTTCTTTTCTATGGTTATACACAGGATTATTTCACTAAGTATTGCCTAACCCAGGGACCTGTTATGGACAGTCTTCTCTCTTTTCACTTACCCTCGATCTCTACCAGTGAATCCTCAGAGCCTTCATTCATCTGATTTTGAAAAGGTGAGGGAAAGAAAAAAAAAATTTATATAAAATTCAAATCATTAGCATCACCGACTCAAAGGGCATGAATTTGAGTGAACTTCAGGAGACAGTGGAAGGCAGAGGAGACTGGAGTGCTGCAGTCCATGGGGTCGCAAAGAGTCCAACACGACTTAGTGAATGAACAATAACAACAAAGTAAGTAATGTGATGATCTGTTGTGAATAATAAAATGCCCATTTATCCACTGAAAATAAGGAAATTTGCAATAGATTTTCTAAGAAATTTACAGAAGTATAATTTTTTATTGTTAGAGAGACACGACGAAACACAGAAATAAACAACCGAATACAAGGTTATTTCATTTAGAGTGCCAGATTTCACATATACTGAAAATGAAATGAAAAATGATGCTCAGAGAAGAGAGGTGATTTTCCTAAGGTCACACAGCCGACAGGTGAATTGAAAGTCACTCAGTCATGTCCAACTCTTTGCAATCCCATGGACTGTAGCCCACCAGGCTCCACAGTCCATGAAATTTTCCAGGCCAGAACATTAGAGTGGTTGCCACTTCCTGCTCTAGGGGATCTTCCCAACTCAGGGGTCGAATCCACTTCTCTTGCATCTCCTACACTGGTAGTCAGATTCTTTACCAGCAGCACCACCTGGGAAGCCCCCCCTTATAAGTTACAATAATTCATGGTATACTGTCTTCAAGGAGATAGAATGCCTTTCTACACAGAAACTTCTATGCCAATACAGAAATATATATGGTAGAGTCAAGATCATAATGTTAGAATGATCATTATAGCTAAGAAAAATACACAAAAGTAGAAGTCTAGAAGTTATCATTTATAAATACTACATAATTTGCAAGCAAAAAAAAAGTTAATTTCAGAAATTATTGAAGGAGAAGTAAAATTAATATTGATAGAATCACCTATTCGTATACTATATAAAATGTTAAAAGATTTTTCTCTAATCTGATATTATAAATTTCATCTTTCACTGAGATTGTTTTTTCTTTACAACCCAACTAAACTGTACATCCTTTTAAAGGTAACCAGAAATATAGATTAAATCAGATTATTTTTACTGGAACAAAAATATAACACAAATTCTATATTAAAAGGGCATTTGTTGCCCAACATCAGAAATAGAAAATTAGTATCTGGATGTATTAATGCACTTCATATATCTCCCTCTTCTGAAAGATGTTATACTAAAAACAAAACTATATCACCTGTGCTACTGCCTACTCAGTAAACTATTGAGAATTATTTCACATTTGATATAATTTAAATATACTGGTAATTAATATTTGGCTACAAAGAGAAAACTGGAAATTCTGTTGCATCTTTGTTCTTTAAAAATCATTTGTTATCAAGAAGGGTAAAAAAATACAAGTCAATCAAATGATTGGCCAAGTTTTAAACATAAGTTTATATTTTCAGTAACAAGTATAAGTAATGGCAAAATTAAGAAAAAAACTGATAGGTAAGAAAGAGATCAAATTACCTCACTCCAAATAATCTTACCTTAAACAAGATTTAAAAAAAACAAACTCAGAAATTATTGCTGGACATCATTATATATATATGTATATATATAATAACTTAAGACAGAATTATTACTTATGATAGTAGAGCTAGACTACAATTTAGTACTCCTATTTTATTTTATCCAAACAAAATAAAGTAAGACTATCTTATGAAGGTTTGCTCTTCACAGACAGAAATGAGATTTCTTAATCAACTGGGTGTTTTGCTGTCTAACATAGTGTGTTACTATATATTGCTCATAAAACCACCAGTCAGCTACAATCTGCACAGAAGATACAAACACAGTTTTCAGAAAGTCTCTATTCAAAGTGCATTAATTTAAGCCCATACAAATTTCAAAATTATAATTAGTTTTGTTTACAATTAGGGCTTCCATGATAGCTCAGTTGGTAAAGAATCCAGATGCAAAGCAGGAGACACTGGTTCAATTCCCAGGTCAGGAGATTTGCTGAAGAAGAGATAGCCTACCCACTCCACTATTCCTGGGCTTCCCTTGTGACTCACTGGTAAAGAATCCACCTGCAATGCAGGAGACCTGGGTTCGATTTCTGGGTTGGGAAGATCCCCTGGTGAAGGGAAAGGCAACCCACTCTAGTACTCTGGCCTGGAGAATTCCATGGGCTGTATAGCCCATGGGGTGGCAAAGAGTTGGACACAACTAAGCAACTTTCACTTGTTTACAATTATTTACTTAAAATTCTTCAATTTATCAAATAGTTGTCTAAAGATGAAAGTCAAATTTACTTAAGATAAAGTTTATTGTATTATATATTCTGGGACTATTTAAGATTTAATAGTACTTAAAATGGGAAACTCACAATAGAATGGGAAAGACTAGAGATCTCCTCAAGAAAATTAGAGATACCAAGGGAACATTTCATGCAAAAATGGGTTCAATAAAGGACAGAAATGGTAAGGACCTAACAGAAACAGAAGCTATTAATAAGAGGTGGCAAGAATACACAGAAGCACTGTACAAAAACATCTTCATGACCAAGATAATCATGATGATGTGATCACGCACCTACAGCCAGACATCCTGGAAAGTGAAGTGGGTCTTAGAAAGCATCATTAAGAACAAAGCTAGTGGAGGTGATGGAATTCCAGTTGAGCTGTTTCAAATCCTGAAAGATGATGCTGTCAAAGTGCTGCACGCAATATGCCAGCAAATTTGGAAAACTCAGCAGTGGCCACAGGACTGGAAAAGGTCAGTTTTCATTCCAATCCCAAAGAAAGGCAATGCCAAAGAATGCTCATACTACTGCATAATTGTACTCATCACACACGCTAGTAAAGTAATGCTCAAAATTCCCCAAGCCAGGCTTCAGCAATGCATGAACTGTGAATTTCAAGCTGGTTTTAGAAAAGGCAGAGGAACCAGAGATTAAATTGCCAACATTCGCTGGATCATCAAAAAGCAAGAGAGTTCCAGGAAAACGTCTATTTCTGCTTTATTGACTATGGCAAAGCCTTTCACTGTGTGGATCACAATAAACTGTGGAAAATTCTTCAAAAGGTGGGAATACCAGACAACCTGGCCTGCCTCTTGAGAAACCTATATGCAGGTCAGGAAGCAACAGTTAGAACTGGACATGGAACAACAGACTGGTTCTAAATAGGAAAAGGAGTACATCAAGGCTGTATATTGTGACCCTGCTTATTTAACTTATATGCAGAGTACATCATGAGAAATGCTGGACTGGAAGAAGCACAAGCTGGAATCAAGATTGCTGGGAGAAATATCAATAACCTCAGATATGCATATGACACCATCCTTATGGCAGAAAGTGAAGAGGAACTAAAGTGCCTCTTGATGAAAGTGAAAGAGGAGAGTGAAAAAGTTGGCTTAAAGTTCAACATTCAGAAAACTAAGATCATGGCATCCAGTCCCATCACATCATGGGAAATAGATGAGGAAACAGTGGAAACAGTGGCTGATTTTATTTTTCTGAGCTCCAAAATCACTGCAGATGGTAACTGCAGTCATGAAATTAAAAGACGCTTACTCCTTGGAAAGAAAGTTATGACCAACCTAGATAGCATATTAAAAAGCAGAGACATCACTTTGCCAACAAAGGTCCATCTAGTCAAGGCTATGGTTTTTCCAGTAGTTATGTATGGATGTGATGGTTGGACTGTGAAGAAAGCTGAGTGCTGAAGAATTAATGCTTTTGAACTGTGGTGTTGGAGAAGAATCTTGTTAGTCCCTTGGACTGCAAGGAGATCCAACCAGTCCATCCTAAAGGAGATCAGTCCTAGGTTTTCATTGGAAGGACTGATGTTGAAGCTGAAACTCTAATAGTTTGGCCACCTGATGCGAAGAGCTGACTCACTGAAAAGACCCTGATATTGGCAAATATTGAAGGCAGGAGGAGAAGGGGACTACAGAGGATGAGATGGTTGAATGGCATCACTGATTCAATGGACATGAGTTTGGGTGAACTCCGGGAGATGGTGATGGACAGGGAGGCCTGGCGTGCTGTGGTTAACGGGGTTGTAAAGAGTCAGACACAACTGAGCGACTGAACTGAACTTAACTGGGTACTTAGAAAAGTGTCATGATAGAAAATATGTTACTTATTTAGCACTTCATATTTTAATAGTGACTTTTACATACTTTTTCATATAAATAGTGCAGTATGATGCAAAGGAAAGTACATTGGACAAGGATTAAGGAAAATACTGTTACACTATCGAGTGGTTATGTGATCTGGGATAAACCATTTAACCTTTTTGGATTTCATATGTATCCACATATGGTTAGTCAGATTAAAATTCCATTTGTATAGGTCAAGAATGTACCTCCAATGTTGGAGACCTTGGTTTAATTCCTGGGTAGGGAAGATCCCCTGGAGAAACAAATGGGCAACCCACTCCAGTATTCTTGCCTGGAGAATCCCCATGGACAGAGGAACTTGGCAGGCTACAGTTCATGGGGTAGCAAAGAGTCAGACACAACTGAGTGACTAAGCACAGCACAAACAATGTAATATCCATCTCTCTTTTCCACCAGCACATTAGAAAAGAGGGGACATTTTGAAAATATTACAGCCATTGGTAATTTACCACTTAGTAAATTTACCATTTGCTAGTCTCAAAACTGAGAAGTTACATATTAAAATTCAAAGCTGAATTCTAGAAAATTGAGTTAATGTTACCAGCTGATAAGTGTATGAGGTAACATAAGCATAAATTTGCATTACTAAATTTAAATTAATACATTACCACAGTCTAGATACAGGGTTTCCTAGGTGGAGCTAGTTGTAAAGAACCTGCCTGATGATTCAGGAAATCACCTGCTGATGCAAGAAACGTGGATTCGGCCCCTGTGTGGGGAAGATTCCCTGGAGGAGGTCATAGCAACCCACTCCAGTATTCCTACCTGGAGAATTCCATGGACAGAGGGGGCTAGCAGGCTATAGTCCATGGGGTCACAAAGAGTTGGATACAACAGAAGCGACTTAACATGCATGCATAGTCCAGACACAGCATTCAATAATTACTCTGTAGAGCTTCTTTTCATTTCATGAAACTAGTTTTACATGTTGAGAAAAGTCGGATATTCTGAAAATAAATATACTATCAGGGGAATAGCCTTTATCAATGGTAAGATATATTACACAGTATAGTATAAAATATCTTGGTTCTGTCAAAGATATACAGATTGACAGGACAAACAAAGAGTTTGAAATAGACCTACATAAATATAGAATTAAGCATATGATAGATGTGGCATTTCAGAATAGAGGGAAAACATATTTTTCAATAAACAGATTTGGAACTATTAGTCATTTAGGGAAAAAAAAGCTGAATATTTTTCTGATTTTTTTGTACCAAAATAAAAACTAAGAGTAAGGTCTATACATGTTATTCTGTAATCCATTAGCTTTACTTATTTTACTACAGAATTTTAATCTATTATTTTTATTAAAAATATATATCATTACTGAGGATGTAAAATAATACGGCCATTTTTAGCAAAAATGTTAATAACCTCTTAACCTCAATCAACTGAGGAATCTAAAGTTTAAGTCCTTCTATGCCATGTTTAGCTTATATATAAATCAGAATTTTTTAAAGATAGTATTATGCTATTTATACTAGTATGCAACTCACTTTCTTCATTTAATAGGAATATCCTTTTAGATTAACAAATATAATAATAATGCAGAGCCACGTAACATTCCATAATATAAAAACAGGTTAATAGCTTAAACACTTTTCTTAAGGTTGGGCACTATTGTTGTCTCAAGTTTTTGCTACTTCAAACCATGCTATGATTGCTGTAATAAATACTACTGTACATATACCATTATATGGTTATACTTTTATTTCTCTAGGAAGAACAGATATCAAAGCATTGCTGCTGCTACTGTTAAGTCGCTTCAGTCGTGTCCAACTCTGTGCGACCCCATAGACGGCAGCCCACCAGGCTCCCCCGTCCCTGGGATTCTCCAGGCAAGAACACTAGGGTGGGTTGCCATTTCCTTCTCCAATGCATGAAAGTGAAAAGTGAAAGTGAAGTCGTTCAGTCATGACTGACTCTTTGTGACCCCATGGACTGCAGCCTACCAGGCTCCTCTGCCCATGGGATTTTCCAGGCAAAAATACTGGAGTGGGGTGCCATTGCATTGCTAGTACAACTGTATAAATATTTGAAATTTTCAAATATATTACTACTGTATGAGATTTCTTGCTTCCTTTCTGTTAGATAGCAAAGGAGGCTATTTAACTTTTTAACTTTAAAAATATGATGAGAGAAAACTGGTATCACCCTTTTATTTACATATTTCTGGCTAATATGGAAGTAGGACATCTCTAGTATGGCCATTAATCATTTGTGTGACCTCTTTTTTAATGCTTATGAGAACACTGCCTATGCAAGGTTGGGTTAGTTTTCTCATTTAAAATTTTAGGAACTCTGATTTAACAGAAGTTACCACTTAGCCTAAATATGCAGAACAACAACAACAAAAAATGTTCACCTGGTTTCAAGTTTGGTTTGATTTTATTTTAAAATACATTTTTAAATGTGTGTAGTAAATTTTTTTCTCACATAGCTCAAAGATTGAAAATTACCCTTAAACCTTTTCCTTTTTATATTTAAAAATTCAGTACACCTAAAATTTATCTTAGATGGCCTGATGAAGTGTTCTGAAGGTAAAGACAAAATTATGCCAGGACCACTGTTCAAAGAAGTCACCATTTTCCACTGAATTAAAATATCCTCTTCATTATATATTGTGTTCTCTTATTTACTTGGTTTCATTTACAGACTTTCATGTGTTTCAGAAATGTGTGTTCCTGTACCAATTCTATACTGACTACGGTGGCTGTGCAGTGAGTTTCAGTATCTGACATGGCAAATCTTTTTGTCTTATTTTTCAACAGTCTATTTCTTCGATATACCTTCTTGATTACCATCTCAGAATTTACCAATAAAAATGTAGGTTTCAATCATTCTAGACTACCCATTAGAGCTTAAATATTTATAGGCACTTTTTCACATGTATTGAGAAGTAGTTACCTACTATGACTCTTCTAATTTATAAAGTTTAAATTATAGGTAAAATATATTTTTTAAGTATTGTGAATGCATCCATGAACTTTCATGTTCAGGGACAGAAAATGATAAGATGTAAGCAAAGAAATAAGTGGAACAACCTTAAAGCCATTTGCTAAACCAGGTTAAAAAAAGCCTTTAATTTTCAGGGTCTTTGACAACACAGCAAGTATAGATTCCTTTTCTAAATAAACATCTTTATTACAGGATTTATTTTTTAAACTATGGTTGCTCATTTTCTTTGAGGCTTTATCTGTGAAAATTTTACAAGGACTGCAATAAAGACAAGCATTGAAATATGTATATTACCATATGTAAAATAGATGACCAGTGCAAGTTCCATGCATGAAGCAGGGCACTCAAAGCTGGTGCTCTGGGACAAGCCAGACAGATGGGGTGGGGAGGGAGGTGGAGGGGGATTCAGAATGGGGGGACACATGTTCACCCATGGCTGATTCATGTCAATGTATGGCAAAAACCATCACAATACTATAAAGTAATTAGCCTCCAAAAGGAAAAATAATAATAATAATAATTTAAAAAATTAAAAATAAAAGTAAACAAAACACTATGTCTGGACCCACTAGACATCATAAGCAATATAATCATGCTCACAAATATTCTGGACACGGGATTCTCAAGAATATAAAAATAAGTAATTTCATCTGCTTTAAGAAATTATAGGTAGACTTGAGAAATAAATAAAAAGCTAACAGGCTTTTTAAATGTAAAAAAGAACTCCTAGAAATGAAAGATAAAATTGTAACTCAAAACTTAGCAGACAATTTTAAGAACATATTTGAAACTGGTGAAGAAGGTTTTAGTAAATTAGAAAGTAGAATTGAAGGAAATGATTGAAAATGTAACCTCCAAAAAACAAAGAAATGAAAATTCGAAAAATAAGTTGAGTCACAGACAATAAAATAAGAATATTTAACACATATCTAATGAGAACTCCAGAAAATGAAGTAAAGACAATGAAACAGTCCCCCAAATGATGAAAGATATCAAACCACAGATTTAAGAGTCATAATGAAAACAAAGCAAAATAAATGAAAGAAACCCATATTGATATAAATAACTGTAACACTGTTGAACACTAAAGGTTAAAAGGTCTTTAAATCAGCCACTCTCCAAAGACATTATTCTAAAGTGAGCAATAACTAGAATGCTGGTGACATTCAAATAGCATGCATGACATAAGACACTAAAGTGATACTCTCTGAGAGGTGTAAAAAATAATTGCAAATCCTCTACTCTATGCACAAAGTATTTTATGAGAGTTAAGAAATGTATGAACATTTTCAGAAACAAAAAGAGTTGGTTAACAGCATGTCCTTACCAAAAAGATTTAAAGAACTGATATTTATTCTAAGCACAAATAAACTGCGTTTTCATGGAAATCTCAACAAGGGGGAAAAATACTGAAGAAAACTGCCAACAATTTGAATAAAACTATTCCAAAACTCTATTAATAAGTATATAGTAATTAACATACAATAATAAAGCATATAATTTTATTGATCAAGTTTTAAAAAGAAAGTATTTTTTTATAGCCCAATTGTTTTTATTTTTATTTTTACTTTATTTTACTTTACAATACTGTATTGGTTTTGGCATACATTGACATGAATCTGCCATGGGTGTACAAGAGTTCCCAAACGTGAACCCCCCTCCCACCTCCCACCTCCCACCCCACATCATCCCTCCGGATCATCCCTGTGCACCAGCCGCAAGCATCCTGCATCCTGCATTGTACATAGACTGGCGATTCGTTTCTTACATGATAGTATACGTTTCAATGCCATTCTCCCAAATCATCCCACCCTCTCCCTCTCCCTCACAGTCCAAAAGTCCGCTCTACACATCTGTGTCTCTTTTGTTGTCTTGCATACAGGGTCATCATTACCATCTTTCTAAATTCCATATATATGTGTCAGTATACTGTATTGGTGTTTTTCTTTCTGGCTTACTTCCCTCTGTATAATCGGCTCCAGTTTCATCCATCTCATTAGAACTGATTCAAATGTATTCTTTTTAATAGCTGAGTAATACTCCATTGTGTATATGTACCACAGATTTCTTATCCATTCATCTGCTGATGGACATCTAGGTTGTTTCCATGTCCTGGCTATTATAAACAGTGCTGCAATAAACATTGGGGTACATGTGTCTCTTTCAATTCTGGTTTCCTCGGTGTGTATGCCCAGCAGTGGGATTGCTGGGCCATAAGGCAGTTCTAGTTCCAGTTTTTTAAGGAATCTCCACACTGTTCTCCATAGTGGCTGTACTAGTTTGCATTCCCACCAACAGTGTAAGAGGGTTCCCTTTTCTCCACACCCTCTCCAGCATTTATTGCTTGCAGACATTTGGGTCGCAGCCATTCTGACTGGTGTGAAGTGGTACCTCATTGTGGTCTTGATTTGCATTTCTCTAATAAAGAGTGATATTGAGCATCTTTTCATGTGTTTGTTAGCCATCAGTATGTCTTCTTTGGAGAAATGTCTATTTAGTTATTTGGCCCATTTTTTGATTGGGTCGTTTATTTTTCTGGAATTGAGCTGCGTAAGTTGCTTGTATATTTTTGAGATTAGTTGTTTGTCAGTTGCTTCATTTGCTATTATTTTCTCCCATTCTGAAGGCTGTCTTTTCACCTTGCTTATAGTTTCCTTTGTTGTGCAGAAGCTTTTAATTTTAATTAGATCCCATTTGTTTATTTTTTCTTTTATTTCCAGAATTCTGGGAGGTGGATCATAGAGGATCCTGCTGTGATTTATGTCGGAGAGTGTTTTGCCTATGTTCTCCTCTAGGAGTTTTATAGTTTCTGGTCTTACGTTTAGATCTTTAATCCATTTTGAGTCTATTTTTGTGTGTGGTGTTAGAAAGTGATCCAGTTTCATTCTTTTACAAATGGTTGACCAGTTTTCCCAGCACCACTTGTTAAAGAGATTGTCTTTACTCCATTGTATATTCTTGCCTCCTTTGTCAAAGATAAGGTGTCCATATGTGTGTGGATTTATCTCTGGGCTTTCTATTTTGTTCCATTGATCTATATTTCTGTCTTTGTGCCAGTACCATACTGTCTTGATGACTGTGGCTTTGTAGTAGAGCCTAAAGTCAATGTTAATCAGACAAGGAAGAGCTAATTAGAATTGCAGTACCTTAGTCTATGCCACAAGACCCACTCAGATTGGGCCCTGGAATGACACAGACCCATAATATTTAGCTGTTGTAAAATTTAGGAAAAAATTACATACTTAAAAATTACATTATTTAAAAATTGGCATCATGACTGTAAGGGGAACTGACACACAAGTTCAGAACTATTTATGTAAACCAAATGGCAGATTGAACTCTGAAGGATAATGACTTGTTAGTTCTCTAGGAGCATCACCTAAAGTTTTTAAAAGCTGTTCCCTTGAACACCATCTTACGGAAGGTAGGTAAGTTTCTGTCAGTCTTCTTGGGGTGCACAGAGGTGCTCCAAGTACCATCTGACAATAAAAGTGTGGGAACTAGCCTTGGGTATCAAAGGAAACCTGAACTCTCAATTATCACATTTTGTTTTACATATCTAAAATATTCATTTTTTTAAATTACTGATTAGTAAATTATGGACTTCCTAATACTTTTTTCATTTACTTACTTCTCTGTCATAAAAACGAGGGGTACCTAATTGGCTTTACTTTATACACAATGGCAAGCCACTGAAGCTTTTTGAACAAGGGTACAATATAATTAAAGCTATGATTTTAGAAAATTATTCTGAAAATGATCAGTATTTTACTTGATAATGGTATAAACCACGTGGCCATTGAAACTGAAAAGCAAACCCTAAAGTAGGATGGACTAAATCTGTTGATTGCAATTCTGCTTTATAATATCTGCGCACGCATGTGCATATACACACACACACATACAACAAGAAAACATTAATAAAACTATTGTTGTCAATAATATTTATCAATAAATAATGCTGGTTAAATTGTGCTGCTTCTCTGATTTCTAGTTACTTTCAACAGGAATCTATGATAAGAGCCTTTTATGTGACACTGAGTCAGTTTTTTTCTAATGTATATTATTAAATGTATTTATCTAGCTATAAAAGCCACTAAATCTATATAGAGTCTGTAAAATCTATACAGATTGTATACAAAATGTATACAGATTCTGTAAAATATACAAGTCTGTGGAGAAGCCATTGCTTTACAACTTAATGTAAAATTTTGAAAAAGATAATAATTATTTTTTATTAGAAAAGAAAGGATTGTGTAACTAAGGAAAAAAAATTTTAAGTCAGTTTTTCACTACCTTTATAGGGTGACCTTATGAATTCTTACATAATGTAGTGGGTTTTTTTTTTCCAAAAGAAAACTATCCAAAAATATAACCCTTGTTTACAGTTTGATGAATCTGAAATGTGTACTTTCCATTGAGAGATACAATTGCAAAGAACAACCTGCATGAAACAGAGAAAAACTGACCAAGGAGGTACAATAGAACTGAGTGTACCTTTAGAAACTAGAGCTGTAATCCAGTTTGTAAAAAAATAAAGAATGGAAGTATTGGTCTAAACTCCACTGAATCACAGAAACCTAACACAATACAATCCAAGTGACATGATTTTCTCAAAAAGGCTCAAGGCTCATTGAGTCTGGTGATTCAATTACCCTCTCAACCTGGAAAGAACCCCCCTCCTGAGTTGAGGTCCACTGGTAGAGCAATGTGGGACAGCCTACATCGTACACCTGGTAAATATCTTAAAAGCTGCAGGCTTTAACGTACAACAATCTCTTACCTTTTATGATTGCTACAATGATTCTTCAACAAAATACTACTTACAATAGAGTTCCTTAAATGTCTGGCATAAGATTACATTTTCAATTAAATACCCCCAAATATCTTCTCTTCATATGGAAATTTATTTAAATAAATACCAAAGTGCAATGCTTCATCAGGTAGTAAGAAATATGAACAAACTAATGAAACAACATTATCCTAAAATAGAGATGATTCTGATCTTACTTAGACATTTTATAAGTTTTTCAAAGAATACCATTATTCTCATTTTCTTTTTTCATATAAAATTTTGTATAGCTTGAATGATTATGCTATACACTAATTAGAATCAAAATCACTACTAAATTATAGATTCTCTAGGGAAAATTTAGCTAGCATGGATCACAATTCTATTGCCTCATGCTTAAAGCCAGGAGTGCAACCTAAGATATAATTTTAGCCAAAACTCTTTCTACTTCAAATTTTGAACATTTTATTTTATTCTTTTTCTCATGAGATTTCATATACATGCTTCACATAAATTATTTTTTTCATATATAAGTCAGAGATTCTGTGATGATAAATGTTTATGATATTTCATTTAATAAATGAGATCTCTTTTCAGATTTTATCTTCTTAATTACAAAACAAATACAGAGCGTTAGTGATTTCCTACTATTTACAGAATTAAGTCTCAAATATTGAGCATAGAATTCAAACATTTTCACAACTTAAAATCAATCTAAAAATAAATAAATAAATAAAATCAATCTAACTGCCTTGTCTCTTTCCCATCACTCTTCTTTATGTAATCAAGGCTCCATTCTAGCCACATTGAATTTATTATATTTCTCTACACATGCCATATATAGCCCACATTCTTGCTTTTTCATATGCTGAATAATCTTCTTAAACTGAATGGTTTCAGCACTAATCACATTGAATTATCAGTAGGTTTTTGTGTTGTTTTATTTTTTTAATGTGTCTGGTTTTGCTCAGAGTTATAATTTTCAGAAGGCAAGGTCATAGCAGGGATCCTTTTCACCCAGTATTTGTCACTGAGTTTGGTAGATAGTAGATGCTCAATAAGTAATACCAGAAATAAAAATAGTAGTCACTTGTATAGTATTTAACATATTGAATGAATAGAAAAAATAATAATAATTCCATATCAATAAAATATTTATTGAATAATTGCCATATCAGAGATTTTCACATGAAAATATTATTCAGTTCACAGCACCATCCTATAAGACAGATGCTATTCTTCTTTCATAAATGAAAGTGAAGAGATAAGTCATTTTCCTTGGGTTCACAGAGATTCAATGCAAAAATTCAATCTGGACTTCAGATCTGACCATGTAGATTAATACCACATCCTATATCTAAGTAATAACCTCTAATGCTTTTGAAATCATAAACCTAACATTTTTTTTTATATTTTCTGTATTTTGGTTTTTGTTTTTTGTTAGTTTTTTTTATTTTTACTTTATTTTACTTTACATTTTTAAATCACTGACATACTGAGAAATAATCTTTATATGTAAAAAGGTACCAGTTAGTTAAAGGGGCACTTACTGGATTTTAGCAGCATTTTAGCAAATAAGTACTAAATCCTGTGAAAAGAAGCAATCTCTACATCCTTACGGGAAGATGCCTTCAGTTTTTGCTCAGTAGTTAAAGGATAGGATCCTTGGCTAAGAGTTCATAATGCTTCTTTCACAAATAAAAGATACTATTCATCATTTAATCAACCATTCTCTTGTTTACTAAAAACTAGGCTTAGCCTTACATTGATTTAAAAAACAACATAAAGATCAAAATTCCTTTTTATCTACTACTGCCCATAAAAGTCTGTTTTCTATTTTTTAGTTGTTGTGGGGGTTTTGGTTAAAACGCTATCAGTCTCTGAATTAGTCCAAGTCTTAGACAACTTCCTTTGATTTGTTTCAGGGCCCCAGAGTTAATATTAAAGTACATTTTAAAACAAAGATATCAAACTTGAAATGTGTTTTGATAGTCAAAGACAGTTCCTATCTGTAAGCATTTAGCATGCTTAAGCTAGAATCAATCTATTCAGTGAATGCTTTGTATTAAAAAATGATTCAATTCACCACAAACTAATTTTTAAGATAATAAACAATGAATACTGATTTCACAATAATCATTATCACAACTAGGAAGAGACTAATTAATAAAATGTGCCACATTCTCACATGCCTACAGAAATCATACTTTTAATACTTTAACTTAATTTACTAAGACAAGCTTTATGCTTTAATCATGGTAATAACAGAGAACAAGATCAAAGGCTGTTATTAATTTTCATTTGCAGAGCTAAATCCAAATTTACCTTGTTTGAGATACTCGTGATGAATGATTTGATATCTAGATTTGTTGGACAGCTCTTCTGACAGGGGGCATCTGCACATTTCAGGCATCTAGGGAATAAAATAACTGAATTAAAGAAACTGTCAAGTAACATTCTATATATTCTCTACCATAAACACATTCAGAGTTAGTATCTGGTAAGAACAAATAAAACTATATTATTTTTAGGAACAAAAAGTGTTTAAGCAATAAACAAAGAGTACTTGTGTTTCACTTTTTGCACACATCCTAAGGTGTATAATATAGCACCACTCAGGTAAATAGCTATCCTTTCCCTTGGTGTTCCTCCTAGAGTTTAAGAAGAAGATCATATTTACTTAAGATACATGATTCATCCATTTACTAAATCAGTATTTTCTGGATCTCTCATTGCACTGATAATGCTTAGAGAATAGAGTCTTTTTATTGTTGCTGTTTGTTTATTTACATACTGCAGGATCTTAGTTCCCTGATCTGGGGTCTAACCTGTGTCCCATACTGTGGGAGCACATTGTTTTGACTACTGGACCACCAGGGAGGTCCTGAGAATAGAATCTTTTATGATGACAGTTTTGTATGTCTTTTAGACAGTAGTTATTACACAAATGCAAAGAAAAAGATCTCCTTTTACCACTTGTAAATTCCTTTCTTCCTCTCTTTATCCCTTCCACTGATCCTCCCACCTCTCTTCCCTGACTCCTTCTTCCTCTCTGATCATCCTACCCTTTCTCCATTTTTTTTTTCTTTAACATACACACTATATACACAGCAACTGGGCTTTGTAGTAGATACTGCAATGCATAGACCAGATCCCCTGCCTTCCAGACTGAAACATTTATTCTCCCAGCTGCTGTGCTCTCAGGTAAAGAAAACAGGCTGAACCAAGGTCATGCCACCTTCCCAGGGGCAGCGAGTTTCCAATAACAGGTCACTGGTAGTAAGTAAAGACCCATTCTCCTTGCCCCTACTTGGGGAACAAGTCTTCAGGGATGCACTGCAGCCTTTACTGTGGCTATGTCTGTCCAATCTTGATTACATCACTCTTACACAGATATATGGACTTCCTTGGTGGCTCAGATGGTAAAGCGACTGTCTACAATGCGGGAGACCTGGGTTCGAGCCCTGGGTTGGGAAGATCCCCTGGAGAAGGAAATGGCAATCCACTCCAGTACTATTGCCTGGAAAATCCCATGGACAGAGGAGCCTGGTAGGCTACAGTCTATGGGGTTGCAAAGAGTCAGACAATGTATATCTTCTAATAAACTTTCCATATACTAATTTCATCTGGAGAAGGCAATGGCACCCCACTCCAGTACTCTTGCCTGGAAAATCCCATGGATGGAGGAGCCTGGTGGGCTACAGTCCATGGGGTCGCTAAGTCGGACATGACTGAGTGACTTCACTTTCACCTTTCGCTTTCATGCATTGGAGAAGGAAATGGTAACCCACTCCAGCGTTCTTGCCTGGTGAATCCCAGGAATGGGGGAGCCTGGTGGGCTGCCATCTATGGGGTCACACAGAGTCAAACACGACTGAAGTAACTTAGCAATAGCAATACTAATTTCATATCAGAATTTGCTTCCTGGAAAAACAATCAGAGACATGTTCAGACTTTAATGTGCCTAAGAACCACTTGGGAAGCCTGATAAATGTCATAATTTCCACAGAGAAGCCCCTCTTGAGTTTGAGTTATTGGCCCTTGTTATTTAGTCACTCAGTTGTTTCTGACTCTTTGCAACCCATGGACTGTAGCCTGCCAGGCTCCTATGTCCACAGGGTTCTCTAGACAAGAATACTGGAGTGGGTTGCCATTTCCTTCTCCAGGGGATCTTCCTAGTTCAGAGATTGAGCCCATGTCTTCTACACTGGCAGGTGGATTCTAGTTAATGTCCTGGGAATCTGCATTTGGCTGCCACTTGCAATGACTGCCCTTTATGGTGATTCTGATAAACATGATTGGAGCCACACAGTGAGAATCACAATTCTATAATTACTACTTTAGGACTGCAACCACTGGCTAGGATAGTCTTTAATTTCTACATTCTTATACTTTTTGTGTATTCATTTGATAAATATTTAATGAACCCTTGTTACATGTTAGAACCTGGGATATGAGGTCATAAAAATGATGAAAAGGACAACCATGGCCCTGCTCTCACGGACCATGCAGTTTGGAGGAAGTTCAAACATATAAAAGGCATTTGTAGTGTCAATGCGGTCAGTGTGAATTTGGGTAGAAACAGCAAGCTAATAGACCATATAAGAGGAACAGCAGTCCAGGAGGGAGAGGTCAGACAAAGCTTATTGGGAGAAATAATACATAAAGGGATGCTTGAAGAATGAAAGGGCATTAGGCGAGTGAAGGAGGGTGGGACTTTGAGCAGAAGATTGCTCGAGAAAACGACCAAAACATAAAAAAAGTATGTGCCAAAGACTAGAAAGAAAAGAACATGACAGGGTAGGTAGACTAATGGAGTCTGGTCTGGCATAAAGAGAGAGTGAGAATAGAGAGGAATTAGGCTGGTAACCTAAAATTTAAGATACATCACTGTCACATTTGTCAGAAGACGAGAGTTCTCTGAGAATCTCCCTCAGAATGAGTACCACGTTGCTCAGTTACAAAGGTGACGAGCGAGCTCATTTTCTATCCACTTCCACGTGTAAAGACGTTGGTTCATTTCCTTTGAGAAAACAATACCAGTCTCCTTGTCATTCTTTTGTCAATCAGAGAGTCCTCTTCATTGTCGGGACCAATTTCTCAGTGCCTAATTAATATCTTGTTTTTAAATCTGATCTCTTTTCTCTGGTTTGTGCCCTTAGCCTTCTCTCTAAATTAAATTTTACACAATGAGGACCGAAAGCTTTTCATAATCAATTGTCCTCTCTGAAATGGAGTCATTAAACCTCTCCCCTATCATTTCTCTAAATGCCATTGTTAGACTCACAGCTATCATTCAGTTGAATTCCTATCTTCTAATACTTAAGATTTTTTTTTTTTCCCTAAAACATTGTCACTGAGTTTAAAAAGAATTTCTTGGAAATTCTTGCTATGATCAGTAGCACAACAATCTAAAAAGAAATTTTTTTTTTTTTAAAAAAAGGTCTATTTGGTCCTCGATTCTGAAATATAACATATAGGTTAGCTTCACATGGATAAACATGTTGTAGATTAATAGTGTTTGAAAGGATATCCTATTATGAGGCAAAATAAAGTAGCTAAGCTAAAATAAAAAGCTATAAAATAATATACAATAATAAATATCTTCTGACTTGTAAAAGTCATTTTGACAGTTTTTTAAATATCTGCAATTCCACAAGAACAAAACAACAAAAATACTTATGATAAAGATATAGACAGACAGACAGACAGATAGAGGATTCTGGCTTTCCCTAATAAGGCACAAGTTTTTGGCTTTTCTTTTTTCTAACACCCAACTTAAATATAAGACAATTAAAAAATAAAGTTATAATGTCAGCAGGTGTGAATGAGCCAAATTAATGCAAAGTGTATTTTTCTGTTCTTCCAGAGAAATATTAAATTTAACATAAACAGATTCACTTAACAGCACTGACAACGTAAGGATTTTTAGTTGTGGTTATTAAGCCTCTTTATCAAATAACTCTCCTTTTATTATTGAGCTAGTTCACAAATAACAGCTGTTGGAAATGTCAGATGTTAATGAGGCAGGGCAACGCAAACCTGAATTGTAGCATTCTTTTTTTCTTTGGTGCCATGAATATGCCAGAATGGGCAGACTCTGATAATAATACCATCTTGCAATTCTCTAAGCGCTCTGCAGACTAAAGTGCATCAGGCTGCCATTAATCCCACTTATCACTCTGACAGCTCAGTAATTACACTACTGCTATAGCCAGGTAGTCCTAATAAAATATCAACCACTGCAGTGGAATGCATACTGGTGAGATGTTTTATTAAACTTGGGGGGGTTGATCATCAAGTGACATTAGTGTTGACCTATTTTTCTATTTGACAATAAATTATCCTTTGACCAAGCCATAATAGATATTACAGAGTGCATTTACTGTACCAAATCAGAAAGGTACTGCATTCCACTGATGTAGGCAAATGGTGTAAATAAAATAGCAGAAATGCATGGCAGAATGGTATTACCTAAATTGCTTTAAATGATTGATACCGTGAAAAACCACAGACACAGTACTTAGGGGAATATGTCAACAATTATTGTAAACCACAGTTCTACACAAATTTTTTGTTAGAAGTGAACATTTAAATTACGCTTGTTTTTATCTTCAGTCATTTAATTCCCCTTTTATGTTTCAAAGTTATCCTTTTATAGTGCCGTTTATTTTGAAATGCATTGTAAGAGGCTAAAGTTAATTCAGATAAACATTCATGTAATATTTTTAATCCCCAAATAATTACATTTATAAGGAGTATATTAAGTTATTTTAAAGCAATAAAACATCTTAGATTTTTTCCTAGTGATGAACTTCTTTCATTTTCATATTTAATAGAGAACATGACAATAGATTTCATTAAAAAGCAAAATATAGAATCTTTAATAATGTTAATCCTTCATGATTCAACGTCACCATAAAAAAATGTATGAAAAATTTAGTACCACTATTTAAGGGACAAAACTATTAAAGATATATTTATCCAGTATCTTTCTCTAGGGAAAGAGAGCTATGATTCCTCTCCCCAAATATCAGTGAGGCTGGAGAGTTTTATTCTATATTATGACACCAAAAACATTATAGTGAGTAACAGAAGCAGCAGCATTTCATCTTTCACACATTTAAGAATAGACACCTGCTTCTTTTATTGTTAAGCATCCATAACAGTTGGAATAGTAACCTAGGCTTGTTAAAGAATTTTCTAATCTTTGAGTCTAAATAATTTCTTTGCCAGTAAAAATAAAAAAAATCACACAAATATATTTGAAAGCCTTTAACCTCACATTGCACTGTCTTTGGGTTTTATTTGCTATACTTTGGTTCAATCAAGCCAGCATTGTTTCATCAGATTATGTATAATCTATATTAATTGATATAAATCTAACAAGGAAGTTAGCATTTACATTAAAAATTATTTTAATATTGATTTTGGTTTTCCTCAGATCTTTGACATTCAGCAGCTTTATCTGGAAGGTCTAACTAATTCAAATGCAGCAATGGGTACACGATGTAACTTCTCTACCCTATAATACCAGTGTAGGCAAATCTATAGTCTAATATCCTTCCCCAGCTTCACAATAATTTCTACTGAAACCAAGCAGAATGGAGTATCAGATTGAATGGAAGGAGTGTGAGTCAAGAAATGAAGGTTAAACGTGTCGTACCTATGTCTGAGTTGCCCAGCTTACCCAGTGATATATCTGGAACCCAGATATGGTCGTAATAAAAGGACCCCAAAAAGGATGGTTGGCATCTTTAAAATATGATATCAATCCAATGTTCTGATACATCAAACACTCAAGGGCTATTCTCAGATCAAAGTAATTCTTTCTGCTTTCTCAGTATTCCATTAACAGCCATTCTTATACTTCTCTGTTTCTCTGATTACACCACAAGTTCTTATTAACTCATGCATATTTGAAACTAACTTTTAATACCCCTAATATGCTTCCCAGGTGGCGCTAGTGGTAAAGAAGCCACCTGCTCATACAGGAGATGTAAGAGACTCAGGTTAGATCTGGGTCAGGACGATTCCCTGGAGGAGGATATGACAACCCACTCCAGGATTCTTGCCTGGGAAATCCCATGACAGAGGAGGGTGGTGGGTTACAGTCCATAGGGTCTCAAAGAGTTAGACAAAAGTGAAGCAACTTAGCAATTAGCAATATGCATCTTGGCCCAGTTTCTACACGCCACTGGGTTGGAAAGCTATGGCAAAACTACTTACAGTAACTGAAATTTTCATCCTGTGCACCATTCTGCCTTTTTAACCACACCAATGATATTCATGATTTAAGGCTTTTAATATATATTTGATAGTATAGGCTAACAACAAAAATATTTTTAAGTAAAGCTATTTATCCACTAGAAATCTCCATTCACATGTTGGTGTTTCAAGACAGTTCAAAAGAAGCAAAATTTAGAATAATACACAATTCACACAATTGATGCTCAAAACATTTTGTTGGATGATCATGAATATATAAATAGAATATAGATATAAATTTTTCTATAATCTTCCTATAGTCTGACAGAAAATTATTGGTTTTCTAATAGTAATGGCTAAAAACAGTATATTTTACATTTTCGGTATAATTTGAATTACATGAAGGAACTTAAAGTAAAAAAATTAATATTCATTTTTACCCTTTATATGTAACTGATTCTTAAATATTAATAAGACTACTTTTATTTCTGCTTCATTGATGAAAAAATTGAGGTTCCAGAAATCTCCCAGAGGCATAATGATACAAGTGGCTAAAGCATTTGAAGGAAATACTAGAACATATTTACCATCTTATACTCAGGATTAGTCCATTCATGTATGAAGGCGGGTTAAAATTTTCAAAGATGATATTTTACTGACCTTATACCTTGGCATCATCAATGCCTCTTTGCCACAGTAATTTGAAGACTGAGAAAAAAAGCAGTTAAGAAGTCTCAGCTAGAGAAAGCTATAGTATCCTCTCTCCTGGAGTCCAATTTTAGTTTAAGGAAAAAAAAAAGAAAAAAGCAGAAGGGAGTTTTAACCTTATTCTCAAGAGACTTCTCAAGTCAAGATGAAAACATTAGAGTTTTATGATATTACACGATTTTGAAGGCTAATTCTATTACAACTTTAAACATCTTTGATACAGACATACCTACTGAAAAGATAGTTTTCTAAAAAGCTTTGTATGCTACAAAAACCTCAACAGCATAAGAAGCCATTAATTTGCACGCATCTTATCTTGTAAGCAAGAAAGACACTTCTATAAGAACTTAGCACATAGTACCACCTGGAAAATTTTAAACATATTGTTGTATTTTACTACACAAAGAGACCATCATCATGAGTATCTCAGAATATTGTTCTTAAACTTAGATTTTTCTCTTTCTTACAAGGGCAAATCAGACTTTAAGTTTCCATTTTTGCTGTACAGAAGTGGAATAAGAAGAATGTGGTGGAATCAATGTACATTATAAGCTTCAGGAAAAGTCACTGTAAGGAAATAAACACACATCATGCATATATACATAAGACAGCACTAATTAGGTACGAAAAGAGAACTAAGCATGATTAAAGGAAGTGGAGTCAGTCCTTAAAGTTTTCAGAATCTACTGGGGCTTAAAGACACTAGAGATTGAAGTATTAAATAACAAGTCAAGATTTAAATACCAATACCAAAATCTAAGGGTGTGGAAGGAATGGTAAAGAACCTGCCTGCCAATGCAGGAGGCAAAAGAGATGCAGGTTTGCTCCCTGGATTGGGAAGATCCCCTGGAGGAGGGCATGGCAACCCACTCCAACACTCTCACCTGGAGAAGCACATGAACAGAGGAGCCTGGAAGGCTATAGTCCATAGGGTCACAAAGAGCTGGACACAACTGAACTGACTTAGCACATACACTTGAAAATCTAAAGAAAATATGTGTATTTGCCAAATGCAGGTTATAGCAGTGAAGGGACAATGACCCCCTTTCTAATTTTTCTCTGCTACAAAGTTATTCAAAGAGTACAAAGTCATAACTTACAAAATGAATTGTTGAAATGGAATAAAGAATGCTATTATGTGACAAATACTAAAAAGTAATATTACACATTCACAAGTTTTAAAAATATGTCAGTAACACAAAAGCACTTAAGTAAATGAATACAGAACAAATCAGAGTATTTATTAAATGTTTCTCTGCCCAGTAGATAGCTAGGCCCTAAAATCTATGATATAATTTGATCCTTGCCACTTGAAGCTATAATAGAGGTATACTTTGATTAAAAAAATAGAGAATACTATAGATAAAAGTCCTTCTTCATGTCCTGGATGGATGGTGTCCTTGGCAAACTCTCTTGGAAACCATTCTTTATTCAACTTAAAGATGGTAGGGATTGAAAGTATTCAAAGTGATTGAAGAAGATGGCCAGACTAAAGAAGATAGAGAGCTTCCTCCACCTTGCAGTAACAAGATAATGGTAAGTCATGTACCTGAATAGGGTTCAGTTCAGTTCAGTTGCTCAGTCGTGTCTGGCTCTTTGAGACCCCATGGACTGCAGCTCACCAGGCCTCCCTGTCCATCACCAACTCCCAGAGTTTACCCAAACTCATGTCCATTGCGTAAGTGATGCCATTCAACCATCTCATCCTCTGTAGTCCCCTTCTCCTCCTGTCCTCAATCTTTGCCAGCATCAGGGTATTTTCAAATGAGTCACCTCTTCACATCAGGTGATCAAAGTATTGGAGTTTCAGCTTCAACATCAGTCCTTCCAAAGAACACCCAGGGCTGATCTTCCTTAGAATGGACTGGTTGGATCTCCTTGCAGTCCAAGGGACTCTCAAGAGTCTTCTCCAACACCACAGTTCAAAAGCATCAATTCTTAGGCACTCAGCTTTCTTTATAGTCCAACACTCACATCCATACATGACTACTGGAAAAACCATAGCCTTGACTAGATGGACCTTTGTTGACAAAGTAATGTCTCTGCTTTTTAATATGCTATCTAGGTTGGTCATAACTTTCTTTCCAAGGAGTAAGCGTCTTTTAATTTCTTGGCTGCAATCACCATCTGCAGTGATTTTGGAGCCCCCCAAAATAAAGTCAGCCACTGTTTCTACTCTTTCCCCATCTATCTGCCATGAAGTGAGGGGACCAGATGCCATGATCTTCATTTTCTGAATGTTGAGCTTTAAGCCAACTTTTTCACTCTCCTCTTTCACTTTCATCAAGAGGCTCTTTAGTTCTTCTTCAGTTTCTGCCATAAGGGTTGTATCATCTGCATATCTGAGGTTACTGATATTTCTCCCTGCAATCTTGATTCCACCTTGTGCTTCTTCCAGCCCTGTGTTTCTCATGATGTACTCTGCATAGAAGTTAAATAAGCAGGGTGACAATATACAGCCTTGATGTACTCCTTTTCCTATTTGGAACCAGTCTGTTGTTCCATGTCCAGTTCTAACTATTGCTTCCTGACCTGCATATAGGTTTCTCGAGGCAGGTCAGATGGTCTGGGTTACTTTATTTATAGGAAATAGCTAGCATGAACAAGTCAGATAATACAAAGCATATATGTATGATACACAGTGTGTGTGCACACACCTAGACTTATATGTACCCAAATATTAATTACTAAGTGATTAAATGTGCTTGTTTGTACAAAGCCTTTAAATATATTAACCCAGAAAGCACAGCATAGAGTAAGAGAACAAGTTCTGGGTTTTGATGTCCCCATCTAATTCTTGACTTAGCTTTACCTGTGTTATGATGTTAGGCAAGTGACCTAACCTCTCTGAGGATCCATTTTCTCATATGCAAATGGAGATAATAACTTGTACTTCAGAGGTTTGTTGTGAGAATGTTAAAATATTACACACTTACACCTAATAGTATGTACTCCTTTAGTATTTAATAGTTATTCTCTATAATTCTCAAAATGCTCTGAAAAGTTACGTATTGCTTTCTCTCCTTTAATGTGAAAGGGGTCAGTGAAGAATCACAGTTTAGTGTTTTATAATTATCTACATGTATTAAACACAGTGGATTTCTGACCAATATAAACATATGCTTAAAATCTTCATTTTCTCCTTATGAGATTTCAGAAGAAGCAAAGAGTATTTACATTTCAGGAAAATCAGAGAGCCTTCTCAAACAGGTACTTATACTGGAGACGGCAGAATAAGTAGGATTTTACCATGGACCAAGGAGTCTACCAGAGCTTAATACTGAGACCAAGTTTTGGATGCATATGTGGTTCTCCATATTCCACATGCTGCTGCTACTGCTACTAAGTCGCTTCAGTTGTGTCTGACTCTGTGCGACCCCACAGATGGCAGCCCACCAGGCTCCACCATCCCTGGGATTCTCCAGGCAAGAACACTGGAGTGGGTTGCCATTTCCTTCTCCAGTACATGAAAGTGAAAAGTGAAAGTGAAGTCGCTCAGTAAGTGTCCGACTCTTCATGACCCCATGGGCTACAGCCTACCAGGCTCCTCCATCCATGGGATTTTCCAGGCAAGAGTACTGGAGTGGGTTGCCATTGCCTTCTCCCCATATTCCACATAGCAGCTACTATACAATGGGCATTTTACCTGCCCGGTAATATGGCAGGAATGATTGAGAGGAATGAGGGGATGGAATGAGGGGAAAATAACATCTACTGCCTAATATCACTCATTAAAAAAAAAAAAAAAAACAGAGTATGGGTTCAACCAGGGCAGAGAGAATAACCCAACATTGGTTCTCCGTATCTATGCTTGTAGCTGGCACATGTACAGTTGCTCATAGATGCTCATGGAAAATTCCTGTTACTGCATTTCTTCAGGGCTCAAACTGCTAAAATGCATGTTAGTCTCATCAGTGATCCAGTGTTATTTATACAGAATCCTTTCCTCTTGAGGCTTCTTGTTGTTTCTTTATGCTAATAGTATGAGGCAAACATATTCTCCTCCCCAAAATAAGCTAAATTAAAGATGATAGGTTGGGCAATTCAATATACTGTGAGGTTTGAGCTTTTAAAAAATGGATATATCCTAACTAAAAGTGTAACTGATCTTGTTATGAATGTATACTTGAGAAAGTAATGAAAGTAATGAGTAAATATGAGAATCCTTGTGAAAGAGACTTTCCTTTCTTGCTGAACCACATATTACCTACCAGTACTTCTATATTTCCAACGCCTGTGTAAGGCATATTTCTCCCTTTCCCTTTTCCATTGCTACCACCTGAAGAGATGGTGACAGAGTATTTCTTACCCTCCAGGGTAGAGTAGCACTTTGCCCTAACAAAATATGCTATCTATGAACAAATAAAACATTTCCTTAGATAACTGTTTACAATTAAGAAAATATCTATGATTTATATACCATTTAAATTTGAATAAGGTGATGGACAGGGAAGCCTGGCGTGCTGCAGTCCATGGGGTCATAAAGAGTCAGACATGACTGAGAGACTGAACTGAACTGAACTGATTGAATATACATGCGATCACATACACTCATAATAAAGATCAATCACATGCTTAGTCTGGAGAAGGAAGTGGCAACCCACTGCAGTATTCTAGCCTGGAAAATTCCATGGATGGAGGAGTCTGACAGGCTGTGGTCCATGGGTCGCAAAGAGTCGAACATGAGTGACCAACTAACAAGAACAACAACATGTTTAGTTAAGCATGCGGTCATTTTGAAAAATCCAAGATTTGCAATACATCTGCAGTCTACCCTGCTAGTTTTAACTACAACAAGCCATATGTAATTATTTCTCAAACCAGCATATTGTTGCTGAGCACAATTGTGGTTCCCCTCACATTCTAGACAGCTGTTACATGATGCTCAATACACATTTGATCCTTTACAGACCTTAGAGAGAACTGGGTGACAGTACTGACAGTTTTTATTATAGCTTTCCTACTACTCAATAATCTTATTTCACCTGGACTATTTCCCCAGTAGTGTCATAAACTCTTTGATTTATATTGAGACTCCTTCCAGGCTTCTTAGAAAGAAGACATTCTTTTTCATAACATATCCATATGATGTGCAAATTATATTTTCAAACTTTGAAACACCTGTTATATGTTTATCTTAATGTCAATGAAGCCCCCTTAGGAAGGCCAACCAAAAAAAGTAATTTATATTAGTCATAGATGCTTTTAAAGCAAAATTTTAAGCAAATTTCAAAACTGAGAAAGCTTTATAATTTGTGAATTTGCAGGTAATTTCAGAAAAAATATAAGAATAATAGTAATGTTAGCAGATTTTTATCTGATTTGTAATAAACATGTAAAAGAGAAACAAAGTCAAACAGTATAATCTATAAATAAAATACAGTTCCCAGATATCTGGGATATATTGATCATGAAAAAAGAATATTTGTGTAAAAACGTATGGAAGATATTCATTTAAAAATATACCAGACTTACTTCATGTAAAAGATAATTTTGTCCAGTATTTTTGTCTTTGTAAGTGCAACAGTTATTGCAGTACTTGAGGTGATAAAAGAACAAATATGGAGAACAATCACCATCCTTGAATTTTCCACCTATTGGTACTAGTATTCAGTTTCATCTGTGGAGCCCATAAAAATTGGTCTAAAAGCTTTGCTTTATAAAAATAATGTCACTCCTCCTTATTTAAAAGTAAAAGCTTTAAAGCATACTTTAAATTTAAATATTCATTCCTTTTACATAGTTAAATCTATGTTGATTACCCTAAGTAAAAGAAAACTGCATTCAGCACAAAAAAATTTTAAGTAAAAGAAAACTGCATTCAGCACAAAAGAAAATTTAAGTATTATACACAATCCAGCTGATCTTTTTAAAACCCATAACTGATTATGACATTCTCTTGCTTAAAAGGAGAAATGGCATACAGGACAATGGCCTTTGAACTTGGCCCCTGCCTACTGCATTCCTCCAGCTCCAGCTGCAACAACTGACCGACCGACTCTAGAACTCTGTAGTTCTGTGACCAGGTCATCATTTTTCAACCTCTGTGTATTCCAACATGATCTTCCCTTGCCTGAAGAGCTGCAGAATTCATCTCCAATGTCTCTCATGGCGCCCCCTGGTTCTTACCATTTTCATCTTCCAGAGCACCCTGTGGATTATTTTATGAAAGTAATGAGCACACTGGATAATAACAGTTGATTTTCTGGTCTCTCTGAATCCTTCTCCACTGAGAAAATGATTGGGTTCCTTGTCTTTGTGGTAGGTCTGCTTGGAAATAAATTAATTTTAAATTGGCTGAAAAAGCCAACCAGAATTTTGGAAATGCACCAGGCGTTTCTTTTAATGTTTCGGAAAACAATTTTAATAACTTCCTTTCAAACTTATGTAAATAATATATGCTTACAGTAAAAGATATTTATATTTGTTTTAATTTATTTAGCATGAGTTGCTATATGCCAGTTGTGTTCTATGTGTTTTATAAATACTAACCCATTTAATTTTCATAACCATTCAGTGAGGAAGACTTAAATATTAATTCACTACGGCTTGATGAGAATCTGACGTGGTAGAAACTTTTTATTCTCCTTTTAAAGATAGTAAGGCACAAAATTTTCTTCTCTGATTTAAGTGTAAAATATTTTATTGTCTATTTCTGTGATCCTGGTGATCATTAAGCTAACAGACATAAAAGGAATGAAACTAGATCATTTGTAGAGATGTCGATGGACTAAGAGTCTCTCTACAGTGTGAAGTAAATCATACAGAGAAAAATAAATATCATATATTCATGCATACATATGGAATCTAGAAAAATGGTACAGAGGAACCTATTTGCAGGGAGGAACAGACACACAGACTTACAGAATGGACATGTGGACACAGGCTGGGGAAAGGGAACTGAGATGAACTGGGAGATCGGGATTGACATACATACCCTACCAGCGTGTAAGACAGACAGCTAGTGGGGCCCTGCTATACAGCACAGAGAGCTCAGCTCCGTGCTTTGGGGTGACCCAGAAGGGTGAGATGGGGGAAAGGGAGGTCCGAGAGAGAGGATATATGTATACGTATAGCTAATTCACTTCGTTGTACAGCAGAAACTAACATAATATTGTAAGGAAACTATACGCCAATTTTACACAAAGTTAACAGACATTTCTCAAAGGCCTGTGATTCCCAATTTTCTCTTCTAAAATCATAATAGTGTCTGGTGAAGTCAGGGCTTGCCTACAGGTTGTGGAATGGAAAGCCAGACTGAGGACTCTTATCTCGGTCTGATGTTCTCCAAAGTCAAGACTGTGGGTATCATAATTTCATTTCTGCAGTAGTTTCCATAGTGATAGTCACAGTGAGAATTTGAGAAAGTTTCTGATACAATATAAAAAACAATATATATTGTAGACCTTCTTATACAACATATGCCACACATGGCTGGTTTCAAATGCAATCTAACAAAACTCCTTATCTGCTTCACAACGTACCCAGCAATAATACTTACAGAGCATGTAATCCTTTACAAAGCATTTTTTATACTAAATTACCTACAGAGATCACTAAGATTAATCTTCTCAACAAAAATACCAGATAAACAAAGAAAAACAATTAGAAACAACCTAAAGATATCAAAAACATGAGTCAAAATAGGTAAAATGTATTCAACATCTATAATCATTACCAGTCTAAAATAATTCTGTCACTATATAGCATTTGCAACATTATATATTAGACAAAGAGACTCCAGGTAAGACCTAAATTGCTCCATTAAAGATGTTGTCCAGTCCACTATTACTTCCCAGTAGGTTTTGAATGGAGTGACTTATACACTATTTCAGTCCTTGGGAGTTTAATGTCTAAGAGTCAATGATGACATCTCACATGAAGAATATGGAGAAATTTCAGGAAATTAATGAATATGAGAGAAAAACAGATAAGAATATAAATGTTTAATCTTCTTAATTTAATTCATATCTTAAGGTGGACCAGGGTTTCAGACAATAGCACTGCCTGGAAATGAACTAATGTGATGTTAGTCTGATCATTATTAGAATATTTTGAAAAAAATTAGCCTAGAAGCCAAAGGATACAATAAAGTGAAGTTGCTCAGTTGTGCCCGACTCTTTGCGACCCCATGGACAGTGGCCTGCACCAAGCTCCGCCGTCCATGGGATTTTCCAGACAAGAGTACTGGAGTGGGTTGCCATTTCCTTCTCCAGGGAATCTTCCCGACCCAGGGATCGAACCTAGGTCTCCCTCATTGTAGACAGACGGTTTACCATCTGAGCCACCAGGGAATGTTCCGATATAAAACCCTGAACACGGTCATGAAAATTAGCTGCCTACAGCATATTATTTAAACTCTAAAAGCAGGAAAATAAAAAACTAAAGATAAATCATATATATTTGTGTAAACACAGAAAATTCCATTGACTACACTTCTAATCAAATTCCTTATGATTATATAGTGAAATTAACAAATAGATTCAAGGGATGAGCTCTGATAGACAGAGTGCCTGAAGAACTATGGACAGAGGTTTGTGACATTGTACAGGAGGCAGTGATCAAGACCATCCCCAAGAAAAAGAAATGTAAAAAGTCAAAATGGTTGTCTGAGGAGGAATTACAAACAGATGAGAAAAGAAGAGACGTTAAAGACAAAGGAGAAAAGAAAAGATATACCCATCTGAATTCAGAGTCCTAATACTAGCAGGGAGAGATAAGGAAGCCTTCCTAAGTGATCAAAGCAAAGAAATAGCGGAAAACAATAGAATGGGAAAGACTAGAGATCTCCTAAAAAAAATTAGAGATACCAAGGGAACATTTCATGCAAAGATGGGCACAATAAAGGACAGAAATGGTATGGATGTAACAGAAGCAGAAGATACTAAGAAGAGGTGGCAAAATTACACAGAAGAATTATATATAAAAAAAATCTTCATGACCCAGATAACCATGGTGATGTGAACCAGACATCCTGGAGTCTGAAGTCAAGTGGGTCTTAGGAAGCATCCCTATGAACAAAGCTACTGGAGGTGATGGAATTCCAGTTGAGCTATTTCAAGTCATAAAACATGATACTGCTAAGGTGCTACACTCAATCTGCCAGCAAATTTGGAAAACTCAGCAATAGCTACAGGACAGGAAAAGGTCAGTTTTCATTCCAATCCCAAAGAAAGGCAATGCCAAATAATGTTCAAACTACCACACAATTGCAGTCATCTTACACGCTAGCAAAGTAACGCTCAAAATTCTCCAAGCCAGGCTTCAGCAATACATGAAACAAGAACTTCCAGATGTTCAAGCTAGATTTAGAAAATGCAGAAGAACCAGAGATCAAATTGCCAACATCCTCTGGATCATCGAAAAAGCAAGAGAGTTACAGAAAAACATCTATTTCTGCTTTATTGACTATGCCAAACCCTTTGACTGTGTGGATAGCAATAAACTGTGGAAAATTCTGAAGGAGATGGGAATACCAGACCACTTGAACTGCTTCCTAAGAAATGTGCATGCAGGTCAAGAAGCAACAGTTAGAACCAGACATGGAACAACAGACTGGTTCCAAATTAGGAAAGGAGTACATCGAGGCTATATATTGTCACCCTGCTTATTTAACTCCCATGCAGAGTATATCATGAGAAATGCCAGGACAGATGAAGCACAAGCTGGAATCAAGTCTGTCAGGAGAAATATCAATAACCTCAGATATGCAGATGACACCACTGTATGGAAGAAAGAGAAAAGGAACTGAAGAGCCCCTTGATGAAACTGAAAGAGGACAGTCAAAAAGCTGGCTTAAAATTCAACATTCAGTGCTCGCTTTGGCAGCACATACACTAAAACTGGAACAATTCAGAGATTAGCATGGCCTCTGAACAAGGGTGACATGCAAATTTGTGAAGCGTTCCATATTTTTTGGACACCTTATCTTTGAAAAAGGAGGCAAGAATATACAATGGAGAAAAGGCAATCTCTTTAACAAGTGGTGCTGGGAAAACTGGTCAACAACTTGTAAAAGAATGAAACTAAAACACTTTCTAACACCATACACAAAAATAAACTTAAAATAGAATAAAGATCTAAATGTAAGATCAGAAACCATAAAACTCCTAGAGGAAAACATAGGCAAAACACTCTCTGACATAAATCACAGCAGGATCCTCTATCACCTCCCACAGTAATGGAAATACAAGCAGAAATAAACAAATGAGACCTAATTAAACTTAAAAGCTTTTGCATAATGAAGGAAACTATAAGCAAGGTGAAAAGACAGCCTTCTGAATGGGAGAAAATAATATCAAACAAAGCAACTGACAAAGAATTAATCTCAGAAATATACAAGCAGCTCATGCAGTTCAATTCCAGAAAAATAAATGACCCAATCAAAAAATGGGCCAAAGAACTAAACAGATAGTTCTCCAAAGAAGACATACAGATGGCTAATAAACACATGAAAAGAAGTTCAACATCACTCATTATCAAAGAAATGCAAATCAAAACCACAATGAGGTACCATTTCACACCAGTCAGAATGGCTGCTATCCAAAAGTCTACCAGCAATAAATGCTGGAGAGGGTGTGGAGAAAAGGGAAACCTCTTACACTGTTGGTGGAAATGCAAACTAATACAGCCACTATGGAGAACAGTGTGGAGATTCCTTTAAAATCTGGAAATATAACTGCCATATGACCCCACCAATCCCACTGTTGGGAATACACACCGAGGAAACCAGAATTGAAAGAGACACGTGTACCCCAATGTTTATCACAGCACTGTTTACAATAGCTAGGACATAGAAGCAATGTAGATATCCATTGGCAGATGAATGGATAAGAAATCTGTGGTACATATACACAATGGAGTATTACTCAGCTATTAAAAAGAATGCCCTTGAATCAGTTCTAATGAGATGGATAAAACTGGAGCCTATTATTCAGAATGAAGTAAGTCAGAAAGAAAAACACCAATACAGTATATTAATGCATATATATGGAATTTAGAAAGATGGTAACAATGACCTTATATATGAGACAGCAAAAGAGACACAGATATAAAGAACAGACTTTTGGACTCTGTCGGAGAAGGCAAGGTGGGATGATTTGAGGGAATAGCATTGACATTTGTATATTACCATATGTGAATAGGTCACCCGTCCAGGTTTGATGCATGAGACAGGGTGCTCAGGGCTGGTGCACTGGGATGACGCTGAGGGATGAGAAACGGAGGGACGAGGGAGGGGGGTTAGGAATAGGGGACACATGTACTCCCATGGCTGATTCATGTCAATGTATGGCACAAACCACTAAAATATTGTCAACTAATTAGCCTCCAATTAAAATAAATTAATTAACTGAATCATGGCAATACTGCCATCACTTCATGGCAAATAGAAGGGGAAACAATGGAAACAGGGAGAGACTTTATTTTCTTGGGTTCCAAAATCACTGCAGATGGTGACAGCAGCCATGAAACTAAAAGACGCTTGTTTCTTGGAAGAAAAGCTGTGCCAAATCTAGACAGCATATTAAAAAGCAGAGACATTACTTTGCCAACAAAGTCCAGCTAGTCATGTATGGATGTGAGAGTTGGACCATAAAGAAAGCTGAGAACCAAAGAACTGATGCTTTTGAAGTATGGTGTTGGAGAAGACTCCTGAGAGTCCCTTGGACAGCAAGGAGATCCAACACGTCCATTCTAAAGGAAATCAGCCCTAAATATTCTTTGAAGGACTGATGCTGAAGCTGATACTCCAATGGAAAAGACCCTGATGCTGGGAAAGACTGAAAGCAGGAGGAGAAGGGGATGACAGAGGATGAGATGGTTGGATGGCATCACCCACTTGATGGACATGAGTTTGAGCAAGTTTTGTGAGTTGGTGATGGACAGGGAGGCCTAGTTTGCTGCAGTCCATGGGGTTACAAAGAGTCAGAAATGACTGAGTGACTGAGCTAACAATTTTAATGAAGACTGTTATAACACTGCCAGTGCTGTCATACTTTGTCACAAGCACCACTAAATTTAAGAAATTTAAATAAAGAATTTGAATGAAAGTAATAGAACTTAATGTTTGTGGTCTATAGCATCTTAACACATTATTGTTCCTGTTTTTTCATTCATTTCCTTCCTTCCCTTTTTTTTTAGTCAACAAATATCTATCTATACAGCACTTGTTATTTGTTGAGGATTTCCAATTTGCTGGGTTCGGGAGTAAGCATGATAAGTAAGACTTGGGTTCTGCCCTCAGAAAGGTCACAGTGGAGACTTCAGGCAGATGAGCACACATTATCAGATGAGGAGAAGGTATGATAATGGAGAGGTGAGGGATGTATATAGTTGCCTCACTGTTCACTCCTCTAGCTTCAGTTCCCAGTAGAATACTAAGGACACAATGAACAGATTTGTTTCTCTAGGATATGTGTGTGTATGTCTATCTGTGTGTCTGTGTGTACTGAATAGTCAAAGCTATGATTTTTCCAGTAGTCATGTATGTATATGCAAGTTGGACCATAGAGAAGGCTGAGTGCAGAAGAATTGATGCTGTCAAACTGTGGTGCTGGAGAAGACTCTTGACAGTCCCTTGGACAGCAAGGAGATCAAACCAGTCAATCCTTAAGTAAATCAACCCTGAATATTCATTTGAAGGACCAATGCTAAAGCTGAAACTCTTACACATTGGCCACCTAATGAGAAGAGCATTGGAAAAGACCCTGGTGCTTGGAAACATTGATGGCAGGAGGAGAAGGGGGTGACAGATGATGAGATGGTTGGATGGTATCTTCAACTCAATTGACATGAGTTCGAGCAAACTCCAGAGAAAATGAAGGACAGGAAAGCATGGTGTGCTGTGGTCCATGGCATCACAAATAGTTGGACACAACTTAGCAACTAAATAACAAATATGCCAAGTAATACAGGGCTTATATAAAATAAAGGAAAGGAAAGTATTTGCTACTTAGTATCTGGGCTTCCCCAGGAAGATGACAAGAGTGACCACCAACATTCTAGGAACCAGCGAACTAAGATGGACTGGAATGGATGAATTTAACTCAGGTGACCATTATATCTACTAGCATGGGGAGGAATCCCTTAGAAGAAATGGAGTAGCCATCGTGGTCAACAAGAGTCTGAAATGCAGTACTTGGATGCAATCTCAAAAACGACAGAATGATCTCTGTTCGTTTCCAAGGCAAACCATTCAATATTGCGGTAATCCAAGTTTATGCCTCGACCAGTAACACTGAAGAAGCTGAAGTTGAACAGTTCTATGAAGACCTACAAGACCTTCTAGAACTAACACCCCCAAAAGATGTCCTTTTTGTTATATGGGACTGAAATGCTAAAGTAGGAAGTCAAGAAACACCTGGCATAAAGGGAAATTTGGACTTAGGGTAGAGAATGAAGCAGGAAAAGGCTAACAGAGTTCTGCCAAGAGATCGCACTGGTCATAGCAAACACCCTCTTCCAACAATACAAGAGAAGATTCTACACATGGACTTCACCAGATGGTCGATACCAAAATCAGAGTGATTATATTTTTTGCAGCCAAAGATGGAGAAGCCCTATACAATCAGCAAAAACAAGACCGGGAGCTGACCGCAGTTCAGATCATGAAATCCTTATTGCCAAATTCAGACTTAAATTGAAGAAAGTGGAGAAAACCACTAGACCATTCAGGTATGACCTAAATCAAATCCCTTATAAATATACAGTGGAAGTAGAAACAGACTTAAGGGAATAAATCTGATAGACACAGTGTCTGATGAACTATGGGTGGAGGTCCGTGACATTGTACAGGAGACAGAAATCAAGACCATCCCCAAGAAAAACAGATGCAAAAAAGCAAAATGACTGTCTAAGGAGGCCTTACAAAGAGCTGTGAAAAGAAGAGAAGTGAAAAGCAAAGGAGAAAAGGAAAGATATAAGCATCTGAATGCAGAGTTCCAAAGAATAGCAAGGAGAGTTAAAAAAGCCTTCCTCAGCGATCAGTGCAAAGAAATAGAGGAGAACAACAGAATGGGAAAGACTAGAGGTCTCTTCAAGAAATTAGAGATACCAAGGGAATATTTCATGCAAAGATGGGCTCGATAAAGGACAGAAATGGTATGGACCTAACAGAAGCAGAAGATATTAAGAAGAGGTGGCAAGAATACACAGAAGAACTGTACAAAAAAGATCTTCACGACCCAGATAATCACGATGGTGTGATCACTCACCTAGAGCCAGACATCCGGGAATGTGAAGTCAAGTGGGCCATAGGAAACATCACTATGAACAAAGCTAGTGGAGGTGATGAAATTCCAGTTGAGCTGTTTCAAATCCTGAAAGATGATGCTGTGAAAGTGCTGCACTCAATATGTCAGCAAATTTGGAAATCTCAGGTGGCCACAGGACTGGAAAAGGTCAGTTTTCATTCAGATCACAAAGAAAGGCAATGCTAAAGAATGCTCAAACTACCGCACAGTTGCACTCATCTCACATGCTAGTAAAGTAATGCTTAAAATTTTTTCCAAGCCGGGCTTCAGCAATACGCGAACCCTGAACTTCCAGATGTTCAAGCTGGTTTTAGAAAAGGCAGAGGAACCAGAGATCAAGTTGCCAACATCCGCTGGATCACTGAAAAAGCAAGAGAGCTCCAGAAAAACATCTATTTCTGCCTTATTGACTATGCCAAAGCCTTTGAATGTGTGGATCACAATAATCTGTGGAAAATTCTGAAAGAGATGGAAATACCAGTCCACCTGACCTGCCTCTTGAGAAACCTGTATGCAGGTCAGGAAGCAACAGTTAGAACTGGACATGAAACAACAGACTGGCTCCAAATAGGGAAAGGAGTACTTCAAGGCTGTATATTGTCACCCTGATTATTTAACTTATATGCAGAGTACATCAAAAGAAACGCTGGGCTGGAGGAAGCACATAAGCCGGAATCAAGATTGCCAGGAGCAATATCAATAACCTCAGATATGCAGATGTCACTGCCCTTATGGCAGAAAGTGAAGAACTAAAGAGCCTCTTCATGAAAGTGAAATAGGGGAGTGAAAATGTTGGCTTAAAGCTCAACATTCAGAAAACTAAAGTCATGGCATCCGGTCCACCACTTCATGGCAGATAGATGAAGAAACAGTGCAAACAGTGTCAGACTTCATTTTTCTGGGCTCCAAAATCACTGCAGATGGTGATTGCAGCAATGAAATTAAAAGATGCTTACTCCCTGGAAGGAAAGTTATGACCAACCTAGACAGTATATTAAAAAGCAGAGACGTTACTTTGCCAACAAAGGCTCGTCTAGTCAAGACTATGGTTTTGCCAGTGGTCATGTATGGATGTGAATGTTGGACTATAAAGAAAGCTGAGAAATCACTTTCTTCACACCATCGCCAAAGAATTGAAGCTTTGAACTGTTGGAGAAGACTCTTGAGAGTCCCTTGGACTGCAAGGAAATCCAACCAGTCCATCCTAAAGGAAATCAGTCCTGGGTGTTCATTGGAAGGACTGATGTTGAAGCTGAAAGTCCAATACTTTGGCTACCTGATGCAAAGAGCTGACTCATGTAAAAGATCCTAAGGCTGGGAAATATTGAGGGCAAGGGGAGAAGGGGATTACAGGGCATGAGATGGCTGGATGGCATCATCAACTCAATGGACGTGGGTTTGGGTAAACTCCAGCAGTTGCTGATGGACAGGGAGGCCTGGCGTGCTGCGGTTCATGGGGTCGCAAAGAGTCGGAAACAACTGAGCAACTGAACTGAACTGATCTGGGCTTCCCCAGTGCTCACTGGTAAAGAACCTGTCTGTAGCACAGGAGATGGGGGCAGGTAATAGCAAGGAGATCCAACCAGTCCATTCTAAAGGAGATCAGCCCTGGGTGTTCTTTGGAAGGAATGATGCTGTAGCTGAAACTCCAATACTTTGGCTACCTCATGCGAAGAGTTGACTCATTGGAAAAGACTCTGATGCTGGGAGGGATTGGGGGCAGGAGGAGAAGGGCACGACAGAGGATGAGATGGCTGGATGGCACCACTGACTCAATGGACATGAGTCTGAGTGAACTCTGGGAGTTGGTGATGGACAGGGAGGCCTGGCGTGCTGCGATTCATGGGGTCTCAAAGAGTCGGACACGACTGAGTGACTGAACTGAACTGAACTGAATGAGTATTTGATCCCTGTGTCAGGAAGATCCCCTGGAGTAGCGCAATGGCAACCCTCTCCAGTATTCTTGCCTGGAAGATCTCAAATCCCTGTGGTGACAAGAGTCAGACACAACTAGGCAACTAAATAAAAACAACAAATGAAAGTAGCATAGAGCCCTCTGTCCAATTACTTTTAGGTTCATCTCAATCACAAACAGATCATCTCTTTCATCTGATCTCTCTTCTTTTAACCACACACCAGCCAGTAGGTAGTCATCACAAGACAATACAATACCATAAAAGACAATATACTTTGGTGGATTCTGGACTTAAATCTGGACTCTATCACTCACTAGCTTTGTGATCTTAGAAGAATTATTTAAATAGTCTGTGCCCTCCGCTTCCTCATCCAACTTGCTAATTATAAGCTAGACACTATACCATTATAGGGAGGACTGCTTAAATTAATATATGTAAAATATTTAGGGCCTGCCACTCAATAAAGGCTCAGTGATACAAATCACTGTTGTAAATCATTATTGTCTAGGGACAATAGAGAATGCAATGGAATAAATGAGTACTTCTTTTCCACAGCTACTGAAAAGCACAGTGTTATGATGCAACTGTAAGATTTAACTGTAAAGTAATGTCTACTACACAGGTTACTGCAAAAACAGAATAAGACTGTTAAGAAGAGGACCAGCGACAATGTCATGTTCATAAAAGTTACCTGATAAATGATAACTTGAGAACATTTTTAAAAGTATGAATATCTTCCAAACCAATTCAAGAAGATTCTGTGGAATACAGAAGTGAACTGATATCACTCTGAATAGAAACAGAATGTGTAACCATGAGATTATATGAAATCAAACATGTAAGATGTAATTGTTATGCACATCCACAAGTTTGATCATGAAAACAGCAGTCACATAACAAAGCCAAACATAAACTGATCTCTACAGATATGCTAGTAGCATGATGGGACAAACTCAGCCATGATTTGGCAGTCCGTACCTCATTTGTCCAAATGATCTCTTCTTTAGTTCATTATAAATACCTTTAGTGAGACAGTTAGTAACCAATTCTCTATTTGTGTAGTGAGTGTAGACAAATTTATATGTTTACCAAGAAAAAAGGCTTTGGAACCTAGGTTGGTGAGAATGGGAAGGGAGGCAAATGAATCTTGCTTTATCAAAGGAAGCACCTCAGATAGAGGTATAACTTTTTGCTTCTATTATTTCCTACATCTAAAACAGATACTTTTTCAATACATGAATGCATTTCATATGATGGGATATCTGAATTTTCTACTTTAAGTAAACAGAAAACTCATTTTAAATATTTTAATAGAATAATTTTTCTTATGTACTACCTTTTTATTAAAGCTGTGAAATGTCCCACCTGCTCCTTTCTTGATATTTTTTAAGGTAAAATTTTCAGAACAATCTCATGGAGAGGAAATTGCTTCACAAGCTAAGAAGATATGACTCTGTTCTTTCAGAATAGTGAGAGTATAAATCCTTTTTATTGAAGAGGTGTTGTTAAAGTTCTATATGTAAGATGACAGTACAGTATTGATTTTGGCCACACTGATACAAAAGCAGTATCTTTGGGTAAACATGCCATATTCTTCCTATTTTTCTGCCTTTGCTATTATGTTTCCTTCAATATAAAATGCAGGACTCCTCATTCATGTTCCTCTTCTGGCAAATTCTTGGGCATTCTTCAGGATGGAGCTTAGGTATTTCTCCTCTTGAGAAGCCTCCCTCAACTACCTCATTTTCCCCTGTTAAAGGTAATTCATTTACTTCATATACCCACATTTTCATCTTTTACTAGATTTTTTAAACTTCATCCCCAAATAGCTGATATGTCTCAGAAGCCAAATTTTATTCATTCAAAAAACACTGAGCATCTGTAAGTCATGAGAAACTGATGGCTAGAAAAACAGACATAGATACTTCCTTAGGGTTAAACACAGATACCCGCATCTTAGGGTTAAACAAACATTTCACTCTAAAGATGAAGCATAGAGCAACGGGATCGGGGGATCAGGGAATTCTTCCTGCCATCACAGGGATGAGGAGGAGTTACCCCCAAGCAAGGAGAAGAAGGGAGGAGGCAAAGGAAACAGATGTACAAATGCGAGGAGATGGCAGGAGGCGCAGAGGTTGAAGGCTTTGAAGGACGCTGGTGCCTGGAGCAGGAACTGATGGGGAGGGTGGCTGACAAGGACTGAGAGACTACAGATTTAGCCTGGGACTTTCAGCAGCTAGCCATACCAGGTGCTCAAAAATGTTTGCTGAATAAATACATGAATAATAATAATAATAATAAATACTATGCACTTGCTTGGTTTTTGAGGGTTTATGTTATTTGTATCTTGGGAAAATTAAAAATTTTACAAGGTAATTTACTTCACATTACTATAAACAGGAATATTTTTGCCTTGTTAAGACCTTCCCCTTTTCGTATATTTAAAAGTAATTTAGAGAACTATAATTCAGATTTAAATACAGCATATTAAGTATTTATGATGCAGCTAACTTGAAAAACACACATCTTAACGTACATCTGCTTCCAGAGGAAATATTTATAATATTTACCAAGTTTCTCTGTGGATTCCAAGAAGACGTAAATTGTACAATCTCTTTAGGAGAAAAATGATCCTCATTTTCCACATAGCCTTACCAAATGAATGCCCCACAAGACAGCCTGGCACTAACCATTTCTTTTGTCTGCACTACTGAATTCCCAAGAAAAAGGAACACCTCCCCCTGATTGATGAAATCATTATAGACATTTCCCATCACAAAATGATTCAGTCATGAGGCAAAGACACCTAAAAATAAACTCGCAGAGAAGACAAATTCAAGAATCAAGAAGGAATTTCAATGTTCCTCTGCACTGAAAGAGCACTGGACAAAGAGGCCTTTCCAGTTCCTATCATGTTAGGAACAAATTATACAACCCCTATCCCATCATTTAAGCGGATTGGGTCTCTGTTTTCTTACGTTAAAGGCAAGGTTATGTGATTGAGTGGTCTCTAAAGCGCTTTCTAATATAAAAGGGCCATGGGCCAGTGTCCTCCTCACACGTTTCTCAAATATTATGAGATTATCAAAGGAAACTTCTTAAGAAAAATTATAAATGCCACATTCAGTTTCAGGAGTTGATAAAGAATCACCAAAATTTTAAACAATAAAGATTTTTTTTAAAATGAGAAAAGTGAATCTTTCAATAAATGAAACAGAGTCTGAACCCAATAGTGAGACCTCTCCTAAAATTTCATTAGTAACATGGAAACCCTTATTTTAATGTGAAGAACCTGAAAGAAATCAAACTCACAGTAATAAAAATGGTAAAATATTTGACAACCTTCATGTGGTCCAAGATGTCCAGCTACATTAAGTGATGAGGATATAGAATGTTTCCAATTCCTTCACGCTGTATTTCTTGGCAATCTGACTTAATTTTGAACTAAAAAGTCATTAAGAAAGCTATTTAACTCCAATTTTAAATGTTACAAACTGACCTCCTCTACCTACACCTCAGCCAGAAATTCCCATTTACTTCTATCCTTATCATGCCATTTTAGCATCCTGCACAGAAAACAGCAAGCTCCTTTTTGAAAGTGTACTGGAATAAAACAGGGGCCAGAAAAGATGGCCTATATCCTGTCACTGTTACTTGAAGGCCGTGGGTTTGGGTAATCCACCTAATCCGTCTAGGTCTACCTTTTTTTCATCCAGAAAATGAGATAATATTTACCTTAGAATCGTGAGAATTGAATAGTGCCTATGAAGAGCTGAAGCCCAAGTATCTATTCAATACAGGCCTATGCATTCACCCACACATTCTGCTTGCTGGTGTTCCTACTCACGCCAACACCTCCTTACCTGGTGTGTGCCTCTTAGGGATTAAGTATTTTGGTTTGTATTTTGTTTATTGCTACCCAAGCTATAAGCCAGAATTATTGAATCATGCAGATATTCACTTTTTGCTAAGTTAGTATTCAGAAATATCTCACTAACTTTCCTAAGGCCCTAGAACTCCAAAGATCTGCTGACTACTCTTTAGGTCAGATTTTTTTATTTCTGTCATCCTGTATCTCTCTGCCTCTAGAGTCTAGATCCCTTCTCCATCAGTATTCCTATCTTCATTCTTTCCTTCGAATACCCAGCATAGAACCTTACTATTACTTACTGTCCAGAGTATAATTTTATTTTCAGTATGACTGGATATCTCAAATCATACTATTATATTTCAGTCATACTATTTTCCAACAAGAGTCAAATGAAGTGCAGACTCCTGAATACAATAATAGAAATAATACTATCTTAAAAGTCAAAAAGATCTGGGTTCAAATCCTGCCTTTTCCATTTACTAATGTGACAAGTCACAACTGTTGTGAACCTCACCTCCTGAATCTATACAAGTGGATTTATAACGTTATTAGGAGGACCAGAAGAGATTAAATATTTACAGAGTCTACCTAAGTATTTGTAAAGTAGTAACAGCTTAATAAATGTTACTTCCCCATCTCCTTTAATACCTAACAACAACAGCATTCTCTAACATTCTTTATTAACCAATAAAGAAAAGATCAGTGTCCTCATGGTCACTATCTTTCTCTGTTTTTTATTTGGTTGAACTTATATACATAGCTGTCTCCCCCTGTGAGTCTGTAAAACTTTCCGATTAGTGCCCACCTTTATTCCTCTCTGCATCCTTCTAATACCTAGCACGGTGCCCAGCAAGTGCAGAGGCTTAATATTAAACATTAGATACATAAATTAATGTCGTTACCATCTCATTTATCTCCCACTCATGACCCAATGTGCACTCGCATGCAATCAATGATTTCTAAAACTTCACAGTAAAAACTTCTTAAGGGTAATATCCAATAACATTCTGTTCCGTAGGCTACTTCTCACATATGCTAGGAGCTCCAACTTGTTAATCTGACTTAAGTAATCTTGCCAATAAATTAAAAGTATTTTTCACAGCAGTGACCTGCCATGCTAAGTTGCTTCAATCATATCCAACTCTTTGCAACCAGATGGACTGCAGACCACCAGGCTCCTCTCTCCATGGAATTCTCCAGGCAAGAATACTGGAGTGGGTTGCCATGCCCTCCTCCAGGGGATCTTCCCAACCAAGGAATCGAACCTGCATCTCTTACATCTCCTGCATTGGCAGGCATGTTCTTTACCACTAGCACTACCTAGGAAGCCATTTCTCAGCAGTAGAATGCATCATTAAAATAATGCATTTTTTAAATTAGTATGATTTATTAACTTGATTATTTTGATTTATGCCAGGGAACTTGAAATGAGGATTTTAAAATGTATATAGGATATTAAGATTCTCAATATTCATTCAAACATTTATTATGAATCTTCTCTCTGAAAGTCAAGCTTCATACCACCTAATTAGCATGCACTTATTGTGTGTGAAAACATCCTCAAGTATTTTTTTTCCAATCAGTTCATAATTGCTTGTACTAATAGCTACTACATATTTTATTAATTTAGAATTGACATAATCTATCATTATATTTAAAAAATAAGAGAACATTACTGACAATCTGTTGAGGTAAGAAGGAAAGCATGAGAAAGAAGGGAAAAAAGGAGAATAGGAAACTGAAAGAAAGAGGTGACAATATTGAGAAAAAAGGGGATAAAAGAACAGAATAAAAAGGGAAAAATTGACGGGGGTGAAAAAGGTAACAGTGAAATGAGGAGGAGGAGTACAGAAATGAAAACGTGAAAAACAAGAAAACAGAACAAAGAGCATAGAAAGGGAAAACTTCTTAGATGCATGACATATTTATTCTATCCATATGTATAAAATTCCAGCATTATGAAATTAGACTATAGTATAAGATAAAATGACTCAGCTGTCTCAAAATGTCTTTAAACTATTTAGCGCATTTCCAGCCCAGAAATTGTTGTGCAATTCCAAAACACTTAAATATGAGATCTGGATTTAGATCACAGTCATCTGTTTTGGTTTAGCATAAAGGTGACATTACATATACATTACATGTTCACATTAATAACAGTGCATACTTTCCACCACTTGTCATGTAGCTTCAAGAAAATAATAAACTTAATTTTATGTCTTTATACAAAATTATCTATCAATTTGTATTTTCATATATTAGGATAAAAGAAATAAACCAGTTTCTATTCATAATTAACCTACACTTTATAATAATTATAAAACTCTAGGAATAAGATTGGTTTCCCTAAGAATACATATTTATAGTACTTTATTGTCACCTACAATGCTGACTTCTGAGTAGCTTCCCATATTTTGTGTATAACATTTATTTTATAATTCTCTCCTTCTTGAAAATTATATTAATTCTAATTCATGTTGCAGCTCTCATGCTTTGCACAATGCCCAACAATTTATATACATTCAACAAGTGTTTGTTGAATTAATTAATTAATATACCAATGAAATGTTATGGCTTACATATACTTTAATTCCTGTGTCAACTAATCTTTTCATGTTTGACACAATATATCTAATCACTTCCTTCATTCTTAGTACTCAGTTCAGTCGCTCAGTCATGTCCAACTCTTTGTGACCCCATGAATTGCAGTATGCCAGGCCTCCCAGAGTTCACTCAAACTCACGTCCATTGAGTCAGTGATGCCATCCAGTCATCTCATCCTCTGTCGTCCCCTTTTCCTCCTGCCCCCAATCCCTCCCAGCATCAGAGTCTTTTCCAGTGAGTCAACTCTTTGCATGAGGTGGCCAAAGTATTGGAGTTTCAGCTTTAGCATCAGTCCTTCCAAGGAACGCTCAGGGCTGATCTCCATTAGAATCGACTGGTTGGATCTCTTTGCAGTCCAAG
The DNA here is from genome assembly GCF_032405125.1 of Capricornis sumatraensis. Lineage (NCBI taxonomy): Eukaryota > Metazoa > Chordata > Mammalia > Artiodactyla > Bovidae > Capricornis > Capricornis sumatraensis. The sequence goes on along the minus strand of NC_091070.1, from coordinate 146,673,717 downwards.
GGACTCTCAAGAGTCTTCTCCTACACCACAGTTCAAAATCATCAATTTTTTGGTGCTCAGCTTTCTTCACAGTCCAACTCTCACTCCATACATGACCACTGGAAAAACCATAGCCCTTATTAGACAGACCTTTGTTGGCAAAGTAATGTCTCTGCTTTTCAATATGCTATCTAAACTATCTATTATACCAAGCTAATCTTTTTTTATTTTTTAATATTATTGATTTTCTTATGCCATGCAGCATGCAGGATATTATATCCCTAACCAGCAATCCTCCCTGCGATGGAAGCATGGAGTCCTAATACTGGACCATCAGGAATTCCTTAATCTTCTTTAAATATTTACTTCATGATGATATTCTCCTGCCTCAAAACATTAAAAAGTCTCATCCTTTCTGAGGCTTAAAAGTTTAAATGCCTTGAGCTTTCTATCATTCAATGATAGATTTAAATGTTAGCCTTCACTCTCATGAGATTCTTAGCTTTTTGTTTCAAGTATGTAACACTACCATAAACTTTTTGAGGGACATCTTTATAGAGTTTGAGGGAAGGAAATGTTTTTGCAGTTTATGTTTCAAATTGAATATTTAACATGTGTCAGCAAAATGTCTGCAGAATTTTTTGTTTTTTTACATTTTATGGGCCATGGCTATAGACAGGCTATTAGACCATCTCAAGATCACTGTACTCAATAGTCATTACAAGATTAGGAAGGACATCTGAGAAATTCAGGTGCAAGCTCAGAGGACACAGAATCAGCTGCGGAAGATAAGCACCTGTGGCAGGTAATACCACATAACCACTCAAGAACTTCCAAGTTCAATCTCCAGTCAACAGCTCACACCTCTCAGACAGGCTTAGAATATAAGCAGGGGCATAGCTGGTAGCCTTACTCTTAAGGAGATAGTAACAACTGGGGGAAAAAGATGGCAGATCAATCAAACCTACTACAAATCTACAGGACCCTCCACCCAAACCATAGTCTAGGAAGCAATAACATATGCATATTGTTCTAAACCAATGAGCTGGGGGTGGCTTTTTATGTGACAATAGCTAATTGACATGAAAACTGTACCTAGAAGTTCAGTACTTATCATTATAACAGAAACCTAAAATATATGGTACTCGATCTACAATGAGGTGGTAGTCAGAGGCTGAAAGTTCTTACAAAAGATAGAAAAATGCAAGAGAATTATTACTAAAAATTGAAAAAGTGCTGAAACTATCATGGATGCTGGGGAAAAAATGGTGATGTGTTTTGTAGCAATAAATGTAAAACTTTGGCCTATAGTAAATTTAAAGTGAGATAATAAATACCTAATGAATTTATGGACCTTGGCAAGATGACTTTTCAGATGATATAGTCACAATGTCCATTGGTCTTACTACATATGATAAGGCACGTTAATAAAGATAGAATCAAGAATGTACTTGTCCATTTGCAAGTCATATTAGAGCGAATATAGAGGACCCTAGGGTAACTACATTGGAAAATAAAATTGTTTCTCATCTCTAGTCTTTCCAGCTGGCGAAAGTTTTTCAAAGTGAAATGATGCCCAAGGACTACAATCAAGTCAAGGCTGTGATTGCAAGGTCCTTTGTTAAGAACTCTAAAAGAATTATGTGGAGTCTAGTGGGGAGAGAAGCAATGAGGACAGGGGCTTCTAGAAATATTTAAGTTGTGGTCTCACAGATGCCAAATCAGAAAAAAAAAAAAAAAAAAACCTGGAAAATAAAATGTGTAAAGAGAAGCATTTCTGGAAAACAACTGTGGTTTGGGTTTTGTAGTGGACAGTAAACTATACCAGACACAGAGAAAGCCCACAAAAGTTTATAGTAAGTTTCATAGGTAAAAGAGCCACCAGCCAGTAATAAAAGAGATTTAAATTGTTCAAACTGCAAAACACCTCTGGGGCTCCAACTTTCTATGAGCAGGAATAAGTCTAAGAAAACTTCAAAGTGTTGCTTCAAAAGTAGCCAAGAAAAGCAACAGATTAGGAAGGATATTACCACAGGCAGATCAAAAACCACAGAGCAGGCCATGGGGAGCAATGACCTGGAAAGTTACTGTCAGAGGAAAAGTCAGGACCTAATCAAGGAACATTTCCTCTGTTTTGGGAGTTGGGGGACAGGATAATATTTTTTCAGCATGGTTTCAGAATTACTATGGACCAGTGACTGCTTGGTACCTTTCATTTTCCCCCTTTTTGGAACTACATTCGAGGAAACACATCAGAAATTTATGCAGTTTACAAGACCCTGGAATTAACATGATGCTAAAACTGGATGAGATTTCTGAAGGTGCTGAGTTGGAATGAAAAAATTTTGCCTTGGGGAGAGATATATGTAACTGAAGCCAGGAGTGGTCTATAAAAGACCGGTGAAAAACGGGCCCATTTCTACACCCCTTCCCATATCTATACACTCTGCAACGTGACTTTGTAGCTCCTCTCACCAAAAAGTAGTCTATTTCCATACTCCTTGATTTTAAGCTGATACTGATAAATTGGCCAAAAGAATGTGGCAAACGGTGTACCAGTTCTGAACCTAGGCCTCAAGAGATCCTCTTATGTTTAAGAGTTCTAGATTCTGTAATGTCATGAGACATATGATATACAGTTTTTAAGTGCTGTGTGTCTATCTGTGTGTCAAACATCATTAATTTAAAATTTCACTATAATGTAGCTATAGGATTGGGAAGCATAAAACATACTTTTACCCTGAGTGTGCCCTTATAAGCATTTATTTAAATGTTAGCTGATTCTAAATGCTTTTCGTATATACTTTGGTGGTTCAATCGGGAAAGAATCTGCCTGCAAGGCAGGAGTCCCAGTTCAGTCCCTAGGTGGGAAAGTTCCCCTAGAGAAGGGAATGGCAAACCCTTGCCAGGAAAACTCCATGGACAGAGGAGCTTGGTGGGCTACAGTCCATGTGGTTGCAAATGGTGATACAACTGAGCAAGTAACACTTCATGCAAGCATTGCCAAACATAATTCTATAGGCAAGAACTTCTCCACAACTCATAGACTGAAAGTAAAAGAAACTCACTCATCCTTTTTATTGTAATTTTAGAAGACACATTAAGATCTGTGATGATAACATAAAAATTTCAACTATCTTTTCACGTTCTAAATTTAGTCATTTCTTTGTAGTTTAATTGACTGGTTATTTCATAGTCATGTGAAAATGAGAATATTTCAATTACAGAAACTAAATTCCTACTACAAGATGGATAAATGTTCGACATTTTTGGCTGTTAGTAAAACTAACTTTTATGCCTGTAGGATTCCCCAAATCACAAATGTTTGTTTTAAAATTCATCTTTTTCTAAAAAGGAAAAGTCTGTATCAGTTTGCCACTTATCAAAGATTAAATAAAGGCTCTTTCCAAATTTCTTCAAAGAAATTTCACAAAATACAATCTATTTTAGCATGATATATTTATCCAGATATGATAAATATTAATATTTATCATACTAGAGTAATTAAAAGCTAAGAAATAAAATAGTTATATTAACCATGATATATCACATAATTTTGCTAAATAAAAAATAAAGAGCATTAGATCTGAAACATGAAAACTCTATTCAGTTTTTCATATAAAATTACAAAAAAAACAGCATTTACTAGGTTGTAACTAACAAGAATTTCTGTATCCATTCATCTTTCTCTAGACTGAATGTCCCAGATTCTTACAAATTAAGTAGAAATTACTGGTCTTGCCTTGATTTCCATTTATTAGCACTATTCTGCAGGAGGAAAAGGATTTTTTGGAAAAATGAAGCACTCTCTATATAATTTTCAAGCTCAAAGAATATGAGAGCGGGACACAATTATACAAATTTTTCTAAAGCAATAGAACATCACATTTCAAACAAGTAATCATAGAGGGTTTTTTTCAACCTTAAAAAAAACAACTCAACTTTCACCAACATTCTTCAAAGATAAGAATAATCTCTAAAAGGAGTACATCAAGGCTGTATATTGTCACCCTGCTTATTTAACTTCTATGCAGAGTACATCACGAGAAATGCTGGGCTGGAGAAAGCACAAGCTGGAATCAAGATTGCCAGGGGAAATATCAATAACCTCAGCTATACAGATGACACCACCCTTATGGCAGAAAGTGAAGAAGAACTAAAGAGCCTCTTGATGAAAGTGAAAGAGGAGAGTGAAAAAGTTGGCTTAAAACTTAACATTCAGAAAACGAAGATCATGGCATCTGGTCCCATCACTTCATGGAAAATAGATGAGGAAACAGTGGAAACTGGCTGACTTTATTTTTTCTTGGCTCCAAAATAACTGCAGATGGTAATTGCAGCCAAGAAATTAAAAGATGCTTACTCCTTGGAAGGAAAGTTATGACCAACCTAGACAGCATATTAAAAAGCAGAGACATTACTTTGCCAACAAAGTTCCATCTAGTCTAAGGCTATGGTTTTTCCAGTGGTCATGCATGGATGTGAGAGTTGGACTATAAAGAAATTTGAGCACCAAAGAATTGTTGGCGAAGACTCTTGAGAGTCCCTTGGACTGCAGGGAGATCCAAACAGTCCATCCTAAATGAGATCAATCCTGGGTGTTCATTGGAAGGACTGATGTTGAAGCTGAAACTCTAATACTTTGGCCACCTGATGCCAAGAACTGACTCATTTGAAAAGACCCTGTTGCTGGGAAAGATTGAGAGCAGGAGGAGAAGGGGATGACAGAGGATGAGATGGTTGGATGGCATCACCGACTCAATGGACATGGGTTTGGGTGGACTCTGGGAGTTGGTGATGGACAGGGAGGCCTGGTGTGCTGCGGTTCATGGGGTTGCAACGAGTCGGACATGACTGAGTGATAGCACCGAACTGAACTGAAAGAAGACTCATTTGGACAATAAAAGTTCTCCTGAGAAAACAGAAAATCAATCATCTAATTAACTAGCTAAGAATTTAAAACTGGTTTAAATTAACTCTTTAAATTCCTGAAGAAGATACTAAAAGGTTCTTTTCTATCTCTAACCGTAGCCTTAGAAAATGCACTGAGTTTTTATCATGTGCCATATACCCTGCTATGCTCTTTACTATAAGCATCTTTTGTGTCTTAAACAATCGTGGAAGGCTAACACCATTTTTAACTCAGGTAACATATGGAGCAACAAGCCAGCAAGTGATGGAACTTGAATCCAGAATTTATTACCTTAATCATTAACAGGTATTTCCTCTGAGCTTATTTTTATAAGACACATTAGGAAATAAACAATACACACAGAGTACAAAAAGAGTTAGGTCAACAAAATAGTACAAATAGAGTATAGATTAACAAAAATGATGCCATAATTTTTAATCTTATGTTATTACATTGTATGGCTTTACTAAAATTTATTTAAACAATTCCCTATTGTTGGACAAATGAAATGTTTATCTTTTTTATTTCATTATTAGGAACAAAGAGCTAAGAGATCACTTCATATGAATAACTGCTTATGTTCACACTATGCCATTCCAAGTTTCATTTTTATGATTTTATAATACATAAAATGGTTTCCCTGGTGGCTCAGCAGTAAAGAATCCTCTTGCCAATGCAGGAGACACAGGTATGATTCTTGCATCAGGAAGATCCCGTGGAGAAGGAGATTGCAGCCCACTGCAACACTCTTGCCTGGGAAATCCCATGGACAGCGAAGCCCAGCAGGCCACAGTCCATGCAGATGCAAAGCTTAGCACCTAAAACAGATATTTAATAAACCCCATATCTTTGAGTCTGTTTCATTGAGCTCTCCTTTTAGAGCTCTACTGTTAATTCTTCTTTTTAATTTCTAAAACATTTTACTATTTTTAAGGCCAATCTAACTCACACTTGGTAGCTTTATTTTTCAAATATTCGATTAAAATTAAATTGCATAATTGAGAATTTCTACAAGTTGTTTAACCTCTATGTATCTGACTTATGGACTAGCAAAATGGGAGATAATAATGGTATCTACCTCATAGGATTGTTGAGAATATTAAATGAGTTAATATATGCTGAAGACTTACAATAGGATCTGCAAATAGCAATGAATTATATATATATATATATATATATATATATTTGTATAGTATATATAGTTACCTGTATATTTTTATGTATATATCCTACATTTATCTAGTTATATGTTTATAGCTATATAACTAGCTATCTATATATGTATATAATGATTTTTATTATTTAAGATTCATGCCAATGTATGGCAAAACCAATACAGTATTGTAAAGTAAAATAAAGTAAAAATAAAAATTTTAAAAAAAATTGTTAAAGCTCATCTGTATTTGTGTAGCAACTCTGCTTGCTTTTAGATCTTTTTCCTTTCTTTCTGTAAATTTCTTTTTTTCCCCTCTTCATTACTCTTCCATTGTTACATGCTACTAACACTTTCTAACTTACTAACATTATGTAATCCATGTACATTTTCTAATTCATTAATACTTTCCTGAAACCCTGTTTAGGTGAGGTTTCAAATTTTGAGTAGTCTAAAGTTTATAAAGCAATAACTAGTAATTTTTCTGCAACTCCTTCCTCATTCCTAATATTCTAAATTTATGTTTCATATTACTGATTTTTATCCATTTGGTTTGTTTTATACAAATAACTAATTTGTATTTTTTAAAACCAGCTCAGATTGCATTATAAGTTTTTTTTCATTTTTTATTTGATACCTTCATTAATTTTTACTGACTCCCAACTGCTATCGTGTATCTTCACTGGGCTTCTATAGAGCACCCTAATTCTAATAGTTTTCTCATTATAAATAGTGCAATAGTTGTATTTGTTTGTCTCCCCAGTGTTTTACAAGGCACATAATGCGCTTTGATTTTCTTTAGTTTTTGTGTTTCATTTAATAGCATAAATGAACCTATTTCTCTCCAGGTCAGTTAAAAGTAAACCATATATTTTAATTTCTTCCATTTCCCTACTCCATAATTAAACAGTCTTCATTATTGCCACCTGGGATTTTACATACAGATTATCATAATTATGTTGACGTGTTTACATTATAATCCATTCTTTCAAGAATATTTGTCTTTTACATTCACTTGTACACAGATATTTTAGATTCTATTCTTGATTTCTCAACTTTTTTCATTCAGTTGGATACATTTTCCAGCAGTTTTTCCTAATAGGTTGTGCTGTGCTGTGCTTAGTCGCTTAGTTGGTCCCACCCTTTGTGACCCCATGGACTGTAGCCCGCCAGGCTCCTCTGTCCATGGGGATTCTCCAGGCAAGAATACTGGAGTGGGTTGCCATGCCCTCCTCAAGGCAATCTTCTCAACCCAAGGATTGAACCCTGGTCTCCCGCATTGCAGGCAGTTTCTTTACCATCTGAACCACCAGGGAAGCCCAAGAATACTGAATTGGGTATCCTATCTCTTCTCCCAGGGAACTTCCCAACCCAGGAATCAAACCAGGGTCTCCTGTATTCCAGGCAGATTCTTTACAGCTGAGCTATCCAGGAAGCCCCTAATAGATTAAATGATGCATATTCTGAACATTTTTCTAACACTACCGCAGATGAACACACTGACTGTTTATAAAACTATCACACCACCAATCTATTTTTTCCTTAAAACTCTGTAGATAGAATTTCTCCATTGTCTCTGACATGTGGAATCGAAAATAAGATGGGTGAAGCCGACTGACATTTCCCCCTCTATGTAATCTATCTGTTTCTTTGGCCTAGATGATAGAACTTTTATCAATTATTATAGTATAATAATAATTTTGACAATAACAAAAAAAGAAAGAAATTACTGAAAGCTGCATATTTAGGTAAATAAAATATTCTTCTACTGTGGCTACGATTATTGTCTCATTTCCACATTTTGTACTTTCTCTTTGGAACACATTTATTTCTGCCCCCCCTACTCTCTATTCCATCTCTACTCTGCTCTTTTTCTTCAAAGTGTTTATCATTCCCAATGTATTATATATTTCCCTATCCCAACGTCTATTATCTGTCATCCCTACATAGGATGTCAGCTCTGTGAGAGCAGATACAGTGTCTGCTTTGTTCATTGCTTCATCCCTAGAGAATTGCAGGAGATCTAGACCAGCTAGAATATAAAATATGTTCTGAGTGAATCACTGAAATCACATACATTAGGTCATCATTTTAGTTTAAATATAATTGATTTTGTCTCACATTATTTTAAACATTATCATTTTCATCTGAATTATTAAAAGCTGCTCAAATGTCTACTTTTAATCACAGATTTTATTTTATTTTTATTTCATCCCTAGTTCTACTCATTACAGTCTCCAGGGTAGGATTTACTTGATTTAGATTCTTAGCAGTTCTGTCTTACCTCTTTCCCTTGCCTATCTCTTCCCTTTTCTACTCTTTTTTTTCACAGAAGTCATGCCTTCTGAACTGTGTTGAGGTCCTACAATTCTGCCAAGATATGCGCATTTCAATGTACTTGTCTTTAGACAAAAGGTAATGGGTAACAGATACAGACATTGTTACTGGGTTCATCGGCGTCATTCGATGAAGTCCTGTGACTATCTTGGGACTGCCTTTCATGGAAGACCCTATGACTTGATCAGATTTTACAGACCTCCTATCCAGTTTCTCTAGTCCTTTCATGGTCTTCCTATGCGTAGAAAGAGGAAGGAGGCATGCATGGGACAGGAGCGAGAGTTTCTTTTGTTCCACAGAAGTTCCAGAAGGATACAAAGGAACAGACACCTGTCTTCCTCATAATCACATGTGTAAACTCTCCAGGTCAGAAGTTAGAGCAATGATGCTTCCCTCAGTCTCAGGCATCTTTATGATACACATTTTAAGCACAATAAAAATATAAAAGCTGGCCAAGTTCTCTTAGGGGAATTCCTTTTGATGCATATGTAGTATGTAATTTTTTAAGATTATTAGATTGTCCATAGGAGTTAGTTGTCAGTGTTTTGTAAAGTTTTAGTATATCTCTTTAAGAGTTCATAAAATCTGGAAAAGGCTACATTATATACATTTTAATTAAAGCAGCACTCCAGTTTGTTGACAGACATTATATCCTTCTACCAAAATTATCTAAAATACCACATGAAATATGGATACTATTTGCGATGATTAAACTACTAACTGCATTTAATAATTATTTATTTATATGTCTTTCTTCCCTGGGTATTCCTTATTTGCCACCTAAAAGCTGATAGTGAAAATCCATAATGATTAATTTTTAAATCAAATTATTTAAAATATTAACATCTTAAAATTTATATACGTCAGGCTTTCTTATATTATGTATCTCTGATTCTTCACTTGCAATATATAAAATGATTTAGTAATGAAAATGACTTTCCCTTTGCTTATGAGTAACTATAAATCTGTTCCTTGGAAATAGTGTCAGAGATACTCCAAACACCCAAGCTCACATTAATTTCTCCTCTCTTGAATATCTATTGCACATTCACTCACTAACATGCAATTTAGTGCTTAATTATTTGCAGATTCATAGTATGAAATGTTCTTGAGAAAGAAGTGCCAGAAGGGACCTTACAGATTATCAAGTTCAATTTACAAATGAGAGAACAGAACCACAGAGACATATTCAAGATTGCAAAGCTAGCTAATGGCAGAACTGAGGCTAGAACACAGGTCTTACAATTTCTTTTCCAGTTTTAATTTTCTAGCCAGATGGGAAGGTATTTAAGGACAGAGATCGTGTCCTCTATGTCCCAGTAACCTCTTTCATACTCATACAATGGGTATGAGTGAAAAATGCTGAAGTGCTCATAAATGATGGATGATAAGCAAGACATGCTTTTGTTCTGTTGTTGTTTCAGCTGGACCGCATGGTTAAGTAACAATTACGTACCATATCATAATCTGACAACTGAATAGTGACAAACCTCAAACTTTTTCTCAAAGTAAGGTCACATCAGAAAGTGTCACATCAGAAAGTACTTAGAAATAAAAAATATTTTCTTTGACTATAATAATTCTAAAAATATCTCAAAGTCCAGTGAGTATATCAATAATATCATCTCATTCAGTCTTTCAATGGCTTTATTTAGTAAGCATTACTATTATCTCCAAACTACTAATAAGAAGAAAAATCTCAGAGCCAAAGTAACTGGCTCAATGTCTCAAAGCTAAGGAGTGGGAAGGCAGGAAATTAAACTTAGTTTATTTCATTAAAAAGCTTAAATTCATTCTATCACTTCTCCACAGACAAATGCTGTTTATTAAACCATGTCCAAAAACTCCTATATTCAATACCACCAAAATGAAAATTATAATTACTACACTCAACATTCAAAATTACTAAAATATATTTCTTAAAACATGTAAACTTAGTTACCACTTCTAACTAAAATGTAACAATGATATAATAGAATTCATTCCCTTTCACTGCTACATCATTGTATATAGGCAAAGACAAGGTGAAGAGAATACTTAAATCTAACCATCTTTGGAATTAGCAACAGTAAAACTCAAAACAGTAGACATCTTTGCTAATTTTCCACATATTCCCTAAGAAATAGCTGCTCAATTTTCTTCAAAGGGAGGAAAAAAGAAGCTATAGTGAATTTTAATGTACAGCACAACAGTGGCTAAGGAACCACTTGGTGGAACAAGCTCTCTTTCTATACTGATGGTTATCATTGAAACATACTGCCACCTTATGACAACTCTTTTTATATCTTAATTTTCAGAACACTCTGTTTTAAAAATAAATTTTTGCCAGGAGTATGACCATGAAGTACAGAAATTATCTAAAATTTAAAATAAATAAATAAAATAAAATCCCTAGCTCAACTGAAAATAGACCAAGAGAAAAATGCTATACTTAAAAAACTATTTTTAGATTTTGATAACAGTGATTTTGATGACATGATGTAAACATTTTTAAATTCAAGAGATCAAGATATAACTGATTGCATGTTAGCAATGGACTTAAATTTTGAGTCTACTTTCCAATTATAGCTTCAGAAGGTATATACAAAGCATTAATCCCTTACTGTATCTATCATACTGCAAACACACACTCAAAAGATATAAAAATTGCAATGGTTCTGATTGGAATATAGGGGAAAGAAACACTAAAATTAAGAAAGATTGTAAAGCTGAATAAAGTCCTTATTGTGTGAAATTGACAATAAGACAAAATAAGCATTATTACTACTACAAATTAAAGCACCTATTTACATAGAATCCTGTTTTCATTGTAAAATTCCTATTGTACTGGAAAATGTGGAGCTTTTTCCCAGCAGCTGGCTTATTTTTCTCTATGGATCCATGGATCATGTTTGTATTGGGTTTTGTTTCCTTTTTTGCATTAGCTCTTAAGGTACTTATAGACAAATATATGATTCATAGTTATCAAGTATGTAAGAAGCCATTGTACGCATTTTATACTCTACTATTACTCCTGATTACACCTCATTTTTCTGCCTTATTTTTACTTTTGCCTAACGGTATCATTTACTTTCATTTTTATGTATATACTTGGTACTGTGAAAGGAATATGGATTTTAGAAGCTGAAAACCTAGAACCAGTTCTAACTTTTACTAGCTGTAGGATCCTGATTAATTACTCCATCTCTAGGGCAAACTATAGATTTGTCATTTATAACTTAAGGTTAAAATACCTTCTTTGCACAATTATCATAATCATTAGAGACAATGATAAGAGATACCTAATATTTGTTGGGTGCTTAATATGGAATGGTTACTCATATAACAATGTCTACATTTTTATTTCAGTAAAGCTTCTGAAACCGTTATATTTTATCACTGCAATTAATATAGTAGTGTTCTCTCAAAAAAGATATTTTTAAACCAGCAATGTCCGAGAATTTAGGAAAAGCAGTTATTGCTCTTTATTTTTATAATCACCCTCATACTCTTTTTGAACTAAGCAGAATTATTAACAAGAATATTTCAATCAACTGCTCAGCTGAAGTTAAATCATAAATTAAGAATAAATAAATGGATGTACTAAAGACTCTGGCATTATAGTTTTAAGGGAAAAAAGTTGACAATTCACTCAACTTTTCCATTTCTGCTTAAAATTTTAAGCAAAGGATCAAAACTTTAAAAAAGAAATTGTGCACAGTAACACATTGCTTAGTTTAATTACTGATTTGCTATTTGCCCCAAAGTTTTAATCAAGAGAGTTCTTACATGTGGATAACAGTGGAGACATCTGTAAAAGTTAGTGCCACGTTTAACTCCTCTAGGCACGGCAGCACCTGGTGACGCCACAGGGAAGAAATCATGGATACTTCTTAAACATACTGCAACAGCTGTCAACTCAGAAGGAGGTATATTCTAAGTTCTACCAAGCAAGTAGTATTCCATGAAACCTCATTCTGTCCCTTCTTTTAACTGAAAAGAAGCCAGATGGAAATATGCAACTTGTCAAACTCCAAATAAAGAATTTGTATAAATCGTACTTCACGTCACTTTTTATGTTCAGCTTTAAATACTTTGTCACTCAATTTCAGAATAATTTCACTGACATTTTAAAATGAAAACAAAGATGTTGGATGCTTTTCCAGATAAAGACTATACCACATCTCTAAGCGAGTAAGATAAAGGTAAAGACAATGGAAATATGATTGTATCTTTAACATAATAACAGAATGAAGAAACAAAAGACATCATTCTAGATGCTGAATAATGTCCAGAATGACTGTGACTGTGAGCCGTCTCTCACAACAGTTAATGGTGCAATCTGCTTGGAGCACACAGCCACAGAAAACCAGAAAACAAGCTATATTATTTATAATATAGCAATCCTAGTTGTGTTAGAATGGCTAAACCTCTACTTGCATCTCCAGTACAGTCCATTATACAAAATTATCATGATAATTTTAAATATAATGTGGCCAGATTTAATTGTGAATGTATGCAAAGATCAGAAACTAATAATTTTGTGATATATTATTGCCACCAAAAATTACTTATAATTTTAAGATCATGAGATGCTTTTCATAAAACTGGACAATATTTAGAGTTCAAACTTCACTATTTCTGAAGTGCCACTGGGAATGAGTTAATTTGTCCATCATTTTCATATGCCTGCATAGAAACATTAGTTGAGTACTTACTCTATAACATATACCATGCACTTGTATTTACATGGAGCCATTCCTTTAATATCACTAAGCATTTCTTTCATAGCTGGAATCTAGTTTAGGGTGGGAAAAATATTCTACAAAATCTGAAAGAGAATATATCAAGAATATGGATCACATCATAGTCTCCATTGGGTATGATGTCTTAATAATGGTATGATAGCAATCACTGAATCACTATAAACACTCATAACATTTCTCACTAAACTCTATACTATAAGCAATTTGCTAACAGCCTCCTAATGAAATAAACTGTTTGCTTCTTTTCCACATAAAGCCTAAGAATTACATAAATGATTTTAGCAAGTCAACTCTCATTTTTTATAACAGTAATAACACACCTTAATGTGGGTAATCAACATGAAATTATATTTTATTAACAATATTATCCATTTTTCAAATGCTTATAATTTTACATTATTTGCATACAACCACCACATCATCCATGAGAACAAGGCATCTTTACACCCAACACTACAGATGAGAAAGCTGAGATGCACAAAGGTTCAGAGAGTTGCCTAAGATCATGCAGAAAGAGAGAGTACTGGGGTTCTGAGTAATTGATTCATATTTGTGTCCAGCCCATGTTTGTGACACAGTCCATGTGTCCTTCCAGTCCCTTACTTCCTGACAAAGTATTCAGGTATAAATACTAGACTGTGTTTTTTAGTATATGTTGTAAAGTAACTTTAAAGGACAGAAAGATGGCACTCAGATTGTTGAGGCAGGAAACCCAGCCACTATTTTCTGCCTGTTCTCTTCTTCATCCTCTCCCACTAATGGATGAAAAATTAAACCACTGCAAACAAAGAATTTCTATGTAGGAGGTATAGTTCATAATTCCTGGTGTCTGCGAGTTACATAACTCACTGGACAAGATATACTCATAACCCTACTACTTCTGCAGTCTTCACTTCTTTACAAGTCATTTTACTGCACGTTTCCTTTCAGTTAACAACACAATGGATGGCAGTCACTGCAGCCTAGCTTGGCACATGCTCTATGGAAGATCCTCTCCTGGCAACTACCTGTTCTCTGAAGAGGGGAAGCCTACCACGGAGACCTCTTGATTATCTTCAGGTAAAATGTCTGCACTGCTCCCGACACATGCACACTCACTCTTTTTTCCCCACCCTGTGATGGTTTAGTCTCTAAGTCCTGTCCAACTCTTGTGTGACCCCAGGCACTGTAGCCTGCCAGGCTCCTCTATACTTGGGATTTCCCAGGCAAGAATACAGGAGTTGGTTACTATTTCTTTCTCCCGGAACAGGGATCGAACCCCCATCTCCTATATTGCAGACAGATTCTTTATGGCTGAGCCACCAGGGTGGCCCTCTTCCCACCCAACTAAGCTGCAGTCCGATTTCATTCAGTTGCCTATTTACATTTAAAGCTACCAACAAAAACATGGAACATCAAAATGTTACAAAGGCAAAGGGCAGGTAGGGAAGATCCTTTTCCTCTCAGAAAAGGATCACAAAAATCATACTACTATTGTATATACACACTCTAGCACTCCCTTCCCTTTCAAGCTTCCCTTGTGGTTCAGCTGGTAAAAAATCTGCCTGCAATGCGGGAGACCTGGCTTGGGAATATCCCCTGGAGAAGGGAAAGGATACCCACTCCAGTATTCTGGCTTGGAGAATTCCATGGACTGTATAGTCCATGAGGTTGCAAAGAGTTGGACACAGCTAACTGACTTTCACTTCACTCTAGCATTAACAGGTTTCATCAACTGCCTTAAGTCATTCATAAAAAGTAAACTATTTTCCTTGGCTACATTTGGAAAAGAGAACAGACAACTAAATTCTTTTTCGGCATTTGTCCGTATGAATCAAGCCTTAGAATATATTCTCTGAATGTCAGCTGGTACTGACACCCATAAGGGTGTTGCTCTGGTTCTTTGTGACTAAAAAATACAAAATGTGAATCAACATGATGAAGGCACAATCCTCGAAAAATGTGCAATGATGTGATAGGCACTCAAGAACTCTGGAAGAGTAAAAGAGGGCTGGGTTGGGGAGAAGCACATAATGTTACCAT
The DNA here is from genome assembly GCF_032405125.1 of Capricornis sumatraensis. Lineage (NCBI taxonomy): Eukaryota > Metazoa > Chordata > Mammalia > Artiodactyla > Bovidae > Capricornis > Capricornis sumatraensis. The sequence goes on along the minus strand of NC_091070.1, from coordinate 146,658,569 downwards.
TTATAGTTCCCTGTGTTACCCAACTCTCAAACATCCCATTTCTAGTTCTTACAGACAACTGAACAACAACAACAACAACAAAGAACAAAAAACTTCCATCTTGACAAAATAATTTTTGAATAATTATGACTAGAAAAGGTTTGCTTCTTCTACAATACAAAGAACTCCATGGTCCAATTTTATAGACATATATTGATCATCCTGTTAAAAAATGCAAAAAAAAAGGTTTTATATAAATGGATGCAGACCATAGGAAATGAGATGTGCTTTCATACTTAGGTTTAGGTTGAAGGGGTTGTCATCCTGGCATGATGTTGATGAACAAGGGAAGAATCTACACTATTTTACTTTCAGGCAAGAATAAGAAGGCATCGTTTCTTGGAAATCATAAAGCTAGCGAAAGAGAGAACCAGATGACAACTTCTTCAATGAAAGGCCATACTTCTCTTAAGATCAGCACTTTGTCCTAAATACCAAACTTGTCCTCATGTCAGTAATAGAAAGCACCAGCTTTCCTACACAATCCCTCATACTTCTAATAAAATCATGCTTCTCATAGCAGCAGATGGTATCTTAGGAGAGGCAAGTGTAGAGTAAAAATAAGAAAAATAATTGTGGTTTAAGAAACAGGACTGATACTATACTGCCATTATCTTCTTATGTTTTGTTAGTGATATTAGAAATCATTTACACAAATGTGAGTCACATTATAATATATCCAATCTGATGTGCAATATTTGATCTCATTTGAATTTCTATTCCCAAGATATTAAAAATGTTCAAAATAAAAGGAATCATAAATAAAAACAAAATGAAGGACATCTCAATTCCCAGTGATCATTATCTCTCCAAGCAATAATGGTTCCCTAAGTATTAACTATGCTTTTCCTTTAAAAAAAATTACTCTTACAGTGAAAATAAAAACATTTTTTCAGCTATTCATATCAACATTTGAAAGTACAGATATCTATTTAGTAAGCAAGTCTCCCTGGTAAAAAGCTCCTGGGAATACATGAAGGAGCTCGTTAGAGGAAAAGGACATACAGAACAAGAGAATACACTTTAGTGTCTAAGTGTGTTACAGAAAATGTGACAATGTTAGTGGGTCAGTCATGTCTGACTGTGTGACGCCATGGACTGTAGCCTACCAGGCTCCTCCATCCAATGTAAATATACACAATCTTACAAGACTAAACCACTGTCCTCAAGAAATGGAGCACTCAGTCTTCTGGGGGGGGAGGGGGTGGCGGTTCTCATTTACTGCAGTAGGCTATGAATCAACCAGGTTAAATTTCCTCTTACTCAAAAGAGCACTAGGGAAGCACTGCCTCTCGCAGATGGCCTATGTTCAAATATATGGTCCCTCTCCAGTCCCAGATCAGAATGTCCTTTCTAACTACTTCTATGAAAAACATCACAGATTTCATATTACCTGAGTAACTAGGCTAACACATGTTATCCAAAGTGCCAGTGTTGAGACTGTGATTTTGATGGTTATATATATCAACTTCTTAATGTCTCCATTTTTTACAGTGCTAAGTACATGAGGACAAAGTTATCCAATGCCTAAAAATGTATGTCCAGAGGAATTTTAACATCAGTAGAAGATGGGAAAGTAATTCCTGGGTTTGTAACTTTGGCATTAGGAAATAATGTATGAAATATCATTTACATGGTGTTCTGACTTTAGTAAACACAACAACATTTTTGTTCTATAATGGGAATTAGATTTACATTTTGCTATTTACTAAAACCATTAAATGAGAATATAGCTAACTCAGACTTTGTAGAAGGGAAAAAACAAAGCAGCATATAAATATATACTGGCCTTTCCAACAAGCTTCAAACACCGTGAAGTCAACTAAACATTGAATTTCATTAACATGCCTATATGTAATTGTGATAACATTTACCACATTTTAATATGCTTTGGGGGCTTCCCAGGTGGTTCAGTGGTAAAGAATCCTCCTACCAATGCAGGAGATGCATGTATGATCCCTGGGTGGGGAAGATCCCCTGGAGAAGAAATGGCAACCCACTCCAGTATTCTTGCCTGGAAAATCCCATGGACAGAGGAGTCTGGCGGGCTACAGTCAATTGGATGACAAAGAGTTGGATATGATTTAGCAACTAAACAGCAGCGGCAGAAATATGCTTTTACTGAATATAAGACACATCAAAAATGTATCTTTCAGAGTATGTACCAGAAATAGGACCCCCCGCCCATTTCCTTGGCTAGTATCACATAAACCAGTTTGGGCCTTCATTTTACACTATGCATATTATTCAATTTGAATAATAGCATTTTACAAATGAAAGAAGATAACTACACACACACACACACACACACACACACACACACACACACACACACACCTGTGATTCAAAAGTTTCATTTAGACAATGACACCCACCCATCAACAGTCGTTCATACCATATGTTTTTATAGCAGTTCTCTAAACACAAAGGGAACCTAAATATTCAGTGGGCATCAAACACATCAGACACCTCCTTGTTTATTAATAGGTCTTCATATGAGTTGAAAGAGAAAGATGACCTTTACTTATAGATCACTACCTCCTGACTGAAATAACGTGTGACCAATTTGGCCTTTAAATCTTAGGTCAATGATATGCCTCAACAGAATTAAAAAACAAACAAAATGAAGGCTCAGTATTTCTCCAAAAATTCTCAAGACAATCTTATAGATGAATGACATTTAAATCTTATTACGTTGAAAAGAACAAAGACAATTTTTCTAAAATGCATTCCCTTCTCTTTTCATAACATGTTTATTAGTAACCATTACTTTACCAAGCCTATCAAATACGATGGTTGCTGCCTCAAAAACTTTGATCTTATTTCTAGGAAATCCATGCCATCTCTTAACATAAAAATGAAAAAATAGGGTGATACTTAAAAATATTTACATGTGTGACTTGTAATTAGCCTTCATTTCTACACAAAAGACATTGACATTGCAAATATTTTTTTTATAAAGCGGAAAGATCAAATGTGCCCAATCCACTCTGAATTATTATAATGTTCTCATTTAAAACTGCCATCTGTCAGAGATTAACTTACTTTATACCAAGGGAACATCCATTAAATATTCCTCCTCCTCATTGTGGAAAAATGCTCATACAAGATTAGGGCCCTACGTGAGGAGGTGTGAGTATTAGTCGTTTTATGCTCTCGTCTCTGAATGAAACTTAGAATAGACAACTGAGAAGTTTACACCTAAAGAATAGCATTCTTTTTAGGTTAAAGAGTGTGATTCCTGAGGGCTGCTATTAATTTACACATTCTGAGGCCAATGAGTTAATTTACACTATCTTGGCAACATGCAGTTATCACTTATTTTGTTTGGTTTAAAAATAGCAAAAATTTACAAAGGTAAAGTTTGTTAAAATACAGCCTTTACCTGCAAGAATCTGCATGGAAATGAAAAGCTAATGTTGGCATAACTGCTGAGGGGTAAAATTGGCGAAATCATTCTCTTTTTGCATGGAAGTCCCTAACTTCTAGACTACTTAATCACAGCTTCATATTTTATGCTTTATTTCTCTGGCTTTGGGGAAAAAAATACACAGGTCACTGTGAACTAAGAGAAGTTCTTAAAATATTCATGCCACCTTCTATTCTTTGTACAATAGTAATGAGAAAATTGAACATTTTGTTCAATTACAGAAAAGACTACTAAAAATTTCAAGTTATATATGCATACAGGTAATACGTAAATTCATGAAAATAAAGCTCCTTTTCTCATTTCACAGATTTCCCAGTAGGATACTTCATAAAGGCAGGAAAAATATTTGAAAGCAAAACTTAATAAGCCATAATTGCATCTATATCTAAAGTAAAATAGAAAAAAAGTGAGACTTTCATTCTAAACAGTGAAATAGATCATAATGACACGTCAGAAAGAAAGAAGTTTCTAGATGCTATGTCATAACTGCTGGCTTAAATTGTCAACCTGCATTTCTAGTATCCATTTAGAACAGTGGCAGTCCTCCATGGCAAGGTTCTCCTGGTACTTTGCAATACATGAAGAAGAAGAAAGAGGTCTATTTACATGATTCAACTTACCCTTAGGCAGAGAAGCAGCAAACACTTTAAAGAATGGTTCTTGGCAAAGGTTAGAAGTCTGATACAAAATTCAAAATAATGATTCCCCTGCAATTTTTATGATATCTTTACTTAAAAAAAAAAAAAGCTAAAGTCTTTTGGGAAATTCCGAACAAACAGCAGTTCAACTGAGTAAAATTATAGTAATAAAAGTACTTTTTAAATTAGAGGTAATGACTCTCAGAATGTTCTTTTCTGAAAAGAGAAGATATTTATATGTTTAGTGCTAAGATGTAAGTGTGCATGAACACTGATATTATCATTATCAATCCATCTGCACAGAGTTCACTTTGCCATTGACTGTTACTGCTCACCTAGTGTACACATTTGAGAGACAAAGTTTAATAATACATCTTCCCCTAAAAAATTATACCACAGTGGGGAAAAAGGTATGGCTAAGTTGAAATAACAATGTAACAACTACTTCATATGTGATAGATTTTCTTGAGAGGGTACCAACAATCCCTTCCACCTATGTATGTGCATGCCCCTTCTCCCTTTAAGAGACGGAAACTATTCCTCCTTGAAACTAGACCACATTCTATTAGGACTTCCAGGGATCAATAAAATTGTGGCAGAAGTACTGTTGTACCAGTACCAGTTCTGAACCAAGGCTTTAAGAGGCCTAGAAGCTTTCACTTTTGCTCTCTTAGAATGCAACTTTAATGCTATATGACGCTAATTTAGCCCACTTGAAGATGAGTACCCTGTGGTTCCTCCTGCAAGTGAAAGCATCCTGGCATCGCAGCACCTGTTGAGTGTCTACAGGACTGCAACTACACAAGTGAGTCCAGGCAAGACCAGTACAACTACCCAGCTGAGTCCAGCCAAAGGAACTGTAAGAAACAGTAAACTGTTGTTGTTTTAGGCCACTAAGTTTGGGGATGGTATTATGCAACAATAGATAAACGTCGTTAAATAAGGAATTTTCCTTATAATCTATAAAATCTAATTTTCCCTAAGAATAATCAGCTAATAAAGAGAAAAAAGCCAATTCCCCTGAATTCCCACCCAGAATGAAAGTATAGTGCAAAGGCAAAAATACAAGTGCAAAGGCAAAAATTCTAGTCTCAAGTGGAACACAAAATCTTGTGATCGAATGTGAATCACATTACCCAGGCCAAGAGATGACCTACATCAGTGAGACACAACACCCTCATTCAATAATAAACTCATAGTGATTCAGAATCTGATAAAGGTTCATGCACCAGCCCCAATTAAAAATAGTACCATTAATTTGCTATTCAGTATTAAAATTTTGAAAGTGATAAAGCCGCATTTCATAAACCAACATAATAGGACCATATAAGCTGAACCTCCCTCAAACATTCTTTATCTGAGGTATGATTTAATGATGGTTTCTGACTGTACTGGGAGCATCAATCATTGAACAGCAGCATCATTTCTTTTGTAAAACTGAATAACCTATTACTCACATACTTACTATTGATCACCAGGATACAAAAATCTGTATGGTAAATTCAAGTAGCTTAATTTCTGGGAAAATAGTCTGTGGAATGAATTTTAGGCTTTTCTTCCCAGAAAATAAATCACAGTTTTTATTATAGATATTAAGCAAAAACTTAAATAGCCCTATTTCTTTTATTTTTTTTTTCTGCTTTTCTCTCACCTCCCACCCTTTTTTCTCAGCCCATGGGATCTCATGCTAGCCTGAGTTCCTTTTGCTGTTCCACAATTTTCTCCAATGCTCAAAAAAGCAATATTTAAACAATAAAATTAAGTATAACATAAATATGTCTTTTTAGATACATTTCCCAAAGGACTCCATGTCCTCAAATCACTCAACTCTTTTCCCCAAGTCAACACATTCAGCCTCTGAGTACAGCTGGTATCTGCTAGTTATTAGCAAAAAGCTTTAACACACTACTAACAAAAATACCACTTTAACTTTCTGACAGACTTAGAGATGGATGCTTTTGAAAAATCAAGGAGGGAGGTCTTCTATAGGACAAGGGAGAGAATCAAGTCAAAGCATAGAGAAGCACACTGGCAGCACCTAAGTATGCCTGAGAGAGGGAAGGTGCACGTCTGGGGAAGCCACAGGCCACTGAGGATCCACATTAACAAGAATTTGGGACAGATGTGTGCTGTAAATCACCTCCTTCAGAAAATCTGCAGTAATTTCTCCGCTGCTTACTATAACAATTTCTAAGAACTCTTTCTGATGATGAAAAAAAGTGATCAGTTCTGTCTCAAAGTTAGTCTGGGCTCAATAGAGACACTACTCACAGATCCAACTAACTTTAAGACTATGCTCTTTTTAAGCAGAGAAGGTGATTCTGGAAGAGGCCACTCCTCTTGCATAAGAGGGGAGCAATGATATTAGCATTTTAGTCACTAAAAGTTCTTTCTTACACATATTAAAAAGGATAGTACAATGCCTGGAGGGATTCCACATCAGGTCCCAGAAGAGAAAAGAATTTCTACAGCATCTATGCATTTCAAACAAAAGTACCATGTTTCCACAGAGGGCACAGAATATTCTGCAACAATGGAATTTATATGATTATCTTACTTTTTTGACATTTGTTTCAGAGAAGTTGCCTGAATATATTTTTTTTGCAAAATGTGGATAATAACAGATGTTGGAAAAATAAAAAATGATTTTATCTGTTCTCCTATTATTTGAATACTATTTGTTACTCTCTCTATCTCTTCTTTACCCTTCTTTGAAATTTTTGACAATGTAGGTTTATGTATAATCATTTATAATTGGAAAAATACAGTTACTACAGAATTCAAACTATTTAATTAGAAAAAAAGTTGATGTCATTTAATTATATTTATAGGCATGATTAAAGATTATCTACAATTATCACATGGTAAGTAGCCTTCTTTGCTTTAGTATAAACTGCAGTCAGAAGGTTTCCAACTATCTAGTATCATAAAATATTTTATAAATAGATAAGTTACTCTACTGAGTTTGTAACTTCTTTATTGATATACATTCAGTCAGGAAATAGGCAGTTGGTTCATCCAAAGTGTCTAACTAAGAATTAGACATATATTACAAATAAATACCCAATATGACAGATTAGTTATACCCACAGTCTCTCAAGAGGCATCATTCGTATTTTGTAAGGAACAACTCTTCTTTATTTTTTTTTTATACAGGGGATGTCTGAGATCTGTGATATCCTCCTATTACATGCCAAAGCACGCACTCATCATTGTAACAACAACCAAAAATGCCTCCCCACATTTTCAAATGCCTCCTGAGGGGTACCCACTCTTCCAGTTAAGAATAATTAATAGATTCACTTTAGAATTCAGGAGGGAATAGAAGTTTTTTACAAAATTGAAACCAATGAAACATCTACTTAACTTGGAAACCATAATAATCTGTTTTTGCAACTGTAGCATTAGCAGTACTATAACAAGTTTTATGGTCTAGTATGTATTTATAGTATAGCTGTGCTAAACATTTTTGAAAGAGTGGGAAATTTGCACTTTCAGTACTACAGAAAGCTTACAGGGAAACCATGTTTAAGCCTAGTAACTATATCATGGTCTGATCATGAATCAGTTGGCCCCAGGTACAGTCTTTTTACTTCTTTAAAATTCCCTTTCTTTGAGAAAAAGAACACTTACACAATAAACTAAACTAATTCATTCTAAAAATGTTGCACACTTGTGGACAAAAGGAAAACAAATATTTTGTTGACTTATCTAAAACTAAGAGAAGGCGATGGCACCCCATTCCAGTACTCTTGCCTGGAAAATCCCATGGACGGAGGAGCCTGGTGGGCTGCCGTCCATGGGGTCGCTGAGGGTTGAATACGACTGAGCGACTTTACTTTCATGTTTCACTTTCATGCATTGGAGAAGGAAATGGCAACCCACTCCAGTGTTCTTGCCTGGAGAATCCCAGGAACAGGGGAGCCTGGTGGGCTGCCGTCTATGGGGTCGCACAGAGTCAGACACGACTGAAGCACCTTAGCATAGCATCGCATCTAAAACTACTGTGATCACTGAAATTTGTTCAGTTAAATACTGAACATCAATGTTTTATTAGATGCTTAAATTAAACATTTATTAATGTTGTGTTAAATTGTGAAGAAATATAATAGGAACATAGAGAAGGAGTTTGTAATGAGAAAGAAAAAATATTTTTGATTCTTAATTGCTCTAGGAAGCCCAGTGTTTACAATATTTTGAATTAACAAAGTGACTTCAAAAATTATAAATATTTTAAAAATGAGGAAATATATTGAAGCTTCTTAATAGCATTTGAACAGAAGCTTCCTCTGTTAACCCAATACAGGGTAATGATACTTCAATTAATAATTGTTCACATAATATGATACAAAGAAGGCCCATTAGATACAAAAAAGGATATATTCTCAGAAGACCTTAATCAGGAACACTTCCCTGACACCAGTTTAGTTATAGGACTTTGCCCATCTGCCAGAGGAAAAAAGGGAAAGATACTGCTACTGTCTCTTTAGTCTACAACAGACCTTCCTTGTGCTAAATACTATATATATTTTTAACTAAGTCCCACACCATTTTAGCAGTATTTCCATTTAATCAGTGATGAAACTAAGCCTAAATTATGTCATACCACCCTTAAGTGTCATTGAAATAATGTAAGAACACTAATAATACAACCAGAAACTTCAGTTAAAGTCATGCTCCTTTATGTAAGTTAGTCAGTCTTGGACAACTTCAAAAGGTCTAGCAGAAGAATACAGGAGAGAAAAAAGTTTCTATTTGTAACTTTTTATCCAATCTTAAAAAAGATTTAGCAAGTGGAGGCAGCTTACCATATACTCATCACCATTCATTCATTCATTCAATAAACGTATCTACCTGTAACAAATATGATCAAATTATTTTATTCCATCATTTATCAACTGTCTAAATGCTGCTGCTGCTCTCGCTTCCGACTCTGTGCGACCCCATAGACGGCAGCCCACCAGGCTCCGCCGCCGCTGGGATTCTCCAGGCAAGAACACTGGAGTGGGTTGCCATTTCCTTCGCCAATGCATGAAAGTGAAACGTGAAAGTGAAGTCGCTCAGTCGTGTCCGACTCTTCGCGACCCCATGGACGGCAGCCCATCAGGCTCCTCCGTCCATGGGATTTGCCAGACAAGAGTACTGGAGTTGGGTGCCATTCCCTTCTCCGTTCTAAATGCTAGGGATACGCTAGGGATATGCAAATTTAAATTTTGGAATAATAAATAACTGTGCAATCAACTATTGAATATTTAGTTTAAAAAATTATAAGTCATGCTGGTTCTACTAATAGAATATATAAAATATATTTTAAAAGTAAACTAAAGTAGAATGAAGAATAGTTTACATTATAACAAATAATAAGGATTTCTACATAAATTTGACTATGATTTACATACTTTTAACAATTTCACATTTTGATATATTTATTTGATATAATAAAATTTCACATTCATCACTGTAGTTTTTTAACAACAAACATAGCATACACACTCCTTATGCATAGATATATTTAACTTAAATATATGTACATGTTCAATAAAGAGAGTATAAAATACAAATTTCATTCTCTGAGGGATTTACAGTTACAATGATGATTACATGTCTCATTTTGCTGTATCCAAATATACTAAAATACTATTTCTTATTCTTATAAAATGTAATAAAAATTATCTTTCCCTGTGTTACTATTATTATTTTAAAGTCTCCCTATAAATCTTCTATCAACAAAAACAGTGCTTCATCAAGAGATGCCCTCATTAACAACATAGTAATGAAGGTGATATCTTAAAACTTTCAGTGTACTGTATAGTTTAAAATTCATTTTCTAAATAAATAAATAAATAAAATTCATTTTCTCTTTTAATCTACATATCAGTTCTGTTAGGGAGATATTATTGTTAATCCCTCATTTTATAGACAGAAATATTGAGGCTTAAGGAAGTTATTTTCTTGTGTCAAATTACATACCTAATTAAGGAAGTTAGGTAACAGTCATGTTTCTTCAGTGATTTTAATCACATTAAATGGATTCCTCTATTCAACATATGGATTTAATTTTTTTATGAAAAGAAGATTGCACTTTCTCAATTCCATACAAACACAAGTTTAAAATATCCTTTCAATGTAACAGAGCACAGTGAGTACATCATTACTGGACACCCTGTTTACCAGACAACAGGTCCTGCTCAGACATTGGTCAGTGCCTCAGTGGGCCCCACCCAAAAGCAACCAACTGTCATTGAGCTACCATTAGTGGCCCTGCTCAGCCACTGGGTGGTACCTCAGTTAGCCCCGCCCACAAGCAACCAATGGTCAAGAAAGGACTGTGTGAAGGGGTTCTAGATAACAGTGGAGTGGTGGCTGTGAGGTGGAGAGTGAGGTAAGAGGTGGATCCCAGCCTTCTCCCTGAGGCCCTCCAGCTCACCTAGCTTGGGCCAGCAGGTGAGTGGGGCCCCAGAGAACGGGCTTGGGGCTGTGTCCTGCAGAGCTCTGAGCCCTCATCAAGATCACCCACTGGCCTTGGCCCAGGCCTTGAGGCAACAGTGAACCTCTTCCCCCATCCTTGTCTCTATGACCTAACAGCACTGGCAGTGTGCCTGGGTTACATTCTGTGGGACCTGGTCTCCCCTCTGAGTGGCCTGAGGAGCCTGAGGGCCAACTGGGTTGGGCACCTGGCTCCTTCAGTGATGACAGCTGGGCAGGGTGTGGGGGCCTAGCGCTGAAGGAGCTGCCAACTGAGACCTGCCTCCTCTTAGCTAGGATGGGGACCTTGGGGGGTGAAAGCTGTGCCTTAGGACCTTGCTTTTCTTGTCAGGACAGAGAATAAAACTTCACTTGGTAGGGACTTACAGGAACATTGTTATCTGAGCATGACCTGACCTCAAGAACAAAGGATTTGACACAAAAAAATTCACAGCAACTAGCCACCTCCCTCCTCATCAATTTCTTTAAAAGGGCTTTGATGAAAGCTTTCAGTAACTTTGGAGATCTTAAGGCATGAGCCATCCATCTCCTTGCATGGCCCTGTAATATACCTTTCTCTGTTTCAAGCTCCAATGCTTTAATATTGTTTAGACACTCGAACATGCATTTTTAGTAACATTAATACACCAGTAAAATCTATGTTTTAGTCCTTATATATTTTTGATGTAAGTAAACATTGTAATTATGCACATGACATACATAAATAAGCTTTCACTCCAATTTACTATAGCTCTTTCTTAATGTCAGTATAAAAATTACTCTATATTGTTATTTGTGCAAAAGGTGTCAGGGAAAATCTGAATCAACACCAAGCAGGAAAGTATAGGAAGGGAAGAGGAAAGAGAGATAAGACAGGAGAGACAGAGAAACAGAAGAAAGAACAAATATCCAGCAGTAGTGATATGAATTATTTGATTAGTTACCACAAAAGTAATAATTACACTGTAACTCCATGGGAACAATGGTAATTTCACAGTAGCTCATGTTACTGTTATCATCCTACATCCTGATAACTGTGAAATTAATTTGTGGCACTACTGTAAAGGTTGTCTATAAGCTGTTCCCTTGGTAACAGTATTATGCTATGATAGAGAAGGAATGGGCAGGAGTAAAATGGGCAGCAGCAAGCTGATTATACAGGGGAATGTGTCTAGCTAAATACACATAGCATAGCAATCACCCTTGGAAAAACTACCTGGTTTTCCAAAAGGGTTCCCTCCCATTCACTGTTCAGTATTTGTTGACTGTAGTTAGTTCAAATGAATAGCAGGTAATAATAAAATTACCAGTTTATACTAAGTAACAGAGTCTTATCTTTAAAAACCTGCAAGAAAGTAAAAGATGCAGCACATTTATCTTGCTCTATTTTTGTCTTTCCTCCCCTGAAATTATTACATGTTATTAGAAGCTATACCAAATGGATACACACACACATATACATACTTAAGAAAAGCATGCATACTGGGGATAGCTAGGCAACCCTTAGCTACAAACAATACCAGGCATTTTTTAAAAAACAATCTTGCTTAAAGATATTCATTGAAAAAAGAAGATCCATTACATCTGCCACCTACTATCTTCAAAGTCATAGAAGGAGATTGGCCAAAAGAATAGTAGTTTGCATTTCTCTTTTTATTTTTCTACATGAAATATTGAAGAGAATATACACTCAAGTGGAAAAGCATAACTGTATGATACCATAAGAAATTCTGAATTAGAGCTGTGTATTTTAAAATCTCAGAGAAGGCAATGGCAACCCACTTCAGTACTCTTGCCTGGGAAATCCCATGGACGGAGGAGCCTGGTAAGCTGCAGTCCATGGGGTCGCTAAGAGTTGGACAGGACTGAGTAACTTCACTTTCACTTTTCACTTTCATGTACTGGAGAAGGAAATGGCAACCTACTCCAGTATGCTTGCCTGGAGAATCCCAGGGACGGGAGCCTGGTGGGCCACCGTCTATGGGGTCACACAGAGTCGGACGTGACTGATGTGACTTAGCAGCAGCATTTTAAAATCTATACATCCCAAGCTTTGGATGGCTTAGCAGCCCAGAGGTAGAGGCTAGATTCTCGGGCTCATCCTTCTTTCATAACACTAAACAGGCTGAATACCATTCTGGGATGGTAACAAATTGGCTGAGTGCACTGCTGAGATTAGCTAACATCTATGTGCCTGTGCTAAACTAAGTATCATGAGATTGGCACTATTTTGTCATTTTTTCAGATAGAAAATTCAGATACGAATTCTTCAGAGTTCAGTAAGTCTATTTTAAAATCTATTTTTGCTTTTAAAATGATCAAACTGTACCTAGAGATATAATTGCATCTTAAGATTTATGATAAGCTTTTGCTGAGTAATATTTCCCCTGTATATGCAATACAAGGTCAATAGTTACTAGAAAGTCTTTTGTTTGGCATATCATAGATTCCTGTCAGCCTAACTTCAGAGACTACTACATTCTGACAATGTAGAATGTAGTTCTGAAGAAAAGCTAAAATCACAGACATAAATGTTCTAATCTTAGTTGGCTCCTACCCACCAAACTTCTTTTTTCCCAAAGTATTTGGCACATAATAGGTTTACAATTTTTGCTGAATAACTGAATAAATATTCTCAAAATCCTTATTTGGCCATATTTCCAATAATGACCTTGTCCTAACCAACATTTAGAGTCATCTTCTCTGACACCTACTTCTCTAGAGTTAGTCTCCTAATTTTTAGGTCTTTGAATATTCTTTCCACAATATCTTAGAAAAGATCAGTATGAGTGGGAACTATGGTATTTTATTTTACTTTATTTTTATAAGAACTAATCACAAAGGCTAGCTACAAACTAAAGTAATAAACCACCCCAATAAATACAGCAATGGTTTTTACTATTATAAATTTACCACCATTCTGTGTATGACCATAGGCAAGTTTATTGACCTACTTGAATCTCAGCATCTTCATACTTAAAATGGGCATAATAATAGTACCTACCTCATGTAATTATTATTAGAAAGAAACAAGATAATCCACGTAAAGTATTTAGCATAGTATTGAAAAACAGAAAGATTATAATAAGCATCTATGTTTTAGCTGTAATTTATTAAACATATCTAAAATACTTAAGATATATTCACTTCAGTGATTAAATTTTTATCTACCATGTCACATAGCTGAAACATGTTCCAAAAACTTTTCTGAGTAATCTTCTGTGTACCAAGAATGAAAGGTGGCACTGGAAACCAACTTTGGTATCAAGCAGACAAGACTATAAGTTGTAGTTCTGCCACCTAAGAGAGTTCCCATCTGCAAATTACTGAAGCTTTTTGAATCTGAATTATCTATGTAAAAGGGTAGAGATTGTAAGTGTCCACTTGTTTATGGGTTTTTTTTTTTTCTTATTAAAATAAAACTCATACTCCTTCCCACAGCCAATGGGTCATATATTGCCCTAGAACTCATCTTTCTGTTCCAAATTCCAAGCACACTTTTATCTTCAGAGTCCTCAAGCATGCCAAGGTTGACATCAAAGTGGGCTGGAACCCCATGTACCACACCTCCACTCACCCATAGAAAGCAACATGGAAGCATGGAGGATTTATACAATGATTAGGCATATTATGTCAACTGAAATAAAGTTTCTAGGAAGTTTGTACATTTGAGTAACTTCAATATTTCTTAGGAATCACCAACGATTATCCTAGCTTTACAAGAAAATGTGACCCTGACTTGTGTGATTAATAAGTAGATTTTCATGGAAATCATTGACTATATGACAGTGCCTTCTAGAGGCAAATTTATACCTGCATTAATATGCTCTCATCCTGGAAAAAGAAAAAATACCTTCTGAAAGTCCATACTAGATATCTGAAATAACAAAGGTGAAGTACAAACTATGTGATTCATCATAATGTGAAATAAACATATATTGCTACTCTGTGATTTTAGGCTTTATCTCTGTCTGACCCATTTCTTGAGATTATTACCTCAAGATGCTCTCCCATGGAGTTTTCACTGAGAATACTTTAATCCAATTTCTTTAAAATCCATAAAAAATTACTAGGGTCTCAATGATTTGCCAACACTCCCATGTTTCAAAAATGATACATAAAAAACATAATCTTCAGCAAGTGTGACTAAAGTATGTTACACCTGCAGTGTTGAATTGTTCCATTAGAGGAAAGCAGGAAAAAATACAAGTATGCACACCAAAACTGGAACCTTGTTGTCACTTAGTTTATTCCTGCTGAACTGACTAATTCAAACATCCCACAGTTCCAACATGGATCTCTTAGCCTCCCATTTTTACTTAATTTCTCAATTAGTACAGGTCTTTACGTTCTTCAAGGTTTCTGCTATACTCTGTGTTGCAAAATGGTTAAAATGAAGACATCCAGAACTTGATTATCAAATGGTTCAAGTCTCTGATTTCCTCTTTATTATCTGTGAAGCCTTAGGCATGGTTTTCTTAACTGTAAAATTAATGTAAGAATACCTTGAATTTAAGTAATAATAATATCCACCTCATAGGATTGTCACAAGAATTAAGTGAGTAATCACATATAAAGTACACAGAGTTCTCGGCATATAAGTAAGCAAAAAATTACATCCATTATCACTGAGTCCTTCAACTTTCTATATCTATTTTGGTTGATCCCCTTTTTAAATTTGAACTCAATTTTAATGATTTTCAAAACCCTTCTATAAAGATGGCTATCCCCTGTTATTCAGTTCTTCCCTATGCCATTCTTAAAAAATTCATATTCTGAATGAAAACTTTCATGTCCACATAGAAAATCATATATACATGCAGAAAATCAGCATCATAATACAGCCAATGTCACCAATAAACTGAGCTCTCAAGACTCCATACAAAGGGCACCTATTTCTTTGGTCAATTTCTCATTCTTCCATTCTCCAACTACTTAAAACTTTCATCTTTCCTCCTGACTTCCAAGCCATTTTTGTTCGATTCCATTATCTTCAGCATGATAATCTCTCTTTGTATTTTTGTGACAAAAGTCTTAAGTTGATGCTCTGAAACAGAGATGCCAACAATTCTCTAAACCTGCTTTTTTGTTGTTGTTCTGTCCCTTATCACAATGGTGTTTCTTGCCCTCTTCCTATCAAACACGAATCCTTACATATGTAATTGGATTTCATCTCCTACTGTCTCTAAAGTCACATGCCTTTAAGTTTCACCTCTTCTTCTTTCATCTCCTGGAACCTCCATTTTCACATCTAATTATTTTTAGTCACTCCAATGTGATAACATTCTTCCCCAAATTCTACATCTCATTCCTCCCTATCTGTAGCCAAAAACTCAAAGAAATTTGTTGTCTATATTGACCATCTCCACTTTCTTCCTGCCCACTTATTAATGTTTATTCATTCATTCCATAGTCTATTCCAGACTAGCTTCGGCTCTTACTTCTCCATGGATGATATTCATGTTACTCAGTATGTCTACGCCACTCATTCCACAGAATACTTTTTCCGATTGCCTTTTATTTGATCTTTTGGAAGGATTCAATAAAGTTGGCTGCTCTCTCCATCTTAAAGCATTCTCTTTCACTCTAAAAACTCTATGCTTTCCCCTTTTTTTAATCATTCTCCAGTCTCCTTTGTTTTCATTTGTGTTTTTCCATCTTTTCCTAAATAATTGTTAACATTGGAGTTCTTCAAGATTCTACTCTGCTCTTTTGTCTCATTTCACATTCATTTCCATGGCTTCAGTTATATCTCCCCACTTATCATCTATATGCCCTTCATTCTCAGACTGCCACCCTACAGCCCATCTCTGTCCTTACCTTTGAGCATGTATGTCAAATATAATTATTGAATCTAGTCATTCATTGAAATTCAACAAATATGTGCTAAGCATTTGCTATGCCCCAGGAACAGTTCTAAATAGTAAAGATATATAGTGAACAAACACAGAAAACTTTGCCTTCACAGAACTTCATTCTACCAAGGGAGATACACTAAATATAAACAAGTAATATAGACAGTAAGTTAGATAGCTGTGAGTTCTCGGGAGAAAAATAAATTAGGGAAGATTGATAAGAACTGTTGATATAACTTGGGTAACATTTATATAGCAGCCAAGGAAGATGTCTCTAAGAAGGTAACATTTCACAATTCAGTAAGACTAGATGTCAATTACAGGAGAAAAACTATTAAAAATTCCAACATATGGAGGCTGAATAACACGCTGCTGAATAACCAACAAATCACAGAAGAAATCAAAATATGCATAGAAATGAATGAAAATGAACACACAACAACCCAAAACCTATGGGACACTGTAAAAGCGGTGCTAAGGGGAAGGTTCATAGCAATACAGGCTCACCTCAAGAAACAAGAAAAAAGTCAAATAAATAACCTAACTCTACACCTAAAGCAACTAGAAAAGGAAGAATTGGAGAACCCCAGGTTAGTAGAAAGAAAGAAATCACAAAAATTAGGGCAGAAATAAATGCAAAAGAAACAAAGGATACCATAGCAAAAATCAACAAAGCCAAAAGCTGGTTCTTTGAGAAGATAAATAAAATTGACAAACCATTAGCCAGACTCATAAAGAAACAAAGGGAGAAGAATCAAATCAACAAAATTAGACATGAAAATGGAGAGATCACAAAAGACAACTCAGTTCTTCAGAGAAGAGAACTAAAGACTGAGAGGAAGCCGAGGGCAGAGAATGGAATACGCAAAGGGTGATGCTTCTCTCTTCTCTTCCTTTTTCCCTGTGTTCTGTGAAACTTTTTATGTTTTGCCTCATATCTTTCTAATCGAATTTTCAGCCATGTATAATAACTATCCAAGGATTTTTTTTAATTTCTTATGCATTTCCTGTTTCCTTTCCTTTCCAGTAAGTGATAAATAGTATTCTTTTTTGACTAGTTTTGTCTTATCTTCATGCAAACAGATTTTCTTCTAATTTATAAGTAAGCAGGATACTTGTTTTAAATGTCTACGGCTCTTCAAAATGTACATATTTTTCCCTCTCGGGCTACAGTATAAACACTGGCCCTGAAATGGTTACAGGCTTGGTCTTCATACGTTCTGCTGGATCCTATATCCATTTATTTGCTTGTTTTTTTTTTTCATATGGTTGTTTAATTTACACCACCAGTAACATTTTTTTTTTCAGACTAAACTGAACTGGCTCATCAAGATATAGTCAGGTAGAAAGGCACCTGCAAGAAACTTGATACAGGCAAAAGCAACATTTAAATGATTCAAAGTTTTGTTCTTACATGTCAACATACTAGTTTATTATTCTTCTCAAATAAACACATTATTTTCTCAAACTGAAGGTATGAAATTATTACAATAAAGCAAATTAAATATATTAAATGCTGTGTAATTATCTCATTTATATGACTCAAGTTATTAGCTTATGTCTTTCAAATAATTCCCATTTGCAGTTACATTTCAAACTGCAGATTTGACGCACCAGCCAGGAGGAATGCCACAATACCTGCTGTGCTAAACTTACTGAAACAAATAGAAAAAAAACACTTTACTGTGTTTTGTTCCTGTTTTACTATTTTGTAATTGGACTACCCTACAGGAAATACTCTTCTTTATAATATATCACTGAGTTAGTATAATAATCTTGTTTCATGCTCTTCCTTATATACAACATAAGGATTTCTCAATTATTATTTTATTTTTAGGGATAAAAATAATATGACACAAAAATTTAAAGATATTAATCAAAAGTTGTGTTAGGACTACTTGTAATGGCAAATGCTCCTAATAACATGACTGAATGCATTTTTGAAACACAGGCACACATATGTTTGTATCCAAATAGCTCTAAAATGAGACTGTACAGATTGAGAGATAAGCATTCTAGAAAAAAATATATGTCTTCTTCAAATATTTTAAATGATTAACAGAATATATCTTACTATTCAAAGATTACAAAGTTGTTTTTTCCTTTTAATTTTCAAATAAAATATGGCTAAAAAGCAAAGTCTCCTTGTATGCAAAGCAGTCTTAAAATTTACATCTGGAGATTATGGTTTAGAGTTATATTCAACGAATCTTATTACATATTATACAGTTTTTTCATGGCTAATTTTCTCAAACTAAATAACTTTTATGGAAGTGTTAATATCTTTATAGAAAAATTATAAATAATGCTTAGAAAATGCTTGATAACTCCACTTTATCTCTCCCTGGGTTCCTCATATTAACAACACCTTTAAGGTGAATTTTGTCACTGAAATAAAAAATTCACTAGAAAGATGTTTAAGCTGGAGTAGCTTTATGAGTTGTGCTAATAGCAGTAAAGTGTTATTTCTAGTGAATAATAAAAAGTCTTACCACATTCCATTTAGAAAAAAAAACTTGGTAGTATATTAAATGTCTTTTTAACCCTAATTCTTATTTAATGCAGAAATAATTGCGAAGAAATAAAGGAGTTCGTATAACGGGATATAACATCTAATTTATATAAATACCACCTGTTCCTTAAGTACTGTCAGCATTTACTGAGGATCAGAATAAAAAGATACCAAAAAACCTTGTTTTACGTAAAAGAACACATAGAATTTCTTCAGGAGCAGATACTTGTGAATACAATTTAAATAAAAAAGGAGCTAAACATAATTTTGAAAATGACATCGTATGGTATGATGTTCTAAAACTCTGTCCTAAAACTATTTCTGAGGATTTTACCATGTTACACCAGTTCATTAAGGAAAATAAGTAAATGCATTTATTTCAAAAAACTTTAATTAGACACATCCTCCTACAATGTGTCTTTGAATCTATCCCTACAGATTCTCACTGATATTTATCTTCCTATACCAAAGACTAAGACATTTGATTGTGTTCACCCACGTGCAGCATACCCAATGATACAAAACTCCCTCCTGAGTAAAGAGGGAATTAAAGAAATTAGACGATAACAGGTTGCATATTATAGTTGTAAAAACAGTCACTTTAGGAAAAGTAAGTACGTAAGTGGTCATATAAAAAGCCCAATTAAAACTAATTAACCTTTGTCTCTTAGGATTTGTAAATGTACACTATTTAGCACTGAACTGATGACAGGACCAGTTTATAACTTATTCTTATCAAAGCAGTGAGTTACTTCATTTTCATGTGGGGTAACCTGAACATATATTACTTTGATTTTGAAAAAACAAACACTAACTTGACACTAAAATATTTTGTTAAAGAAGCAATGATCTGGCTCTATTCTGATTCATGTATATGAAATATAATGAAAATGTTTTGAAAAATATGGCTCATAGAGGTTAAAGGGCTTACTAAAAATTACAATCAGTCCTAGGGACAGAGTCAAAACTAGAACTCTGGAAAGGTAGGAGCTCTTGACAGGTAAAGCAAATTAAATTTGGTTTTAAACAGTTGAGTTTGCATGACAAACACGCAAATGTCAAATAAATATATCGAGCTTTGGGTCTGGGGTTCAAGAGGGTGATGTGCCAGATAATACACATTTTGTTGTTGTTCAGTTTGTAGCACACTCGGCCTCTCTGCCCCTCACCATCTCCTGAAGTTTGCCCAAGTTCACATCCATTGCATTGGTGATGCCACCCAGCCATTTCATCCTCTGATGCCCTTTTCTCTTCTCACCTCAATCTTTTCCAGCATCAGAGACTTTTCCAATGAGTCAGCTGTTCGCATCAGATGACCAAAATACTGGAGTTTCACCTTCAGCATGGGTCCTTGCAACCAGTATTCAGGGTTGATTTCCCTTAAGATTGACTGCTTTGATCTCCTTGCTGTTCAAGGGACTCTCATGAGTCTTCTCCAGCATCATAGTTCAAGGGCATCAATTTTTCGATGCTCTGTCTTCTTTACAGTTCGGCTCTCAAAACCATATGTGACCACTGGGAAGGCCATAGGCTTGACTATACAGACCTTTGCCAGCACAGTAATGTCTCTGCTTTTCAGCACACTGTCTAGATTTGTCATGCCCTTCATGGATCATGGCTGTGTGGTGGCAAAGGGGCTTACATAACTCAATGAAGCTATGAGCCACACTGTGTAAGGACACCCAAGACAGACGGGACAAAGTGGAGAGTTCTGACAAAACGTGATCCACTGGAGGAGGGAATGGCAAACCACCCCAGTATACTTGCCATGAGAATCTCATCAACTGCATAAAAAGACAAAAGGATATGACACCAAAAGATGATACCCCCAGGTCTGAAGGTGTCCAATATGTTACTCAGGAAGAGTGGAGGAGAACTACTAATAGCCCCAAAGAGAATAAAATGGCTGGGCTAAAGTGGAAATGATGCTCAGTTGTGGATGAAAGTAAAATCTGGTGCTGCAAAGAACAAGATTGTATAGGAACCTGGAATGTTAGGTCCATGAATCAAGGTAAATTGGGCATGGTCAAGCAGGAGATGGTAAGAATAAACACTGACATCATAGGAATCAGTGAACTAAAATGGATGGGAATGGGCAAATTTAATTCAGATGGCCATTATATATACTACTGTGGGCAAGAAACCTATAGAAGAAATGGCGTAGCCCTCATAATCAACAACAAAGTCTGAAATGTACTTGACTGCAACCTCAAAAATGACAAAATGATCTTGGTTCGTTTCCAAGTCAAGCCATTCAACATCAGAGTAACCCAAGTATATGCCCCTACTAACAAGGTTGAAGAAGCTAAAGTTGATCAGTTCTATGAAGACCTAAAAGACCTCCTAGAAGTACCACCAAAAAAAAAAAAAAAAAAGATGTTCTATTCATCACTGGGGACTGGAATGCAAAAGTAGGAAGTCAAGAGATACCTGGAGTAACAGGCAAGTTTGGCCTTACAGAACAAAATGAAGCAGGACAAAGGCTAACTGAATTCTGCCAAGAGAATGCATTGGTCATAGCAAATACCTTTTTTCAACAACACAAAAGATGACTTTACACAGGGACATCATCAAATGGCAATACCAATTGATTATTCTTTGTAGCCAAAGATAGAGAAGCTGTATACACTCAGCAAAAACAATACCTGGAGCTGACTGTGGCTCAGATCATTAGCTTCTCATAGCAAAATTCAGGTTTAAACTAAAGAAATTGGGGAAAACCACTAGGCCAGCCAGGTACAACTTAAATCATATCCCCTATGAATATTCAGTGGAGGTAACGAAAAGATTCAAGGGATTAGAACTTGTAAACAGTGTGCCTGAAGAACTGTGGACAAAGGTCTGTAATACTGCAGAGGAAACAGTGAACTAAACCATCCCAAAGAAAAAGAAAAGCAAGAAGGCAAAGTGGTTACCTAAGGAGGCCTTACAAATAGATAAAGAAGAGAGGTGAAAAACAAGGGAGAAAGGGAAAGGTCAGTTCAGTTCAGTTCAGTTGCTCAGTCACGTCTGACTCTTTGCAACCCCATGAACTGCAGCATGCCAGGCCTCCCTGTCCATCACCAACTCCCAGACTTTACCCAAACTCACATCCATTGAGTCGGTGATTTCATCTTGATGAGGATGAAGGAGGAGTGTGAAAGAGTCAGCTTAAAAATAAATATTAAAAAAACAACTGAGATCATGGCATCCAGTCATATCACTTCATGGCAAATAGATGAGGAAACAAAAGAAACAGTGACAGACTTTATTTACTTGGGCTCCAAAATCACTGCAGATGTTGACTGCAGCCATAAAATTAAAGATGCCTGCTCCTTGGAAGAAAAGCTATAACCAACCTAGATAGCATATTAAAAAGCAGAGACATTACTTTGCCAACAAAAGTCCAGCTAGTCAAAGCTATGGTTTTTCCAGTAGTCATGTATGGATGTGAGAGCTGGACCATAAAGAAAGCTGAGTGCCGAAGAATTGATGCTTTTGAACTGTGGTGTCGGAGAAGACTTTTGACAGTCCCTTGACTGCAAGGAGATCCAACCAGTCCATCCTAAAGGAGATCAGTCCTGAATATTCATTGGAAGGACTGATGCTGAAACTGAAGCTCCAATACTTCGGCCACTTGATGTGAAGAACTGACTCATTTGTAAAGACCCTGAGGCTGGGAAAGATTGAAGCCAGGAGAAGGGGGTGACAGAGGATGAGATGGTTGTATGGCATCACTGATTTGATGGACATGAGCTCAAGCAAGCTCCAGGAGCTGGCGATAGACAGGGAATCCTGGCATGCTGCAGTCCACTCTCTGGAATGCAAAGAATCAGACAGGACTGAGCAACTGAACTGAACTGAACTGAAGATCATGGTATGTGGCCCCATTACTTCATGGCAAAAAGAGGAGAAACAGGTGGAAGCACTGACCGATTTCCTCTTCTTGGGCTATAAAATCACTGAGAATGGTGACTGCAGCCATGAAATCATAAGACATTTGCTTCTTGGCAAGAAAGCTATGAAAAACTAGACAATACAGATTTAGGAAACAGTAACTAATATACAGACTATGAATAGAGGCAAAATAAGTAGGTGAGATCACTAAAGGTCTGAATGCATAGTAAGAAGATGACCCAAGATGAAAGCTTCTTATATCCCAATTTTTAGAATGGGTGGGGGAGTGGATTAAATATTCTGCTTGAAATGAATAAAACAAGAAAAAGATTTGCTTTTCTCTAAAGTTATAATTACATGTAATTGCTTATATTCCACCAGTACATAAACTTAATAACCAATACAGTGCACTAAGGTAGGCAGAGCGGGACTTCATCTTCTAGACAGAATGTAGTAGGACACAGTTGGTGCCTATTTAATGCCTGAATTGTCAAAAACTAGAAAAAGTCAAATAAACCACAAATATATTTTCAGAAACATAAATTAAGGAAACAATCTCATTTACCATTATATCAAAAAAAATAAAATAAAATACCTAGAAATAAACCTCCCTAAGGAGGCAAAATACTTGCACTCCTAAAACTATTAGACACTGATGAAAGAAATCAAAGAAGACAAAAATAGAAAGATATACAATGGAAGAATCATTATTGTCAAAATGGTAATACTATCCAAGGCAATCTACAAATTCAATGCAATCCCTGTTAAATTACGAGTGGCATTTTTCACAAAACTAGAACAATTTTTTTGTTTTTGCATTTGCATGAAAACACAAAAGAACCTCAAATAGGCAAAGCAATCTTGAGAAAGAAAAACAATGGAGCTAGAGAAATAAGTCTCCAAAACTTCAGACTATACTACAAAGCTACAGTCATCAAAACAGCACAAAACCATATCAATATGATCAATGAAAAAGAATAGAAAGCCCATAAATAGACACTAATCTATGGTCAATCAATCTTTCTTTCAAACAAAGAAAAAATGATAAGGGTAGTTTATTTTTAAAATAAACTGTGAAGCTTTCTTTCAGAGTGGCTGTAAGCTTTCCTCTAAATTATGTTTTAATTGCATCTGACATTTTGATGTTTTATTTCCATTATTATTCAGTTCATTTTTTTTAATTTCACCTGTGATTACTCCTCTGAAACATGGTTGTTTTTAAATTTGCTGTTTAATTTTTAAATAGTTAGTCCACCCTGGTTGGAAATAAGTAAGAGAGAAACTGAGTCACAAAATATCAGGAGAGTCAAGAAGGTAGTCCATCTTATGGGAAAAACCCAAACAACCTTTTTGGAGGACCCAATATAAGGTCAGAGAGGCAATTAAGAGAATGTTAAATATAAGGGTTATTGTAGGAATTTTCCCTTTCAATTTAGGTGAGGTAAGAATCCAAAGGGGTTTTGAGCAGAGGAGAAATATGATCTGACAAATTAATAAGGTCATTCTAACTGCTGCATAGAAAACATACTTTATGGAGACCAAATGGAAGTATAGTCCCCAACCTTGGCTGCATTCAGGAATTACCTGAGATGCTTTAAAAATACTGAAGCTTACTAAAAGCTTCCCCCACCCCACCCCCAACACACACACACACACACACACACACACACACACACACACTTTTCTCATTTAATTGGCCTGGAGTTTGGCTTAAGAACTGGAAAATGTTAAACTTTCCATGTCCCCATGGTGATTCCAATCTGCATCCAAGGTTCAGAACTACTGTGTTTGAATACTCTGGATAAATTTTTAAAGTCAATATTTTCTGATGGATTCTAATGGAATGCAGATTTTGAGGAAAAAAAAAGAATAAAAACAGTTCAAGAACGACTCAACTGTTAGACTAGGTTGTCTTCTATTAAACTACAAAGTGAATTAGTGGTAATGGAGAGCTATAGGTTGGCTGCAGTTCAATCATATACCATATTCCCAAAGAACTATCTCCCACAAAGATCTTCCATTTATGTCTTCACCTCTTCTCTTAGCTCAGATGGTAAAGAATCTGCCTGCAATGCAGGAGACATGGCTTCAAGCCCTGGATTGGGAAGATTCCCCTGGAGAAAGGAATGGCTATCAACTCTAGCATTCTTGCTTGGAGAATTCCATGGATAGAGGGTCCTGGTGAGCTACAAACTGTGGTATCGCAAAGAGTTGGACACTACTGAGTAACTAACACACACTTTTCTTAGCCTATATCCTCCCAGCCCTCCTTCAGATGTCAACTCAATGAACTCCCTTGGGGAATCCTCCCTGTCAAAACATCCTATAATTTACACTCTTACCAATAAAACTCTTCTTTGCAGAATTATCTTAGTTATAATTTAATATATGTTTATGTGGTTATTTCATAAATGCCTACCTCCTCTCTCACTAAACTATAATTGTAAAGCCATGAAAATTTGCTTAAGATTGTAACTCTTGTTTCTACTTGCCCTTTGCACATGTAATAACTTAATAAATATTTAAATCATACCTAAGAGAAGCTATCTCCACAAACTTTCATTGTGTTTTCAGTGGCCTATATTACACTTAGAGACACCCTTTTAGATAAGTGCTATTAGAGTCCACAAATACATACATTGCTCAAAACAATTTAAAAAAAAGAGTATAATAACAAAGCCCTCTTCCTTATTCAAATCTTCTAAAACATCATAGATGAGATTTGAGAATTTTGTATGTAAAATATAACTTCATATTTTTAAATAAGTCTTGAATTATGATTTTTAAAATGCCAAAAGAAATCTATTGAGTGAAGTATATCAAAAATACATTTTTTTAAAAAATAACTTTTACTGGACTAGAGCTGTTTTACAATGTTCCATTACTTTCTATTGTACAGCAAAGTGAATCAGTTACATATATATATATATGGGGTATGTGTGTGTGTGTATACACACATGTATCTACGCTTCATTAGATTCTGTTCCCATATAGGCTATCACAGAGAATTAAATACAGTACCATGTTGTTTATAGTAGGTGGAGGACAGAGGATCCTGGCATACTGCAGTCCATGGGGGTCATAAAGAGTCACACATGACTTAGCAACCAAAAGACAGCAGCAACAAGTGTATGTATGTCAATCCCAATCTCCCAAGGTATCCCTCTCCACTTGCCTTCTTGGTAATCATAATTTTGCTTTCTACAACTGTGACTCTATTTCTTTTTTGTGAACAGGTTCATTTGTATCATTTTTAAGATTCCACATATAAACCATAGCATAATATCTTCCTCTGTCTGACTTTCTTCACTCACTATGACAATAACAAGGTGAATTTAAGTCACTGCAAATGGCATTATTGTATTGTTGTTTATGGCTGAGCAATATTCCATTATGTATATGTACCACATCATTTTTATCCTAAATTCATCCTTAAAATTCAACAAATTATACTATCAATCACTATATTTAATTACACCCCAATATACTCAAAGGGGCTTCCCAGATGGTGCTGGTGGTAAAGCAACCTGTCTGCCAGTGAGACACAAGCTAAATCCCTGGATCCGGAAGATCCCTTGGATGAGGGCATGGCAATTCAGTATTTCACTAAGGAGACTCCCATGGACATAAACATATCCAAAATTATAATCTCAAATTATAAATAGAAATTCAAAGTTTTAGTTCAGTTCAGTTGCTCAGAAGTATCAGACTCTTTGTGAACCCATGGACTGCAGAATGCCAAGCTTCCCTGTCCATCACCAACTCCCACAGTCTACTCAAAATCATGTGCATTGAATTGGTGATGCCATTCCACCATCTCATCCATAGTCGTCCCCTTCTCCTCCTGCCCCCAATCGCTCCCAGCATCAGGGTCTTTTCCAATGAGTCAGTTCTTCATATGAGGTGGCCAAAGTACTGGAGTGGCAGCTTCAGCATCAGTCCTTCCAATGAACACACAGGACAGATTTCCTTTAGGGTGGACTGGCTGGATCTCCTTGCGTTCAGGGGACTCTAAGGAGTCTTCTCCAACACGACAGTTCAAAAGCATCAATTCTTCAGCACTCAGCTTTCTTCATAGTCCAACTCTCACATACATACAGGACTACTGGAAAACCCATAGCTTTGAATAGACGAATCTTTGTTGGCAAAGTAATGTCTCTGCTTCTTAGTATGCTGTCTAGGTTAGTCATAACTTTCCTTCCAAGGAGCAAGCATCTTTTAATTTCATGGCTGCAGTCACCATCCGCAGTGATTTTGGAGCCCCAAAATATAAAGTCTCTCACTGTTTCCACTGTTTCCCCATCTATTTGCCATAAAGTAATGGGAGAAAAATGGCTTTCTAAGAAGGCCTTACAAAGAGCTGTGAAAACAGCAAAAGCGAAAAGCAAAGGAGAAAAGGAAAGATATAAGCTTCTGAATGCAGAGTTCCAAAGAATAGCAAGGAGAGATAACAAAGCCTTCCTCAGCAATGAATGCAAAGAAATAGAGGAAAAAAACAGAATGGGAAAGCCTAGAGATCTCTTCAAGAAACTTAGAGATACCAAGGGAACATCTCATGCAAAGATAGGCTCACAAAAGGACAGAAATGGTATGGACCTCACAGGAGCAGAAGATATTAAGAAGAGGTGACAAGAATACACAGAAGAACTGTACAAAAAAGATCTTCACGACCCAAATAATCATGATGGTGTAATCACTCACCTAGAGCCAGATGTCCTGGAATGTGAAGTCAAGTGGGCCTTAGAAAGCATCACTACAAACAAAGCTAGTGGAGGTGATGGAATTCCAGTTGAGCTATTTCAAATCCTGAAAGATGATGCTGTGAAAGTGCTGCACTCAGTATGCCAGCAAATGTGGAAACCTCAGCAGTGGCCACAGGACAGGAAGAGGTCAATTTTCATTCCAATCTCAAAGAAAGACAATGCCAAAGAATGCTCAAACTACCACACAATTGCACTCATCTCACACACGAGTAAAGTAATGCTCAAAATTCTCCAAGCCAGGCTTCAGTAGTATGTGAACTGCGAACTTCCAGAGGTTCAAGCTGGATTTAGAAAAGACAGAGAAATGAGAGATCAAAATGGCAACATGTGCTGGATCATTGAAAAAGCAAGAGAGTTCCAGAAAAACATCTATTTCAGCTTTATTGACTATGCCAAAGCCTTTGACTGTGTGGATCACAATAAACTGTGGAAAATTCTGAAAGAGATGGGAATACCAGACCACCTGATTTGCCTCTTGAGAAATCTGTATGCAGGTCAGGAAGCAACAGTTAGAAGTGGACATGGAACAACAGACTGGTTCCAAATAGGAAAAGGAGTATGTCAAGGCTGTATATTGTGACCCTGCTTTTTTAACTTATATGCAGAGTACATCATGAGAAACGCTGGGCTGGAAGAAGAACAAGCTGGAATCGAAATTTCCAGGAGAAATATCAATAAGCTCATATATGCAGATGACACCACCCTTATGGCAGAAAGTGAAGAGGAACTAAAGAGCCTCTTGAGGAAAGTGAAAGCGGAGAGTGAAAAAGTTGACTTGAATTTCAACATTCAGAAAACTAAGATCATGGCATCTGATCCCATCACTTCATAAAAAATAGATGTGGAAACAGTGGCTGAATCTATTTTGGGGGGCTCCAAAATCACTGCAGATGGTTATTGCAGCCATGAAATTAAAACACACTTACTCCTTGGACGGAAAGTTATGATCAACCTAGATAGTATATTGAAAACCAGAGATATTACTTTGCCAACAAAGGTCCGTCTAGTCAAGGCTATGGTTTCTCCAGTGGTCATGTATGGATGTGAGAATTGGACTGTGAAGAAAGCTGAGCACCGAAGAATTGATGATTTTGAACTGTGCTGTTAAAGAAGACTCTTGAGAGTCCCCTTGACTGCAAGGAGATCCAGCCAGTCCATCCTAAAGGAGATCAGTCCTGGGTGATCATAGGAAGGCCTGATACTGAAGCTGAAACTCCAATACTTGGCCACCTCATGCGAAGAGTTGACTCACTGGAAAAGACCCTGATGCTGGGAGGGATTGGGGGCAGGAGACGAAGGGGACGACAAAGGATGAGATGGCTGGATGGCATCACCGACTTGATGGACACGAGTTTGAGTGAACTCCAGGAGATGGTGATGGACAGGGAGGCCTGGTGTGCTGTGATTCATGGGGTCGCAAAGAGTCGGACACAACTGAGCGAGTGAACCTAACTGAACTGAATGGGACCAGATACCATGATCTCAGTATTCTGAATGTTGAGTTTTAAGCCAACTTTTTCACTCTCGTTTTTCACTTTTACCAAGAGACTCTGTAGTTCTTCTTCGCTTTCTGCCATAAGGGTTGTGTCATCTGCCTATCTGAGGTTATTGATATTTCTCCCAGAAATCTTGAATCCAATTGTGCTTCATCCAGTCCACCATTTCTCATGATGTACTATGCATATAAGTTAAATAAACACAGTGACAAAATACAGCCTTGACGTACTCCTTTCCTGATTTGAAACCAGTCTGTCACTCCATGACCAGTTCTAACTGTTGCTTCCTGACCTGCATACAAGTTTCTCAAGAGGCAAGTCAGGTCGTCTGGTATTCCCATTTCTTTAAGAATTGTCCACAGTTTGTCGTGATTCACACAGTCAAAGGCTTTGGCATAGTCAATAAAGCAGAAATAGATGTTTTTCTGGAACTCTCTTGCTTTTTTGATGATCCAAGGGATGTTTGCAATTTGATCTCTGGTTCCTCTG
Organism: Capricornis sumatraensis; assembly: GCF_032405125.1. Classification (NCBI taxonomy): domain Eukaryota; kingdom Metazoa; phylum Chordata; class Mammalia; order Artiodactyla; family Bovidae; genus Capricornis; species Capricornis sumatraensis. Next base: position 146,629,006 of record NC_091070.1, on the reverse strand, counting down.
CCTTTTCTAAAACCAGCTTGAACATCTGGAAGTTCAACGTTCATGAACTGTTGAAGCATCCCTTAGAGAATTTGAGCGTTACTTTGCTAGCATGTGAAATGAGTTCAATTTTGAGGTAGTCTGAATAATCATTGGCATTGTCTTTCTTTGGGACTGAAATGAAAACTGACCATTTCCAGTCCTGCGGCCACTGCTGAGGTTTCCAAATTTGCTGGCATACTGAGTGCAGCACTTTCACAGCATCATCTTTTAGGATTTGAAATAGCTCAACTGGAATTCCATCACCTCCACTAGCTTTGTTCATAGAGATGCTCCTTAAGGCCCACGTGACTTGATATTCCATAGTTCTTCAAGCACTCTGTCTATTAGATCTAATCCCTTGAATCTATTTCTCACTTCCACCGTATAATTGTAAGGGATTTGATTTAGGTCATACCTGAATGGTCTAGTGGTTTTCCCTACTTTCTTCAGTTTAAGTCTGAATTTGGCAATAAGGAGTTCATGGTCTGAGCCACAGTCAGCTCCTGGTCTTGTTTTTGCTGACTGTATAGAGCTTCTCCATCTTTGGCTGCAAATAATATACTCAATCTGATTTTGGTATTGACTATCTGGTGATGTCCATGTGTAGAGCCTTCTCTGGTATAGTTGGAAGAGGGTGTTTGCTATGACCAGTGCGTTCTCTTGGAAAAACTCTGTTAGCCTTTGCCCTGCTTCATTCTGTACTCCAAGGCCAAATTTGCCTGTTATTCCAGGTGTTTCTTTTTTTTTTTTTTTTTTCTTTTTTTTTTTAATCTTTTATTTTATTTTTTTTTTAATTTTAAAATCTTTAATTCTTACATGTGTTCCCAAACATGACTTCCTCCTTTTGCATTCCAATCTGCTATAAATAAAAGGACATCTATTTGGGGTGTTTGTTCTAGAAGGTCTTGTAGGTCTTCATAGAACCGTTCAACTTCAGCTTCTTCAGCATCACTGGTTGGCACATAGACTTGGATTACTGTGATATGGAATGGTTTGCCTTGGTAACGAACAGATATCATTCTGTCATTTTTGAGATTGCATCCAAGTACTGCATTTCAGACTCTTTTGCTGACTATGATGGCTACTCCATTTCTTCTAAGGGATTCTTGCCCACTAAAGTAGAGATAATGGTCATCTGAGTTAAATTGACCTATTCCAGTCCATTTTACTTCACTGATTCCTAAACTGCTGATGTTCACTCTTGCCATCTCCTGTTTGACCACTTCTAATTTGCCTTGATTCATGGACCTAAGGTTCCAGGTTCCTATGCAATAGTGCTCTTTACAGCATTGGACTTGAATTCCATCACCAGTCACATCCAAAACTGGGTGTTGTTTTTGCTTTGGCTCCATCTCTTCATTCTTTCTGTAGTTATTTCTCAACCGATCTCCAGTAGCATACTGGGCACCTACCGACCTGGAGAATTCATCTTTCAGTCCTATCTTTTTGCCTTTTCATACTGTCATGGGGTTCTCAAGGTAAGAATACTGAAGTGGTTTTCCCTTCCCTTCTCCAGTGGACCACATTTTGTTAAGTTTATGTTAAGGCTCACTATAATTCTAAGTATAGATAGTCCTCATAAATCCTAATACCATTTAATTTCTAATCAAATATAAAGAGCTTGTGGTTACTAACTTAAATATATTAATTTAAACAACAAATAAATACATGATACACTATATTTCAAGAATAGCAGTCAAAATCAGAAAATCATTGAGTATATAAACTGAAAGTTCATAAACCAAGGAAATCATCTCTTGCTGATGGTAACTTGTTTTCTTATCAACAACCTGGTACTGTGACTATTTCTAGGTTTTTAGCTTCATCTCTTGCTCCTCTTTGAGAAAAGAAAATGGCAAGCCCCTCCAGTATTCTTGCCTAGAGAATCCTATGGACAGAGGAGCCTGGTGAGCTGCCGCCTATGGGGTCGCACAGAGTTGGACACAACTGAAGTGACTTAGCATGCACTTTCATGCATTGGAGAAGGAAATGGCAACCCACTCCAGTGTTCTTGCCTGGAGAATCCCAGGGACGGGGGAGCCTAGTGGGCTGCTGTCTTTGGGGTCACACAGAATCAGACACGACTGAAGCGACTTAGCAGTAGCAGCAGCAGCATGCATTGGAGGAGGAAATTGCAACCCACTCCAGTATTCTTGCCTGGAGAATCCCAGGGACGGAGGAGCCTGGTGGGCTGCCGTCTATAGGGTCGCACAGAGTCAGACATGACTGAAGTGACTTAGCAGCAGCAGTATCTTGCTCCTCATCACTTAATCTTCTCTTATGATGTTAAAATTAATAAATACATGCTAATGATTTACGAAATTTTTATGTATATCACTGGATTCTATGTAAGCACTTTATAAAAGCACCTCTTTTACCAGGAGACCTATCCCCAGGCACTGTCTTCTGAAAGCAGAGATTGAGTGTTGTTCTCTCCTCAACTCTGGCACTCAGCCTACACTGGTTATTTGGCAGGCCCCATAATTAAATTAATTTGAATAGCAAAGAACAGAAAAAGCTTGTTTTACTTTTGTTTTTAAACATACATGATAACTACTAGCACTTCTGAGCACAACATAAATCTATAATGTGATAAGACTTTCAGAGATATTCAATTTGAATAATGCTACAAGGAACAGGTGAGTGTGGCTCTGTGTGTGTGTGTGTGTGTGTGTGTGTGTGATGTGTATATATACACATATTGTGTGTGTATTTAACATTTATATGTTGTCAAATTTTGAGGGTTTCTTTCCAAAGTCCATTTTAAAACATGAGTACTCTAACATTAACAGATCATCCTGGATTGAGTCAAATCCAAATAATCTACCATGTCACATACTTATGAAAATATAAAATATAAAACTCAGCTTAAGGAATTTATTCATAGCCTAAGTAGACTGTTTAGAAATTTGTGTAAGTATACTATTTCTTGTATTTGTTGTTATATATAAGCAGACAAAAAAATAATCAGAGGCACTGAATAATTTAGTATGTATAGATAATCTTAGTTTGCTCATTTAGCTATAAATTAGAAATAGTATATATGAGTATTTATATAGTCAAAATATCTTTTGGAATAACTATATCATCTGTAGAAATATATGTGACAAAAATACTTATCATAACCCTTAAAAGCAAACAAATATTTTGGTGGAGTACTGAAAGAACAATCAATACTCTAAAATTTTAGATAAGCAAAATAACTCTAAAGAAATATAAATTGCAGAACAAGTTTTGAATGACTACCAAATAAAAATAGACTTTCATTTATAGTAGAATGACCCACTCTAAGGAATGATTCTCAGGTTTCAATTAATGGTTCTAACTGGTTCAAACTTGTTAACCAATGCTTTCTAAATTATTTAATATACTCTGTTCATATGAAATCATTTCATTATAATCACATGTCAAAACTAATAATTTATTTCTTTACAATGAAAAATTTTCTTATCCTTGTTTCAATCTCAAAAAGAAGAAATCCAATTCCTCAAAAAGCTTTTTCATCCAAACTGTTTAAATTTCAGCACAATTCTTAGCCCTGGGTGAGAAATGTCTGAAGCAATATTTCCTCACAGAATATGAAATTATAAACAACATCTAAGGGAATGAAGGAAGAAATGAAATATCGAGGAAAAATGTGACAATGACAAATATAATACCAGTAAGTAATTTAACCTTATTGTAAATCATTTTTCTTACCCATCTTAAAAAAAAAAAAAAAAAAGATTATTCTAAACTCTCCTCAAAGATAGAGGGAGATACTGGCAAGATAATTGGTTTGTAAACACAGCACTGTTTTCGACTTTTATCACCTCTGTGGTCCAATGACTAACATCCATTTCCACTAAAACTTGATGGAAGTTGATGTTAGAGAAGACTTCTAAATAAAAGGATTACTACTATTTTTCCTATTTGCTAGTCAAAGTAATGGCCCTTAAAATGGGAGAGAACTATAGGGCTAAAAGTTAGGACGTATACTAAATTAACTAAATTTCCTAGGAGGTTTCTTGAAACATATTAGAAAGATTGAACTTTAAACATCAGGAGCATTTTTTTTTAAAAAAACCGTTCAGAAATCCCATATGGCATCTCACTGAATCTTTGTGCATGAGAAGAAAAAGATTCATTAATTATTTATTCATTATTTACCGATTTACTAAATAAATATTGATATTAAATTTTGAAATAGAGGCAGTTCTTCAGATAGTCCCATGGGTAGAAAACTTTATAAAGGAGTTAAATAGACCAAAAACACATCAAAATGAATACTTTCCAGTAAATATCATATATCATGTATGTACTTTAGTAGATACCACGATTTATAAGAATTTATAAATTCTTAAATCATCCATTTATAAGATAACTGATAAGTAAACTATCACAATGTTATATTTTCATTGGTACCACGCTGTGGTTAACTAGCATCAAACTGGAAAGTAACATTATTCTGTTTTATAATGTACATGGTTCTTCAACCACAAACATAACAAATGATGCTAACTGATTCAGTGGCATTGATACCAACACCTCCTGTTGACTGTGTATTGGTGATTTTATAATTGCGGTTGGCAATTTAATTCTTAATCATGCTTGTTTACTTGCAAGAGTAATCAGGAAATGTAATTTATTCAATTTCAAGGAACAGTTCAGAAATTGGGAAATATGACATCTCAGTAAATGTTCTAAGTAGTGCTTATTAATAAAACTGGAAGAGCTTCATAGTGCTTTTAGTAATAGTCTACCAGAGAAAATCACAAATTCATTGCATATATACCAAACAATTCTTTGATATTAATTTAATTGATCTATGTCAAGTTTGCTTTTAACCAGGGTTTGGTAAACTATGAATCATGGGACAGATCCAGCTGGCTGCCAATTTCTATAAATAAAATTCCATTAGACCACAGCCACAACAAGGTAGCCACACCCATCAGCTGACATATTGTCTATGTGGCTGCAAATGCAATATATCAGCATAACTGCGTGGTTCTGACAGAGACCATTTGACCTAGAAATGCTGAAGGTATTTACTATCTGGACTTCTACATAAACTGTTTGCTCACTTCTGCTTTAGGCTATCAAATATCATGTTCTGTTAACTGAAGAAACAAATTCAGAAAAGTATATCTAACTTACTAGCTATCTTCACTAACTGTCAAAATGGGATACTTCCTCGCCCCCTTAAAAAATAAAATCAACATAAACACTCCTAATGGATGGAATTTAGTATATATCATAATAATCTAGGGCTTCCTGGTGGCTCAGATGGTAAAAGAATATGCCTGCAATGCAGGAGATCCAGGTTCAATCCCTTGGTTTAGAAGTTCCCCTGGAGAATGGAATGGCAACCCACTCCAGTATTCCTGCCTGGAGAATTCGGATATAGGAGCCTGGCAGGCTACAGTCCATGGGATCACAAAGAGTCAGACACAATAGCAACTAACACACACACATAATAATAATATGACTATATAATTAATAATATAATAATAATAATAATCTAGAGAAATAGATAATCTAGAGAATAATAATCTAGAGAAATAATAGATAAGAAAGGCAGAAAATTTCTTTTAAATGCAATGTACTGAAAAATGAGAAATAATAAGCAGAAAAACTAAATGCAATGTATGTCTTCTAGAAGAGAAGACTGATACAGAAAAAATATAGAATCAGGTACTGTGGTATATATGGAATGAACCCAAATTAATTAGAAATAGCAGCAACAAAATAAACCAATGTACTTATAAACAATAATGAATTATCTATAAACCCATTCTATTACTCTTCTTAAGTTGTAGAAAATGCCAACTATAATTACAAAATATGTATTCAAAACATGTAAACCACTAATTTTCCCCTTGTAAAAGCCTGATTCAAAAAGCAATTTACTTTATGGTTTACTTAAGCTTTGCAACTACATTAAAATATGATAGTATAGACACAACAGCTTGTTAACAAGATTATCATAACATTAAAATCATAATGTGGCACTTCAATTATGGATACTTAAAGCTAATCCTCACAGCACCAATTTTTATCTCCTAAATAATTTTAGCTATTAACTGCTAATTCAAAGTCTGGATCTAAAATGGTATACATTCTAGAGTAAGACTTGGCTCTGTACTTTTCTTTGGCAGCAAAACAAAAACTATATCCTTTCTTTCCAATCTTTAACACATAACCTTTTACTACTAAGGGAAAAATGCAATTTTTTTTTTTACCTTAGTTTAGTACTATTTATTTACCTTGTTGCTAAAGTTGTTATAAATAGTAACACTGAATATACTAATAATATATATTTTGTTTGGGTCTTATTATTCTAAATGTACCCAGTTGTCATAAAATAGCAGTTAAAATACTAATTTTATTTTTTTTATAAATATTCCTTTAACTAACCATTGTCTAGTACACCATAGGCACTAGGTTGAAAGAACCAGTGCTCAGACTAACATTATGATGCATTTTATAAATATACAATTGTATTAATCCATTCCTGATTTATTTGTGCTGCTGTTTCACAAAATTCATAATCGATAAGTACATAATCAGTATTTCGCACATTCAAGTTCTAAGTTCAAAGTAGAGAAAAATATTGTAAATCAACATAGTTCCTAATTCATATATCCCAATTGCTACCAAATCCAGAAATAATCCACAGTATTAATATTAGGCATATATTTGATTTATTAAACATTAGTGAAAATTAATATAGACCATTCCTTCTATTTCCCATGAATGGTGAAAAAATTAAATTATCTGGCTCATCTAAAAGTGAATGACAAATCTTGCTTTTACTCATCCCTGGAGAGAATGAAAGTAACATTCTTAAGTTATACAGTAAACAGATAATATCAAATGTATGTGTGAGTGTGCATGCACATGTGCACATTTGCACACATATGTGTAAAGTGTGTATACATTTATATTCATATCACACAAACTTAATTATATTGAATATATAATAAAATTCAATTAATTACATATTCTTATGCAATTAATCATTTTTGTAATGCCCAACTTACATTTTTTAAGCTGCATTTCAATAATGTTTCTCAAAGTAGTTGCATCACCATTATCTAGAAAAAATGATGGTGTGCTTTTGTCTTTATATTATATAAAATCTACTATGTGCATATTAGAGTGTGTGCCTCTCTCTAACAGAAATGATAATTAGACAAGATATTCTCCTCTGCATGGAAGAAAAGAAGATACTCTTGTGACCTGATCATTGGGGGTAGGTGGGAGAGCTTTCCAAATATTACTGCTGATCCATTTAGTGGAAAAAAACTTAGACAACGATAATTACCATAGGATCAAGAAATAGGATTAAGATAGAAAGTTTACACACTGCCTCTGCATCCAGTTTCACAGGTCAAACTTTGCATATAGTTAAAACACACATACATACAAGGGCTTTAATATGTTTATTTTTGAAAACTTTGAAAACAAAATTACGTTATTGATACTAAATCATATGCAGCCACTGATGTATTCAGGATTTTAAACAATTTGTGTTTACTTTTCATGCCATTAAACAATCTGTTGATTGCATGAGAAGTATTTTAATAATTATTTCTCATTTTATTTTATATTTTTCTTCAATGCCACTTCAAATTTTCTCATGCCTTATTTTTGTTTTCTAAACTGCTCATTCAATTCACTATTCATAAGTGTTTAGGCTGCCTGCTCTTCCCCCATTCCTCTTTTCTTGTTACCATCATAGAAGAATTTCACTGAAACTTGCTGTGCATACAACTGTAATTGTAATAGATATATCTGAAAAGCAAAGGAATCTCCAAATTTCAAATGCAATCACACCACAAGGTTTTCTTGACTGAGACAGGAAGATTTGGAAAGAGAACAATTGAAATTAATGGAAATAAGAGTACATATACATGAACATATATATATATATAAACAAACACACATTTACACGTATACAATATATGTACACATACACCCACAACAACTTATCTGCAAGTGTAAAGTTAAGTTACTGTTATGCAGTCACTAAATCGTGTCCAACTTTTTGTGATCACATGGACTGCAGCACTCCAGGCTTCCCTGTCCTTCACTATCTCCCAGCATGGCTTAGTCATTCAGTCCTGTCTGACTCTTTGTGACCCCATGGACTGTAACCACCAGACTCTTGTCCATGGAAATTTTCCAGGCAAAAATACTGGAGAGGGTTGCCATGCCCTCCTCCAGAGGATCTTCCCAACACAGGGATTGAACCCAGGTCTTCCACACTGCAGGCACAGTCCTTGTACTATCTCCCAGAGTCTGCTCAAAATAATGTCCTTAGTCTGTGGTGCCATCCAATCATCTCATCCTCTACCGCCCCCCTTCTCCTCTTTCCCTCAGTCTTTCCCAGCATCAGGGGCTTTTCCAATGAGTCAGCTCTTTGCATCAGGTAGCCAAAATATTTCAGCTTCAGCTTCAACATCAGTCCTTCCAATGAATATTACAGTTGATTTCCTCTAGGATTGACTGGCTTGGTCTCCTTTTAATATGATCTCCAAATCTTATTCAGATGGACAAAATTACTCCAGTAACCAGATGGTCCAATTCATTTAGAAATACCAGTTAAAGAAATAGTGTAGCTTGACCATTATGCTTAGCAAGGAGTGTAAAATTAATGTAAATAAAACAATAAGAAACTAAAACAATATTGAAGTACCAGCAGTAACACAACCCTTTGACCAGATGGCAAACAGCCTCAGTACCACTAAATATTAGCCAGGGGATTAAATTAAAATTGTTCTTTATAAACTAATACATCTAGAAGGGAGAAACTGAAAAATACCTCTTTTTAATGTCTTTGAATCTCTCTTCAGATCTCACTCTTTCAATGAAAAGTTTAGATTGCTATCTATATTCCTTCTAACTCTCAAAGTCTATGAGTCTAAAGTAAAGCAATAGCTTTAAAGGATTTTTACCTTTCGACTTAAATGATGTTTAGAGTGTATCTCTTAAAATTATTCTCCTAATTTATACAGTTATACTTTCAGTTTTAACTCTGGATACATAAGTATACCTACAATTACTATTACAGACACCAGAAAAAAAGGCAAGAACATAAACTATGCAACTCAACATCACCATCTAGTGACAGAATTCCTAACACGTGACAAAGCTAAGCAAAAAGGAATAGATTTCAGAGATATAATGCCCTGTTAGTCCATCTCTGTAATAATGATCCAAATGTAATAGCTCTCACTGAATATGTCTGTCCAGCAAATAAAATACTAACCCCTAATTGGCAATGTCTGTACTCTAAAATGTAATTTATATTCTCACCATAGAGGTATAGCCATAGATCTCACCAATCTATATTTTTGTGTATTAAGTCATTGTCAGAAAGCTTCATACACTTTTTAACACTTTTTCTTAATGAGCTATATTCTATATGTACCTTTTCTTTAAGATTTTGACACTCCATTTTCTCAGGTTATTCAACTTCAAATGCTTTCCAACTTCTTATTTCTACTATGCATGCCCACTACTGCCTCAGGAAGTAAAAAGAGGACAAAGAGATATTGTTTTTAAAAAACTCCCACTTTTCCCCTTCATATTTAGATTTTTTTACAGGAGCTAAGACAGGTGTAAAATATTATAATATAGAAATCAAATCATTTTGGCATGATAAGAGAGTTGATTGATCAAGATAAGGGAAAAAATGATGAAAAAAATTGAGAATTTCACCTCTAAATCAACTATTATCATACTATAGAGATTTCACTTAGAGATGATACATTTTTTTCTATTGTTAAAAAATTTTTATGTCATCATTTTTAAAAATCGTGTACAATATTTCCACAGAGCCATGGAACTACAATGGACTCGATAAGTTAGACAAAAATTATCCCCTCTGGTAGTATTCTACATTCTATGGGCTTTCCAGGCGGAGCTGTCTTCTGCACTGACTCTCCTGTCAATGCAGGAGACAGAGGAGATGAGGGTTCAATCCCTGGGCTGGGAAATCCCCTGCAGGAGAGCATGGCAACTCCCTCCAGTATTCTTTCTTGGAGAATCCCATGGACAGACAAGCCTGGCAGGCTATGGTTCATAGGGTCACAAAGAGTCGGACACCACTGAAGCAACTTACTTAGCACAGTATTCTATGTTATAAAACCACACTGAAGTTTTCCAGTCAATTCCATTATGTACAACATATACTTTCTTTGAAATAAGCACTATCCACCATTAAATGGAAACGATATATACAAACATTACAGTACTTTGTATCTTCATTTTCTAAATGTTTCATAAATTAAAAAGCATTCTCTTCTACATTATTATTTTCTTCATATCACTTCTATTTTAATCTTACCTTACAAAAAAGTAAGATTTAAAACATGCCTTTATCGAAAATCAAGTTTTGGAGTCTAAAATCTGATTTTGCCTCTTATTCTAGTATTTGCATCTTATTTTATTCTTTTAATTTTTCATGATTTTTCTAAATCATTCATAATATGCTCTGATTATAGAAAACTCAGAACAGAAAGCTACACACCTGAAAAAAATGCAAGTCCACCACCCAGACACAGTAGCCATTTTACTATGTTTACTCCTATTTTTTCTCTTCATTTTTTAAATATTCAATGAAGATCATGTGCTACACCCAGTTTTGTTTCCTGGCATTTTTCACGAAACATTATAACATGAGGGTTCTTGGGTGACTAAAAATCGCTCTGCTAAAGATTATTTTAATATCCAGGTATAACTAAATATGCCACAATTTACCACTATGTATATAATTTATAATATATCATATATATGAATATATTCTAGAAACCTCATTTTCTGCATTTTCTTATTTATTTCCTTAATAGTAAACCATCAGGTTTGGCTAATTGTTTTGATTTGTTTAGTTATAGTTTGAGGAATAGTTTCAGATTGCCCATAATGTCTATGTCTTGTGCATAACATATTTCACAAAGTTAAATTTATGTGAAAAGGGGGATGCTTGTTTCAAGGTTCTTATTACTTATTGGTACACTCCTTTCCTTCAAAGCACAAGTAACCTCAGCTCTTTCTGAGCTCTGAGAATGGGACAATGACTCTTATCACTCCATATCCAGCACTCAAAATCTCATCTGTACTGAAATGCAGTAATGTCAATAGCCAAGAAATTAGTACTTTTAAATGTAATTTATATTTTGCTTGCCATTACAGTTGATTATTTTAAGGGTTTCTTAATCATACTCTGCCAATTAAGCACTGATCTCCTAAACCTTTTTGAATCTCTTACACACTTGGCAATACAGAACACTGATGTCTTTAAATTTTTGTATTTTTCCATCTACAGAAGCTCTTTTAATGCAATCAAAGCTCGGTTATTTCCCAACTTTTTAGATTATTATTTCTTTTCCCATCAAAACCTCTGAGATAGTCTCTCACATAGTTTATTGGACTTTGGCTATCTCATTTATTTCCTTTAGCTCTTTCATATACATGAAACTTCCTTTAACAGCTAGCTGTGAGGTGAAAATATAAGGTGATTTATTTTTCTAAACAACCAAATAACTGCCTCTTAGACCATCTGCTGAGTGATTCAACATGTCCTGGATGATTGGAGTGATCCAATATAACTACCTCATACGATCTTCATAGAATAGGTAATACACAGAAAAACGTCACAAATTTCCATCTTTATCTTAAAAATGACCACCTTACTAAATTCTTTTATGAATTTCTAGAGTGTTTTTGTTGTTAATTCTATAGAGATGTCTCAGTTCAGTTCAGTCCAGTTCAGTCGCTCAGTCGTGTCCAACTCTTTGCGACCCCATGAATCGCAGCACGCCAGGCCTCTCTGTCCATCACCAACTCCCAGAGTTCACCCAAACTCATGTCCATCGAGTCAGTGATGCCATCCAGCCATCTCATCCTCTGTCATCCCCTTCTCCTCCTGCCCCCAATCCCTCCCAGCAACAGAGTCTTTTCCAATGAGTCAACTCTTTGCATGAGGTGGTCAGATGCAGACAAAAACATTTGACAAAGTTCAACATCCATATATGATAATAAAAATGAGAAAAATAAAATAGATAAGAATGGAAATTGTCTCAACATAACTAAGACCAACTATGAAGTTGTTTTTCAGTAGCTAAGTCATGTCCAACTCTTTGCGACCCCATGAACTGCAGCACGCCAGCCTTCGCTGTCGTTAACTATGTCCCAGAGCTTGTTCAGACTCCTATCTGTTGAGCCAGTGATGCCATCCTACCATCTCATCCTCATAACATATAAATCATGCCTTCAGAGAATAACAGTCACCTGTCTCCTCCTTATCTTATTTGTTAATTTGGGTTTTATATCCATTATTATGTTCTGGATCTACTTTTACTCTTCATTTTTTGAGAGAGAGTGTGTGTGATGTGTATGTGTGATATGTGTGAACATGGTTTAGCCTTTCCCTAGACTTTCCTTTGATGAGAATTCCATCAGTGAAAGGAAGATGGATGTCATGTTAGCAACACAAAAACATTCTTCCAGTGCTGTCCAAACCAGAGCCAATAACCACATGCAACAATTTACATTTAAATTAATGGAAATTAAAATAAATTGAATTTTCAGTTCTTCAGTTACACTGGCCACAGTTCAAGTGCTCAGTAACCCCACACGGCCAGTGGGGGTCATAATGAACAGTCGAGAAAGTTCTACTGAGTGGCACTGCTCTAGATGTATCCATGAGCTACAGAACATGGGGCAAGAATGCCACCATCCTTTGTGTCTCAGGCACATCACACTATAGGAGAAGGTTATTTAAAATTTTTAAATCTGAAAATACATTTCTCTCTGAAACATTTTCCTAAACCAAGTATTTCATTAGGTATCTGGTTAGACTTGCCTCCTTTCTGATTCCATGCCCTATTGTTGGAGATCAGATGCTTTCCTATGGCTACAAATATCAAAATATTTAACAAATCCCAGTCTTCAATCTATAGTATTTTTCCTGAGTTGCAGAGTTGTCTATTCTCTTGCCTACTGCACATGTACAGATGGGTTTGCCACAGCTATCTCAAATTCATCTGGAAAACAAAATCATCTTACTTTATCCTTCTTTTCTCTCTCCCTATCTCAATTAATGCATATCCAAATACTCAAAAACATTTGAGTTTAAACATATACAGTTCTACATGTAAAGCATAACTCAATAAAACTGGAAGGGAAAAGAAAACAGGTGAATACAAACTCAAAAAACTTTTTTCAACTTGCCGTTGATAAATATCCTTATTCTTAATTTTAATCTTTATAAAAAATTCAACAAAAAATTTTTAAGTACCTACTATATACTAATACTATAGTAAGGCTAAGAATAAAAAGGAGGGCAAAATAGCAATTCTCCTACCCTCATGGGCTCTACTATCTAGTAGGATATCAAGTAAATTAGACTATTCTGCAAGCATAAGAAAACTTTAAAAGGTGGTAAACAGAGCAACACTAATTAGAGCAAGTTTATGGTTGTTGTCGCTATTAAATTACAAAGTTTCATCAGATGCACCTTCTAAATATTTCTAAATTTCTCAAAGACACTCCCTCTCTGTTACCTGCTGCCCCCTTCTATCTTTATATTAGTGGTGTCACTGATTGCTCTCTCTCACCCTCTTCACTGTACCCTCTACTATGCTGCCAAAACAAGCTTTTAAATTATTTTTTTCCATTCTGAGAATGAGTTAAAACTTAATCTAAAACCTAGGCTGTAGCCCCTTATGCTCTTTAAATAGTCGGCGATAGGTCCTTGCACCCAGGATTCGATCCTCACATCTGGAACCAGGAAGAAGTCCAGGAGCGGACCTCAAAAATTGCTCAGCTGGGACACTGATGAAAGAACAGGTCCAAGACCGCATGGCAAAGACTGGCCACAGAGAGGACTGGATGAGGTGACAGAGTATTGACAGAGGCAGAGACCTCTCTTTTTTGTTCTGAGCTCATAAGTAGCAGAACCTTAAGCCCAGGGCTATTCAATAATACCTGAACACAGCAGCTACAAGATGTCAAACTTAACATACAGTCCAGTTTTGCTCCAGCATCTCCAGACTAGACACACTCAGAAGGAGGGTACCATTGTAGGTGCTCAGAGCCCACCGAGGGCTGCTGCAGAGGTGAAGTTAGTGAGAAAAACAGAACGCTCCACTGCCAAGCTATGCCATACCAATGGGCCAAGAGGGAAACTGCCATGGGATTTTGGCTACAGGGAAACAACTCAGGTATTGGGGCTCTAAGTCTTCACATCAAGCATTTGATTTTTGCATCTGTCTCCCCCACTAGGCCATTAGTTCCTTGAGGGCAGAGACTCTCTAATTTATATCTGTAACCCCATTATCTGGTATATTACTAAAACCCAATAAATGTTAATTAAATAATGAATAATTGACTCTATCCCCACATTGTATTTTCTTTTCCTATTCAAATTCTGAAAAGCTGTAAAATAATCTTCATACTTTTTATTCTTTTCACGTTTTCTCCTCTAAGGGATATTCCCAACCCAGGGATCAGACCCATGTCTCCTGAGTCTCCTGCACTGGCATGCAGATACTTTACCACTGAGCTACCTGCTGCTGCTGCTGCTGCTAAGTTGCTTCAGTCGTGTCCGACTCTATGCGACCCCATAGACGGCAGCCCACCAGGCTCCCCCGTCCCGGGGGTTCTCCAGGCAAGAACACTGGAGTGGGTTGCCATTTCCTTCTCCAATGCATAAAAGTCAAAAGTGACAGTGAAGTTGCTCAGTCATCTCCAACTCTTCGTGACCCCATGGACCGCAGCCTACCAGGCTCCTTCGCCCATGGGATTTTCCAGGCAAGAGTACTGGAGTGGGGTGCCATTGCCTTCTCCTCGGTTCAGCTCAGTTCAGTTGCTCAGTCATGTCCGAGTCTTTGTGACCCCATGAATCACAGCACGCCAGGCCTCCCTGTCCATCACCAACTCCCAAAGTTTACCCAAACTCATGTCCATTGAGTCAGTGATGCTATCCAGCCATCTCATCCTCTGTCGTCCTCTTCTCCTCCTGCCCCCTATCCCTCCCAGCATCAGAGTCTTTTTCAATGAGTCAACTCTTCGCATAAGGTGGCCAAAGTATGGGAGTTTCTGCTTCAGCATCAGTCCTTCCAATGAACACCCAGGACTGATCTCTTTTAGGATGGACTGGTTGGATCTAGGAAGCCCCCAAACCACAATTTTGCCCTTAAGTAATTTAAACCATCTATCCTGGCAAGATGTAGTGTTGGAGAAGATTCTTGAGAGTCCCTTGGACTGCAAGGAGATCCAAGGACGACAGAGGATGAGATGGCTGGATGGCATCACTGACTAGATGGACATGAGTTTGAGTGAACTCCAGGAGTTGGTGACGGACAGGAAGGCCTGGCATGCTGCTATTCATGGGGTCGCAGAGAGTCGGACACAACTTAATGACTGAACTGAACTGAACTGATCTTGGCAGTTCAGACTCTATGTTACTGACCTCTAAAGTGACAGTGAAGTCACTTAGCCCTGTCTGACTCGTTGCAGCCCCATGGACTGTAGCCTACCAGGCTCTTCTGTCCATGGGATTTTCCAGCCAAGAGTACTGGAGTATGCTGCCATTTCCTTCTCCAGGGGATCTTCCCAACCCAGGGATCAAACCAGGGTCTCCTGCATTGCAGACAGACACTTTACCGTCTGAGCCACCAGGGAAGCCTGACTTCCAGGATATGGTATTAAACACATTTTCAACCAGAGTCCTGAGGCCAGCCCCTGAGGTAACTGAAATTTTTGCCAAATTATTCATACGTGTTTCCCAGTGCCCCCTGCCCCTGACTCACCCTCTGAGATTCTAAATTGTTCCCATCAATCCTGCCAAACTTGTAACTGCTTTTTTTATATCCAAGGATTCTTGACATATAAGGAGAGACATTACTGACCAAATACTGCTGCCTATATGAGTTTTGCAGGAAAATATATTCAAAAAAGCTGAAAAATTTTTGCTTTACATCAGACCACTTTACTGTTCTTGAAATACATCTTGCACCTGCAGCTCAGTGCCTCTGCTCAATATTTTTCCCTCTAGCTACAAACTTGGCCATCTTCAAGGCCTAGATCAAGTTTCTTACCTTTTCCATGGTTTTGTTTGATTTGACATCCTTCGTGTAAGACAAAAAGTGATTACAGATGACAGAACAATTAATTTTTTGCCCCAGATGCATTCTCCTCATATTCTATTTGTCACATAACATTATAACTTTTTGTTTATAGGCTTCCATAATCTTCCCATATAAAGAATGAGCTCCTGCTGGATTTTCTAAAGGCAAAACCCCAAAATTTTTGAAAAGTGCTAGGTCCATAGTATGCTATATTATTGAATGTTTTTGGTAACTCGATTATTTAATTTTGCTTAGCGAATCTAAACATTATGAGCGTGTGTGTGTGTGTGTGTGTGTGTGTGTGTGTGTGTGTGTGTAAAATATGCTGCCTATGTAAATAAAGTACATTACACAACCATATATTAAATACTGATTCACCTAGACTATTGCTTTATCTCATAGCGTGGGTGGTTGAGAGGTTACTCCAATCAGGTAATACTTGTTTTTCTCATTAGTTCATCTCTACTGTTTAAAAAGCAGAAAATCCTAGTATTTCCTAAAATGACAAGTATTACAAAATTTGGCAGAATTTAATCATCTCTTCAAATGCAGTTCTCCCATAATTCATTCTCTTTTTTTTTTTCCCCTGATGACAAATTTTCTGTACTAATTACATGTCCTTTCCTTGTTCATCGTATTTCCCTCACTCACATCCATTTTTCATTCACATTGCCCCTTTGCAATCTTTTCTATGTTTTTGGCCTTTTATTCAAAGCTTCAGAATTGGCATTCTCTTTGTCTTCCTGTGGGTCTGTGTGCTTACTTCAAATTGAACAGAAATAAAAACACATAGAGTAACTGTAATGTTCTAAATAAATACTGATGTTATGTTTATTATATTCAAAGGTATTACAATAAATATTTATAAAAATGATGTTTTCAATGTATACCTGAGGTAGTTTTAGATAGAGGATAAGGAATATATTGCAAAACAGCAGTTCAGTCACAACTCCTGCCTTGGGCTTTTCCACATGTATTTTACTCTTTATTTTTAAATTACTATTCTCAATAACTTTAACTTTCTTAGAATGTCCAACTACATTCTATATACATACAAATTCTCTATCGTGAATCCAGTTTTATTTTCCCCCCTTTTTTATTAGTAAAGACATTAACAATAAAATAGGCTCACTTGCTCCAGCTGGTAATTTCTCAGTACTAGTAATATATTATTCCTCTTTTTGTGACATCATAATCATCTATATAGAAGTACCATGTATCTTTGTGTAGAAGCTACTGTTTCCATTAAATTTAATTACCTCCCCCTGTGGTTTTAAATAGAAGTGGCTTCAAAATGAGGGCAGCTTCTATTAAATTTAATTACTTTCCCCTGCTGCTTGCGTGGTAAAAGGGAGGTCACTAAATGAGAGCAGCTTCTAGACTAAAGTATATGGTAACTGTGCGCCAGCAATAACAAAATTTACCCCAACTACCATTCTAGGGAGTTCCATAGCTTTTATCCCTTCTGCTATTTAAAATATTTTCTTTTGCCTTGAGTAAGCCCCTAATATAATGAGCATTGATAGGAGGAGATATATTTTAAAAATCAATTTTAGTTTCACAGGCTAATTCAAGGTAAACATACGATTTCTATACAAATATATAGAAATCTTTCAGTGGAAATTATTCCACTCCAAGATTCAAGCTCAGAACTTTTAAGATTAACATCATTTGCTGTCGTTTCTCCAGCTGTAAGGATGCTAAGTTTTATTCTTCACACATTTTCAATGTCTAGTAAAAGCCTTCATTGATTCTGATCAGATGGATTTAAAGACTGCTTCCTAAAAGTTATTAAAAAGGTATTAAGTTTGGGGAGATTTCAGAAAAACATTCAGAAATAGGAATGTTAAAAAGAAAAAAAAAATCAGGTTCATTACAGACTGTTGTATTTGAAAAAAAGTTAATCTGTATGCTTTATAACAGTATAAAATTATACATTGGTTTAAAAATACTATGGTATAATCCTATAAAATCTAATAGAATATGAAATTTTAAGTATCTCTTTTTTAATTAAATATTAATTAGAAGAAAATTCTACTCAGTTAAAACACAATTGTACTATTTATTTTTTTATACAAGCAGAATGCAGATGAACAATATTTCAGTTCAATCACACAGTTTAGTATAAATATAAAACAAGACACCCCTTAAGCATTTTAAGTAACAAATTAAACATTTACATTTTTTACTGTGCACTGAGGCTTAACATTTATGCTGCTTCAAAACCAAAGTAGAGCCTCAAGGGAAGTCTCTCCACTGACAAATTAATACCTTAGAGAACAGAGCTGAATGGTGGCAATGAACTCATTTGTTCCCCCAATAATGAAGAATGACTTTTTCTTTACCACATCTGTGACTGTTGCTATGGTGACTCAGACTTACCTCATTGCTTCTCGGAGGGCTCCTCGCTCACCAAGAGTCGTGTGCTTGATGTCATCAAAATTATTCTCCAGCTTCTCGCAATTCTGTAACATATTAGAAAAATGCATTAATCCTCCAACATCCTGAGATAAAATTATATCTATGCAATTATGTAAAAATATAATTGATTATATTGATTATGGACTCAAAAAATATGTACACCACTTTAATTGGGTAGGATTCATTAAAATTGACAGTGTGAATTCAACAGTAACAAAATAAAAACGTCTTATGATACAGCTGTCACAGAATTCATCTTATCAATTTTTGAAAATTGGCTAAATAGGAGAAATGAATATTACATAAAAGTAGTACAACTTCTAGAGTTTTGAAGTTAAAAAATTAGTTCTCTAAAATAATCTGAGTATATCAAAACCAACTGGAATTCAAAAGAAAGCCAATAAAGTTTGAAATCATATTAAACTGGATATGATAAATACTCAGATTTAAAAAAATTAGTATTTACTGAAAACAGAAAGATAAAGCCCAAGCATAATATAAAGCTCAAACATTTTGAAATCGATCTTTAAATAACACATATACAGACTGTTCACAAATATACATATGTATATATATTTGAAAATAAATAAGTCCAATCATTAAAATCAAGTGACACAGTATCAGGCTCTTAGCAATACGGGACTGAATTTTTTAACAGATTTTTAAACATTTTAATAATATTTTTATATGTAAAACTAACTTAATCTTACACGATCCTAATAACTCATGAGAACATAACGCACAAGATTAAATTTTAGCCTAAAAAGTGTATCCATATGAATCTTTTGGCATATTATATTTCATATATAATTTAGTAGTACTTAGGTAATAAAATAATTGGACTTACATTTTAGTTAATTTAAGAAAGAAAAACTAATATAATTTTAAACATTAGTGTGCTCTGTTTAAATTGTAAATAAATATGCTGGATTTTACAAAAACACAGAATTTGGATTAAAAATATTCAGTGTGTAAGTATTTATTGATTGAAAACCCATTAATATATATATATCAATATGATCGTGCTTTGATTTTTTTCAATTGGCCAAATTAAGGCAAACATTCTTTTTAACACAGAGGCATGTTTTATAATGAAAGTCTTGAAAAATCACAAAATTGTACCTAAAATAACTTGAATTGTGATAAAAGTCCTTTTATGGATATGTAAGTAGCAAATATCTCCTGCTCTGTGTCTTCTCTTTTCACTTTTTAATAGTATCTTTTCACAAAGAGAATTTCTTATTTTTAAAGAGGCCCAATTTCTTCTTAGATATATATGCCATTTAAAAGTAGACATTTAATTTTCAAATACATAGGTTTTTTAAATATCTTTGATATTAATTTCTCATTTAAATGCTTTCTTTTCTGCAATCATGCTCTGTGTTTTTTCAGTATTCAAACTTTATTGAGGCTTTCAATGGCTAAGCCAAATATCTCTCTTGGTAAATGTCACATTGCACTTGAAAGTATGTGGGTTATTTCCAAATATCTTTTATATTGATTTCTAACATAATTCCCTGGTGATAAGAGAACAGACTATGTGTGATTTCAATACCTTCATACCATGAAATTTTTGCACCTTGTCCTTCTTTTATGTCCCTGAATATGTTCCAGCATCTATATTTAATCTATGGGAACTTGAATAGAATTTGTATCCTACTGTTGTGCTAAAATTATATAAATCTTAATGATCTCGAATTGGTTCATGGTCTTTTTTAAGTCTACTATATCCTTTTATGGAGAAGGAATGGCAACCCACTCCAGCATTCTTGTCTGGAAAATCCCATAGACAAAAAGCCTCGCAGGCTATAGGCCATGGGGTCACAAGAGTCGAACACGACTGAGCAACTAAACCACCACATATCCTTTTACTTTTCTGTGTATTGATTCTATTAATGTTTGAGAGTTTTATATTGACACTCCAATTAAAAATCTTAATTTATCTACTTAAAAATTAGTTATAATATATAGTGGAACTATATGCAATTTTGTTCTGTATTTTCCAAGCCTCCTGTAAATGTGTTATCATACATTCATAATTTTAAAAAGGCCCAATTTATTATCGCTTAGGTTTATGATTGGTGCTATTTTTGTCCTATTTAAGAAATCTTTGATTTTCCTCAAGGTTATAAATATATTTTATTATATTTTTTTCCACAAAGCTCTATTATTTTCATTTTACATTTAGATGAATAGTTCATCTGGAATTGATACTTGTATACAATATGTAACAAAATCACACCATATAGGTCAGTGATTAGATCAGTACTATTGATTGAAAAGACCATCATTTCCCATCTTTCCCATAAAGTAAGATACAGTATACATGGGATCTGTTTCTGGAGTCCATAATGGTCAACTGTTTAATTTACTATTCTTGTGCCAGTATCACACTGCTTTAATGACTTATATCTATAATAAATAAAGAATGCCTTCATGTAGAAAAGATAATTCAGTGTAAAATGGGCAAAAGATTTACACAGACTCTATATAACAGAGACACTATATACATAGATACTATATAACAAATAACTAATCTTTTTAAAAACTGCTCAACAGTATTAGTTATGAGAAAGATGCAAATTTTAAAAATGAGATATCACACACATTTTGGAAGAATCTAAAATGAAAAAGATAGATGATACAAAAGTGCTTATGTAGTTTAAAAACTAAACTGCAAATTGTTATAACCACTTTGTAAAGCTTTTTGGTTGCATTTTCAAAAGCTGAACATTCATGTCTGGGAATACACTCAGAACAAATATATATTATAATATGTTCACCTAAAGTCATATACAAGAATGTTAATTGTAGCACTACCAAATTTTCCAAAACTGTAAAAAAAAAGTCAAATGCACATAAATATGGAATGTACAAATCAATTGTGCTATATTAACACAATGGAAAATACACAGCAATGAGAATGAACTAACTATGACTATGTGGAGTAACATGGATGTATTTCACAAGCATTAAATTAAATGACATACAAAACAGCACACAGGAAAATTATTCCACTTACATGAAGTTCAAAAATAAACAAAGCTAAGTGAATATTCCAAAAATAAGAAAATAATTCCATTTATAAGAACATAAAAAGAATAAAATATTTCTGAATGTTTAACAACAACAAAAAATCCTAAGACTTGGGTACTGATAAGTACAAACATCATGAAAAAATTAAAGGCTAAAATCAATGGAAAGACATCCTATGTTCATGGACTTACTATTGTTAAGGTGTACTACCCCCCAAATTACTCTAAAGATTTAATGCAATTCCTATCAAAATCCCTGATGACTTTTTTTTTTTGCAGACTTTGATAAGCTGATCCTAAAATTCCTATCAGAATATTAAGAACATAGAATAGACAAAATCTTTCTAAAAACAGAAGGGCAAAGTTGAAGGACTAATACTTTCTAATTTCAAAAATCACTATAAGTCTACAATAATCAAGACATATATCCACACACACACACACACACACACACACACAAATGTTCATGCCAGCATTACTCACAACGGAAGACAAAAAGTAAAAAAAAATGCAAGTCAATAGAATGATAAATGGATAAAAAATATGGTATGCCAATATAATGTTTTTTCTATTCAGATGTAAAGTTCTGGTACATGATGACCTTTAATAACATTATGCTAAGTGAAAAGGCCAGACATAAAAGGCCACATTGCATCAATTCATTTATATAAAATGTCAGTACAGGAATATCCATAGAGACAGAAAGGAGATTAGTGGTTGCCAGTGGCTGCTGAGAGGGAAGGAATTACTGCTAATGGTAATGAGGTTTCTTTTTGGTGATATGAAAGTTCTGATATCAGTGACAATCAGTGTGCAACGCTTTGAATATACTAAAAACCACCCATTTATACACACTTTAAAAGAGTGAACCTTATGGTATGTACATATATCAATACAGTTGTTATTTTAAAAATAGGCAATAATGTATGGCAAAACCAATACAATATTGTAAGTAATTAGCCTCCAATTAAAATAAATAAAGTTATATTTTGAAAATAAATAAATAAATAAAAATAGGCAAGACTAATCAGTTGGAAAGCAGTGTATAGTGACTACAAGAGGCAGAAGAGTCTTCTAGGGCACTGTTTAATTCATTTTGTGAAAATTCATGGACCTGAATACTTAGGATCTGTTTACTTTTCCATATATGATACTGCAATAAGACACTTTTAAAAGATAGTTTGAATTCTGGTGAAGGAATCACAATGCAACAGTATTATCACTACTGTGTAAAAAAAAGGCAGATAAGAAGTTCAAAGTATCTGACATAGTAAATGTTAGCTATCAGCTAATAATAATGAAATAACATTTTTTTTATTTACTGACATTCTGTAATAAAGATCAAATTCATGTAACCTACCCTGATAAACTTTTGCTACCTCCTTAACTAAATTACAGATGTTTTCTCTATACAGTGATAGTCTTAAAGAATGACACTTATATGACTATAATTGCAAAGGTAAATAACCTAATTATTGAAATAGCTTGGCTTTGAAGAACACTCCCAGTACTTCTGAGATAAAATTTATAGTCTGGTCCTCTAAGTTAGAAATCAGACTTTTCCAATCTTTTGCCTAATACTGGATATCAGGGGAGAAAAGCAGGAGGGGGTGTAAAGTTTAAACTGTACAGATTATAGTGCCATTTCAAATATTCTATGGGAACAATAATATTTTTAAGAAGTTTTACGTTTATAGGTGTTCAATGCAGCATTTTTATGACAGTGAAATATCGGGGAGGATTCTAAATTTTCAATAATGAAAGAATGGTTAAATAAAGCACTTTAAATTTAAAGGATATTATGCATTAATTACAAATGCTGTTTAGGTGGACATAGTTAATTATATTTAATAGTTAATAATATTTAATAGCTTAACATTTAATAATATTTAATAGTTAATAATATTGAGTACTTTTTTTAAAAAGACACTATTGAACTGAATATGTTATATGATACAATCACAATTATGGAAAACAAACAAGCAAAGCCAAAAAAGACTAGCAATGAAACATTAACTCAGATTTTCTAAAAATGTTAAATAAACAAGGACATCTTTTTTACTTACAGTTTTCAATATTTCCCAAGGTTTTTGTTATATGTTTACTTTTTTTACTTCAAGATAAAAAAAAAATCAAGAGTTTTTTTTAAGTTTTGAAAGTATTTGTATATTCTATATTGAATGTGCTTTGTAAAGTAGAATACAACAAAATAATAGATAGCAACAAAAGAAATTTAAGACAGAACTTTACTTTTCCAATATTTGTTTTTTATATTAAATATGACCTTGACAAAATAAGATTTCTGCCTCCTCTATTTGCCAATGAGTCATGAAAGTTCCATTATTTCAAATTGTCCAAAAAAAAGTTTCCCATCAGTTTTATTTTTTAAACCTTGCACTCCCAAAAGAGGTATTAGGATGTACACAAAGCAGTAAGAGAAAATAGTCATGTAATAAAATCAGTTACATATATTCGCTATATTTAACCTACTGTGTACAATTGCTACTCAAATAATGCCACTTGAATGCTACTTAAGCGAATACATAAAAAGACCTAAACGTAATTACTTGTCATATAATATTTGCAATGTACTTTTTGAAGTTTCAAATACTCAAACT
Source organism: Capricornis sumatraensis (assembly GCF_032405125.1). NCBI lineage: Eukaryota > Metazoa > Chordata > Mammalia > Artiodactyla > Bovidae > Capricornis > Capricornis sumatraensis. The sequence continues at coordinate 146,604,793 of NC_091070.1, read as the reverse complement.
TAATAATAGATGATGACTAGCATCTATTTATGATTCTAAACAGACTTCATGATACAATTTTTAGAGTTGCATAATATTCTACTGCATCCGCGTGCTATTACTTATTTAGCTAATTCCTTTTTGGTTTGATTTGTTTCTTTCTAATGCTATTACAAACATAAAACAGGAATAGATGGATGAAAATGAAATACAAGCTTAAAAGTATTAAGAAAAACATAAATATTCATTAACTTGGATTATTCCTTCCAAATAATTTTCCATCCAACTCAAACTGTTTTTATGTTAAATATATTCAAAATGCATGACTATGGTAAAGTTAATACTCAAATTCAGGATGACTGATTCTAAATCTCATTCTTGTTGTTTCCCAGTTCAACCACTGATGGAAAACAATGTGCATTTTCTTGGTGGTCATATGATTATACTTATTTTTTTCCAGGTTTTCCATAAACCCAACACCATCAATTTAAATGAATCACTGCTAAAAGTCTCACATTTAAATCTTATATTGAAAAAGTTTTCATAATCTCTTTCAATCAAACTTTACCAAATCAATATGGAAAACTGTATCTGTTGCTTCCTCACAGGTGGCTTATAAATCAGATGTGGAAATAGACACTTATATTTAATAGTTATGGGCATATTTTTAATAAACCATCTACTTTGAATATATATATACATAAACACAAAGACATACATACAAATATGTTTGCTAAATGGAGTCATTTAACAGAAATAAATCTGTACTTTGACAAGGTATTTTTGTTTTGCATGGTTGGTTTTCAAGACTATCTTAGAAACTTTGATTTCACCAACAGGGATTAATGAAATCAAATAAAATTATATCTGAATCCTTTTATTTAAAAATAATTGTCTTCAGTTAGGTTACTGTCTTTAAGACATGCTATCTATAGGACATCTGAGATTTACTCATTAAATCTAATGGAAAAGCTAGAAAGTCACATCACTGTAATTAAGAGAGAATTTTAAGATCTCAATATACCATTTAAAGTAACTCCCTAGATCAGAGCAATAATGTCCAGGGCAAAACAAGTCATAGATAACAAATATTTTAAGGCAGCCTGCCACAACCATGTGACAGAGCAGCTTAGACTCAAAAGCAAAAAGACATAGTCCACAAAAATCTCTCATCACCTCAATATCCATTTCTCAGTCCCTTGGAAAAAACTGTACAATAAAATGTCAAAAATAAAAATAAAAAATAAGCTTTTATCATTTCTCATAATTTAAAATCACTCCAAAACAGTAAATGTTAATCTGATCAATTTTTGGAAAAGGTCAATTCACAGTAAGATCTATGTATAGACAACTATTCATAAACAGAATTATTGTGGAAATTTCACTTTTTCAGATTTATATTTTAAAAAATTATACAGATGGCTTCAGAATCTCCAATGAGTCTAGATGTTAGTAAAAAAAAAAAAAAAAATGGCCTCCTTTCTAAGTGGTAAGTTAAGAGCATGAAGAAAAAATACTGTTTTGTCTGTTTTTCTTTTGGACCTGACATCCCTCATCACCTTCCTCCTCTTTGCAATCTTCACTGTAATTTTAAACTTTATTTTGGCCACCACCGCTGCAGAGAAACAAGTTCATGAAGAACATTTAAAAAGAAACTACTAAAATTACTAGATTTTGAGATCTTTATTAAAGGCCTATTCCTAGCATAAACAATACAGTGGGGAAAGTACTTGACTGTTTAGTTTTACCAGCCACAGAGATAGGAGATAACACTCTGCTGAAGACAGAGAGAGAGAATTGGACACAAAAGCCTAAAGTAGCACCACGGAGCTCATTGTGGCTCCAGGAATTGAGGACAGCCAAAGACCTCAGAGCTGACTGAGAGAGAAAGTGTTCCACAGCATCTGAAGGGATTTCTTCACTTTAACGATGAGAAGCCTCAAAGTTAGATTTTATCTGGAAGTGGTTAAACTGACATATTTTGCCATGAAGTGCAATGAGAACCCAAAGTGAGTGACAAATACCAGAAATGCAAAGAAGGTACTGTTTCACAATCCCTGAGTCTGTACAAAGCTTATTGTGCCCAACAGAATAAAAAAATAAAAAAAAAAAGAGGAAATAAGTGAGTGCTGTAAACATTTAAACAATCTAAGTGTTACCTTCACCAAAAGTACCTCTAAGTCCTGAGGAAATCAAATCCAAGGCTTTTTTTTTTTTTTTCAAGAACAATATATGAAAGTACCAAAGAAGAGATACAAGGGTTAAATCTAATTTAGACGAATGTCAGTCTTTTTCCAGAATCAAGTTAATATCTCAAGAAACTAGCAAATTTATATATTCCTCCTCTCCATAAGTAAATTAAGCATCAGAGCCACTAGACGAGGGGCAAAGAGATTCACTGTCATGTCCACTATCAGTAGCATTTTCATAAAATTAGGGACAACTGTAAGTAAAACGGAGCCAACATCCTCCTATCAAAATCTATTCTCAGCCCGGTGCACACAAGCATGTACCTGAGAAAAATTACAAACCTATTTTTAAGTAACAAATAACTTAATATTTTGTTTACTCCAGGATAAAATCCTGTAACTCAGATCAGGTCTTGAACCCCACAGTCTTTTAAATGAGATCACACACTTGGTCTCAAGATTTAATAAAACTCAGGTTCTTAATATCTCATTGCAGAAAGAATTCAGTGAAAGACAATGTGATAGGTAAGAAGCAGATTTATTTAGAGAAAAATACACTCCACAGACAGTATGGGCAATCTCAGAAGGCAAGAGGCCCCCCAAATATAGCATGGTTAGTTCTTATAGGCTTAATAATTTCATGAGCTAATGAGTGGGAGGATTATTCCAAATACTTTGAAGAAAGGGCAGGGATTTGCCGGAACTAAGCCACTGCCCACTTTCTGACCTTTTTTGGCTGGTCTCAGAACTGTCATGGCAGTGATGGATGTGTCATTTAGCATGCTAATGTATTACAATGAGCATATACTGAGGCTCAAGCTACACTGGAAGCCAAATCTCCACCATCTCGGTCTTAGTTGGCTTTAACCAGTTTTTGTCATGTCCTATGGCCATGTCATTCTTTTAAATGTTGTACCCTGCCCTCTTCCCTCCTGTTTCAAGGGAATTTTATATGTAAGTGTAGGCTCAGGCGGTAAAGCATCTGTCTACAATGTGGGAGAACCGGGTTCAAACCCTGGGTTGGGAAGATCCCCTAGAGAAGGAAATGGCAGTCTACTCCAGTACTATTGCCTGGAAAATCCCATGGACAGAGGAGCCTGGTAGGCTACAGTCTATGGGGTCACAAAGAGTCGGACACAACTGAGCGACTTCACTTATCCCAGAACACAATTTCAGGCATAAGTAAGGCATAAGGGACTTTCCAGGATGTAAAAACTTTCAAACAGTTCTAAAAATTACCTTGCCCATGGTTGATGACTGATACTTCCTATTTTTCGAGGGCCTCAGAATTTCCTTTGACCAAGACAATTGCATAAGAAAGCTGCATCCATCACAGCAGAGGAAAGATGGACCATCAATTTTGTAGGAAATAAGGAAGGGAAAGGCAAAAGTATATTAAAAGGAAAAGGGGACACACAGAGAAAATGAACAAACTACTCTTCACATTAGAAAGCACAAGAACAAGAAAAATCAGTGATTAGTAATAAAACACTGGGACAAAAAAACAGGCCTATTAGCCTAAACACCATTGAGCAAGTAAGTGGGAACACACAGGAATAATGGAAGGACATGAAAGTATTGAATTTAGTGCTGACCAGACATCCCATTTGCTACAGTAGGCAAAGGTTATCTCTACTTAATTAGTAGGAAACTGGAAATCCATACCATCAACCAGGGTAAATGTTACAGTTTTTTGGCATATAGGGATGTATTATCGTAAAGTAGTAAACATGAAGGGCTTACTCTGTGTTATACACTTTTCTAGGAACTTAACCCTTTTAATCTGCACAAAAATCATTGAGCTGTATATATTACAAATGAGGAAAAAGGTATAGGGAGATTAAGGTAAATTGCCTATGGTCATATAGCTAGTAAGTGATAAAACAGGGATTTGAACCCAGGGAGTCTGTCCTCAAAGCTAGACTCAAACCCCTCAGACTGCTTCAAAAGAGTAAATTGAATAAAGTGAATATAATAAAGTTCTGAATAGGTCCTCCTCTAGTTTTCCATTGTTAAATTTAGATGCTGCACTGGATAGTAAAGTGGGGCATAAGTCCATACACAATACTGACTGACTTCTTTCTAGATGCGCTATACTTTATAATGTAGAAAAAAAAAAAAAAAGGAATCCAGTATACATGTTTAGGCCAAATTAATATCCATAAATATTGTGCATGCAACAGTCTGTATTTGGGTCTGTGACACCACTGTGACAAATATAATGAGCAATTAAATTCCCAAGTGCTCAGATTTTGGCAGCAATTAAAGTGGAAACTAGAAACTAAGCATCAAAAAGAACTGGTTCTGGTGGCCTCCTGCCAAATGAATCCCCACGGGTTGAGAGAAGGTCTAAAGTTTCAACTGTGATAAATTTTACAGTGTTTTATATCTCATCTGTTTTAAGGATTGTATAAAATATAACAAAACAAATGAGCAGAATATCAACAGCAACCTTGGGGCAAAGTAATACACGAGAATACCTCTCAATGCTGACAAATTTAAACAAGATCATTGAATTATCTTTACTTAAACTAAACCAAGCAATAATAAATTCAGCCAAATATCTACTAAATCACGTGCTGGATAGGACAGAAAAGAAGCAAAAAAGTTAGCAAATTACTTTATTAAATAAAATAATTGATGGTATTACCATATAATTTAGTTTCTAAAAGGACTACATTTCCTTTATGAAATAATCACAATAACCAGAACTAAATAAATTGAATCTAAAATGTATATATTAACCTAAATTTTTTAAATTAGTAAATTAATTTTAATAAATGAGGAAACAGTTCTATATTGTTAAGGTCACAGAGAGTTAATGGCACAGCTACTAGAACTTTAGTGTCATACTTACTAAATAACAAAAGCTGAAATTAATCAATTAAATTTCAATTTAAAAAAAGAAATTTGAAAATCTACAATTTTTTAGGCATCATACTAAGCATCAGGGATATAAAGTTGAATAAGAAAAGACCCTCATATTGATCACAATCCAATGATAATATACAGAAGGGAGAGGAATTAATTCTCCTAGAGTAGAGATATCTAGGTTCATGACTTCTAAACATGTCTTTGAAGCGATTCAAAATTTTCCAGATTAAGAGGGCTTCCCTGGTGGCTCAGAGGTTAAAGCGTCTGCCTCCAATGCGGGAGACCTGGGTTCGATCCCTGGATTGGGAAGATCCCCTGGAGAAGGAAATGGCAACCCACTCCAGTATTCTTGCCTGGAGAATCCCATGGATGGAGAAGCCTAGTAGGTTACGGTCCACAGGGTTGCGAAGAGTCGGACACGACTGGGCAACTTCACGTTCACGTTCAAAGAGGGCTAAGGAGAGGCGAGAGGGAAAGGTAGCAGAGTTGGCCCTAGCCCCAGACCTTGGCATCACTGTCTACTGGTTATATGTCCTTAGGCAGGGCACTTAGTTTATCCTAAGCAAAATACACTTGAACCTTCTAGAGCTGTCAGCCTAATTAGATGAGGTAATGTATGTAAATCACTTAGTACACTGAACAAATAGAAGGTTTTCAATAAACAGAGGAAGCGAAGGGAAAAAATAAAGAGGAGGAAGAGTATCTGTGAACCCCACCATAATACTAATGGATCAGGTGTTATGGAGTGAGGTAGAAGAGAGTGCACTTTTCATGTTGTCCAAGTGATAGTAATGAGTAATAAAGCAAAATAAATACAGTCTTTATGGGAAAAAAAAAAAAAAAACAAGACTTTTAACTTTTTGATCATAAGATCCCTATAAGAATATAATGAAAAATCAAGATCCTTTTCTCCTAAAAAAATGGTTACTGTTTAGTCACTAAGTCGTGTCCAACTCTTTTGCAGCCCCATGTGACTGTAGCCTGCCAGGATCCTCTGTCCATGCGATTTCCCAGGCAAGAATACTGGAGTGGGTTGCCATTTCCTTTTCCAGGTTCTCTTTCCTGACCTAGGGATTGAAGCCAAGTCTCCTGCATTGGCAGGTGGATTCTTTACCACTGATCCACCGGGGAAGTCCCTTAAAAACTTAAATATTCACAAAGCAGTCAATGCAGAAGGTGTAAGAGAAATGGGTTCAATCCCTGGGTCAGGAAGTTCCCCTGTAGGGAGATATGGCAACTCACTCCAGTATTCTTGCCTGGAGATCATGGACAGAAGAGCCTTGCAGGCTACTGTTCATAGGGTTGCAAAGTCCAACACGACTGAAGCAACCTAGCACCAGCACAATATGCTATGTATACAATTTCAATGACCAATGGATCTCCTGAAGCCCATCTTTGGTCCTATGTCTATGTGTATCAAATTTTAACATCAGGAAGCATGATTTTGCAATGGACTTCAGTTCAGTTCAGTCGCTCAGTTGTGTCCAACTCTTTGCGACCCCATGAACTGCAGCACGCCATGCTTCCTTGTCCATCACCAGCTCCCGGAGCCCAACCAAACCCATGTCCATTGAGTCAGTGATGCCATCCAACCATCTCATCCTCTGTTGTCCCCTTCTCCTACCCTCAATCTTTCCCAGCATCAGAGTCTTTTCAAATGAGTCAGCTCTTTGCTTCAGGTGGCCAAAGTATTGGAGTTTCAGCTTCAACATCAGTCCTTCCAGTGAACACCCAGGACTGATCTCCTTTAGGATGGACTGGTTGGATCTCCTTGCAGTCCAAGGGACTCTCAAGCATCTAAGCAATGGACTTAGATGACATAAAATGAAAGCTACTATGTTGTCCAAGTAAACTGAGAAGCAAGGGGTCCAATAGCTGGCAAGTTTCTATTGTTTGATAATAATGCTCAGTTCAAGCATTCAAATTATTAATAAAAAATATGATGCAAAAGTCAATCTTGTCCCCAAGCTAATAATAAAAGCAAGTCATTCACTCATTCAAAGTTTATTTAGATTCTAACACATGCCAGATATGTAATAGTCACTGGTCACTGAGGATATAAAGGCTTTTTAAAAAACAAAAACCTCTTCATTTAAAAAAACATAGTATCAATCCAATAAGGAACTGTTATCAGGCAAGTATGTCCCACATCCAGTGGAAGAATCCTTGCCATACATTAATCACATATTACTGCGATCGTTACAAATTTCAGATGACTGGAAGCCAGCAGGACACCATATTTTGAAGGACTCACAGGGGATTATTATCAATGAGGCCGCAAGTTTTATGCAGGCAATGATAAATTTATATTTCAAAATCTGAACAAGTTAAGTAAAACAGCACGCTCTAAGTTATACCGCTACAACTCTAAGGCGATTTAACATTGATTAATTCAATTATTTTCTTTAGGCAGTAAAGTAAATAGGGAAAAGGTAATACCAGTGCCTAATTTTTTCATGTAGTTAGAAATTCCTATGGTCTAAGTTTTTACAAAAAAATGAGTCAATTAGATGAGCTTACTCTTCCAGTAAAATGTTGCTTTAAATCTTGGCACTCATCAGAAAGCCTCAAAACTAACCTCACAGAAGTTCTTTACAGAAGTAAAAAAGTAATAACTATATTCAGATTTTTTAAATTCCAGATGAATATTCTAATACCAATATGTGATTTCCAGTTCTAATCAAGAGATTCATATTTCAATAGATAATTGCTTTTCCCTTTGGTACATCTTAACTAGTCTAATCCTTTCAGTGAACATTAAGACATAATCATATTTAGCTAATGTCATTTCACTAACGGTGGCCAGCTTACAATCGGGGCCTGTCGAGGAGAATTTCATATGAGTAACAGTGAAATGGAATATAATATAGTAGGAGACGGAGAAGCTGTGGAAACAGGAAATATGTTTTTAAGTTTCAGCTTTGCAACTATACTGTTTATATGTTCTTAGGAAAATGTTTAACTTCTCAATCTGCAAATATTCCCTCATGAAACAAAGACATCAATGAAAGTGATAAAAGTAATGATAATTAAAAGTGTTGTGAGGATAACTTAAATGAGATCATGTACGTGAAAAGATAAACAAGAAAGTACTGTTCAAATAGTGCTATACATTATTTAATGGACAGACTAAATCTCATTTCCAGGCTCATACACTAAATCACAACGTATTTTCGCCACATTTACCTTAAAGTATTTAAGATTTTAACTCTTATCCATGGTAAGAATTAAGTAATATTTTAGTACTTTCCCAAAGGAAGCAAAAGTTAAAACAGTTCTGCAAATCCTACCTGCTAAGCATCAATTCCTATATCTAAAGGAAGTCAACAAAATTCAAGACAGAGTCTTTATTTTTTAATCTTAATTTCTTATTCAAATTACCATGCAGTTCTTTACATAATGTATGGTTACATTTTGAATGAATCTCACATGGTTTACAGGATAACCAAATGATAAAGAGCATCATTATTTCAACAGATATTGTGGAGTACCATATGCCAGGCATTGCTAATCTCAAATTGCTATACAGACCTTAATACTTGCTTTCTAGAAGCCATTGTTATTTACTTATTCACTTAATCTTGATCAGAGGAAGGCTTTCAAACAGCACTTGAAATTCTGCAATCTATCATTTCAACCAGGCATGTTTGCTCACCTTCCAGTTCCGTATGATAGGACCCATCTGATTTGCTACCAGGCTATATCATTTGCCACTCAGTTTGCTCCGATCACAGTGCCTCCCTGCTGTTCCTTCTAGACAAAAGCACACTGTCTCCTCAGGTCCTTTGCACATGCTGTTCCATCTGTCTGAAGTGTCCTGCCAGATATTCATAGAGTTTACATTCTCAGCTCATTCAGGTCTCTGTTTAAATGGCACTTCTTTAGAAACATCTATCCTAACCATTGTCGCCAAAACTGAATCTCTCTCCACTTTCTCTACCTCTTTCCCTACTTTCTATTCTTCTTCATGGCATTTATTATACCTAATATTATATTACATGTTACAGTATTTTTAAAAGGCTGACTGTATTCATAAAGGCAAGGGATTATTTTTATTTATAAATATTTACTGTAGTTATGAAGGAAAGAGGCATTTTTTATTAATTTGTTTACTACTGTATTGCCACATAGTAGTTAATCATTAAAGGCTTGTTGCGTGGATGGTCTAGGAACTTTCACATACATGAATCAGACACTAGCTTCAATTAAAAGTGCTAAATGATGTCAGTGAAGGCAGGTAGCTATCTTTCCTCCAAGAGACTTTCCACTGTAGCCTTATCTTGACAAATACATCACGATCCAAATTTGGTTATTCAGTCTTGGCAAACTAACTGTTAATTTTGTCAGTCCTGACAATGAGTTTGCCTTTCCTATTCTATCTCACATTAGCCAAGTTAATAGAAACAGAGATACAAAATTAGAGTGCAAATGCACTCATTTATTACATGAAACTGTTACATGAATGAGACTATTATGAGAACATGAGGAGTAAAATTTAACTCTCAGGAAATTCAATATGGAATGGCATATAAAAATCAATGTTCGTTAGTGAGCACAGATTCTAATGAAAAGAAATCAGACTTTCAAAAGTATTATTTATTTCAAAACAGATGGCATAGAGCATTCTTGCATTCCCCAAAGAGATCATACCAGTGATGTTATTTGACATGAATAGACACTGCCCTTGTTGAGCTTTGCAACTTATCTTATCCTATGATTATACTAATGGACATGTAAGCAGGGTTATCCCAAACAACTCTTCATCTGCCAGATGAATCTTGGAATTCTGTAAGGTAACTTTTTAATATACATGCTCCTAAGTCACAACAAAATGCTCTGTGTGGTGCCAACACATAAATCAAAAAGAAAACTATCTGCAAGTCACTATAGTAAGAAAACAAGGACTTCTAATTAGGTGCATAATAACTTGCTAAAAAAGTGGCGGGGTGGGGAGGTGGATGAGAAAGCAAAAAAAAAAAAGATGAGAAAAAAACTGAAAGTACCAGAAACTGATGGTGTTTATAGAATCTGTCTGCTAAGAAGAAGATAAATGGGGGAAAAGTTGAATTATCAATTATAATCTACATTTGTATCATTTTCTCAAAACACTACTTCAATCCTAGTTCATTTCCAGCACTCTCAGCCAGTTCAGACTTATGATACTTACTAAATAGCATGGCTATATAATTTTTTTTTTTGATGAATGGCAAAAACCCCTTGGCCAAACTGACCTTCCTGTCTTCAGTGATACAGTGGAAGATAGAATGCTACAGAGGAATAGAAGCTATGATTACCACATTTGTCTCCTAAGCCAGAGTGTGTGCACTCATATTTAAAAACCTCTTTAGCACTGGAGTGCATGCAGACCATGAATTAGCTCCTTTTTGGCAGTTTCTTGCTGTGATCTTCAAATGAATGACAGAACCTTATATACCTTCAAATACCCTTCTGGAGGATATTTTGAACCCTGATATGCTTCATGAAGCCAACAGGAAAAACCTAATTCCAAGAAGATCAGAAATGTCCCAAAGTTCTATAAGTGTTACATATTTATGAGTTAATTTTAATAAAAAGTATTTCTACCAAATGACAAAATTAAATTCATTGTCTTAATACTAATAAATTCATAGTACCCAGCATTTCATATACTAGTAAGTTCAGAGTACCAAACACTTTTTATACTGACTGATTTGTTATCGAAGAGAAGGATAGCCTAAGGTCTCTGCATTAAAATAACCATCAACCACATGATTGAACAGCTATTTACCTTTGTCATGTTGAAGCTTGAAAATAAACTATGTAATAGTTTTACTAACATTGGTATGCCTCCACTAAAGTAAGTACCACCACTAGAAAGGCACGGACACACAGTTGTTCTACGCAGGATACTGTGTGTGCATGCACTCTTCATGATCCCATGGACTGTAGCCTACCAGGTTCCTCTGTCCATGGAATTTTCAAAGCAAGAATTCTAGAGTAGGCTGCCATTTCCTACCCTAGGGGATCTTCCCAACCCAGGAATCAAACTCTCCTCTCTTGTGTCTCCTGCATTGGCAGGCGATTCTTTAGCACTGAGCCAAAGGGAAGCCCATATACAATAATGGCTTATGGTTTAGTCACTAAGCTGTGTCCGTGCTGCAGTGCCATGGACTGGAGCCTGCCAGGCTCCTCTGTCCATGGGATTCTCCAGGCAAGAATACTGGAGTGGGCTGTCATCTCCTTTAGGGGTATACAATAATAATCTTATTCAAAATTAAACATTTGATGTAATCTGGAGGCTTTAAAATTAAATAATCCCTTCTTGTGAAGTTTGTCTCTGAAGCAGTGAGTGATCTTCTGTCTATGAACACAATAAAATAGGTGTATCTACGCAGGATACAGCATGCTTGGGGCTGGTGCATGGGGATGACCCACAGAGATGTTATGGGGAGGGAGGTGGGAGGGGGTTTCATGTTTGGGAACACATGTAAGAATTAAAGATTTTAAAATTTAATAAAAAAAAAGGAAAAAAAAATAAAATAAAAAAAATAAAATAGGTGTATCTGGGTAGATGAGGAAAACTCTGAGGTCAGGGTTGATGGCACTGGGGGAGTGGATTAACTCCATTGTTACTACTCTGGCATCAATGGTGATTTTCTACATCTCAAAGACAATTTTAGATAGTTAAGCTTTCCACATGGAGGTTTATTTTTAGAAATAACATCTACTTTAAAAAATTGTAAATGATGCTCTCATTTACTGAATCCAATATGCTTATTCATGCACTAATTAATTACATAGAAAACACATGATTCTCAGTGTTTAGCATTTAATCTTTAATATGTTTAATTTGGTCAAAATCTATAGAAGTCTATAAAAATCTACAGACCATATGGCTGTGTAAGGCAATGCATGATGTATTATAACAGTACCATATGGGGAATTCAAAATGTAAAGTTAGACATCAGGTAAACTCAAGAGATGTAAACATACTCTTTTCTCCAGTGCTGACAAGGACCAGTTACTTTAAAATTCTATTAACAATAATTAAAAGCGGCCTATGTATCATTTTAAACTATCTCAATTCTCTTGGAACAAAACCCCTTGAGGTCAGAGCAAAATAAGTCAATTTAAACAGGAAGGAGAAATTCAGTAGATGGAAGTGCTGGAACTGAACAACCTTCAGTGCATCAAAATTTTTAAATGAACATTACAAAAAAAATATTCAATCCAATTCTACATAAGTCTCCATAAACAGTACCTAAATTGATAAACTGAGTTTTGCTTATAAAAATATATAGCTAAGATTTCTCTATGAACACAAAATGCCTAGTGCTAGATAGATATCAAAAAAAACAACAAAAGACCCTAAGACAGTATTTCTAATCATTTATCCTTAAAAGCACATGTTCATCTTAAATATGTAAGAAAAGATTAATAGAATCATTTAAGTTCTTGCATTAAGTTAAAATTCAGAAAAGCAGTCATTTTTAAGTCACAAAGATAAAACCTTCTAACATCTTTTTGGTTTTGAAGAAATAAAGGCTTTTACTTGACAGTTACTTACATAAATTTGTATCAAAAAGAGAAGTTGGCAGAGACTTTTAAATTCATAACAATTGTCTATTAGTCTGTTTTTAATAATTTTTCGTTGGCATGTAATCCTCTTTAATTAGATTCCACTCTCTGTTGTTTCAAGACTCCATAAACTGGTGTCTTATATACCAGCTGCTAAAGCAGGAGTTACTGTCTAAATGATATTCACAATGAGTATTTAGAAGGTTTACAATTATACCCTTGCTAATAAATTGTGCTATTTTCCCCAACAATTTTAAGTGCTAATCTTCAGAAGGCATTTTAAAATTAGCTAAAATTCTGTCAAGAGATTTACAAAAATTGTTAGCATGAAGATAATTATGTCACAGTCCTTGGACTCCATCTCTGATTGTGTGCATAAATCAGAAAATGTCAGCTGTGTTTTCCCTTAATAATTATCCTTGCAGCAATATATTATAGTCTAAATTCCTATTATAATCTTTGTTTCTGGTTTCTAAAACATCAGACAATTATTTCAAAAGTTTGGAACTGATTAAGTAATTTATATTCCCCAGAAAATAAGTGATTACCAGTCCTAAAATTTTAAGTATCAGTAAAAGTAGATCAATATGGAAAGCATAAATTCAGTGCTCATGAACATTCTATCCTCAGGAACTAAGCACTTGAATGTGATAACAGTTTTTGGTGTTTTTTTTTTTAATACTGATTAGGTAAAATTCTAACACAGCAGATAACAGGAACATAGAGGTATAAAGTTGAATTGAAATTCTAAGACATATATCCTTTTTTATTTCAACACCAGAGACATATGAAAGACAGTAATTGTGTATCTGAAATATGTATCAAGTTTCTATCATCTGTCAACATATAATTTTTCTATTTTTTTGTAAAAAATATAATCTTCATTTTCAGAAGGTATAAAATGAGAAATAAATTCCTTTTCTTCCAATAATTATAAATTACACATTTTAATTTTTTTATTAAATAAATTGGACTAAAAGATGAAGTTTTGATATAAGCCTAGCTAGTAACCATAACAGAAACCAAAGTCTTAGATAGTTATCATCACACTTAATTAATAGCTAATACCAGAGAGTAGTTTTAGTGTATTTCTCACCATATCAAGCATTTCAGAATTAGAAACATACAAATTAAAGTTCTCTGAATACATCAATGCTATAACTTACCAAAATGACTGGCTGTAATAGTAGTTAGAGGCATGGGCTGAAAGTTGTGAGTATTCAACGACTACTGAAAAAGGGATATCTTTTCCTGGAACATAAATTATATGAATGATGTCTTAGGAAAACATTTGGAAATTCTGCCAATCAAACTAGAACCAACAGTGTTACATTTTCCATTTTATTCAATATTATGTCCTTTCCATGAAATCTCAGAGTGGAAAAAATGTTAAGTAATTGATAAATAATGGGAATTGAGTATTACTACTGAATTTAAATTTATAAACCCTACAGCCACATCAGATTAACAGGACCATTGCTAGCCCAAAGAATGTAGAAGCTTGAACCAGTGATTTCAGCAGATTCTCATGATTCAATTTCCTAAAAAGTAAATTTATAACTTTAGATACCAGGCTTTTTTCTTCATCAATTAAACCAATCAACAGATTAAACTCTTAACCACAAAATACATCAACATCTTCCTTAAAAATGTTTAGTAATACACATTATTAAGATAGAGAAAAGGAGGAGGGCAGGAAGAGAACGGGGCGACAGACGACGGTTGGGTGTCATCATCAACTCAATGGACATGAGTTTGAGCAATTCTTGGGAATGATGAGGGACAGGGAAGCCTGGTGTGGGGTAGTCCATGGACTCAGAAAGAGTTGCACATGACTGAGCTAATGAACAAAAACAATTATCATGCCTCAGTCCTTTCTCAGTATGCTCCTCAATAAAAAAACATGCCGTAGATAAGTGAATTTGTATCTTTAAGTTGAATATTTCTTTACTTTCAAATGTTAATAATTAGATGTTCAATTGAAAAAGTAATATATGCTTCTTGTAAAATTTTTAAAAATAGTTATAAAAAAATTAATAATCTCCAACCCTACACTAACATCTATTGTAATTCTCTGTACTAGCCATTTTAAGCACAATTACTAACTTTCTATAGAGTTTTTCATGCTCACAGAAACATATACTTGATGCTGTAATTTTTGTTTTTGTTTTTTTTTGATGCTGTAGGTTTTGTGTGTGTGTGTGGAGAGTATTTTTCAGAGGCCACTTTTTTAGAAAGTCAGCAATTTTTTTTTCACATAACATGAATATGTAGATCTCCTACCAGATCAATAAACATGTTTCTAAAATTCCAAAAACTATATCAAATTTCATAATTTTAATAATTTTATTAATGAGAGAAATGCAGTTTCTATCCTAGTATCTTATTGCTACAAACAAATACCACTGTAAAAGAGTGATGATGATAATTTTTCTTATTATGGGATAAATATCTTCATAATGGAAATGTTAGGACTTATTTTCATTTTAATATACATAACTAGATGTTTCACCAAAAGTTTGTACCAATTCACAACTCACTGGCAGTATATGAAAGTGTTTCGTTACCTGAAACTTTGTTAATGCTAGATATTATTAATCTCATATATGTTTCCCAACTTAAGACTGGAAATCATTTCACATTTACCTGACACTTAATGACTTTGAGCATCTTTTCATGTGTTTACTTGTTGTTTATATTTTCTCTTGTAGATATTACCTATTCATATCCTTTGACGTTTTTCTTAATCACTTATGTTATAAACATATACCCAGATAATTGCTTATCTTTGGCTTGTTTAGGATACATTTTTCCACACAATCATTCTCTGTTATTTGTGGCTTGTCTTTAAAGTATATTAAAAATAATGACCAAAAAATGACCAAATCTATAAGATTAAGCTAAAATGGATTTCTAGGGAAAATTTTATAGCATTAAAGAAATAACATAGGAAACAATCATAAACATTGATAATTATAAAGTAGTCAGAACAATTCATAACAGAGAAAAAGAAAAGAGAATCCCTCCCCACTTGTCTGATAAATGGGTAAATTTTTGAAGCCCAGCACTGCAAAATTTTGGCTGGATCTGCTTTGGGTCAGAAGGAAGCCCTGAAGAAGAAAATAGGCTTGTTATTTATGCTTAAACTATAACATTTATATATTCAAATAACATCTGAATAACTAGTTGAGAATAGAGATTAACAAAATACTGTATTTTTCTTGAATGAAAGCATGAACATTACTAATTTCCTTATTTTTCCATGTTTACCACTTCTCCCTTTTATTTATGATGATGTGTTCATTTTCCAAACATTAAACATAAAATAATCAGTTGAGAAATTTTCAGCTATTTGAATTTTCTCCTTTTATTTTTTTATTATTATTTTTTAATATTGTATTAATTAGAAAAAATAAACGGAGTTGTGTGTACAATGATGCCAAATCCATGAAAGGTAAGAAGATTCATATGCATTTGGGCTATGCCACTTTGAATGCTCCAGGAGTTATAGCCTCATTCTCAATTTATACTTTGTCTCCAATAATTTGCTTCTTCTTCTTGACTGGCTTAAGCAGTAAAACTGTTATTAATAGTTTTAGCTATTTAAAAGTTTAAAGGAGCAATAGTATATTTTTTGATAATTTTTAATAAAATAGATAAGAATGTGTATAGCTGGCTTTCTCTGGTGAGACAAGTGTTGGTTCACGAATTTTTCTTCATGAAGGAAAAATGCTGCTCCATCAGAGGTTAAAAACTGAAATAAGGTAAATTCACTTGAATTCACTGCTCACTCTAACATGGAGACTTGCAAATTTGGCCTATTTAAACATTTTTACAAGTTTGGGGATGATTCATTTAAAAAATTATAAGGAAAACAATATATATTTATGGTACATAACCAAAGTACTGCAATGAAAATGAAATTTGAAAACTGAATGAAGAGTGTTGATTATGTAGATTGCAAGGCTCAGATAATTTACATGTGATGAAAATTACAGTATCAGTTTTCAAATTAATGGCATTATCAATCATCACATTTCCCTGAATCAGTCCTTTTATGAGATTATCACAGAGACAAGAGAAGATGGACCAAAAGATTAGTGACCCTTTCATCCCTTTCATCTCATCACAAGCCACAAGTGGCTTAACTTGTCATCAGAAAATACGCTTATCAAAATTTCCATCAGCACAGTCTGAAAATATTGCACTGCAAGGACTCTTTGACTTGATTCTGGATCTCTCTTATTAGTGATTATCTGGATGTACCTAGCAAGCAATGAAGAAAAGAAAGTGATGGCATCTCTGCCCTACATAACTGTGAAACTGCCAATGCTGAGAAGGTTAAAAAAGAATAATAATCACACTGCTGAAATGAATGTGTGATATAAGTACTTCTTAAATACACTAACTTCCCAACACTGATAGGATCACTGAAACAGCATTCTACTGGTTACCCAAAAGGAATAGCTAGGGAAAAAAAATATTGTTCCTTGGAATAAGCAATTCAAATATTTTAATGTCAAAATGAACAAATCTTAAAGCAACCTGACATACTACATATTTTACTTTTTATTTGCTTGTTGTTACTTTTATTAAAACAAGAATGTAATTTCCACAAGAGAAGGAATTTTCCTATATTTTGTTCTCTGCTGTGTTCCTAGGGCATTAAACAGTACCTCACCATAACAGGCACTCAATGAATGAATAAAAACCACATTATATGTAGAACTTTAGATTTGCATAAGTATTAAAATTAAACAAAAGAAGGACTTCATGGATATTTTTCCTGGGCTAAAGGGCCAGACCTTTTCTACTATGCAGTAGCTCATTTGATAAGCACTACTTTACTGATACAGTTCTTAAAAACTGGGGAAGATGATAAGCATATCTTAATTTCATTTTTAATGACTATTAGTAATACATAATATAGTACATTATTTATTTTATTATAAACTAATATTTCTCTTATTGCAGGCTTCTCTGGTGGCTGAGATAGCAAAGAATCTGCCTGCAATGAGGGAGACCTGAGTTTGATCCTTGAGTTGGGAAGATCCCCTGGAGAAGGGCATGGTAATCCACTCCAGTATTCTTGCCTGGAGAATCCCCACGGACAGAGAGCCTGGTGGGCTACAGTCCGTGGGGTCACAAAGAGTCAGAAACAACTGAGTAACTAAGTATTAGTTTGAGGGACTAATATTTCTATTAAGAATATTTAATATTTAAACTTGATAAATTGAGTAGCTTCCCAGTAGCTCATGCCATATTTGTCAGAATAATTAGGTATTGGCTGCTATTAGGCAGCTCCACGGTGCAGGAGCAACAGAGAGGCGAGAGGAGATACCCCACTTTGAAGGTCAAGAGCAGTGGCTGAGAGGAAATACCCCAGGTCTACGGTCAGGAGCAGCAGCTGCACTGTGCTGGACCAGCCATGATGAGATATCCCACGTCCCAAGGTAAGAGAAACCCTAGTAAGACGGTAGGCGCAGAAAAAGGGCATAAGAGGTCAGACAAACTGAAACCACAATCACAGAAAACAAGCCAATTTGATCACATGGACCACAGCCTTGTCTAGCTCAATGAAATTAAGCCATGTCATGTATGGCTACCCAAAATGGACAGGTCATGGTGGAGAGGTCTGACAGAATGTGGTCCACTTGAGAAGGGAATGGCAAACCACTTCAGTATTCTTGCCTTGAAAACCCCATGAACAGTATGAAAAGGTAAAAAGATAGGACACTGAAAGGGGGACTCCCCGGGTTGGTTGGTGCCCAATATGCTACTGGAGATCAGTGGAGGAATAACTCCAAAAAGAATGAAGGGATGGAGCCAAAGCAAAAACAACACCCAGTTGTGGATGTGACTGGTGATTTAAGCAAGGTCTGATGCTGTAAAGAGCAATATTGCATAGGAACCTAGAATGTTAAGTCCATGAATCAAGGCAAATTGGAAGTGGTCAAACAGGATATGGGAAGAGTGAACACCAAAATTCTAAAAATCAGAGAAATAAACTGGACTGGAATGGGTCAATTTAACTCAGAAGACCATTATATCTACTACTGTAGGCAGGAATCCCTTAGAAGAAATGAAGGAGCCATCATAGTCAACAAAAGAGTCTGAAATGCAGTACTTGGATGCAATCTCAAAAATGACAGAATGATCGATGTTTGTTTCCAAGGCAAACCATTCAATATCACGGTGATCCAAGTCTATGTCCTGACCAGTAATGCTGAAAGAGATAAAGCTGAACAGTTCTATGAAGACCTACAAGACCTTCTAGAACTAATACCCCCCCAAAATGTCCTTTTTATTAGAGGGAACTGGAATGCAAAAGTAGGAAGTCAAGAAATACCTGGAGTAACAGGCAAATTTGGCCTTGGAGTACAGAATGAAGCAGGGCAAAGGCTAATAGAGTTTTGCCAGGAGAAAGCACTGGACATAGCAAATACCCTCTTTCAACAACACAAGAAAAGACTCCACATGGATATCACAAAATGGCCAACATCGAAATCAGACTGATTATATTCTTTGCTGCCAAAGATGAAGAAGCTCTATACAGTCAGCAAAAACAAGACTGGGAGTTGACTGTGGCTCAGATCATGAACTCCTTATTGCCAAATTCAGACTTAAATTGAAGTAGGGAAAACCACTAGACCATTCAGGTATGATCTAAATCAAATCCCTTATGACTATACTGTGGAAGTGAGAAATAGATTCAAGGGATTAGATCTGATAGAGTGCCTGATGAACTATGGACGGAGGTTCATGACATTGTACAGGAGACAGGGACCAAGACCATTCCCCAGAAAAAGAAATGCATAAAAGGAAAATGGTTATCTGAGGAGGCCTTACAAATATCTGTGAAAAGAAGAGAAGCGAAAAGCAAAGGAGAACAGGAAAGATACACCCATTTGAATGCTGAGTTCCACAGAATAGCAAGGAGAGAAAAGAAAACCTTTCTCAGTGATCAATGTAAAGAAACAGTGGAAAACAATAGAATGAGAAAGACTAGAGATCTCTTCAAGAAAATTAGAGATACCAAGGGAACATTTCATGCAAAGATGGGCTCGATAAAGGACAGACATGGTAGAGACCTAACAGAACCAGAAAGGATTAAGAAGAGGTGGCAAGAATACACAGAAGAACTGTATAAAAAAGATCTTCATGACGCAGATAATCACAATGGTGTGATCTCTCACCTAGAGCCAGACATCCTGGAATGTGAAGTCAAGTGGGCCTTAGAAAGCACTATGAACAAAGCTAGTGGAGGTGATGGAATTCCATTGAGTTATTTCAAATCCTGAAAGATGATGCTGTGAAAGTGCTGCACTCAATATATCAGCAAATTTAGAAAACTCAGCAGTGGCCACAGAAATGGAAAAGGTCAGTTTTCATTTCAATCCCAAAGAAAAGCAATGCCAAAGAATGCTCAGACTAGGACACAATTGCACTCATCTCACACGCTAGTAAAGTAATGCTCAAAATTCTTCAAGCCAGGCTTCAACAATACATGTACCATGAACTTCCAGATGTTCAAGCTGGTTTTAGAAAAGGCAGAGAAATGAGAGATCAAATTGGCAACATTTGCTGGATCATTGAAAAAGCAAGAGAGTTCCAGAAAAACATCTATTTCTGCTTTATTGACTATGCCAAAGCCTTTGACTGTGTGGATCACAATAAACTGTGGAAAAGTCTGAAAGAGATGGGAATACCAGACCACCTGACCTGCCTCTTGAGAAACCTGTATGCAGGTCTGGAAGCAATAGTTAGAACTGGACATGGAACAACAGACTGGTTCCAAATAGGAAAACGAGTACATCAAGGCGGTATGTTGTCACCCTGCTTATTTAACTTCTATGAAGAATACATCATGAGAAACACAGGGCTGGACAAAGCACAAGCTGGAATCAAGATTGCAGGGAGAAATATCAGTAACCTCAGATATGCAGATGACACCACTCATATGGCAGAAAGTGAAGTGGAACTAAAGAGTCTCTTGATGAAAGTGAAAGAAGAGAGTGAAAATGTTGGCTAAAGCTCAATATTCAGAAAACGAAGATCATGTCCTCCAGTCCCATCACTTCATGGCAAATGGATGGGTAAACAGTCAAAACAGTGGTTGACTTTATTTTCCTGGGCTCCAAAATCACTGCAGATGGTGACTGCAGCCATGAAATTAAAACACACTTACTCCTTGGAAGGAAAGTTATGACCAACCTAGACAGCATATTAAAAAGCAGAGACATTACTTGGTCAACAAAGGTCTGTCTAGTCAAGGTTACGGTTTTTCCAGTGGTCATGTATGGATGTGAGAGTTGGACTGTGAAGAAGGCTGAGCACCAAAGAATTGATGCTTTTTAAATGTGGTGTTAGAGAAGACACTTGAGAGTCCCTTGGACTGCAAGGAGATCCAATCAGTCCATCCTAGACGAGATCAGTCCTGGGTTGCACATTGGAAGGACTGATGTTGAAGCTGAAACTCTAATACTTTGGCCACCTGATACAAAGAGCTGACTCATTTGAAAAGACCCTGATGCTGGGAAACATTGAGGGCAGGAGGAGGAGGGGATGACAGAGGACGAGATGCTTGGATGGCATCACCAACTCAATGGATATGAGTTTGGGTGAACTCTGGGAGTTGGTGATGGACAGGGAGGCCTGGCATGCTGTGGTTCATGTGGTCGCAAAGAGTTGGACACAACTGAGCTGAACTGAACTAAAACAATAGAATAAGAAGTGTAATAATATTATCAGTGACGATGTTAAAATTGCAAAAAATGAAAAATTTAGTTAGAGCTTAATTCTCAAATGGAAAATTTTAAGGAAAATCATATTATGCTGAAACTCAAATGATTTCCTCTCTATTATTTATTTCTATTAGAAGACATCTATGTATTTAAATTGTCAAATTATCTTAATTCTTCAGTTAAGCATTATACACATATTACATGCACATATATTACATACATACACCTATACATATCCTACAATTCATATAGGAAATTACTTGGTATAATTCTCTACTAAATGATACCATTAATAGCTTTTACTGATTTTATGGAATTATTATTATCATAATTATCATGATGGTGGTTAGTACTGTCTTAAGTAGGTTATATGTTACTAATTCTACAAAGATCTGCCCAATATTCTATTAATATTCATTGACAGACTGCTGCTGAAACTACTGAACTGGAGAGGTCCTTGAAAATGCAATAAATGTTTGCTGAATTGAAACTACTGACTATTGGTAGTTCTAAAGTAAAAATCTATATTGTTTAAAGATTTCCCAAAAAAAAAAAAAAAAAACCTCACAACCTCTCGAGGAATTAAAATCTTCACTCTTAGGATATTCTTTAGTTCTAATCTGAAGCCCTTATAGTTCCCATCCTCTTGTTCTGTCCTCAATGGAAATGTTCCATAAATATTTGTTAAACTCTATCCTCTTGTTCTGCACTCACTAAGATGGAAAACAGTTAGTCATCTTTCTTTTGTAAGAACCCTTCATGCTCAAAGACTGTTATTAACTCCCTACTCTTACAGTCTCAAGTTTGAACAATCCAATTCTTTAGCCTTGCTTCATCATTCTGATTTGTTTTCAACTCTCAATTTATACACGTGCTTATCTCAGGAATCCACTTCAGTTCTCAACTTTCCGTCTTAGCAGTGGGGCTCAAAACTGGACAACCTGTTCTATGCATTTAACCAATTTTGAACATAATCAACAAAATATTGCTTTAGAGCTTCTTACTACAGCAATAACTCCCTCTCAAAGAGGCTGATCTAGATGCTCTTAGGAACTAAAATGATACTTTGACCCACTAGAACTTACAGACTTAGTGTCAGAAGCTGTTTTCCCTCACAGTAAGTAATGTGTTTTTCTTCAGTACATTCTATAGAGTTGTATCACAATTTTCCTCAGCACAAGCTGATTACATGTAAACTAAATACAATTTTAAGACAACAAAACAAAGTAAAAAGTGACACTTATGTGCCATTACATGGTGGATTTGAATAATTCCATCCTCTTCCCCAAATTCATTACTCATGGAAGTTTCTGAAAATCCCCAGTGAACAATACATCTGCTGCATGAGAACTTTTATTTCCTCAGCTACGTGGAACTGGAAACTTGATTTTTTAAACACTTATCATAGCATATAATCAGGCTTACCTTGCTTAGTTTATTAATTAGATTAAATTCTATCCACATTTCTCTCCTTAAAACGTCAAATGTTCACTACTGAGTGAGAAATACTCTGAAACAGACACATCATAACATTTGCATACATAAGTCATTTATATGTATTTTATTGGTATAGATTTATTAGAAATAAATTGATAATATTTTTAGAGTTTATCCTATATGTTCTAGCTCTCTGGCTTTGTAAAAATTACATTTTAATAGAGAAATGAAACAAATATATACTCAAAATGCCTATTTAAAATATGGTAAATTACACACTTCAAATGTCAATACTGTTAGCCTCATATACAGGTAAACTCTTTAGGGAAAGACACGATGGCAATGTGATAGCGAGGGAAATGTAGACCGAGGGAAAATAGAATAGCCAGGGACAGCCTAATTTCCAAGGTCCTGACACAGGAAAAAGAATTGCAAAAATTCTGAGATGGCGATCAACTTGACTAGCTCTAAGTAAAAGAAAGTGTTCTTTTAAGTTTGATATTGTGCTTAACGGTAGAGGTTACAACAGGTGAGGCAGACAGACCTCAGATCATAAAGAATCTTGCTACACTATGGTAAGGAGTTTGTAATTTACTGGAACTACAACATGAACACGGGGAAACACTTAATCCAGCACCACTGTTTAAAAAGCATAAGAAAATCATCATATAATACTTTGTTGTCTTTAATTATTTTTCTTTACTAATTTTTTTAATTTCTTAAAATATCAATTCATCATGTGCTTCTAGAATACACATATTCATCAGGAAATACAGATTTCTAAAATACTGCACAAGAGATAAATGACCTTTTAGCTTGTAAAATTAAATAAGATGAATAAATAGGGAGGGATGAATGAATATCCTAGTCATCACTTTTAGTTAGCCACCCTGAGATCTAACTTGCACCACTCATGTATCTCTTAGAATCAGTGCTATATTTCCAACTTATTAATAGAAATTCAGAACTGGGCTAATTCATACAACCAAAATGGTGGAGTACAAGGAAGTGCACTCGTATTCTCCTGTGAGAACACCAAAATCACTAGTTGCTGAAGAAACACCTACAGGAGGACCTTAGAACCTATCAAACAAAGATACTGCACATACAAAAACAAAGAAGAAGCCACAATGAGATGACACAAGGAGCACAATCGAGTTAAAATAAAATCCCATACCCACCAGGGGGGCGACCTACAAACTGGAGAACAATAATACCAAAGAATTCCTCTCACTATTGTAAGGTCCTGGCCCCAAAACAACAGGATGGGAAAGACTAGAGATCTCTTCAAGAAAACTAGAGATACCAAGGGAACATTTCATGCAAAGATGGACACAATAAAGGACGGAAACTGAATGGACCTAACAGAAGCAGAAGATATTAAGAAGAGGTCACAAGGATACACAGAAGAACTATGCAGAAAAGACCTTAATGACCCAGGTAACTATGATGCTGTGATCACTCACCTAGAGCCAGACATCCTGGAGTCTGAAGTCAAATGGGCCTTAGGAGGTATCGTTATGAACAAAGCTAGAGGAGGTGATGGAATTCCAGTTGAGCTATTTCAAATCCAAAAAGATGAGGCTGTGAAAGTGCTGCACTCAATATACCTAATTACATATACTCAACAGACTTGCTACGAGTTTAATTACATATATCTAATTACACATACTTTAGAATTTTTAAGACAGTCCTTTGGATCCTGTACATGTGAATTTTGATGTAATGACTGCTAATAGAAGTATATTGAAACAGCAAAAAAAAAAAAAAATGCTCTTTGAGGAAGATGCTGTCGCCGCTGCTCTGAGCTCCCTGGGGCCCACTCCTGCTCCTGACTCACCACTGTTCGCTCTCGTGGAGGAACACGCCAGTCAGGAAGCTGCACTGCAGCCACAGCCTTTAAAAACACTGGCAAGACTCCCATGGAGCCAGCATGGCCATTCACCGGATTAGGATCATCCTCACCAGCCGCAGTGTGAAGTCTCTGGAGAAGGTGTGTGCTGACCTGATCGGAGGAGTGAAGGAAAAGAATCTCCTAGTGAAAGGACAAGTTCGGATGCCTACCAAGACTCTAAGAATAACTACAAGGAAAACTCCTAGTGGTGAAGGTTCTAAGACTTGGGCTCGATTCCAAATGAGGATCCACAAGTGACTCATTGACCTGCACAGCCCTTCTGAAATTGTCAAGAAGATCACTTCCTTCAGTACTGAGACAGGAGCCAAGGTGGGAGTCACCACTGCCGATGCCTAAATCAACCTTTTTAATAAATTGATAATCAGTTGTTAAAAAAAAATACACAAGTGTGCACTGAATAGGAAATCTGGAAAACTCAGCCGTGGCCATAGGACTGAAAAAGGTCGGTTTTCATTCCAATCCCAAAGAAAGGCAATACCAAAGAATGCTCAAACTACCGCTAAACTGCACTCATCTCACACCCTAGTAAAGTAATGCTCAAAATTCTCAAAGCCAGGCTTCAACAGAAAGTGAACTGAGAACTTCCAGATGCTCAAGCTGGATTTAGAAAAGGCAGAGGAACAGGAGATCAAATTGCTAACATCCGTTGGGTCATTGAAAAAGCAAGAGAATTCCAGAAAAACATCTACTTCTGCTTTATTAACTACGCCAAATCCTTTGACTGTGTGGATCACAATAAACTGTGGAAAATTCTGAAAGAGATGGGAATACCAGACCACTCAACCTGCCTGCTGAGAAATCTGTATGCAGGTCAAGAAGCAACAGTTAGAACTGGACATGGAACAACAGACTGATTCCAAATTAGGAAAGGAGTACATCAAAGTTGTACACTGTCACCCTGCCTATTTATCTTATATGTGGAGTACATCATGTGAAATGCCAGGCTGGATGAGGCACAAGCTGGAATCAAGATTGCTGGGAGAAATATCAATAACCTCAGATATGAATATAACACCATGCTTATGGCTAAAAGCAAAGAGGAACTAAAGAGTCTCTTGATGAAAATGAAAGAGAAGAATGAAAAAGTTGGCTTCAAACTCACCAATCAGAAAACAAAAATCATGGCATCCAGTCCCATCACTTCATGGCAAATAGATGGAGAAACAATGGAAACAGTGAGAGACTTCATTTTCCTAGGTTCCAAAATCACTGCAGATGGTGACTGCAGCCATGAAGTTAAAAGACACTTGCTCCTTGAAAGAAAAGTTACGACCAACCTAGACAGTATATTAAAAAGCAGAGAAATTACCTTGATGACAAAGGTCTGTCTAGTCAAAGCTATAGTTTTTCCACTAATCATGTATGGATGTGAGAGTTGGACTATAAAGAAGGCTGAGTGCCTAAGAATTGATGCCTTTGAGCTGTGATGTTGGAGAAAACTCTTGAGAGTCCCTTGGACTGCAAGGAGATCAAACCAGTCAGTCCTAAAGTAAATCAGTCCGGAGTATTCATTGGAACAACTGATGCTGAAGCTGAAACTCCAATATTTTGGCCACCTGATGTAAAGAGCCAACCCATTAGAGAAGATCCTGATGCTGCAAAAGATTGAAGGCAGGAGAAGGGGATGACAGAGAATGAGATGGTTGCATGGCATCACTGACTAAATACATATGATTTTGAGCAAGCTCCAGGGGATGGTAAAGGACATAAAGCCTGGTGCAGAGCAGTTCATGAGGTCCATGAGGTCGCAAAGAGCTGGACATGACTGAGCGACTGAAAAACAAATAATCCCATATTTCGTAAAAATCTAGAAGTATAACACGACTTCACAATAACTAAGACTGAAATAATACACCAAAATATTTATGAACTTATTTCTGAGGGGTAGGATTTCAAGTGATCCCATTTTTCTGTGTTCTATGTATTTCCTAAAATTCTCTACATTATCAAAAATTCTTTAATAGCTAACTCTTACTGAGTTTTTGTTCGGTACCAGATATTGTTCTAAGTTCTTTTATATCTTAATTTTTTAAAACCCTATCATATCCCTTTAAGAAAGCCATTACTAAATTTGTTTTTTCAGATTGGGGAAGTGTTGTAAAGGAGTTAAATGACTTGCCTAAAGTTTCCTAGGTAGGAACTGACAGCACTCAGATCTTAACCTTACAAGTATGGTATCAAATCCTGAGCTATACACTAAGCATTCCACAAATAAGAACAGAATTATCTTCTATAATTCTCAAGGCATTATAATAGCTTATTAAAAATTAAAAGGAACAAAATTGATGAATATAAAGACTGCCATGCCTGCATTTATCACCAAGCTCAGTTCTATCTCCGTGCATATTTACAGGGAAAAAAAAAAAGGACAAATATTCTGTAGAAATGTTTGAATAAAGCTTTTCTTAAAGACAGGAGTCTCCTCCAAACTTTTAATTTTGTGACTTTCCTTTAACAACAACAAAAAATCACGTGTTCTCGTTGTCCTCAGGAGCACTAAGAAATTTCCTGCCTGAGAAGTAAATGACTGAGGGGAAAAATTACAGACCATTATGGCATGCTAATAATCCAAATTAGATAAACAAACACAAGCAATGGAAAGGAAGAAAGACCAAATGCATTCAGCAGAGAATGGTGATAAAGCGTAATGGACAGCTCATTCTCCACAGCTAAAATTGCACAAGCTGAGCTATCTAAGGGAAATGAGTCATCTGATTTTCAAGTTATAAGGGAATCTTACAGAATATTTTGAGTTTGAAAAGCTAACACTGCAGGCAATTGAAGTAGACCTCCAAATATCTGATTAAAGTCACACACGATTACAACTGATACAGAATATTTTCTTCTCTTACAAACGGTAAAATGCATGGTAAATTTCCAGTTTTCTCTGTTATTTAAATTCCAAAGTAGGTATTCATTAACAAAGTAAGTTAAGGTTAATTAAAATTTTCGTTATGAAAATGAAGTTTAAAACTATCTATTAGGACATTATTCACTTCTACAGTGCTTCTTCTCCATGTCAGGCTTCAGTAGTACCTGAACCGTGAACTTCCAGATGTTCAAGCTGGTTTTTTAAAAGGCGGAGGAACCAGAGATCAAATTGCCAACATCCGCTGGATCACTGAAAAAGCAAGAGAGAGTTCCAGAAAAACATCTATTTCTGCTTTATTGACTATGCCAAAGCCTTTGACTGTGTGGATCACAATAAACTGTGGAAAGTTCTGAAAGAGATGAGAATACCAGACCTTGAACTGCCTCTGGAGAAACCTGTATGCAGGTCAGGAAGCAACAGTTAGAACTGGACATATATATATACATATATTTACACTATTTTACAGAAAGTTTCTGAGACTAAATCAAAATTAGTTAGATATTCAACCCTAGTCCACAAAACTCTGCAAATATCAAACCAGACCATACCTACTTTTATAAATTTCACAGTGGTTAATGGTGTCAGCAGCAAGAAGAAAAAATATAATTGGGGGACAAACACATGAATATGAAAGCTTTCTATAATTTTAACTGTCTGTAGCTAAGAATTGTATGTCTATATGTGTGTGTGTTTGTGCTTAATTCAGGTACACTAGAACTGCATATTGGAAAGAAACTGACCTGTTAAAGTTTGCATATCCGAATCAGTTAGGAAGTACTACTGAAGGAAAAATGGAAGAATGGAGAAATTAAGAGGAAATTGGGCCAGTTTTAACAAACATTCAAGGATCAAAATTAGGAACTAAACTATCTGCTAGATTCTTAAAATTAGCAATTCTCACATTAAAAACTAATGCTCTATTTTCATTTTCTTTCAGTTTTCTCTTAGTTATAATAATACTCACTAAGTATTATTATGACTTACATGGTGCTTTCTATGTGCAATAGGGTGTCACATTTGCTAACAATATTATTATTATATGCTATTAGTATTATCAATATTAGTGTAAATTAACATCATCTTCATTTTATAGAAGAAGAA
Organism: Capricornis sumatraensis; assembly: GCF_032405125.1. Lineage (NCBI taxonomy): Eukaryota > Metazoa > Chordata > Mammalia > Artiodactyla > Bovidae > Capricornis > Capricornis sumatraensis. The sequence continues at coordinate 146,576,125 of NC_091070.1, read as the reverse complement.
ACTGAGCACCAGACAGTGGAAATAACCTCCCTAATATCAGGGAGCTAGCAATTTTCTTTTTATTTTTTACAGAGCTGCTACTCCTGCTGCTAAGTCACTTCAGTCATGTCCGACTCTGTGAGACCCCACAGACAGCAGCCCACCAGGCTCCCCCGTCCCTCGGATTCTCCAGACAAGAACACTGGAGTGGGTTGCCATTTCCTTCTCCAATGCATGAAAGTGAAAAGTGAAAGTGAAGTTGCTCAGTCGTGTCTGACTCTTCAAGACCCAATGGACTGCAGCCCACCAGGCTCCTCCACCCGTGGGATTCTCCAGGCAAGACCACTGGAGTGGGGTGCCATTGCCTAATCCTTTACAGAGCTAGTAATTTTCTAAACTGAGTTTCCCCATCTTTAAAATAGAACACAATATACTAAATGCAATGCATTATAATAATTCTTATTCTTTATTAATGATAATGTTATCCAAATTGTAAAAGCAGAGTTATAGCCAATGAGCACTGAGCATCTGCATTTTCTAAAAGGTAATCTTTTAGAAAAAGATTGTGAAACTGCTACACAGAACGACAACTTTTTATTCATCTTACTGAAATTCAATGGACCTGATGCTCACACAGCAACCTTCTGATTATTATTTGACTTTCAATGGAGTTCCTTTCTCACTGGTGATGACATCTCAAATTAAATCAAGAACATAATTCTGATGATGACTTAATACCCCATGTAGCTCAAACACAAGCAGAACATAACGCAGGCAGTTACATTCCTCATTATAAATTAATAAACTGGTACACAGAAAGTTAGCAAGGACCAGTCCCATATATTTCCCTCAGAAATAACTTACCAGCTTATTAGTAAGAACCAACTGTTCATCAGTACCCACATCCCACAGTGCATTCTTTGTATCTTGACATCACCTACAGGCATATGCCTCCCTCAAACCCATTAATCCCATTCTGGATTAATGATTCCATAGAAGCACCTTCCAGCACTTGAGCATCTGTCTGTCATGTTATTTCCCTTATATTACAGTTCTTTATTAATGGGTTTCTCTTTCTCACTTGACTAAGCATTCCTCTGTGTTTAAAAGTTCATGTATAACCCAGTGTTTGGTCAATAGTAGGTGCTCAATATCCACTTACTGGATTAATTAATGATTGATTTATATTTAATTCAACTCTTCAGGAACTTCCATGCTATTAGTTCAGTCCTGTGAAGTCTTCACAACTTTAGACTCAATAAAATCCTTGGGTATTGTCATACTTAAGTTTCTGAACTAGGTGAATCACTCTGAAAAGAATAATTAAGATTCTCCTGCCAAATGTGGGCACATTTGATGAGCAGTAACCTTTATAAAATTTCTGAGTACAATTTCAAGGCTCATTTTTTTCCTATCCAAGTATATGACATACTATACCACACCTAGCCTAGAATCTAAATAAGAATACTATCTGAGTAAAAATGCTTAATAAATGTACTAAACTGTATAAATAAATTAACAGCCATCATTTATTTAACATTTAATTTTTCTTTCAAAATATATTATACACAGTCTTCAATTATTTTCAAAATACACTTTTATTAGAAGGTGAACATAAAGGATGTCATCAGATACAAAGAAAGCATCAGAAAATATGTGAGTCACATGACTCATCTAAAATTGAGTAATTAGCAAGAATAGTCTATTTCCATTTTCCAGCAATGATTTGCTTTATGAAATTGTCTTCAAAATCCAAGTTATAAGAACAAATCAGGCCACATGGAAGCAAACGTCTTATCCTCACACACACACACAAATTGTAAGCATAAAAGAATAGCAGGAAATAATAAAGTTGAGAAAACATTCTTAATCACAATGTTTGTTTCTGGGAAAACATTCTAGAGGAAAGAACAAATTTATGAGAAAATTAATCTGACTCGAGAAATTTGGAGGACTAGAATCAATTTTAAGAGAAATCAGATATAAGAACAAATCATTAAAAATATGTACACTTAAAAATATTTAATAAACAGCTGGAAAGTTCCTTTTAGAAAAGACAGAAGAAAAATCTAAGTTTAAAATATGTTAAGCTGGGAGCTGAAGTTCCAAGATAGTTTCAGTCTTTAAAAGACACATCAAAACATAGTCAATTTCATGTAGCTGCAATCAAACAGCCTTCAAAATACATCAGAAGAATTAAGAACTTCAGATAACAGTAAATAGTGCATTAGATAAAAATTTCAGGGAAGCACAAAACTGCTTTCACAAGAAGCCAAGAGAATGGAAAGGGAAAGGGAACAAGCTTATTAAACAAATTAAAACATTAGAAAACTCTAAAGGGTGTATGAAACAATTTTTAAAAGATAAAGAAAGTTCAAGTCTTGGGTTGATCTAGATAAAAATAAGGGCTTGGGCTTCTGCTCTTGGAGAACATAACATAGATAGGAACTGAATAAAGAATGCATTAGATCCTAAGTGTCCATGAACAGATGAATGGATAAATAAGATGTGATATATACATACATACAAACACACACACACGGAGGACTAATACTCAACCATAAAAAGGAGGAAATTTTGCCAATTTTGACAACATGGATGGCCCTGAAGGATATTATGCTTAGTGAAGTCAGACAGCAGAGGACAAATTATGTGTGTTTTCATTTATATGTGGAGTCTAAAAAATAAAAAAAAAAAGAACAAATAAACAGAAACAAATTCATAGACACAGAGGAAAAACTAGCGGTTTCTGAGCGGATAGGGATTAAGGTGTACAGCACAGGAGATATAGTCAATATTTTCAATAACTTTCTATAGAGTATAACCTATAAAAATACCAAATTACTATGTTGTACATTTGAAAATAACACAAAAATTTTGGAGAAGGCAATGGCACCCTACTCCAGTACTCTTGCCTGGAAAACCACATGGATGGAGGAGCCTGGTAGGCTGCAGTCCATGGGGTCACTAAGAATTGGGCACGACTTGAGCGACTTCACTTTCACTTTTCACTTTCATGCCTTGGAGAAGGAAATGGCAACCCACTCCAGTATTCTTGCTGGAGAATCCCAGGGACAGAGGAGCCTGGTGGGCTGCCAACTATGGGGTCGCACAGAATAGGACACAAGTGAAGCGACTTAGCAGCAGCAGCGGCAAGCTAACTGAAGGAGATAAGAAAATTTATGTTCTTAAATGTTATATCAAAACTTTCCAAATCGGCAAAGTTTCATTTCAGTCAGAAAAACACATACACACAGTGAAAAGGAGACGGAAACTTCAAGTTTCTCCTGAACTGAAGTTGTTTTTGTGTGTGTGTGTGTGAAATTTCTTTATTGTTTTTATTTTTTATTTTTTATTTTTTTCTCTTTATTTTTTTTTTGTGGTTTTGAGTTTGATTTTTCTTTTTTTTATTTTTTATTTTTACTTTATATTACTTTACAATACTGTATTGGTTTTGCCATACATTGACATGAATCCACCACGGGTGTACATGTGTTCCCAAACATGAACCCCCCTCCCACCTCCCTCCCCACAACATCCCTCTGGGTCATGCCCGTGCACCAGCCCCAAGCATGCTGTATCCTGCATCGGACATAGACTGGCGATTCGATTCTTACATGATAGTATACATGTATCAATGCCATTCTCCCAAATCATCCCACCCTCTCCCTCTCCCTCTGAGTCCAAAAGTCCGCTATACACATCTGTGTCTTTTTTGCTGTCTTGCATACAGGGTCATCATTGCTATCTTTCTAAATTCCATATATATGTGTTAGTATACTGTATTGGTGGTTTTCTTTCTGGCTTACTTCACTCTGTATAATCGGCTCCAGTTTCATCCATCTCATTAGAACTGATTCAAATGTATTCTTTTTAACGGCTGAGTAATACTCCACTGTGTATATGTACCACAGCTTTCTTAAGTTTTAAAAATTCATTTTCACAAAGTATCCAGTTTAGAGTGAATTTATTCCATATAGATGGAGGACAATCTTCCCAACAGAGATGGAAAGATCAGCCACACATTTAAAGAGACAGACATCTATAAAATTTCTGTCAAAGTCTTTTAGAATAAAATTTCAAAAAAATCATTGGCTACTATATAAGGCAACTTATTCTGTATCACAAAAACTCAGATACAAGATCTACTAGCTGAGGAAAAGTGCTGCACTCAAGCAAATCTGGAAAACTCAGCAGTGGCCAGAGAACTGGAAAAGATCAGTTTTCATTCCAATCACAAAGAAAGGCAATGCCAAAGAATGCTCAAACTACCCCACAGTTGCACTCACCTCACACATTACTAAAGTAATGCTCAAAATTCTCAAAGTCAGGCTTCAACAATATGTGAACCGTGAACTTCCAGATGTTCAAGCTGGTTTTAGAAAAGGCAGAGGAACCAGAGATCAAATTGAAAACATCTGCTGGATCATCAAAAAAGCAAGAGAGTTCCAGAAAAACATCTATTTCTGCTTTATTGACTATGCCAAAGCCTTTGACTGTGTGGATCACAATAAACTGTGGAAAATTCTGAAAGAGATGGGAATACCAGACCACCTGACCTGCCTCTTGAGAAATCTGTATGCAGGTCAGGAAGCAACAGTTAGAAGTGGACATGGAACAACAGACTGGTTCTAAATAGGAAAAGGAGTATGTCAAGGCTGTATATTGTCACCCTGCTTATTTAACTTCTATGCAGAGTACATCATGAGAAACACTGGACTGGAAGAAGCACAAGCTGGAATCAAGATTGCCGGGAGAAGTATCAATATCCTCAGATATGCAGATGACACCACCCTTATGGCAGAAAATGAAGAGGAACTAAAAAGCCTCTTGATGAAAGTGAAAGAGGAGAGTGAAAAAGTTGGCTTAATGCTCAACATTCAGAAAACTAAGATCATGGCATCTGGTCCCATCACTTCATGGCAAATAGATGGGGAAACAGTGGAAACAGTGTCAGACTTTATTTCTGGGGGCTCCAAAATCACTGCAGATGGTGACTGCAGCCATGAAATTAAAAGACGCTTACTCCTTGGAAGGAAAGTTATGACTAACCTAGATAGCATATTCAAAAGCAGAGACATTACTTTGCCAACAAAGGTCCATCTAGTCAAGGCTATGGTTTTTCCAGTAGTCATGCATGGATGTGAGAGTTGGACTGTGAAGAAAGCTGAACAACAAAGAATTGATGCTTTTGAACCGTAGTGTTGGAGAAGACTCTTGAGAGTCCCTTGGACTGCAAGGAGATCCAACCAGTCCATTCTGAAGGAGATCAGTCCTGGGTGTTCTTTGGAAGGAATGATGCTAAAGCTGAAACTCCAGTACTTTGGCCACCTCATTCGAAGAGTTGACTCATGGAAAAGACTCTGATGCTGGGAGGGATTGGGGGCAGGAGGAGAAGGGGACGACAGAAGATGAGATGGCTGGATGGCATCACCTACTTGATGGACGTGAGTTTGAGTGAACTCGGGATTCGTGATGGACAGGGAGGCGTGGCATGCTGTGACTCATGGGGTCACAAAGAGTTGGACACAACTGAGCAACTGAACTGAACTGAGCTGAGGAAAAACCCTGATAACATAAGAAAACAAAATCCCTACACATTGGACAAATTATTAAGAAATCAAATATTCTGAAAAGTATACTGTTGTTCAGTTGCTCAGTCATGTCCAACTCTTTGAAACCCCAAAGACTGTACCACACCAGGCTTTCCAGTCCTGCACTATCTCCCAGTGTTTGCACAAACTCATGTCCATTGAGTCGATTATGCCATCCAACCATCGCATCCTCTGCCACTCCATTCTCCTGCTGTCCTCAATCTTTCCCAGCATCATGGTCTCTTCCAATGAATAAACTGTTCGTGTGAGATGGCCAAAGTAATGGAGCTTCGGCTTCAGCATCAGTCCTTCCAATGAATATGCAGAGTTGATTTCCTTTAGGATTGTCCAGTTGGATCTCCTTATAGACCAAGGGATACTCAAGAGTCTTCTCCAGAACCATAAATTCAAAGCACCAATTCTTTGGCACTCAGCCTTCTACGGTCCAACTCTCACATCCATACAGGCTTACTGGAAAAACAATAGCTTTGACTATACTAACATCCTCAATACTCCAAATGGGGCACTTAACAGAGACCAAAGAGGACTACCTGGAATTGCTCTAGATAAACAGATCTCTGAGGAAGGAGGAGATCAAGTTGTGATGTTGTGCAGATACAGTTTCAACTCCAGAAGAGACCAGATACCACCTGCCCCAGCCCAGGATTAGAGCCACATGAGCAGTCCTTCCATCAAGCCAACTCCCTTCTGACAGAGCAGGTCCTGAATAAGTGAAACTGACCTTCCACTCATAGGATGTTTGGACCCTCTTTAGGCTCAACTCTCCCATTTGACTTGGAGTTGCTAGTCTAGACTCCGGGGGTCTATTTGTCAAAGGTCAGATGTTACAAAGGGGTTCTCAGGGACAGGATTAAGAAGAGGAACTCTTGATCTTCCTCCAGTTCTGTAAAGTGAAAATGAACTTCCTGAAGCATCCAATCCCCTGAAGAAATTCCCTCACTCAGTACAGCCTCCCCTGACAACAAAAATGGTCTCTATGCCAAGCACTGAATTTTGTCTTCTAATCACATAGCTTGAAAATAGATGTGAATCAATTTCCTAGTTCATCTGACGTTCCCAAGAGCTCTTTCTGAAGATCCAGAAGATAGCAACATGGTTTTCTTCTCCTTCTACTAAAGGAATTTTGATTTTTTCTTTCAAATTTTTACAATTAAAAGATATGACTCAAATGGAAGTTTCATACAATTATGATGCTGCTGCTGCTGCTGCTGCTGAGTCGCTTCAGTCATGTCCTACTCTGTGTGACCCCACAGACGGCAGCCCACCAGGCTCCCCCATCCCTGGGATTCTCCAGGCAAGAACACTGGAGTGGGTTGCCATTTCCTTCTCCAATGCATGAAAGTGAAAAGTGAAAGTAAAGTCGCTCAGTCATGTCTGACTCTTAGCGACCCCATGGACTGCAGCCTACCAGGCTCCTTTGTCCACGGGATTTCCCAGGCAAGAGTACTGGGGTGGGGTGCCATTGCCTTCTCCGTCATAGGATTATAATCCATAGGAAAATGTTCTGTAACTGTGTATAATTTAAATGTGAATAAGTAAATTGATTTTTTTCTTCAGCTTGTAGGTACTGTAATTACACTATTTTTGTTTTTAAACCCACTGAAATAATCCAGAAACACAGCACGTATTTTTGTCTTTGTTCAATAATAATTGGGATTTGTCCCTTTTTTATGGCTATCACTTAAGCGATCATGGAAACCTTATAGAATTACAATTCTTAGGATAAGGTTTTATATACAAAGTTTATTGAAAAGTGAATGTCATGGATACATTGCTTGTTTTCTTCTGTTTCTAGATGGTATAAAGGCAGTATTTCTGTTTTGCTGTTTTACAAGTGTTCCCTAACTTAACTGTAGTAAGAGTTTTACCAGGAATACCCTGCAATAGAAACATTTGAAACTCAAACTTAAATCTATAACCAGCTATTAAATTTAATGTATTGGTGAAACTAGCAAGTTTATTAAAATAAACCTGGTTTAAAAAATCTAAACTACCAAAATCTAGGCTTTAGGAAAGAAAAATAGGCATTGCCATCTAGTACTTCAATTAAGAATTATCAAATCTAAACTACGGTAAGAACAATTTTAATACTAGTCATAATATATGCTTAATGAATATATACATGAAATCTTTAATGCCAAATGCAGAATGTATGTGACAAATATTATGTGACAGTAGTTCTTAATTTTGAATCAAAATATATGCTGTATGTTCTACAAATATATAATGATCTATAGTTAGTTTGAAATTATTTCTGTTTTTTTAATTTTTACTGGACTTTTTTCGCTTATAAACATATTACCACAGTGTAATTTTTAATCATTGTCCCCCTTCTGGATGATTTATTTCTTTTATTTTGAAAATATCAAACAATTTATTTTTTGTTATCTGTATTTTATTCTTCACCTTGAAATCTGCTTGCCTATTACCCAGATGACACTAAGCATTACTCTTTCTAAATGAAAAAATTAAAGGTTAAAAGAAAATGCTCTCTATTGGAATTCTGTACGGTCTAGCAACATTGTCCACTGCCCTTTTAAACACAGAGCAGTAAAAAGGATTCCTTCCCTTTCTATCTCCTTAGTAATCTATGGAAAACCTTTCTTTCACTATATATTGACTCACTGGTAAACAGACAGATAGAAATGACAAAGATTTCTTCCACTATTAATACAAATATTTATAAAAATCTTTTTTTTTCAATCTTTCTCTGGTAGGTTAAATAAGATATCTTAGATTCTCATAGTTATGAAAGACAATAGAAATTCTAAATATTTTTATGAGATCACATTTTGAAATATTTATAGCTAGAAAACAATTACAGGTTCTAGCATCCTTGTCTGCTAAGTCACTTCAGTTATGTCTGACTCTTGGCAACCCAGTAGACTGTAGCCTGCCAGGTTCCTCTGTCCATTGGCTTCTCCAGGTAAGAATACTAGAGTGGGCACCATGCCCTCCTCTGGGAAATCTTCCCCACCCAGGGACGGAACCCGCATCTCCTGCACTGCAGGCAGATTCTTTACCACTGAGCCACGGGGGAAGCCCTCTAGCATTCCTATTACTAGCCAATTATCGACTTTTAAAATTAGAACAGTGTCAGTATAGATACAGTTTTTAAAGTACCCTTTTTTCCCAATAAATGTTTATTTCCTACCCAAATATTACAGAAGATAGAGGTAAATATAGCTTAGCATATGCATTAAAAGGCAGAAAACAGTTAAAAGATTTTCAAACCACAGCATAGAAGGCGTTTAACAAATTTATCATCTATAATCATTTGTATTCACCAATAATAGATAAAGTTTTTTGACCTTGAATTATAATTAAATCCAAACATGCTATTTAGGAGAAACCAAAACCAAACATGCCAGAAAAAAAAAAAAGAAAACTTTTTAAAGATAAAAGCATGGACAAAAATATATTAAGTAAGCAAACAAAAATAAAACAGCTACAATAATATACTAACAATCATACTAACAGAGTAAAATGCAAAAGTAAAACTTTTAAATTGAGTTTCAACACATGATAAAATATATGGCTGCCTAATTTAAATGCTACCCCTTCAGAGGTCATCCAACCTAAAGTCCCTGTCATTTTAGTCATTTCCTCTCATTTCCAATGTCATTTTAGTCATTTTGATAGTTTACAGTGAACAGTGTCGGATTCTTGATCTCTGAAGATGATTCAGCTTCAGGACCAGGGACCAGGCTTGCTCACTTAAGAGCTTTTGTGTAGCAGACTTTTATTAAAGTGTGAAAAGGGACAGAGAAAGCCTCTGACACAGACATGAGAAGAGGGACAGAGAGTGATCCCTCGCTAGTCTAAATAAAAGTCACATACTTTTTAAATTAGTTATTGCAATAAATCAATAGAATGTCTCAAAGTTGTAAAAATTTTACCAGACTCACATCCACAATTTACATTTTAAGGTAACAGGATTAGAATTTAACAATAGAAAGATCATACCAGACCCATTCCCATACTATACATTCTAAAATATCAGGATTAGTCAGAAGGTTTTCAGGAAGGAGGAACAGTCCTCAAGTGGGATACGCTGTTGTTATATAATCCCTAGTAAAGACTTTAAACTGAGTTATTTATTGTGTAATCATCAGTTCCAGGCTTAAAATAAAAAACATTTTATGTAACTAAGACTAAGGAATATAGAGGGAAAAGAGATGATGTCCTTTCCTCCACCTTGAGAATTTCAGATCCCTTGGAAACGGTCAGTTTTCATCCCGATCCCAAAAAAAGGCAATGACAAAGAATGCTCAAACTACCCCACAGTTGCACGCATCTCACATACTAGTAAAGTAATGCTCAAAATTCTTCAAGCAAGGCTTCAACAATACATGAACCGTGAACCTCCAGATGTTCAAGCTGGATTTAGAAAAGGCAGAGGAACCAGAGATCAAATTGCCAACATATGCTAGATCATTGAAAAAGCAAGAGAGTTTCAGAAAAACATCTATTTCTGCTTTACTGACTATGCCAGAGCCTTTGACTGTGTGGATCACAATAAACTATGGAAAATTCTGAAAGAGATGGGAAAACCAGACCACCTGACCTGCCTCCTGAGAAATCTGTATGCAGGTCAGGAAGCAACAGTTAGAACTGGACTTGGAACAACAGACTGGTTCCAAATAGGAAAAGGAGTACGTCAAGGATGTATATTCTCACCATGCTTATTTAACTTACGTACAGAGTAAATCATGAGAAATGCTGGGCTGGAAGAAACACAAGCTGGAATCAAGATTGCCGGGAGAAACATCAATAATCTCAGATATGCAGATGCTGCTGCTGCTGCTGAGTCCCGTCAGTCATGTCGGATTCTGTGTGACCCCATAGAGAGCAGCCCACCAGGCTCCCCCGTCCCTGGGATTCTCCAGTCAAGAACACTGGAGTGGGTTGCCATTTCCTTCTCCAATGCATGAAAGTGAAAAGTGAAAGTGAAGTCACTCAGTCACGTCCAACTCTTAGCGACCCCATGGACTGCAGCCTACCAGGCTCCTCCATCCATGGGATTTTCCAGGCAAGAGTACGGATTGGGTTGTCAGTGTCTTCTCCTGATATGCAGATGACACCACCCTTATTGCAGAAAGTGAAGAGGAACTAAAGAGCCTCTTGATGAACGTGAAAGAGGAGAGTGAAAAAGTTGGCTTAAAGCTCAACATTCAGAAAATGAAGATCATGGCATCTGGTCCCATCACTTCATGGGAAATAATGGGGGAACAGTGGCTGACTTTATTTGGGGGGGGGGCTCCAAAATCACTGCAGATGGTGACTGCAGCCATGAAATTAAAAGACACTTACTCCTTGGAAGGAAAGTTATGACCAACCTAGACAACATATTAAAACACAGAGACATTACTTTAGCAACAAAGGTCCGTCTAGTCAAACCTATGGTTTTTCCAGTAGTCAGGTGTGTATGTGAGAGTTGGATTATAAAGAAAGCTGAGCACCAAAGAATTGATGCTTTTTAACTGTGTTGTTGGAGAAGACACTTGAGAGTCCCTTGGACTGCAAGGAGATCCAATCAGTCCATCCTAGAGGAGATCAGTCCTGGGTTGTGCATTGGAAGGACTGATGTTGAAGCTGAAACTCTAATACTTTGGCCACCTAATGCGAAGAACTGACTCATTGGAAATGACCCTGATGCTGGGAAAGATTGAAGGCAGCAGGAAAAGGGGATGACAGAGGATGAGATGGTTGATGGCATCACCGACTCAATGGGGATGAATTTGAGTAAACTCCGGCAGCTGGTGATGGACATGGAGGCCTGGCGTGCTGCAGTACACAGGGTCACAAACAATCGGACACGACTGAGTCTCTGAACTGACCTGACCTCCTTGAGTGCCCCAGACCCCTTTCTCCTCCTCTGGGACTCTGAACTTTTTATCAACCTGCCTAGGAATTGACTCTCAATTTCCTCTCATTTCTATTTATATTCACCACAATGTATCTATAATAGCCAAAATTTTGATCTGTTTAATTACTGTTGATCTTTCCTAACTAGACTGTAACACCATATGATCAATCTCATTTAAACAGAAACCTGATGGTGTTGTTTAAACAACATAACCAACAAGTTTAAATTAATAAATATATATCAAATTTCATGATAGCCCATAATAAGGAGTACGTCAAGGCTGTATATTGTCACCCTGCTTATTTAACTTCTTTGCAGAGTACAACATGAGAAATGCTGGACTGGAAGAAGCACAAGCTGGAATCAAAATTGCTAGGAGAAATATCAATAACCTCAGATATGCAGATGACACCACCCTTATGGCAGAAGTGAAGAGGAACTAAAAAGCCTCTTGATGAAAGTGAAAGAGAAGAGTGAAAAAGTTGGCTTAAAGCTCAACATTCAGAAAATGAAGATCATGGCATCTGGTCCCATCACTGCATAAGAAATAGATGGGGAAACAGTGGAAACAGTGTCAGACTTTATTTTGGGGAGCTCCAAAATCACTGCAGATGGTGGCTGCTGCCATGAAATTAAAAGACACATACTCCTTGGAAGAAAAGTTATGACCAACCTAGATAGCATATTGAAAAGCAGAGACATTACTTTGCCAACAAAGGTCCGTCTAGTCAAGGCTATGGTTTTCCCTGTGATCATGTATGGATGTGAGAGTTGGACTGTGAAGAAAGCTGAACAACGAAGAATTGATGCTTTTGAACTGTGGTGTTGGAGAAGACTCTTGAGAGTCCCTTGGGCTGCAAGGAGATCCAACCAGTCCATTCTGAAGGAGATCAGTCCTGGGTGTTCTTTGGAAGGAATGATGCTAAAGCTGAAACTCCAGTACTTTGGCCACGTCATGCGAAGAGTTGACTCATTGGAAAAGACTCTGATGCTGGGAGGGATTGGGGGCAGGAGGAGAAGGGGACGACAGAGGATGAGATGGCTGGATGGCATCACCAACTCGACTGACGTGAGTTTGAGTGAACTCCGGGAGATGGTGATGGACAGGGAGGCGTGGTGTGCTGTGACTCATGGGGTCGCAAAGAGTTGGACACGACTGAGCAACTGAACTGAACTGAACTGAATATTGTACAAATTTAAAAATATATTTTACAGTCAATTCTAAAAACAAATTTTTATATAGGCTTTTTTACTACTATGAAGCATAAACCAAAAATGATAACAAAACAAGAAAACTATGATCATTTTGAAAATGCATGAACCATTCATTCTCTCAAAATATATTAGGTAAAAATAAAAAAGAAAAAAAATTTGTTCTAAATATGCAAAACTAAAAAACTCCATACTAAATATCTATCCAAGTAATAATTATTATTTTTTAGCCTTAATGATATATTTAACCGAAGAAGTTAAGAAACAAGAATAACAGATAAAAAGTAAAATATAACAGCAATGGTATTATAATTAGGATGAAATGTGATGTAGCATGCTATAAGGGCATACAGCAGAGACAGAAGACCTACACCACAGATTAAAGGGCAAACTCCCCTTCCCTTCATAAGGAAATGCTATATGATCACCAGAAGATGCAGAAATAAAACACACATATACACACCACATACACACACAGAGAGATGAAAGATTTGTAAAGAAGAAAGGGAAACAGCATCTATACTTCAGGGGGAGTCAGTTCATTCAGTTCAGTCTCTCAGTCATGTCCGACTCTTTGCGACCCCGGGAACTGCAGCACGCCAGGCCTCCTTGTCTATCACCAACTCCCGGAGTCCACACAAACCCATGTCCATTGAGTTGGTGATGCCATCCAACCATCTCATCCTCTGTCGTCCCCTTCTTCTCCTGCCCTCAATCCTTCCCAGCATCAGGGTCTTTTTCAATGAGTCAGCTCTTCGTATCAGGTGGCCAAAGTATTGGAGTTTCAGCTTCAACATCAGACCTTCCAGTGAACACCCAGGACTGATCTCGTTTAGGATGGACTGGTTGGATCTCCTTGCAGTCCAAAGGACTCTTAGGGGAAGTATAAACTGGTAAACCCTTTATAAAGGAAAAATTGTCATCAATAATTGTTAGAACCAGCAATTTCACTTCTAGGACTCTACACTATAGACACATGTAGATATACATAAAGAAGCTAGACAGAGGAGTTTCACTACAGCATGGCTTGTAATGGTACACAACTGGGAAGTGGTATAAGTCTTTAAAAAAAAAGATGATTAAATATGCAATTACATGTGTATGTAATAGAATATTATGTAGCCAATACTTTGGCCACCTGATGCAAAGAACTGACTCATTTGAAAAGACCCTGATGCTGGGAAAGATTGAAGGTGGGAGGAGAAGTCGACGACAGAGGATGAGATGGTTGGATGGCATCACCGACTCAACAGACATGAGTTTGAGTCAACTCCAGGAGTTGGTGATGGACAGGGAGGCCTAGCATGCTGCAGTCCATGGGGTTGCAAAGAGTCGGACACGACTGAGCAACTAAACTGAACTGATTATGTAGACATTAAAATTAATGAAATAGATCAATGTGTACTACCCACGAATCAGGAAAATCTGTTTTTATATGTAGCAACTAATTCTCCTAAAAGTCTATAATCCTATAATCAATCCAATATGACAGTTTAAGTTACAATGTTATATAAGAGTACATACAATAGTAAGTTTCTAGAAAGCAATCAATAAACACATAAACACCCAAACTGGAATAAAAGGAAAATAATAATGCATGTAACATAGTAGTATAGATCTGCTCAAAGAGAACGTCTTCTCTTTAGGGTCCTAGCAAAGCATGAAAGTGGCATTGAAATTGACAGCGAAAGTTAAGTCGCTCAGTCATGTCCAGCTCTTTGCGACCCCATGGACTGTAGCCCACCAGGCACCTCCGTCCATGGGATTATCCAGGCAAGAATACTGGAGTGGGTCGCCATTTCCTTCTCCAAGGGATCTTTCCAACCCAGGGATAGAACCCAGGTCTCCCGCGTTAGAGGCAGACGCTTTAACCTCTTAGCCACCAGAGAAAGTTGAAAGTAGCATTACTCTAAAGTTAATTTATATTGATAAAAGACCCTGGAATACAGTAAGGAAGGCTAGGCTAATTGAGTTGAGAAACAAACTCACCAATTAGTGGGAAAGGCAGATTTTAGAGTCAGTAAAAATTGGAAGTATCTAATAAGATACTGGACACTTAGTAGGTTTAAGAACTTATAGTATCATTGGAAAGAGTGACAAGTAAACAAGCAATGCAAATACAATGTAGGTAATTTCTAAATAGTATAATATAATCGACTTATCTGTAAGCTTTTATTGTCTATCTCCCATGACTAGAATAAGAGTGCCCTGAAGAAAACATTTTTGTCTAGTTGTATTCCAAATGCTTAGAGCGGTGCCAGGGAATTAATAAATTCTCAACAGATTAGTTAATTGAATAAAGCAAGGGAGAGAAAGTAAGGCAAAATAGAAAGGAGGGAGGTTGGGCCACACTGGAGGTAGATTCAGGATACTGAGTAGGGACTAATCAGATAAAGTTTCTGAGAAGATATAAAACCTCAAAGAGACCTAAAAACAAGGTTGAATTAAATGAACATATCTGAATGGTGTGATGTTATCTTGGGTCCTTGACCAAAGAAATAGAAGACTTCTTACAAATAAGTGGAACTGATTTTTGTGAAAATATTGTTTTATTTTGCAACTAATGTTCCTGTTTGATATCCCAGGTTAAGATGTTAGATAGATAGATAGAATTTGATACATATATCAAATTATACAGAGAGCTCTAGTAAGAGAAAAATGATTGGAAATATGTTCACTGGACTTAGCAACACAGAGGCCACTTGTAACCATGATGAGAGCGATTTCATTATGGGGAGGAAGTAGAAACTAAACTGTGGAGGCTTTAGGAATAAATGAGAAATGAGTGTTTGGCTTTTCCAGAGAATGGGTTAGTGATTTTGAGGTCTGGATGAGAAAAGGAACTTTATCTGATTACATCTGTGAATACCTCTAGTTATAATATATGCTTCAACAAATTTTTTTAAAGTGACAAGCTTAGGCTTTGTGTTTGTATGTGGAAGAGGAAATATTGCTGCAGAGACAGAGAAAGAAAAACGTGCACTGTACTCAAAACATTAGCTTCTTGCATAGGCTTTTGGACATGCTGACCAGGAACTTTGAGAATTCAACAGTATAAGATTATTTATTGACATTGGTTGGTTGGGAGAAAGATTTGCCTATTATTTGAATGTGAAAAGAAAAATAAACATCTTTAATGGGTAAAGTAAGCGTGTTGACTGAACTACATGAAATGCATTTAGTTTTTCTCCCCAGGAGTGTACTCAAGCTTATATATCTCTGTGCTTTTGGTGTTCTAGGATAGTATTTGTGAAAATATCAAAATACTTCTGCAGATATCTAAAAATGATTTATTGCAAATAATATAAAATTATTACTGGAAAGTAATTATTATTGATTACTGGAAAGTCATTCATTTATAGTATGAAAAATTACCATAGAATTTTCATCATCACCATTCTCTCATTTTATTTTTTTCTGTTTCTTTCTTGCCATCCTCACTCACTCTTTGATTATTTACATTGTTCCATTCTCTCCACAGTTAATTGTCAGGAAATATTTGCTGAAAGTTAATAATAAATTTTTTGTAGCATATTATAGCATTATGAGATAGACTTCAGAAGAGCATGAGTCAATAACATTGCATTTATTTTGTTTTACTTAAATTTATGGCAAAAGTAACCCAGAAATTCACCTCTATGACACCAATATAAGTACATTGCTTTTCCTTTTAAAATCAGTTACAAAATTATTAAATACTTGACCATATTATGGAGAAGGCAACGGCACCCCACTCCAGTACTCTTGCATGGGAAATCCCATGGATGGAGGAGCCTGGTGGGCTACAGTCCATGGGGTCTCTCAGAGTCGGACACGACTGAGCGACTTCCCTTTCACTTTTCACTTTCCTGCATTGGAGAAGGAAATGGCAACCCACTCCAGTGTTCTTGCCTGGAGAATCCCAGGGGCGGGAGAACCTGGTGGGCTGCCGTCTCTGGGGTCGCACAGAATCGGACATGGCTGACGTGACTTCGAAGAAGAAGACCATATTATAATGTAACAATTGGCAATTGGCTTTTTTCTTAATATAAGTGACAATATTTGGGAATGTGATTACTGCATTTTAAAATTCTTCATTATTGCGCTATAAGCGGCTACATACACATAGAAGAACCAAAAGATGACTAAGACACAAGACCCATCACTGAGAGGCTTGATTCATCTCCAGTGTTGTAACAGGAGTCATGGGAAACGCACAGCTACACGGCCGCAGATAAAATCTTCCTTCCTTAAAACTAGGATGAAACTTCAAGAAGTATTTCCAAAAGGATATATAAAATAACCTTTATTTTCCACTTACTTTCCAAATCACCTTGCCAACTTTGAATGATTCAATCAAAAGATGCCACAGGAGAGTAAATGTAGAGTAATCACACAGGCTACTGGCACTCAGTATGTCTTCCATAGGGAGATTCTTAACCAGCCTCTGAGAGTGGCTTAGAAGTGTGGCAAGACATATTGATGGATGTAAAGTGATAGCATTTTTATATGATAAAAACTGAGTCATCTGTAGGCATTCAGAATTTACCACATCTGAAAACATATTTGAACACTATATAGGTCCGTCTGTTACCTTTCTGATCTTAATATATTTCAAAAATACCAATATTAAAAACCTTTGAAAGGTTTTTAATAAATTATAAACATTTAATATCTTCTTTCTGTACTTGATTTTTACTACATTCTACTGTTTACATACATATTTATGTCTTATATATAATGACATACTTATGTTATATGTTGTATTTACCTATACACAAAACTTTTATTTACATAAATTAACATATATCCAGAAATGCAATTAACTCATTTAGCAAGCCCCATTTATACACCTCCAAATACTCCCTGATACTGCATTGTGGCAAGTATATATTTCTATGCGTGCCATGGTGTTTTAAAACAGAAGAAAAATAAAGAAAAAGGTTGGAAAGTGCTGTACTAAATGATTACTCAATTTGTGATGATGGAAAAAGTGGCCTATCTTTACAGTAGTGGTGCTCTCTTCAGCTAGATTATTCTGTTTGTGAAATTTTAACCTATAAACAATATTACAAAGTATGCCTCAAAGGATCTCACAATTTCATAAGATGTCCAGGTCTTAAGTGCATCAGAGTAAGAACCATTATTACTGATTTCATTTGGGCACCACAGAAAAAGCATAAAATGCTCCTCCTCAAGTCCTTTATAGAGAATAATTCCAGACAAAAATAAAAACTTATCATCATAATAATCCAAAGATATAAGTTATCTGATATTTCTCTTCTTATGACCTAAAATAGTTTTTTCAGTTAAAAGCCAGGATGATAGCATTATTATATTTACTTATAGAACTTGAGAATCATATTGCTCACTAAAAATATTGTCAGAGATGGTTAGAGATAATTGGGCATTCTACTACAGACCTTTTTGTTGAGTACACTTGGGGCTAAATATTTCTAACTCTGATCCATCAAAATGTATACAAGATGAAAATATTGGTGTCCAAAGGCAAATGAATTTGGAAAACCAAATTTTAAATTTGAACTTCAATTTTGAAACATGTGAGACTATTTAAGTTTTGTTAATTAGATCTGATATAGTAACATGGTCTAGTTTCTGGAATTTTTGTTTCATTAATTTGTGCATGTACTCTTGCCAAGTATTTGTCTCAGCCCTGAGGACATAGTTGTGAACAAAACTGACTAAGCCACTGCCTTCAAGAAACTTGTATTCTAGAGAAGGAAAAAGTCAACAAACAAATATCAGCAAATATATAGGTGATAACAAATGCTATAGAGAAAAATTAAGTGTAAATAGAGAGAATAAGAAATAGAAAGAACAACAGAGGAAAAATGAAATGCTGGAATGGGAGACATTGCTATTATGATTTTTAAGTCTCAAGAAAGATCTTTCCAGTTAGATCACATCTGAGCAGATATATGAAGGAAGTTAGAGAGTATGCTATGCAGATATACGGGAAGCAGTATCTCAGATTGGAGAAGGAAATGGTAACCCACTCCAGTGTTCTTGCCTGGAGAATCCCAGGGATGGGGGAGCCTGGTGGGCTGCCGTCTCTGGGGTCACACAGAGTCGGACACGACTGAAGCGACTTAGCAGCAGCAGCAGCAGCAGCAGCAGCAGCAGCAGCAGCAGCATCTCAGATTAATGCCATGAAGCAGGAAGTTATATGAGGTTTCACAAAAAATTAAGGAGACATACTTCCAGTTTCTGGTTCTGCAAGTAAAGAGATTGGAAGTCACCAATGCAACTTAACAAAAAGTAAAAAGCTGAACAAGCTGAAAAATCAACAGCTTTTCTTGGACTTGGAAAAGAGGGGAGGACCCAGAGCAATGCATTTTCCCAAGATGAGAGAGGCAGGTGCACACAGGGAGTCAGAGTATACCAGCATAAAGACTAAGGAGAGGAAATTGCCACGGGAAGCAGTACCAGAGTGGGAAAAGATAAACTGTAAATGATAAATTGTTGGGGGCTCAATGTGAACAAGTCTGACAGTGAAAAACTCCAGGCAACCCAATAATAGGGAAGCCTCCAAAATACTGTCAGATTCGCCACCCAGAGTAGATACATTAACTTGAGAGAGCAGACTTCAAAGCAATGAAAATTATCACGGGAAAACAAGCCACATGCAAAGGAATGAAACTTGACCCCTATCTTACACCATACATAAAAATCAACTTCAAATTGATTAAAAACTTAAACAAAAGGCTTTAAAATGCAAAACTCCTAGAAGAAAACAAGGGAGAAAAGCTCCTTGACATTGGTCTTAGAAAAAACTTTTGGACTTGACACCAAAAACGAAAGCAAAAATAAATAAGCGGGCCGACATCAAACTGAAAAGCTTCTGCAAAGCAAAGGAAACCATCAACAAAATAAAAAGGCAGCCTATGAAATAGGAGAAAAGATTCACAAAGCACATATCTGATAAGGGGTTAATATCTGAAATATACAAGGGACACATACAACACAATAGCAAAAATAACCAAATTGAAAAATAGGCAAAGGACTTACACATTTTTCCAAAGGCATACAAATGGCCAAGATGTACGTGAAAAGGTGAACATCACTAATTGTCAGGGAAATGCAAACCACCTCACATGTTAACATCTATTATCAAAAAGAAAATATAATGAATGCTGGAGAAGACATGAGAGAAGGGAACTCCTCGCACACTGTTGGTGGAAATGTAAACTGATAGTGCCATATTGAGAACACATGGAGGCTCCTCAAGGTATTAAAACTAGAACGATCTGGTTGTTGTTTAGTCGCTAAGTTGTGTCCAACTCTTTTGCAATCCCATGGACTGTAGTCTGCCATGCTCATCTGTCCATGGGATTTCCCAGCTAAAAATACTAGAGTGGGTAGCCATTTCCTTCTCCAGGGGATCTTCCTAACCCAGGGATCAAACCCACATCTCCTGGACTCGCAGGCAGATTCTTCACCACTGAGCCACCAGGTAAGCCCCAGAACTACTATGTGACGCAGCAATCCCACAGAGCTACGTCATGGGGAGAACAACAAAACTTGGAATAAGAAGGACAGTGTTGCAAGTTTTACAATACTGCATTTTATCTTGAGTGTGATGGGAAGACAGTGAGAAGACATGCTGGATTTTATGTTTCAAGATAAAAATAATATGGGGTTTGGGGTTTTTTTAAATGGCTGAGGACAAGAGGAAAACAAGATCATCGAGGAGAAGTTAAGTTCAATGTTGCTTTAGATCAGGGCAAGAGATGGTCACTTTGGTGAATCTCTATATTTCAAACATAAACACCCATAATAAACTTACTGAAGAACAAATGGCTGCTTCTGTCATTCTGAAACTGATATTAGGAGCAGAAACAGGTCTAACCTCTCTCCTAATTCTATACATCCATTATCATAATCAACCATTCAGACTTCAGAGAACATTTCTCTACATCTTCCATTCCAGCTCCTTCAAAAAGAGAGGACAACATGAACAAGTTTGAGTTATGCCATGACTGACATATGAGACAAAACTGCTTTGTAATGAAAGGAAGAAGTGAGTCACAGAAGCCTCTAATTAATAAACATAATATTAATGTCCTTCCCTATAGATAGCATATATGCAATACTTCATGTATCATTTACTAGTAGTACAAAGAAGTGCTGTGTGGTAAAGGGAACTCAGCAGGGCCTGGAGAGGAATGTGTTTCTGCTCCCCACCCCCATCCCCCCCAACCCCCGTCTACATAATCCTTACAAAAATCTGCTTGTGGGAGCCAAAGAATAACTTGCAATATTAAATATTCCATATTACTCTTAAATTTGTATGCCTATATAGATCTAGATAGAATATGTGAAACATAATTCTTTATAGTACCATATACATGAAAACTAAAGTTTATATTCAAATTAATTTATTTTTATAAAAATACTAATATTTGATAATATTTACAAAAAAGTTGAATATAAATTCCAACTTCATTTAAGTATCTGCATTTTAAATTTGAGACATTAAAAATTACAAAGTATATTACTTCACTGCATAATTTTGTTTGTATTATTTTATTATGTCATTCTCATAATTTGAATATTTTAGAAAAATAAATTTTAAATATATGCAAATAGTCTGTAAATGTTTAAATAGTTTAAAAACTTTCATTTACATTTTAATGAATTATATTTAAATTTGTACATTTTGACTAAATTGCATTTATAGTTTAATTCTTTAAAACATTATTGTCACTAGAATACAAATTATATGACATCCTCAGTTATCACAACAGTTTGTAGAATTCTGCTGAAACAAAGGCAAGAAAAAATAAATTTCATAATATAAATATAATAATTTTTAAACAATACATATGTTTATTACTCATCTAAGCCTCAGCACCCCACCAACAGAACAGACATGAATAAAAGACATATTTTTCAACATTGTCATTATGAATATGTATTTGTTAAAGTTGGATGCTAGAACATAATTTTTTAACACTTTTTGGTCTTGCATTATAGCCTATAAATATTCAGACAGAAGGGCTGTGGGCCTCTATTTGTATTCTTGCCTGAGCCAAACAAATGTCCAAGCAAGTGTAACAACTAGAAGACCAGATATGATTGTGCAGCTGTACACAAAATTCTAGGAGAAACCATTCACACGATCACAATTTAAATGAAGCTCTCGTGAGGTAGAGAAGGTGAGAAGTTGCCTTTTCTGTATGTATTTTAAAGGTAGAGCTAATTTCTTAACAGACTAGAAACAATGTGTGGAGAAAATGAGAAATAAAGAATTCAACATTTTTTGCCAGAGGAATTAAGTGGATAAAGTTATCGTTCACCGAGACTTAGTTGGCTTTTAAACAGAAAAAAGTTTAGGTAACTGTTAAAAAACCTCCTGACACTTTCTTTGTATTTTCTCTTGAGAGGAATGACAGGACAATAATACCTACCACAGAAATACTTCACCATGGAAATAAGATAAATGTCAAGTGTTTTGACTTCCTTGGAGGAAAACATTCTAAAAATGCAAACTGAAATTGCTATCTTGATATTACATTCATGATAGATTTTAAATGATTTCTTAAAAGTATATATTCTGCCTAGATTCTTTCCTGATGACAACATTGCGTTAACTGCCAATGTAAGACCCAAATACAATGCAAACCTCAAAACACTTTTTTTCTTTCACCAAAATCACTATTTTCAGCACTGTTTTCAACATTACTGAATTTTACTGATCTTTCACATGTAATTTTCTAGATGTTTATTCCCATTATTAAAATATCTGTTTCTATTTTCTAATTCATAATAAAGTGTTTTTATTTCTCTTTCCATTACTGCTTTTATGACAGTACAATAACATTATTGCTTTGAGACAATTTTCTGTCAGGTATATCAAGCCGCTGAGTAGACTTGGATCACTCTTTTGAAATGAGATTTTTTAGTTAAATTTGATTTGAATTTTGGGAAAACCCAGTAAAACTTGCATAATGAAAAACTGGTAACAAAAACAACTTTAAAAGGTAGATAAATGTAATAGCTATTCCTGTCTTTTTTCAGTTTAGTACAAAAATATTCCAAACATTTAATTTTTTCCTGTAAAAATATACATTTTTATATATTCTGAAGTGTGCTAGGATTTAAAGGTATCAATTTCATTCCTAGATGCTAAATATTTTACTTGCTAGCTATGTGACTTGGACAAGGAACGTAACATCTCTAATTCTCTGTTCCTTATCTTTAAATAGGGACAACTCTAGTACTTAACATCACTGAATTATTGTGAAAATTAAGTGAGTGCTATTTAATTTCTTCTTCTAAAAGGGTGGACAGTAACATACAACTGAAGCCCTTCATAGGCTGGTCTTTATTATCTGTCTATTCTAGTAATAGTACAGTTATCTGCAGTTCATTGAAAATATGTCACTGTTCCATAAATCTGTGAGGCTACACATGACATTTGTTTGCTTGTATTGTTTCCTTTCCTCCTTCTCTTTCCTGCTTGCTTAAAGGCCTGCTACATCTTCAAGATTCAAATGATCCATCATGTTCTCCAATTATTCACTGCACTCCCTCCTGGCAAAGGTAAATGTTCTGTAATTATCCAGTTATTTATTTCACAAATATTGATAGAATACCCAACATTATCCAATGTTCTAGAATCTTTCTATGTTTTAGAATTTATCTATTCAAGATTTATCTTAAAAATATAATTGTTTCTATTTTGACCTTCTCTGTTCATTTCTTTTTCACCATCAGTCCAAACCCAGTTTGTTTAATGAATGAAAAGAAGACTGAAATGCCACCATTTCCATTTATTTCTGTCTTTGAGGGATTAAGGGCTTCCCTGGTGGCTCAGAGGGTAAAGCGTCTGCCCACAGCGTGGGAGACCTGGGTTCAATCCCTGTGTCGGGAAGATCCCCTGGAGAAGGGCATGGCAACCCACTCCGGTATTCTTCCCTGGAAAATCCCATGGATGGAGAAGCCTGGTAGGCTACAGTACATAGGGTCACAAAGAGTCAGACAGGACTGAGTGACTTCACTTTCAAAATCCCATGGATGGAGAAGCCTGGTAGGCTACAGTACATAGGGTCACAAAGAGTCAGACAGGACTGAGTGACTTCACTTTCACTTTCACTTTGAGGGATTAAATCTGTATTCAATTGAGAGACTACCTGCAATGCAGAAGATGCGGATTCAGTCCCTGGGTCAGGAAGATTCCCTGGAGAAGAAAATGGCAACCCACTCCAGTATTCCTCCCTGGGAAATCCCATGGACAGAGGAGCCTGGTAGGCTACAGTTCAAGGGGTTGCAAAGAGTCGGACACAACTCAGTGACTAAATCATATTTATCTTTTTACCATCAGTCCAAACTCAGTTTGTTGAATGAATGAAAAGACTGAAATGCCACCATTTCCATTTATTTCTCTCTTTGAGGGATTAAACATTTATTCAATTGATTCATAATATTTCCCATTCAAAAGATTAAAACCAGATTACTATGATGACATTCATCACAAGGAAAGCAATGTTTCAATGCTAGACAAAATGTACTGTGAACATTTCCAAGAGGGTATAAGATGAAGTAAAAAGGAATAATGCTTTTTATAGGGAAGATAAGTAAGACTCTTCAAAAGAACACTTTCAGTGAAAAAATTACAAGTAAATGATATTCAATGTAATAAAGCTTAGAACATCTGATAAAGCCTAAACTTTGCCTTGCAGATAACCTGTCTAATATATACCCAAAAGTTTGAGGCTTGATAAGTTCTATCAGCCTTTCTCTGGATCGGAGGGAAGTTATCTTCTCTTCCACTCGCTCTTTTTTTTCATCTCTGCCTAGAGGCAACTGTGGTACAGCCAGAACCACAGAAGGTATAATATCACCAGTAATCAGAAGGAAGTGATTTTACCACTGAATGTCTGTAATAACAACAATAAGAAGAAAAAATCAGCAGCAATGATATAAAAATCTATCAAGAACAAAGATAACAGCTAGCAGTCATTGAGTGTGCCCGCTATATGCCAGGCACTATGCCAGTAAATGGGCCAAGGCAGCTGGTAGTTCTCACCATACATCAGTGCTACATTCCACTCCTGTCTGTTTCTCCCTAATAAAAAATATGGGTACCTTCTTATACCCCTACTATGAAGAATCTGCCTGAAATGCAGGAGACCCAGGTTCAATTCCTGGGTCGGGAAGATCCCCTGGAAAAGGAAATAGCAACCCATTCCAATATTCTAGCCTGGAGAATCCCATGGACAGAGGAGCCTGGCAGGGTACAGTCTATGGGGTTGCAAGAGCTGGACATGACTGAGCAACTAAACCACCACCATCGTATTCAGTATATATTTATTGAATGATAAATGGCATCTTATTTAACTTTTTCATCCCTTTCCAATGTAGAGAGCTGCTCATTCTTTCTAAATAATCTTCACAATATCTGAAGAATCTTTAATCCCATTCTCTCTATTCCCATAACTCCCACCTTTATTGATGCTCTTAACTAAAAAGTTGCAAATTAATATTCTAAAGATTACTCATTAATTTTAAAACATGACTTTTATGATGGTCATATTGTAGTCAAAATCATGAGCTTATTACCCTAAGGGAAACATCCAAATCCCTAAAGTATACTTAATTGTTTTCACAAGCTCAATACAGTTTTCCTTTCTAGACATTTCCATCTTCACGCTTCCTTCTTCTATTGCTCTCAGACATGAATCCCTTTTCAAGTCTGAATTATCTATTGGATTTTTGTCTCCCAAATATACTATGCATATTCCACATTCAAACCTCTGTTCTCCTTGCTGGACCTCCTGGCTCTCTTCCTTTTATTCACTCTTTTAAATCTTGTCCTACTAAAACAAAAGATGGCAAGAGCCCAGGGATAATATAAAAGCTATTCCAAATATGTGCAAGAAAAACAACCACACTGTCAAACTACTTTAGGCAGTGCTATGGGGAAAAGATTTGGGTAGATTATTGTTGATTTGTAATTTAAAAAGCTACTAGCTTTAAAGCCAGAAAGTATAACTTTAAAAAGAAGGCATATAGATAGAGATAAAGAGAGATACATTCATATAGAGGTATAGATACAGATCCCAATTCCCCAAACACATGAGTGGCAATTTAAAAGCATATGGATAGGATGAACCAATAGATAATAAGAGCAAAGTCATACCATAAATACTACCTGTATTCTTATTGGAAGGAAAAAATGCAAGTAATCCAAAATAACCAACTACAATTACTTCATGTAACATGGAAACAAACTAAAAATACTACATCTGGGTATGTTTTGTCTTTTACAAAATAAAGAACACTGAGTTTATGATAAAAGGTCTATTTAGTCATAAAAATCTGGTTATATTAACCTGGATTTGTTAACCAAATATCCAAATGGATGAAGGGAGTCAATTGTATAGTGATGAACGGTAACTAGACCTTTTGGTGGTAATCACATTGTGTACAGATGTCGAATTATAATGTTTTATATCTGAAACTTATACAACGTTACATACCAATTTTACCTCATTTTTTAAAAAAAGCATGTGACATTTGAAAAAAAAGTCACACAAGATAAATGTACTATTGCCTTTCTCAATATTTAATATCTATAAATTATGACTGAAGAACTGATGCTTTTGAACTGTGTGGTGCTGGAGAAGACTATTCAGAGTCCCTTGGATTGTAAGGAGATCAATCCTGAAGGAAATCAACTCTGAATAGTCATTGGAACGACTGATGCTGAAGCTGAAGCGCCAATACTTTAGCCACCTGATTCAAAGTGCCGACTCACTGGAAAAGCCCCCATTGCTGAGAAAGATCGAGAGCACAAGTATAAGGTGACAATGCAGGATGAGATGGTTGGATGGCATCACTGACTGCAGGGACATGAGTCTGAGCAAAGTCCAGGAGACAGTGAAGGACAGAGAAGACTGGCGTGCTATAGCAGATGGGTCACAAAGAGTCAGACACAATGTAGGGACGGAACAACCACCAAGACCGAAGACATACAATTCTTCAAAGAAACACTAGATAAGGGTCTTACCATCTGAGCCTGAGATACTCCCCATATGCACATAAAAATAAAATAACATTGTTTAGTGAGCATTTACCGGGTGCTAAGCTTATACTGGGCTTCCACGGTGGCTCAGTGGTAAAGAATCTGACTGAAATGCAGAAGACACGAATGACGTGGGTTTGATCCCTGGATCAGGAAGATCCACCTGAGGAGGACATGGCAACCCACTCTAGTATTCTTGCCTAGAGAATCCCATGGACAGAAGAGCCTGGAGGGCTATAGACCTTGGGGTCACAAAGAGTCAGACATGACTGAAGAGACTTGGTGTGCATGCACGCAAGTTTTGTATTATACCATTTTAAATTTATTAGTTCACTTAATTCTCAAAATAATTTAATTAGATTACTCTAATTATTAATATTTTCCTCTTTTATTAAAGGAAATTGGAGTTAGCTGATAGAAGTGAAGAATTGTATCCAAGATCAAGTCAGTAAACGCAGAGAAATGATTTTCACCTAAGCAACCTACTCCAGTATTCTCCTCTGGAGACTCCCATGCACAGAGGAGCCTGATGGGCTATGGTCCACAGCATTTCAAAGAGTCGGACATGACTGAAGCAACTTAGCACACGCGCAGTCTGTCTCTGAGCAGGAGTTGATTAGATTGCACTCTACTGTTTCACTCAACATGTAAAATTTTACTACTACTTACTCTGTTTTTCTTTTCCTACTTTAATTATAAGTTTAGTATATTCCCTAAAAATTAAACATCTTTTTCTAAGTCATTAGAATTTGACATATGAGAAATTGTCATATTGTGCACCTTAGGATTTTTTGGTTGTCTATACTTAAAACCTACTTTGCTGCTGCTACTGCTAAGTCACTTCAGTTGTGTCTGACTTTGTGCGACCCCGTGGACTGCAGCCTACCAGGCTCCTCCGTCCATGGGATTTTCCAGGCAAGAGTACTGGAGTGGATTGCCATCGCCTTTAAGCCAAAATAAGATGACTATATTTGGGTACAAGAATATATCACAAAACACAAAACTGCAAAACTCTCCTGATGAAAAGCCATGAGTAACCCAGGCAGCTTTTTTATCTACATCTGCCTCAATCTTCTCTCTCTTCAGACTGGCTTTTTCTTCTTTTAATATAATTGTCAGGTGGAAAATGGCCACCCCACAACATCCAGGTTTCATATTTTTTCTGCCCAAACAGCCTAGAATGAAATACCATCTCTTGTCCCAGATTTCTAAGAGAGAATCTGCTTTTCCTGAGTTGGATCAGTTTTCTCAATCAGATTCAGAATTTGACTCTAGAATGAGCTCAGAGTCAGATGGTGCATGAACAAATTCAAGGGCCCGCACTATGTGTCTGTAAACTGGGGGTCAGATATCCTCAAAAGTGTATACCACAATTATATTTATTCCAGAACTTATGATACATATTTGTCTCTTGTAGAAAAAGAATCCTATAACTAAGGAACATAAAAAAAATACAGCAAGTTCAATCCTAAGAGGCTGCACATGAAGGCAGAGTATGCTACCCCAAAATATACTACTTCAGCAGAAAGATTATTTTGAGCTGAAGGCAATTAAGACAAAGCAAATTCACAAAGAGCTCTCTGCCCTCTGCTATCTGTCTAAAAGCAAGACATAAATTTCCCCTTGTGAAAGTGTTTCTCCCCCCTTCTCCCGTACCAGGAGAACAATCCTTACCACTGAAGACAGAAAGTTGACACCAAGATGAACAAACAAACCTTACTAAAATAAATCTTCTCATCCATTAGTTTCCCCCATATACTTACCTTCCCACAATTAACCACACCTAGAAGTTAAACTCCTTTTCTTTTGTCTGGTCACTTTTCCACAATACACCACTCTTTGTTAAAATGCTATATAAGCCCATGAGTCTACCTGCTTCTTTGAGTCTTCACTTTTTTTCTATGAAGGCTTTATGGACATAAAAATAAAGTATTAACATCAAATAAAATGTGCATGCTTTTTATTCTATTAATGTGTTTTGTCAGTTTAATTCATAGTCCTCATATACTGAACATAAAATGATAGAAAAGGTTTTTCAACATAAATTATAAATATGGATAGACATAGAAATATATAGATATTTAAAGCTACATCTTCAAATATTGGTGCTGAAACGTTAACCACTGATCCAATCTGCAAATTTTGAATAGATATTAATGTTTTCAGGATCAATCATATGTAATGTTCTAGAGAATCGGTTAGTAAAATCTAAATAGATATTAGAAATTCTGAGAGAGTAAAAATAGAAACATTTCATTCTGTCTTATTAAAGACATAACCATGCATAGAATATAACACAATACTTGTTTTTGTTGTCATTAAAGCAACTCAAGAATGATAACAATAAAATACCCTGGTCTACAGAAAAAAAAAAAAATGCAATGCAGTTAGGATGTTCTGATCTTGACTGAGTTAGATAAAAATTCAAAGAAACTTCCATAATGGAGAACTATGATAGGAGAGCTCCACATTCAGATTCAATTTTAAATGTGTGACTACAGGAGGACCTTTTTCAAGCTCTGTCTCTTCGGTGCTTGACACCCAGAGTACATGTAATATTAATGTTCTAGTTTTGTGAGTATACAGCATACAGCAAATCGTCACTGAAAGAAAAACTCCTCAATTCCTAATCATTTCAATGGGCTCTAATGTAATATTTCCTACACTGGAAATCACTGCACTTTATTTAAGGAAATCAGTCTGGCCAAGTGAGCTCTGTGGAGTGCAGCCTGCACAGACGCCAGTTCAAAGGATCAGATGTCAAAGTGCTCCCTCTAATGTCCCTTAATCATCACTCCGATTAGTGCTTGAATAGGACTGTGATTAAAAACGCTGCTGCCATTGTCTACCTATTCAGGCGGCTAGCATTCTACGTGGGTTCCACCGATTAGTGTTTGAATAGGGGAGCGATTAGAAAGACAGCTGCCATTGTATGTCCATTCGGGAAAACAGCAAACCTCGCATATTTATTTGTTATGAGCACCAAATAAATGTTTTGCAAAGGTAAAATATACCATTAAGCTCTAAAGACAATTCAGCTGATTTCTTTTGTTGAGAGCATTCTATTTTCCCATATGCAAAGATATTTCTTATTTGTAAATACAGTAATATGCTTCATTAATATCTTTTAAAATATACATATTCTGTTTTCACAGACATAGTCTTAACACATCTGCTTTATTATATAGTACTTATTGACCTACAATGCATCATATAATTCCAGTTTAGTATTTATGACTATGCAAAGAATTTCTGTATAAACAAATCAAATCAGTTTGGTTTCAGATTTTTAGGATTCCTTTTTCAATATTCTTGGATTAATATGTAATCTATATGAACAAATTCTCTGAAGAGAAACTTCCTTGTCAAATGTTTAGAGGAAATGTTTCACTCTCTCTTGGCCCTTTTAAGGGAGGGAAACATTTCAGGTTAACACTTAGTACCCTGCAGGGACTCACACAACAGAGTGTCCACCAGGGTGAAGTCCCCATGACAACGAAGAGCTATAGACTAATGAAACTGGGCAGGACCAAGATGTCATACTGAAGCTTTTTGGAGAGGCCAAAGCATGGCAAAAAAAAATTCTCAGGAAGATAATTCATTCCAACTCCATGCATATATTAGGCAGAGCTCAAAAGTCTGGTATCTCTGTTTCCCTGTTTCTCTCTCTTTTTCTCTCTTTCTCTCTCTCTCTCACATACATACACACACAGAGGCCACACACATGCAATTTTCTGCTAAGAAGTTTCTGAGCAATGCAGGAAATGTCTGTTCTGTTTTCCATTACCATCCTTAATATCTTCCTGTCTCTTTCCACATTCTTTCCATATTTAGTTACTCTGTTCTGTACCCACTGTCATTATGGACCTACATATGTAGTAACAGAAACAGACCTGGGAACATCAATCCATCAGTGCAAACCAATGACAGTTACAGAGGATTTATATACATTTGCGACAGGAACTGTTTTAAGAATAGTATGCAAATTGATTCATTTAATCCCAACAACAACTATGTCAAGTAGATGCTATTATTATTCTTAATTTACAAAAGAGGAAATGGAGGTAGGAAGAGATAAAGGAATTTACTCAAAAGTCACACAGTTAGTAATTGCAGAACCAATAACCGAACCCAATTAGTTTATCTCTATAACTCATTCTTATACCAGCCTTTCTGCTGATATGTCATCCCTTCAGGTTTCACAGTCTTCTTTCATAAAAACCCAACCTCAAAGAAAAGAAAGCTAGCTTTAAATAGAAAGATTTCTTTCTTTTGCTCATAAAGCTAGCTGAAACCCACCTGACTTAGAGGAAAGTTTTTTCCAGTTCAATTTAAACCCTGACTAGACAAGTACACTGCATTCTAATCAACAGTAAAGTCGGTTTAAAAAAAAGAAAAAAAAAACCAGAACCACCACTTAACCATTCTAAAATTTCAGACTAAAGAAGAACAAAATAAAAGCAACAGGGCTGATGGCTGACAATTACAAATGAGTTTAATTTGTATGTCACATGGACGTGAAGAAAGTTGTGATCAGTCTGAAATAAATAATTAAAGCAAAGCTTTCTTGTAACAGCCTCAGGAAATCAAGAGTTAACACTTTTCTTCTCTTTAGTCAATTAACATTTTATTACATATTTTGCCTGGAGAATAAATTTCTGATAATACTATTCTATGAGTGGAATAAAGCACCAAGAAAATACATACTTTCAAAGACAGAACTTAATATATTGCAAAATTCTAAATTATAGCAGGTAGCTCAGTGTGCTTTCTTAATGAGATGGCATGCATGTCTCTTAATGAAAGCATCAAAAAATAGAACTTTTCAATAAACATAATTATTACTATTGTCACTGTTGTTGTTACTTGTACTACTCTTCTCTGACCTCTTCTATTTCATCACTTGGTACTTCCACCAATATTCTACACTTCAGGCATGCAGCGCTAACGTTGCTAAAGTATCTTTAGCTTAATATCCTTCCCCATCTTAAGTGTTTGCAATATATAGTCTGTACTCTGGTGGGGTCCTTCTTCATCTTCTTTCCTTCCTTCATCTATATTTTCAACTTAAATTCTGTTTCCTCAGGCAAGTTCAACCCTAAATCCTGAAACTAGGTTACCTACTTCAGCTATAACGCCCCTGCTTGGCTATATGCGTAACACTTGGTCGTGAATGAGTTTAATGCTTGTTCCAATGACTGTAAGCTGTCAGGGCAAGAAAAGCACCTGTCCTTTCCCCCACTTTTCATATTGGTGGACACATATTAGGCCTTCCATTAATATATGGTAATTAATTAAACTGTACAACTCAGATTTCAAGCACATATACTATAAATATTTAGTAAAATAATTTATCTGTAACAGTGTTTTATAAATATGGGAAAGCACGATGCAATATATTATCTAAGAGAGTTCACTGCCATAGAAAATATTTTCAGTCATTGGATTAATGCCCAAAAATTTTCAGGAGATGTTCTTTGGAATTCATATTTCATATGTAGACAACAGAAAGCAACCAATGCTTTCCTATTTTAATTACAAATTCAGGGTATATTTTGTATTCTTAAAGAAACTGAGATTTCCCAAAATTCTCCTTTTGAAATTCTTAACTAGACTTCTACCAAAATGCCTTTCCCATAAGCAGTATGCTTCTATATTAAAGTAAATATCGGTTATGTGTCAGAATTCATATAGCAGAAGACTTCATCCCAATTTCAAAATAACAAGGTCTAAATATGTCCAAATGACCATGCAGCAAGAGTTTGGGCCCAGAATCCCTGTTGTTCTTAAAGTTGTATATCCGGACAATTTTCATGTCCTGTATATATGTACATCCTGACAGAATTTTTAGGTAGTCACATTTCACCGTATATTTTAACTGCAAATTTTTGCCTCTGCTGACCTTTTAAACTTGCATTTTCTTTGAAGGATCACTTAGTTTTTTCTAGTTAATATCTATCCTAACACAAACATAAAATCAAGTACTAAACTTATACAGTAATAATTTCTAAACTTTGTTAGAAGTATGCAAGAGACTGTCTAATAAAGATCAGTTAAAATATACCATTCAAAAACAAATTTATTTTTCTAATTCATTACAATGTTGTCAACACACTAATTCATCAGGAGAAATGTTCTTAAAATATATTTATATTAAACTATACCAGATTAATAATTTCAAAAAAAAAAACCCCACAATGCATACTATATACAGTAGCATTACTGGGAAATTAATGTAATAACCAGGGAAGCCCCTCAGTGAGCCAGCCAGGAGTTCTGGGTGCACTTGTGCCATCCAAATCCATCTGAGTCCCTGCTGCAGGTTGGCAGTTGTTACCCAAGTTTAAACACTCATGAGAACATTCCTGTGTCCCAGGCTGGCTGGTACCTCTAGGACTGTGGAAGCCCTTTGGCTGGCAGCTCTTTTCAGGGCCAGTGCTACGGTGATGTAAGTGAGGGGTCTACGTCACAAGATTTAAGGAGACACTCACTCTCACAGTCCCGCAAGTACCATCTCAGCTTCCCAACAGAGAGTTCTGAAAGGCTTTTCCTGGCCTCTTTCTTAGTCTCTTAGTCTTAGTTAGTCTAACCCAAAGTAAGGGTCAGGCTAAGATCCTTTATTTCATAGTCTCTCTGAAGACAGAGTAGGAACTTACCCTACCCTATCTTCCCACACCAACAGATCTCATTTGAGACTCTGCTGGATGAAGGATGGGAGATAATCATCAATTCTGTTAAATCTAAATTCAAAATCAGACTCTGCGGGATAAGGGATGTTTTATTGTAACTTTGTTTCCTTCCTTCTAAAGTTGATACATGTTCGGCAACTAGGCCACTGATTTTCATTTCTTAAAGGGAAGAATGCAAGTGCAGAAAGCACTGGCACAAACGGATTTACTACGAGATTTCAAATTTCAGAAGTCAAGTTTTCAAGGAAACTGATAGAACTTGGGCGACTGACAGTGTGGGTTTAGGAGGATATGTGTGACGAGTTAAAAGCAAACTTTATCCTCCACTGCTACCTTTGCATCTAAGCTATGTAAGTATTTTCAGAATGGAGAAACAAAATGAGGATCAAAAGGAAAGAGACGAGTCCAGAAATATTGTTAGATCCAGAGAAAGAAGATCAGTTCCTCAGGCTGGACAGGGGGAATGACAAACTCTAGCAAGGTACATATAAATCACGAGCTTGAGAACCTGTTACTCACTCAATGAAGCCCTGGGAAGAAACAACTGAACCATGAAGTTCTCCAAGCCCCAATGTTGAGAAAAACTTAAGAATGGCTGCCATGTGTTCAAGAGTGACATCAAAGTTGAAGAGAGGTAAGGGACAGGAAAGGACTTGATAAATGGGAGTAAAGGATGATTCCACATTCCCCATGATCGTTATTAGCAGAAAGATGTTATAAAGCATCAGCTGGGCTCAGATCACCTACTACACTTGCCACCAAATACTCAGAAACTCAGGTATTAGCTCAGAGAAATGGGGGAAGGGGGGAGGGCTATGAACACAGAAAAAAGAATTCTAAGAGTGACAGTGACTAAACTTTCACTCTGAGAGAAGTGAAAACTTCTAAAACAAAAATTTTAGAACACTCTAAAAACACTCTAAAACAAAAATTGTTTAGTTACAGAAAAATAAAGGAGGTTTTATTTCTTGCATGCCTGAGTTTCTAGTCTGATATTTGTACTCTCCACACAAACAATGTATTTTTCACCTACTGAAGAAGGCATTAAGTCACAAAGAATCTTGGCTTCAGTTACTTCTTTATTCCAGAAACTCCTTCAGGCACTGAGTCTATTTGGGGAAGAAAGCTATTGTCAGCAATCAGAAAAGCAAGCTTAAGCTTGAGAAGTTGTTTCAAACTATGGATTAAGAAGAGGCCAGGGCAGAATCAGATTGCTTTCTCACTATGAATCATGAACTCATTAAATTTTGGAGATTAAAAATAAAAATTCGTATTGTGAATTTGATATGTACCAATTTAGGGACCTAGGGCTTCTCAGGTGACTCAGTGGTAAAGAACCTACATGCCAGTGCAGGAGACGCAAATTCAATCCCTGGGTCAGGAAGATCCCCTGCAGGAGGAAATGGCAACCCATTCCAGTATTCTTGTCTGGAGAATCCCATGGACAGAGGAACCTAGCAGGCAGTACAGTCCATGGGGTCACAAAAGAGTAGGGCACGACTTAGTGAGTAAATAAAAACAATAATAGCAATATTGGGACCTGCACGCCATGTCGTTTAACAGAGCCGGGGATTCAAGCTTCCACCTTCACTTTCTGAAAGAGATTCGCTAACAAATAACTTTATTAACTACTTGGATTTCATCTCTTAACAGTCACATAAAATTGAGATGGAAAAATGGACTCAGCAGATAAGGTAAACTAGAAGGATAGTTTTCGAAGTACAAAAAAAATAACCACATGGACTAATCAGGGATTACAGGAAAAGCACATTGAGCCCTGCTTCCTGTAAGAACTCTCTCGCCAAGCTCTGTGTTCCTCACCTCACCCATTACAGTGCTTCTTGGCTAGATTCTCATCAGCCTGCCCTTGTCTGGCTATCAGTGCCAAGCTGAGCCACTCTGGAGACTGAGGCAAAAGGAAAGAAATGTGCTCCCATACGGCGTCTCAGGTGGCACTAGCAGTAAAGCAGCTGCCTGCCAACGCAGGAGATGTAAGAAACGCGGGTTTGATCCCTGGGTCTGGAAGATCCTCTGGAGAAGGGCATGGCAAACCACTCCAGTATTCTTACCTGGAGAGTCCCATGGAGAGAGAAGACTGGCAGGCTATAATCCACAGTGTCACAAAGAGTTGAACAAGACTGAAGCAACTTAGCATGCATGCATGTTCTTCCACATATGTGTTTTATACATCCTTGCATAATTTATACATTTTGTATGATTTATATGTTTGTATTATTTACCTTGATTACTGAGACTTTTGGTGCCTCTTTTACATTTTTCACCTGAGGCCAATGCCTCACTCGCCTCTCCCTAATTCCCGTGAGAAGCCCCCAAAGTCTAACCTCCACACTCTTCCCATTCTACATACTCTTCCTGGGTATCTCTGCCCACAGGCTTTTAATTACCCACTTGTATTCTGATTATCGAAAACTCTTCATCCGCATTCCTGACCCCTTTACTTAGCTACAAGCTTTAAACTAAACAGGATGTCCCACAGGTACAAGAAACTCAAAAGATCTCAAACTGAATTCAAGATTTCTCTCAATGTATCCTATACACAACAAAATGTCCACATAAAGTCAACTCCCAAATCATATTTATGTCCTGTTATGGACTAAATATTTGTGTTCCCTCAAAATTTGCATACTGAAAAACCTAAACCTCAGTGTGATAGTGTTAGAAGGTGTGGCCTTTGGGAGGTGTTAGGTCATAAGGGTGGAACCCTCATAGAGGGGATTAGTGCCTTTATAAAAGAGGCTTCAGAGAGCTCTCTCATCCCTTCTGCCATGAGAATACACAGCAAAAATCCATCTATGAATGAGGAAGCAGGCCCTCAGCAGATATTAAATCTTCCAGTGCCTTGACCTTAAACTTCCCCGCCTCCAGAAGTATGAGAAATAAATGTTTACTGTTTAAACCACCTAGTCTGTGATATTTCTGTTATAGTAGCCCAAACAGACTAGGACACCTCCTAACTATATTCAAGCTTGTCCTCTCTTCTACATACCCACTGTCCCTGGTCTTCATGATTTTGTCTTCCAGCCTTCCACATTATTCTCAGAGACCCTGCTTCACCCCTTCTGCATTGAACCCAGCTTCCACACTGAAAGTTATAGACTGATACATCTCAAGGCAAATCTGACCAACTCACACTGATAATTAAAGTTCCTTCATGGTTCATCCTTTGAAAGAGTACTACATGTTAATTTGCTGTCTTCTTCCAAAAAACATGAAACCTTCTTGGAAGGGCCTGTATCATGTTCATCTTCATTCCAGAGTTCTAAGTGGCACCATGCCTGGCCCATTGTAAATAGGCAATAAATGAAGAAACAAAGCAGTGACTAAGACTGTGAAGGGGAAAGAAAAAGTGGTTATCAAAACTTATATATTACTTAAGTTACTTTCTAGAAGAAAAAGGGCAATGATTTATTTTTATCTAATTATTTTTAAAAGTCTGCTTAAAGAGCTCTGGTACCATACTGCATAAGTTCAGCCTCTTAGTTGTGGACTCTTAAGTTTCTTAAGCTTCCTTCATCTATGAATGAAGATAAAATATAGTATGGGTGGTTCTGAGGCCTAAATGGGTTACTTCACAAAAAGCACTTTGAAATATAACTACTCAGTAAATTCTTAATATATATAACAGTTTATTCTTATTTTTATTATTTCATTTTGAGCACCTACTACATGCCATGAATTTTAAAGAAATTAGCTAAAATTTCCAAAATCATGTCAAATAATTGACTGTCCTTAATTGCCTTTCTTTTTTATTTTCACCCAGGATAAATTTTCTGATTTGTAACATTTTCTGGTCTTTAAAAATTGCTAATGGAAAAGGAGTACAAAATATTTATGTAATTAGGACAGTTCAACACTTTAAAAAAACAGCAAAAATAAACAGCAGTTATGGAACACCTGCTTAACAGATACTGGAAATAACTGCTTTGTGCTTCATTAACCAGTAAAAACACATTTGCCAGTTTAAATCCCCTACTGAATTCAGAATTTCTAATTATCACTAGAATCGTATTAACTTGGCAAGGAAAGAAATTCCTGGGTAAAAAATTTCAGAATTTCTATATAGCCTAAAAACAAATATTTGTTTATTAATACTAAATGTGATTTAATATAATAGACAATTTTAAACTAATTATTTTGCATATTTTATTTACCTTTGAGTGGCATTACTACAGTGCCTCACATATGGTTGTTTCAAGGGCCAAAGTGGAAAGAGAGAAAGAGAAAGAGAGAGAACTCTACTCAAATAAAGCCAAACCATGACCCCGATGTAGATTTGCTAAGAATGATAAGGCAGTGATTATCTGAGTCAAATCAAAACAGAAAATTGTAAAGTTAATGCAAAATAATTAGAAAATAAAACAAAATAAACACAAACATGTCAAGCTTTTACATTCGATAGTCAGGGAGTTGGCTCAAAGTGACCTCTTTAGCTGCCCTCATAAATGCTATAGGATTCCTTCAATGTAATGGCAACAACCATTACAATCTGCATTTTCCTTAACTTTGAAGTATCTATTTTCTAATAATCTTATTCATGTTTTCTAAGGAGGCAAAACACTAGAAAAGGCACACAAGATTCAGATGACCAGAATTCTAGATAGGGCTACAAAACTAAGTAATTTTAATGAGTTTAGAGTAAATAATTTAATATTTTCAGCATAGTCAGTAAAATGAAGAAACAAATCTGGGTTGTTCATTTAAATCATGATTAAAATCAAACACAATATGCAGCAGTAGTCTGGAAACTGTATACCAAAAAAATATGTGATCCTTACATCTAGCATGTGAAGACTATGTAAAAGAAGGGTCAAATGCTTTCAACACATCTTTAGCGAGTACCAAGGGTTCATAAGCTGGGGACACAGCTTATGAAACAAAATATACGATGAACAAAACATAGTAATCCATGCCCACCTGGATTTCATATGCTAGTGGGGAAAATGGAGAAGGCAATAGCAACCCACTCCAGTACTCTTGCCTGGAAAATCCCATGGACAGAGGAGCCTGGTAGGCTGCAATCCATGGGGTCGCTAAGAGTCGGGCATGACTGAGCGACTTCACTTTCACTTTTCACTTTCATGCATTGGAGAAGGAAATGGCAACCCACTCCAGTGTTCTTGCCTGGAGAATCCCAGGGACGGCAGAGCCTGGTGGGCTGCTGTCTATGGAGTCACACAGAGTAGGACATGACTGAAGCGACTTAGCAGTGGGAAAAAACTGACAATAAACAAATCAGTGAATAAGAAAACAATATATCAGTGATGGGTGCAAAGTCTAAGAAGAGCTTAGTATGGTGGCAGGCTAGAGTTTTAAACAGAGTGGCCGGAGAAAGCCTCGCTGAGGTAGACAAAGGAAACTCTGCAAACTCCCAAGTAAGCTGGAAAAATCACTGAAAGTTTCTGAGCACAGGAATATTAAAAGGATTTCCAAGATGTATTATTATAAAGATATTCTACCAGGAAAGGGCATAAGCATGGCAACCATTACAAACCAACTAAAATAATCCGGATGAAAAATAATGATGATGGTTTAGAAAGGCAGGAAGTGGTGGAAGTGATGAGAAATAATCAGATTCTAGCTAACAGAACTGAAGGTATATCCAACGGATCTTCTAATTAAGTATGGGAGGAGAGACAAATAAAATTGAAAACTCAATATTTTGCTCTCAGAAAGTGATGCATAGAGATGACTCCAGGAACAATAGATCTTGGATGTAAGATCGTAATTTGGATTCTTGATATGTGAACAATGAAATGCCTGTTAGGGATTTAAGTGAAGGTATTCACTAGACCCTGGGGCTGGTAAGATCCCCTGGAGAAGGAAATGACAACCCATTCCAGTATTCTTGCCTGGGAAATCCCATGGACAGAGGAGTCTATAGGCTGCAGTCCATGGGGTTGCAAAGAGTCAGACATGACTGAGCAACTAATTGCAACCACACATTCATTAGGCACTTGGTTACAGAAGTCTAGAATTGAAGAAAGTAGTCCAGGCAAGAGAGATAAAGGCAGGAACCATCAGTCTATATAGATGGTATTTAAAATGAGGAGAGAGAATGTGATCAACAACTTACTGAGTCTTTAAAGAAAGACAGAAAGATCTGAACCCTGGGCGCTCTAATATTTAGGAGTGAGAAGATGAGGAAGAGCCAACAAAGAAGCTGAGAAGAAGGCACCAATGAGGAAAGAAGAAAAAAGGAGTTTGAGGTCCTGGAAGGGAAGTGAAAAGAAAAATTGCAGGAAGGAGAAAGTGACTGCTTATGTTAAGTGCTGCTGCTACTTAACAGCAAGGTTTGGTTCTTCAGTTAGCAAAGGCTTCCCTGGTAGCTCAGTTGGTAAAGAATCTGCCTGCGATGCAGGAGACCCCAGTTTGATTCCTGGGTTGAGAAGATCCCTTGGAGAAGGGATAGGCTACCTACTCTAGTATTTTTGGGCTTCCCTGGTGGCTCAGCTGGTCAAGAGTCCGCCTGCAATGTGGGAGACCTGGGTTCGGACCCTGGGTTGGGAAGATCCCCTGGAGAAGGGAAAGGCTACCCGCTCCAGTATTCTGGCCTGGAGAATTCCACGGACTGTATAGTCCATGGGGTCTCAAAGAGTCTGACACAAAGAGCAACTTTCACTTTTCACTTTCCCTAAAAGCAGAATTTGAAACGTGATTTATGGAGTGAGTGCTCTTCAGGAAATAACAATACAGGAGGGATGAAGCAGGGTAGAAAAGGAAACACTGATCAAGGATGGGCCAGTGATAGTGTCTAATCTTAGAGCCATAGGGCAAGGGTCTGGAGCACAACTGCGCATAGGAGCTGCCCTCGCCTTAAGGGAAACAGACTGGCTTCTTTCAAGATACTGTTTTTGTATTTAGTTCTCAGAAATTTAATTATGATGTATCTTGATATGGATTCCCTAGTGTTTCACAGAGGTTTTTGAATCTGTAGATTTGTGTCTCTTGCTAAATTTAGGAAGTTTTTACCTGTTACATCCCTTTGGGGTATTTTTCAGCCTCAGCCTGTTTCTTCTCTTCTTGATAAAGGTAGAAATTCAGTGGTCTGGGATGTGGGCTGCCTTGGTTACCAGGTAGCTAGTGAGCATGA
Source organism: Capricornis sumatraensis (assembly GCF_032405125.1). NCBI lineage: Eukaryota > Metazoa > Chordata > Mammalia > Artiodactyla > Bovidae > Capricornis > Capricornis sumatraensis. Next base: position 146,535,621 of record NC_091070.1, on the reverse strand, counting down.
AAGTCCTGACTCCCTTCCTTTCACCAAGCAGAGGGGTTGGAGCATCTCATCATCTCATCACAGGATTGAAGTCCAGGCTCCCTGCTCAGCGTTTGTGAATACATTGGGATGAGGTCACCTGTTTGTTGTTTACTGTATTCAGCTAGAGTATAGCTGTTACTATCTAAACGTCTTTCGTCTTACTATGAACAGAAAAGAAACTGTTCATTTCTTCGTATTTTGGCTAGAAAGAGCAGACTTTTGTTGAGGGGTGTGTGTGTGTGTGTGTCTGTATCAGCTAACATTTCTGGTTTTCTAACTTCTTTGGCTCCAAGGCTCCAAGATATATGCAGAAAAGAAGAAAACCCAGGGAATTCATCACTCTGTCATGTTTCAGGTTCCATATTCCTAGTTAATTAGCCTTCTCTACACCTTAGAGAATCTTCTCATATTTGTTTTATGCATGTTTTTAAATTTAAATGAGTAATTATAAAACTCAAGTATGAAAATTTATAAATTAAAAAATAAATCATATCGTGTGGTAATGCTTTTATTCAATTCTTCATGGAAGCACAAAGAATAATAATGAAAAGGAGAAGAACAGCATTCTTTAACGACACTGTGGATAACTTTCAACTCTAGTTCCATATTCCCTCTTTGGAAACATGTTTCACTGTTCTTTGTTAATACAGTATATACAGTTAATACATAGAGTTTTCAAGTATATATCCAGAGCAATAAATCTGATCTTATAATTGAGATAATACTAACATATCTTTAAAACTTTCATTTTTCCTCTAACACTTGCTATTATAGCAAATCTAAAATATACAAAAGTGCTAAGAAAACAAATACAATTACTATTAACATTTCATTTTTTTCTGTATGAATATGTGTATAGGTGTGGTTCTATAAAACTATATACAACCATTCTGAAATATAGTGTTGTTCTGTACCTTGTCCATAAATTAATAATATAAATTATAAGTCTTTTTCAGATTATTAATTACTTCAAAAGTAATTTTATTTAAAAATAGTAATTTAATGGCTGCACTGTTTACTACCAAATAGATTCTGCCCTGAGTTACTTAGCTATAACCCACATTTTCCCACCCACATTTTTCTCTACAAATAAACAGTATTGGGATAATCTCTCTATTTAATTATTTACCTACATTCCTTATTTGCTCCTTAAGATAGTTTACTGAAGATGAATTACTAGGTTTAAGTGTTTGATAATTTAAAGGTATTCTTATGGACTGAATCCCCTCAAATTCATTTGTCAAAGGCCTAAACCCCAGTATCTCAGAATGCATATGTATTTGGAGTCAGTCTTAAAAGAGGTAAATAAATTAAAATGAGGTCATCAGAATGCCTCTTATCTGATATATTGGTGTCATTATAAGAAGATATTTGGACACGCACGGGGGAAGACCATGAGAAGAGAGTGAAAAGGCAGCCACCTATCATCAAGAGAGATGCCTCAGAAGAAATCAACCAAGTTGACACCTTGATCTCAGATTCCTAGCCTCCAGAACATGGAGAAAATAAACTGTTCTTCAGGCCACCCAGTCTGCGGTATTTTTTTATAACAGTCCTAGAAAACTAACACATGTATTAACAAATAATGTCAAAGATACTGACAAAGACACTGTCAAACTGCTTTCCTAGAAATCTGGGCCAATGTGTATTTAATGCAGAAAACCTATTTTACTGTATCCTGGTCAATTACCAAAAAAAAAAAGAATATATGAGACACTCAATTTATAAGCTAACATTATGGAATGAAAATACTAATTTTTAATAAAATAAGAATAATAAAAACACAACAATAATAATGGTGAACGTCTCCTCTTCTAAATAAACAGTCTCAGTACAGTTCAGTCGCTCAGTCATGTCCGACTCTTTGCGACCCCATGAACCGCAGTACGGTAGGCCTCCCTGTCTATCACAAACTCCTGGAGTCCACCCAAACCCATGTCCATTGAGGTGATGATGTCATCCAACCATCTCACCCTTTATCGTCCCCTTCTCCTCCTGCCCTCAAACATTCAGGGTCTTTTCAAATGAGTCAGCTCTTCACATGAGGTGGCCAAAGTTTTGGAGTTTCAGCTTCAACATCAGTCCTTCCAATGAACACTCAGGACTGATCTCCTTTAGGATGGACTGGTTGGATCTCCTTGTAGTCCGAGGGACTCTAAAGAGTCTTCTCCAACACCACAGTTCAAAAGCATCAATTCTTTGGTGCTCAGCTTTCTTTATAGTTCAACTCTCACATCCATTCATGGCCACTGGAAAAACCATACACCTGACTTCTTTGTTGGCAAAGTAATGTCTCTGATTTTGAATATGCTATCTAGGTTGGTCATAACTTTCCTTCCAAGGAGTAAGCGTCTTTTAATTTCATGGCTGCAATCACCATCTGCAGTGATTTTGGAGCCCCCCAAAATAAAGTCTGACACTGTTTCCACTATTTCCCCATCTATTTGCCATGAAGTGATAGGACCGCATGCCATGATCTTGGTTTTCTGAATGTTGAGATTTAAGCCAACTTTTTCACTCTCCTCTTTCACTTTCAAGAGGCTTTTTAGTTCCTCTTCACTTTCTGCTGTAACAGTGGTGTCATTTGCATATCTGAGGTTATTGATATCTCTCCCAGCAATCTTGATTCCAGCTTGTGCTTCCTCCAGCCCAGAGTTTCTCATGATGTACTCTGGATAGAAGTTAAATAAGCAGGGTGACAATATACAGCCTTGACGTACTCCTTTTCCTATTGGGAATAAGTCTGTTGTTCCATGTCCAGTTCCAACTGTTGCTTCCTGGCCTGCATACAGATTTCTCAAGAGGCAGGTCAGGTGGTCTGGTATTCCCATCTCTTTCAGAATTTTCCACAGTTTCTTGTGATCCACACAGTCAAAGGCTTGGTGTAGTCAATAAAGCAGAAATAGATGTTTTTCAGGAACTCTCTTGCTTTTCCAATGATCCAGTGGATGTTGGTAATTTGATCTCTGGTTCCTCTGCCTTTTATAAAACCAGCTTGAACATCTGGAAGTTCACGATACACGTATTGCTGAAGCCTGGCTTGGAGAATTTTAAGCATCACTTTACTAGCATGTGAGACGAGTGCAATTGTGCGGTAGTTTGAGCACTCTTTGGCATTGCCTTTGGAATTGCAATGAAAACTGATCTTTTCCAGTCCTGTGGCCACTGCTGAATTTTCCAAACTTGCTGGCATATTGAGTGCAGCACTTTCACAGCATCATCTTTCAGAATTTGAAATAGCTCAACAGGAATTCCATCACCTCCACTAGCTTTCTTCGTAGTGATGCTTCCTAAGGCCCACTTGACTTCACATTCCAGGATGTCTGGCTCTAGGTGAGTGATCACACCATTGTGATTATCCGGGTCATGAAGATCTTTTTTGTCCCGTTCTTCTGTACATTCTTGCCACGTCTCCTTAATATCTTCTGCTTCGATTAGGTCCCTACCATGTCGGTCCTTTATTGAGCCCATCTTTGCATAAAATTTTCCCTTGGTATCTCCATAATAATCTATAAAGGGGAAACCCTAGAGAGTTTAATTTATCTGGATCATAATTCTCACACATTTCAAATGAGAGAGACTTGATAATCATTAAAGGATTTCTAAGTTTGAAAATTACATGATTCTTTTTTCAATGTCCTTCAACTGTTTATATCATTATACAGGATCACAACTGATAGCTGATTCATTCCTTGATCTAATTTGGACCACACTAGTGTCCTTCCAGAGACCTCTACGAGAGATGTCATGGTAGAATGCAAAGCTCACAGAAGTGGAGCAAGTAAAACTGAATTACAAATCCAAATCTTCTAGTTAAGTGGCTGTGTTATCATTACAAATCATGTTGTTTCCCTGTATTTCTATCTCTCTTTTTTAATCCAAAAAACTTTGCTGGTTGGCCAGTGACAGAAAAATTAAAAATCAGATAAATACAAATGTACCTGTACAAATACCCTCAATTCCTATTCTAAAAGAGTTTATATGTAGTTAAGAAGTACATAAAAATAAACTAAAAATCATTGTTTTAAAAAGAACATATACACAAAATATCAAAAGAGTTAATGTTAGATAAGTTTATACTTATTAAATGGCTCACTCACTAATCACTTGGAGAAAATTAATGTTGGAGAAATTAATTTTCCTCCAACTCTTTGCAACCCCATGGATTGTAGCACACCAGGCTCATTTGTCCATGGGATTCTCCAGGCAAGAATACTGGAGTGGGTTGCCATTTCCTTCTCCAGAGGATCTTCTCAACCCAGGGATTGAACTCAGGTCTCCTGCATTGCAGGTGGACTCCTTTACCATCTGAACCACCAGAGAAGTCCTTGGAGAAATTAATTTCAGGAAATCAGGTGAAAAGGAAGTTGTTCTCCTAACAAATATTTATACCTCATACAATGGCATATTAAATATTGCCTTCAAAGTTGTACTTACTTAATCCCCATTTATAGCCTAATAATCCCAGCCCTATAATGATTTCATGGACCCAATTAAATAACATTCTAGCAGTCAGTAATCACAGATTTTTCCACCTGCACCTCATCTGGAAATATAAGATGTTCACATTGAACACTTAATGTTTATATGTTCCCCAAAAGAATATTTAACATCAGTTTGTGTATACTAGTATACCCTTCTTCAGTTGAATTATGTCTGAAATTTGGAAACTCTTCTATATCATTGTGTTATTATAAAATTATTTTAAGAGGTTTTTATTCATTTTCAAAAAATAAAATTTGGCACAAACTAAATTTATATGATTTTAATCTATTTCAAAAGATTTTTTAAGAAGGAAAATTAATCACATTTTTTAGAAGATTCAAATATAAAATATTTAAATATAAAAAAACTACTGCTATATTTTACACATATTTAATTATATTCCTAAGTATATATAAAATCATGTCTTATAGTGTAGAATGAGATAATTTTCAGCATGAAACCATGTATCAGTGGTACTTACAAAGCAGTTCTTATCAGGATTTCTTTTCCAATGTTTCTTGTCTAATTTCTTGGCCAAAGTGGAACGCAGAGTTGCATGAGACTGTGTTCGAGGATTTAAAGCCAGGATACTCTGAAGATAACATAGACAAAATATAAGCATAAATATGCTGGACTTTAAAAAATAAAATTTTATGATTTCACACACATACTCCAAAGATGTATATTAAAAATGTTGTTTTCCCCTTCTACTACTGTAATTCCACAACAAACTTATCTAAAGAAATCATTTCCTAGGTGATATCCCAGTTCACTTTATACAAATATTTATTTATGATAACATGAAGGAGTTCAAAAACATGTAAAATATAACAATTGAATTTAAGATAAATTTTATAAATAGTATCTTAAATAAGAATGAAAAGAGAGGCAGACACTTCATTACAGACATGACTTAAACTAGTAATAATAATATCCACTAAGTTTTTAGAGCTTTACCAATTGCTTTCACATGTATTATTTAATGTACAAATAGCTACTGTTATCTCAAAATTTTGGATGTGGAAATAAATTCAGGGTGGTTAAGTAACCTGTTCAAGATCTAATTATTAACATGTGGAAGGGATTGAATCAGAATCCAGTTCTTGAGTGTTGGACTTACATGTGAATTTATCCAAAGATGGAGTCTACATCTTATTGTGACTTTTTGAGGTATAAAATAGAATAGAAAACGTTTTAAACACATGTGTAAAGCAGCACCTGAATAACTAAAGAAATAATTAATTCAAAAGGCCCGTCTTAAGCAAGGCTTTAAAACATGACCACTGGGACTCATCCAGAAAGGATGAATGAGGACCTCTGCAGATAAACTCCCTAATAGAACAATATAACTGATAAAAATTAGTAAAAATAAGAATCCTTTGAAGTCTCCAGAAATTCTTATAGTCAAACAGCAAATGAAGAAATTGTTATCAAAAAAAACCTACTAAAACTTGGTAAGAATGGCAAGGGTCTGTGGCATTGGAAGTGCAGTCCTGTATCCCTCCTCCAGGCTCCCAGTTCAGCACGCAGGAATTCTACCTCAGGTGAATATAGCCAAGAACAGAGGGCTGACCCTCCCCCCATCCTCTAGGTGACACTGAGGTATCTCCCAAAGAAAGGCAGGGTATTAGTATACCTAACCCCCTCTCCCCAGTCTACCAGCTATGTAGCAAGTAAAGACCAGAAAGTGTAGCTGAGAAGTCAGGAGCTCCTTGCTTTTCCCATACCCACTCACAGAAGAAAGGCTCTATCTCAGGAGCAACAGGCCTATAACAGGATCCTGATCACCATTATATCAGCTTGCCCATAGCTTAGAGTTAGCAAACCAGGAGAAGCAAACTGAGATCAGAGGTTACTGCCTATACCAGAGCCCTGCTCATAAAGCAGGAGTGTAGCTCCCAGAAATGCAGGCCACTGTAACTACCCCTAGATCTGGAGCTGTGGCAGAGGTTTTTTTCCCAGAGAAAGAGGCCAGACAAACAGAAGAACTGACTTCATTTAAATTAATACATGGGAAGTTCAAGGCTAAGGGTACTCTCAAAAACAATAAAGATTTCAATGCCAGGCAATTAAGAGGAAGGAGGTAGCTTCAGGAGAGCAATAAACTAAATCACAAGGCAGACAGTTTACCAGAAAGAATACCTAATGGCTCCTGTATGGCCACAAGAAATCTCAAAGACTCACCTAAAAACTACTCTTGCAAAGGGGCCCAAATTTAACTGAATCACACTTTGAAGTAATTTATTAATACATCCCAAGGCATTACCAAAAACAACAGAGCAATCAACTAGTAATCAAAGAGACTAAGAACTGGGTGTGATACCCACAGAGGTGGACCATTTAACAATGAAATCCAAAGAGAAGGCACAGAGAGTCCCACTAAAAGCACTGTCATACCACATTTACTGAAGCCCATGGCCTCACCCTATGTGAGTGCTATCAAAAATCAGGGAAACAGACATATCTAAAGCAGTCCACCAAATCACTAAATAAACAGGCTAACAACAACCAGCCCCCAACTCTGGGATGGGGTAGAGGGAAATTAGTATCCAGAATCGCTATATCATCTGAAATGTTCCATTTTCCATTAAAACAAAATTAAAAGACATTCAAACAAACAGGATTATATGGTCCATGCAAGAACAAAAGCAGGTAACAGATATTGCCATTCAGAGGTTTCAGGTGTAACATTTAATAAAAACTTCAAAGCAGCCATTATAAGGAAGGTATGGTAACAATATTTCACCAAACAGAGAATACTCATAAAGACATAAAAATTATTTTTAAAATTCTAGAGATAATAAACTATAGTAACTGAAATAAAAAATTTACTAGAAGGGCTCAATAGTATATCTTAATTTGCAGAAGAAAGAATCAGCAAACTTTAAGAGAACTCAAGAGATATTATGCAGTCCAAAAGACAAAGACAAAAAATATTTTTCAAAAAATTAACACAGCCTTAAAGATATATGGTACACAATTTGTTATTGTTGAGTCACTCAGTCATGTCTGTCTCTTTACAATTCTAGACTGCAGCACCCCAGGCTTCCCTGTCCTCCTTAACCATCTCCCAGAGTTTGTTCAAACTCATGTCCATGAAGTCAGGGATGCCATGCAACCATCTCGTCCTCTGTCGTCCCCTTTTCCTCTTGCCTTCAGTCTTTCCCAGCATCAGGGTCTTTTGTAATGAGTTGGCTCTTTGCATCAGGTGGCCAAAGTATTGGAGCTTCAGCTTCAGCATCAGTCCTTCCAATGAACACCCAGGACTGATCTCCTTTAGGATTGACTGGTTTGATGTCCTTGCAGTACAAGGGACTCTCAAGAGTCTTCTCCAACACAGTTAAGTGCTCCAAGATATTGTAGCAAGATTTCAGAAAGGAAGGCAAGAAAGGAGGTGAAAAATATAAGAAAAATAATGGGACTGATATTTGGATTTTTTTTAAAAAAAGAAAAAACATTAAACTATATATTCAGTAAGATGAACAAATTTAAGTAGGATAAATGCAAAAAGATCCACACATAGACACACTGGCAAAAGAGCTAAAAGTCAACACCAAAGAGAAAATCTTAAAAGTAGCAAGAGAAAAATACTCAAATGTACAACTCCAATAGTTTAACGGTTGACTTCTCATCAGGAACAATAGATGTCTAAGAGTAGCAGGATAAGATTTTCAATGAACTAAAAGAAAAAAAAATTGTCAACCAAGAATACTATATTCAAGACAGAAGAACAAAAAGGAAATGGATTTGAATATTGTAAACCAACTAAACCTAATAAATAATAGCTATATTTCATCAAATTGCAGAATGCATATTCTTCTCAGTTCAGTTCAGCTGCTCAGTCATGTCCAACTTTTTGCAACTTCATGGACTGCTGGATGCCAGGTTTCCTGGTCCATCATCAACTCCCGGAGCTTGCTCAAACTCATGTCCTTCAAGTCGGTGATGCTATCCAACAATCTCATCCTCTGTCGTCCCCTTCTCCTCCTGCTTTCAGTCTTTCCCAGCATCAGGGTCTTTTCCAATGAGTCAGTTCTTTGCATCAGGTGGCCAAACTATTGGAGATTCAGCTTCAGCATCAGTCCTTCCAATGAATATTCAGGGCTGATTTCCTTTAGGATGGACTGGTTGGATCTTCTTGCAGTCCAAGGGACTCTCAAGATTCTTCTCTAACACCACAGCATCAATTCTTCAGCACTCAGCTTTCTTTATGGTCCAACTCCCACATCCATACATGACTACTGGAAAAACCATAGCTTTGACTAGATGGAACTTTGTTGGCAAAGTAATGTCTCTGCTTTTTAATATGCTGTCTAGGTTGGTTATAGTTTTTTTTGCAAGGAGCAGGCATCTTTTAATTTCATGTCTCAAGTGTCCACAAAATATTCTCTGTGACAAACCAGATGCTAGGCCATAAGACAAACCTTAATAAATTTAAAAAGGTTAAAATCATACAAAGCAGCTATCCAACCATAATGGAATGAATACAGATGTCAGTAACAGAAGGAAATTTGGGAAATTTACAAACAAGATACATGCACATAGTAAACACTGTGCTGAGAGGAGTCAGTTACAAAATCCCACATCCTGTATTATTCCACTTATATAAAATGTCCAAAATAGAGAAGTCTATAGAGACAGAAAGTAGATGTGGTTGCCAGGGGCTGGGGGATTAGGGGCAAAGGCAGCATGAATGCTAAAGGGTATATGATTTCTTTGGGTAGATGAAAATTGATCACGGTCTTAGTAGCAAACTATGAATACAATAAGTCTTTGAATTCTACACTCTATATTTGTGAACTGTACAGTATGTGAATTATATCTCAATAAAGCTGTTACTAAATAATAGTATTAATAATACACAGTAAATTCTACATTCAGTGAATTTCACTGAATACTGCATTCATTCTAATAAACATTATTGGGGCTTATTTTATTAGCCTAACATAAATGAAGATTACTTTGAGTAATTGCTATATATGTTAGACATGATATTTCTTCAGTCGATCAATTTAGATATCTGTGTTCTGGACAACAAATGTACAATAAATCTATGAGGTTTAAACAATATATTCCTCATGATTAAATAATTCCAAAGCAACCTAGTAATAAGAGCCAACGATAGAAAACTAAGTAATCCTATTTATATACAAAAAAAATAGAAAACTTTTTTAATCATGAAACAGAAGCAATTTTGTTTGTTTAGTTATCCTATTTGAACCATTAGTCATCTCACACATTAATTCAAGCTGATAAATAAGAAGATGACGTTTTTTAAAGTAGTTATTGTGGCCAACATTTAAAGGAAAAAAAAAAAAAGAACTAGATAATATGCGAGAAAGATAGCTGTATTTCATTTAGTTTTTACTTCCACAATTCATATTGTGATAAATGATTATGTTTATCTATGTTGGCACAGTAATGTAACTTTTAAGAATAAACATTCTGAATGCAATTTATTGGCTGCTTATCACAGTAACTTTTCTTTTGCACAGCATAAGTAGAAAGTATAACACAACATGAAATATTGGGTTAACCTTTTGCAAAAAGGCAGTGAGTTGAATTCAATGGATCTTGGGTAAAAATAAATTGGATTGTGGAGAATGGTTACCAAGGATTTGACTTAATAATATCCCAAATGAAAAGTGATATAAAATAAAAATACAAGACATGAGTGGTTGAGAGCTGTTAAAAACAATTTTCCAAAGCAAGACTTTTTGAAACTAAAAGTCAATATCATCAATAACTAAGCAGCTGGCAGAACAATATAGGAGAGTTCTAAATTGCATTCTTCCTAAGAAATGACCAAAGCCAGGTCCTAACAGGGTCACAGGGTCCCCTCTCTGGATAAATTGAGCAGTTTAAGAGACCCATTAACCCTTTCAGAAATAAGGCATATTACTTATAAAGGAAGATTTTCTCCCATGCAAAGAATTTGGCCTTGGCTTCCCCAATCACTTCAGTAAAAATGTATTGGTGATTCTAGAGGGAAAAAAAAACAGAATTGAGAGAATTTCACTGCACTAATTTTATTTAGGTTAAGAAATGACAGAATATGATCAGAAGACGGATTCACACACGACATCAAATCAGAGGCATGTGTTTTCCCTGTGCTGTCTGTCAGTTCTTCTCTGGGAAGCAGATAGAAGGCCACAACACACAAACTAGAATCCTGCAGCTGAGAAGTGGCCTTCTGTACTACTACCATAGAGAACACAAAAAGGAGCTCTTATTGACTACAATCACAGGGCCTCAGTTCACAAATAAAAGCAGTAAGTCTTAGCCCCCAAATACTGGAACTGAGTGCTGAGAGCTTGAATTCCAACTGCAGAAAGTCATTTGGCCAATATATTCTCTTTCTAAAAGCATAGCTTTGCTTTACATCTCAGTAGCAATTATTCAAACCTAATGCACCATTAAGCTCTCTCCAGGCTTCCCTGGTAGCTCAGCTGGTAAAGAATCCACCTGCAATGAAGGACATCTTGGTTTGATTCCTGGATCAGGAAGATCCGCTAGAGAAGAGATAGACTACCCACTCCAGTATTCTTAGGCTCCCCTGGTGGCTCAGATGGTCAAGAATAGGCCCTCAATGCGAGAGACCTGGGTTTGAGCCCTGGGTTGGGAATATTCCCTGAAGGAGGGCTAGCAACTCACTTCAGTATTCTTGCCTGGAGATTCTCCATGGACAGAGGAGCCTGGTGGGCTACAGTCCATGGGGTCACAAAGAGTCAGACGCGGCTGAGAGACTAAACACAGCACAGCACAGCAAGCTCCCTCGATCCTTTGCATTTTAAATTATAAGCAAATGTTTCCTCTTCAGTACTGGTCATTACTTACTTTAATTCTGAGCCATTATACATATATACAACATAATACACATATACCAACATTTTCAATTTACAAGCTGAACTTATTAATTCATTAAATTTTGTCTTATTTAAATTATGCTTAAATTTTGTCTCTGATGATGTTTCCTAAGTGCTTTGTAAATGTCTCCTACTTTTCCTGGTTAAACATAAATAATAAGTAAATAAAATTTAAAACTTGTTTCTCTCATTTTTTCATAATTTGGTATAACTATATTAATTTCAATAAAATGTATTGTGGCAGCATTTTTTCTTCAATAAATACTCCTGGTTAACAGAAAAATAGCTGTTGCTTAATCCTTTTGTTAAGTATCTCTTGCTTCATCCAGGTAACAATCTAACAAATGTTTAGCAGTTGAGAACTGAACTTTTCATTTGCTTAACCGTCTCTTGCTTATAAACCCCAGTCTCAGCCAATTACCCCACCCTCTGCCATGTCTATCACTGATCATAGTGTAAGGACAGTTTAAGTAAGTAACTTAAGAATTTACAAATGTGCCTTTGGTTCTTGGATAAGCTCAGAACTCCAGCTGGTTTGGGAGTAGAAGAGAGAACACAGCCTCAATTTTGCACCTTACACCCACACTTAAGAGATCAATATAAATAACCTTGAAGTCTGAAAACCTTGAAAAGTCATAGCAATCAGTCCTAGTCAAGAACTCTCAGATTTTCCTATATTTAAAAGTTGGCTTAAAGCTCAACATTCAGAAAACGAAGACCATGGCATCTGGTCCCATCACTCCATGGCAAATAGATGGGGAAACAGTGGAAACAGTATCAGACTTTATTTTGGGGGGCTCAAAAATCACTGCAGATGGTGATTGCAGCCATGAAATTAAAAGACGCTTACTCCTTGGAAGAAAAGTTATGAGCAACCTAGCTAGCATATTCAAAAGCAGAGACATTACTTTGCCGACTAAGGTCCGTCTAGTCAAGGCTATGGTTTTTCCAGTAGTCATGTATGGATGTGAGAGTTGGACTGTGAAGAAGGCTGAGCGCCAAAGAACTGATGCTTTTGAACTGTGGTGTTGGAGAAGACTCTTGAGAGTCCCTTGGACTGCAAGGAGATCCAACCAGTCCATTCTAAAGGAGATCAACCCGGGAATTTCTTTGGAAGGAATGATGCTAAAGCTGAAACTCCAGTACTTTGGCCACCTCATGTGAAGAGTTGACTCATTGGAGAAGACTTTGATGCTGGGAGGGATTGGGGGCAGGAGGAGAAGGGGATGACCCAGGATGAGATGGCTGGATGGCATCACTGACTCTATGGACGTGAGTCTGAGTGAACTCTGGGAGGTGGTGATGGACAGGGAGGCCTGGCGTGCTGCGATTCATGGGGTCGCAAAGAGTTGGACACGACTGAGTGACTGAACTGAATGCACTTTCATTCTTTGTATAAGCTTAGATTTCTTTTCCTTTAGATTGTACTACCTTTCCAAATAACTTATCTTCCACATTTTTCATTTGATTAACTCTGTTCAAAGAATATTTTCTCCTTTATGCACAATGACTAATTCATTATTAATACATAATTGATGAAGGATGGAGTCTCTAACAGTCTTAAGTTTTACAACTTTAATTGTGCTAAGTACTTACTAAACAATATGCACAGTGTTAGAAGTTAAATGGGCTTAGATTTTAGCACTATTGCTTTTTGCTGGTTATTTAAACTCTCTATCCCTCTACTTCTTCAACTATAAACTGTTGATTAGTCATAGTACCTACCACATAAGATCATTTTGAGGATGACATATAAACTTAGAACTGTCCATGCAGAAAGTGCTTAAAACATGATATCAATTAGTATGTGATGGATCTAGATTTTAGACTCCACTGAACCAATCTGCATTCATATTCTTGTATTGTTCATTTTGAATACATATATATATGAATCATTTTTTTAAGTATAAATATAGAAAAAGATGAAGAAAACAAGCAAAAGTGAAAGTCACTCAGTCCTCTCACTCTTTGCAAACCCATGGGCCTGCCAGGCTCCTCTGTCCACAGAATTCTCCAAGCAAGAATACCAAGTGGGTAGCCTTTCCCTTCTCCGGGAGATCTTCCCAACCCAGGAATCAAACCCAGGTCTCCCACACTGCAGGCAGATTCTTTACCATCGGAACCACCAGGGAAGCCCAAAGTACAGGAATATAGAAAAAGATGAAGGAAACAGGTGAAAAGGTAACTGTAAAGAGATGGTAAGTAGAGATGTTTCTCAGATGAAACCAAATCATTGGTTCCTGAAGTTATTTTTGCCCTAAGCCTGCAATTTCAAAGGCACTTTGTCTGAAAATGCAATATGCTCTACACAAATTAAAATGGCAGTGTGGAAGGGTCATGAAATTCAAATATAGAGTTTTAAAATCCAGTACATGTATATAGCAATGTAGATATCATTTTATAACACATATAACTATATATAACTTATGGACCTTTGGTCCCAACATGTTTAGGTTAACTGACATTACAATTCCTTCCTAAGAAAGACAAGTAAAAAGTTACAAATTTAAAAAAAAATGAAAAAAAAATCATCAACTAGAAATGAATGAACCCCTTCACACGCTAGTTATACTGCATGGGAAATTTGACTTATTTCTACTGAACCCATAGGTAACACAAATAAAACAGTTTATCTATCTTAAAAAACTTCATCATGGCACTCTTCTACTCAGCAAGCAAAGATCTTCTACGTGAAGCTGCTGTCTGTATTTGCAAGGTCCACTGTGTACTCTCCTTCACTTACAGAACACACATCACATACTAGGTACTTAAGTGCTCCCTAATTGAAAAGTGACTTTTAATGTTTTTCAGAAAAGATTAAGAATTCAAACACAGGAACCCTAACTTATACATCTGATATTACTCTAGTAATTCTTAACACAGAACGGAGCATCCTAAAGGTGGTGATTGACTCTGACTTAGACTCTGTATTAGTCAACTTGGGCTGCTATTAAGGAATCTCAAGAGACATTTCTTTCTCACAGTTCTGAGAAGGCCTCATCTCCAATTACTATCACATTGAGAGTCAGCACTTCACCACACAAAATTTAAGAGGGACAAACATTCAGTCCAAAACAGCCATGGAAAGGATTCTATTGTCTGTGAAATTATGCAAATGCTGTAAATCCAGGGCATTACTTTAAAAGATACTTTTCTCTTTAGATTGCAAATGGTACTATATTGAGTCTATATTTCTATTTTATCAAGACAAAAAGAAATTTCAAAATAAATAAAAGAGATATTACATGGTATGCTTAAATTTCAAAAAATAAAAACAATATTAAAAAGAAATTAATATTAAACATTAATTATATATCTTTATTCCTTAAACCATTTGTATAGCATATGTACCAACTTACATAGTGATATATTTTTACAAGAATTGAGAAAAAGAAGTATCACATGCAAACTCTTATTGAGAGGTATCAAAAATATTTTAAAAGATGAGAACCTGTATTATAGCCATTTTATTAAACAATTTCATTGCTTTATAAATTATTTTTCCATTTAATATATTATTGCAAAGCATCTGTGCTTTATATATTCAAATAACCCATATTTATTTGAAAAAGGAATAACTATGAAAACTCATGTTAAAAAATATCTGATATTTGCAAGAGCTGAAATATATATGTATATATATATGAGTGCATAGACAGAAACCAAAGATAAAATTATGAATTAAAAAAATTAAAGAGAATTATTACATTTCCAAAAATATATTCATCAGTTCACTGATAACTAAGAAAATTCATACTCTAGAATTTATACTTTTTTTAGAGTCGAGTAAAATTAGTAACTTTA
This sequence comes from Capricornis sumatraensis, assembly GCF_032405125.1. NCBI lineage: Eukaryota > Metazoa > Chordata > Mammalia > Artiodactyla > Bovidae > Capricornis > Capricornis sumatraensis. Next base: position 146,520,445 of record NC_091070.1, on the reverse strand, counting down.
TCTCAAAACTTGCTTTCCAGTAATTTTTTGGCCTCAAAGTAAAATTAGCTTTTCAGACTCTTGAAGAAATAGGAAAACTATTACAATTTATCTTTAACCTACTAACTATTGAATAAAAGACACATTGTCCCCTAAAAGAGCTGTGTTTACAAGATCAAGGGTCATTTTAGCTCAAGAGAGACTAAGTGTCCACCAGCATGCTAAAAATAAAGCCATACTGATGAGCAAATGAGAAAGCTCAAAAACAAGATTTAAAGGGAAAGAAAGGAGGAGAACTTTAGTTAGTTAATTGAGGTTAGATTTTTTTTTAATTAACTAAATTGAGCAAGCAGCATGATTTTCAGGTTCACAATAACATAATAAATCAAGGATTGACTAGTTGCTCTTCATTTACATGGTTAACAGCTAAAAGAAAACATGTGGGATAGCAAGTGATTTATATCAGAAATGACCTATTAATTTCCTGATTTTATTAATACCTGTGCAGAGACTAACCTTTTTTCCCAACCACCACAGCTGTAGTTGTTAAATATAAACTAAGGTTAAACTGTTGAACCAGCCTGAACCAGAAAGGGCTAAAATGGCAACACATAGCCCTGAACTGGCTCCAGCCAGACCACGACAGCAGCACCTCCATAGATAAGACCCAAAGTGTGAGAAAGTTGCCTTTGCCTCATTATCACGCTAAGATCTCCACCGAAAGAGGGGACCCGCACGTGGCAAGACACAATGTGCTCAAAAGGGCCCAAGGGACTACTCATGCTCTGGTTATTTCTGGAAATTGCCACCCCTTTCTCAAATTGATGACGTACTCACCTGTAACCCCTTGACATTTTCTTGCCTGCCTCCCCCAGGAAGAAGGGATGGTTAGAGCATGGAGCTTTCCCTTCCTCACTCTTTAATCAATAAATAAAATTTCCTGCTCTGCTTGGCAGGAACTTGCTTTTCTTCAACTGGTGGAAGCAACAGCAGGCATGGAAAGGACTCAACTGGAGTCCAACCGATCCAAGCGGGGTCTGGTAACAACTGAGAAGGATAGGAGTGGGGCAAGGATATGGCCAATTGGGAAGATGAACTATTTAAAATCAAGAAAATTAAACTTTTGAAAACATTTTTTATTATTATGCTATGTTTTAGTTTGCTTCTCAACTCTCTATGGGTTTTCTGCAGTGTTTAGTACTGTTGTTTGGCTCTTCTATCTAGAAACATATCCTCTTTGATTTCCCTGACATCAGAGCTTTGAGCCCTCCCTTTCTATTGACTTTTACTTTTGTGACTTCTATTTCCCTCTTGATCACAAATAAGAGTCCTTGGACCTTTCCTGCATGCCCCTCTACTAATGATTACTTTTCTGCAACTGAGTCTTACCTATATTCTAAACCCTGAGTTCTCTGTCTTGATTTACAGTGATCTACTTCAATGAATGCCAAATAACCCATTTGCATGTTCCATCATTATCTCAGTTTCTTCACATCAAAAAACAATGCATTCTCTTCCCCCCCCCCCCAATTTTTAACTCCATTTGACTTCTGTCAATAATACCACCACTTTTCTAGTAAATTGAACTTCACATGTGGTCAATCTACAACTACTATTTTTTGTTCCTTAAAGTCACACAATGCCAGTCAATGTTACTCACATCTGGCCTGTCCTTTTGTATTGCTTGCATCTACAAACTATTGCAGATCCTATTACAGTTCACTGGGATCATGATATCATAGTGTGTGTATGCAGGCTTAGTCATTTCAGTCATGTCCAACTCTTTGCTACCCCACGGACCACAGCCCACCAGGCTCCTCTTTCCATGAGATTTTCCTGACAAGAATACTGGAGTGGGTAGACATGCCCTACTCCAGGGGAATCTTCTCCACCCCGGGTTCCAACTTGTGTCCCTGCATTGCAGGATTCTTTACTGCTGAGCCACCAGGGAAGCCTGATATAATGGTACTCTCCTAATTAAACTATTCACCTCAATTCTGTACTTTCTTTCTTTCCTATGTAACTGACATCTTCCATACACACATATAAATGCTTGTGCACATACACATATACAGACCACAAAGCTTACAGGTCTCTGTTTTATACTCAATGCCAATAAAAACTATCACTTTATTGTTCAATGTGTTACAACCTACCACTCCAGACTACTTACACTCTCGCCTTATTTGTTGTTTATAGAGTCCACGTACAATCCTACATCTACACCTCTGCTCACATAACTTTTCTAAGATGGAACTTCTTTATGTTAGTTTAAATGCTAGTTTTCGTTTACAATCTAAGATCCATTTCTCCAAAAATTAAGAAAAATTGTCCCTTCCTCTATATAGCTCATACCTGTGAACTTCAAGATATCCTATTGACACTATCATTGGACATATCAAATAAGAAATCAAGTAATTATTAATATATATGTATTCTATTATCAAATTGCTCTGTAAAACCCTCAAAAGCAATGATGTCATTTATATATTTTCCTATCCTCAAAACCAAGCATAATTTTTCATTAGTAAAATTATGCAAAACAAAAAATTGCTAATAAGAAAAGTACTTTTTAGGGCTGAGTAATATTCCATTGTATATATGTACTGTATTGTCTTTATCCATTCATCTGTCAGTGGACACTTAGGTTATTACCATGTCCTGGCTATTGTAAATAGTGCTACAATGAACACTGGGGTACATGTGTCTTTTTGAAATAGTTTTACCAGGGTATACACCCAGTAGTAGGATTGCTGGGTCATATGGTAGTTTTACTTTCAGATTTTTAGGAAACTTGATGAAAGTGAAAGAGGAGAGTGAAAAAGTTGGCTTAAAGCTCAACATTCAGAAAACGAAGATCATGGCATCTGGTCCCATCACTTCATGGGAAATAGATGGGGAAACAGTAGAAACAGTGTCAGACTTTATTTTTTGGGGCTCCAAAATCACTGCAGATGGTGACTGCAGCCATGAAATTAAAAGACACTTACTCCTTGGAAGGAAAGTTATGACCAACCTAGATAGCATGTTAAAAAGCAGAGATATTAGTTTGCCAACAAAGATCCATTTAGTCAGGGCTATGGTTTTTCCTGTGGTCATGTATGGATGTGAGAGTTGGACTGTGAAGAAAGCTGAGCATTGAAGAATTGATGCTTTTGAACTATGGTGCTGGAGAAGACTCTTGAGAGTCCCCCGGACTGCAAGGAGATCCAAACAGTCCATCCTAAAGGAGACCAGTCTTAGGTGTTAATTGGAAGGAATGATGCTGAAGCTGAAACCAATACTTTGAACACCTCATGCGAAGAGTTGACTCATTGGAAAAGACCCTGATGCTGGAAGGGATTGGTGGCAGGAGGAGAAGGGGACAACAGAGGATGAGATGGCTGGATGGCATCACTGACTCAATGCACATGAGTTTGGGTGAACTCCGGGAAATGGTGATGGACAGGGAGGTCTGGCATGCTGTGATTCATAGGGTTGCAAAGAGTCAGATACAACTGAGCGACTGAACTGAACTGATGTGTAAAATAGTTGGAACCTGCTATAACGTACAGGAAGCTGAGCTCAGTGTTCTGTGATGACCTAGATGGGTGGGATGGAGAGATCCAAGAGGGAGGGGATACATAGAGCTGATTTATGTTGTTGTACAGAAAAAACTAACACAACACTGTAAAGCAATTATCCTCCAATTAGAAATATATATATATATATATATATATATATAATTCTTTAGAAGAACAGTCAGAAAAAGCAGCAAGAAACTTCCACTGGAGAATGGACTTTAATACCGGCAAAACAAACAGAATTTTGTTTTCCTATTAGTGTTCATTCTATTGCAGAAGACAAAGAACACAATTCAGTACTTGTCAGCACTCACAAAGATTTTTAAGCCATATAATCATTAACTACTCAGAAATGGGAGGTCAGTGTTTTCAGACTTTCATTGGAAGGATTAATCATGCAACTCACTAGCTGAAACAGCAATAAAACATTTTGAACTGAACCTTGCAATCTGTGGTAATATAACATCAGCAACAATTTCTGATAAGAAAACAAATGAATTACTTGTTATCCACTCAAAATGTTCTAGGGTCAAAACTTCAGATTTAATTACACAATACAGACATCTCAAACATACGAAAAACGTAGTATCTACTTGACCTAAACTGGTTTCCTTTCAGGAATAAATAAAATGAACTCTCTGCATCTTCTCAAGGTATCTACAATTTAGTACATTAGAGTTGGAATGGACTTTAGATATTAATATTTCCCATCCTAATTCAGAAATCCTATTCCAAAAACTTCAGTTCAGTTCAGTTGCTCAGTCATGTCCGACTCTTTGCGACCCCATGAATCGCAGCATGCCAGGCCTCCCTGTCCATCACCATCTCCCGGAGTTCACTCAGACTCACGTCCATTGAGTCTGTGATGCCATCCAGCCATATCATCCTTGGTCGTCCCCTTCTCCTCCTGCCCCCAATCCCTCCCAGCATCAGAGTCTTTTTCAATGAGTCAACTCTTCACATGAGGTGTCCGAAGTACTGGAGTTTCAGCTTTAGCATCATTCCTTCCAAAGAAATCCCAGGGTGGATCTCCTTCAGAATGGACTGGTTGGATCTCTTTGCAGTCCAAGGGACTCTCAAGAGTCTTCTCCAACACCACAGTTCAAAAGCATCAATTCTTCGGCGCTCAGCCTTCTTCACAGTCCAACTCTCACATCCACACATGATCACAGGAAAAACCATAGCCTTGACTAGACGGACCTTAGTCGGCAAAGTAATGTCTCTGCTTTTGAATATACTATCTAGGTTGGCCATAACTTTTCTTCCAAGGAGTAAGCGTCTTTTAATTTCATGGCTGCAGTCACCAACTACAGTGATTTTGGAGCCCAAAGAAATAAAGTCTGACACTGTTTCTACTGTTTCCCCATCTATTTCCCATGAAGTGATGGGACCAGATGCCATGATCTTCGTTTTCTGAATGTTGAGCTTTAGGCCAACTTTTTCACTCTTCTCTTTCACTTTCATCAGGAGGCTTTTTAGTTCCTCTTCACTTTCTGCCATAAGGGTGGTGTCATCTGCTTATCTGAGGTTATTGATATTTCTCCCGGCAATCTTGATTCCAGCTTGTGTTTCTTCCAGTCCAGCGTTTCTCATGATGTACTCTGCATATAAGTTAAATAAGCAGGGTGACAATATACAGCCTTGACGGATTCCTTTTCCTATTTGGAACCAGTCTGTTGTTCCATGTCCAGTTCTAACTGTTGTTTCCTGACCTGCATACAGATTTCTCAGGAGGCAGGTCAGGAGGTCTGGTATTCCCATCTCTTTCAGAATTTTCCACAGTTTATTGTGATCCACACAGTCAAAGGCTTTGGCATAGTCAATAAAGCAGAAACAGATGTTTTCCTGGAACTCTCTTGCTTTTTCCATGATCCAGCGGATGTTGGCAATTTGATCTCTGGTTCCTCTGCCTTTTCTAAAACCAGCTTGAACATCAGGAAGTTCACAGTTCACGTATTGCTGAAGTCTGGCTTGGAGAATTTTGAGCATTACTTTACTAGCATGTGAGATGAGTGCAATTGTGCAGTAGTTTGAGCATTCTTTGGCATTGCCTTTCTTTGGAATTGGAATGAAAACTGACCTTTTCCAGTCCTGTGGCCACTGCTGAGTTTTTCAAATTTGCTGGCATTTGAACTATATCAAATTTATCAAAGAAATATGACAAAGGGTTACTCTGTAACATATATAAAGCTCAAACGAATTTAAAATAAAAGGAAATGCCGAAAGATAAAATACAAAACAGACATAAACACTTCACAGAGGAATGCATATATATTTTCAGTTTAACAGATATGTTCAGCCACTCCCTGGGTTTCCATTTCAAATAAGTTTCTGTTCCTATCACTATTAGAAACACTCTTTCAAGTCTCTGATAATGAAGAATTTGCCATTCTCTTTGTGCTGTTGTCACATTTTATTTTTTCATATTTTGTCCCTTTGTAAAATTTTCAAGTAACCTTTATAATAGTTTTATTGAGATATAATTCACTTACCACATAATTTACCCATTTAAAGTATACAATTAGATGCTTTTAGTATATTCACCAGAGAAGGCAATGGCAACCCACCCCAGTACTCTTGCCTGGAGAATCCCATGGATGGAGGAGCCTGGTGGGCTGCAGTCCATGGGGTCGCGCAGAGTTGGACACGACTGAAGTGACTTAGCAAGCAAGCAAGTATATTCACAGAGTTGTACAATCATCATCAAAATCAATTTTAGAACACTGCATCAATTTCCTGCCCCCAAAAAATCCATACCCATTAGCAGTCACTTCACATTTCCCCCAAATTCCCAGCATCAAGCAATGATTAATCTACCTTCTGACTACAGATTTGTCTGTTCTTTTTTCCAGTTTCATTGCAGCATAACTGACAAATATTATATATGTGTATATATATAGGACTTTATTTAAGGTGTACAATGTGATTCTGATATATATATACATCATAAAATGTTACCACAATTAAAATATCTATCACCTTACAGTAACCTTTTGTTTGTGGGGGAGGGGGCAGGGATATTTTCAGTCTACTCGCAGAAAATGTCAAGAAATACAAAATTATGTTAACTATGGTCCCCATGCTGTGCATATCAGATCTCCAGAACAGGTCCATTCTATGTAACAGATACTTTGTACCCTTTGACTATCATCTCTACATTTCCCCCACCTTCCAGCCCCTAGCTTGTCTTTTTATGCCCAGTTTATTTCACTTTCAGCATAATGTCCTCTGAGTTCATCCATGACATTGAAAATGAGACAATTTCCTTCTTTTTTTATGGCTGAATATTCCGTTGTGCCTGTATGTGTGTGTGTACTACATTTTTGGTATTCATTCATCATTTGGGCTGTTTCTGTATCTTACCCATTGTGCATAGCGCTGCAATGAACATGGAGGTGCAGATGGCTTCTCTTCAGATACTGATCTTTTTCACCTTAGTTTTTGAATGCTGATTTCACTGGGTATAGAATTCTAGCGTGAGAGTTGTATGCTTTTTCCCCAGTGCTTTAAATTTGTTGTTCTTCTGTCTTTTCATCTGCATTGTTTCCAAGAAGAAATCTGTTTTGTTCTTATCTTTGTTATCTTTATTCTTATCTTTACATAATTTGCCTGTTGTTGTGTTTTTGTTTTTTTTTTTCCCTAGCTGCTCTGAAGGTTTTGATCAGTTTCATTATACGTCTTACTGTGGTTTTCTTTGTATTTTTTCTGCTTGGCTTCATTGGGCTTTTTGGACCTATGAATTTATTTTCACAATTTTTGTTTTCTGATTTCTCATCCCACCTCCACTCCTCTCTTTAGGGGATTCCATGTACATGCATATTAGGTCACTTGAAGTTGTCCCACAACTTGTAGCTCATTTTTTTTCTCTCTGCGCTTCATTTTCGATATTTACCATTACTATGTCCTCAATTACACTATCTTTTCTTCTGCACTATCTAATCAGTGTTTCATCCTATCCAGTGTATCTTTCATCTTAATATAGTAGGCACAATTTCTATAGTTCAATTTACACTTCTGTTTTATCTTCTGTGCTTCTACTTAACTTGTTGAACACATAGAATATGTTATCACTATTTTAATGTCCTCCACTAATTCCAACATCTGTGTCAGTTCTGAGTTTGTTTCAATTCATTCATTTTACCTTCATGATGAGCTGCATTTTCCCACTTAAGAATGCCTGGTAGCTTAATTGGATGCCAAGCATTGTGGACACACTTTGTTGGGATATTCCTGTGTTCCTATATATATTCTTGCTGCTGCTGCTGCTAAGTCACGTCAGTCGTGTCCAACTCTGTGCAACCCCATAGACGGCAGCCCACCAGGCTCCCCTGTCCCTGGGATTCTCCAGGCAGGAACACTGGAGTGGGTTGCCATTTCCTTCTCCAATGCATGAAAGTGAAAAGTGAAAGGTTACGTCGCTCAGTCGTGTCCAACTCTTAGTGACCCCAAGGACTGCAGCCTACCAGGCTCCTCGGTCCACGGTATTTTCCAGGCAAGAGTACTGGAGTGGGTCGCCAGTGCCTTCTCCGATATATATTCTTGAGTTTTGTTCTAAAACATAGTTGAGTTATGTGGAAACAGTTTGATCCTCTTGATCCTTGCTTCTAAGCTTTGAGAGGTGGTATCAGAGCAGTATTGAGTCCAGGGTTGTTTCTCACTATTGAGGCAGGTACCTAATGCTCTATGACATGAAGTGGTCCAGTCCTGCTGGTTGGGAGCAGGCACTCTTCCCAGACCAGAGTAAATGTCAGAACTCCTTCTAGTTCTCTCAGATTGTTCTTTACCCAGCTTTGGGTAATTTTTCTCACATTCATGTGCTGATCATTCCTCTGTGGAAGATTCAGGGGGAAGCCCCTGCAGGGCTCTGATTTTCCTTCTGAGAACCTTTCTCCTCTGTTACTCTGTTCTACAAAGCCCAGTGTCCTGGGATCCCCAGAGTCCACCAGGCTCTGGGTGGGTTCCAATTTCCTAAGCTAAAGCTTAAAAACTCTTTCAAGAGAGTAAGCTGGGGAAATTTGGGGGGTTCTCCTCCTTTGTTTTCTGTCTCTCAGAGATCACATCTTTTGTTGCCTGATAGCTAGTTTCTTTAAAAACATTGTTTCATATGCTTCATTTATTTTTACTGTCAGGTGGGAATACGTGCAGGAATGGGTTAATTCAGTAGGCCTAAGTTGCTCAAATCCAGCACAGTCCCAGAAAAGGACTATTTTCAGAAGTGGCCCTTGACCCACTCTTGGGAACCAAGCTGAGAATGCTCTGACCAGAGCATTTCTGTATGCCTAAGGCCTTGGGCCATGCTATGCTAAACTGACTAGATAATTTAAGCTCACCATGTGATTAATAATGAACATCTGCTTTTTCTCTGGTGGTCTGGAGCTTGAATAAGTGAAGTCAGCCATGCAGCACCATATGCCCCCGTGACTAATGCCCAATAAAAACTCTGGACACTAAGGGTTGGGTCAGCCTCCCTGGCGAGCAACACTACACACATGTTGCTACACATCGTAATGGGGGGAATTAGGCATATCTCACATAGCTCCACTGAGAGAGGACACCTCAAAGCTTCTGCCTGGTTTCCTCTGAATTTGACTTATGTTTCTTTTCTCTTTGTTGATCTTAATATATCTTTCAAATAATAAACTGTAATCATGAATATAGTAACTTCAGAGTTCTGTGAATACTTCTAGTGAATTAATGAGCCAGAGTGGTTGTGGGGACCTCTGACACAAAAGGTAAACTCACACCCTTGTATTAATACTCCACCTTGAGCAGAAGTAGAAATACAGACAAGACACCATATTTTAATGACCACTCTCTCCCTGATAGCTGAGTTGGTAAAGAATCTGCCTGCAATGCAGGAGACCCTGGTTTGATTCCTGGGTCAGGAAGATCTGCTGGGAAAGGGATAGGCTACCCACTCCAGTATTCTTGGGCTTCCCTTGTGGCTCAGCTGGTAAAGAGGAGACCTGGTTGGATACCTGGGTTCGATCCCTGGGTTGGGAAGATTCCCTGGAGAAGGGAAAGGCTACCCACTCCAGTATTCTGGCCTGGAGAATTCACTCCATGGGGTCACAAAGTGTCGGGCACAACTGAGCGACTTTCACTTTCACTTCCCTTTGTCTCCCACATCACTTAACTTCCTAAATCATCTTGACAAAAAACACAAGAAAAAAAACAAAGAAAAATTCTCAAAATGGCAATAAAGTGATTTCTCCACTTACATATTCAACTAATTGTCAGCCAGTAAGACGTATTTAGAAATGTGACTCTTTTAAGAAGTCTCAATGAAAGGACGGGTGCACCTTTATTTTTCCCTTTCTCCCTCCTTTGGAAACTTGAACTTCCAAACTGAACAATGAGGTGGACTTGAGGATATCAGAGTATAAAGACAGAGACCTGTTGATGAGAAAAAGGCACTGCACACCCTGCACAATGTATCTCTGGCTTCTTCACACAGGAAAGAAATAAAACACTGTCTTGTTTAAGCCACTTTTATTCATTTTTTTCTACAATATGCCTCATAAATTGGTTCTTGCAGTGCCCACAGTGATTCTGCTGGCCAACCAGGTATGGGAAGCACTGATAGTCCCATCAACAAGCAAAATATCCAGAGTCAGAATATTTATAAACATGAAAATGAAAGCATTTGGCTTATGTACTTAAAAGAAAAATGGGAAATCACATCAGCATAAGTTATTATTTTTCTTGACATCCATCACAGTGTCAAAAATCCTAAACCAAAAATTACTCACTTCAAGAAGTGATCAATGGAAATTTTGTTGCACCAACACAGAAAAAAAAAAAAAAAAAGATTCATTTTAATCTCCATTGACTGACTGTTCATAGGTTTCTCCATTTTAACTGACATAAATTTTTTACAGCATGGCACGATGTTGTGAATAA